>NW_027361712.1:11393750-12697500 GCF_039654945.1 Dendrobates tinctorius | reverse complement strand
CCTTTTGTTTTCCCTTTTTTTTTTTTTTAATAACAAAAAATGATGGACAACTCTGCAAGAATTCACTGTACTTTGCCTGTTAGACCAACCCCTAACACACCTGAAAGGAATGCTTTGGGGGATGTGGGTTGGGAAGATCTGCACCCCTGTGAACCAGAGAGAATTCTGGAAAAATAGAGGTGGAAATTGGAGGCATTGAGGTTAGATGTGTTTCTACTTGCTATGATGTGTCTCAGATACCAGGTGGTGATACCGAGCATGCACCTATTTTTAATATGTAATACATGAGGACCAAGTGCATTATGGGCACCCATTTTTTTAAATTACATTCTTAGTTTCCTATAATATTTGTTTTTCCTTCTTGTACAGGTTATCCCAACAAAGGATAGGCTTGAAGGCTTACTAGCATTTAAGGAAAAAAGGCCGCCGCGTTTCAAAGGAGAATAAGAAAACACAATGCCTTTCCCAAGAATAGGATTGAAAGGGAAGTGTCATGGGGACCTTCTTTCTGTTGCTTGCCTCAGTTTGTGGAATTTCACAACCATGGAAATTGGAGTAAATATTGAAAACATTACGGCATCTGGAATATGCCCATACATGTACCTGTTTGAAGTATGTGTTTCAGATCATTTTGATAGTCGCTGAGAGCCTGTGCCTAATGCACTGTCACTCATTTGCCTGTTTCTAAGTTACTTGAAATGTGGGAGACATCAGCAGCAAACACTAGAACATTTCAGAGCTACACAATGGCAAGCTTTTGTTTTTTGTTTTTTTTTGCTTTAGCAGCATTGTATGTAATGAAACTGTACACATAGAATGTCAAAGTAATGTGAAATAAAGCCATAGAAATGATTACTCATATCAATGACAATGCATTTTCAGTAAATAACACAATCAGATGTATGAATCAATAAAACTATTATACTGGAAAGTGTGGAATTGTGGATTAAATGCAATGTAACTAATCAGAAATATTCAATTAGTAAAAACAATCCGGCAGATTGACTATTGTAAGTGCTCCGCTACTCTCTGTTTGAACTGCTTGTCTTAGTCGAAAAGGGAATGGGACTTTGTGAGGAGGACATTACTTGTCTGGAATGGGGATATGGCTTAAAGGGGTTTTCCAGGTTTGGCAAGAAAGTTTTCAGTCTCTGTATGACAATACGCGCGACGTTAGGATTCTCCGGTGCTAGTGGCGAGAACAAGTATGTGATATGGAAATTTTCAACCACATTTCGACAAAAAGGCCATGGCCTTGCTCTAGCCACCACCCACTCCTGGTACTGGCACCAGAGAATCCTAACATCACGTGTCATGCGTGTTGTGAGGCTTCATAAATCTGCCTTCACATAAAGTGACTACAGACTTTTGTGCCAAACCTGGACAACCCTTTTAAGGTGCATCAATCCTTGCAAAAATTTTGCCAAAACTAATAGTGTAATATGAATACACCAAACTAATAATCTAGTATGAACATCATACTTTTGGTTAACTTTCAGATGGTCTAAGTTTACATTATCTATATATTTAGACAGGAATAGTAAAGCTGTGGCTACCCGGCAACCTTTGCCAACACACCTGTCCAAGGGCCATAGTTCGCTATGTGTCGCTACTGCAGGCAGCACAATACACGTGAATGGCATCGCATTAAGACTTCAAGGGTATTGCAATCATGACACTCAAGTCGCAAAAAGTCCAACTATGTCAGATTTTCTAAAATTAATACAGTAAAAAACGGTAGCAGTATTTCCCAGCCCAGGTCTCAGAACTAATGCAGGATGCAGCAAACCCATATAGTAAAGATGGAATCAACACAGGAGCAAAATACTGGAGGCAACCACTCACAACCTACCAAAGAATGGATGGGGTGATTCACAGTATCTGGCTTACAGTCTATTAGTGATGCCCTTACTATTGTCTGCACCCTGAAAAATGACATGTAAAAAAATATAATATATGAGGTATCGGTCAAAATTTTGGCCAAGATATGCAAGCTCGCAACCCACGTCAAGGGTCCAAAAGCAAAGCCACCAAAAGAGGAATTAAAAAATCCTGAAAAATTCAAAAATTAACACAGCAGGGTGCAGCTAAGCCCAGCATTTTTTGCCTTTGTAAACTAGGGTGTCTGTTCCTAATCTAATAATATGGGCATCAGTAATAGGCTGTGAGCAAGACAGTAAGTAATAAGTACCGTATGTACTCGAGTATAAGTTGACCCGAGTATAAGCCGACCCCCCCCTAATTTTGCCACACAAAAAATGGGAAAACGTATTGACTTGAGTATAAGCCTAGGGTGGACAATGCAGCAGCTACTGGTAAATTTAAAAAATAAAAAGATACCAATAAAAGTAAAATTGAGACATCAGTAGGTTAAATGTTTTTGAATATCCATATTGAATCAGCAGCCCCACATAATGCTCCATACAGTTCATGATAGCCCCATAAGATGCTCCATACAAAATACATGCCATATAATGCTGCACAAAGGTTAATAATGGCCCCATAAGATGCTACATAGAATAATATGCCCCATATAATGCTCCATAAAGGTTATGGCCTCATAAAATGCTCCATAGAATAATATGCCCCATATGCGGCTCCATAAAGGTTATGGCCCCATAAGCTGTTCCATAGATTATGCCCCCATAAGATGCTCCATAGATTATGCCCCCATAGGCTGCCCCCATAAGAGTCTCCATAGATTATGCCCCCATATGCTGCCTCCATAAGATGCTCCATAGATTATGCCCCCATATGCTGCTCTCATAAAATGCTCCATAGATTATGCCCCCATATGCTGCCCCCATAAGATGCTCTATAGATTATGCCCCCATATGCTGCCCCCATAAGATGCTCTATAGATTATGCCCCCATATGCTGCCCCCATAAGATGCTCCATAGATTATGCCCCTATATGCTGCCCCCATAAAATGCTCCATAGATTATGCCCCCATGTGCTGCCACTGATGCTGCTTTTAAAAATAAAAAAAATGACATACTCACCTCTCCGTCGCTGGGGCCAGGTGCCGGTGTCACTGCTGGCACCTGAGATATTCACCTGTCCCCCGGTCCATCACTGCTTGCTGTTGTCTGGCACGTCATCTGTCAGTGACATTCAGACTGCAGGGGGCGCGGCGCACACTAACCACATCACTGTGCCCTCTGCTATCTAAACGTCACTGACAGAGGACAGATCAGACAGCAGCAAGCAGCGATGGACCCCGGAAAGGTGAATATCGCTATACTTACCCGTCCTGGCACGGTCTCTGCAACCCCCAGCTTCTCCGCGATCTCCCTTCCTGCCTTCAGCGGTCACGTGGTACCGCTCATTAAACTCACGAATATGCACATATTCATGAGTTTAATGAGCGGTACCATGTGACCGCTGAAGGAAGGAAGGGAGATCGCAGAGAAGTTGGGGGCTGCAGAGACCGTGCCAGGATTGGTAAGTATGACCTGACACCCCTGCCTGCCCTCCGACCCCCTTGTGTATATGACTTGAATATGAGCCGAGAGGGGGACTTTCAGCCCAAAAAAATGGGCTGAAAATCTCGGCTTATATTCGAGTACATACGGTAAGTAATCGCCCCCTCAAGGGATTGTGAGTTTTTGTCTCATCAGTATTTTGCACCTCTGTTGCCGCAATCTATACTACATGGGTTTGCTGCTTCCTGATCGTGCATTAGATCTGAGACCTGGGTAGGTAAACCCTGCTGCTCCTTCTTTGCTGTGTCAATTCTTGAATTTTTGGAGGATTTTTTTCTTTTTCTTTTTGTGGCTTTATTTTCAATTTGTATGTCAGATTTTCTGCAGATAGTCCAAGAAAGATACAGGATCCAGCTTCCTGTATAAAAAAAAAAAGGTTGAAGTGAATTCCAACCAGATATTCTGCAACCTACTTGTGGTGGTCTCTGTAACCTCTGGGGCACAAAGCGCCGCCATTCACTTGTATCGTGCTGCGATGTAGGCCATAACGCTGCAGTTCTATATTTTAGACCTCACACTACAGATTTAAATATAACTGCACTTGCATTAGCTTTCTAGTCATCCAGAGATAAGCTTTTTGGAAAACGTGACATTAGGTAAGGTCAAAAATGTGCTTTTTTATTGAGTTTTATATTGAAAATAGAAATAATAAACGTGTGTGGTATAAGCAACTATTGAATAACCCAAATCCTCTTCTGAGCATATCTGTTATTCCACAATAATAACAGAGTACAGTAGTAATTCATGTATGTGAAGGCCACCATGCTAGATGCATGAAACGTACCATATTAAGTGGGAGCCTGCAAAGAAATCGCTTGACTCCATCTATATCGACACAAAGAAAAACATTTTCCTATGTTCTATAGTTATTAATTCCATCTGGCTTATAATGATAGCTTAGCACATAAATAAAGTTTGTATCCTTCACCTTTAATTATATTCCAAAATAATGCGAACATTTCATTAAAATGACCCTGTGTATAAACAATTGTAGTATACACCAATCAGCCAAAAGATTAAAACCTAATATTGTGTTGGATCCCCTTGTGCTACTAAAAGCTCTGATTCATTGAGGCTGGACTCCATAAGACCTCTGGAAGTGACCAATGTTTTCTGACACAATAATAGCAGTAGGGAATACATCGTCTGAAATATGAAATTTAAATTTATTGTAAGATTTGTGTAAAAAAAATGAAAAAAAAAAAATCTGCAGTTGAAAAAGAAAAACAGATTAGGAAAAAAATCAAATGTTTCTATATCTGCTTATAATTATTAACAAATAATATAGATGACACTTTTGCCTATAAGTTATGAGGTGTGGATCTTCATGGATAGCACTTGTCTTTTTGGCTCCTCTCACAGATTCTCAATTTAAATTGAAATCAGGGGAATTTGACATGCCGAGCCAACCCATTTGATGTTTTGTCAAGTCCCTCTATCCATTCCCGAACAATTTTGCAGTTTAAGGCTACAGTCACACGCTCAGGATTTGGTCAGTATTTTACCTCAGTATTTATAAGTCAAAACCAGGATTGGGACAATCAGAGGAAAAGTCTAATAGAAACACATCACCACTTCTGTATTTATTACCCACTTCTGGTTTTGGCTTACAGATACTGAGGTGAAATACTGACTCAATAATGATAGTGTGAATGTGGCCTAGTGGAGAGGATTCTCCTGGAAGAAGGCACCACCATTAGGGAATATTGTACTATGAAGCTGTATACCTGCTTTGCAACAATATTTAGGTAGGTATCACTATTAAAGGGATTGTCCTGTCTAAAAATGAAAAGTCTGCAGACACTCTATGTAACTGCAGACTTGTAAGTCCTCACATTGCGCGCTGTGAAGAATCTCCCGGCCAGAGTCCGACTAGTCTGTTTCCGGTGCGCTCAATACGAGCACATTGTGCAAGGCCGGAAATAGTCTAGTCGGGTTCTGGCCGAGAGTATGCATATCGCATATGTGTAATCACTGTTCCTGGCACTGACACCAGAGAATCCTTATAGCGTGCAATGTGAGGACTCACAAGTCTGCAATCACATAGAGCTTGTCATTTTAGACCAGACCTTTAATGATAGGCTTGTAGTTAATGTTGAAAATTACATAAATTCGTTTAGTTCCCAATAATCTAATCTTTCACAGTAGTAAACCGTCTTAGGCTATTGTGCCCACAGTAGCGTTTTAAACCTGACACAAAACCGGACTCCTTTCCAAAAAACGCGCGTTTTTTACCGCGCTTTTTTTTTATTCGTTTTCTGCGCGTTTTTTATGCGTTTTTTTTCCGCGCGTCTTCAGGACCATAGGAAATAGCTAAAAACGCAGACTAAGCCGCAAAATTAATGAGCATGCTGCGTTT
Source organism: Dendrobates tinctorius (assembly GCF_039654945.1). Lineage (NCBI taxonomy): Eukaryota > Metazoa > Chordata > Amphibia > Anura > Dendrobatidae > Dendrobates > Dendrobates tinctorius. Next base: position 12,691,655 of record NW_027361712.1, on the reverse strand, counting down.
TTAGCCGCTAAGCGTTTCCTTAGCGGTAAAAAACGCATCCATTGGCACAAAAAGGCCAAAAAGCATTAAAATGATTGGGAAGCTTCTTTTAAGCGTTTTTGAAGCGGTTTGATCCCTAAAAACGCTTAAAAAATGCTTAAACGCTACTGTGGGCGCACAGCCTTATAGTTATTTACATGATTTCAGTTTTTCCACTTTGTCGAAAACAGTACTTCACCTTAGACCAGTTGCTCTCAAGACTCCATGCTGATGTAGACTTCAATCGATCTTTCCCTCCTGATTCAAACAGCACCATAAAATGAACGCACACTTTTCTTCAATACACTTCTAACTACCGTAACTAAGCCCCTTTACTTCAAAAGAGATTATATACCACAATTATGATTCCAATAGTTTTTCACCAAACTCTGCTGCAGCATTATCTTGAATAACTGTGCTTACAAGGAGATGATGCTGGACATAGGGAACACAAAAAGAAATATACTACGTAAATCCAGATCCTGTTACACAGCCTTCTCCTTCAAGCTTTGCATGCCATGGCAGTCTCTGAGTGCAGCATTGAAAGTGCGTGGTATGCTGTTCCATGCGATTGCAGGATGCTGATAAACTGCCGTGGCTGCCTCCCATGACTGTGTTGTGCTTCCATGAAGACAAGCCTGAGGCTGGTTTTCATAGGAGACTTGAGATTTTTACGATCTACTGAATACCATGCTATTACAGCATATAGTATAAGTTGTCAGTCGATTGCAGATTCACAAAAAAACAAAGAAAAATAGATAAAAAGTTTTTTAAATGAAATATAAAAATTTGCGTAACCTTCCCTTTACCCCATAAAAAAGAAAGGAATTTTTTTTTTTAAAGATATGTAGTATTGCTGCATCTGTAAAAGTCAAATCTGTCAAAATTTAAAATTAATTAAACCGATTGATAAAATAAAAAAAATCGAAACGCCAGAATTGAACTGGTTACAGTTCCATCAAAGGGAATTCAATTTAAAGAAATGTTGGCCCTAATTCATCAAAGCAATTTTGCTTGAATTCTAAGATTTAAAAAGTCACAAAATTTTGCAACGTTTGCCATTTTCACTCCAGTTTTGACCAACACTGACAAAATGGCTGTGGCGATGCCGGCACATCAAGTTGATGATGAACTTTGGCGTGCCTTACTGGAGAAAGATTTTTGTCGAGGCACACGGAGATGCCATGCCACTTTTCAGATACTCCTGACTCATTGAGGTTTGTGCCTCATAATAAATCGGGAGCCTCTAATTTCAGCATGCCCCCTCATCAAGACTGGTGTGATCAACACATGAGTTTATCAATAAAGTTTTATCAAAGAAAAGTAACAGGAAATATGTAAACAAATCAGATTTATTTAAAATATGATATACCAAATAAAGACATGGACTGAACTGTAGCAGTAAAAACAACAACATTAATGTAAAAAAGAAATGCAAGTAACCTAATTTAGCTAATTTGTGCAGAAATGTTTCAGAAAATCTGCAACATCAAAAGCTCACCAAATACTTATCGTAGGAACTTGGCATAAAGGTCACTGCAAGACTGCAAAAAAACAAATACTATAGGAAGAAATACAAATGTATGTAATTCATAATGGTGTCATATTTAAACCCTTGGTGTTGAAACCTTAAAATTAATTATATCTAGGTCAGAGTTCACAGAATAATCCTATTCAATCGATTATATTTTCTATCTGCCCTGCCAACATATTGATAACTGCAACCACAGTGTAGCAGATAAACCACATTAATAGTATCACAACTGATATGTTCCCCAGTCTCATAGATCTTATTGATAAGATTTTACCAGAGAAATTTGTACAACAAATGAAACCAGATCAAGAAATTCCTGTTTTATAAGTAGCTAAATTTTTAAGAGATGCTAAACAAATAGGGAGAATTTTTTTTTATAAAACCTGGGATATTTTAAAATGGACAGAATTTGGGGACCATTAATACCTAAAGACCGAAAACAGTCTATAGATCACTTGGTCCAGAGTTTTTTGCTAGATAGTAAAGAAGTATTTATTATGGACCCTTGATATAACCAACAAAAACCCCACACATATGGTGCACTCGGGGAATTAGGAAGAGATCCTAAGCAGGTATAGTTAAAATTATTTTTTATTCAATATATAATTTTCAAAAACAAGAACATGAAAAAAGTAAAATGCCGTAAAGGGACACCAAGCAATAAGTGAGGTAAGTCAAAATACGCAAGGAGGCCAAGGGGGTAAATACACGTATGATAACTCCCCCTATGAAGTAAGAAGATAAATATACCCCGAAATGTAGTGTTTAATAATAGTACATTAACTTGGCACCACCTGGGAACAGGTAAGTGATTTAGCAATCAATGGAATATAACTTACAAATGTTATCTAGACTAATAGTATATTTGCTATAATAGTTGTAACAAAGCTATCCAATGAATACAAAGTAGGGAGAAATAATAAAGGTATATTGCCAGTAAACAGGTGGCCACGAGAATATGTTCTGTGCCCTCTCACCCCGACGCGTGTTTCGCTCCCAGCTTCTTCTGCCGTCTGGAAGTGCTCAATTGTGGAGCTGCTCTGTCTTGTGATAGTGGGAATGGCAGAGTACTGCACATCCACCTCCTATTCAAATTTTATACCATTGGGCAGGGAAGAAAAAATAATTTGCATTTTTGCCACCAAGATTGTGTGTGAGCCCCAAGTTTTACATTTTCACACTGGGATAATGGGTAAAACGGCACCAAAATTTGTCCCACAATTTTTGCTGAGCGTGGAAATACCCCATATGTGGCTGTACAGTACTACTTTGCCATACGGAGAGACTCGGGAGGGACGGAGCGCTATTTGCCTCCTGGAGCGCAGATTTTCCTAGACTAGTTTGCAGATTCCATATAAAGAGCCTCTTAAGTGCTAGAAAAGCAGAATCCCCCCTCACGTGACCACATTTTGGAAATTATAACATTTTGGGAATTATATACAGATGTAGTGATGATTTTGACTCCATGGGTGTTTTCCAGAAATGGGCAGCAGTGGATTTTGCTGAATGAAAATTGCAAACTGCCATTGTAGTGACCAGTATGTTGTAGTGACAAGTATGTTATGCCCAGCTCTTATCACTACAGAAATGCCAAACATGTGGGCGCTAAGCGTTGTTTAGGCACACTTGGGCTCAGAAGGGAGGGGGGCATTTGGATTTGAGAGCGCAGAATTTGCTGAATTTCTTTTGCGGAGCGAGGAGCCATTTAGCTTTTCCAGAGCCTTTGTGCTACCAGTAACATGGAAGCCTCCTTTATTTCCATTAACAGATGACAGACCTGAGCAAGGGCTTGCTTTTTTTGTGGATTGAGTTGAAGCTTTTATTGGGAACATTTTACATAACGTTTGGGATCTCATTTATCCGGCTCTTTACGCTGAGCACTTACTTTGGAAGTGTGTCCTGCATGTGAAGACTTCCGGGGCAAAGACCGCGCTGGAAAATACCGGCGCTTGCGCAGTAGCGATTTATATGCTTTGCCCACAGTTGGGCAAAGCATACTGCACAGGTGCCGGGGCCTTTACATTGCGCAAGCGCGGAAACCAACAGTGTCTGTGGTATTCACAGACGAAGATTACGTGAAGCAAGCCGAGGAGGTGGGGGGGAGAAGACTCCTAAGCCACGCCCATCGGACCAGACCGCGGCGATTTGCATGCACCCACAACAAGCTAAAAAAGGTATTTATGCCTCAAAGGTGCGGGGTCGGGGGGAGTCAAAGGCCCGACTAGAATCCTTATGGGACGCACAATTTAGTGATATCTTTACATGATATCACTAAATATAGGTGACAGATTCCCTTTAAATGTGAAAGCTGGGTCATTGCAGGTTGTGAGCTTTCCTTAAGAGATGAGTATGGTGATGCACATGAGAAATCTTGGAGGCAATTGGATGAGCAACATACAGGAGCAGAGAAGAGAAGGACATCTTGTGTTGAGTTTAGATTGTGTGTGGGAAGATATCCGTGGATTAGTTTCAAGATGTATAGGGGACACATTATGGATAGCCTTGTAGATCAGTTAGTAGTTGGATTTGTTGAGGAAATTGAAGAGATTTGCAGAGGGGAGAGCTGGAGGAGTGGCAAGGGGAGAGGTGGATTAATTGTGCAGCACCATTAAGGATGGACTACATAGGTACGAGAGTGCTATTTGGGAAGCCATAGCTTCGGATACTGTAGTAGTCAAGGAAGTAGATGATGAAGGCATGTACTAATATTTTATTAGATTGAGGGTTGAGGAAGAGATGAATTCAGAAAATACTTTTGAGTTGGAGGCAGCAGGAGGTGGTAAGGGCTTGGATTTCTGGTTTGAAGGACACAGCAGAGATGCACTTGTGAGATGGGAAAGTGTGATGTTGTTAATTGTGACAGATATATAGGTAGGGGGGTTGCGTGAAATGGAGGAAAGATGATTAGTTTGGTTTGGTCTACATAGCATTTTAGCAAGTGTTATGAAAAGAAGCAGGATATGGCTGATAGACACTTTCTCATTCTTGACGTCTGGGCCATAAAGGTAGATTTGAGTGGTTTTCCCATTGGTCACTGACCTTGTGGTAGTTAACACAAGTTCACAAAATAATTTCAGATATTTCCTATTGTTGACCTAACGGTCTTGGCATACATGGGACTGTTTACTCTGGAGAAGAAAAAGGAACCTTGTCTATCTTCACAAGATCATTCAAAATATCCCTTAATATCGCGTGTTTATCTAACCATAAAATGATTCATCTATTCCGAGTGTGACTTAAGTCATCTAAATCCCTGTCACATCTTTTTATATTTACAAGGATTGCATATTAAAGCTCTTCCAGCCTGGGTTTATGGAAATGATGTTCACCCAATGATACAAAACTTTCCAGGAAGCATGCCAACCTGTCAGACTATGCCAGCTTAAAATTGGCATTGTGATCTTCATGTGTATTAAAATGTATTTCCATGTATTGTAATAATCAAGTCTAGTGTCACTATTTACACAGTAGTGAATACAACTTCTATATAAACCGGAGACTTTACACTATACGCGTTACTATCCAGACTGGTGGTAAACAGTGCTTTGAATTTCACTTGACTTTCTACAGTACCGTAGAATCAATGGTGCTACATAAATAATAATAATACTAAGCCAGAAAGAGAGTTTGTGTAAGAAAATAACCCAGAAAGGCCCTAAGAGCGACAGACCGGTCTAACCCTGCTTCACTTACAGCCTGATGAGAATTCCATAAATGACATTTTGCATGTTGTGTAATTGTAGCTTGAGGTTACTTGAAAATAACACAGTTACATAATCCAGCAATGGCTTGTCGGGACTGGCAGCGAGTTTCCAGATGATAATGCTCAGTTTTATTTTACTGATCCCTCTAGGGACAACGCATCCATTATTTTCTTCCAAATCTCAAAGTTTGGTTTCAATATTCCAGTTAAAACATTTGACCCGCTCAGTGGCCCTTTCTTGTGGTTTCTAAAGGGGTCACATTGGGTTACCATAACACAAGTATAAAGGGTGTATTGATTTAAAAAAAAATATCCATTTTATTTCCAGAAAGAGCACCACTCTAAGAGTGGCTACGTAGAATTTTTTTTTTTTTTTTATTTTATTTTTATACACCTATGTAAAGTATAGGAAGATTTATTATCTCAAGGCTGTGTTTTATCCCACTCATTTCCTAATGATATTGGATTCATAAGCAGTATCATATGATACAATTTGCTTATCACTTTTCTGGCATTATTGTCAATATGCAGCGCGATGACGTCACTACATGGCATCTTCTACGCAGAGATGTGCGACGCTTCAGAAAACAAGTTGCAGAGACCGTAGCAGTGGAGGAAGGAAGAAAAGAGGTGAGTATTGTATTTTATTATTTGTATTAGAACATTGGCCATAAAACTGTATTGAGGACTATGTGATGCATTATACTGTATGGACTATGGAGTGAATTATACTATATCAACAATTGGGTGCATTATACTGTATGGCCTATGGGATGCATTATACTGAATGGGCTATGGGATGCATTATACTTATGGACTGTTTGGTGAATTACAGGTGCTTCTCACAAAATTAGAATATCATCAAAAACTTAATTTATTTCAGTTCTTCAATACAAAAAGTGAAACTCATATTAAACAGAGTGATCTATTTTAAGTGTTTATTTCTGTTAATGTTGATGATTATGGCTTACAGCCAATGAAAACCCAAAAGTCATTATGTCAGTAAATTAGAAAAATTTACAAAAAAAACCTGCAAACGCTTCCTAAGCGTTTAAAAAGATTCCTTAGTTTGTTTTAGTAGGTTCCCCAATCATGGGGAAGACTGCTGACTTGACAGATGTCCCGAAAGCAGTCATTGACTCACTCTACAAGGAATTTCATTTGGAAATCAAGGTCCCAGTGTCTGGAGTAAGAGTGGAGAGGCACACAATCCAAGCTGCTTGAGGTCTAGTGTGAAGTTTCCACAATCAGTGATGGTTTGGAGAGCCTGTGTTTTATCAAGAACAAAGTCAGCTCCACCATCTACCAGGAAATTCTAGAGCATTTCATGCTTCCCTCTGCCGACAAGCTTTTTGGAGATGGAAATTTAATTCCTGTCCACACTGCCAAAAGTACCAATACCTGGTTTAAAATCAACAGTATCACTGTGCTTGATTGGCCAGCAAACTCGCCTTACCTTAACCCCATAAAGAATCTATGGGGTATTGTCAAGAGGAAGATGAGAGACACCAGACCCAACAATGCAGACGAGCTGAAGGCTGCTCTCAAAGCAAACTGATCGCCTCCTTGCCACGCCACGTTGATGCAGTAGTTGATACGAAAGTAGCCCCAACCAAGTATTGAGTGCATTTACTGAACATACATTTCAGTAGGACAACATTTTGGACTTTAAAATAATTTTTTAAGCTGGTGTTATAAAATATTCTAATTTACTGAGATAATGACTTTTGGGTTTTCATTGGCTGTAATCCATAATCATCAACATTAAAAGAAATAAACACTTGAAATAGATCACGCTGTAATGACTCTATATAATGAGTTTCACTTTTTGTATTGAAGAACTGAGATAAATTAACTTTTTGATGATATTCTAATTTTGTGAGAAGCACCTGTATACTACATGTACTATGGGTTGTATTATGCTGTATAAACTACGAGATGCATTATACTGTATAAGCTATGGGGTGCATCTTACTATATGGGCTATGGTGTGCATTATACTGTACGGGCTTTGAAGTGCATTATGCTGTATGGACAATGGGGATGCATTATGCTGTATGGGCTATGGGGTGCATTATGCTGTACGGGCTAAGGGGTGCATTATGCTGTATGGAAGACTATGTGGAGACTATTATATTATTTGGATGGCTATGTGGGAGCCTTTAAACTATATGTAAGCAATTGTATAGTGAGAAGGTTTTGTGTGGGGTCCATCATACTGTGTGGAGGGCTGCGTGGGTGCCATTATACAGTGTAGAGCGGTGTGGGGCCAGAATATTGTAAATAGGCCCATTATATTGCATAGGAGGCTGTGTGGAGGTCACAGATAGGGGATCCTACTGAGTTGGGGTCACCATACTTTTCCAGGGAAGTTGAGGGGTGGGGGCACAGTAGTGTCATCATAATGTGTGTGTGGAGGAATTCATTGTAGGGGTATCTTGGTGTTTGTGGGGCACTTTTTGTTGACATCATTCTTTAAAAGTGCAATGAAATGGGATTCTAGGCCTCCAGTAGGAGGAAAATTGGAGGGCACACAGCAGGTGCAGTATTAGGGACACATATGGCAGCAGCGGTTCAGCATTAGGGTATCAGCAGGATAAGGAATTAGTGCAGGTTGTGGATAGATGGAGATAGTGGATGAAATGTGAGCAGTCATATGTGTCTTTGTTGTATTCTCTGCAGCCAAGTCGTGGCTGGAAGAAGTTGCCATGTCGATTTGGGCCAGATAGAAAAGACGAGAAAAGCAAATGACTCCACCAGAAAGAGTCTCAGCTGTAAGTCACTATATATAACTGTACTGTTATTTCTTAAATGTTCTGCAGGACTAGTATATACACTATATGTCACCATATAGCAGTAATATCAGTGTTGGTCTATGTATAGAGTTTTTTTAGAAACAGTGCAGTCATCTAGTGAGGTTCTCCTATATCCACTATTAAGTGGCACCACCATAGTTGTAATCAGGGTTACCTGGTTAGGAACCCACTCAGAAGTTTCGACCCCTTCCGAACTAAAACTCTAGCTATGCCTCTGTTTATATCCATGAATATATTGCTTGTAACTGAATATAACACTGATATTGGTTATAGATGGTGTGATTTTGGAAACATTCTTCTGAGGACAAAGAAGACTGGTTGGGAGAAATGTAGTTAGATTCAAAGAGTAAAAAATGCCTGTCTTGTTATTTTAATAGGAAGGTACCATGTTTGTAGAGCATTAATAAATCAATGTAATGTGGCATAACATGCTGTAATAACCAAGTTTTGATTGCATTAGAAACATATTTCGTGTGTTATAGGAGTTTATAGAAGGCACTGGGGGCTGACATCTTGCTTTCACAGTAGCAGCACGACACTTTCAGTGTCATAATACGGCACCACATGGTCATAGGAGATAAGAGAGAGATGCTGACCCTATCTACACTGTCTTCCAAATTATTATGCAAAAAGAGTTTAGGAGTGATAAAGTTAGAATTTTTTTGTTTGTCATTTAAACTCATTGATGGTGATGTGTGTCAGGGCTCTTTATATCACTGAAAGCAATTGCAGATACCTGTGCAAATTAGTTTGACAGGTGTGTCCAAATAAAGGCAAGACTACTTAGAAGGCTATTCCACATTATTAAGCAGCCTACATTTTTTGCCAAAATGGGAAAGAAAAAGGATGTGTCGGCTGCTGAGAAGCAACAAATTGTCGAGTATTTAGGTCAAGGCATGACTGCAATCAACATTGCCAAGAAGTATGTAGCTGATTCCCAGCACACACGTGTGCGTGCTGATAAGGAAAAATTGAGGACTCTTTCCAACAGGCAATTGCATCAGGTTAAAAGAGCAGCTGCAAAAATGCCTTGTCGTAGCAGCAGACAAGTTTTTGAAGCTGCTGGTGCCTCCAACGTCCCCCGAACAACAAGATGCAGGGTTCTTCAGAGGTTTGCAGCTGTGCGTAAGCCATCCTGTCGACCACCTCTATCCACTGCACACAAGCAGAAACGGCTCCAGTGGACCAAACGATACATGAAGACTGACTTCCAAACTTTTGTAAACCGATGAGTGCCGTGCAACGCTCGATGGTCCAGATGGATGGGAGTGGAGGATGGCTGGTTGATAGACACCCCATGAAAACGCGGCTAAGGCGCCAACAAGGAGGAGGTGGAGTAATGTTTTGGGCTGGAATCATTGGGAGAGAGATTGTATGGCCCCTTTAGGATCCCTGAAGGGGTAAAGATGAACTCCATAATCTATGTGGAGTTTCTAAAACAGCACTTCCTGCCATGGTTCAAGAGGAAGAACCGTGCTTTCCGCAGCAAGATCATTTTCATGCATGATAATGCACCGTCTCATGCTGCAAATAACACATCTGCATCTCTGGCTGCTATGGAAATAAAAGAGGACAAACTTATGGTGTGGCCACCATCTTCCCCTGACCTCAACACCTCAACCCCATTGAGAACCTCTGGAGCATCACCAAAAAGAGTGTCTATGATGGCGGGAGGCAGTTCACATCTAATCAACAGCTCTGGGAGGGTATTCTGTCCACATGCAAAACAATTGAAGCACAAACCATCCAAAAACTGACAAATTCAATGGACGAGAGAGTTCAGAAGCTTATTTCGAACAAGGGGTCCTATGTGCAAATGTAACATCACCTAGAATAAAGTTTTGACTTGAAAACTGTTTGATTTCATTTTGTAATAAGCTGATAATGCTTATAATTTCACAATTGACCATTTTTTTGTTGAAAATAAAAATAAAAAGGTTGAAAACTCTGCTGTGCATAATAATTTGGAACATGCATTTTGAGTGTTTCTTATTTTTAAAAATATACTGTTTTCATAGGCAGTTTGTTCAAAAACATTGCAATTATACTAGAATAGTAGATGACTGGAAAATAACAATGACTGCAATTCATAAAGGTAATTTAGAGAAAATATGAGAAAATATTTTTTGCATAATAATTTGGAACACAGTGTATTATGATGGAGATGTCACTGCTGTGAACTAGACACGCCTCTGTGGGCTGCACAATTCACAGTAGTGGGAGTGTTCTGCTGCCATTTTCTTGGAGCCCTTGGATCTGCTAACATAAGCAGTACTGATTCCAGCAGAACAGATCTTAGATAGAGTTGAGTGAAACGGGTCGAAAAAATTCAAGTCGCCGACTTTCGCCAAAGTCGGGTTTCATGAAACGAAACCCGACCTTAGCGTGAGGTCGGCCACGAGGTCGACGACTTTAGTGCCAAAGTCGAGTTTCAAAAGATGCTTTAGCGCCCTTTTTCAGCCAATCAGGAAGAACGGACACTGGGCAATGTGATGACATAGGCAGCGGTCACCACCATCTTGGAGAAGGGCATGCAAGTGATTGGCTTGCTTTGTGTGGCGTCACAGGGGGTATAAAAGGGCGGGGACGCTGACCGCCATGTTACTCATGCTGATATCAGAATAGGGAGAGCTGCTGATTCTGTAGGGAGAGCGTTAGGAAGGCAAAAAGAAAAAAAAACTGCTTCTGCTGCTAGCGCTTTTCACTGTAGTTACTGTGCAGTGAAAGGTGAAGATTTTTGCTTTTGTGCAGCAGCGCTGGTGGTGATTAGCCTGCCTTTTAAGGCTAGCTGCATTGCTGTGTGCACACTGGTGTTCAAACTGCTTTTTTAAAAGCAATCCAAATTGTATTGTTTTGTCCTGGTGAGGTAGTGAGCGTTCATTTTTTCACACACCGTACAGCGGTGTACGCTCCTCACACAGTACCGTGTAACGGCTGTTATTATGGCCAAATCGAAGCTACTGTATCTACATGTGTGACTCTGTAAGGAAAAGTCGAGGAGTTTGTCCGTTCTTACAGACCTACACCTTATAGTTTTGTCCATTTTCAAACAGTTTAGTATATTTGTTGTTTGATTACATTCAAAACTAGAGAGAGACAGCGTGTGTCAGTCTGTATACAAAAACACGGAGCTTGACAATTTTACATACACCGTACAGCGATGTACGTGCACGTTCCTCTCTCAGTATCGTGTAACGGCTGTTATCACGGCCAAATTGAAGCTATCTACGTGTGTGACTCTGTAAGGAAAAGTTGAGGAGTTTGTCCGTTCTTACAGACCTACACCTTATAGTTTTGTCCGTTTTTCAAACAGTTTAGTATATTTGCTGTTTGATTACATTCAAAACTAGAGAGAGACAGCATGTCAGTCCGTATACAAAAACACGGAGCTTGACAATTTTACATACACCGTACAGCTATGTACGTGCACGCTCCTCTCTCAGTACCGTGTAACGGCTGTTATCACGGCCAAATTGAAGCTATCTAAGTGTGTGACTCTAAGGAAAAGCCGAGGAGTTTGTCCATTCTTACAGAACAACACTCTAGGGAGATTCCAATTCTGCCCAATTCTATATACACCTTGTAGTTTGTCATACACTAGGCATTTTCTGCCGGTCACATTGCGGTGTTATAGACACAGGGCCTGACAGAATCCAACTGTGTCCTGAAGTGTAGAGAGATTCCAATTCTCCACAGTCCTCTATCCACCTTTATTACACCATCCAGAATCTGCCTGTCACATTGCGGTGTAAAATAAACAGGGCCTGACAGAATCCAAATGTGTCCTGAAGTCTACAGAGATTCCAGTTCTCCCCACTACTATACACCTTGTACATTGTTTTACAGTACCATATAGTTGGTGGTTTTTTTGGTACATTTTCCCCAAAAATGAGGAAGTGTGGTGGAAGAGTCCATGGAAGTGGGCGGGGGTTGGCAGCTGGTAATGTTGGTGTTGGTGGTGGATCTGCTGGTAGTGGCAAAAGCAAAATTGCACCTAATGCAGGAGGTGTTGAGCATGCGTCATCATCTGGCTCCACAAGGCCTCGAAGGCTCCCTGTTCTGGGAGTAGGTAAACCGCTTTTAAAGCCGGAGCTTCAAGAACAAGTTTTGGCTTACATTGCTGACTCAGCCTCCAGCTCTATCGCCTCTGCTTCTGAAGTTTTAAAAAATTAAAGCACTGAGTCATCATTGGAGGCTCATGTTCATGAACCACACCTTTCCTTGTGTCCTTCACCCCAACCAAAATTGAAGGATGCGGCAGGCCACACTACAGATTACTCCATGGAGCTGTTTTCACATACCATGCCTGGATTATCAAGTCAAATCGCGAATTACCCAGGCAAAGATGAATCTGACATGGAGTGTACTGATGCACAGCCACTGATAGATGATTCTGCTGGTACATTCTCTCAGAGCACTACATTGTCCTCGCAGTGTACTGAGCCAGAATCTGACCCAGATGATACGTAGGTGCCCCTTCCCGCATACTATACCACCATACACGGTGACACAGAGGAAGGTGCACATGACATTGAAGAGGAGGTGATGGATGAACCAGTTGTTGACCCAGATTGGCATCCATTGGGGGTAGAGGGTGCCGCTGCCAATAGCTCAGAAGAGGAGGAGGAGCATCCGCAGCGGGCATCGACATCGCAACAGCTGTTGTCTGGCAGGCTCGGAGCAGTCCAAAAACGGGTTGCAAAAACCAAAAGAGTTGCAGGACAGCTTGGCCAGACGGTCAAAATAGCACAGCGTGCAAGGCCTCAAAATGTCTTCCATAGTAGGAAGAGTGCAGTGTGGCACTTTTTTGAATAAAATCCTAATGATCAGGCAAAGGTTATCTGTAAGAAGTGCGCAAAGACCTTTAGCTGAGAGAAAAATCTGTGAAATTCGAATACCAGCTGCATGCTAAGACATTTAACCACCATGCACTTGCAAGCGTGGACGGACTGCCAAAACTCACGTACCACATGTGCTACTGCTCCCAAAGAAGGTAGTCAGCAACGCTACATTGCTTCCCCCACTGTAAGTCCACCGGTTAGCACACCACCAGCAGCAAATGTTGAGTTGTCGTTGCAAGGGCAAATCAGTCAGGGAATCACACTGTTATTGCAACGAAAGACTGAATCTAGGCCATCAGAAAGAGCACCAACTCCATCACCATCATCAACCCTCTCTCAGTCCGCCATGTCCACCGCTAGTTCCACCATATGCAGCTCTCAAGTCCAGCTCACCCTCCCAGAGACTATGAGTAGGACAAGAAAGTACTCATCCGCGTACACTGCGTTTGAACGCCCACATTGCCAAACTAATCTCGTTAGAGATGATGCCTTATCGGTTGGTTGAAAGCGCAGCTTTCCGCAACTCATGGCCTATGCAGTTCCACGCTATGACCTACCCAGTCGCCACTTCTTTTCTCGCAAAGCCATCCCAGTCCTCCACCTTCATGTGAAAGACCGCATTGTCCATGCACTCAAGCAATCAGTGAGTGGAAAGGTGCACCTCACAACTGATGCATGGTCCAGTAGGCATGGCCAGGGCTGTTACGTGTCCATCACTGCGCACTGGGTTAATGTGGTGGATGCAGGGTCCACAGGGGACAGCTGTGATGGCACAGTGCTGCCTAGCCCACGGTAAAGGAAACAGTTGGCTGTAGGTGTTCGACCCTCCTCCAGAAGTGAAAGCTCGTCCACAGAGCGCAGTCGCACGAGCACTGCATCCGCAGCTGACAGTGGTGCAAACGATGTGTCCCACTATGGATCAGCTAGTGGAAAGCGTCAGCAGGCTGTGTTGCAGATGATGTGTTTGGGCGACAGACATACGGCGGAGGTACTGGCCGACTACTTTCAGCGACAAACTGAGTCATGGCTGGGCAGTCTACATCTTGAGGCAGGCAAGGTAATTAGTGATAACGGCCGGAATTTTGTGGCAACCATAGCCCTTTCAAAACTCAGACACATACCTTGCTTGGCTCACACCTTGAACCTGGTGGTGCAGTGCTTCCTCACTAATTATCCGGAGTTAACAGGCCTGCTCCATAAGGTTCGAAGACTGTGCTCGCACATCCGCCGGTCGCCGGTCTCCACCTTCCCATGCACCGCCTAATTATGGACGTTGCAACAAGGTGGAACTCCAGACCTGCACATGGTTGAGCGGCTGTGCGAACAGAGGCAGGCCGTAATGCATTTGTGGGAGGATACACGGGCAGGCACTTTGAGGGCAGACATGGAGTTGACAAGTGTGCAGTGGTCTAAGCTGAAAGACCTCTGTAAAGTCCTTCAATGTTTTGAGGAATGCACGCGGCTGGTAAGCGCAGATGACGCCATCATAAGCATGAGCATCCCACTTATGCGTCTGCTCATGCAAACTTTGACGCACATCAAGGAGCAGGCGTCTGCAGCCGAGGATGATGAGGAAGAGGAGGAGGGAAGCCTTGATGACAGTCAGCCATTGTCTGTTCAGGGAACTGTCGTGGACGAGGTGGAGGAAGAAGAGGAGGAGGAGGATGATGGGGATGATTATTTAGGGGAGGAGAATGCTTCTCGTGGAGCAAGAGAAAATGTTGGCGTGGCAAGGTCTGGTACTGGGTTTGTGCGTGACTGGAGGGATGTGGATTTGCCTGAAAGTGCTCCTCCACCCAGCACTCGCAGTGCATCATTGACACTGGGAACATTGGCCCACATGTCAGATTATGCCTTGCAGATCCTAAAAAGGGACCCCCGCATTGCCAAAATGATGAACGATGATGACTACTGGTTGGCCAGCATCCTGGATCCACGCTATAAAGGCAAATTCCAAAAGATTATGCCACAGGAGAACCTTGACCTAATATTGGCTAACAAACAAGCAACTCTGGTAAACCGGTAGGTTGAGGCATTCCCAGCACACAGCAGCGGCGATGGTTGTCACAGGAGCCGTAGGGGCCGGGGGCAACTTGGAAGAGGTGTTGGTGGTGCACACATCAGAAGTGGCGTTGGAGACAGGGGTTTCATGACCATGTTGTGGACTGATTTTTCAAGTCCCGCTCACACGACTGGTAATACTGCATCAATTGAAAGTGACAGGAGACAGCACTTGTCAACTATGGTTACAAACTACTTTTCCTCCCATATCGATGTTCTCCCTCACAGGTCATTCCCATTTGACTATTGGGCAGCTAAACTGGACACCTGGCCTGAATTGGCACAATATGCCTTACAGGAGCTCGCTTGCCCAGCTGCAAGTGTGCTATCGGAAAGAGCCTTCAGTGCTGCTGGATCAATCCTGACAGAAAAAAGGACCCGTCTGTCGACCCAAAATGTGGATGATCTAACCTTCATTAAAATGAAACATGCATGGGTTTCCAAGGATTTTGTCACACCTTACCCTGATGACACATAGGTTCACAGAAAAATGGCTTTCTTTGGTCCGCCTCTTCCTGGGACTTGACCAATTTCGCCTTTAGCTGCAGGTGAATGTCCCACATCAACATATGCCATTTTGTAAACCTCCCTAACTGGGCTGCCTCCTCCCCCCATGGCCGGGGTCACCACCTAACGCACGCAACCGTGTGAGTGCCGTTGCCCTGGACAGGTGGGTGGGCCAACTCTTGGGCGCGGGCACTGGCACAGGGTCCCTCATAGTGCAATCAAGTGTCTCTGATGGTGGGGGTGCACACCCGCCGTCAGACACACCGCCGTACTATGAGGGGCCCAGTGCCAGTACCGACGCCCACGAGTGGGCCCCCTTGCTTGGGCAGGGCCCCAGCATTTGCAATGTTTACCTCTCCCTGCTCCTCCTCTGTGTAGTCTGGGCTGTCAAATCCTTCACTGGGACTGCCACTACAAATTTGGTGAACTGATAGAAGATGATGGTTAAGACGTAGCTATGCCATGTCCCGCTGGCCGGGATCTAGCTTCAGATGATCAATGGCTTCAATTTCTTATGGACGTCGACTCACAATGAGATGCAGTGGTGGTTTCTCATCAGCTTTCACAGTTTTCCTACCCACAGACGTGTGACATTCCAGCGCACATTTTTAAATATTCCCTCTCATGCCAATCCAAATGAATCGCCTACGGCCTGTGGCTTCTGTCTTTTGCACTCCAAAGTTACGTGACAGAGCATGATAGGCAGTGCGCACCATGTTTACATCTCTCCCTGTGATCAAAATTATATGGATATGAGTAATGGCGATGGGATCAACGGTACTGCGATACAGCAACAGTTTCCTCACAAAGAAAGGTTTTCGCTGTCTCCATACACTAATTAATTGAGGGTCTGCATCGCCTCTGAGAATTGTGACGGAAGTTTATCTCGTGAATAGGAATTCCTAGATTTCTGCAATCACTAGAATTTATGTCAGTAATTGTATGCATCTCATTTCCTATTGCGGAGAGTCTGGACTGTCTTACGGAGACAGAAATATATATGAATATTTAAAAATACCACCAAAAGTGTATACTGGTGTATGCTTCAAATACATTTCCTTTTTTCTACTTTTTAGATTGTTGTCTAATCCATACTGAGAACATGGAGATTTTAAATATTTAAACTATGCTATATATACCTGCTATCCAGTGATAATGTACCCTTTCTCAACTTTGTACAAGCTGGTCAAATCCATACTGGGCCTGAGACCGTCTGAGCCTGACTCCTGATATATAGACCTACGTTTTTAATGTGTAAACTATGCTATACATACCTGTTATCAAGTGATACGGTACCCTTTCTCACCTTTGTCCAATCTCGTCTAATCCATACTGGGCCTGAGAGCGTCTGAGCCTGCCTCCTGATATATAGACATAGGTTTTTAATGTGTAAACTATGCTACATATATACGTGTTACCCGCTGAAACTGTACCCTTTATCAACTTTCTAGAATCTTGTCGAATCCATACTGGGCCTGAGAACGGCTGCCGAGCTGTTAAGCAAGCTACAGCAACTGTGGTTTGGACACGTAATTTTTTGCATTTTTTCAGGAATGCCGGTTAGGCCTAATTCAGGAATTGCGGTTGACCTGCACTTGGAATCACAGATCCCCATCACTAACGGTATTCTGCTGGTTATCTGCACCTGTAAGCGACAAAAGCTGGTCCTTTCAGTGTAGCGTGCATGCAGCCCCGGACATGTAACGCCATGAAAGACCATAGCCTCGCGTACCCCTCTAGTAAGCTTGACGCGTACCGCGGGGGCATGCCGGAGTCTCGTTCGTTAACGGAATAAAGCTGACAAATTGCTAGCGCAACTACAAATGGACATACCACACCACACACACAATCGACAAAGCTTTCAATATGTGCATCTTTTCTTGAGGTGGCATGGTTGTGGTTTCCCGGGTGGAGTCCAATTAAGCCGCAGGCTCCACTCCTGGTGGCGCCCTTTTGGACATTCCTTTAAGGTTCAGCTTTGCAATCATACTGCCCCCGGAAAGCAAACACTTGGCCTTCATGGACGCTGTTTGGAGGTTCGTGTGAATAACGCCGCCCGATCGCCAGTTGGCATAATTTATTGGTGGGAAGTCCGACGGTATATGATCGTGTTCGATTTCAGATTTTTTTTTTGGTTGGTATTTTAAATTTTTATTCCAGCCTTTCTTGACTTCATAAGGGAATGACAAGCCTATATCTGTGTCTCCTCCACCTCCTCCTTTTACTCCTCCACCTCTTTTCTAAATGTAGTTGCCCTTTTCCATAGGTAATTTTTGTCTTCTGAGCATTTTCTCTGCTTTGGGACACCTTTTAAGGTGTTTTGCAGTTGTTTTCTATGTGTTTGTATGTGTTTGTGTCTGCCTGCCATTGTTTTCAATGGGGTTCGACAAACATTCGACGAACTTGCCTCCTGTGTGACGAACCAAAACACTAGCGTGGTGGCTCAAAACTACTCCTGATATATAGACGTACATTGTTAATGTTTAAACTATGCTATATATACCTGCTATCTGATGATACTGTACACTTTGTCTACTTTTCATATTCTTGTGTAATCCATACTGAGCCTGTGAGCGTCTCTGTGTGACTGATGGAATATATATGTAGATTGACAATTATCCTTTGACTGAATAGAGCTGTACATTACTGATACAGTGCCATATATCTGATGTTATTTTGTGTCTATTTTGTGCAAAATTTTGAAGTCTGGTGGAAGAGACCGCGGACATGGGCGCGGGGGGGCCAGCTGGTGATGATGGTGGTGGTGCATCTGCTGGTAGTGGAAAAAGCACAATAGCAGCTAAGGCAGGAGGTGTTGAGCCTGTGTCATGGTCTGGCTCCGGATCGCCTGGAATGATACCTTTTCTGGGAGTAGGTTAACCGCTTTTAAAGGCGGAGCATGAGGAACTGGTTTTGGCTTACATTGCCGAAACAGACTCCATCAAATATGCCCGCCTCTTCTGAAGTTTAACCCCTTCCTGCCATCCGACGTACTATCCCGTCCATGGGACCTGGGCCCCTATGCCCATGGACGGGATAGTACGTCTACGATCAGCGGCGCCCACGTGGTGAGCGCCGCTGATCACGGCCGGGTGTCAGCTGATTATCACAGCTGACACCCGGCACAATGTGTCAGGGGCGGTCACGGACCGCCCCCGACACGTTAACCCCTTGCACACTGCGATCAAACATGATCGCGGTGTACCGGGGGTTAAAGGGAAGCATCGGCAGGGAGGGGGCTCTCTCCGTGCTTCCCTGAGCCCCCCACGGCAGCGCAATGTGCAGCGCTGCTGCGGGGGGCTCCTTTCCTGCAGGCCCCCGAATCCAAGATGGCGACGGGGGCCTTCGGGGGCCTGCAGGAAGCGCAGGCATGAGGAAGTCTGCAGCAGTGCCTGTGACAGATCACTGATCTGTCACAGTGATCTGTGATGTGACAGATCAGCGATCTGTCACAGGACAGTGATGTCCCACCTGGGACTATTTAATAAAGTTAAAAAAAATAAAAAAAAGTGTTAAAATAATTTAAAAAAAATCGCCAAATAAATTAGAAAAAAAAAAATATTCCCCCAATAAATCCATTTTTTGGAAATAAAAAAAAACCCAAAACAATAAAAGTACACATATTAGGTATTGCCGCGTCCGTAACGACCCACCCTATAAAACTGTCCCATTAGTTAACCCCTTTAGCGAACCCCTTAAAAAATAAAAAACGAAGCAAAAAATAATGATTTATTATCATACCGCCAAACAAAAAGTGTAATAACGCGCGATCAAAAAGACGCATATAAATATCCATGGTACCGCTGAAAACGTCATCTTGTCCCGCAAAAAACGAGCCACCATACAGCATCATCAGCGAAAAAATAAAAAAGTTATAGCTCGCAGAATAAAGCGATGCAAAAATAATAATTTTTTATATAAAATAGTTTTCATTGCATAAAACCGACAAAACATAAAAAAAGACCTAAATGAGGTATCGCTGTAACCGTACTGACCCGAAGAATAAAACCGCTTTATCAATTTTACCGCGCACGCAACGGTGTAAACGCACCCCCCCAAAAGAAATTCATGAAACGCTGGTTTTTGTTCATTCTGCGTCCCAAAAATCAGAATAAAAAGCGATCAAAAAATGTCACGTGCCCGAAAACGGTACCAATAAAAACGTCAACTCGTCCCGCAAAAAATAAGACCTCACATGACTCGGTGTGTCAAAATACGGAAAAATTATAGCTCTCAATATGTGGTGATGCAAAAACGATTTTTACAATAAAAAGCGTCTTTTAGCGTGCGACAGCTGCCAAACATAAAAACCACCATAAATAGTAAATCAACCCCCCCCGTTATCACCCCCTTAGTTAGGGAAAAATAATAAAATAAAAAAAATGTATTTATTTCCATTTTTCCGTTAGGGTTAGGACTAGGGCTAGGGTTAGGGCTGAGATTAGGGTTAGGGTTGGAGTTAGAATTGGGGGTTTCCACTGTTTGGGCACATCAGGGGCTCTCCAAATGCAACATGGCGTCTGATCTCCATTCCCGCCAATTCTGAGTTGAAAAAATCAAATGGTGCTCCTTCCCTTCCAAGCTCTGCCATGCGCCCAAACAGTGTTTTACCCCCACATGTAGGGTATCTGCCTACTCAGGACAAATTGCAAAACAATTTTTGGGGTCCAATTTCTCCTGTTACCCTTAGGAAAATAAAAAAAATGGGGGCAAAAATATCATTTTTGTGGAAAAAAATGACTTTTTTATTTTCACGTCCGAGTGTTATAAACTTCTGTAAAGCACTTGGGCGTTCAAAGTGCTCACCACACATCTAGATAAGTTCCGTGGGGGGTCTAGTGTCCAAAATGGGGTCACTTGTGGGGAGTTTCAATAGTTTAGGTACATCAGGGGCTCTCCAAACGCACATGACACCCGCAGACCATTCCATCAAAGTCTGCATTCCAAAACGTCACTACTTCCCTTCCGATCCCCGACGTGTGTCCATACAGTAGTTTTATCCCACATATGGGGTGTCAGCGTACTCAGGACAAGTTGGACAACAACTTTTGGGGTCCAATTTCTCCTGTTACCCTTGGGAAAATAAAAAAATTGGGGACTAATTGATCATGTTTGTGGAAAAAATACGATTTTTTTATTTTCATGCCCTGGCATTATAAACTTCTGTGAAGCCCTTGGGGTTTCAAAGTGCTCACCACACATCTAGATAAGTTCCTTAGGGGGTCTTGTTTCCAAAATGGGGTCATTTGTGGGGGTTTCCACTGTTTAGGTAAATTAGGGGCTCTCCAAAGGCAACATGACACCCGCAGACCATTCCATCAAAGTCTGCATTCCAAAACGTCACTACTTCCCTTCCGAGCCCCGGCGTGTGCCCATACAGTAGTTTTCTCCCACATATGGGGTATCAGCATACTCAGGACAAATTGGGCAACAACTTTTGGGGTCCAATTTCTCCTGGTACCCTTGGGAAAATAAAAAAATGGTGACTAAAAGATCATGTTTGTGGAAAAAATACGAATTTTTTATTTTCACGCCTGGGCATTATAAACTTCTGTGAAGCACTGGGGGTTTCAAAGTGCTCACCACACATCTAGATAAGTTCCTTGGGGGGTCTAGTTTACAAAATGGTGTCATTTGTGGGGGGTTTCCACTGTTTAGGTACATTAGGGGCTCTGCAAAGGCAACATGACACCCGCAGACCATTCCATCAAAGTCTGCATTCCAAAACGTCACTACTTCCCTTCCGAGCCCTGACGTGTGCCCATCCAGTAGTTTTCTCCCACATATGGGGTATCAGCATACTCAGGACAAATTTATCAACAACTTTTGGGGTCCAATTTCTCCTGTTACCCTTGGGAAAATAAAAAAATGGTGGCTAAAAGATCATGTTTGTGGAAAAAATATGAATTTTTTATTTTCACGCCCGGGCGTGTTAAACTTCTGTGAAGCACTGGGGGGTTCAAAGTGCTCACCACACATCTAGATAAGTTCCTTGGGAGGTCTAGTTTACAAAACGGTGTCATTTGTGGGGGGTTCCACTGTTTTGGTACATCAGGAGTTTTCCAAACGCGACATGGTGTCCGATCTCAATTCCAGCCAAAAACGTCAAATGGCGCTGCTTCCCTTTGGAGCTCTGCCATGCGCCCAAATAGTGGTTTACCCCACATGTGGGGTATCAGCGTACTCAGGACAAATTGCACAATAACTTTTAGGGTCCTGTTACCCTTGGAAAAATAAGAATTGAGGGTGAAAAGATAATTTTTGTGGAAAAAATATGATTTTTTAATTGTACCTCTGTACGTTATAAACTTCTGTAAAGCCCTTTTGGGTTCAAAGTTCTCACCACATATCTAGATAAGTTCCTTGGGGGGTCTATAATTTCTAAAATGGTGTCACTTGTAGGGGGTTTCCACTGATTAGGTACATCAGGGACTCTCCAAACATGACATGGCGTCCAATCTGAATTCCAGCCAATTTTGCATTGAAAAAGTCAAACGGCGCTCCTTCCATTCTGAGCTCTGCCATGCGCCGAAACAGTCGTTCCCCCCCACATATCAGGTATCAGCGTACTCAGGACAAATTGCACAATAACTTTTGCTGTCCAATTTCTCCTGTTACCCTTGGTAAAATAAAAAAAATTGAACCTGAAGTATTTTTTTTATGAAAAAAAGTTAGATGTTCATTTTTTTTAAATATTCAAAAAAATTCCTGTGACGCACCTAAAGGGTTAATAAACTTCTTGAATGTGGTTTTGAGCACCTTAAGGGGTGCAGTTTTTAGAATGGTGTCACTTTTGGGTATTTTCTATCATATAGACCCCTCAAAGTGGCTTCAAATGTGATGTGGTCCTAAAAGTAAAATGGTGTTGTAAAAATGAGAAATCGCTGGTCAACTTTTAACCCTTATAACTTCCTAACAAAAAATAATTTTGGTTCCAAAATTGTGCTGATGTAAAGTAAACATGTGGGAAATGTTAGTTATCAAGTTTTTTGTGTGCCGTATCTCTGTGATTTAAGGGCATAAAAATTCAAAGTTGGAAAATTGCAAAATTTTCAAAATGTTCGCCAAATTTCCATTTTTCTCACAAATAAACGCAAGTTATTTGAATGAAATTTTACCACTAACATGAAGTACAATATGTCACGAGAAAACAATGTCAGAATCACCAGGATCCATGGAAGCGTTCCAGAGTTATGACCTCATAAAGGTACAGTGGTCAGAATTGTAAAAATTGGCCCGGTCATGAACGTGCAAACCACCCTTGGGGGTGAAGGGGTTAAAAAAATGCAAGCACTGAGTGGTCAAGTGCTGGCTCCTGGTCAGGAAGATCCCCTTTCCTTGTGTCCTGCACCCTCACCCAAACTGAATGAGGTAGCAGGCCACACTTCACATTAGTCCATGTAGCTCTTTCTATCATACCATGCCTGGGTTATCAAGTCAAATCGTGAATTCCCCAGTCCAAGATGAATCTGACATGGAGTGTGGGTGGCCAGCCAGGGCAGTGGGGTTAATTGGTACCGGGCCGGTGTCTCACAGGGATGTGTCAAGGTGGTGGTGACCGATTCCGTGGCCCTGGGCGTCCATGCAAAGGGGTGAAATACGTTTATAGGTGAATGATACGTGACGCCACCTCTGGTTTCTGATTAGATTGACCAGCGCTGCAGTGTCGCTTCTGTGGGACAGATATTGTGGTGCAGCTAAGATGTAGAAGACCTGCACAGGTAGGGCCGTAGTCGCAGGGCAGATGAAAGAGTTGGGAGATGGTGTGCAGTGCAGGATGTAGCTGAGCCGTGCGCCAGGCGCAGGAGAAAGATGACAGACACAGTCGTGTAGTTCCTTTACCTGTACTTGGTAGGTGCTGTCCAGGACCCAGAGTACAGATGGAGAAGGAGTTGGTCAGCCTGGAAGCCAATTTGGATTTCTCTCTCTGCAGATAGGTAGTGTGGCCTCCGTTCTAGCGCTTATCTGAGGTACTCGCAGTGCTGAGTTCAATGAAGTTCCCTCTGTTGACTCTCTTTTGGAACTTTCTCGTATGGCTGGCAGCCATAGCCTTTTCCTTCTGGCTCACACATATCGATGCTGGGGCCTCAGAGCCTCAATTGGGTACAGAGCATTTATAGCTGCTACTTCCTCCGGATTCTGCTGCAGGAACATCAGTGTCCCTACAAACTCGGAGACCAGAATCTGGACCATGTGCTCCAGCTAGGAGTGAGCCTTAACTCTGCTCATCCTCCAGCTCCCCTTCTCACGTCCACACACTTCCCCTTCCCTGCACAGAATGGCCTAACTTACCTCCTCCTGACCACAGAGAGCAGCTCCTCAGCAGTCATGTTCAGAGGTCTCCCTGCTGGCGTGGAGTGGGAAATGTGTTGTGTGTTGGTTTAACTGCTAGAGAGATCCTTCATTGCTCCCAAGCATGACATCACACTCCCTAGGAGGAAGGTAATGCCACTGTGGCGACCATACTCCTGGTGACGCCACAAGTGCACTGATGCCCAGCCACTGCTAGGTGATTCTGCTGGTATATTGACCCAGACCACTACATTCCCCTCACACTCTACACAGCCAGAATCTGACCCAGAGGAAACTCAGGTTCCCCTTCCCGCATACTATACCACCTTACACGGTGACAAAGAGGAAGGTGCAGATGAAAGTGCAGGTTCATTGAGCTGGTGGGGGGGCATACTCATTGGCGACGGCACTGGCACAGGGCCCCTCATAGTATGCAAAAGTGTCTCTGCCGGTGGGTGCGCAAAAGTGTCTCTGCCGGTGGGAGGGCCCGCCGTCAGACACACCGCCACACACCGCCATGCTATTAGAGGGGCCCTGTGCCGCTGCCGTTGCCAAAGATTGGGCCCCACCTGCTTGCTCAGGATCACAGCACTTGCAAAGTTGAAATATTTACCTCTCCCTGCTCCACCGCCATGACGTCTTCCGCGTTTCCTGACAGTGATAGTCTGATCAGAGAGTGCAATGACATCACGTCTGTACGCCCTCTGCCTAAACAGCCAAGTGCAGTGAGATGGACGATGGGGACGACGAGGAGTCCAGACTAGTACAGGGATTCCATAGCGAGGAGACTTATTTAATTGTTTTCAAAGTTGGGACAGCAATTTTTGGGGAGCACTATACTCTGGAGAATGATATATGGGGCCACCGTACACTGGAGCATTCCAAAGGTGGACATCAGACACTGGAGCAGCATTTACAGGGCTCATTATACACTAGAGCATTAGAAATGGGGCCCATTATGTATAGAGCATTATTTGGGCCCATAAAACAGTGGAGCTTCATCGATGGGGACCAACATATACTGTAGCATTATGTGGAGCTCATCATACACTGTTTCAAACATTATATGGGACCAATGATTCTGTATGGAGAAATATATGGGCCTCATTACTCTGTATAGCGCACTATGCGGTGGCCATAATACTGTATGGAGTAATATACTGTCCATTTTTGGAGCTATTAAAAATGGATATCAGTTATGAGATGTAAAAAGTGAAGTATTTTTCATTGTACTATGCCGCTATTTCTCTGCGGTATCGGAGCATCATGAGTTGTGGTATGTGTTAAAGGGGCGCTCTTTGGCCCAGGGCACATGAAAACCTGGAGCCAGCCCTACCCCCCCCACAAATTTAGCCAAATAACCCCCATTTTTCAGTGCGTAACTAGTATTATGAAGTAAATTAAGGTTGAAAAGCTTCAGTAATCAGAATTGATGTTTTTGGCATTCCAAAGGGCACTGTAGGTGTGTTTCCTGTCCTCCACTCCCTGCCGACTTTGCTTCCCCATTGACTTGCATTGGGTTTCATGTTTCAGTCGGCCTTCGACTTTTCACGATAATCGGCCGATTTCGTTCGACTCGACTTTTGCGAATGTCGGGTTTCATGAAACCCGACTCGACCAGAAAAAAGGCAAAGTCGCTCATCTCTAATCTTAGATAGACAGGAGTAAAATGCAGGAGAAAAGGGTGGGCAGAGTATCAGAGTCTGCAAATACATCAAGGAAGAACAGTGTACCATCAGCATTATCAGAGCAGGAGCTGTCAGCATGAGCTGTGATTCATCCCTCAATAAGATAAGGAGCTACAGGTCTGCCATGAATGGCCAGGCATTGTGGAAGGGGGTGAGAGATACATGTAGTCTGGGTGAGAGAGACATATGGAGACTGATGGGAGGGAGAGAGAGAGACAGTAAAGGGCCTGTCACACTAAGCGATATCGCTAGCAATATCGCTATAACGTCACTGGTTTTTGTGACGTAGCAGTGATATTGCTAGCGATATCGCTGTGTCTGATACTTACATCCGACCGTCTCCCCCGCTGGTTATCGCTGATCGTGCGAGAACGTCCTGGACTGTTTCTCGTCGTCAGCTTCTTGCTGGGGCTTCCTGCTGTGACGACGAGCGACTCGTGGACGCGGGCGGGAGGACGTCAGGATCGCCTCGTCTGACACGTAAGTAGCGACCCCCGACCCCTGCGATGTCGCTGGTGAGATCTGCCTGTGTGGCAGCTCACTAGCGACCACTTAGCGATGTACCAGCGATCCTGACAGCGTCATATCGCTGGTGGGGATCGCTGGTACATCGCTAAGTGTGACAGTACCTTAACTGCTGGTGATAGCAGATCACAGGGCATTCACCCACAAAATGGCGCTTCTCTGTGATGCTACTGTTCATTCTCCCACGGGATACTAGAACACCCAAAGAGGGAGAGAAATGGTGATGTCAGCAATTACTGCCCCAATTTTCCAGCCTACTGAAAGCTGGTAAGTCTTACTATAGCTGCTTGAGGTCTAAAACAGAAAATGCTCCCCCTCATGGTAATTATATACGATACATTTGTAAAAATATATATATAATATTTTTCATATAGAAATGTTTGCAAACATTGCATTAATACATTTTAATTACTATTTTAAGCTTAATTTCACAAAAGAAAATCTACCAGATAACTGGTGGCACCTTCCCTATTTTTTGTCTATTTTATTAGGGGGATAGATCTACAACTTTAGGACAAACTCTGTCCGTATGGGCATATAAAGAGCAAGATTGAGTCCAAATGTGCAGAACATCTATTAGCTAGAGTGAAGAACGCCTGCAAAGAGTGGCTTCTGTGCTGAAGGTCTTGTCATTCTAATGTATGATATGGTTGCTTATTCATATAAATGCTTCACATGTAATGACACATTTTACCTGCAGTGATTGTTGCAACAGAAATATGTGACTGCCCACACCTTTGATCAGTGGTAACAGTTGATTCCTGGGGGTTTCAACAGCTGGAACCTCAATGATCAGCTAACCACCTTCATTTCTAGAAATGATTATTTGGGTTAAAAAATCATTTAAAGAGTAACCATTATCTTACTTGTTATGTCATAAGTCATTACTACACCTGAAAATTAGCAACTATGTAATCTGTCTTATCAGAGAAATCAGCTCTGCTTGCTTCTCCTTCTGGTCTGACCTTCATTAATAATTCAGAGATAAAATCTGTATTCAGTGAAAATAGATTTTCCCATTACTGAGAGAGGAGATGACAGTTGGTGCTTTTAAAATTCTGTGGAGGAGGGAGGAGCCAGAGGCAGAGACAGACATTTTACTGGAAGGTCTTCTGAAATGATCGTTACAGCTCTCCATGAAAGCATGATGCCAACTGTTATCCATCTGAGTAATGTGAAAATCTGTATTCACCGCAGACAGATTTAATTAATGAATTGAGAATATTGAGAATGAATGATCAGTCTCGGTGGAGAAAGAAGAATTATCTAATAAGATTTATTACAAAATTGTTTATTTTCATGTGAACCATTGATTTATGAATAAAAGAAAATGGTTATTCCGGACACCCCCCCCTTTGATGTGGGCTCCGGGTGACGTGTCCAAAACAGCTGCTGGTGGAATCGCGATCCACCCATGGCTATTAACCGATTAAATGCTGCTGTCAAACGCTGACAGCGGCATTTAACATGTGCTTCCGGCACTCATGCTGGAAATCCACCCAATCGGTGACCCCGTCACGTGATCGTGGGTCACCTTTGGGTTGGCATGACAACCAGAGGTCTTCTGGAGACCTCTATGGTTGTCACTGCCGGCTTGCTGTGAGCGCCCCCAGTGATTGTGTTCCTTGGTCTTCAAGATGCTCTCTGTGCTTAAAACAGAACCCTGAGACTATCACAGAGCTGGTGCATTTATACAGAGACTTGATTACACACAGGTGGATTACATTTATCATTATTAGTCATTTAGGACAACATTGGATCATTCAGAGACCCACAATGAACTTCTGGAGTGAGTTTGCTGCACTGAAAGTAAAGGGGCTGAATAATATTGCACGCCCCACTTTTCAGTTTTTGTATTTCCACAAAAATTTAAAATAACCAATAAATTTGGTTCAACTTAACAACTGTGTCCCACTTGTTGATTCTTCACCAAAAATTTACATTTGGTATCTTTATGTTTGAAGCATGATATGCTGGAAAAGGTTGAAAAGTTCCAGGGGGCCGAATACTTTCGCAAGGCACTGTATGTACAGCAGAAATTTTGTGACAAATTTTGTTGCCATTTTTACCCATTTTATCGTGTGAGAATGTAACATCTGGCATAAAACTACATTTTTATGACAAAAATTTAATTATTTTATCTTGCTCTGTATAAAATCAAAAGAGGGGGCACCACAGATTTGATCTGAAGGGATCCAACCATGGCCTATACAAACAACGTAGTAGTATAAAGGGGATCACCTCGAGGCACGGACTAGCATAAAATCAATTCATTTTTATTGAACACAGACAAGCACAAAACATATAAAAACACATTAAAATAGTCACATGTGACATATATGCAGACAAAACATGGCTTATAATAAAGCCAACTGCCTGAAGCAATTACTCCACAATATAGTAACTTCAATAGAAACCCTAAGATCATATAAACAGCATACCATTAAATACTGAGTGTATAAGGTACATTCAGTGCCCATACAAATAGCCGTTTGATTTCTGAATAAATATAAGCACATAGAAAATTGATTAAGAGCCCTATATGATAATACCCATAGTAATTGTTAGAAATCACTGCACAGCAGAGCACACATGGAGTGCAATCAGAATGTAAACATATTACCAAGGATGGCTACCACCCCCATATATAGTGCACAAAGTTTTAGAAATTGGCTTAAATGGCCAGCCTGCAAGGTATAATTAAGCAGAGTCCACAGTATCAAGAACTAGGCACTATGAATAAACAATGTGGTAGAGCAGACACAGAGCACATGAGAGGAGAAAAAAAATGGGTTAAGATAGCCACCCAGGAAAAAAAGTATAAATTAGTAATATCTACAAAGGGAACCCATGTGGAGTAAAACAAGGCAGAGCTAGGACCCGACGCGTGTCGCCACCCTAAGTGGCTTCGTCAGGGGTGGCGACACGCGTCGGGTCCTAGCTCTGCCTGGTTTTACTCCACATGGGTTCCCTTTGTAGATATTACTAATTTATGCCTTTTTTCCTGGATGGCTATCTTAGCCCATTTTTTTCTACTTGCAATAATTGGGGGCCCCGTTGGAGCTTTTGCATTAGGGCTCATAAACTTCAAGTTATTCCACTGGTAACTTACTTGTTACTTTTCCTATGATAGGGCCATCCTTATTTTATGCTGCGAAAATATTCATATATAATATATACTGATTCCCAATGAACTTTTCAATTTTGTGGTATGCCATGTTCTACAACTTATAGAAGGCAGTGCTAGTGAGCTGTTGACTTTAGTTAAATTCAATGCAAAAAGCCTAATTTTAAATTGAGTGTCAATTATAATTATACAATCTTTTTTAGATATGCCTAGTTACTTTCTATTGTTATTATCAGAACTTTTGCCATATGTCTCATTTTAAGGGAAGTGTTCCTCCTACCTTTAAGGAAAAAATAGTATGCTTGCTGTATTGCCTTCTCTGTATATTTATATTAATACATATGTATACATGATTGTTGTCGTCTCTGGGTATGTTTTTGTGTTATAGGCCAGATGTATTCCAAGTATGGCAGCCTATAACAGACTTAAATACATATTTATAAATGCAAATGCTCATAAAAAGTATGGTCTGCTCAAGTTTTTATCCATATGTCTTTATATTAGCACTAAAAATAGGCCTATTGCTCCCTTAACCTCTTCACGACCTTCGACCTACCCAGTACATCATGGTTGAGAACGGCTTCCCGACCTTGGACATACTGGGTACGATCTGGCGATTGCCACCGGGTTATCAGCTGATATCACAGCTGACACCAAGCAGTCACTGCCAGGAGCAGTGTTCGCACTGCTTCCGGCAGTTTTACCCTCTAAATGCTGGGATCGATATTAATCTCAGCATTTAGAAGGCAGGCAGAGAGAGGGAGCCCACTGATCGGCCCCCCTGTGACATCATCGGATCAACAGGCTCTAGCAAGTTAGGTAGATAATGTGCAGTGCATGATCTAACTATTTTGTGTCAATGCAGCACTGATAGTTATAAGTCATTTCAATGTGCATTGCAATGATTTATAACAGTGAACAGAGTTGTAAATTAAAAAAATAAACAGAAAATAATTAAAAAATAAATCTATGTATATATATGTTAGGCATCGGGTTTCTTCCTCTGCACAGGAGGAATCCCGAGCCTTGCCTTCTGCGCTCTCCCATCCAGTCTCGACCGCAGAGGGAGCTGCTCAGCAGAGACGACAATCCCAGCGTCTTGCTCAGGCTACTGCTGTCAGATTGGTTGCTGCTCTCACCTCTGGTTCAGCTATAGCAACCCGCACTAGTCAGCAGCGAGCAGCTCTGGGGACCACGTCCTTCTTGCAGCCTACTGAGCATGCCCGTGGGAGGACCTCTCATTGGAGGTCGGAGGTCACATGCTCAGGTCCTCAAGCAGCTTGTATTGGGCCATCAGGAAGGTCCCGGAAGGCTGCGGTTATAAAAGGATCGCACGGCCGTACGCTAGTATAGACCATGTGGAGTGAGTGTTGTATGCACATATGTATGTCTCAGGTGAATGACATTATGAAACCCCTACCCTTGGTATGCATGTGTTGTTCAGCCTTGCCAGTTAGTGCCTAAGCTGAGAGTGCAGGTAGGAGGCTGAGTCAGGGACTAGCATCAGCGCCAAGTAGTGGCTTGCCTGTACGCCACTGTGCACTTGGTCTGCACTCCACGGTAGCCAGCGTCTATTTAGTGATGTTCGCAGGTGCAATGCTGCATGCTTAGTTGGTCTAGAGGAACTCTAACCCTGTGTCTTTGGGGCAGAGTTCTGTGACTGTTCACTAGCGCTCACTTTGCCGAGCTCTGTGAACTTAACAGGCTGCAGCATTTATATTCTGCGGTATTGCGGTTCTGTGAGGTAAGAGTCCGCCTCAATACACACTGGGTGATGTTAACCCATGTGTTTTTCTTTTATACCGCCATATAGCATCCGCCATTGCCGAGCAGCAGTTAACATCTCTGCACGGTGGACCCCGAGCTGCAAATGCACCTCATTACCAGCTTATTATTATTTGGTGTGTTCCGCTAGCCAGTAACATATATACAGTATATATAACCAATAAATTTCTATTTTTCATTTAAAAAAATAAAAATAAACAAAAAAGTACACGTTTGGTATCTCCACGTCCGGGACGACCTGCCCCATAAAGCTGTCACACTACTTAACCCCTTCCTGACATTGGATGTACTATTCCGTTCATGTGTCCTGGCACTTAATGCCCATGGACGCGGCTGATCGCGGCCAGGTGTCAGCTGATTCTCACAGGTCATGGACCGCTGCCGACACTTTAACCCTCGGAACACTGCAATCAAACATGATTGCAGCATTCCGGGAGCAGGCAGAGGGGCTGTCAGCTCTGACAGCCCCTCTGCCTTTAGATCGGAGACCCCACAGCATAACACAGGGTCCCAATCGCTCCCATGGTAACCCGATGTCGTCACGATGATATCCGGGTTACCAGAGCTCAGAGACTTCCTGTCATGCGCGCACTGCATGTGAAGAAGTCTCTGATGTCAGTATGCACGCTGACAGCTTATGTGGCATGCAGATCTGCATGCCATATAAGCGATCAGCCTGAACAAAATGAATGTCCCATAGTGGCATAAAGTGTAAAAGATAGCATGAAATAAAAAAAAAATTTAATGATTGTAAAAATATATAAAAAAAATAATAAAAAAATCAATATTTATTCTATCATTAAATCAATATTTGAATAAAAAAAGTACACATACCGGTATTTAGTATTGCCGCATTTGTAACAACCTGACCTATAAAACTGTCCCACTAGTTAACCCCTTTAGTGAACACCATTAAAAAAAAACAAACCAACAATGCTTTATCATCATATCGCCGAACAAAAAGTGGAATAACACACGATCAAAAAGACAGATATAAATAAACGTGGTACTGCTGAAAACGTCATCCTGTCCCACAAAAAAACAAGCCACCATATAGCTCCATCACCAGAAAAATAAAGTTATAGCTCTCAGAATAAAGATGCAAAAGCAATTATTTTTTCTATAAAATAGTTTTTATTATATAAAAGCACCAAAACATAAAAAAAATATAAATGAGGTATCGCTGTCATCGTACTGACCCAAAGAATAAAACGGCTTTATCAATTTTTACCACAAATGGAGCGGTATAGTCTCCCCCCAAAGAAATTCATGAATTGCTGTTTTTTGTTCATACTGCCTCCCAAAAATCGGAATAAAAAGCGATCAAAAAATGTCATGTGCTCGAAAATGGTACCAATAAAAACGTCAACTCGTTCCGCAAAAACACAAGACCTCACATGACTCAGTGGGTCAAAAGATGGAAAAATTATAGCTCTCAAACTGTGGTAATGCAAAAACTATTTTTTGCAATAAAAAGCATCTTTTAGCATGTGACAGCTGCCAAACAAACACTCGCTATAAAAACCCGCTATAAATAGTAAATCAAACCCCCCTTTATAACCCCCTTAGTTAGGAAAAAATAAAAAAAGAATTTATTTCCATTTTCTCAATCGGGTTGGGACTAAAGTTTAGGGGTGTGTTGGGGTTAGGGTTGGAGTTAGAATTGGGGGGTTTTAACTGTTTAGGCACATAACAGGCTCTCCAAACGCGACATGCGTCTGATCTCAATTCCAAACAATTCTGCGTTGAAAAAGACAAACAGCGCTCCTTCCCTTCTGAGCTCTGCCATGCGCCCAAACAGTGGTTTACCCCCACATATGGGGTATCAGCACACTCAGGACAAATTGCACAACAACTTTAGGGGGCCAATTTTACCTGTTACCCTTGGGAAAATAAAACAATTGGATCTGAAGTACGGTAATCTTTTTGTGAAAAAAAGTTAAATTCATTTTTTTTAAACATTCCAAAATTTCCTTTGAAGCACCTGAAGGGTTAATAAGCTTCTTTAATGTGGTTTTGAGCACCTTTAGGGGTTCAGTTTTTAGAATGGTATCACTTTTGGGTATTTTCTATATTATAGACCCCTTAAAGTGACTTCAAATGTGATGTGGTCCCTAAAAAAAAAAATGGTGTTGTAAAAATGAGAAATCGCTGGTCAACTTTTAACCCTTATAACTTCCTAACAAAAAAAAATTTTGTTCAAAAATTGTGCTGATGTAAAGTAGACATGTGGGAAATGTTATTTATTAATTATTTTTGGTGACATATTTCTCTGTTTTAAGGGCATAAAAATTCAAAGTTGGAAAATTGCGAAATTGTCAAAATTTTTGCCAAATTTCCATTTTTTTCACAAATAAACACAAGTCATATCAAAGAATTGTTACCACTATCATGAAGTTCAATATGTCATGAGAAAACCCTGTCAGAATCACCGGGATCCATGAAAGCGATTTCAGAGTTATTACCTCATAAAGAGACAGTTGTCAGAATTGAAAAAATTGGCCTGGTCATTAACATGCAAACCACCCTTGGGGGTAAAGGGGTTAAGCCCTACAGTGAACACAGTAAAAAAAAACTGGGGCAAAAAATGAATCTTTTTTAACATACTGCCAAACAAAAGTGGAATAAAACGCTATCAAAAAGATGAATGTAAATAAAAATGGTATAGTTGTAAACATCATCTTGTCAAGTGAAAAAACAAGCCACCATACAGCTCCATCAATGGAAAAATAAAAGTTATAGCTCTCATAATAAAGAGATGCAAAAATAATTTCTCTATAAAAGTTTTTATCGCTGTAATCATACTGACCCGAATAATAAAGCTGCCTTATCAATTTTACCACACAGTGAACAGCATAAAAAACAATTCCTGAATTGCTTTTTTTTTTCATTCTGCCTTCCAAAAATTGGAATAGAAAGCAATCTAAAAATGCCATGTGTCCAAAAGTGGTACCAATAAAAACATCAACTGGTCCCGCAAAAAACAAGCCCTCACATGACTGTCAGCAGAAATATGGAAACATTATAGCTCTCAAAATGTGGATATGCGGTTTTTGCACTAAAAAACGTCTTTTAGTTTGTGACAACAGCCCAACAGAAAAAAAATGATCTAAAGCTGGTATAGTTGTAATTGCACTGACCCGAATACTAAAGTCACCTAATCACTTATACCGCATGAGGATAGGAGTAAAAAATAAATAAAACCAATTCTTCGCATGCTGTTGATTTTTTCATTCTGCCTCTCAAAGATTGCAGTAAGGCTTGGCGCACATTTATCCTGCGCTCTGCGCTGAGCACTTACACCGGGGTTTCCATGTAAATCTCTGAAATACGTAATTCAGATGGAACCCCCAGCGGAAGATTCCCTATAATGAGGTAGATGGAGACACTGTGGACGCCATAGGACCTGTGATCTGATAGTGTCCGTCTTTTTAGGCTTGCATAAAAGCTCAGTCTGCCACATTTTTGTGCACTTTTGAAAAGTAGGACGCCGCTGAACAGAGGCCAGACAAAGTCGAGAGTAACTCTGCTGCCTCATTATAGTGAATGGATTCCTCGAGTGTTTCATCTGAATCATGTCACTCAGAGTTTTAGATGGAAACTCCGATGTGTAGTGCTCAGCGTAGAATGCCGAACAAATGTGATCCCAAATGTTATGTAAAATGTTCCCAACAAAAGCTTCAACTCAATACACAAAAAAAAAAAATAGTAGTACAAATGCTCTGGAAAAGCGAAATGGCTCCTTGCATCACAAAAGAAATTCAGCAAATTCTGTGCTCCCAAATCAAAATGCTACCCTCCCTTCTGAGCACACATGGCGTCCACATGTTTGGCCTTTCTGTAGCGATGAGAACCTACCTAATTTACAGGTGCGTGTCTCCAGAAGCAAGGGCTGGGCATTACAACTTACTGGTGACTAAACATACTGGCACTAAAATGGCAATTTGCAATTTTCACTTGGCAACATCCACTGCTGCTTGCTTCTGGAAGAGACCCATGGAGTCAAAATAATCACTACACCTGTAGATAAATTCCCAAAGGGTATAATTTCCAAAATGGGGTCACTTGAGGAGGGATTCTGCTCTTTTAGCCTTTAGGGGCTCTGTATTGATGGAGTCCGCAAACTATTGTAGGAATATCTGCACTCTAGGAGGCAAATAGCGCTCCCCCCAAGTCTTGATGTATGGCTGTACAGCCACATATGCAGTATTCCTACATTCAGCAGAAATTGTGGGACAAATTTTGGTGGCATTTTACCCATTTCCACTTGTGAAAAGCATTGCACTGTGCTCACAAATATTTTTCAACCACAAATGGTGTATCAGTATACTCAGGAGAAATGCAAAACAAATTTTGGGGTCCATTTTCACCTGATATCCTTGTGAAAATGAAAATAATTTGTGGCTAAAACAACATTTTTGTGGGAAAAATATTTACTTTATTTTCACAGATCACCATTGTAAAATTCTGTGAAGCATCTACGGATTAAAGGTGCTCACTAGAGTTGAGCGAAACAGGTCGGTCAGATTCAAAAATCGCCGACTTTCGCCAAAGTCAGGTTTCGCCAATCGAAACCTGACCGTAGCGTGAGGTCGGCCATGAGGTCGCCAATCAGCGCGCCAAAGTCGTGTTTCAAATGATGCTTTAAGCGCCTTTTCTCACCCAATGATGGAGGACACACAGTGTGGGCAACGTGATGACATGCGCAGCGGCCAGCACCATCTTAGAGAAGGGCATTGAAGTGATAGGCTGGCTTTGTGTGGTGTCACAGGGGGTATAAAAGGCTGAGAATGCTGACCGCCATCTTACTTCTGCCTATCTTACAATAGGGAGAGGTGCTGCTACTGATTCTGAACAGGGAGAGCGATAGGCAGGGAAGAAGAAAAAAAACTGCTTCTGCTGATAGCGCTTTTCACTGTACAGTTAGTGTGCAGTGAAAGGGGAGAATTTTTGTTGTGTGCAGCAGCGCTGGTGGTGATTAGGCTGCCTTTTAAGGCTACCTGCTAGCTGCATTGCTCTGTGCACACTGCTGTTCAAACTGCTTTTTTCAAAGCACTCCAAATTTTATTATTTTTTCCTGGTGAGTTACTGAGCGTTCATTTTTTCACACACCATCTAGCGGTGTACGCTCCTCACACACTACTGTGTACCGGCTGGTATCACGGACAAATAGAAGCTATCTGGGTGTGACTCTGGAAGAAAAAGCCGAGGAGTTTGTCTGTCTTTCCAGACCTACACTTGAGTTGTGTACGTTTTTCAAACAGTTTTGTATATCTGCTGTTTGATAACGGTCAAAACTAGACAGAGACAGCGTGTGTCAGTCCGTATACAAATACACGGAGCTTGACAATTTTCCATACAGACACCGTCTAGCGGTGTACACTCCTCACACACTACCGTGTACTGGCCGGTATCACAGACAAATAGAAGCTATCTGGGTGTGACTCTGGAAGAAAAAGCCGAGGAGTTTGTCCGTTTTTCCAGACCTACACCTTAGAGTCGTGTCCATTTTTCAAACAGTTTCATATATCTGCTGTTTGATAACGGTCAAAACTAGACAGAGACAGCATGTGTCAGTCCGTATACAAATACACAGAGCTTGACAATTTTACATACACACACCGTACAGCGGTGTACGCGCCTCACACACAACTGTGTACTGCCTTCTAGCACGGACAAATAGAAGCTACCTGTGTGTGACTCTGGAAAAAAAAGCCGAGGAGTTTGTCCATTTTTCCAGACCTACACCTTAGAGTCGTGTCCGTTTTTCAAACAGTTTCGTATGTCTGCTGTTTGATAGCGGTCAAAACTAGACAGAGACAGTGTGTGTCAGTCCGTATACAAAAACACGGAGCTTGACAATTTTACATACACACACCATACAGCGTTGTACGCTCCTCACTACCGTGTACCGCCTTCTAGCACCGACAAATAGAAGCTACCTGTGTGTGACTCTGGAAAAAAAAGCTGAGGAGTTTTTCCGTTTTTCCAGACCTACACCTTAGAGTCCTGTCCATTTTTCAAACAGTTTCTTATATCTGCTGTTTGATAATGGTTAAAACTAGACAGAGACAGCGTGTGTCAGTCCGTATACAAATACACAGAGCTTGACAATTTTACATACACACATCGTATAGAGCTGTCCGATTCTCCAACAGTATTGTATATCTGCCGTTCGCATTACAGTCAGTTTTATACCTAGTCAGCGTGTGTGTGACACTCCGTAAATACATATACGGAGATGGTTTGCTGCACAAAAATCATATACAGCTGTACACTTCTGATACAGTTCCGTATATCTGCTTGTTGGATTATGGTCTAATACATACTGTGAGAGTGTCTGTGACTAACATAATATATACGTTGATTTAATTTGTTTAATACACCTTACACAGCTGGACGCTCCTCATACAGTACCATCTCTCTGCTGGTATTTTTGGTACATTTTCCCAAACATGAGGAAGTATGGTGAAAGAGGCTGCGGACGTGGGCAGGGGGGCACAGCTGGTACTGATGGTGGTGGTGCATCGGCTGGTTCTGGCAAAAGCACAATAGCAGCTCAGGCAGGAGGTGTTGAGACTGCGTCATCCTCTGCCCCAAGAAGGCCTGTAAGATTGCCTTTTCTTGGAGTAGGAAAACCACTTTTAAAGCCGGAACATCAGGAACAGGTTTTGGCATACATTGCCGAAACAGCCACCAGCTCTATTGCCTCCTCTTCTGAACGGTCGAAACCTGCAAGCACGGAGTCATCAGTGCAGGGTTCTGGTCATAAAAACCCCCTTTCATTGTGTCCTTCACCCCCACCAAAAGTTAAGGATGCGGCAGCCCACACTTCAGCTTACTCTATGGAGCTCTTTTCACATACCATGCCTGGGTTATCCAGTCAAATCCTGAATTTCCCAGTCCAAGATGAATCTTACAGGGAGTGCACTGATGCACAGCCACTGCTAGATGATTCTGCAGGTACACTGACCCAAAGCGCTACATTGCCCTCGCAGTCTATTGAGCCAGAATCTGACACTGATGAAACCCAGGTGCCTCTTCCCGCATGCTATACCACCTTACACGGTGACACAGAGGAAGGTAAAGAGGAAGGTGCAGATGACTTTGAAGAGGAGGTGATGGATGACCCAGTTTTGGACCCGGATTGGCATCCATTGGGGGAGGAGGGTGGCGCAGGCAATAGTTCAGATAAGGAGAAGGATCCGCAGCAGGCATTGACATCGCAGCAGCGGTTATTTAGCAGGCCCGTAGCTGTCCTAAAATGTGGAACAAAAACTTAAAGAGTTGCAGGACAGATTGACCAGACGGTCAACTTAGCACAGCGTGCAAGGCCAGAAAATGTTTACCATAGTAGGAAGAGTGCAGTGTGGCACTTCTTTGTCCAAAATCCTACTGATGAGGCAAAGGTTACCTTTAAGAATTGCGGAAGGACCTTTAGCTGAGGTAAACAACTCAGAAATTTGTATACCAGTTGCATGCTTAGACATTTAATCAACATGCACTTGCAAGCGTGGACGGACTACAAAACCTCAGGTAGCACATGTGCACCTGCTCCGACTGAAGGTAGCCAACAATGCTCCATCGCTACCCCCACTGTAAGACCACCGCCACCATTAAGCACTCCACCAGCACTAAATGTGGAGGTGTCGTCGCAAGGCCAAAGCACTCAGGGAATCACAATGGTTTTGCAACACAACACTGAATCTAGGCCATCACCACCAATACCATCACCAACCCCCTCTCAGTCCATCCGGTCCACCGCTACTTCCCCCATATGCAGCTCTCCAGTCCAGCTCACCCTACCAGACTCTCTGAGTAGGACCAGTATGTACTCATCCTCTCATCCGCGTACACTGTGTTTGAACGCGTACATTGCCAAACTAATCTCATTAGAGATGATGCCCTACCGTTTGGTTGAAAGTGAAGTTTTCCATGACCTCATGGCCTACGCTGTCCCACGCTATGACCTACCCAGTCGGCACTTCTTTTCTCAAAAAGCCATCCCTGCCCTCCACTGGCATGTGAAAGACCGCATTGTCCATGCACTATAACAGTCAGTGAGTGGAAAGGTGCACCTCACAACAGATGCATGGACCAGTAGGCATGGTCAGGGCCAGTATGTGTCCATGACAGCGCACTGGGTTAATGTGGTGGATGCAGGCTCCACTGGGGACAGCGGCGGTGGAACAGTGCTGCCTAGCCCACGGTATAGGAAACAGTTGGCTGTAGGTTTTAGCTTCTCCTCCTCATCTATCAGCGAAAGCTCATCCACAGAGCGCAGTCGCACGAGCACTACATCCACAGCTGGCAGTGTTGCACACGAGGTGTCCCACTATCGAACAGTTAGTGGTAAGTGTCAGCAGGCTGTGTTAAAGATGATGTCTTTGGGCGACAACAGAGACACCGTGGAGGTACTGGCCGACTACTTGCAGCGACAAACTGAGTCATGGTTGGGCAGTCTACATCTTGAGGCAGGCAAGGTAGTCAGTGATAGCGGCCGTAATTTTGTGGCAGCCATAGCCCATGCAAAACTCACACACATACCTTGCCTGGCTCACACTTTGAACCTTGTGGTGCAGTGCTTCCTTAATAATTATCCGGAGTTAACATCCCTGCTCCATAAGGTGCAAAGACTGTGCTCGCACATCCGTCGCTCGGCCGTACACTCCAGTTGTATGCAGAAGCTGCAGCGATTGCTCCACCTCCCCAAGCACCGCCTAATCATAGACGTTGCAACAAGGTGGAACTCCACCCTCCACATGGTTGAGAGGCTGTGCGAACAGAGGCAGGCTGTAATGCATTTGTGGGAGGATACACGGGCAGGCAGTTTGAGGGAAGACATGGAATTGTCAGGTGTGCAGTGGTCAAAGCTGAAAGACCTCTGTAAAGTCCTTCAGTGTTTTGAGGAATGCACATGGCTGGTAAGTGCAGACGATGCCATCATAAGCATGAGCATCCCACTTATGCGTCTGCTCATGCAAAGTTTGACACACATTAAGGATCAGGCGTCTGTAGTGGAGGAGGAGGGAAGCCTGATGACAGTCAGCCATTGTCTGGTCAGGGAACTGTCCTGGATGAGGTGGAGGAAGAGGAGGAGGATGAGGGGGATGATTATTTTGGGCAGGAGGATGTTTCTCAGGGGGCAAGAGAAAATGTTGGCGTTCCAAGGTCAGGGACAGTGTTTGTGCGTGACTGTAGGGATGTGGATTTGCCAGAAACTGCTCCTCCACCCACCACGGGCAGTACATCATTGACACCTGGAATATTGGCCCACATGTGTGATTATGCCTTGCGGATCCTAAAAAGGGACCCCCGCATTGCCAAAGTGATGAGGGATGACGACTACTGGCTGGCCAGCATCCTCTATCCATGCTACAAAGGCAAATTACACAACATCATACCACAGGAGAACCTAGAGATAATATTGGCGAACACTCAAGCAACTCTGGTAAACCATTTGTTTGAGGCTTTCCCAGCACACAGCAGCAGTGCTGGTTCTTGCACAAGCCGTAGTGGGCACAATGGAAGAGGTGTTCGTGGTGCACACAGCAGAAGTGGCGTTGGAGACAGGGGTTTAATGACCATGTTGTGGAATGATTTCTCAAGCACCGCTCACACGACTGCTAATACTGCATCGCTTAAAAGTGACAGGAGGCAGCAGTTGTCAACTATGGTTACAAACTACTTTTCCTCCCATATCGATGTTCTCCCTCACAGGTCATTCCCCTTTGACTATTCGGCCGCTAAACTGGACGCCTGGCCTGAATTGGCACAATATGCCTAACAGGAGCTCGCTTGCCCTGCTGCTAGTGTGTTATCTGAAAGAGTCTTCAGTGCTGATGGATCAATCCTGACAGAAAAAAGGACCCGTCTGTCGTCCCAAAATGTTGATGATCTAACCTTCATTAAAATGAACCATGCATGGGTTTCAAAGGATTTTGTCCCACCTTCCCCTGATGACACATAGGTTACCATGGGTTTTTTCCTCCTCTTCCTCGGATATGCCCAATTACGCCCTTTGTAGCAGCTGAATGTCCAGTCAACACATCAACATATGCCAATTTTTAAACCTCCCTAACTGGGCTGCCCATCCCTTCCCCAACGGCTGGGGTTAAGACCTGGCACACCCGGGCAAGTGCCGTTGCTCTGAACAGGTGGATGGGCCCATTGATGGCCGACGGCAATGGCAAAGGGCCCCTCATAGTACAATACCGTGTCTCAGACAGTGGGAGGGCCCACTCACCGTCAGACTAGGAGGGGCCCTGTGCCAGTACCGTCGACCATGATTGTGCCCCCCTGCTTGGTCATGGCCACAGCACTTGCAAGTTGCAATACTTACCTCTCCCTGCTCCACCACTGTGTAGTCTGGGCAGTTAAATCCTTCACAGGGACGGCCACTAGAAATTTGGTGTATTGATCAATGATGGTTAAGATGTAGCTATGGCCTGTCCTGCTGGCCTCTACCTTCAGATGATCAATGGCTACCATTTGAAATGGACGTCAACTTACAAGCGGATGCAGTGGTGGTTTATGACCACCTTTCACAGTTGTGATAGTCACAGGCGTGTGACATTCCTGCCACCATTTTTCAATGTCTCCTCTCATGCCAATCCAATAGAATCGTCTACGGCCTGTGGCTTCTGTCTTTTGCACTCCAAAATGACCAGACACATCACGTTAGGCAGTGAGGACCATGGGTACATCTCTCCCTGTGATCACAATTTGATGGAGACGAGTAACGGTGATGTGATCCACGCTACTGCGATAAAGCAATCCTTTCTTCACAAAGAACCTTTTTCGCTTTCTCCACAGACACAGTAATTGAGGGTCTGCATCGCCTCTGCAACATCTACCGGGAGGTTTTCCCGCGATGAGTAATTCCAAAATTTCTGCTAACACTCGACTTTGCGTCTATACTTGTATCCATGTAGTTTCCAGTAGCGGAGATTCTGCACTGGCTTACAGAGATTTAAATATATATCCAGATTTAAAAGTACCACAACACTGTATACTGGTGTACGCTATGAATACCTTTCCCTTTTTCTACTTTTTTAATTCTGATGTAATACATAGTGAGCCTGTGAGTGTCTGTGTCTGACTCCGGAAGTATAGACAGAAATTTAACCCTAGACTGGACACACCTGGTATGTGCTGATACAGTACCTTGTTTCAAAAATTTGTATTAAGGTATCATCTGTAGGATAACCAGCTGTGGGGGGGACCCTCTTCTTGCCACAGACAAACATGAGACCGAGACAGAGTTTGTATTGAACAGGCCCGTTTTTAGTGCCCATCCTTCTGTTGACAACAGCAATTCACCACAGCCGTTTCACATTTCTCTCTACACAGGCCCCGGTACCTTCACTTCCTTTGTAACTATAATCGTGGCGTCCTCTGTGGCTCTTCCACTGTGGCTGGCCTAGGCCCAACCACCACAGTGCTGCACCAGTCTGAGCACACCGTCCGTCTGATAGCCCCATACCATCTTCGTCTTTGGCTACTATCCTCTGGGCCACCCCCCCGTGACCGCCTTAACTGTCAGTCCTCTCTGGAGCCTTTCTACTGTCTCTATTTCCTCAGAACTTCCTCTTTACTGTGCTCCCTTCGCTTACTGACTCTTCCAGAACCTTCCCTCAGCCTTTTATACTTCCAGTTCTGGTAACTCCGCCCACCATCACCTAACAGTTTCTCTGACCAATGGCAGTTATTCAGTCCCACTCATACACTCTCCACTGCCCTCCAATGGGCAAGCTAAAACACTGCACCCTTTCTCTTTATCTTAGCGGTTTCACACCTACACTGCGCTACACCTCTGCTTCTCACTACAGGCTGGTTTGTCTGTCAGTCCACCTTCCCTACATCATCCATAGTGAGTGAGTGTGTGTTGGTTATGCCTTCTATATATACGGTGGATCAGAGAAACAAATTTTTACACTATACTCGATACAGCTTGTATCTTGTTATAGAGTACCTTTGTTCGACGTTTAGCATTACAGTCAAATCCATACTGTGTAAGCGTCTGAGAGTGACTATGGGACTATTTATACGGAGATTTCAATTGTACCCTAAAAAATATATACTTTCTATCTTGTTATCCACGACCTTTTTTACAACATTTTTTATTATGGTCAAAACCAAACTGAGTGAGCGTCTGAGGGTGACTACGGAAATATATACCGATATTTTCAATTTGGCCAACACTGTATACAGCAGAACGCTTCTGATACAGTAACCTTTTTAGCTATTTAGATTAATCCATAATGAGCCTGTTAACGTCTGTCTGTTACTCCGGCAATATATTTGGAACTTTAAGATTACCCCAACACTGTATACAGCTGTACGCTTGTGTTGCATAACCCATTTACAGCTTTTCATATTCTTTTGTAATCCATACTGGGCCTGAGAGCGTTTGTGTCTGCCTCCTGAAAAGTATACGCAGAATCAGAATGTTTACACTATACTATATATACCTTGTATCTGGTGATACTGTACCCTTTTTCAACTTATTTTATTGGGTAATCCATACTGAGCCTGTGAGTGACTGCGTATGCCTCATGAAATATATACGGAGACTTACTGTTATCCATAGACTGTATAGAGCTGTACGCTTCTGATACAGTACCATATATCTGCTGGTATTTTGGGTCCATTTTCCAAAACATGAGG
Source organism: Dendrobates tinctorius (assembly GCF_039654945.1). Classification (NCBI taxonomy): domain Eukaryota; kingdom Metazoa; phylum Chordata; class Amphibia; order Anura; family Dendrobatidae; genus Dendrobates; species Dendrobates tinctorius. The sequence goes on along the minus strand of NW_027361712.1, from coordinate 12,648,089 downwards.
AAGTATAATGGAAGAGGACGTGGATGTGGGCGTGGAGTGCCACCTGGTACTGATGATGGTGTTGGTGCATCTGCTGGTAGTGCCAAAAACACAATAGCAGCTAAGGCAGGAGGTGTTGAGCCAGCATCATGGTGTAGCTCTGGAAGGCCTGTAAGGCTCTCTTTTCTGGGAGTAGGTAGACTGCTTTTAAAGCCGGAGTATCAGGAACTGCTTGTGGCTTACATTGCTGAAACAGCCTCCAGCTCTATCGCCTCCTCTTCAAAAGTTGTAAAAAATGCAAGCACTGAGTTGTAACTGCAGGCTTCTGGTCAGGAGCAACCCGTTTCCTTGTGTCCTTCACCCACACCAAAAGTGAAGGATGTGGAAGCACACACCTCAGATTACTCCATGAAGCTCTTTTGACATACCATGCCTGGGTTAATTAAAAATAGGGCCCATCATGTACTGGAGCAATGTAAATGGGGCAGATCAGACACTGGAGCAGCATCTAAGGGGCACATTATACACTGGAGCATTACAAATGGGGCCCATTATATATGGAGCATTATTAGGGCCCATGATACACTGGAGCATCATCCATGAGGCCCATCATGTGCTGGAGCATTGTAAATGGGACAGATCAGACACTGGAACAGCATCTAAGGGGCCCATTATACACTGGAGCATTACAAATGGGGCTCATTATATATGGAGCATTATGTGGAGCTCATCATATACTGTATGGAACATTATATGTGACTAATTATTTGGTATGGAGAAATATATGGGGCTCACAATGTGGTGGCCATAACACTGGAGTAATATACTGTCCTGTTTTTGAGCTATTGTACAATTTAAAATGGATCAGTCATGTCATGTAAGCAGTGAAGTATGTGTCATTGTACTATACCTATATTTCTGTGGCGTATCGGAGCATCATGAGTTGTGGCATGTGTTAAAGGGGCGCACTGACACTCTTTGGCCCAGGGCACACGAAAACCTGTAGCCAGCCCAACCTCCCACAACTTTAGCCAAATAACCCCCAGTTTTCAATGCATAACTATTATTAGGAAGTAAATTAAGGTTGACAAGCTTCAGTTATAAGAATTAATGTTTTTGGCATTCAAATGGGCACTGTAGGTGTGTTTACTCTCTTCCACTCCCTGCCGACTTTGCTTCCCCATTGACTTGCATTGGGTTTCGTGTTTCAGTTGGCCTCCGACTTTTCCCTATAGTCGGACGATTTTGTTCGACCCGACTTTTGCGAAAGTCGGGTTTCATGACACCCGACTCGACCCGAAAAAAGGCAAAGTCGCTCATCTCTAGTGCTCACCACCCATCTAGATAAATTCCTTGAGGAGTCTAGTTATCTAAATGGGGTCACTTGTGGGAGGGGTTTCCACTGTTAGGCACATTACACTCATAAGGCAATTCCATCAGAGTCTGCCTTTCAAAACATCACTCCTTCCTTTCTGAGCCCTGCCGTGCGCCCAAACAGTAGTTTTCCCCAACATATGGGGTATCTGTGTACTCAGATAATCAGGTACTCAGAAATTGCACAACATATTTTGGGGTCCATTTTCGCCTGTTACCCTTTTGAAAATAATAATAAAAAAATGGGTCTAGAGTAAAAGATTTGTGAAAATAGTTAAATGTACATTTTTTCCTTTCATATTCCATTAATTCCTGTGAAACACCTGAAGGATTAATAAACTTCTTGAATGCAGTTTTGAGCACCATGAGGGGTGCAGTTATTAGAATGCTGTCACATTTGGGTATTTTCTGTCATATAGGCCACTCAAAGTGACTTCAAATGTGATGTGGTCCCTAAAAAAATGGTTTTGCAAATTTTGTTGTAAAAATGAGAAATTGCTAGCCAATAGAATTAATAAATGCCTATCTAGTCTTATTCACAAAGATCAGGTTGGATTCGTCCCAACCAGACAAGCCCCGGATAATATTCGTAAAAACCTAAACCTTATACATAACGCCAACAAGCGTCAAACCCCCTTAACCTTGCTAGCTTTAAATATAGAGAAAGCTTTTGACACCGTTACTTGGTCATTTATGTTTAACATCTTGCACAAAATGGGGGTTTCACAACAACTAATCGACTCACTTAAACTTCTATACAATACTCCGGTTGCCTATTTAAAATTACCCTCGACCACTCCAGAGCCAATAATTATCGGCAGAGGAACCAGGCAAGGGTGCCCCCTATCGCCAGCCCTATTCGCTCTAGTGATGGAACCACTAGCGCAGAAGATCTGTTTACACCCCGACATCACAGGTCAAACTATAGGTAGACATGAATACAAGGTCAGTCTGTTTGCCGACGACCTACTTCTGATCATGACAAATCCTTATATATCCCTGCCGAATCTCTTAAATACACTTAATTCTTTTGATGAAATCTCAGGCTTAAAGGTCAATATCGATAAATCAGAGATTATGTTTCTGAACACTCCTCCTGCCGAACAAGCTTCAATAGTAGAGAACTTTCACTTCCGACATGCAAAGCATTACATTACATATCTAGGAATTAACCTCACTTTATCTAAGTCCACGCTATTTAACCCCTTCACCCCCAAGGGTGGTTTGCACGTTCATGACCGGGCCAATTTTTACAATTCTGACCACTGTACCTTTATGAGGTCATAACTCTGAAACGCTTCCATGGATCCCAGTGATTCTGACATTGTTTTCTCGTGACATATTGTACTTCATGTTAGTGGTAAAATTTCATTCAAATAACTTGCGTTTATTTGTGAGAAAAACGGAAATTTTGCGAAAATGTTGAAAATTTTGCAATTTTTTAACTTTGAATTTTTATGCCTTAAATCACAAAGATACGGCACACAAAAAACTTGATAACTAACATTTCCCACATGTTTACTTTACATCAGCACAATTTTGGAACCAAAATTTTTTTCTGTTAGGAAGTTATAAGGGTTAAAAGTTGACCAGCGATTTCTCATTTTTACAACACCATTTTATTTTTAGGACCACATCACATTTGAAGCCACTTTGAGGGGTCTATATGATAGAAAATACCCAAAAGTGACACCATTCAAAAAACTGCACCCCTTAAGGTGCTCAAAACCACATTCAAGAAGTTTATTAACCCTTTAGGTGCGTCACAGGAATTTTTAAAAAAAAATGAACATCTAACTTTTTTTCACAAAAAAAATATTTCAGGTTCAATTTTTTTTATTTTACCAAGGGTAACAGGAGAAATTGGACTGCAAAAGTTATTGTGCAATTTGTCCTGAGTACGCTGATATCTGATATGTGGGGGGGAACGACTGTTTCGGCGCATGGCAGAGCTCAGAATGGAAGGAGCGCCATTTGACTTTTTCAATGCAAAATTGGCTGGAATTCAGATCGGACGCCATGTCATGTTTGGAGAGTCCCTGATGTACCTAAACAGTGGAAACCCCCTACAAGTGACCCCATTTTGGAAACTAGACCCCCCAAGGAACTTATCTAGATATGTGGTGAGAACTTTGAACCCACAAGGGCTTTACAGAAGTTTATAACGTACAGCGGTACAATTAAAAAATCATATTTTTTCCACAAAAATGATCTTTTCACCCTCAATTCTTATTTTCCAAGGGTAACAGGACCCTAAAAGTTATTGTGCAATTTGTCCTGAGTATGCTGATACCCCACATGTGGGGATAAACCACTATTTGGGCGCATGGCAGAGCTCGGAAGGGAAGCAGCACCATTTGACGTTTTTGACTGGAATTGAGATCGGACACCATGTCGCGATTGGAAAACCCCTGATGTACCAAAACAGTGAAAACCCCCCACAAATGACACCATTTTGGAAACTAGACCCCCTAAGGAACTTATCTAGATGTGTGATGAGAACTTTGAACCCCTCAGTGCTTCACAGAAGTTTCTAACGCCTGGGCGTGAAAATAAAAAAATCGTATTTTTTCCACAAACATGATCAATTAGTCCCCAATTTTTTTATTTTCCCAAGGGTAACAGGAGACATTGAACCCCAAAAGTTGTTGTCCAATTTGTCCTGAGTACGCTGACGCTCCATATGTGGGAGAAAACTACTGTATGGACACACGTCGGGGCTCGGAAGGGAAGTAGTGACGTTTTGGAATGCAGACTTTGAGGGAATGTTCTGCGGGTGTCATGTTGCCTTTGGAGAGCCCTTAATGTACCTAAACAGTGGAAACCCCCACAAATGACCCCATTTTGGAAACGAGACCCCCTAAGGAACTTATCTAGATGTGTGGTGAGCACTTTGAACCCCCAAGGGCTTCACAGAAGTTTATAATGCCCGGGCATGAAAATAAAAAAATCGTATTTTTTCCACAAACATGATCAATTAGTCCCCAATTTTTTCATTTTCCCAAGGGTAACAAGAGAAATTGGACCCCAAAAGTTGTTGTCCAATTTGTCATGAGTACGCTGACACCCCATATGTGGGAGAAAACTACTGTATGGACACACGTCGGGGCTTGGAAGGGAAGCAGTGACGTTTTGGAATGCAGACTTTGATGGAATGGTCTGCGGGTGTCATGTGCGTTTGGAGAGCCCCTGATGTACCTAAACTATTGAAACTCCCCACAAGTGACACCATTTTGGACACTAGACCCCCTAAGGAACTTATCTAGATGTGTGGTGAGCACTTTGAACCCCCAAGTGCTTCACAGAAGTTTATAACGCTCGGACGTGAAAATAAAAAAATCATTTTTTTCCACAAAAATGATATTTTTGCCCCCAATTTTTTATTTTCCTAAGGGTAACAGGAGAAATTGGACCCCAAAAATTGTTTTGCAATTTGTCCTGAGTAGGCTGATACCCTACATGTGGGGGTAAAACACTGTTTGGGCGCATGGCAGAGCTTGAAAGGGAAGGAGCACCATTTGACTTTTTCAACTCAGAATTGGCGGGAATTGAGATCAGACGCCATGTTGCATTTGGAGAGCCCCTGATGTGCCCAAACAGTGGAAACCCCCAATTCTAACTCCAACCCGAACCCCAACACACCCCTAACCCTAATCTCAGCCCTAGCCCTAACCCTAACCCTAGCCCTAGCACTAACCATAGCCCTAACCCTAATGGAAAAATGGAAATAAGTACATTTTTTTTATTTTATTATTTTTCCCTAACTAAGGGAGTGATAACGGGGGGTTTGATTTACTATTTATGGCGGTTTTTATGTTTGGCAGCTGTCGCACGCTAAAAGACGCTTTTTATTGTAAAAATAGTTTTTGCATCACCACATATTGAGAGCTATAATTTTTCCGTATTTTGACCCACCGAGTCATGTGAGGTCTTATTTTTTGCGGGACGAGTTGTCGTTTTTATTGGTACCATTTCCGGGCACGTGACATTTTTTGATCACTTTTTATTCCGACTTTCATGAATTTCTTTTGGGGGAGTGCGTTTACACCGTTCCGCGTGCGGTAAAATTGTTAAAGCGGTTTTATTCTTCGGGTCAGTACAGTTACAGCGATACCTCATTTAGGTCATTTTTTTATGTTTTGTCGGTTTTATGCAATGAAAACTATTTTATATAAAAAATAATTATTTTTGCATCGCTTTATTCTGCGAGCTATAACTTTTTTATTTTTTCACTGATGATGCTGTGTGGTGGCTCGTTTTTTGTGGGACAAGATGACGTTTTCAGCGGTACCATGGATATTTATATGCGTCTTTTTGATCGCACGTTATTACACTTTTTGTTTGGCGGTATGATAATAAATCATTATTTTTTGCTTAGATTTTTATTTTTATTTTTTAAGGGGTTCGCTAAAGGGGTTAACTAATGGGACAGTTTTATAGGGCGGGTCGTTACGGACGCGGCGATACCTAATATGTGTACTTTTATTGTAGTTTTTTTTTTTTATTTCCAAAAAATGGATTTATTGGGGGAATATTTTTTTTTTCTAATTTATTTGGCGATTTTTTTTTTATTATTTTAACACTTTTTTTAATTTTTTTTAACTTTATTAAATAGTCCCAGGTGGGACATCACTGTCCTGTGACAGATCGCTGATCTGTCACATGACAGATCACTGTGACAGATCAGTGATCTGTCACAGGCAGTGCCGAAGGCTTCCTAATGCCTGCACTTTGCAGGCACTGAGGAAACCAGCTTCCTGCAGGCCCCCGAAGACCCCCGTTGCCATCTTGGATTCGCAGCATCGCTGCACATTGCGCTGCCGTGGGGGGCTCAGGGAAGCACGGAGGGAGCCCCCTCCCTGCCGATGCTTCCCTTTAACCCCCTGTACACCGCGATCATGTTTGATCGCGGTGTGCAAGGGGTTAACGTGTCGGGGGCGGTCCATGACCGCCCCTGACACATTGTGCCGGGTGTCAGCTGTGATAATCAGCTGACACCCGGCCGCGATCAGCGGCGCTCACCACGTGGGCGCCGCTGATCGCGGTAGACGTACTATCCCGTCCATGGGCATAGGGGCCCGGGTCCCATGGACGGGATAGTACGTCTGATGTCAGGAAGGGGTTAAATATAATTACGCTCCCTTCCTCCAAAAACTAACGCAATCTTTGTCAAAATGGTCATCCCCATCTCTTTCCTTTTTGGGAAGGGTGCACTCGGTTAAAATGGTTACCTTGCCTCAATTTCTATATCTGTTCCAATCCTTGCCTATTTCAATACCCCTAATGACATTCAAAATGATACACTCACATATACTACGTTTTGTCTGGAACAATAAAAAGCCCCGTATTTTCCAGCAAATTCTGTTTAGACACAAAAGACAGGGAGGAGTCTCGCTACCAAACTTTAATCTTTATTATAGGGCGGCTCAGATCGCCCAGCTGGCAGGGGTAAATGCGCAACAACACACACCTATCTGGCCGCAAGTAGAAAATTCTCAAATAGCACCTTACTCTTTAGAGAGCCTAATTTGGGCCACGGGGCCTTTACCGAAAGATTTGGCTTTACATTTGCCATATACCTTTCACTCCCTGGAAATCTGGAGAGCGAATAGGTTCCAATTTGCATTGCAATCTCATCCCTCTCCTCTAACGCAACCTGTTTAATAATCCCATGTTCCCACCAGGAGTGACATCCCAAAACCACGTATGGTGGCAGCAGAATAAGCTAACTAGGCTACAAAATCTAACTACCCACTTCAAACTAATGTCAAAACAAGAGTTCATCGCAAAATATCAAGTCCCGAGGTCTGAGACTTTCCGACTTGAACAAATTTTTAATTTCCTGCAAAAACGGTTGCCTCCTCAAACGTACAACCTACAACATACGAACTAAAATGTCTATATGACCCACTTGGCAATGGCCTTATATCCCATCTTTACTCTATATTTAACAAACCCAGAGATGGCCTGAAATTGAAGACCATGGAGCAGTGGGAGGCAGACCTACGAATCTCCCTCACACCTCAAAGGTGGTTCAGATGTTATGAAAATATAATGAGGGGCAGTAATCAAGTTTCACTTACTGATACTTCTCTTAAATTGTTTTTTTAGAATATACTATGTACCCAGCTTCCTGCACAATATTTATCATTCAGTTCCTGGTAGCTGTTTTAGAGGGTGCACTGACGACGGAGATACTCTCCATATTTGGTGGACATGTCCGATAGTAAAGTCACTGTGGAAAGATGTAGTAAAACAAATTGATACTATATTGGGTAGGAAACTACCTCTGTCACCGTCTGTTCTTCTACTGGGGGACAGACCAATCAATGCTAACAATAGGACTTGCCGTCTCGTTGACTTTATTGCCATGGCAACAAGAAATCACATAGCCAGCAGATGGAAAACTAGTACGCTCTCAATTACGCAGATGAGGAGAAGGGTCAATCTGATAATGTTATATGAGAAAATAGAAGCCATCAGATCTGATTCCTTTGAAAACTTTCGACGTATCTGGGATCCTTGGATTCAGGCACATAGAGATGATGACCTTTCCAAAATGATATCTTCATCTATATAATATACTGGCATGGTAGTAGCTCCTTACAATCAAAGACTCTAAAGCAGATACACTGGTGTCCCACGTTGGTATATCTCGCATTATCGACACTCACTTTAAATTCCCCACATTCTCTTCCCATCCCTTTAAGTTTAACTTAGTTGTGTTCTAACTGTCTTTCTACACATATTCTAAACAAAGATTCTGTAGTCGAGGATACCGTATGACTATAAGTGCCTTTTTCTTTCTATGTATTTCCCCCTGCGAGGGGATCCTTGTACTCTAATGTGATTATATTTCATGTTAAGTGATGTTTTCATTTCAATAAAATTGTTGAAAATAAAAATGAGAAATTGCTGGGCATCTTTGAACCCTTCTAACTTCCTAACAAAAAAAATTATGTTTCAAAAATTGTGCTGATGTAAAGTAGACATTTGGGAAATGTTATTTATTAGCTATTTTGTTTGACATAACTCTCTGGTTTAGGCCAGGATCACACATGTGAGAAACCCGGACAAGTCTCGCATCTTAATACCCAGCACTGCCGCCGGAACTCGAGAGCTTAGCGTGTGGCTGCATAGAAATACCTCAAGGGCATAAAATTTAAAGGTTTGAAAATTGCAAAATTGTCCACATTTTTGCTAAATTTCTAATTTTTTCTTAAATAAATGCAACTCATATCGAACAAATTTTACCACTATCATGAAATACATTGTCAGAAAAAAACGGTTTCAGAATCACCGAGATCCGTTGAAGCGTTCTAGAGTTATTACCTCATAAAATGACACGGGTCAGATTTGTAAAATTTGGCCTGGTCATGAAGATGCAAACAGTCTTTGGGGGTGAAGGGGCTATAAGGGAATCCAATTATATATTAATGTTCCTTTCATCATACTGATCATCTCATTACTCCTGTGTAGTAGTGTAAGAACAATAGCATTTTTCATTCCCTATCTTTATCTCTTTCTCGTATTTTACTGGTACTGCTACACGTTCATGTGTATTACCATTATGTGTGTGTCACATAGGTACTCCTACACTATTCTGTGTATTACCTTAAGGGGTAAAAATGTGATGTATAATTATGTTAATGCTATGTATAACTACTGTTATAGTTGTAGGGAAAGCGTAGTACCCCAATTAAGCCACTAAATGGGGGTGGAGCACATACTCAGCCTGTAAATAGTTAAAGTAGGAGGAGCTAACAGCCATTAAGCTGGAGAACAGCTGAGATTTGAATCAGTGGGGCGGGAGCACCCTGACAGGGCAGTCGGCTTGGTAACGTTAAGGACACAGCACCAGCCGTTTAGGGCCTGAGGGCCGCAGATAACAACACTGCAGAACCCAGCAGCATAGATCACAGCCGCACAGATCACAGCAGCACAAAACATAGCAGTGCAGATGACTACACTACAGATGGTAGTGAGACAGTTGGCAGCAATACGGCAGCACAGGTCACTCATTATGAGGTAGTTTGCTACGTGGGCAGACGCCCTTTTGTCTGGGGCAAAACAGACAGGGGAACTCCCAAAAATGGAAAAGCTGGACAGGGAGGATGCTGTGATGTTGATCGGGATGGGACATCCCAGGAATGTTCTGGAAGAAGACAGTGAGAAGCTAGGGAAAGTGACACAATTGTGCACTGTGGAATCTGAGGTAACCGCTGTAAAGAAAATGGATGTGCTGTGTAAAGAAACCAGTAAAGCTGTTATTGTTAAAGTTGAGCTGGACTGTGTCTCCGTTTGTACCACAGCACCTGGAAAAAATATACTGCCACCTGGAGAAGGCCCAGAGGGTGAGAAGAATGGAACTGCAGGTATGTTGACAGAAAGCTGTTGTCTATGTGAGGGGAGGCCAGGACACCGTTGCCCTGGAGTCCTCGACCACGAATATGGTCCTGGGCGAACTTTACAGTAGGTCTACTCAGGAACGGAGCAGCGGCTGCATAGATATACAGTACATAAAAAATACATAGAAATATATGCAGCCGCAGCTCCGGTCCTGAGTACTGGTGGCAGTGCTGGGTGTTGATGCGAGAGACTTGTGCAAGTTTCTCGCATCACACACAGTAGTGTGATCCCGGCCTAAATGCAATGTGCTAGGAGAAGAGACAGCTTAACTTGATGTCTCCTCTCCAATCTGAGTGCTCTTTCTGGTAGCCAGACTTTATAGTGCGAGGTGACACATGGATACAGCAGGTTAGTTGCACTGTAAAGCTAAGGTACTGCCCCCTGTGGCACCTACAGTAAATGCACTGTAATTGGCGAGGAGACAGCACGTTAATGGACTGTGCTTCGTTTGACCAGTCATTCTGTGCTGACAGATTCGCTTTAAATGGACTGTCTAAGCAATCTGTCGCAGGGAGATTCCAGCTGTATGATACAACAATAGCGGCTGCTGATGGTGAGGTCAAAGCTCTTGTGTCAGCACTATATTAGTATGATGTAATTCAGGAACTATCTGCTCACCTATCCCTTATGTCATAGTGTAAAAAATGGAGAATATTTGCTATTAAAGGACACCAGATTTTTGCTACCTAATCTGGGAACAGCATAATGTAGAAACAGAGACCCTTATTCCAGTAATTGGTCACTTACTGGGCTGCTTAAAGTAGTTTTGATAAAATCTCTATTTTATCAGCAGGAGATTATCACTAAAGGACTAATAAACCTGCTGCCATGTAGTTTTGCATATTCATGAGCTATGTACAACTTCACTCCCAACACTGTTGGCAGCTTTCTGCCTATGCAGAGCATACACAGAAAGCTGTATGTCACTAGTGTGGGCGGGTTTATACAGAGCTCAGCACTCAGAGAACTGGAAGATCTGCAGCAGATAAAACAGTGATTTTATAATGCATGCAGTAAACAGCCCAGGTAAGCATACATCCCTGGAATCAGGGTCTCTGTCTCTACATAATGTGGATCTTCGATGGGTTAGCATGTGGGCATAGCTGAATTGAATGATGTGGTCATGTGACATAACTTGGAATCCCTAAACAATGTGACTTTTCAGCACTGGGACCAATAGTCAATCATCATGTATTTCTAAGGCTACTTTCACGCTTGCGTTTTTTTGTGGTGCGTTTTTTGCGCACACAAATGCATGAAAAAGATGCATACAAACGCTGCGTTTTTTTTCAAGCATTTTTATGCGCATGCAGGAAAAAAAATGCAGCGTTTGTATGCGTTTTTAGTGCGTTTGCATTTTTTTGCACATTGTCCTCACCGAAAAAAAAAATCTAGATAGCAATCTTGCAACACACGCGACCAATGTGACGTCAGTGGCGGTGTGGTATGTTAATATATAGACCCTGTCTACAGTATTCTTCACATTTGCTTGATTTTTCTCGTGTCAACATGGATCTGCGCTGGAAGAGTTTTCACTTCAACTTGGATTTGGACATCACGATGGCTAGGGCATATGCAGTTGCTTGCCATGAACAAAGGAAGAGAGAGAGACAGCGAAGACGGCAGCGGAGTATGTGGATACATCCGATTGTTGAACTCCGGGAGAGCCGTGGGGCGTACCACACCCTCTACCGTGAGCTACAGGCAAACCCGGAGAAATTTACAGATTATGTCCCAAGAAAGCTTCAGGGATTTGCTTGCTCGTGTCCAAGAATCCATCCGGAGACAGGACACACAGCTCCGTCGTGCGATTCCTCCTGAGGAATGGCTCCTGGTGACATTATGGTAGGTAATATTTAAAAACCAAGGGGTGGGGTCTGATGTTTTTTTTTACCTGTACTATTCAAAACCTTGGCTAATTATTCTTCGTGAATGTACTAATTTTTTATTTTATAGTTTTTAAAAACCATATACAGAAATATTAATTTTACTTCTTTCTCTGTTTCACAGATTCCTGGCGACTGGAGAGACCCTATCTTCACTACACTTCCAGTACCGTATTGGAATCTCTACCTTGTCTGGAATTGTTGCGGACACCTGCCGGGCTCTCTGGAACGTTCTTTGTCCAGAATTTATGCCCCTGCCCACCGCTGAAAAGTGGATGGAAATTGCTGACAAATTCTGGACAGTCTGCAATTTCCCCAACTGTTTGGGAGCTGTTGATGGTAAACACATACAGATCATCAAACCCAAAAGAACTGGATCTGAGTACTATAATTACAAAAAGTACTTTTCAATAGTACTCATGGCCATTGCGGATGCCGGATGTATGTTTGTAGCAGTGGACATTGGACCATTTGGCCGTGGTAATGACTCCCAGGCTTTTAAAAACTCAGACATGGGCCGGAGGTTGTATGGCAACCAGTTTACATTCCCTATGCCACGGCCTCTTCCTCACACCGAAACTCCGCCACTGCTCTTTGTAATGTTTGGGGATGAGGCTTTTCAAATGTGCGGAAACCTACTGAAACCCTACTCCAGCCGTGACTTGGACCACACCAAAAAAATCTTTAATTACAAGCTGACCAGGGCCAGAAGAACTGTAGAGTGTGCTTTTGGGATTCTTGTCTCCAGATGGCGAATTCTCGGCACAGCCATTAATCTTAAACTTGAAACAGTGGATGAGGTGGTGAAGGCATGTGTGGTTCTACATAATTTTGTGATGGCTAAAGAGCACCCGACCTTTGATGCTGCTCCTAACCCATTGCCTGAATTCACTTAGCACCCTCTCAGGTCATCCGTTGAAGTTGGCCAAATGAGGGACCAATTTGCGGCCTACTTTATCTCTCATGTAGGACGGGTGCACTGGCAAGATGAAAGGGTGTAAAAATGTTTTTGTGTATGTTAATAAAAAACCTGTTTTGATACCTGTACCGAGTGCACTATGTTTTTTACACTCCAATAAAATAAAAAACTTCCAATGTATACCTGTGAATTCATGATGTTCTCACACCTGGGCAGGTAAATACACATATGAGTTAAACTGCAGCATCGCTAGTCTGCGTGAAATATATTGGTACGTAAGCAACGCTGCAGGTTAAATATGATATGTGTATTAACCAGGCCATGATTAATAAATAGTTATGATTAGAGTTGAGCAACTTTGGTAGGATCGGGTTTCATGAAACCAAATTCGTTTCAAATGAAACTGGTCCGACTAATGGAAAAAAAGTCGGAGTTTCGTTCAATACCCGACCCCAATGCAAGTCAATGGGGAATAAAAGTCTGCATTGAGTGGATGAATGTAATCAGCTCAATGCCAACTTTTATTTCCCATTAACTAACATTGTGGTAGGGTTTCAAACAAAACTCCGACTTTTTTTGCCCTAGTTTGACCAGTTTGTGTTTCATGAAACCAGATCCTAGTCGGTCAACTCTAGTTATTATACTAGGCCTTGATATTGAACATATGACGTGTATTTTACCCTTCAGTAGATTCAACACACACGTAATAAGAGTATGTTGTTAATTACAAGGTATATCTATAATCCCCCTTGCCTAGTATCACAATAAGTGAAATGAGGATGGTAAAAACAGCCAATCCTCAAAACACTTTTTATGACACCTTGCAAAGTTTAAGGCGCATTGTGTGTACGGCGCAGTGTGTGTAGGCGGCGTCAAAAACATTAATCAAACTTTGTTATGGTGAACCGGAAATTTAAATTTATTTTTAACCAAAAAAAAATAATAAAACTTAATTTTTTTCTGCGTTTGGGGGCAGATGGTTGCAAGTTGGGGGTGTGCAGTGAAGATGAACAGCTTATAGTCGATGAAGGTGTTCTAGGGGAAGGCGCAACAAAACTTGTGGGGGAAGGGAGTCCAGTTATGGGAATGGAACTAGACACACTAGGGGGAGAGGACAGAGGTTCAGCTACAGTGGTCCTAACTGTTTGTCTCCTTAAACTGGCCTGCCTTGACCTACTTGGGCCAAATGCCCACCTTGATTGTTGGCGCCGCCTGGAACTTGGGGCAAATAAGGAATGTGGGTCCCCCGTCTGCTGCCGTGGCTGCTGCTGAGCATGCTGCTGCCGCTGTGGCTGCTGCTGTTGCTGCTGCTGATGCTCTGTGGTGGCGGTGCTCGTCCTTGCAGGAGGACTGGTGGCGGCAGTGATGGTCCAGGTTTGCGGAGTGGTTGTGGCAGGGCTAGTACATGTTGCAGTGTTTGCGACAGGGCTGTTCCACATTTGAGGAGTGGTTACTGTGGCTGTGCTCCAAGCATGCATGAGGTGGTGCTCCAGACAGGAGCAACGCTTGCCATGGTGGTGTCGGTGAAGTGACCAGCAGCACTCAGACTTGTGGTGGTGTAATGGTGGGTGTCCTGGCTTTGAATAGAGGTGTCCATGCAGTGGTATGCAGCACAAGTCGGTAATGAGGTGAAGCGAGTCAATGGTGGCACAGTTGGAAATGACACCACTGACTGCTGCCCGTACCGATTATGCTGCATAGCCTGCAAGAAAGCATTGTTGCAGGCCTGCAGCACACTTATCTGTTGCTCAGGACTAAGGTGTTCCGCCATGCCCTTTTCAATCTTACTAAAAAAATGGTGCGCTGGTCTGTTGAGGTCGGCCTCCAGACGGTCAAGGTGCTGTTCGACAGAATGGAAGCGGTGTTCCAAGTGGTTAAAACCACGTTCCATGAGTGAAAAACCGCTTTCCACTCTGTCTGACAGCGACTTGAGGCTGGCATTAAAGGCCTCGCTCAAGTGCATAAACTCGGGCAAGACATTCCTGTCCAAGGCCCTCTGCCGCTGGCGGTTAGTGCCCGCATAACCAGTGGCAGAGACCTGGGACAGGGGAACACCTGATTGACCAGCTTCCTGGTCAGCAGCTGTTTGTGCTGCTGACGTGCAAGGTGCTTCCTGGCTGTCGGATGGCTGAGATTGGTCCGAGGTCGTCCGATGAAGGACCGCTCCAGGGCCAGGTTGCAGGGCGCTGCTCCAGGTGCTGTGGAAGAAAGGGAAATCATTACTATCATGCCTTTACAAGAAGCATCAGCTGTGGATTAGAAAAACACAGATTAATAAAAACCAAAAAATTATAATACTTACGATCTGGTGGCAAGGACCGGTCTTAGGAACTGCAACGCTTGATAGTACCGGTATCTTGTTCTTGTCCTTGACGCAGAACCACTGCGACCCTCGCCCTCAGCACGAACATCACTGTTGAAGCGGTCCTTGATCGAGCGCCAATGTGTTTGGACTTTGTCCACTGTTGGAAAAACAAACAAACAACATTTAACAATTGTGTACGATACACGACATATGCTATCACTAAACTCAACAGTGCCATCATGAACAAGAGTCACTGCGGCACAATACAGCAATACAATGCCCAAAGCAATCACTGTTGAGGCAGATGACACTGTTGGGTTTCCTGCTAGAATATATCTAGCAGGAAACCCAACAGTGCCATCAAGGACAATAGTCACTGCGGCATAACAGAGCAGGGAAATACTTACTAAACGCCTTTTTGGAGGATGCAGTGGCTCTGTCCCAGCCATCCATCAACGCTGCGGCCACCTCATTCCATAGCCGCCGGGTCACCACATTGTCCTTGTACAGCCGGTCACGGCTGTCCCACAACGGGGCACACTCCTGGACCAGGCAGATAAGGTGCTCATTATCCAGGTAGACGTCTTCATCCCGTTGTGGAACCTAGACAAAACACATTCATTAGAATATTCAAATTTTGTGTGAATTAAAAGTTTCAAAAAAGATCCAGAAAAGAGGAAATATAGAAGATAAAAAATAAAGAACATTACAAATCATTTGATACTTACATTCCATATCACCACCGAAACTTGGCTTGGCTACTCATGCTGTTCGCCCTCACTAGTCGTGTCTGCTGAAGATGACGATGTCTGAAAAAAAAAACAACAAACTTTAGAGATTTTGAGAAGCAGCAGATATACTTACTAAACGCACGAAAATAATCACCTCACGGTCTGCTTGCGCCAGTTCCTGCCGGGATGGTGAATATTCCGATTCCGAAGACATACTGCATGTAAAAATAATACAAAGCATTTGTGCATATACAATTTAAAAGGACAGGCATACATTTTTAGATGTAATAATACTCACATTCTGAAGCTGGAATTGAAAATGGGGTCTTCTTTTGCCTTCTTTCTGCTCTCCAGGCTGTCTCTATAGTTATGGTACCTCCTTTTATATACACATGAAGTTTTTTTAGGTGGGGATTTTTATAACTAGTCTAACCAATGGACACCAAAAAAACGCATGCACAAAAAAAACGCATACATGTGCATGCCAATGCGCACCCATAGACCACAATGGTAATTTTTGTGCAAAATGTGCTCATGCGTTTTTTTTTAAAGCGGTTGGGCGGACCAAAAAATGCAACATGTAGCGTCTGGAGATTAAGCACGCACACCATAAAAAAACTGCAGCGCACAAAAAACGCATACGTGAGCATGCCAACGCACACGTATGCGCACCCATGTTAAATATAGGGGAAAAAAACGCATGCGCACGTATGCGCAAAAACGCAGCGCAAAAAACGCAAATGTGAAACCAGCCTAAGCTCATTTTTCCCAAGCGTTCCGCATTCAGGTTAGCTCCTCGCATTTCAGGCTGCATATACAGAACATTCGTCATTTCTTCAGACAATAACCATGATAGACACACCACTACATAATTACAATGTGAGAATTCCCATCTGAGAGCTATAAGTAGGTGTTGATATCATTATCAATCAAATGACAAACCTCTGGGGAGATAGGAGGCTGAACCCCGTCATCTGACTAGACCGTACCCACCCTGTGATTTTGTTTCACAGTGATAGATCTCATGAAAATGAGGAAGAGAAACATATGTAGAACAGCATTCAGCCGCATGGGCAACTTCTGAGTAATTTAAAGTTTTTTGCTTGGTCTAAATAGGGATGGAAAAGAACAACCACTTTCCAATCAGATGATGAGAAGCAGGATATTAGCTAACGACGGCAGTGACATGTCCTCTTGTGATTCTTTTGGACTTGAAATATGAATCATTTCATGTCATGGCCAGAAAAGCCAGGTAAACATTGGTATTTCCCTGCCTTACTAAGAAGGGGACATAATATTGTGTTAAACCAAGCAGAAAATTCAACACTTGTATTCTGTGTGAATAAAAAAATGTCTACAATCCTTTATTAATTCATTAAAGGGACCCCGAAGAAACCCCTAGAACCGAATCCTATAGATTAGGCCATAAAGTACACCTCATATAGAGACACCAAAAAATCACTTTATAAGAAGTTCAAATGAAATTTCTGAATAACATTAAGCCATAAAATGACAAAGTCCAAAAAAGGAAAAAAAAACACAGATGAGGAAAATGGTGAAAAAAAGTTGAACATAATAAATACACAAAATATGTATATTAAATGGGTATCATGCTATAAATAACAGGAATAATAACGGCAGAGTCTTTAGAAAGCCACACGTGTGTGTTTCTATATATATTATTATTATTGCTATAAGTCATAAAACAAGAAAGGCTGTAAACGTAAGATATGTAATACACAATATAATATATATTAACATCCTAGGACAAAAAAAGTGAAATGTCTCGCAGGGTAATAAAATACGCCGCTCACATTATACCTTAGAAATATTTATTACTTTAAATAGAGCATGGCTAGAAACGTGCCATGCATAATACACATGAATATATTTGCAGCAAAACAGATTTATGAAGCTGTTACCTTAAAAGGTTAAATATGTCCAGGAGTACACCACACCCGATGCGCGTTTCGCATTAAAATGCTTCATCCAGGGGTGATAAAACGCTGGAAAAGTACCTATTTATGTGACCAACCAATAGCAAAAGAACAGATTAATCCCGGTGCAACCCTGTTCAGGTGTAAAGAACTGCTGCATGGATTCGTTTATGCTGTCACCATGGCAATGATCACATGGTCAGAAGAGGGAGGAAAATCCCAGTTTCAAAATTGTTGGTACCCCTCGTTTAATGACTGAAAAACCCACAATGGTGAAAGAAATAACATGAATCTGACAAAAATAATAATAGATCAAAAATATATGAAAATGAACAAACGAAAGTCAGATATTGCTTTTCAACCATGCTCCCACAGAATTTAAAAAAAACAAAAAAAACAATTCATGAAATAGGCCTAGACAGAAATGATGGTACCCTTAACTTCATATTTTGTTTCACAAACTTTTGAGGCAATCACTGCAATGAAACGATTTCTGTAACTGTCAATGAGACTTCTGCACCTCTCGACAGGTATTTTGGCCCACTACTCAAGAGAAAACTGCTCCAGTTGTTTTGTGTTTGAAGATTGCCTTTTCCCGACGGCATGTTTCAGCTCCAAAGATGCTCTATACGATTTAGGTCAGGGCTCATAGAAGGCCACTTCAGAATAGTCCAATGTTTTCCTCTTAGCCAATCTTGGGTGTTTTTAGCTGTGTGTTTTGGGTCATTTTCCTGTTGCAAGACCCATGACCAAGCTTTCTGACACTGGGCAGCACTTTTTTCCCTAGAATCCCTTGATAATCTTGTGATTTCATTGTACCCTGCACAGATTCTAGACACTTTGTGCCACAGGCAGCAAAGCAGCCCCAGAAAATAACATAGCCTCCTCCATGTTTCACAGTAGGGACAGTGTTCTTTCCTTGATATGCTTCATTTTTTCATCTGTGAACATAGAGCAGATGTTCCTTGCCAAAAAGTTCAATTTTTGTCTCCTCTGTCCGTAGGACATTCTCCCAGAAGCTTTGTAGCTGTCAACATGTAGTTTGGCAAATTCCTGTCTGGCTTTTTCTGATTTTTTTTCAACAATGATGTCCTACTTGGTCGTCTCCCATGAAGTCCACTATGGATGGTTCGATCTGACACTGAAAATGCAAAGGAGCAGCTCGGGTACATGCAGTAACATTTTAGCAGTTTGGATGAAGTGGTTCTCTTTCTATTATGAACATGGGCTGGCTGACCCATGAGTGGCACAACCACCCATATGCTTGCATCTCACGTAGCACTTGTTGCTCGTAGCATGTCTAGAGTGCTGCCAACAACTTATTTTGTAACATTCATAGTCTCATTCTACTGTGTCATTAGAAACTAATCACAAATGGTTTACCTATCTTTAATGACTCTTTAATGACTACCCTGTTTCTACAAAAACATGCCACCATTACCAATAAGTAATCAATTTGCATTTAAAAGGATTGTTAACACCAGAGAGAAAATTCCTCAAGCCCTGCAGCTTGCTTTATCCTAATGGTGTATTTTCAGCCCCTGTATATGCAGTCCCCTCCTGTAGTACATCACTCCTCTGCTCCTGTAGATACAGCCCCATCCTGCAGTACATCCCTTTTCTCAGCCCTAATATATGTAAAAAAAAAGTTTTTGACCCGTTGAAGCGCTCGAGCAGCGCGAAACGGCCGTTGTCAGCCTTTCTTGCACTCCTTATGTCACTCCCCCGACTTGACATGTTTATGATATGTCAATAAATCAGTGAAACTTCCATCTCGATGAGTGCGACCTTTTCTCTTTGCATGGATTCCCAGGATTGACTGTTTCCAGGTCTGGCACCCGAGATTCCCAGCTGCTGGGCTTCTGTATGCCGCACATCATTTGAAGTCACACGGTAACAGCGGTGCCGTCTGCTTTTTATCTTGAGTTCCGTATATGACTCTACTCAGCCTCACTAGCCTCAGCCTCTATTTCAAACCCATCTTGCAGTGCATCACTCTTTTTAACCTTTCTACATACAGCCCCCCTGCAGTAGATTACTCCTTTGAGCTCTTACACTGCCTTATCTTACAGTCCATCACTCTTTTCAGCCTTTCTGTATACATCTCCTTCCTACCATATATTACTCATCTCAGTCGTACATCCTGCACATTACTCTTTTCAGCCCTTGTATATACAGTCCTCTCCTGTAGTACATCATTCATCTGCTCCTCTAAATACAGCCCCATCATACAGCCTGCCTTATCATTTCTCTCAGTCCTGCAGTACTCTCCAGAGGGTAGCATGAGGTATGTTTTCAGACATGCACAGCCTGCTGCTGCGTTGACGCATATTACAGGTTTAAAGGTACTGCATCCCTTCCCATAGTCCTCCATATAGTATAATGTACTCCCCATAGTCCTCCATATAGTATAATGCACTCCCCATAGTCCTCCATATATTATAATGCAGCCCTCATAGTCCTCCATATAGTATAATGCACTCCACACAGTGCTCCATATACTATAATGCACTCCACATAATCCATCATATAGTATAATATACTCCACATAGTCCTCCATATAGTATAATGCACTCCACAAGATCCTTCATATAGTATAATATACTCCATAGTCCTCCATAATGGGGTACTCCACTGACATATATATATATATATATATATATATATATATATATATATATATATATATAATCTCAGCTCAGTCCTGTTCACTTTAATTTTGCAGAGCCACAATACCAGGCACAATTCATCGTATAGTATATTTCTGAAGTGATAGCTGCCATGTTTCTCTGATCATATATAACTCATCACTAGCAAAAGGTACTGGATAGAAGTAATGATAGGATGAACACCTTATAACAGCTTTATAATATAAAAAATAAACTTTAGGAGCAGCCATGTTTTTCTGGTCTCTTTTTAATTCACCTATTATGGGTAAGTTCAAAAACTTTCTTCATTTTCTTTTTTCTCCTTTTGCACATTACAGATACAAAGCAAATACTTTCCTCGCCGTAGACTAACTTGTATAAAACTTTGCTTCTCAGGAAATCAAAATCATGACCACACTTGAATTATTTTGTCTTTGTTCAGGAAAAATAATAGCTCTAAAATCCAACACCTGCCTTTCACACATGGGAAAGAAATGACACAATAAGTCATTATGTAAGAAGCAGTTTTACTAAACTTGAACAATGTGGCAATACAGGGATGTTTGCCAGAGATTTCACACCAATAAGCTGTTTATAGCTGGAGCTGTGCCAGCAGGTTGCAAGTGAAGTAATAACACTTACGAGATTCTGATTCAGGGATTTAGCCATGGAAACTTCATTTTTAGCTAATTCCTGAAAATATAATCTGATCTCATTTCAGGAAATATGGCAGGGAGTGCTCTTTAATGGAAAGATACAATTCTGCCTGTGGGACATTCCCGAATCAGCGTCTCATTTCCATTAGAAACAATACTTAAATGCAGAAGTCCGTTCCAACACGTTGCTCTGAAATTCTCTAGATACACACAATGATTGACCAGCAATGGTGAAAACAGACTATGAACAAGAGCAAGAAGAAGCATTTGCTTAGTGACTCATCTATTGATGTGTACTTTAGTCATCAACTGGAGGACATGAAAAGACAAAGAATGTACCCTAATAAGAGACACAAAATCAGAATAGAAATTATTTATATGTGAATAAAATATGTCTAACGTTGACAAAGAAGTAACTAATATAGAATCCTCCAATTGAGGACGAATTATGATAGAAAACGTCTAACCTGATGAAAGCAGAAGCAGTGACTTGTGCAAATTACATACCTGTTACATTGTGCTGTATTTATGTTTTTCTTTTAGAACTAGAAAAAGCTCCAGAAAGTGAATCCAATATTCTTGAGGGAATTTATATCTACACAATTAAAAGATGTTCTCTTTTGACGAGCCCTAAAATATACCCTGGTAGATATGGAAGTCCAGCTAACATAAGAAAAAATTCAAAAAACTTACATATGAAAGGTAGACTCACCAAACCCTGACTGATGCACTAGCAGGATGCAGCAGACCTCCTTTCATAAAGGTTAAGGGCAGCACAGGTGCAACTCACTGATGAAGACAGCCAGTAACCAAAAGAAAAAGAGGAGCTGGCTGCCTAGTGGGAAAAATGCACACAGATAAGGCTTGCATAGGACCTCATTCACACAGATCAGTGTGGTGCAAAGTGTCTGAACAGCCTATTGATCACGCCCATAGTATTAGCAGGCGGGCTGCTCAGCACTATATACATGTATCACACAGAAAAAACCAAGCCAACATAAAGAGGCCCAGCTGCATCTTGCAAAAATGATAAAAAGTGCAAAAAGATAAAAAAATGGGATATTAGTTACTATTTTGGCCAAAGCAGATAAGCTCGCAACCCGAACATCAAGGGTCCCCAGATTTTGCAAGTCCCTAACACTAAATCTGAACAGCTAACATAAGAAGAAATTCTAAAAAACTTATATATGATGTTATGATCGGCGGAACGCATCAGATATAAAATAATAAGAGATGCGTTCGCCGCCCGGGGTCCACCGTGCGGTAGTTGGTAAGACCGCTGCTGGGCAATGGCAGATGCACCTGATGGTGACGTAGTGCGCACGGGTTAACGTCACCCAAACACTAGGAGCGGCTCTGTTCAGACACAGAGTCGCTTGCCAGAAATATATGCAAAGGTGCTGGCCCTGTTATCGTCACAGGAGTCAGCGTGTGGCGTCGCAGCCGCGAACACCAATAGCTGCTGTTAATGCAGCGCAGCGGCAACTATAGCCGCAAGCGTCGGCGCCGAGGACCGGGCACCAACGGACGCTAGTGTAGGCAAAGGAGCACTGTGGCGTAGCTTGCCTCTACCTGGTGCTGACCTAAGAACACACTCTGTCACCAATCGTATTATCCGAGGGAAGGGGTTTCATAATGAGTCAGCCACCAGTCCATGCATCCATCACCATTCACACACATAGCAAGATAAGTCTACACTAGCGCATCACCGAGCCGCCCTGCGGGCTTTTTATAGCGATGCGCTTCCGGAACCTTCCATTAGCTTGGGAAGGACCAATCAGATCCGACGCAGGACCTGAGCATGTGACCCCTGCTCTCCAGTGAGAGGTCAAGTTGTGGGCATGCCCAGTAGCACGGCATGAGGACTTAGCCTCAGGAGCGGTTCCCTGCAAAGCAGGTTGCGCTGCCATTGCTGCACCAGAGGTGGCAGCAACATCCAGGCTGTCAGAGCAAGTCTGAGCAGCAAGCCTGGCTCGCCGTGTTTGCTGAGCAACACCCGGAGCGGTCGAGGAAGAATGGGAGACCGCAGGATGTCTGGCTCTGGATTCCCACTGTGCAGTGCCAGGTATCCGACGCCTAACATTGGGCCCCCTCCCCTCTGAGCCTCACTACGCTCAAAAGCCGAGATCAGGAGCGGTGCATGAATATTCTCCACTGGCTCCCAGTTCCGAGCCTTGGGACCATGACCCTTCCAGTCCACCAAATAAAACTTTTTGCCACGGTCAAACCTGCGCCCCACGATGGCGTTAACCTCAAACTCGTCAGACGATAAGTCTGATGACCCGGTGGATGGTTCAGAAAACCGGACCATGTGAACTGGTTTGAGGAGGGACACATGAAACACGTCTGATATGGCCAAATGTGGAGGAAGAGCCAGGCGGTAGACCACTGAGCTAAGTCGCTCGAGGACCTTGAACGGTCCAATGTAACGTGGTGCGAATTTGGGAGACTCGACCCGCAGTTTGATATTCCGGGTGGAGAGCCACACCATGTCGCCAGGAGAGAAGCTTGGTGCGGGTCGCCGATGCGTGTCGGCGGACGCCCTCATCCTTTCTTTAGATGCCCGGATAGCATCCTGCGTGCGATCCCAAATGTCCCGGGCCTCCACTGCCCAGTCTGCCACCCTGGAGTCAGCGGAGGACACCGGCATTGGGACAGGGACGCGAGGGTGTTGACCATAATTTAGGAGAAAAGGCGTCTGACCAGTGGAATCGGCCACCGCATTGTTTAGGGCAAACTCAGCCCAAGGCAGCAAGGATGCCCAGTCATCCTGCCTGGCAGAGACAAAATGTCGTAGATAGGTGACCAAGGTCTGATTGGCCCTTTCGACCAAGCCATTCGTCTCAGGATGGTAGGCGGAAGACAGATTTAGCTCAATGCTGAGTAAGCTGCAGAGCTCCCTCCAAAAACGAGACGCAAACTGGGGACCTCGGTCACTTACGATTTTGTCCTGCATACCATGTAAACGGAATACATGCTTAATGAACAGGATGGCCAGACTTCGTGCGGAGTGTAGGCGTGCGAGTGGCACCAGATGTACCATTTTGGAAAAATGGTCGGTAACCACCCAGATGACCGTACTGCCACTGGACTTGGGCAGGCCAACTATAAAGTCCATGCCCACCATTTCCCATGGTCTATCCGCTACTGGCAGGGGAAACAAGAGCCCCGCCGGCCTCTGTCTAGAGGGCCTGTTCCGGGCACACGAGACGCATGCTTTCACGTATGCCTTGACGTCTCGAGCCATATGCGGCCACCAATATGACCTTGCCAGGAGTTCGGTGGTCCGTTTATTACCAAAATGGCCACCTAGCCTGGAGGCATGTGCCCAGGTAAGAACCTCCAGCCGTAGCCGAAGGGGCACTAAGGTCTTGCCTGGCGGTACCGACTCGAGAGCGATAGGAGCCACGGTCGTAAAACTCTCCGGAGGGAGAATTAACCAAAGCTCCGCTTCTCCCTTCTCCGCTGAGACCACCGAGCGTGAGAGGGCATCTGCTCGGACGTTCTTCTCCCCGGAGAGGTAGTGTAGGGTGAAGCGGAAGCGAGAATTGAAGAGCGACCACCTGGCCTGATGGGAATTCAGGCGTTGGGCCGTCTGAAGATAGACCAGGTTTTTATGGTCCGTGAAGACCTGAAAGGGGAACTGGGCTCCCTCCAGGAGATGTCTCCACTCGGAAAAAGCCAATTTCATGGCCAGCAGCTCCCTATCGCCGATGGAGTAATTTTTCTCCGCCGGTGAGAAGGTCTTAGAATAGAAGAAGCAGGGATGCTTCCGACCTTGAGCATCCTTTTGGTAAAGGACTGCTCCTGCACCGACGGAAGAAGCGTCTACCTCAAGGACAAACGGCTTATCCATATCGGGACGGTGTAAAATGGGAGCGCCTGCAAAGTGGGACTTTATGGAGGAAAAGGCCTTAGAAACCTGTTCGGTCCATGCCTTAGGATTAGCTCCTTTTTTCGTGAGAGCAACCAAAGGAGCTACCAGGGTGGAAAAGTGGGGTATAAACTGGCGATAATAGTTAACGAACCCTAAAAAGCGCTGCACCGCTTTAAGAGAATGGGGTTCCTGCCAGTCCATAACTGCTTGCAGTTTGGCCGGATCCATAGCCAACCCCTGGGCCGAGATGATGTAGCCCAGAAATGGCAAGGACTCCTGCTCGAACTGACACTTCTCCAGCTTGGCGAACAGGGAATTCGCCCGTAGGCAGTCAAATACCCTGCAGACATCTTTCCGGTGGGTGGGCAAATCTGGCGAAAAGATGAGGATGTCATCCAGATAGACCACCACCGAGGTAGAAAGCATGTCACGGAAGACATCATTGACAAAGTCCTGGAAGACAGCGGGCGCATTACAAAGGCCGAAGGGCATGACCAGATATTCATAATAGCCATCCCGAGTATTAAAAGCTGTCTTCCACTTATCTCCCTCGCGAATACGGATCAGGTTGTATGCCCCTCGTAGATCTAGCTTAGTAAAGAGTCGCGCCCCATGCAACCTGTCGAACAACTCGGAGATCAACGGGAAAGGGTACTTATTCTTTACCGTGATGGCATTGAGACCCCGGTAGTCGATGCAAGGGCGTAACTCTCCGCTCTTCTTCTGAACGAACAAGAAGCCTGCCCCAGCCGGTCACACCGACTTCCTGATAAAGCCCCGTGCCAGGTTCTCCCGGATGTATTGGGACATTGCCTCCGTCTCCGGGAGAGATAATGGGTAAACACAACCTCGAGGAGGTTCTGTGTCTGGCAGGAGGTCAATCGGGCAGTCATAGGGACGGTGCGGTGGGAGTGTCTCCGTGGACGTCTTAGAGAAGACGTCCGCATATTGATGGTAAGGTTCAGGGAGCGTGGAGAGGTCTGTAGGCATCTCCGTAGATGCTACCTGAAGACTGTCCCTGAGACACCTACCCTCGCAGTCCTTGCACCAGCCCAATATTCTCCCCGAAGCCCAATCAATGTGAGGGGAGTGACAACGAAGCCAGGGAACCCCAAGGAGTACCTGATCGATGCCATGAGGCATAATAAGCAAGGACAGGGTCTCCCGATGTGAGGGGGACATGGCGAGACCGAGTGGGACTGTCTGATGGGTCACTCGAGACGGCAATGGTGCCCCATCCACCACCCTGATGGTCAGAGGTAGTGGGAGTAATACCAGAGGGATAGTGTGACTCTGGGCAAAACTCGAGGACATAAAGTTCCCCTCGGCCCCGGAATCCAGAGTGACCTCTGCCTCCCAGGTGGAGGAACCGTTATCTAGGGTACCCCGGAATACCGGCTTAGGCGAAAAGGAATCCATCTGGGACTGGCCACCACCTACAACCATGGAACGGGGTCGTCCCTTCGGCCGCTGAGGACATGTGCCAGCCGAGTGGCCAAAGTGTTGGCAGTGATAACAGCGCACGGAGCCCCGCACCTGACGTGGCTTAGTGCCGGTACGAGATACCTCCATGGGCTCGGTGGAGGGAGACTCCTGTGCGGAATGGCTCAGCGGTTCGGTAAAGGTGGGAGCCAGGTTAATTTTACGTCTGGATTGAGTCCTCTCCAACCCGCGCTCAGTGAACCGGAGATCAATACGGGTGGAGACGGCGATCAATTCCTCCAGAGTTGTGGGAATAGCTAGAGCATCCTTGACGTGCTCAGCTAGGCTTCTCCAGAACACTGGGACTAATACTTTGTCCGGCCACTCCAGTTCTGAGCCAATGTCCGAAACCGGACAGCATAATGGCTAACCGAGAGTGACCCTTGTGTTAACGACAACAGTTGGAGAGCCGTATCGTGCGTGACCCGTGGTCCTAAGAAGATCATCACGTTCCCACAATGGCGTGGCCCACTGCAATGCCCGGCCAGACAATAAGGAGACAATGAAGCCCACCTTAGCCCGCTCTGTAGGAGACCGTGCAGCCAGCAACTCCAGGTGAATGGAGCACTGACTGACGAATCCCCTACAGGTGGCGCTTTCACCCGAAAACTTATCGGGGAGCGGGAGGGAAGAGATTGTCGGCGAGGGCAAGAGTGTGGGTACATGCGAGACGGCCTCAGCGACCATCTGGGCAGCAGCTAGCGCAGCATTTGCAGCTGAGTTGGTGCTCTCGATAGCCGCCAACCTGCTCTCCAGCTGCCGAATGTAGCGCTGCAGCTGCTGCATGTCTGCCATTGCCAGCCAGACCCTGGCGCTAGTGTAATGTTATGGTCGGCGGAACGCACCAGATATAAAATAATAAGAGGTGCGTTCGCCGCCCGGGGTCCACCGTGCGGTAGTTGGTAAGACCGGTGCTGGGCAATGGCAGATGCACCAGAAGGTGACGTAGTGCGCACGGGTTAACGTCACCCGAACACTAGGAGCGGCTCTGTTCAGACACAGAGTCGCTTGCCAGAAATATATGCAAAGGTGCTGGCCCTGTTATCGTCACAGGAGTCAGTGTGTGGCATCGCAGCCGCGAACACCAATAGCTGCTGTTAATGCAGCGCAGCGGCAACTATAGCAGCAAACGTCGGCGCCGAGGACCGGGCACCGACGGACGCTAGTGTAGGCGAAGGAGCACTGTGGCGTAGCTTGCCTCTACCTGGTGCTGACCTAAGAACACACTCTGTCACCAATCGTATTATCCGAGGGAAGGGGTTTCATAATGAGTCAGCCACCAGTCCATGCATCCGTCACCATTCACACACATAGCAAGATAAGTCTACACTAGCGCATCGCCGAGCCGCCCTGCGGGCTTTTTATAGCGATGCGCTTCCGGAACCTTCCATTAGCTTGGGAAGGACCAATCAGATCCGACGCAGGACCTGAGCATGTGACCCCTGCTCTCCAGTGAGAGGTCAAGTTGCGGGCATGCCCAGTAGCACGGCATGAGGACTTAGCCTCAGGAGCGGTTCCCTGCAAAGCAGGTTGCGCTGCCATTGCTGCACCAGAGGTGGCAGCAACATCCAGGCTGTCAGAGCGAGTCTGAGCAGCAAGCCTGGCTCGCCGTGTTTGTTGAGCAACACCTGGAGCGGTCGAGGAAGAATGGGAGACCGCAGGATGTCTGGCTCTGGATTCCCGCTGTGCAGTGCCAGGTATCCGACACCTAACATATGAAAGGTAGACTTCACCAACCCCTGACTGATGCACTAGCAGGCTGCAGTAGACCTCCATTTATAAAGGCTTAGGGCAGCACAAGTGCAAAGCCTTTATGACGGGAGGTCTAGTGCATCAGTCAGGGTTTGGTGAGTCTACCTTTCATATGTGTTTTTTTAGATATGGAAGTCCCCCCACTATGAGCCAGAACAAAGGCCACTAGCAAATATCTACTCTTACTCAATTAGATCTGTCCTTTCATGTCTTATATGGAATGATGTTCAGTTAATGGTAATTGTGGTAATGCTACTCAGTAGGCTGCTCACAGAGGTAGACACAGGTACATTTCTTCTGGTTTATTTAAAACACAACATAAACCAGTGCAGCGTTCAGTAAAAATATGCCTTTCTGGCAAAAACAGGAAATGAAACCAAACTTCTAGAACAGTCCATATGCCTGCGGGTGTCCGCCAGCTCAGGTTTCAACAACAAAGTGAAGAGTTCAGCACAGTTTCACATAAGCACTTCTCTGGAGCTCTTGCCTCCAGACACATAGATAGAAAGAAAATTCAGTGGCCGGACATTTAACCTGCCAAACCACACCCTTGAGGTGGAGATATGATGAGTAGTCATCCCACCCATCCCTTACAACTATTCACAAAAAAACCCAGCCCTGTCATGGCCGATTAACCCAACATCACACAACATGCTGGAGAGAAACTTCTGGGTTTCACATCACAGAAGATAGAAATCTTTATGATACATATCTCCCCTCACATACATTGTTTGCCAGTGAGCCTTTCACATTACATACAATATTACATTTCTCTTCTGGGTGCCACTGGTAGAAATACAATAGAATTAATATTGTAATAATATAATATTTTATGTTGAAATATCTCAGGCTGGAGAAGTTGGGTGGAGCTCTATTGAAAGTCTATGTAGTTGAATATATAAAGATAGCTGAGCGCTGAGCAGTGCTACAGACTTAAGCACTGCATGCAATTTAGAAAGTTTTTTGGCTGGTAGCTACTTTTCCAGACTCTACCATACACAGGAGCACTCGCTCGACTGAGCGATCCAGTATTATTTTGGAGAGAAGCTGCTCATAGACAACTCTGGTGGCAGCTTATCTCTTTTCAGAGAATTAAAAGGATCATCAGTCTGAAATCAAACATACCAGATTGCTATCTCCCCTGACATCATCTGTCAGAGGACAGTCATGGGCCCCCACACACATTAGACTAACCCATATTGGTGGGATTGGTTGGGCACTGAGGTTATTAAACCTATCAAAGGGTCACATAGGAAACATTATTACTTTCTAGGGGTCAAAATGTAAGCACTATTACTTTCTAAGGCAATTACAGATATCATTAATATTTTTAATGGGGAAATATTACCATCTAGAAGGCACAAAGGGGCCATTTTAATATGCAAATAAAACAGTGGGAACAGAGAGGAGCACTGATACCATGCTACTCAACAGGTGCAATAAGACAGACAAATATGGCAGCATTGAGGTATCAACAGGATGGGTAGTATGTGTGAGCTGGAAATGTGAGAAGTAAAATGTGTCTTTGTTGTAAAATGTGTAGAAGAGTTAGGATACCGTTACACTAAGCGACACACCTGCGATCCCGACAACGATACGACCTGTTAAGGATCGCTGGTGCGTCGCTAAGAGGTCACTAGTAAGCTGTCAAACAGTCAAATTTACCCAACGACGCAGCAACGATCTCGGCGGGATCGCTGGTGCGTCGCTTACTGTCATACAGCAGCGATTCTGACGACTCCCGCCTGCGTCCATGAGTTCTGAGTCACTAATGAGGTCGCTCGTTGGTTTCAAACATAGCAATGCATGCTGGCCAGTGGGACCAAAAAAGGGCCCAGAACATTCGAGCACGATCAGCAACATCGCAGCGGGGGCCTGGTCGCTGATAAGTGTCACACGTAACGAGATCACTGGCGAGGTCACTGATGCGTCGCAAAATCGGTGAAGCATCACCGATCTCGCTAGCGATCTCGCTTAGTGTGAAGTACCCCTTATGGTTGGAAAAGTTGTCATGGCAGATTGAAAAGATGAGAAAAATGAACAACTTCATCAGAAAGAGCAAGACCTATAAGTTAATGTTTACTGGAATTTCTTAATATGTTCTGCAGACCTTTTAGCTTCCACTATATGGTTGTGGTATAACAATAATATTGGTCTTGATTTTGTATAGTAATTTTTCTCAGTAGTAGCATGGTCATCTGCTGAGGTTGCCCTTTACCCACTCTGATTCGAGTGTGCCATTGTAGTTGTATACATGGATACCTAGGTTAGTGACCTAGTCAAATGTGTTTTTTACCCCCTTTCCTGAACCTCTAGCTATGTGGAGAAGCACAGTGGGGCTGGGGTCCTGGGTTCAAATCACGCCAAGGACAACATCTTCAAGGAGTTTGTATATTCTCCACATGTTTGCGTGGGTTTCCTCTGGGTTCTCCTGTTTTCTCCCACACTCCAAAGACAAATTGATAGGGAATTTGGCTTGTGAGCCCCATTGGGGACAGTGATGATAATGTCTGTAAAGCGCAGAGAAATATGATGCCATAATATATGCAAAGCATAATTAATCCATAATTAGTCCTTAATATTGATGGATTTCCATTAGTAGAACTCACGCTGATCTAGTGGCCAGTTGATAATTTATGAAGACTGGAATACCCCTTTAAGTGTGCAAAAATAGGCCCTGACATTTCAAAACAGGGATGTCAGACACATATCTGATGTGACTGTTACAGAACGTCTTCACTTACTCAGATAAAAAATTGTTGTCTTGGTTGGAATAACTAATAATATACAGATATTATCATAATAACTGACCATTTTCTATCAGATTAATACAAAAATTCCATGTACTGTATATAGGAAATATTTGTTATGGGAGTTAATATCTCAGTGCTCAAAGTTCTAACAGAATTTTTCTAAATTAGCCTCAGGCCAAGACTGTGCAATGTAGAACATTTACTGTCATGATTCATATCTCTAGAAGGGAGCCCTCTGTTCTAGCCCTTAGTAGCTACATGTAAATATTCTGTGTAACTTGTCGTCATATGCCTTAACCACATTCACCCGTGTAACCACTTAGTGATGTGAGTGCATCATCTTACAAGGTCTTCACAGGTAAACCAATGCACTGAAATGTTTGAGAGACACGTAGAAAGATTCTCTGACATTTACTCTATTTTCCACTGTAAAATGTTAGTTAGGTTAGCTAAATAAGAATGATATAAGAAGTACATGTTGATTAAAACTTTTTTCCAGTCTAAAAAGATGAGAATTTCTATTGGAGAAATAAATTGTTGGAGAAATTCTTCATCATTGCTGTTCTTGAATTTAGATACCCGTAAGTAGGGAATTTGTGAACGAGCAGTAGTAGGATTTTCTAGCTGTTTGAATATCACGCTGTTCACTCCACAAATCAGCAAAACATTTGTTTGTTCGGTGATTGGATAGTTTATGCTGGCAAAAAAGATATATTAATATCAGCATCACTTTGTCCTGTGTAAACAGTCGAGGTGCCACAGATAGCATGCTCTATATGAGGACAGAAAGGACATATTAGCGATTGTCCTGTGTATCATGCTAGGGAACAAGAGCTGATGGACTTGTATGTTGTGGATCAGCACTAATTAAGTGAATTGTCAAATTGTAATTTCACACATCTACAGTGTATGCACCAGCATAACTGCGTGTGGAAGGAGCTCAGCGCTGATGTACATGTATGTAATTTTGCCCTATGCAATTAAACTATTGTAGCCAGAAGCACATATCCCCATATAAACAAGGGATGAACTCCCAACAATATTTAAGCTTTACAGGGATAACAAATCTTCAGTCCCCATGGAGTTTTGTAGGTCAGTGTATATAATCAATCTATTCTATTATTTCTAAACACTGTTTTTCGGTGATTACTTTGTATCTCTGTTCATACTGCACCCACACACAAATGATACACCATTTGAAAGGTAAACTTGCCCCCTTCTGCAAGAAAATAGCCAAACAAACCACACATCCACAATTTGATCACAAAACACAGTTTAATCATTAATTTTCATAAACCTGCAGTAAGGAAAAATTACCTGCAAGTGGCACCAAAGTACCCTAAAGCACACTACCACAAAGCTGCTTACAGACATCACAAACAAATCCAAACATTTGCCTTGGGGTCTTTCCAGCTTGCTCAAGTGCTTGCCTAGCCTATTTCAGGCACATTGGAGGATTGCACACTTCACTGCAGGTAAGTCGCATATGCAAACACAGTTGTTAGCATGCACAGTTTTTTCGGTGATTACTTCGCCCCACACACCCAAATGGTGAGTCACATATGCAAACGCATTTGTAAACATGTACTGCTTTTTCACTGATTACGTTACCCCACACACACAAATGATACACCATTTGAAAGGTAAACTTGCTCCCTTCAGCAAGAAAAGAGCCAAACAAACCACACATTCATAATTTTATCGCTAAATACAGTTTAAACATTCATTTTCATAAACCTGCAGAAATACACAATAACCTGCCGAATCTGTAGGTATTGGCAGTCATTGTCTTTCTCCAAGGCAGGGGAAGCTTGCTGGGATTGATGGGGTCTTTAGCATCTCTTCTGATGCCCTCTTCTTTTTTCTTTCATTAGGGCTTTGGGAGAGACAGCAATTTTGGTATGAGTCAGCAGTTTTGAATGAGACTGTTTGTAGGTGGCTGTAGCTTCTTTTCCCCTTTTCCAGCAATTTTTAAAATCTTTAAGGCTACATTCCCACGTCCAAAACACTGCATCCTATTGAACGCAAGTAAATCCATATTTGTTAACTGAACCATGCAGATTTAACTCATTCAGTACATTCTATTGTAATTACTCTTGAAAGACGCGCCACTAGTGTTGAGCATTCCGATACTGCAATATCAGGTATCGACCGATATTCGCGGTATCGGAGTTCCGATACTTTTCGAATAACGGAATCGGAAGTTCCCATAATGCAATGAGCCAGTTTGATTTTATTCAGCCAATGAGGAATCCTAAGAAGTGTGGGCACATCCTGTTATGCATGTTATGCATGTTAACTAATGACAGTAGTAGCCCCATCCGGCTAATGTGTTGAATGTAAAAAAAAAACAAACAAAAGAAACATACATACTACATACATACTTCATATATACTACATTCATACAACATACATACTACATATATACTACATTCATGCAGCATGCATACATACTACATATATACTACATTCATACAGCATACATACATACTTCATATATACTACATTCATACAACATACATACTACATACATACTACATACATACTTCATATATGCTACATTCATATAACATACATACATACTACATACATACTACATATACACTACATTCATACAGCATACATACATACTACATACATACTACATACAGTGGGGCAAAAAAGTATTTAGTCAGTCAGCAATAGTGCAAGTTCCACCACTTAAAAAGATGAGAGGCGTCTGTAATTTACATCATAGGTAGACCTCAACTATGGGAGACAAACTGAGAAAAAAAAATCCAGAAAATCACATTGTCTGTTTTTTTTTCATTTTATTTGCATATTATGGTGGAAAATAAGTATTTGGTCAGAAACAAGCAATCAAGATTTCTGGCTCTCACAGACCTGTAACTTCTTCTTTAAGAGTCTCCTCTTTCATCCACTCATTACCTGTAGTAATGGCACCTGTTTAAACTTGTTATCAGTATAAAAAGACACCTGTGCACACCCTCAAACAGTCTGACTCCAAACTCCACTATGGTGAAGACCAAAGAGCTGTCAAAGGACACCAGAAACAAAATTGTAGCCCTGCACCAGGCTGGGAAGACTGAATCTGCAATAGCCAACCAGCTTGGAGTGAAGAAATCAACTGTGGGAGCAATAATTAGAAAATGGAAGACATACAAGACCACTGATAATCTCCCTCGATCTGGTGCTCCACGCAAAATCCCACCCCGTGGGGTCAGAATGATCACAAGAACGGTGAGCAAAAATCCCAGAACCACGCGGGGGGACCTAGCGAATGAACTGCAGAGAGCTGGGACCAATGTAACAAGGCCTACCATAAGTAACACACTACGCCACCATGGACTCAGATCCTGCAGTACCAGACGTGTCCCACTGCTTAAGCCTGTACATGTCCGGGCCCGTCTGAAGTTTGCTAGAGAGCATTTGGATGATCCAGAGGAGTTTTGGGAGAATGTCCTATGGTCTGATGAAACCAAACTGGAACTGTTTGGTAGAAACACAACTTGTCGTGTTTGGAGGAAAAAGAATACTGAGTTGCATCCATCAAACACCATACCTACTGTAAAGCATGGTGGTGGAAACATCATACTTTGGGGCTGTTTCTCTGCGAAGGGGCCAGGACGACTGATCCGGGTACATGAAAGAATGAATGGGGCCATGTATCGTGAGATTTTGAGTGCAAACTTCCTTCCATCAGCAAGGGCATTGAAGATGAAACGTGGCTGGGTCTTTCAACATGACAATGATCCAAAGCACACCGCCAGGGCAACGAAGGAGTGGCTTCGTAAGAAGCATTTCAAGGTCCTGGAGTGGCCTAGCCAGTCTCCAGATCTCAACCCTATAGAAAACCTTAGGAGGGAGTTGAAAGTCCGTGTTGCCAAGCAAAAAGCCAAAAACATCACTGCTCTAGAGGAGATCTGCATGGAGGAATGGGCCAACATACCAACAACAGTGTGTGGCAACCTTGTGAAGACTTACAGAAAACGTTTGACCTCTGTCAATGCCAACAAAGGATATATCACAAAGTATTGAGATGAAATTTTGTTTCTGACCAAATACTTATTTTCCACCATAATATGCAAATAAAATGAAAAAAAAACAGACAATGTGATTTTCTGGATTTTTTTTTCTCAGTTTGTCTCCCATAGTTGAGGTCTACCTATGATGTAAATTACAGACGCCTCTCATCTTTTTAAGTGGTGGAACTTGCACTATTGCTGACTGACTAAATACTTTTTTGCCCCACTGTACATATTATATATATATACTACATTCATACAGCATACATACATACTACATATATACTACATTCATACAGCATACATACTACATATATACAACATTCATACAACATACATACATACTACATACAGTTGTGGCCAAAAGTATTGACACCCCTGCAATTCTGTCAGATAATACTCAGTTTCTTCCTGAAAATGATTGCAAACACAAATTCTTTGGTAGTATTATCTTCATTCAATTTGTCTTAAATGAAAAAACACAGAAAGAATTGTCCTAAAGCCAAATTGGATATAATTCCACACCAAACATAATAAAGAGGGTGGACAAAAGTATTGGCACTGTTCGAAAAATCATGTGATACTTCTCTAATTTGTGCAATTAACAGCACCTGTAACTTACCTGTGGCACCTAACAGGTGTTGGCAATAACTAAATCACACTTGCAGCCAGTTGACATGGATTAAAGTTGACTCAACCTCTGTCCTGTGTCCTTGTGTGTACCACATTGAGCATGGAGAAAAGAAAGAGGACCAAAGAACTGTCTGAGGACTTGAGAAACCAAATTGTGAGGAAGCATGAGGAATCTCAAGGCTACAAGTCCATCTCCAAAGACCTGAATGTTCCTGTGTCTACCGTGCGCAGTGTCATCAAGAAGTTTAAAGCCCATGGCACTGTGGCTAACCTCCCTAGATGTGGACGGAAAAGAAAAATTGACAAGAGATTTCAATGCAAGATTGTGCGGATGTTGGATAAAGAACCTCGACTAACATCC
This sequence comes from Dendrobates tinctorius, assembly GCF_039654945.1. Lineage (NCBI taxonomy): Eukaryota > Metazoa > Chordata > Amphibia > Anura > Dendrobatidae > Dendrobates > Dendrobates tinctorius. The sequence continues at coordinate 12,612,362 of NW_027361712.1, read as the reverse complement.
AAACAAGTTCAAGCTGCCCTGCAGTCCGAGGGTACAACAGTGTCAACTAGAGTTGAGCGAAACGGGTCGAAAAATTTCAAAAGTCGCCGACTTTTGGCAAAGTCGGGTTTCATGAAACGAAACCTGACCCTAGGATGAGGTCGGCCACGAGGTCGGCGACTTACACGCCAAAGTCGCGTTTCAAAAGTTTGTTTTGCGCTCTTTTTCAGCCAATCAGGATCCACGGACACTGTGGGCAACGTGATGACATAGGCACGGGTCACCACCATCTTTCAGAAGGGCATGCAAGTGATTGGCTTGCTTTGGGGGGCGTCACAGGGGGTATAAAAGGGCGTGCACGCCGACCGCCATGTTACTCATGCTGATCTCAGAATAGAGAGAGCTGCTGCTGCTGCTGAATTTGTAGGGAGAGCGTTAGGCAGGGAAGAAGACACCAAAAACTGCTTCTGCTGCTAGCGATTTTGCCTGTACAACACACCAGTCACTGTGTGTGCAGTGCAAGGGGAGGCTATATAGTGGTGTATCAGTGGTGTTGGTTGTTGTGCTGCCTTCTAAGGCTTCCTGACATTCCTGCATTGCTGTTTACCCACTGCTCCGCAAACTGCTTTTTTAAAAGCAATCCCAATTTTTTTTTTTTGTCCTGCTGAGAAGAAAAAAAAACTGCTTCTGCTGCTAGCGATTTTGCCTGTACAACACACCAGTCACTGTGTGTGCAGTGCAAGGGGAGGCTATATAGTGGTGTATCAGTGGTGTTGGTTGTTGGGCTGCCTTCTAAGGCTTCCTGACATTCCTGCATTGCTGTTTACCCACTGCTCCGCAAACTGCTTTTTTAAAAGCAATCCCAATTTTTTTTGTCCTGCTGAGAAGAAAAAAAAACTGCTTCTGCTGCTAGCGATTTTGCCTGTACAACATACCAGTCACTGTGTGTGCAGTGCAAGGGGAGGCTATATTGTGGTGTATCAGTGGTGTTGGTTGTTGGGCTGCCTTCTAAGGCTTCCTGACATTCCTGCATTGCTGTTTACCCACTGCTCCGCAAACTGCTTTTTTAAAAGCAATCCCAATTTTTTTTTTTGTCCTGCTGAGGTACTGAGCGTGCATTTTTTCACACCATACAGCGGTGTACGCTCCTCACACAGTACCGTGTAATGGCTGTTATCACAGCCACAGTGAAGCTATCAGTGTGCCACTCTGTGAGAATAAAACGAGGACATGTTCCGTTCTTACAGACCTGCACTCTAGGGAGATTCCTATTCTGCCCAATTCTACATACACCTTGTAGTTTGTGATACACTCGCCAATTTCTGCCTGTGACATAGCGCTGTGATATTCAGTGGGCCTCACACAATCCATAAGTGTCCAGTGTCCAAAAGTGTGTGCAGAAATTCAAAATCTCCCTTATCCTCTAGTCACTTTGGTCACAGCTGTGCCATCAAGCCGGTGACAGAGCGCTCAGATATTCAGTGGGCCTCACACAATCCATATGTGTCCAGTGTCCACAAGTGTGTGCAGAAATTCAAAATCTCCCTTATCCTCTAGTCACTTTGGTCACAGCTGTGCCATCGAGCCTGTGACAGAGCGCTCAGATATTCAGTGGGCCTCACACAATCCATAAGTGTCCAGTGTCCACAAGTGTGTGCAGAAATTCAAAATCTCCCTTATCCTCTAGTCACTTTGGTCACAGCTGTGCCATCGAGCCTGTGACAGAGCGCTCAGATATTCAGTGGGCCTTACACAATCCAAATGTGTCCAGTGTCCACAAGTGTGTGCAGAAATTCAAAATCTCCCTTATCCTCTAGTCACTTTGGTCACAGCTGTGCCATCGAGCCTGTGACAGAGCGCTCAGATATTCAGTGGGCCTCACACAATCCAAAAGTGTCCAGTGTCCACAAGTGTGTGCAGAAATTCAAGATCTCCCTTATCCTCTAGTCATTTTGGTCACAGCTGTGCCATCGAGCCTGTGACAGAGCGCTCAGATATTCAGTGGGCCTCACACAATCCAAAAGTGTCCAGTGTCCACAAGTGTGTGCAGAAATTCAAAATCTCCCTTATCCTCTAGTCACTTTGGTCACAGCTGTGCCATCGAGCCTGTGACAGAGCGCTCAGATATTCAGTGGGCCTCACACAATCCAAAAGTGTCCAGTGTCCACAAGTGTGTGCAGAAATTCAAGATCTCCCTTATCCTCTAGTCATTTTGGTCACAGCTGTGCCATCGAGCCTGTGACAGAGCGCTCAGATATTCAGTGGGCCTCACACAATCCAAAAGTGTCCAGTGTCCACAAGTGTGTGCAGAAATTCAAAATCTCCCTTATCCTCTAGTCACTTTGGTCACAGCTGTGCCATCGAGCCTGTGACAGAGCGCTCAGATATTCAGTGGGCCTCACACAATCCAAAAGTGTCCAGTGTCCACAAGTGTCTGCAGAAATTCAAAATCTCCCCTGTCCTATAGACACCTTGTACCTTGTTTTACATTACTATATAGTTTGTTGGATTTTGTCTACATTTCTACCAAAAATGAGGAAGGCTGGTGGAAGAGGCTGTGGAATTGGGCGGGGGTTGGCAGCTGGTAATGATGGTGTTGGTGGTGGATCTGATGGTAGTGGCAAGAGCAAAATAGGACCGAATACAGGAGGTGTTGAGCCTGCGTCATCGTCTGGCTACATAAGGCCTCGAACGCTTAGTTTTCTAGGAGTTGGCAAACCGCTTTTAAAGCCAGAGCATCAGGAAAAAGTTTTGTCTTACATTGCTGACTCAGCCTCCAGCTCTATCGCCTCCTCTTCTTCAGTTGTAAAAAGTAAAAGCACTGAGTCGTCATTGGAGGCTCATGTTCATGAACCACACCTTTCCTTGTGTCCTTCACCCCAACCAAGATTGAAGGATGACGCAGGCCATACTACTGATTACTCCATGGAGCTGTTTTCACATACCATGCCTGGATTATCAAGTGAAATGGTGAATTACCCAGGCCAAGATGAATCTGACATGGAGTGCACTGATGCACAGCCGCTGATGGATGATTCTGCTGGTACATTCACTCAGAGCACTACATTGTCCTCGCAGTGTACAGAGCCAGATTCTGACCCTGATGAGACTCAGGTGCCCCTTCCCGCACACTATACCACCATAAATGGTGACACAGAGGAAGGTGCACATGACATAGAAGAGGAGGTGATGGATGACCCAGTTGTTGACCCAGATTGGCATCCATTGGGGGAAGAGGGTGCTGCTTCCAATAGCTCAGATGAGGAGCATCCACAGCAGACATCGACATCGCAACAGCTGTTATCTGGCAGGCCCGGAGCACTCCAAAGACAGGTTCCAAACATCAAAAGAGTTGCTGGACAGCTTGTCCAGAGGGTCAAAAGATCACAGCGTGCTAGGCCGCAAAATGTCTGCCAAAGTAGGAAGAGTGCAGTGTGGCATTTTTTTGAACAAAATCCTCATGATCAGGCCAAGGTTATCTGTAAGAAGTGTGCAAAGACCTTTAGCCGAGGGAAAAATCTGAAAAATTTGAATACCAGTTGCATGCTTAGACATTTAACCAGCATGCACTTGCAAGCGTGGACACAACACCAAACCTCAAGTGCCACATGTGCAACTGATCACAACGAAGGTAGTCAGCAACGCTACATTGTTTCCCCCACTGTAAGCCCACCGGTTAGCACAGCAGCAAATGTTGAGGTGTCGTTGCAAGGCCACAGCAGTCAGGGAATCCCACTGTTATATCAACGAAAGACTGATTCTAGGCCATCAGAAAGAACAACAACTCCATCACCATCATCAACCCTCTCTCAGTCTGCCCTGTCCACCGCTACTTCCACCATATGCAGCTCTCAAGTCCAGCTCACCCTCCCAGACACTATGAGTAGGTCAAGAAAGTACTCAGTCTCTCATCCGCGTACACTGGGTTTGAACGCCCACATTGCCAAACTAATCTCGTTTGAGATGATGCCCTTTCGGTTGGTGGAAAGTGTCATGATCACGTGTGTCAGGACGCAGATGTTTCTGCAAGGCGAACCCATATGACACACGTGACCCTGGATACACCGCCTCCAGTGGGGCGCATTTAAATAATAAAATGTGCAGGTGGATACGCCGCCTCCACCTGGCGAATTTGGGTATTACACGTTATATACATAAAATCTGGAAACCCCGCCTCCAGTACGGCGAATTTAAATAATAAAGGGGGAACCTGGGAAACTTTAACAATGGTGGGCCCTGCGATAGGGAATGGGGGACGTGGAGACCTCCTAAGCTCCCCTGAGCCAGTGTCCCTGCACTCCTGACATTCCCTATACAGGCTCTGAACCTGTCGCCGCACGTGTACCTTAACGCCCTTGCTCACCCTGACCCTAAACCCTCACTAGGGAATGGGTTGGTGCGGAGACTAATCCCACCACTGCACTAATAACACACATGAGGAAAGAGACAATACAGGGGAAACACCACTTAGCTTTGCTCTGTTGCGTGCGCTCCCAGCAACAGAGCCCTCCACCTGAGTGCATCTTCTCCTCCACCTGGATCCATCACCATAACAGGATCCTTCACCTTAGTGCAGCCTTGGAGCAGAGTCCACAACCAGTTGCAGCTGCTTAGTACCAGAGTCCCAAGGAAGTGTTCAGCTTCTGCCACGAAGTCGAGCATGCTTGAGTCCAGCTCAGCGGCCAAGTCCCACATGGTGAGTGCCACTCTCCATAGTCGCCACTCCACCAGCCCATGCAGACACTTCCCGCTGACACCATCACTGCGACTCCACCAGGCCATGCCAGCCCTTCGTCCAGACACCATAGCTGAAACACGTCCCCCATGGCTAAGCTACGCAGGACTCCTCACCAGCTCCATCCTTCCTCCAGGCTCTCCAACTCAGAGTGACACAAACTCACAATATCACAGGCAGTGATTGCACACCCCTAGCACACCTTTATAGGGTGTAACACCTGATACATGATTAAGTGCACAAAACCTAAAGTGCAATATCAAAACCACCACCGGGGACAGTCAAGACACCTTGGAACTTTCCAAAGTAAAAAAAGTTCACTTTGTGCTTTTAATACCCCCAGTTCCAACACTGGATCATGACAGTACCCCCTCCTTAATGAGGGGCCTCTGGACCCTCAAGACCACCCCTCATTAGGGAAACACCTACAGCGGGGACGCCCAGATCCTGAGTTCACCCCACCATTACCTGACACTTCAGGTTCATGACAAACACCGCTGGTATTGGCAATACATGTTCATTTTGGAGGCACCACTCATCTCCACAGCGCCGACCTGGGGAACGAGATTATGTATGTGTATGTATGCTAAGAGCTGATCAGACTCCACAACACATTTCCAAGATGTTTTTTGGTGGCACCCATACATGCTCGTTCACACACAGGTCCGGACCTGAACGTTTATTGCACACATACATTTGTCATAACTTGGTGAACTCACTCTGGACTTGACAACAGAGGCGTCCCCCTGTGTCACCACACTCACACCCCCACTATTCACCAAGGGACACCACCCTCCAACCCTTTCACCATGAGGACTGCGCCTCTTAGGGTTGGTTAATGGCGAGGGTAGAGATTTGTCCCTACTCCCCCACAGCACACCTGCTGCACACACCAGGAGGAGAAGGGGACCGGGAAATGGAGGAAATATACTCTCGCTGGTCGCCTCCACACGACCAGGAGGGCGGCTTCTTCGATGGTATGAAGATTCGGCATAAAACCCCGCGGACTATCACACCAGTCAGCTCACCACAGGGGCGTACCCCTTCACCTCGGGGAATACCAGGCAGCTCCGTGGGGCACCATTCCTCCCACCTGCCTGGGTGCGCCCGCCTGCATGAACCAGTCCTGCTCCCCAGCAGCGACACTAGGGGGTTTTAGTACCATAGCTGCAGGAATATGGAGGAAAATATATATATATATATATATATATATATACACTCGCTGGTCGCCTCCACACGACCAGGAGGGGCGGCATCGAAGATTTGGCATGAGCCCCGTGGACTATTCACCAATCTGCTCACTACAGGGATGTACCCCTTCACCTCGGGGAATACTAGGCAGCTCCGTGGGGCACCATTCCTCCCACCTGTCTGGGTGCGTCCCCTGTAAGAGCAAGTCCCGCTCCCCAGCAGCGACTCTACACCTAGTCTGCTCACCACAGGGATGTACCCCTTCACCTCGGGGAATACCAGGCAGCTCCGTGGGGCACCATTCCTCCCACCTGCCTGGGTACCTCCCCGTGCGAGAGCAAGTCCCGCTCCCCAGCAGCGACTCCACCACGCCATGCCAGCCCTTCGTCCAGACACCATAGCTGAAACACGTCCCCCATGGCTAAGCTACGCAGGACTCCTCACCAGCTCCATCCTTCCTCCAGGCTCTCCAACTCAGAGTGACACAAACTCACAATATCACAGGCAGTGATTGCACACCCCTAGCACACCTTTATAGGGTGTAACACCTGATACATGATTAAGAGCACAAAACCTAAAGTGCAATATCAAAACCACCACCGGGGACAGTCAAGACACCTTGGAACTTTCCAAAGTAAAAAAAGTTCACTTTGTGCTTTTAATACCGCCAGATCCAACACTGGATCATGACAGAAAGCACAGCTTTCCGCGAACTCATGGCCTATGCAGTACCATGCTATGACCTACCCAGTCGCCACTTCTTCTCTCGCAAAGCCATCCCAGCCCTCCACCATCATGTGAAAGACCGCATTGTCCATGCACTCAAGCAGTCAGTGAGCGGAAAGGTGCACCTCACAACTGATGCATGGTCCAGTCGGCATGGCCAGGGTCGTTACGTGTCCATCACTGCACACTGGGTTAATATGGTGGATGCAGGGTCCACAGGGGACAGCGGTGGTGGGACAGTGCTGCCTAGCCCACGGTATAGGAAACAGTTGGCTGTAGGCGATCGACCCTCCTCCTCCTCCTCCTCCAGAAGCGAAAGCTCGTCCACAGAGCGCAGTCGTACGAGCACTCCATCTGCAGCTGCCACTGTTGCACACGATGTGTCCCCCTATCAAGCAGCTAGTGGAAAGCGTCAGCAGGCTGTGTTGCAGATGATGTGTTTGGGCAACAGACACACCGCCGAGGTGCTGGCCGAGTACTTGAAGCGACAAACTGAGTCATGGCTGGGCAGTGTACATCTTGAGGCAGGCAAGGTAGTTAGTGATAACGGCCGTAATTTTGTGGCAGCCATAGCCCTTTCAAAACTCAGCCATATACCTTGCTTCGCTCACACCTTGAACCTGGTGGTGCAGTGCTTTCTCAAAAATTATCCGGAGTTAACAGCCCTGCTCCAGAAGGTGCGAAGACTGTGCGCGCACATCCGCCGGTCGCCTGTACACTCCGTTCGTATGCAGAAGCTGCAGCGATTGCTCCACCTTCCCAACCACGGCCTCATTATTGACATTGCAACAAGGTGGAACTCCACCCTGCACATGGTGGAGCGGCTGTGCGAGCAGAGGCAGGCCATAATGCATTTGTGGGAGGATACACGGCCAGGCACTTTGAGAGCAGACATGGAGTTGACAGGTGTGCAGTGGTCGAAGCTGAAAGACCTCTGTAAAGTCCTTCAGTGTTTTGAGGAATGCACACGGCTGGTAAGCGCAGACTAGGCTGCTATATCTAGGGTTTGATATATGTGTTTTAATATTTCCTTTGTATATACTGTAAAATACCCCTCCTTTTTACATGTTTTTGCTACCTTTTATTCTGAGTTTGAATTTTTGTCATTTTCCATCTTGCTTTATTTTGATTCTGGTAATGCTCTCTTTGGGCCTCTGATTGGATTAATATTTATTTTTGGCAATCATTTTGGTGATTGAGGCCTTTTAGAGTTGCATGATCTGTCTATTCGCTTGTAAGATTGGCTTATGGACTGTTTTAAGTGCGCATGACGATATTGCCTTCTAGCAGCATTGCGACCTTTGTCGCATGCTTTACTTCCGTTCTGTTGGCGCTGCTTTAACATGAGTGCGCATGACCGGAAGTGTGGCGGCCATTTTTTCTGCTGGCACCGATGAGTGCGCATGACCGGAAGTGCGGCGGCCATTTTGCTTTTGGGCGGTATGACGCAACCGGAAACAGGGCGGCCTTTGCCGCGGGACACGCCGGCGTTTATACACTATTGCATGGTTTGGAAGGTGGGCGTTTTCCATTGATACACTCATCATGTGCCTGCGTCCCACAGGGACCAATGGTGGACGGCGTGCGTTCCAAGTCATCTCAGGTGGATGTGTTCTATTTGATTGGCAGTTTATTTAAGTGCCCTCCTCATTAGTCTGCCTCACTCCATTTTCATCTTAGGAGGCAGCCTGTATATTCTGTGATGATGCCCAGTTTGTGCTAATATGTCCCCTGAAGAGTCATTTAGTGACGAAACGCGTCGGATGCACAGGGACTTTGTAGGGCTATGGTTTATAGGGATTAGATGTGGACTGCCCTTGTTAGGGCGGGAGTCATGGGTGTCAGTTGTAGTTCTAACAGGGCTTGTATAGGGTGAACCCCCCCTTTTTCCTGACTTGATATGACTCTGATGGGACATCTGATCCTGGACATCCTCCATCTTCATGTGGTGAGATCTTTCCTTTTCACATTTTTTTTTTTTTGTTGATGGGTTTATTATGATGTCCTTGTTATATACATGAATAGGCATATTCCTTGATAACCTTTACAGGGTAGAGGCCTCCTTAGTTCCTCTGATAAGGAAACTGTTCATTTTTTACTTGGCCTTTTTGCACTGGTTCAGTCCAAGTATTTTTCTGGTCCAATCTTTCAAAAATTTTGGACTTGGAATAGCCACATGTATATATTGGCAGTAATCTGTTATAGAGATTCATACAGTTACCTCCTTTATTATTTGTGGTTTTTGATTTAGTGATTCACTTGCACTACTATCTTTGGTAGCTTTTACATCTATTATTAAAAGTTATGTTTTATGTTATTTCTCGATTGCTGATTTGGTACTCTGTATCGTGAGAATTTGTGGGTATTTAACCCACTTTTTTGCTGTTAATCCTAATATTCCTTGGGTATGGCAGGTTTCTTGTCAACTGGTCTAAATACGGACCAATGGCTAGCTGAAGCAAAGGAGGTATTTTCTGAACACTCGTTCACACAGAAAAAGTATCTCCCTACATATAGCGTTGCTTTTAAAGAACTCACTAAGGTATATCGTGACCAGATTATATCATGGTGGGAGGTACAGAGCCTTGAAAATTATTTAAAGGCGGGTATTGTCCCACGAGGATTAAGAATTAATATGTCTGCAGGGGCACGACACAAGAACCCCAGTTTTATTGCCAAATGGGAAAAAGAGGCTACAAGTAGTTCCCTTCGTCTTATGCAACTCCTCTTGGAGGAGGAAAAGAAAACTTTGAGTCTTTTGAATGACCGTTTGAGAGATCAAATTGAAGTTACCAAAAAATTCTCTACGGAGACTGACTTTTCCTTAAAGGAAAGTAAGTTAGAAACTAATCTGGAGCGTTTCCAATATCATCTTAAGGAGCGTAAACATCGCCAATATTTGAGGGACGCTCAAGATTTTAAGGATAATAAGGCCTATTTGGTTATTGGTAATCGTAATAACAACATTGATCTTGAAACTGATTTGTCTTCTACAGATACTGACTTCTCTGATACTGAGGGAAGGGGTAGAAGCAATAGGGGGAGGAATAGAGGTAGAGTTAGAGGCCGTGGTCATCGTGGTCCTCTGGATAGATCCGATACTACTACAGGATCGCATTTTTTAGATCAGAGTTATCCTTTAAGGAACCGTCAACATCCGGTACGGAAATAAGAACTGTTCCTGGGAATAACTATTCTAATATCACTTTACCTATTAGTCGTGTCCCTAATTCAGCATCTTCATTGGTCACTAACGGTATACAAGTGGTTAATCTGTCCTCTAGGGTGCTCAACCGTGAAGAACTACAGGTTTTGCAAAAGGGTCTCACATTTGTCCCCAGTACAGACTTTGATCTGTTTCGGTCTATAAAAGATCTTAATTTGTTTTTACGTAAGGTACGTTGGAGAAAGTTTTTTCTGCAACAGGATAATCGTACCTGTATGGATATGGGGATTCCTGTTGATTTGTTGCCAGATGTACGCTTGTTATCTAGTATTGGTGTAATGAACCCCAACGATCTTGGAAGGGGTCCCTTCACTGAATTAAAAAATAGGAGCACTAAAATGCCCCCTCCTATTGGAGATGTGTCTGCTATAGATATTTTTGAAAACTTGGTTACAGAAGATCTGAAATCCTTACAAGGAAAGAAGATCTTTTCCAGATATAATTGTACGAAAACAGAAATGGCAGTTATCAATAAGCTTGAGCAGGATGACCGCATTGTCATTAAACCCTCAGATAAGGGTGGCAATGTGGTCATCCTTGATTCTATACAATATTCTAAAATGTGTGAGACCCTCCTTGAGGACAGAGTGAGTTATGAGATTTTGGATCATAACCCTACCTCTGATTATTTGTCTGAACTCAAAAGTATCCTGGATGAAGGTTTATCCATGAGAGTTATTGACAAATCTGAATTTGATTTTCTAATGCCTAAAGATTCAATAGTTGCTACCTTTTACTGCCTACCGAAATTACACAAGGGTCTTTCCCCTTTAAAGGGGAGACCTATTGTGTCAGGAATGGGCAGTATTAGCCACAACATTGGCATTTATTTAGATCGTGTCCTGAAACCTTTTGTCGCCTCATTACGATCTTTCGTGCAGGATACCCCTGACCTTCTTCGGAGAATAGAGGGATTATGTGTTGATCCCGAGGTTAATTTGGGCAGTATTGATGTGGAGGCGCTTTACACCTCCATACCTCACGATAAGGGGCTTGAAGCTGTGTTATATTTTCTGAACACTAGAGGATGTCAGTATCGGACCCACAGCGAGTTTGTCATCAAGCTACTTCGTTTCTGTCTCACTAAGAATTTTTTCTTGTTTGATCATAAGATCTACCACCAGCTCAGGGGCACCGCTATGGGGAGTCCATGTGCCCCGGCGTATGCAAATTTGTTCCTGGGCTGGTGGGAGGAGACCCAGGTCTTCAGGAGTGGTTTGGACGTTATGGAACGAATCGAGCTGTGGGTTCGATATATTGATGACATCCTGATTTTGTGGAAGGGTTCGAAGGATAGTTTTTCTGTTTTTGTAGACACTCTGAATCATAATGATTGTGGTTTATTTTTTACTTCTGTGATTGACCCGTTTTCATTGTCCTTTCTTGATATATTGATTGAGAGGAAAAATGATGGTACTATTACCACCTGTACTTACAGGAAACCCACGGCTACTAATTCTTTGTTGAGGTGGGACAGCAGCCACCCTATACATCTTAAACATGGAGTACCCAAGGGTCAATATCTCAGGATACGTAGAAATTGCTCTACAGATGAATCTTTTGAGAGACAGGCGAGAGAACTTAGAGACAGATTTTTGGATAGGGGTTATCCTCTTGATGTTTTGAAACGTGCCTATAAACATGCTAAGGGTAAAAGTAGAATGGAACTCCTTAGACCCAGACCCAGAGTTGAAAATAAAGGTGAAATGAGGTTGATTACCACCTTTGATAATGGAGCAAGTGATGTACGTGCTATCCTGGCCAAACATTGGCCTGTGTTATTAATGGATAAGGATGTTGGAGGAGTACTTTCGACACGACCTTTAATCACGTACAAGAAAGGCCGTTCATTAAGGGATCGGCTGGTTAACAGTCATTTCACCAGACCTTCCCGTACCACTTGGTTGCCCACCAACGTGAATGGTTGCTTTAGATGTGGCCACTGCGTTGCTTGTTCCCACATTTCTCCTGGTGCTGGTTTTATCAGTAATGTTACAGGACAGGTATATCAAATTAGGGAATTTATTAACTGTAGCAGCAAGGGAGTCATTTATAAGGCCACATGTACATGTGGCATAGAATATGTGGGTAAAACCATTAGAGAATTCAAACGTAGGATTGGGGAACACATTGGAGACATTATCCATAAGAGAGATACCCCTATTTCACGTCATATTAATCAGTGCCAAGGAGGGAATGTTAATTCCATTCAATTTCTGGGGATTGAAAGGGTAAAAAAACCACCAAGAGGTGGTAATTGGGATCGCATGATTCTACAAAAAGAGACTAAGTGGATCTTTTGTTTGAACACCATGACCCCAAGAGGGCTTAATGACCAACTCAATTTTGGCTGCTATATCTAGGGTTTGATATATGTGTTTTAATATTTCCTTTGTATATACTGTAAAATACCCCTCCTTTTTACATGTTTTTGCTACCTTTTATTCTGAGTTTGAATTTTTGTCATTTTCCATCTTGCTTTATTTTGATTCTGGTAATGCTCTCTTTAGGCCTCTGATTGGATTGATATTTATTTTTGGCAATCATTTTGGTGATTGAGGCCTTTTAGAGTTGCATGATCTGTCTATTCGCTTGTAAGATTGGCTTATGAACTGTTTTAAGTGCGCATGACGATATTGCCTTCTAGCAGCATTGCGACCTTTGTCGCATGCTTTACTTCCGTTCTGTTGGCGCTGCTTTAACATGAGTGCGCATGACCGGAAGTGTGGCGGCCATTTTTTCTGCTGGCACCGATGAGTGCGCATGACCGGAAGTGCGGCGGCCATTTTGCTTTTGGGCGGTATGACGCAACCGGAAACAGGGCGGCCTTTGCCGCGGGACACGCCGGCGTTTATACACTATTGCATGGTTTGGAAGGTGGGCGTTTTCCATTGATACACTCATCATGTGCCTGCGTCCCACAGGGACCAATGGTGGACGGCGTGCGTTCCAAGTCATCTCAGGTGGATGTGTTCTATTTGATTGGCAGTTTATTTAAGTGCCCTCCTCATTAGTCTGCCTCACTCCATTTTCATCTTAGGAGGCAGCCTGTATATTCTGTGATGATGCCCAGTTTGTGCTAATATGTCCCCTGAAGAGTCATTTAGTGACGAAACGCGTCGGATGCACAGGGACTTTGTAGGGCTATGGTTTATAGGGATTAGATGTGGACTGCCCTTGTTAGGGTGGGAGTCATGGGTGTCAGTTGTAGTTCTAACAGGGCTTGTATAGGGTGAACCCCCCCTTTTTCCTGACTTGATATGACTCTGATGGGACATCTGATCCTGGACATCCTCCATCTTCATGTGGTGAGATCTTTCCTTTTCACATTTTTTTTTTTTTGTTGATGGGTTTATTATGATGTCCTTGTTATATACATGAATAGGCATATTCCTTGATAACCTTTACAGGGTAGAGGCCTCCTTAGTTCCTCTGATAAGGAAACTGTTCATTTTTTACTTGGCCTTTTTGCACTGGTTCAGTCCAAGTATTTTTCTGGTCCAATCTCTCAAAAATTTTGGACTTGGAATAGCCACATGTATATATTGGCAGTAATCTGTTATAGAGATTCATACAGTTACCTCCTTTATTATTTGTGGTTTTTGATTTAGTGATTCACTTGCACTACTATCTTTGGTAGCTTTTACATCTATTATTAAAAGTTATGTTTTATGTTATTTCTCGATTGCTGATTTGGTACTCTGTATTGTGAGAATTTGTGGGTATTTAACCCACTTTTTTGCTGTTAATCCTAAGCGCAGACGACGCCATCCTAAGCATGAGCATCCCACTTATGCGTCTGCTCTTGCAAACTTTGACGCACCTTAAGGAGCAGGCATCTGCAGCCAATGTTGATGAGGAGGAAGAGGAGGAGGGAATCCTTGATGACATTCAGCCATTGTCTGCTCAGGGACCTCTCCTGGACGAGGTGGAGGAAGAAGAGGAGGAGGAGGATGATGGGGATGATTACTTAGGGGAGGAGGATGCATCTCGTGGGGCAAGTGAAAATGTTGGCGTGGCAAGGTCTGGTACAGGGTTTGTGCGTGACTGGAGGGATGTGGATTTTCCAGAAAGTGCGCCTCCAACCAGCACTCGCAGTGCATCATTGACACCGGGAACATTGGCCCACATGTCAGATTATGCCTTGCAGATCCTAAAAAGGGACCCACGCATTGCCAAAATGATGAACGATGACGACTACTGGTTGGCCAGCATCCTGGATCCACGCTATAAAGGCAAATTACAAAACATCATGCCACAGGAGAACCTTGACGTAATATTGGCTAATAAACAAGCAACTCTGGTAAATCGGTTGCTTGAGGCATTCCCAGCACACAGCAGCGGTGATGGTTCTCACACGAGCCGTACGGGCCGGGGGCAGCTTGGCAGAGGTGTTCGTGGTGCACACAGCAGAAGTGGCGTTGGAGACAGGGGTTTCATGACAATGTTGTGGACTGATTTTTCAAATACCGCTCACACAACTGGTAATACTGCATCGATGGAAAGTGACAGGAGACAGCAGTTGTCAACTATGGTTACAAACTACTTTTCCTCCCATATCGATGTTCTCCCACACAGGTCATTCCCCTTTGACTATTGGGCCACTAAACTGGATACCTGGCCTGAATTGGCCCAATATGCCTTACAGGAGCTCGCTTGCCCAGCTGCAAGTGTGCTATCGGAAAGAGTCTTCAGTGCAGCTGGATCAATCCTGACAGAAAAAAGGACCCGTCTGTCAACCCAAAATGTGGATGATCTAACCTTCATTAAAATGAACCATGCATGGGTTTCCAAGGATTTTGTCCCACCTTCCCCTGATGACACATAGGGTGACAGAAAAATGGCTTGCTTTGGTCCACCTCTTCCTGGGACTTCACCTATTTCGCCTTTTGCATCAGCTGAATGTCCAACATCAACATATGCCACTTTCTAAAACTCCCTAACTGTGCTGCCTCCCCCCCATGGCCGGGGTCACCACCTAGCGCACGACACCGTGCGAGTGCCGTTGCCCTGGACAGGTGGGTAGGCCGACTCTTGGGTGCGGGCACTGGCACAGGGTCCCTCATAGTGCAATCAAGTGTTTCTGACGGTGGTGGTGCACACCCGCCGTCAGACACACCACTTTACTATGAGGGGCCCAGTGCCAGTACCGACTCCCACGAGTGGGCCGCCCTTGCTTGGGCAGGGCCCCAGCATTTGCAATCTTTACCTCTCCCTGCTCCTCCGCTGTGTAATCTGGGCCGTCAAATCCATACTGTGCCTGACACCGTCTGAGCCTGCCTCCTGATGTATAGACATATATTTTGAATGTGTACGCTATCCATACATGTTATCCGGGGATACGGTACCCTTTCTCACCTTTGTGCAATCACCTGCAAGCCATACTGGGCCTAACACCGTCTGAGCCTGCCTCCTGATGTATAGACATATATTTTGAATGTGTACGCTATCCATACATGTTATCCGGGGATACGGTACCCTTTCTCACCTTTGTACAATCACCTGCAAGCCATACTGGGCCTAACACCGTCTGAGCCTGCCTCCTGATGTATAGACATATATTTTGAATGTGTACGCTATCCATACATGTTATCCGGGGATACGGTACCCTTTCTCACCTTTGTGCAATCACCTGCAAGCCATACTGGGCCTAACACCGTCTGAGCCTGCCTCCTGATGTATAGACATATATTTTGAATGTGTACGCTATCCATACATGTTATCCGGGGATACGGTACCCTTTCTCACCTTTGTGCAATCACGTGTAATCCATACTGGGCCTGAGAACGGCTGGCGAGCTGTTAAGCAAGCTACAGCACCTGTGGTTTGCACACGTAAGTTTTTCATTTTTTCAGGAATGACGGTTAGGCCTAATTCCGGAACTGCGGTTGACCTGCACTTACTGGGAAATCATCGTTCGCGGGTAATAATTGTAATCACAGATCCCCATCACTAACGTTGTTCAGCGGGTTATCTTCACCTGTAAGCGACAAACGCTGGCCTTTTCAGTGTAGCGCACATGCAGCCACGGACATGTAAGGGCATGACACACCAGTTATTGGCCAATCTCATGTGCCAGAGCCTCACGTGTCCCTCTAGTAAGCCGGACTCGGACCGCGGGGCATGACGGAGTCTCGTTCGTTAACGGAATTAAGCTTGCAATCTGTGCATCTTTTCTGTAGCTTGCATGGTTGAGGTTTCCCAGGTGGAGTCGAATTAAACCGTAGGCTCCACTCCTGGTGGTGCCCTTCTGGACATTCCTTTAAGGTTCAGCTTTGCAACCATACTGCCCACGTAAAACAAACACTTTGCCTTCATGAACGCTGTTTGGAGGGTCATGACTCGTGGGAATAACGCCACCCAATCAGTTAACCTGCTAGAGAGATCGTTCATTGCTCCCAAGCATGACATCACACTCCCTAGGAGGAAGGTAATGCCACTGTGGTGACCGTACTCCTGGGGGCGACACAAGTGCACTGATGACCAGCCACTGCTTGATGAATCTGCTGGTACATTGACCCAGACCACTACATTCCCCTTGTACTCTACACAGCCTGAATCTGACCCTGATGAAACTCAGGTTACCCTTCCCATATACAGTTCCATCTTACACGGTGACAAAGAGGAAGCTGCAGATGAAAGTGCAGGTTCGGCCCACCCGCCATCAGACACACCACCGTACTATCAGGGGCCCTGTGCCAGTGCCGTCGCCAACGAGTGGGCCTCCCCTGCTTGCTCAGGATCACAGCACTTGCAAGGTTGAAATACTGTGCAGTGAGATGGAAGATGGGGACGACGAGGAGTCCAGACTAGTACAGGGATTCCCTAGCGAGGAGACTTATTTGATTGTTTTCAATGTTGGGACAGCAATTTTTGGGGAGCACTATACTCTGGAGAATGATAGATGGGGCCCACCATACACTGGAACATTCCAAAGGTGGACATCAGACACTGGAGCAGCATTTACAGGGCCCATTATACACTAGAGCATTAGAAATGGGGCCCATTATGTTTGGAGCATTATTTGGGCCCATAAGACAGTGGAGCTTCATCCATGGGGACCAACATATACTGTAGCATTATGTGGAGCTCATCATATACTGTTTCAAACATTACATGGGACCAATGATTCTGTATGGAGAAATAGATGGGCCTCGTCATGAGATGTAAAAAGTGAAGTATTTTTCATTGTACTATACCGCTATTTCTCTGCCGTATCGGAGCATGATGAGTTGTGGTTTGTGTTAAAGGGGCGCTCTTTCGCCCAGGGCACATGAAAACCTGGAGCCAGCCCTCCACCCCAACACAACTTTAGCCAAATAACCCCCAATTTTCAGTGCGTAACTTGTATTATGAAGTTAATTAAGGTTGACAAGCTTAAGTAAGAAGAATTGATGCTTTTGGCATTCAAATGGGCACTGTAGGTGTGTTTCCTGTCCTCCTCTCACTGCCGACTTTTATTCCCCATTGACTTACATTGGGTTTCGTGTTTCGGGACGACCCCGACTTTTCCCTATAATCGGACGATCTTGCTCGACCCGACTTTTGGAAAAGTCGGGTTTCACGAAACGAAACTCGACCCTAAAAAACGAAAAGTCGCTCAACTCTAGTGTCAACCCATACTATCCGTCGGTGTCTGAATGAAAAGGGACTGTATGGTAGGAGACCCAGGAAGACCCCACTTCTTACCCTGAGACATAAAAAAGCCAGGCTGGAGTTTGCCAAAACTTACCTGAAAAAGCCTAAAACGTTTTGGAAGAATGTTCTCTGGTCAGATGAGACAAAAGTAGAGCTTTTTGGGCAAAGGCATCAACATAGAGTTTACAGGAGAAAAAAAGAGGCATTCAAAGAAAAGAACACGGTCCCTACAGTCAAACATGGCGGAGGTTCTCTGATGTTTTGCGGTTGCTTTGCTGCCTCTGGCACTGGACTGCTTGACCATGTGCATGGCATATTATGAAGTCAAAAGACTACCAACAAATTTTACAGCGTAATGTAGGGCCCAGTGTGAGAAAGCTGGGTCTCCCTCAGAGGTCATGGGTCTTCCAGCAGGACAATGACACAAAACACACTTCAAAAAGCACTAGAAAATGGATTGAGAGAAAGCACTGGAGACTTCTAAGGTGGCCAGCAATGAGTCCAGACCTGAATCCCATAGAACACCTGTGGAGAGATCTAAAAGTGGCAGTTTGGAGAAGGCACCCTTCAAATATCAGGGACCTGGAGCAGTTTACCAAAGAAGAAGAATGGTCTAAAATTCCAGCAGAGCATTGTAAGAAACTCATTGATGGTTACCAGAAGCGGTTGGTCACAGTTATTTTGGCTAAAGGTTGTGTAACCAAGTATTAGGCTGAGGGTGCCAATACTTTTGTCTGGCCCATTTTTGGAGTTTTGTGTAAAATGATCAATGTTTTGCTTTTTGCTTCATTCTCTTTTGTGTTTTTTCATTTAAGACAAATTAAATGAAGGTAATAATAACAAAGAATTTGTGTTTGCAATCATTTTCAGGAAGAAACTGAGTATTATCTGACAGAATTGCAGGGGTGTCAATACTTTTGGCCATAACTGTATATACTACATTCATACAACATACATACTACATCTATACTACATTCATACAACATACATACTACATATATACTACATTCATACAGCATACCTACATACTACATATATACTACATATATACTACATTCATACAGCATACATACATACTACATACATACATACAACATACATAAAACACGCTACAGATATACTACATACATACTACATACATACTACATACATACTACATACAATATATTCATACATTCATACATACATACATACATGCATACTACATATATACTACATTCATACAGCATACTGTACATACTACATACATACTAAATTCATACAGCATACATACTACATACATACAGCATACATAAAACATGCTACAGATATACTACATACATACTACATACAATACATTCATACATTCATACAATACATACATATAGACATACAGTACATATAACATAGAGTACAAACTCACCATTACTTGTCACTTTGATCCCCGAAGCCAGTGTCATCTGTGAAAAAAATATGAAAAAAAAACCAAACCACCAAATACCTGTTCCGCAGAAATCCACGAGTGTCCCACGCCGATGTCCCGTGGAGAACAGCAGCATCAGCTGATGCGACCGTTCTCTAGGGGCTCCAGGAATCCAATGACGGGAGGTAGGTATCCTTCCGCACTGTATTCTTCCACCACTGTTAAAAAATAGTCCCTAGTCTCACTTTATGGCAAAAACTGCGTGGGAACTTTCTCACACAGCAGTGCCAAAAGTGAGAACAACATAAGCCTAATATATTAAGTATGTAGTATGTATGTATGCTGTATGAATGTTGTATATATGTAGTATGTATGTATGCTGTATGAATGTAGTATATATGTAGTATGTATGTATGCTGTATGAATGTAGTATATATGTAGTATGTATGTATGCTGTATGAATGTAGTGTATATGTATGCTGTATGAATGTAGTATATATGTAGTATGTATGTATGCTGTATGAATGTAGTATATATGTAGTATATCTGTAGCATGTTTTATGTATGTTGTATGTATGTACTATGTATGTATGCTGTATGAATGTAGTATATATGTAGTATGTATGCTGTATGAATGTAGTATATATGTAGTATGTAGTATATCTGTACCATGTTTTATGTATGTATGTAGTATGTATGTATGCTGTATGAATGTAGTATATATGTAGTATGTATGTAGTATGTATGTATGCTGTATGAATGTAGTATATATGTAGAATGTATGTAGTATATCTGTAGCATGTTTATGTATGTTGTATGTATGTAGTATGTATGTATGCTGTATGAATGTAGTATATGTGTAGTATATATGTAGTATGTATGTATGCTGTATGAATGTAGTATATATGTAGTATGTATGTAGTATATCTGTAGCATGTTTTATGTATGTTGTATGTATGTATGTAGTATGTATGTAAGCTGTATGAATGTAGTATATATGAAGTATGTATGTATGCTGTATGAATGTAGTATGTATGTAGCATGTATGTAGTATGTATGTTGTATGAATGTAGTATATATGAAGTATGTATGTAGTATGTATGTAGCATGTATGTTTTTTTGTTTTTTTACATTCAACACATTAGCCGGATGATGGGACTACTACTGTCCCATCATTGGCTAATGTGTCAATCACTGTCATTGTAGCAGACATCACCCGATGGGACTTGTAGTCCCATCAGACGATGCCTGCACACACACACAGACCCCCGGCAGGCCCGTACAGACCGCTGGCAGCTGGCACAGACCCCCGGCAGCCGGCACAGACCCCCGGCAGCCGGCACAGACCCCCGGCAGGCCCGTACAGACCGCTGACAGCCGGCACAGACCCCCCAGCAGCCGGCACAGACCCCCGGCAGGCCCGTACAGACCGCCGGCAGCCGGCACAGACCCCCCGGCAGCCGGCACAGACCACCGGGAGCCCGCACAGACCCCCGGCAGGCCCGCACAGTCTCCCGGCAGGCCCGCACAGACCGCGCATCATGATGACATCATTTCAGCAGCCAATCACAGCCACAACAGTGGCTCATTGCATTATGGGAACTTCCGATTCCGGTATTCGATATTGAAAAAATATCGGTACTCGGTATCGGAATTCCGATACAGCGAATATCGGCCGATACCCAATATTTGCAGTATCGGAATGCTCAACACTACTCATTATTAACTAAGACATAATCAGTGTGTGTTTCATCAATATCCATCAGAGGTGTATCTAGGTTTTCCGTCACCTGGGGCAAGAATACAGTTTGGCACTCTTTAGTTTTCTTCTTCATCTTGTCCAGACTCCATGATGACTTTGCTCCTCCACCGCTGTTTCTGCAGACTTCCATCCTCTCCGGACTTGTGCAGCATATATCGACATAATACCATTAAAAATAGCAGTTTCATAATGCTCCTGAATAAAAATATCTGCCCTATGCTGAGCCCCTGAATAAATATTTTCCCCTCACTATATTCCCTGCATAAAATATGACCCTTACATTGTCCCTCTTATGGTACATGCCCTCCAAAAGCTCTCTCATTTCCATATTGGGCCTCCTCTTCACACAGTCTCTGTACTGTGCTCCCTCATCACAATTCCCCCTCCTTGGCTTACTGAACCCTCCTGGCTGTGCCCTTACACTGTCCCACAATGCTATACCACACACCACTCAGTCTCTAATCTGTTTCCACTCACACTTTTCTCCCCCATACTGTCTCTTCATACTACTGCCCTCAATAGTCAGCTCACATGTTTCCCCCTCCCTCCTCATACTGTCTCCTCTAACATCCCACCTGCTAATCATACTGTCTCCTTATATATTTACCTTTATACTTTCAATACTGCCTCCTCACTCATCACCCGACTCCTCATACTGTGTCTGCATCCGGCCCATCACCCTGGCTCCCCATACTGTGTCCACATGCATTTATCCTCTCGCTACTCATATTGTGTCCGCACCCATGCCACCACTGATTATACTGTGTCTACACCCATCATCCCACTTGCTCCACATACTGTGTCCGCATACATTCCCCCTTCACATCCCATACTTCGTTCGCACCAGTCCTCCCCATTCTGTGTCCGCACCAATCCCACCACTCACCGTACTGTGTCTGCACCCATCGCCCTCTCATACATTCAACCCTCGCTTCTCATATTGTATCTGCACCCACCCCACCAATTATAATACTGTGTCAGCTCCCATACCCTTACTCGCCATACTGTGTCTGCACCCATCCCCCATACTGTTTCCTCGTACATGCCCCCATCTTCCCCCTTGCTCCTCATACTGTGCCTTCAAATGTCTCTCGCTCCCCATATTGTATCTGTTCCTGTCCCTTCCTCGCTCCTCAAACTTGTGTCCTCAAATCATCCCTACCCCTCTGTTACACTAAATCTTCCCCACCCCTCACCCTCCCACTAAATCTCCCCTGAAAGACAGGAGTACAATTGCTCACTGGGAGCCGGTGTGCTGCAACTTCTCTGAGCGGACTGTCAGTTTGACGGCCAGCTCAGAGAATGGTCAACTCCTAGTCTGGGGGATGGCAAAATACAGCTCCCAGGGGAGTCACCTTGGACCGCTACAACAGATAGATAGATCTTATTTTCTGTGCCAGTAGGCACCACATCAAACGTATTTGAAAAGTATAGAAACACAACATCCGTGGTCTTACTCTGGTACAGTCTAAAACATACGTTCTCATAGAAGTTGATCAGATTGATAGGATCAATCCCTTATAAACCCATGCTGATGTTGCATTAGGAGGTTATTTTCAATGAGGTACTCCTATATACAGTAGCTTCTCCTATAAAACATTCAAATATTTTGCTGATAAAAATAGGTAAAACTCACAAGACTGTATAGAGTTTGTTTTATATGTTTGTTTCCATATGCATGTATTGCACCCATTATTTTTTGTGTCGAAACAATATAACTATTTATTGCTGGATTAAAAGACAGAAACATAAAGTGGCAGAGTGAACAAAATGTGGAAGGAAGAGCTAAGATGTTGCCATTGTATGATTCCCACCACAATTTCAGTTCAATTCCTACTAAATACTTTTCATAAATGAGCCCGATTATTATTAGTCAAATAGGATAACAAGCAACACCTTTATCTTAAATGAAAATTTCAAAGCAAGCATCTCACCAATTATAATTTTCATATAAAGGATTTCATTAAGATAAAATTGGAAACCTTTCTTATTATAAATTATAATCATAAGATTTTATTTTGCATACATTAATTTCAATATGTAATAAGCATTAATTAACTACGGTAATTCTTATCATTTGTCCAACTTCAAATGTACTATATGTAAAGGTGCTGTCACACTTAGCGATGCACCAGCGATCCCGACAACGATATGACGCGGTCAGGATCACTGGTGCATCACTAAGTGGTCGTTAGTGAGCTGCCACACAGGTAGATCTCACCAGCGACATAGCAGCGGTCGGCGGTCGCTACTTACCTGTCAGACGCAGCGATGAAGATGTCCTCCCGTCCGCGTCCACGCGTCGCTCGTCTCCACAGCAGGAAGCCCAGCAGGAAGCTGACAGCGAGAAATGGCCCAGGCCATTCTCGCGCGATCAGCGATGAGCAGCGGGGGAGCCGGTTGGAGGTAAGTATCACACATAGCGATATTGCTAGCGATATCGCTTAGTGTGACGGGCCCTTTAGTGTTCATTGATGTACTGTTCCAAGGTCTTCCTAGCCACCAAAAAATCTATCTGCTATTCAAGACCATCAATATTGAAAAGTAATCCTAGATTTAACCCTTAGGGTATGTGCACTAGGGTGACCGCAAAAAATCGATGTCGGAATTTTGTCCGTCTGGACCCCACAAAACGATTCCCCTTTCCAGATATTGAGATAGCCAAAATTTGAGCTCGATCAAACGACGTTAACCCGTGCCGCTCGTCGCTCAAAGTTTGAAAAAATCCAAATTGAGGTATTTTAAGATTTAGGTATTTTGCATAGTCTGTTAGACTATAAAGAATGTGACAACAACATTGCAGAAATAGCCCTGACCAAATTTTCGATCCATTTGTGGTATTTGAATGCAGAGTTGGTGGGATTATCGTTTTTTGATCCCACCATTACAGACAATGAAAAGTTGTTAATGGCTAATAAATTGCTCAGTAGCACAGATGAACCATCAGAGCACGCTAGGGTTGTAAATCCAAAAGTTAGGAAAGAAAAATTAAAAGAGGTAGGAAGTAACCGACTTTAACGACCTTCTGACAAAAGATGAAGAACAAAAGCAATATGTCCTGCAAGTTGTAAGCAAATGCCGAGCATTATATTCTGACGTTTCAAAAACTACTTTAACAAAAGCTCTAGAATAGATTAGATAACTATGTAAAATTATCGACTCATGTAGGTTAGCGTGCTCTGATGGTTCATCTGTGCTACTGAGCAATTTATTAGCCATTAACAACTTTTCATTGTCTGTAATGGTGGGATCAAAAAACGATAATCCCACCAACTCTGCATTCAAATACCACAAATGGTTCGAAAATTTGGTCAGGGCTATTTCTGCAATGTTGTTGTCACATTCTTTATAGTCTAACAGACTATGCAAAATACCTAAATCTTAAAATACCTCAATTTGGATTTTTTCAAACTTTGAGCGACGAGCGGCACGGGTTAACGTCGTTTGATCGAGCTCAAATTTTGGCTCTCTCAATATCTGGAAAGGGGAATCGTTTTGTGGGGTCCAGACGGACAAGATTCTGACATTTTTTCCCCCCCATATGAGATTCGGTCACCCTAATGTGCACACATTGCGGATTGGGCTCAGGAATTTCCTGAGCGGATTCTGCATCTCTTGATAGAATCCGCAGGTCAAAATCTGCGTGGATTTTATGTGTTTTTATGTGGATTTTGTGGGAATAAATCCGGATTTTAGGAGGAGTGTCATGCGTTTTTGGCCTGCGGTTTTCTGTAATGAAATTGGTGTACAAATGCAGCGCAATCCGCAAAAAGAATTGACATGCTGCGGAAAATAAACTGCTGCGGATTCCGAGCGGAATTTTCCGCAGCATGTGCACAACAATTTTATTTTCCATTGGTTAACATTGTATGGTCAAACACTTGCGGATCTGCAGCGATTCTGCGCAGAAAATCCACTGCAGATCGGCAACAAATCCGCAAGTGTGCCCATACCCTAAAGGGAACCAGTCTCGTTGAAAATGGTATCTGATCTGCAGGCAGGATGCTATAGAGCAGGAGGAGAAGAGCAGATTGATAGACATTTTTGGGAAAAGATTCAGTAAATCTTGCATTTTATTTATTGAAATCCCTGCACGTGTCTTATTCCCTGATTGACAGTTATTGCTGTATCATGGTGTACTCAGAGATAGATGTCAATCACTGAGTAGAACCGCCTACTGGACTTATGCTTAATTTTTTGCCAGCAAATGTTTTTACATCATTCTTCTCAGTTCTTCTTCATTATATCCCATTGTCCACAGAATGGACGGCGTGTATAACGTGATAGGTTCCTAAGGCAACTTCGTGTTTGCAGTTTGATGTTCTGTGAGCTTGTGGAGTCAGCACCGGTCTCACTTAGCATCATTTCATATGAGCATGCTTTGTTAACTGTAACATCCATGCTGACATCATGGATCTGACCCGGCTGCATGACTATCCATCTTGCCAGCTTGAGACACCGAACAGCAATTGACTCGGTGGCCCTGTATAAGTTCAGATCCCTGTACAGGGTTTATAGGGTGAAGACCTTGGCCAGGTGACTATGAACTGTGCCCATGTGACAATACCATGTTGCCTGGAGCTGGACAGCTAGACATAAAATGTTCCTCAGTCTTGGGTTTGGTGTAAGTATAAGTCATTTCCCTGCATTGTTTAATACATTGTACTGCAAATGAACATGCATCCTGTAAGACATGTGTGAAGATCTGGTGTGAAGAAAAAACTAAATATATAGAATTAGGTCATTGCTCCATAAAAAATGTGCACTTAAATGCCTCTTTAACACAGGAAGCAAGCTGACATAACCTCAGGTTTATTGAACCTTGAAGGGGTTTTACAGGTTCAAAGTTCTGTTGCTCTGTCCTTAAATACCGATGTTGGATAAGTTGTTAGGGTTCTTTGCAATCATGCCTTTATGGAGCTTTCTTTGTGTATTGGGGCAGAGACAGGCTGGAACAGAAAAAAAGCCTTCCCCATCAGTTCCCGCAGTTGGAAGAATTCAGTTGTTCACAATATCTTTACATAGTAACACAGTTATTAAACTTGAAGGAAGACTTTAGGTCCATCTAGTTCAACCCATATCCTATCCTAACCTGCCCTAACATGTTGATCCTGAGGAAGGCAAAAAAAAACCATGTGGCAAACAGTAAGCTCCACATTGGGGAAAAAAATTCCTTCCCGACTCCACATATGGCAATCAGACTAGCTCCCTGGATCCTTCATTGGAACTGAAGGACTCAAACAAACCCCTAAAAAAGGCTTCAATACCATTATCCCTGCCACACCAGTTTTTACAGTTGTACAACACAGTTGGACAGGAAACATTTCCAACATTCATCAAATTCAGACGTCAACAGACGGAGATAAAGAGGTGTGATTCATCATTAAACAGAACTGCTTCAGAGTACAGTAATGGCTTTAGGCTACTCCATCTAACACTTGGTATTGTGCTTAGTCATGCAAAGCCTACATACAGCTGCTTGGATATGGGCAGTTAAAATCTGCAGTTATTGACTATTGAATATGTGATAAGTATAGCGTGGCACTACCGCAGGGTGCACAAGCAGGTTACCCAGACCCAAATGAATAACAAATAGTAACTTGGCACTCAACTTGAATGATCCTTTTTGAAAGAAAATGTTATTATGTGCAGTCTCAGAAACGTTTCGGCCCATAACAGGCCTTCATCGGTCTGCCGACTGATGTCACAGTGTGGTGACTAAATGCAAGTCCAAAATTTCGTATATATTGATTCCTGCTATCAAGGTTGGTGCAGGTGTGCACTGTGCACTCACTTGATACTGTTTGCGTATGGGCTGGTAAACTAGCCAGACTCAATATATATTGATTTTGGTGCGGTATCTAACTCCTTGGATTCAAATTAGGATGATGCACATTGTGAGATGCTTGGCCATATAAGACAGGCGTTTGATATGAAAAACTAAGTGCTCTTGAACCATAGGTCCATCCAGGACTGTAGCTGAGAGGGAGCACAAGATAAGCGGTGTAATCAATGTAGTGGTATCCCCTAAAGCTTGTGGAGGTCGGTTGGGGTATGTAGATCAAAACGCGGTATCCACCACTTGTATGACAGCCTGTGCTGTACCGCTTGTACCGCGTTTTGATCTACATACCCCGACCTCCACAAGCTTTAGGGGATACCACTAAATTGATTACACCGCTTATCTTGTGCTCCCTCTCAGCTACAGTCCTGGATGGACCTATGGTTCAAGAGCACTTAGTTTTTCATATCAAACGCCTGTCTTATATGGCCAAGCATCTCACAATGTGCATCATCCTAATTTGAATCCAAGGAGTTAGATACCGCACCAAAATCAATATATATTGAGTCTGGCTAGTTTACCAGCCCATACGCAAACAGTATCAAGTGAGGGCACAGTGCACACCTGCACCAACCTTGATAGCAGGAATCAATATATACGAAATTTTGGACTTGCATTTAGTCACCACACTGTGACATCAGTCGGCAGACCGATGAAGGCCTGTTGTGGGCCGAAACGTTTCTGAGACTGCACATAATAAAATTTTCTTTCAAAAAGGATCATTCAAGTTGAGTGCCAAGTTACTATTTGTTATTCACTATTGAATAGTCTTGACTTTTATGCACTGCACTTGGCAACCCCTTTCTGACTTTCCTTTTATTGAGGGGCTTAGGCCAACCTCTGAAAAAAAAAAAAAAAAACAGATAGCATTATACCGCTTCACCAAACTTTAAAGTTGGCTCAATACAGTCAGGTAGGTAACATTTTCTTGGTTTTCATCAATGTAGTTCTTCAGGTTGAGATAGAGAAATGTGATTCATCACTCCACAGAACACATTTCCACTGCTTCAAAGTTCAGTGTTGGCATGCTTTACACCACTCCATCCAATACTTGGCATAGTGTTTGGTGATGTAAGTAGTGTTGAGCGATACCTTCCGATATCGGGAAATATCGGATCGGATTGGATCGGACTCATACCCCAAAAATATCGGATATCGCCGATTCCGATACCGGAAACCCATGCAAGTCAATGGGGCACAAATATCGGAATGAAAATAAACCCTTTCTTTCCTTGCACATCCAGTTCGGGAGGGGGGAAGAGTGTGGGAGGTACGTGGGCGGAGACTGTGCGTGTGTGTGCGGGGGGTCTGTGCGGGCCTGCTGGGGGTCTGTGTAGGCTGCCGGGGGTCTGTGCGGGCCTGCCGGGGGTCTGTACGGGCCTGCCGTGGGTCTGTGCGGGCTGCCGGGCGTCTGTGCGGGCTGCCGGGCGTCTGTGCGGGCTGCCGGGCGTCTGTGTGGACCTGCCGGGGGTTGTGTGTGTGTGCAGGCATCGTCCGATGGGACTACAAGTCCCATTGGGCGATGTCTGCTACAATGACAGTGATTGACACATTAGCCAATGATGGGACAGTAGTAGTCCCATCATCCGGCTAATGTGTTGAATGTAAAAAAAACCATACATACTACATACATACAACATATATACATACTACATATACACTACATTCATACAACATACATACATACATACTACATACAGACTACATATATACTACATTCATACAACATACATACATACTACATAATACATACATACTACATATATACTACATTCATACAACATACATACATACATACTACATACATACTACATACTACATACAATACATTCATACAATACATACATATAGACATACAGTACATATAACATAGAGTACATACTCACCATCACTTGTCACTTTGATCCCCGAAGCCAGTGTCATCTGTAAAAAATATTAAAATAACAAACAACCAATATACTACCTGATCCGCAGAAATCCACGAGTGTCCCACGACGATCTCCCAGTGTCCCATACTCCGGTGTTGTATGTATGTAGCATGTTGTATGTATGTTGTATGTATGTAGTATGTATGTATGTATGTTGTATGAATGTAGTATATATGTAGTATGTTTGTATTATGTAGTATGTATGTATGTTGTATGAATGTTGTATATATGTCGTATGTATGTAGTATGTATGTTTTTTTTTTTACATTCAACACATTAGCCGGATGATGGGACTACTACTGTCCCATCATTGGCTAATGTGTCAATCACTGTCATTGTAGCAGGCATCGCCCGATGGGACTTGTAGTCCCATCGGACGATGTCTGCACACACACACAACCCCCGGCAGCCCACACAGACTCCCAGCAGGCCCGCACAGACCCCCGACAGGCCCGCACAGACCCCCGGCAGGCCCGTACAGACCCCCGGCAGGGCTGCACAGACCCCCAGCAGCCCGCACAGACCCTCGGCAGGCCCGTACAGACCCCCGGCAGCCCGCACAGACCCCCGGCAGGCCCGCATAGACCGAGCATCATGATGACATCATTTCAGCAGCCAATCACAGCCATGCCATTAGTTAACATGGCTAACACAACTGGCTCATTGCATTATGGGAACTTCCGATTCCGGTATTCGATATTGTAAAAATATCGGAACTCAGTATCGGAACTCCGATGCAGCGAATATCGACCAATACCCGATATTTGCAGTATCGGAATGCTCAACACTAGATGTAAGGCTTTCATGAAGCTGCTTGAGCAAAGAAACTGATAACGTAAGGCTCCAGGTATTGGGCTGATATTAATACCAGAGGAGGATTGAAACTCTGCAGTTATTAAGTCAGCGGAATTTTGGCGACTTTTATACTTTATATAAATGAGAACATTTTCCTTGTTTTCTGTTACAAAATACAAAGCTGCATGTAATAGATAAAGTAGATTATCAAAGCGATTCTTTTACTACCTGTATAAGGAGATGAACAAATGAGAGATTTCCACAGTTTGAGGCCTAATAGAGTGTTGGCAAGCAGACCCCACCATCTGCTGGTCAAATGTTGCAGGAGAAGAAAAAGTAGCAAGAACTCCAACAGTAGTAAATGTTTGCCAAACTATACGGTTTCTGAGGGGAAGAGATTGGAGAAGACACCAGGTCAGGTGACAGTTGAGTCACAGTTAATAATTATAAATGGCCCAGGAGGGCAGAGAAGGGGTGGAGTCAGCGCCTTGACCTGTGAGAGGACTGACGTGCGATGCAGCGGAGTTGGCTTAATGGCCTGTCACACTAAGCGATATCGCTAGCAATATCGCTATAACGTCACTGGTTTTGTGACGTTATAGCGATATTGCTAGCGATATCACTATGTCTGATACTTACCTCCGACCAGCTCCCCCGCTGGTTATCGCTGATCGCGTGAGAACGGCCTGGGCCGTTTCTCTTCGTCAGCTTCCTGCTGGGCTTCCTGTGGCACCGACGGGCGATGCGTGGACGCGGGCAGGAGGACATCAGGATCGCCGCGTCTGACAGGCAAGTAGCGACCCCCGACCGCTGCTATGTCGCTGGTGAGATCTGCCTGTGTGGCAGCTCACTAGCGACCACTTAGCGATGCACCAGCGATCCATATCGTTGTTGGGATCGCTGGTGCATCGCTTAGTGTGACAGTACCCTTATAGCCGCCATGACGAGTAGCCTGATCCAAGTAAAGACCTGCGTAACCCAATTTCAGTAAACAACCCCAATCAGATCAGAACGAGGAACCAAGTGACCAGAATGGAGTAACCAGATCCAAGCAAAAAACCAAGTAACCAGATCTGAGAGAGGAACCGAATGACCAGAGCCAGAGATGAGAAATTAGAGCTGGGAGACATGAGCCGAGTGCGCAGAGCCAATTCAGAGAGAGACAACTAGGCCGCAGAAGTGGTATGTTTGTGTGAGCTGTAACTGCTGATGTAGATGTAGATGTATGGTACAAAAGGGACTAGGGCTGTGCTTCAGGGCACTACAGTGGCCAGCGCAATGAGTGTGCATAGTCACTAATTGATAAAGGACTTGCGGCCTAATGGTATAGAATCGTAGACTTCCGTTAGGACCTATATGACAAATTGTATAGCCTAATAGAGAGGGTGCGACTTGACAATGACGGGTATAATAGTATTGTGACGCACTTTTGATCGAGGCATTAGCTTCAAGGCACCTCTAACAATAATAGTCATTCACTTGTAACAACAGAACAATCGCAGAAGAAAATGATAGTGGTCAGCTCACCATTCTTTGAGAGTATTGATTGCACAGACGCTCACTGTGCAGGAAAGGAAATTCAGTAGACGATTCAAGTACAGCATCCAAAAACTCTTTTAAAAGTCCATGTCTATTTAAAAAATATAAAAATAATATCCATTATGGTGTCATATAAAACATGAGTAAAATTAGAACAAACAAACAGACACGTTTTGATCAATACCATCTTAATCAGTTAGAAGTAAAGGGAAAAGAATTTACAGTAACTTTTAAACTTTTGAAATAAACTTTTTGGATGCTGGACTTGAATTGTCAACAGAATAATTATGCGCCAACAGAATTGTGTTACTATTCAATATAGCCGAATCGCTGTATTCTCGCTGTATAATAATTTATTGTATTTTCATTGTTTGCTTTACCCTTTGATATTGTGCCGTAGTTGTAAGGTGCTCAGGTCTGTAGCTAAGGTCGAGCTGCTGCTCCATAATGCCCTGGCACTTTACAGGAAAATCGCGTCCAGTGTGCTGTCTCATTTAGGGTACATTACACTCACGTGTAGGCCTCATGCCTCCGCTGTCTTCAATTCTCCATATTCAGGATCAGCCAAGCACAACTCAGGGGAGACCCTGTTCATTTCAACACATAAAAGTTTACTTGACAGTTCAAGTACATCAGATTGTATTATGCAGTATTGGGCACAGCATCCTCCACTTCTTGCTTCAGTGATACAGTACATTTCCCTCTTTACTTTCCATACTTCCTGAACTATCCCTACATCCACTGATCCTGTCAGCCCCAGGGATTTCCTGTTCAGTCCTGCAGTATATCCAATATCCATTACCTTTCCCTCACGCGTTACCACGTCCATCTTCCTCTGTGCTAAAGAGGTTAAGGTGCTCTCCATAGCAAGTGTACCAAGCCGTAGGCTCCGGATGTTGTAAGACCTCCTACCGCCCAGGACAATATGTACTCCTCTTGCACATTTGTTGCAGAAATATCTCTCACTGTCCCGTTCAATTGAATAGGCCTATCTGAAATCCATATGTTTACTGCCAAAACTTAAATGAGCTATAACTAGGAATATTGAGGATAATGGAATCATAGAATCATAGAATCGTAGAGTTGGAAGGGACCTCCTGGGCCATCTGGTCCAACCCCCTGCTCAAAGCAGGATTCGCTAAATCATCCCAGTCAGATGTCTGTCCAGCCTCTGTTTGAAGACTTCCATTGAAGGAGAACTCACCACTTCTCGTGGCAGCCTGTTCCACTCATTGATCACTCTAACTGTCAAAAAGTTTTTTCTAATATCTAATCTGTGTCTCCTCCCATCCAGTTTCATCCCATTGCTTCTAGTCTTTCCTTGTGCAAATGAGAATAAAGTTGATCCTTCTACAATGTGACAGCCCTTTAGATATTTGTAGACAGCTATTAAGTCTCCTCTCAGTCTTCTCTTTTCTTCTCTTCTTCTATAATACCGTATATACTGGACAAGCTACATAGAAAACAACAAAAAAAATTAAAAAAGCAAATAGAAAGCTTGTTCAGTTCATACAGTTCTGAGAGTCAGGCAGGTGACAGATTTACACAACTTTGTTTGCACTGTCAGAGAACTCCATGTACATGAAAGCTTGGAGGAAAACATTTTGTACTGCTTTAGCTTTGCATCCAGCCTATTTATACTTCAGGTTTCGCAAGTGTTCCTTTAGGCACTGTTGATGTGTCCAGAGATTATGTAATGATCTTGCTTCATTACTTCATGCGCGCTCTCCATGTTTCTTTGGGTTCTGTTCTTCCTTTGTAGTTTTCCTATATCTATAATAAAGTATCTGGAATATAAAAAGTATAGTACATGCCAAAAGCCACTTCAACAAAATACCGTTGCCGTTCACAATAGCTAGTAAAAAGCAGAGCCAAGTCAGACTTTTTTTTTTTTGTATGTAACTACATCCAGCAACTTCAAAGACGCTTCCCTTTAGAACTCTAAAAAAAAAAGTAAGTTAAGTTTCTTTCCCTCCATATCTTCAGACTTAATTATTAGCATTAGCAAAAGCTGGCAGCCAACCGGCATCACATGATTACATTTCAGCTTCAGAAAAGGTCAACATATGGCACAAACACTGCTCCAGTTATACAACCTTGTACTCTGATCACATTGCACATGCTCCAGAAAGCATTATGCAAT
Source organism: Dendrobates tinctorius (assembly GCF_039654945.1). NCBI lineage: Eukaryota > Metazoa > Chordata > Amphibia > Anura > Dendrobatidae > Dendrobates > Dendrobates tinctorius. Next base: position 12,579,456 of record NW_027361712.1, on the reverse strand, counting down.
GTTATGTTCTGTGATTAATGACTCCTTGCACAAGAAGTTTCTCATTACAGTTTCCAGCATCCTGGGAATGATTAACGCAGTGACATAACTCTCGTCACATGAATATGGAAGACTCAAGCCAGGCTTCAGAGTAATGTGTTTCACAAAGACTCAACATCTTTATTGGAGTGCAATATACTTGATTTATAATGGTTTTAAAATTGCCTTTGTCCCTGTCAGGATTTGACTTGACATTTACAGAACAGCACTTTTTTTTTTCTTAAAGCTGGATTGCCACTTAAAAAACTTTCAGACGGTTTGTCAAGAGCTACCAGAACAGTAAACCTCCAGACGAACGATAAACTACAACAAAAAACAAGTTGAGAAGACAACATAAAATTTAAGCCATAGCTGGATTAATAGAATAACTTAGATTAATCAGATTTTATAATATGCTAGAATATTTACATTCTGAAAACTTACAAAAAAATGAGCAGAAATGAAGAAAAAAAACTTTCTCTAGAGACACACTCTAAGATAAACAACACGACCAGCACAAAGGAAAATGAGTGCAAAGGGGTCTCATAAAATGTAACAAATTTTATTAGTGCAAAGGTAAAATGAAACACATGCTGAAAAAAGGCAACATAGTACTCCTAAAAAATTTGGTCCAATACACACCTAAGGTATCAGCAATTATATAAATTCAAATATAAGTATAGAAGTTTGAAAGTATATTAAATCCCCTAGACTAGAAGCTTAGTGATATGACTGTCCATAGAGGACCTGATGATACTATGTAAGTAAGAAGTACTTACATCTCAATGATGTGTCCAGAGGGGAAGAAATACATGTGCACAGATCCAATGGCCCCTACACGCGTTTCACCCGCAGCTTCATCAGGGAACGTATTTCTTCCCAAAGAAGAAAGATCGGTCAACTAACTAACATGCATGGCGGTAAGAGGTATTGAGCATGTAAGATTTAAACTGGCACGCATTTTATTCCTCTGGGACTTAATGAGGTTGTCTGGAAGTTTAACATTGATGGCCTATCCTTAGGATAAGTCACCAGTGTCTGATCGGCCACGGTGCAACACTCCCGCTGATCAGCTGTCCCCCCTGTATTGGTGGCAGCTGGAACTGCTTAGTTACAGAGCCACACAGCACAGTTCCGTGGCTGGGTATTGCACATCCACACCCTTTTGATTTAGGGGACCGGTGTCCAGTACCTGACAGCGGCCTCTATACTGTCAACGGATCTGTAATGCAGCTTTGTAACTGAACAGTTCCAATGGCAGCCGTCACCGGGAACAGTTGCTAGGCAGAGGTGCCAAGTGTTGCGCTTCTACTGATCGGATATTAATGACCAATCCTAAGGATCTTTCACAAGCACATATAGACTGGAATGGGTGAGTGGCATCTGATTATCGTATGCACTTGCAGCATGCTACGATAGTTTTCTTATGCAAAATTGGCATGAGAAAAAAATCACAGATCTGCACTGCCCCATAGTTTAACATTGGGCTGAGTGCTTTCTACCGTAATACATCACAGATCTGCACTGCCCCATAGTATAACACTGGGCGAGTGCTATCTGACAAACATCACAGATCTGCACTGCCGCATATTATAACATTGGGCCGAGTGCTATTTGATAAACATCACAGATCTGCACTGCCCCATAGTATAACATTGGGCTGAGTGCTATCTGATACATCACAGATCTACACTGCCCCATAGTATAATATTGGGCTGAGTGCTATCTGATACATCACAGATCTGTACTGCCCCATAGTATAACACTGGGCGAGTGCTATGATACATCACAGATCTGCACTGCCCCATAGTATAACATTGGGCTGAGTGCTATCTGATACATCACAGATCTGCACTGCCCCATAGTATAACATTGGGCCGAGTGCTATTTGATAAACATCACAGATCTGCACTGCCCCATAGTATAACATTGGGCTGAGTGCTATCTGATACATCACAGATCTACACTGCCCCATAGTATAACATTGGGCTGAGTGCTATCTGATACATCACAGATCTGCACTGCCCCATAGTATAACATTGGGCTGAGTGCTATCTGATACATCACAGATCTGCACTGCCCCATAGTATAACATTGGGCTGAGTGCTATCTGATACATCACAGATCTGTACTGCCCCATAGTATAACACTGGGCGAGTGCTATGATACATCACAGATCTGCACTGCCCCATAGTATAATATTGGGCTGAGTGCTATCTGATACATCACAGATCTGTACTGCCCCATAGTATAACACTGGGCGAGTGCTATGATACATCACAGATCTGCACTGCCCCATAGTATAACATTGGGCTGAGTGCTATCTGATACATCACAGATCTGCACTGCCCCATAGTATAACATTGGGCTGAGTGCTATCTGATACATCACAGTTCTGCACTGCCCCATAGTATAACATTGGGCTGAGTGCTATCTGATACATCACAGATCTGCACTGCCCCATAGTATAACATTGGGCTGAGTGCTATCTGATACATCACAGATCTGCACTGCCCCTTAGTATAACATTGGGCTGAGTGCTATCTGATACATCACAGATCTGTACTGCCCCATAGTATAACACTGGGCGAGTGCTATCTGATACATCACAGATCTGCACTGCCCCATAGTATAACATTAGGCTGAGTGCTATCTGATACATCACAGATCTGCACTGCCCCATAGTATAACTTTGGTCCGAGTGCTATCTGATACATCACAGATCTGCACTGCCCCATAGTATAACATTGGGCTGAGTGCTATCTGATACATCACAGATCTGTACTGCCCCATAGTATAACACTGGGCGAGTGCTATCTGATACATCACAGATCTGCACTGCCCCATAGTATAACATTAGGCTGAGTGCTATCTGATACATCACAGATCTGCACTGCCCCATAGTATAACTTTGGTCCGAGTGCTATCTGATACATCACAGATCTGCACTGCCCCATAGTATAACATTGGGCTGAGTGCTATCTGATACATCACAGATCTGCACTGCCCCATAGTATAACATTGGGCTGAGTGCTATCTGATACATCACAGATCTGCACTGCCCCATAGTATAACATTGGGCTGAGTGCTATCTGATACATCACAGATCTGCACTGCCCCTTAGTATAACATTGGGCTGAGTGCTATCTGATACATCACAGATCTGTACTGCCCCATAGTATAACACTGGGCGAGTGCTATCTGATACATCACAGATCTGCACTGCCCCATAGTATAACATTAGGCTGAGTGCTATCTGATACATCACAGATCTGCACTGCCCCATAGTATAACTTTGGTCCGAGTGCTATCTGATACATCACAGATCTGCACTGCCCCATAGTATAACATTGGGCTGAGTGCTATCTGATACATCACAGATCTGCACTGCTCCATAGTATAACACTGGGCGAGTGCTATCTGATACATCACAGATCTGCACTGCCCCATAGTATAACATTGGGCTGAGTGCTATCTGATACATCACAGATCTGCACTGCCCCTTAGTATAACATTGGGCTGAGTGCTATCTGATACATCACAGATCTGTACTGCCCCATAGTATAACACTGGGCGAGTGCTATCTGATACATCACAGATCTGCACTGCCCCATAGTATAACATTAGGCTGAGTGCTATCTGATACATCACAGATCTGCACTGCCCCATAGTATAACTTTGGTCCGAGTGCTATCTGATACATCACAGATCTGCACTGCCCCATAGTATAACATTGGGCTGAGTGCTATCTGATACATCACAGATCTGTACTGCCCCATAGTATAACACTGGGCGAGTGCTATGATACATCACAGATCTGCACTGCCCCATAGTATAATATTGGGCTGAGTGCTATCTGATACATCACAGATCTGTACTGCCCCATAGTATAACACTGGGCGAGTGCTATGATACATTACAGATCTGCACTGCCCCATAGTATAACATTGGGCTGAGTGCTATCTGATACATCACAGATCTGCACTGCCCCATAGTATAACATTGGGCTGAGTGCTATCTGATACATCACAGATCTGCACTGCCCCATAGTATAACATTGGGCTGAGTGCTATCTGATACATCACAGATCTGCACTGCCCCTTAGTATAACATTGGGCTGAGTGCTATCTGATACATCACAGATCTGTACTGCCCCATAGTATAACACTGGGCGAGTGCTATCTGATACATCACAGATCTGCACTGCCCCATAGTATAACTTTGGTCCGAGTGCTATCTGATACATCACAGATCTGCACTGCCCCATAGTATAACATTGGGCTGAGTGCTATCTGATACATCACAGATCTGTACTGCCCCATAGTATAACACTGGGCGAGTGCTATGATACATCACAGATCTGCACTGCCCCATAGTATAATATTGGGCTGAGTGCTATCTGATACATCACAGATCTGTACTGCCCATAGTATAACACTGGGCGAGTGCTATGATACATCACAGATCTGCACTGCCCCATAGTATAACATTGGGCTGAGTGCTATCTGATACATCACAGATCTGCACTGCCCCATAGTATAACATTGGGCTGAGTGCTATCTGATACATCACAGATCTGCACTGCCCCATAGTATAACATTGGGCTGAGTGCTATCTGATACATCACAGATCTGGACTGCCCCATAGTATAACATTGGGCTGAGTGCTATCTGATACATCACAGATCTGCACTGCCCCTTAGTATAACATTGGGCTGAGTGCTATCTGATACATCACAGATCTGTACTGCCCCATAGTATAACACTGGGCGAGTGCTATCTGATACATCACAGATCTGCACTGCCCCATAGTATAACATTAGGCTGAGTGCTATCTGATACATCACAGATCTGCACTGCCCCATAGTATAACTTTGGTCCGAGTGCTATCTGATACATCACAGATCTGCACTGCCCCATAGTATAACATTGGGCTGAGTACTATCTGATACATCACAGATCTGCACTGCCCAATAGTATAACATTGGGCTGAGTGCTATCTGATACATCACAGATCTGTACTGCCCCATAGTATAACACTGGGCGAGTGCTATCTGATACATCACAGATCTGCACTGCCCCATAGTATAACTTTGGTCTGAGTGCTATCTGATACATCACAGATCTGCACTGCCCCATAGTATAACATTGGGCTGAGTGCTATCTGATACATCACAGATCTGTACTGCCCCATAGTATAACTTTGGTCCGAGTGCTATCTGATACATCACAGATCTGCACTGCCCCATAGTATAACATTGGGCTGAGTGCTATCTGATACATCACAGATCTGCACTGCCCCATAGTATAATACTGGGCGAGTGCTATCTGATACATCACAGATCTGCACTGCCCCATAGTATAACATTGGGCTGAGTGCTATCTGATACATCACAGATCTGTACTGCCCCATAGTATAACTTTGGTCCGAGTGCTATCTGATACATCACAGATCTGCACTGCCCCATAGTATAACATTGGGCTGAGTGCTATCTGATACATCACAGATCTGCACTGCCCCATAGTATAACATTGGGCCGAGTGCTATCTGATGTACATCACAGATCTGCACTGCCCCATAGTATAACATTGGGCTGAGTGCTATCTGATACATCACAGATCTGCACTGCCCCATAGTATAATACTGGGCGAGTGCTATCTGATACATCACAGATCTGCACTGCCCCATAGTATAACATTGGGCTGAGTGCTTTCTGATACACATCACAGATCTGCACTGCCCCATAGTATAACTTTGGTCCGAGTGCTATCTGATACATCACAGATCTGCACTGCCCCATAGTATAACATTGGGCCGAGTGCTATCTGATGCACATCACAGATCTGAACTGCCCTTTAGCTTGAGGGAAGCTAAAATATCTGGATACCTTCATTTCATTTTACTTATATGCATGTATTTTGGCTAAAAATCATTTTTGCAAGTGATTCCTAGGTGTTCCTGCAAATGGGCACTGTTTGCGTTCTATAGCCTCTGTGTTGTATTGTCTACTTCTGGCTGAACAAAGAATCAACTGAGAATCCAGACTTTAACTCTTTTTTTTTTCTTTCTCCAATTGAGTAGAAACTCAGTTGTAGTTTTTGGCAATGTCCACTATACAGTGTATCGGGGGTCTTGCTTCGTTCCACGCACTGTTTATGTTATGCCCATTCATGAGCAGCAAGCTAAAATTCATAGCATAGTACCAGTTACAGCCTTTAGAGGCCATTAGTTACTCATTTATCTTGTTTCTGTGTATGAGAGAGAATGTCTCCTTTAAGGAATAGTGTGTTGTGCATAGAATTGCCCCCTTAGTTTTCCCAGGCAGGAAGAGATATGTACACATCTTTCCAGGGCTTTTCTTAGTGATACACTTGTGTCCTGGCTTTCTCTTCACTTCAATCTCTCCTCCTGACCAGCGGATTCCAGTGAGACTCTAATGCATTTATGTGTTTGTGTTAGACAGCCTATGTGTAGTCTGTATTTCTTAGTTTAGTTAATGCTTTACACTGCTTACAGATAGGTTTGATTTCAGTATAGAGCAGAATAGTGTTGCAACATGTACTTTGCCATAGCTGTGATGTAATGTTACTGTGTAGCCTCAGTAATGTTAGTTACTGATGTAATTGCACTATGTGTCATGCTGTTGTCTCTGTTATCTGCCAGTACTGATACACTGTTTATTCCATTGTAGTTTTTACCCGTTATCATCCATTATATCGTCGGTCACAATATCATCCACTATTATTGTTCACCGTTCATCATCTCAATAAATATAGACTTAAGATTCCATACAGTCTGTTTACTGGGAAGTGGATGAAGGGTTTAGCCATATGCTGGAATCCACACAGCATCATACGTGGAGGAAGGCAGAACAGTTTACATCCGACCGGTGGTGGTGCAGAAAACTGCTGATCGGTGGAGGTGTTGGATGTCAGACCCCGATTGATCTGATATTCATGACAGATCTAAATGATACATCAGCAATATTAAGGTAGTGAAAACCTTTTTAACTCAAGGGACTGTGTAAGGAGGAAGTCCGGGCTGCAGGTAGCTGTATTGAGCCTGGTCCGGAACTGTCGAGGCTGCGTCCCCTGTTTCCCAGGGGAAGGAATAGGGGACTGGACATGTCCCATGACCCGGAAGGAGGTGGCCCGGGTAAACTGGAAGCTAAGCGAAAAGCGCATGAAGTGGCAGAGTTTTTCTTGTCGTCAGGGAAGGTGCAGGAGGGTGAGCAGCGTCCTCCGTACCCCGAGCACCGGCGCTGCGATGGACAGCAGCAGACAACCCCCGGTACCACTATCAGGGCAGTGAGTGTAAAGAACGCTGCGCGCTCAGTGACAATTAAGAGTGCGCACGTGCAGGGAAACGAAGTTCAGTTACAGGACAGTAGGCTGGGGTCCTTTCTGCCAGACAGTGCACATCAGCCCACGTTTAACCCCGGAATTGCTGCAGCTTTCTTGGCTTTAGATGCACAAGCTCATGGACTAGGGGCTCAATGGGGGAAACCAGAGACCGTCCGTTGCCACCAGAAGTTGGACCGTTGTATGTGGGACCCCATCTGTGGACACTATCCTGGCCGTTGCCGGTGCTACAACCCCCAATGGATCATCTGCGGTGGAGGAACATAAGGACACAATAAGTTTGATATTTGGACTGCTGTTATATTGCAATTTCTTTTTACCATTTAACTGTTCATCTCTCTGCGAGGAGTTTCTCTACTGTGTTGATTAAATTGTTAACTTTTGTTCTGCCTCCCTTGCGTCACTGCATCCCGCAACCTGCTTACAACTGTGTCAGCACAGAATCATTTATATTCACCTTCCATCTGCATGTTTTCCCTCATTCTCCACCTCCCCTGCTTTGATTGATAACTTTAACCTCATAGAGCCAGAGAAGGGTGGATATAGATGGAAACCAAGCAGGTGGGAAGGTGTATATAAATGATTGGCCGCGCCATGATGCACCGAGCGCCTGTATTTGGTTTAAACAGTTGTTCTGTGCTGATAGTGTCTCTTTATTTAGCTGGCAAAAGAGAGTGTATCAAAGAGACTATAAAAGGCAAACTAAGGCTGGTTTCACACTAGCGTTTTTTTGTGCTGCGTTTTTGCGCATACATGCGCATGCGTCCTTTTCCCCTATCTTTAACATGGGTGCGCATGGTCTAGCGTTTGCACGCGTTCGTACGCGTTTTACGTGCGCATGCGTTTTTTTGTAGTGTGCGCCCAAGTGCGCCGGACGCTACCTGTTGCATTTTTGGTCCGTCCAACCTGTCTCAAAAAAACGCATAAACACATTACAGTCTATGAGAACGCAGATGTGCGCATTGACATGCGCATGTCTGCGTTTAAAAACGCATGCGTTTTAAGAGTAAAAATGGCTAAAAAATGGTTAAAACACAAGCGCAAAAAAGCAGCAAATGCATACAAAACGCATGATGCGTTTTTTGTATGCGTTTGCACTGTGCAAAAACGCAGCGCAAAAAAACGCTAGTGTGAAACTAGCCTAAAAGTGCTTTAAATACTTACAGCAAAGCTACAATGTAGTCTGCAACCGCTTCTCACAACATCATTGCCTTGGCGGCAGAGAGTATATTGTCTAAATGCACAAATTCTCAGGATTTTGAAAAGGATGAACTGGCTAATCTCCTGGGAAAGACAAGAATTCGTTGTATATTTCTCACAGTCTCACAGGCAACATATGTCAAAATGGAATAAAATGATCAGGGGATTTCTATTTGATTTCTTTTAGGCTTTACATAAACTTTATGCATCAAATAACCATTTTATTTCTAATTTTAGTAATTATGTGGATATCTCAAAGATTTTGTGCACAGATAAACTGAATCACGGATTGAGGAGTGGTTGAGCATTGTGAGGACACAGTCACATAATCGTATATTTAGTCTGAGTGCTGACTGTAAAAAAACTGAAATCACTTTGGCCAATATGATTCAATAGAGTTGTTCAGATTACTGTTTTTTCAGTGTAGACAAGAATTACAGCATGCACTAGTCTCTTCCAGCTCACCTATTCAGGTCTATGAGTGATCCATACAGATTATCAGTAATATGTCAGATTTTTACGGATACATTTCAATGCTTTAACATATGAAACTGTATTTGTACTTGCAAATTTTAATAACTGCTGATGTCTAAAAAAGGATGCCGTTTCGATGACAATACAGATGAAAAATCAACCATTTTTTTCTGGATGAAAATCAGACAATTATTTATACCCTTGTGTGAACTTAATCTAAATGGAGGTTAGAGGTAAAAACACACATTAGGCCGGGGTCACACTAACCGACGCAAAATCCGGTCCGTAGTTTACAGGCGTAATACGGATGAATGACCCCTAAATAGTGCTCCGTATGTCATCCGTAAGCAAGGTGTGGTTGCGTATTTTGCACATGTCAGCATCCGTATGTAATCCGTCTGCCATCCGTATGCAATCCGTATGGCGAGATTTTCTCGCCGCCTTGCAAAATGGACATATAATGGAGCCCTATGACAGGGTTTCTAACAGAAACGAAATAATAGATATAGACACATAGAATGTGTATATATATATATATATATATATATACACATACATATTATTGTGACAAACATATATATATATATTTATATTTCACAGAGTTCTTCATAGCAGAATAGCCGCTAATTAAATTGCCGGCTTCTATCAAATCATTCCCCAACCCGACATGAAATGACACATGGTTTACATTCAGTAAAGCATTTCATTTCATGTTTTTTATATGTACCTGACTAATAATTAGATGAGGGTTTGTGTGCAAAATTTGGGATTTGTAGTTGTTATTTTAAGGGGTTAATTCGTTGTTAAAAAATGCGTGGGCTTCCTATTGCCCTGTAGCGGTGGCGAATGGGTTAATCTAACAAAGGCTTAATGTCACCTTACAATCGAATGGTGACATTAACCCTTTGTTAGATTAACACACTCGCCACCACTATAGGGCAATGGGAAGCCCACGCATTTTTTAACAACGAATTAACCCCTTAAAATAACAACTACAAATCCCAAATTTTGCACACAAACCCTCATCTAATTATTAGTCAGGGACATATAAAAAAACATTAAAAGAAATGCTTTAGGCTGGTTTCACATTTGCGTTTTTTTTCGCGGTAATTTAGCGCTAAATAGCGCATGCGTTTTTTTTCCTATACTTTGCATGGGATGCGCTTATGTGCGCATACACATGCGTTTGTACGCGTTTTACCGCGCATGTGTTTTTTTGCGGTATGCGCTCGGGCGCACAAAATGCAACTTGTTGCATTTTTTGTGCGTCCGATTTGCCTCAAAAAAACACATGCGTGCGCAATGCGTTTTTTTACAGCAAGACACCCATTATAAGTCTATGGTGAGCATATGTGCGCATTGGCATGCTTATGTATGCGTTTTTTTGCACATGCGTTTTTTTTTTACCATTAGTTTAGACAATGGAATTTAGGGGTTTGGGTAAAGTTAGGGTTAGTTAAGGGGGTTTAGGGTTAGGGTTAGGGTCAGGGTTAGGGTTAGGGTTAGGGTTAGAGTCAGGGTTAGGGTTAAGTATGGTTTGGTTAAGGGTTAGGGTCAGGGTTAGGGTTAGGGTTAGGGTTAGGGTCAGGGTTAGGGTTAGAGTTAGGGTTAGGGTCAGGGTTAGGGTTAGGGTTAAGGTTAAGTATGGTTTGGTTAAGGGTTAGGGTCAGGGTTAGGGTCAGGGTTAGGGTTAAGTATGGTTTGGTTAAGGGTTAGGGTCAGGGTTAGGGTTAGGGTTAGGGTTAGGGTCAGGGTTAGGGTTAGGGTTAAGGTTAGTTAGGGTTTGGGTTAGGGTTAAGTATGGTTTGGTTAAGGGTTAGGGTCAGGGTTAGGGTCAGGGTTAGGGTTAAGTATGGTTTGGTTAAGGGTTAGGGTCAGGGTTAGGGTTAGGGTTAGGGTCAGGGTTAGGGTTAGGGTTAAGGTTAAGTATGGTTTGGTTAAGGGTTAGGGTCAGGGTTAGGGTCAGGGTTAGGGTTAAGTATGGTTTGGTTAAGGGTTAGGGTCAGGGTTAGGGTTAGGGTTAGGGTCAGGGTTAGGGTTAGGGTTAAGGTTAGTTAGGGTTTGGGTTAGGGTTAAGTATGGTTTGGTTAAGGGTTAGGGTCAGGGTTAGGGTTAGGGTTAGGGTTAGGGTCAGGGTTAGGGTTAGGGTTAAGGTTAGTTAGGGTTTGGGTTAGGGTTAAGTATGGTTTGGTTAAGGGTTAGGGTCAGGGTTAGGGTTAAGTATGGTTTGGTTAAGGGTTAGGGTCAGGGTTAGGGTTAGGGTTAGGGTCAGGGTTAGGGTTAGGGTTAAGGTTAGTTAGGGTTTGGGTTAGGGTTAAGTATGGTTTGGTTAAGGGTTAGGGTCAGGGTTAGGGTTAAGTATGGTTTGGTTAAGGGTTAGGGTCAGGGTTAGGGTTAGGGTTAGGGTTAGGGTTAGGGTCAGGGTTAGGGTTAGGGTTAAGGTTAGTTAGGGTTTGGGTTAGGGTTAAGTATGGTTTGGTTAAGGGTTAGGGTCAGGGTTAGGGTTAAGTATGGTTTGGTTAAGGGTTAGGGTTAGGGTCAGGGTTAGGGTTAGGGTTAGGGTTAGTAAAGTCATGGTTTGGGTTAGTGTGAGGGGCCACCTAATGTTGGAAAAAAACGCAAACGCGGTAAAAACGCACTAAAAACGCATACAAACGCATAAAAACGCTGCGTTTTTTTCATGCATGCTCATAAAAATGCTTGAAAAAAACGCAGCAGTTGTATGCTTTTGTATGCGTTTTTCAATGCTTTTTTTTGCGGGAAAAACGCGCTGCAAAAAAAAGCAAGTGTGAAACAGGCCTTATTGAATGTAAACCATGTGTCATTTCATGTCGGGTTGGGGAATGATTTGAAGAAGTCAGCAATATAATTAGCGGCTATTCTGCTATGAAGAACTCTGTGAAATATAAATATATATATATATATGTTTGTCACAATGACATGTATGTATATATATTTATATATATGTATTCTATGTGTATATATCTATTCTTTCTTTCTTTATTAAACCTGTCAGTGTGAGTTTACTGTATAGCGCACTGAATTGCCGGCTTTTCTAAAAGACACCGGGTGCGTATTTCTCGCAAGTCACATGTGTGGTCCGTGTGTAATCCGTATTTTTTGCGCACCCATAGACTTGCATTGGCGTATTACGGGCGTAGTACACTGACAATCGCAGCATGCTGCGATTGGCACGGACCGTAGAATACGGACGATAAATATACGGCTGTAGGGAGCAAACCCATAGAGAATAATTTGTCCGTGTGTAATGCGTGCTTTTAACGCCTCTCACTCGTCCGTATTCCTCCCCAGTGTGACCCCGGCTTTACGTCTGTTCCAGGAACATTGATATGACCACAGTCTTAAAGCAGGTTTTGTGTATCATAAAATGTGATTGTAATTGTATAAACAAAATATATACCCATATAAAACACATGTGCATTTATCACTGAATAGAATATTAGTTTTGGGGTTCAAGGGAATCTGTCACCAGATTTTTGCTACCTTATCTGGAAGTAGTGTAATATAGGAAAAAGAAGATCAATCCAACAATGTATCACTTAGTTTACTGTGTGCAGCAATTCTGACACAATTAGAGCTTTTAGGTTTAGAAAGAAGCAGAGCTGAGAAAGCTAATCCCGCCCACCCAAGGCTATCTGTGTACAAAGTCCATAGACAGTGAGCTACCTATCACAGATAAGGGCAAAGTCATACGCATTCAGAATCGCCAGATCTATCAATAAAAAAAAAGGATTAACCTGATAGCTAAACGACATAGCAAGAAAAAAGTCAAAACGCCAGAATTACGTTTGTTTGGTCGCAGTGCCATTGCATTAAAATGCAATAATGGGCAATGAAAAGACTGGATCTGCACGAAAATGGTATCATTAAAAACATCAGCTCGGTGCACAAAAAATAAGACCTCACCCAACCCGAGATCACGAAAAATGGAGACTCTACGGGTATCAGAAAATGGCACAATTTTTTTTAACAAAGTTTTGAATTTTTTTTTCACCATTTAGATAAAAAAGAACCTAGACATGTTTGGTGTCTATGAACTTGTAATGACCTGGAGAATCATAATGGCAGGTCAGTTTTAGCTTTTACTGAACCTAGTAAAAAAGCCAAACAAAAAACAAGAGCGGGATTACACTTTCTTGCAATTTCACTGAACCTGGAATTTTTTTTCCCATTTTCTAGTACACGACTTGGTAAAACCAATGATGCTGTTCAAACATACAACTCATTCCGCAAAAAATAAGGCCTCACATGGCCATATTGATGGAAAAATAAAAAAGTTATGACTGTGAAGAAGGAGAGCGAAAAACAAAAACGCAAAAACGAAAACACCTCTGGGGTAAGAGGTTAAAGATGTTGGGCCCGATTCATCAAAGCTTTCACAACAAAATTCTGTGACTTTCGATGCTTTCACACCAGTGTTTCAAAGGTCCAAAACAATGGGTGAAGCAGGGGTGGGACAGGAGTGCGATGAGGGCAAAATTGTTTAATTCATGACAAGCTGTGGTGTTCTGTACACCAGAAATCTCAGTTCAGTCCCTTAACTGAACTAGCAAACTGATGCGCAAGCCACTCATCAGATGCTCCAGATTCATAAAGAGATGTCCACCTCTTCATGAATCGAGAGAGTCTGACTTTACCATGCTCCATCATCAAAATTGGTGTGAACATTGCATATCTTGATGAATCAAGTCTGTTGTGTTAAGAAAACATGCCATTTTCAATTACATGCCAACAGCAGTTAGATGATCAGCTTAATTCTGACATGTCTAATAACTTCTGGATGTTCATTTACAGGGATAGTATACAAACAAATTACAGCCATTCAAATGAATGGCTGCCCAAATGTATGCATACCACTCAGCCAGATTTTTCTTTGAGCAAAATATCTGTGGTATGGCAATACTCTCTATCATTTGGATTGGTACTCAAGCAAAATAGCTGTACTGCTTCTTGCATGTCTGATGCCAATTTTTTTTATTTTGCAACATGGCTGCATATGGAGGGGATTGAAGAAAAATGCCCTTTTACCCCTTTACCCCCAAGGGTGGGTTGCACATTAATGACCTGGCCAATTTTTACAATTCTGACCACTGTTTATGAGGTAATAACTCTAGAACACTTCCATGGATCCCGGTGATTCTGATTGTTTTCTTGTGACATATTGTACTTCATGTTAGTGGTAAAATTTCATTGATATAACTTACGTTTATTTGTGGAAAAAATGAAAATTTAGAAAATTTTGCAATTTTCCAACTTTGAATTTTCATGCCCTTAAATCACAGAGATATGGCACACAAAATACTTAATGAGTAACGTTTCCCACATGTTTACTTTGCATCAGCACAATTTTGGAACCAAAATTTTTTCTTCTTAGGAAGTTATAAAAGGTTAAAATTTACCAGCGATTTCTCATTTTTACAACACCATTTTTTTAGGGACAACATCATATTTGAAGTCACTTTGAGGGGGAGTCTATATGATAGAAAATACCCAAAAGTGACACCATTCTAAAAACTGCACCCCTCAAGGTGCTCAAAACCACATTCAAGAAGTTTATTAACCCTTCAGGTGCTTCACAGGAATTTTTTGAATGAAAAAAATGAACATTTAACTTTTTTTCACAAAAAAATTACTTCAGGTCCAATTTTTTTTATTTTACCAAGGGTAGCAGGAGAAATTGGACCACAAAATTAATTGTGCAATTTGTCCTGAGTACGCTGATATCCCATATGTGGGGGGAACCACTGTTTCGGCGCATGGCAGAGCCCGGAAGGGAAGGAGCGTCGCTTGACTTTTTCAATGCAAAATTGGCTGGAATTGAGATCGGACGCCATGACATGTTTGGACAGCCCCTGATGTGCCTAAACAGTGGAAACCCCCCACAAGTGACCCCATTTTGGAAACTAGATCCCCCAAGGAACTTGACTAGATGTGTGTTGAGAACTTTGAACCCCCAAGTGCTTCACAGAAGTTTATAAAGTACAGCCGTAAAATTAAAAAATCATATTTTTTCCATAAAAATGATCTTTTCACCCCCAATTTTTATTTTCCCAATGGAAACAGGACTCCAAAAGTTATTGTGCAATTTGTCCTGAGTATGCTGATACCTCATATGTGGGGGTAAACCACTTGTTTGGGTGCATGGCGGAGCTCAGAAGGGAAGTTGCGCCGTTTGACTTTTTCAATGCAAAATTGTTATGCGGGGCTTAGGTCAAAGGAGGCTGAAATACCCGGGGCCCCTGCGGAGTCCCTCAAACTAGGGAAAACCCTGTCTAACCCTCAACCCAGGGTTTTTGCTAATGGTGCAAATGCCTGAGCCTCCAACCTTTCCTTATCTCCTGCTCAGCCCTAAGCTGAACCCTCCACCCTCCACCCAGTGAGTTGTCAAACCACCAAAACCCACACAGTAATGACAGACAGGGAGAATTTAAACCACACCGCGCCGCAAACACACCGGACAATACTGTAATGTGAACAGGGCAAAACAAAGCACAAATATAGGAAGGCGAAAAGGTAACAATGGATCATACGACACCAGATATGAATTTCTCTCTCCAACACCACCTCTCCAGACCGGAACCACTTGGCATAAAACACAAGCTATAATCGGCGACGCCCACAGGCCAGCATGACTATTTAAAGACCGTGGGCGTGACCAAACATCCCACCTGATTTCCAGCTAGATTAACCCCCGATAACCTGAGTAAAATCAAGCCGGCGCCACTGAGGCTATAGTGGACAGAGATGGAACTACCGCTGCCTGCCGGACGCTGTGGTGTGAATAGCGTCCGACATGACAGTACCCCGTCTTCTGCGAGGGACCCCAGGGCCCTCAAGACTAATAGGACCCGGCTTGTCCGGATGATGGCGGTGAAAGGAACTGACCAGCCGATCCGCATGTATGTCCGAGGCTGGTACCCAAGACCTCTCCTCTGGACCATACCCCCGCCATTGTACCAAATACTGAAGAGAATGGCGCAGTACTCCAGAGTCCACCACCTTGGAGACTTCAAACTCTAAATCGCCATCCACCATGACTGGAGGTGGCATCGGCGTCGTGTCCACAGAGCCTACCACCTTTTTCAATAAAGCTCTGTGAAACACGTTGTGTATCTTGTATACCGCAGGAAGTTCCAACCGATAAGCAACCGGGTTAATGATGGCAGCAATCTTAAAAGGGCCAATAAACCTTGGACCCAATTTCAATGATGGAATTTTGAGTTTTATGTTTTTAGTAGCTAACCACACCCAATCACCCACACACAGGTCCGGACCTGGCACGCGTCTAGCGTCAGCCACACATTTGTACCTTGCACTCATGCTCAGCAATCGCTGTTTCACACTCCTCCAGACCGATGATAGTTGAACTCCTAACCGGTCCTCCTCTGGGACGCCCCCAGAGCCCCCCTGACGCAAGGTACAAAATTGAGGATGGTGCCCATAAACACAAAAGAACGGAGACTCTCCCGATGATTCTTGGCGGTGAATATTTAATGCGAACTCGGCCAAGGGAAGGAACGTCGACCACTCCTCTTGGTTGTCAGACACAAAACATCGCAAATACTGCTCCAGATTTTGGTTCATACGCTCAGTTTGACCATTTGACTGCGGATGAAACGCCGACGAATGAGACAACTTGATCCCCAATCGTGAGCAAAAAGCTTTCCAAAACGTCTCCACAAACTGGGTCCCCCTATCAGACACTATGTCCGACGGAACTCCGTGTAGTCTGACCACCTCCTGCACAAAGACCTGAGCCAATGTCTTCGCGTTGGGCAAGGAAGGCAACGACACAAAATGCGCCATCTTTGAAAATCGATCAACCACCACCAGGATGACCGTGTTCCCCGCCGAGGCAGGCAAGTCCGTGATAAAGTCCATGAAGATTACTGTCCATGGCCTACTAGGTATCCCCAGAGGCTGTAGAGTGCCAGCCGGACGGGTTCTGGGCGACTTGGCCCTGGCGCACGTGATGCAAGCTGTCACATACGAGACCACTCCTGCCGGATTTTTGGCCACCAGAAGCGGCGTGATACCAGCTCCAAGGTGCCCCTAACCCCTGGATGACCGGCCAGGACAGAGTCGTGGTGTTCCCCCAACACTTTAAGACGAAGATGAAGGGGTACGAATGACTTATTAGCGGGAAATCCTGGCGGTACCTCCTCCTGGGCCTCGGCAATCTCCGCCTCTACCTCAGTCGTGAGAGCCGAAACCACTACACCTTCCTGGAGGATGGGTACCGGATCTTCCCGAGGTTCTCCCCCCCGGAAAACACCTGGACAAGGCATCCACCTTGGTGTTTTTAGCCCCAGGATGGTAAGTCACCAGAAAGTTAAAACGTGTAAAAAACAATGCCCAGCGAGCCTGCCTGGGAGAGAGACGCTTGGCCGACTCCAGATAGAGCAGGTTTTTATGGTCGGTGATGACCATGACCTGGTGGGCCGCCCCCTCCAGGAAGTGTCGCCATTCCTCAAAAGCCAATTTGATGGCCAACAACTCCCTGTTGCCGATGTCGTAATTCCATTCGGCAGGCGACAGCTTCTTGGAGAAGTAGGCGCATGGACGCATATTGCTCAAGGACGAGCCCTGTGACAGTACTGCCCCCACTCCCACCTCAGACGCATCGACCTCCACTGTAAAAGGTTTAGATACGTCCGGTTGCACCAGAATGGGGGCTGAAGCAAAACGTTTTTTCAGAAGCTCAAATGCACGCACCGCATCATCAGACCAGATAGCGAGATTGGTACCTTTTTTCGTCATGTCCGTGAGTGGTTTGGCTATAGTAGAGAAATTCTTAATAAACTTCTTATAATAGTTGGCAAACCCAAGGAACCGCTGGAGCGCTTTTAGATTATCAGGCCATTCCCATCGCAGCACCGCTTGCACCTTCGCGGCGTCCATTTTAAACCCTGCGGCGGACACAATATAACCCACAAAAAGGCAACTCCTGAACAAAAAATATGCATTTTTCAAGCTTAGCATAGAGCTTATTCTCACGGAGCAACTGTAACACCTGCCTGACATGCTCTAAATGAGTGTCCTGGTCGCTCGAATAGATGAGGATATCATCCAGGTACACAATCACAAATTTCCCCAGCACATGAGCGAATACATCATTTATGAAATGTTGGAAAACAGCAGGCGCAGTTGTCAACCCAAATGGCATAACTAGGCTTTCAAAATGACCCTCAGGGGTATTAAATGCTGTCTTCCACTCATCCCCCTGACGGACCCTTATGAGGTTATATGCCCCCCTGAGGTCAAGTTTGGAGAACCACTTCGCACCAGCCACCTGGTTGAACAAATCAGGGATCAGAGGCATCGGGTAGGGATCACGGACCGTAATCTGGTTTAACTCCCGGAAATCCAGACACGGCGTAACCCCCCATCTTTTTTCTTAATGAAGAAAAACCCCGCTGCTACTGGTGAGGATGAAGGCCGGATGTGCCCTTTACTTAAACTCTCCGCGATGTAGTCTTTAAGAGCTTGTCTCTCCGGACCAGAAATACTAAACATCCTCGCCTTTGGCAATTTAGCCCCGGGCTTTAACCTAATCTCACAGTCATAGGCTTTAATTTAAGAATTAAAACCAGAAGGATGTATACAGACTGTGCCCTGCTACCTGCCACCATCGCACTCTAACAAGCATCTCTATTCTTCCGACAGGTATGTCCATCCACCCAGCTCTCCTGCTCTCCTGCTGTCTGTCTATGAAGGACACACAGTGCGTCACCCAGCTTTGCACATAGACTTGCCTCTGCACCTAGCATTCACATGGTATGTCCATCCACCCAGCTCTCCTGCTCTCCTGCTGTCTGTCTATGAAGGACACACAGTGCGTCACCCAGCTTTGCACATAGACTTGCCTCTGCACCTAGCATTCACATGGTATGTCCATCCACCCAGCTCTCCTGCTCTCCTGCTGTCTGTCTATGAAGGACACACAGTGCGTCACCCAGCTTTGCACATAGACTTGCCTCTGCACCTAGCATTCACATGGTATGTCCATCCACCCAGCTCTCCTGCTCTCCTGCTGTCTGTCTATGAAGGACACACAGTGCGTCACCCAGCTTTGCACATAGACTTGCCTCTGCACCTAGCATTCACATGGTATGTCCATCCACCCAGCTCTCCTGCTCTCCTGCTGTCTGTCTATGAAGGACACACAGTGCGTCACCCAGCTTTGCACATAGACTTGCCTCTGCACCTAGCATTCACATGGTATGTCCATCCACCCAGCTCTCCTGCTCTCCTGCTGTCTGTCTATGAAGGACACACAGTGCGTCACCCAGCTTTGCACATAGACTTGCCTCTGCACCTAGCATTCACATGGTATGCCTTTCAGCTAACCCCAGCTTACCCCAGTGTTATTTATGACCTTGTTTACTCTGGCTTGATCATATACATCTGGTCCACTCTTAATTGTCTGGCCAAGATGAGCAGAGACCACTCCTCTCTGCTTCACACCTGACTGCACTTAGTTGTACATATATTGCAGAGTACAAGTCTGCATAGACTTCAGTCTGCATTGTGATTCCTATAAGTGTGTGCTAGAAGTGTGAAGATTAATTTAAGAATTAAAACCAGAATTGAACCAGAAGGGAACTGAAGGTAACTGGACACAGTCACTGTAAACAATGTTTCTGTTTGTTTTCACTTTCACCCCAATAATCCTTCACTTTCTGCTAATTCCCCTAATCCCTACTCCTAGTAAGGAACTGTTCATCTCTTCTTCAATCCTCCCCATCCACCTCACCTCCGCCTCAAAACTGTTCCTTAACATACAATCCTCTGTCTCCAAACACAGACAGCCCCCTCATGCCCTCTCCTGCTCCCACCTGCTAACACTTTCTCTGCTCCTTCTCACTGCTGGTGATATCTCTCCAAATCCTGGTCCTCCTCACCACATTCCCACAGTCATTTCTACCTCCCATCCACGCTCTATCACAACCTTCCGTAACCTCTCCAACCTTATACCCATTCACCCAGCCCCCGCTTCCCCAGTCCCACTAACAGGAGCTCTGTGGAACGCTCGCTCTGTCTGCAACAAGCTTTCCTACATCCATGATCTTTTTGTCACTACCAAACTTTCCTTCCTCGCCATCACCGAAACCTGGCTCACCCCTTCTGACACAGCCTCTCCTGCTGCACTTTCGTATGGCGGCTTCCACCTTTCTCACACCCCCCGCCCCAGCAGCAAACATGGTGGAGGAGTTGGTTTTCTCCTGTCAGATACCTGCTCCTTCACCCCAATCCCACTGCCACCCTCTGTTACCCTCCCTTCCTTTGAGGTGCACTCTGTGCGCATCTACTCCCCCTCCAACCTCCAACTGGCTGTCATCTACCGCCCCCCAGGGCCAGCCACCACCTTCTTTGACCACTTCACCACCTGGTTACTTCATTTCCTTTCCGCGGACATCCCTACTATCATCATGGGCGACTTCAACATCCCCATTGACACTTCCCTCTCAGCTGCCACTAAACTTCTATCTCTCACTTCCTCCTTCGGCCTCACTCAATGGTCTTCTACAGCCACCCACAAAGATGGCCACACACTGGACCTCATCTTCACCCGCCTCTGCTCCCTATCTAACCTCTCTAACTCACCTCTTCCTCTCTCTGACCACAACCTGCTCACATTCTCCTCCCTCTTCACTCCATGTCTACAATCCCCACCCCACAAACTTTCACACCCTCGCAGGAATCTTAAACACCTTGACCTACACTCATTCTCCGAATCCCTCCTCCCTCTTACAGATATAAGTTCCTTACACAATGCGGATGACGCTGCCGCTCTATATAACACCACAATAGCTGTAGCTTTGGAATCCGCTGCCCCACTTACACATACCAAAACTCGCAAAATCAACAGACAGCCCTGGCACACCAGCCTGACCAAAGAGCTGAGGCGAGCTTCCAGGGCTGCTGAGCGCAGATGGAAAAGATCCCACTCCAACGAGCATTTCATCGCATTCAAACAGTCCCTCACTACTTTCAAGACCACACTCGCCACAGCTAAACAAACCTACTTCTCATCTCTCATATCCTCCCTGTCTCGCAACCCTAAACAGTTATTCAACACCTTCAATTCTCTCCTCCGCCCCCCAGCACCTCCTCCCTCCCCACTCATCTCAGCTGAAGACTTTGCCTCATTTTTCAAGCAGAAAATTGATAACATCAGGGACAGTTTTGGTCAACAACCCCCAGAGCCCTTCCTCCCGACTTCCCAGCCCTCCACCTTCAAAACCAACTTCTCCACCATTACAGAAGATCGACTCTCCACTCTACTCTCAAGATCACATCTCACCACCTGTGCACTCGACCCGATCCCATCCCACTTCATCCCAAACCTCACCACAGTCTTCATCCCAACCCTAACCCATCTCTTCAACCTATCACTAACAACCGGTGTTTTCCCCTCAAGCTTTAAACATGCCTCCATCACACCTATCCTCAAAAAGCCCTCTCTTGACCCATCCTCTGTATCTAGCTATCGCCCTATATCACTTCTCCCATACGCCTCCAAGCTACTGGAACAACACGTCTACCTTGAACTGTCCTCCCATCTCTCTTCTTGCTCCCTCTTCGACCGCTTACAATCTGGCTTCCGGTCACACCACTCCACTGAAACTGCCCTTACTAAGGTCACCAATGACCTCTTAACTGCCAAGAGCAAGCGACACTACTCTGTCCTCCTCCTCCTGGACCTGTCGGCTGCCTTTGACACAGTGGACCATTCCCTATTATTACAGACCCTCTCATCCCTCGGCATCACAGACTTGGCCCTCTCCTGGATCTCATCATACCTAACAGACCGGACATTCAGCGTCTCCCACTCACACACCACCTCCTCACCTCGCCCCCTATCTGTCGGAGTCCCACAAGGTTCAGTCCTAGGGCCCCTGCTGTTCTCTATTTACACCTTTGGCCTGGGACAGCTCATAGAATCTCATGGCTTTCAGTATCATCTTTATGCTGATGACACACAGATCTACATCTCTGGACCAGATATCACCTCCCTACTAACCAGAATCCCTCAATGTCTGTCCACTATTTCATCCTTCTTCTCCACTAGATATCTGAAACTCAACATGGACAAAACAGAATTCATCATCTCTCCCCCATCTCACGTGACCCCCCCTACGAACCTATCAATTACAGTAAATGACTGCCCACTCTCCCCAGTCCCACAAGCTCGCTGCCTCGGAGTAATCCTTGATGCTGATCTCTCCTTCAAACCACATATTCAAACCCTTTCCACTTCCTGCCGACTTCAACTCAAAAATATTTCACGCATCCGTTCATTCCTCACCCAAGAATCTGCAAAAACCCTAGTCCATGCCCTCATCATCTCTCGCCTTGACTACTGCAACCTCATGCTCTGCGGCCTCCCCTCATACACTCTCGCACCCCTCCAATCTATTCTAAACTCTGCTGCCCGACTAATCCACCTGTCCCCCCGCTATTCCCCAGCTTCTCCCCTCTGTCAATCCCTTCACTGGCTCCCAATTGCCCAGAGACTCCATTACAAAACCCTAACCATGACATACAAAGCCATCCACAACTTGTCTCCTCCATACATCTGTGACCTCGTCTCCCGGTACTTTCCTGCACGCAACCTCCGATCCTCACAAGATCTCCTTCTCTACTCCCCTCTTATCTCCTCTTCCCACAATCGCATACAAGATTTCTCTCGCGCATCACCCCTACTCTGGAACTCTCTACCACAACATATCAGACTCTCACCTACCATCGAAACCTTCAAAAAGAGCCTGAAGACCCACCTCTTCCGACAAGCCTATAACCTGCAGTAACCACCGATCGACCAAACCGCTGCACGACCAGCTCTACCCTCGCCTACTGTATTATCACCCATCCCTTGAAGATTGTGAGCCCTCGCGGGCAGGGTCCTCTCTCCTCCTGTACCAGTTATGACTTGTATTGTTTAAGATTATTGTACTTGTTTTTATGTATACCCCCCTCACATGTAAAGCGCCATGGAATAAATGGCGCTATAACAATAAATAATAATAATAATAATAATAATAATAGGCTCGATGTGGAGGTAGTTCTGAGCAACCCCTCTCAGAGAATACGTCTGCAATATCCAGCAACGCCTCCTGAAGGCTGGACTTCACGGCGGACACACATGTGGCCAAGCAATATTCCTGGCAGAAACCGCTCCACTGAACTATGTCTTGGGTTCTCCAGTCAATCACCGGGTTGTGCTTGGACAACCATGGGAAACCCAGGACCATTTGTGCTGGGAGATTATTGAGTACCCTACATGTAACCCACTCAGAATGTAGGACCCCAATGTGGAGTTTAACCTCAGCTACAAACTCAGTAATCTCCCCCTGTGGGAGGGGAGCGGCATTAATGGTAACCACGCGAATAGGATGAGGGAGTTTTTCGATCTTAAAACCTGCCGTGCGTGCAAACTCCTCATCCATGAGATTGGTGGTGGAACCGCTATCCACAAACACTGATATGGGTAGCTCTCTGCCCGCAATAATAACCCTGGCAGGGAGCATACATTGAGATACCATCATGGAGGATATGCATACGCTCAGTTGGGCCTCCTCCATACCCTCTGAGCTTACCAGTTTTCCGCCGGTGCGACTTTCTTTGGTAGCACAGGACAAGCATTTACATAATGATCTCTTTTACCACAGTAAAAACATGCTCCATGCTTCCTGAACCCAGGAACTCGACGCTGCACATATGATACCCCAGTGATTTGCATAGGTTCCGTGGGCTCACCTGCAGCAACCACACTTGCACCCCTGCTTTCCCCCAGGGGCAGCGTCTCCTGCGCCCCTTGCCGCAAATGGCGATCAATACGAATAACCAAACTCATGGCAGACTCTAACGACGCAGGAGTCTCATACATCAGGAGGGCCTGTTTAACTCTTTCTGAAACCCCATGAATAAACTGACTCCGCAGCGCTGGGTCGTTCCACTGTGTGTCTACTGCCCAACGGTGAAATTCTGAACAATAGTCTTCCGCCATACGTTCCCCCTGACGGAGGGCGCGGATTTTAGATTCCGCCAAAGCCAATCTGTCGGGATCATCATAAATGAGCCCGAGTGCTGAAAACACATTCTCAACCGAATGAAACATAGCAGAGTTGGCTGGTAAAGAAAACGCCCATGCTTGAGGGTCCCCACTCAGTAATGATAACACCAGACCCACCCGCTGAGCCTCATTACCTGAGGAGACCGGGCGCATGCGAAAGTATAACTTGCAGGCCTCCCGAAAGATGACAAATTTGCTGCGTTCCCCAGAAAATCGTTCATGCAGCGGAATCTTTGGCTCTGCACCTGCACCAGCAGAAGCCGCTTGCACATTAGCTACAACCAGGCCCTGCTGCTGAACTGCCCCTTCAACTCGGTGACTTGTAAGGACAGCGCCGCCAACTGGCGGTTTATAGAAGTCATGGAATCCATGGAAAAATGTTGGGCCGATTATAATGTTATGCGGGGCTTAGGTCAAAGGAGGCTGAAATACTCGGGGCCCCTGCGGAGTCCCTCAAAATGGGAAAACCCTGTCTGACCCTCAACCCAGGGTTTTTGCTAATGGTGCAAATGCCTGAGCCTCCAACCTTTCCTTATCTCCTGCTCAGCCCTAAGCTGAACCCTCCACCCTCCACCCAGTGAGTTGTCAAACCACCAAAACCCACACAGTAATGACAGACAGGGAGAACTTAAACCACACCGCGCCGCAAACACACCGGACAATACTGTAATGTGAACAGGGCAAAACAAAGCACAAATATAGGAAGGCGAAAAGGTAACAACGGATCATACGACACCAGATATGAATTTCTCTCTCCAACACCACCTCTCCAGACCGGAACCACTTGGCATAAAGCACAAGCTATAATCGGCGACGCCCACAGGCCAGCACGACTATTTAAAGACCGTGGGCGTGACCAAACATCCCACCTGATTTCCAGCTAGATTAACCCCCGATAACCTGAGTAAAATCAAGCCGGTGCCACTGAGACTATAGTGGACGGAGATGGAGCTACCGCTGCCTGCCGGACGCTGTGGTGTGAATAGCGTCCGACATGACAAAAATTGGCTGGACGCCATGTCATGTTTGGACAGCCCCTGATGTGCCTGAACAGTGGAAATCCCCCACAAGTAACCCCATTTTGGAAACTAGACCCCTCCAAGGAACTTATCTAGATGTGTGGTGAGCACTTTGAACCCCCAAGTGCTTCACAGAAGTTTATTAAACCAAGGCGTAAAAATGAAAAAATCATATTTTTTCCACAAACATGATCTTTTAGTCCCCAATGTTTTATTTTCCCAAGGGTAACAGGAGAAATTGGACCCCAAAAGTAGTTGTGCAATTTGTCCTGAGTAGGCTGACACCCTATATGTGGGGGTAAACCACTGTTTGGGCGAATGGCAGAGCTTGGAAGGGAAGGCGCACCGTTTGATTTTTTCAATGCAGAATTGGCTGGAATTGAGATCAGACGCCATGTCACGTTTGGAGAGCACCTGATGTGCCTGAACTGTGAAAAGCGCCCAATTTTAACTCCAACCCTAATCCCAACACACCCCTAACCCTAATCCCAACCTTAACCCCAACCCTAGCCCTAACTCTAATGGGAAAATGGAAATAAATACATTTTTTTAATTTTATTATTTTTCCCTAACTAAGGGGGTCATAAAGGGGTGTATGATTTACTATTTATAGCATTTTTTATGTCTGGCAGCTGTCACACGCTAAAAGATGCTTTTTATTGCAAAAAATAGGTTTTGCATCACCACATTTTGAGAGCTATAATTTTTCCATATTTTGTCCCACAGAGTCATGTGAGGTCTTATTTTTTGTGGGACGAGTGGACGTTTTTATTGGTACCATTTTCGGGTACATGACATTTTTTGATCGCTTTTTATTCCGATTTTGGGATGCAGAATGAACAAAAACCAGCAATTCATAAATTTCTTTTGGGGGGGCGTTTACACCTCGTTTATATGTTTTTTTATGTTTTGGCACTTTTATACAATAAAAACAATTTTATATGAAAATAATTATTTTTTGCATCGCTTTATTCTGAAAGCTATAACTGTTTTATTTTTTCACTGATGATGCTGCTTTTTTGCGGGGCAAGACCACGTTTTTAGCGGTACCATGATTATTTATATCCATCTTTTTGATCGCGTGTTATTGCACTTTTTGCTCAGCGGTATGATGATAAAGCATTGTGTTTTGCCTTGTTTTTTTTAAGGGGTTCACTAAAGGGGTTAACTAGTGGGACAGTTTTATAGGGCGGGTCGTTACGGACATGGCAATACTAAATATGTGTAATTTTATTGCTTTTTTTATTTACATAAAGAAATGAATTTATTGGGGAATATATATATTTTTTTCTTTATTTAGGAATTTTTTAAAAATTATTTTTACACGTTTTTTTTTTTTTTTACATTTTTACATTGTCCCATTGTGGGACATTATTATAATGACAGATCGCTGATCTGACACTTTGCACTGCACTGTGTCAGATCAGCAATCTGACAGGCAGAGCCAGAGGCTTCTCAACGCCTGCTTTCAGCAGGCACTGAGAAGCCACCTCCCTCCAGGACCTGGAAGGACCCCGCGGACATCTTGGATTCGGGGTCCTGCTGGGAGGAGACCCTCAGAACAAAGCGAGCACATCATGTTGTTCTGAAGGTCTCAGGGAAGCACACAGGGAGCCCCCTCCCTGCGTGATGCTTCCTTATGCCCCTGGAGCACTGCAATCATGTTTGATCGCAGTGTGCCGGGAGCAGTCCGTGATGGCACATAGTGCCGGATGTCAGCTGTGATAATCAACTGACACCCGGCTGCGATCAGCTGCGCTCCCCACGTGAATGCAGCTGATCGCGATGACGTACTATTCCGTCCACGGGCATACGGGCCCGGGTCACCTGGATGGGATAGTATGCCAGATATCAGGAAGGGGTTAATGTCACCCCCTTTAAAGAAGTCCTATGTATATATGTTAATATTTGATGTGTTGAATGCTTGCGGTACTGCTACATGAGTACGTGTATTACCGCTTGTCTTATTGGTACTGCCACATTATATATGTGTTACCATGCTGTAAAGATTGTAATATATTGTGTTGTATAATCTTCTGCATATTTATCTACAGATTAGGTACAGTCTTTAGTGCATCCTTTCGGCGATATTAGAGGAGGACATTTTAGGATATAGTTCACAGATATGGGTGAATGTAGTTATGTTGTTGGCCACTAGATGGGGCATACTAGTGGGCCTTGTAGGTATATCTTGTAGGAAGTTCATAGAGGGTTAATTTTAGGAGGAGCTTCTATGGGATAAGTGAGTGTAGGATATAGGAACAAGTTAGAAGGGTGAGTATGCCCGAAGTGTCCACAAGGGCTCTAGGCCCAGGATGACATAGCAGCTATGCAACATTCAGAAATTGAAGAAAAAGTACTGGCACAGACAGATGGGTGCTGGATAGGACAGGAGCACCAAAAAAGTATAGTGCTACAGCTAGGACTGGAGAGGAGAATTTTGGGTCCAAGAGTCGTGCAGGGCGCAGAATATTCAAAAAGTGGCAGATCTTAAATAGGGCTGAAGCTTGGAAGTCCGGGGCAAAATGGATGAATGGGATCCCCTATGTCTTGAGGTCTATTATGAATGGCTCACCCCAAAGGAATAGATAGCCCCCAAACATATATTGTCGGTGAAACAAGATGAAAACACAAATGCAGGCAGAAAAATAGACTGAGAAAATGATGGGGCCCACTGTTATGATGAGTCACCGGAGGAGGAAAAAACAAAATACTAGCTAAGTCCTGAAAAACCAGAGAGGTTGGCAGCTATCGGATTGCAGACCCCTGAACCTATCCACAACAACTAGCAGTAGCCGTGGGGGGTTCCTACGGTGCCCTAGACCCCTCGATCACAATCGGCGAACTACATAGCCTAAAGACAGAAAGGGGAAAAACTAAACTGCCCCAGAGCAGACCCCAAAGCAATAGGCAGCCCCCAACATATAATGACGGTGAAGCAAGATGAAAACACTAACACAGATAGAAAGATAGGTTGAGCAAATGATGGGGCCCAAGCTAACTAAAATAGGACAGGATAGGAAAGCTGCTGTCTGTCATCCGCAAAAACCCTATCCAAAATGTGCCAACCGACTGATAGGAAAAACAGGCCCTGAAGTCGCTAGGCTTCAAAAGACTAAATCAGCACTCAGGTATATTCTGAAGACAGAGCAAAAGATCAGCAGATCAGAGACAAAAATGGAATTCAGCTCACCCCTGGCCGGGGATGGCAGAACTCCCAAAAAACAAGGCAAAACAAGAACAAAACTGAATTGTACAAAGAAGAGCAGAAAAACTTAGCTTTGAGACGCAGGAATCAGACTGGTCTCCAAGAATCCAGCAGGATCACCAGCAAGGCAGAAGGGCGTCGACTGTCTTATATCCTGTCCTCAATTCCAGCCACCCAGTCATCATCTAGCTGCCCAGGTGTTTGGTAATCAGCCTCACTACCTTCCTTCACCAGAGGAGGGAGTTCATCAGACCTCAACGGTGAAGGGAAAAATGAACTCACAACAGTACCTCCCCCTTGAAGAGGGGTCACCGAACCCTCATCCATGCCACCAGGGCGATCCGGGTGAGCCCGATGAAAGGCACGCACCAATCTTTCGGCATGAATATCAGAGGCAGAGACCCAGGAATTATCCTCCTGACCATAACCCTTCCACTTAACCAAATACTGGAGACTCGGTCTAGCCAGACGGGAATCCAGTATCTTCTCTACCTCACATTCCATGTTACTTTCAACCAATACAGGGTCAGGAGGTGCCACCACAGGAACTACTGGTTCAACAAACCTCTTCAACAAGGACTTATGAAACACATAATGAATTTTAAATGTGACAGGAAAAGCCAACCGAAAAGAGACCGGATTAATAATCTCCAAAATCTTGTAAGGTCCAATAAATCTAGGCTTAAACTTAGGAGAAGCCACCTTCGTAGCGATATTTTTTGATGACAACCAAACCATATCACCCACCTTAAACTGGGGACCAACGGTCCTACGCCGGTTGGAAAACCGCTGGGCTTTTTCCTGGGAGAGAGACAACTTATCCACTACTTGGTCCCAGATCTGGTGCATTCTCTCCACCACAGTGTCAACACCTGGGCAGGCAGAAGGCTCCACCTGCCCTGAAGAAAATCGAGGGTGAAACCCAAAGTTACAAAAAAAAGGTGACATCAAAGTGGCAGAACTAGCTCTATTATTTAAAGCAAATTCGGCCAAGGGCAAAAATGAAACCCAATCATCCTGATCGGCAGAAATAAAACATCTCAAATACGACTCCAAAGTCTGGTTTGTTCTCTCCGTCTGCCCATTGGTCTGAGGGTGAAACGCAGAGGAGAAGGACAACTGAATTCCCAGCTTGGAACAGAAAGTCCTCCAAAATCTAGACACAAACTGAACTCCTCTGTCAGATACAATGTTCTCAGGAATCCCGTGCAAGCGAACCACCTGTTGCAAAAACAAGGGCACCAACTCAGAGGAAGATGGCAACTTAGGGAGTGGTACAAGATGGACCATCTTATAAAATCTATCACAGATCACCCAGATAACAGTCATCCTCTGAGAGACAGGAAGATCAGAAATAAAATCCATTGAGATATGAGTCCATGGTCTTCTGGGCACCGGCAGGGGCATCAACGACCCACTAGAATGAGAACAGGGCATGGACCGAGAACAAGTCCCACAGGACTGCACAAAATTCCTGACATCACGAGATAAGGCAGGCCACCAAAAAGACCGACTCACCAAATCTCTGGTACCAAAATTACCTGGATGACCAGCCAACGCGGAGCAATGAATTTCAGACATCACTCTTTTCCTTCACTGGTCAGGGACATACAATTTTCCCATAGGGCAACGTTCAGGTTTGTCCTCTTGAAATTCCTCTAGGGCACGTCTCAAATCAGGTGAGATGGCGGAAAGAACTACATCCTCTTTTAGAATGGTAGTAGGCTCGGTCACATCAAGAGAATCCGCAAAGAAACTCCTAGAAAGGGCGTCCGCCTTAACATTCTTAGTGCCCGGAAGAAAAGAGACCACAAAATTACAACGCGTGAAATATAAGGCCCATCTAGCCTGTCTAGGATTCAAGCATTTGGCTGATTCAAGATAAATCAAATTCATTGTGGTCGGTGTGGACCACAACTTGATGTCTAGCTCCCTCCAACCAATGTCTCCACTCTTCAAATGCCCATTTCATGGCCAACAATTCTCGATTCCCCACGTCATAGTTACATTCAGATGGGGAGAATTTTCGAGAAAATAAGGCACAGGAATTCATCTTAGAAGTCACCGGATCGCTTTGGGACAAAACGGCTCCCGCACCAATCTCAGAAGCATCTACCTCCACCTGAAATGGGAGTGAGGCATCAGGTTGCCGTAGAACCGGAACAAAAGTGAATCTCCGCTTAAGCTCCCGAAATGCCAAGACTGCCTCTGGAGACCAATTCACCACATCAGCGCCCTTTCTGGTCAAATCAGTCAGTGGTTTAACAATATCAGAAAAATTACTTATAAATTTACGGTAGAAATTAGCAAAACCCAAAAACTTCTGGAGAGCCTTCAAAGAAGTGGACTGAACCCAATCATAAATGGCCTGTATCTTGGCCGGGTCCATTTCAATAGCAGACGGGGACAAAATGAATCCCAAAAATGACATCCTCTGTACACCAAAGAGGCACTTCAATCCCTTAACATACAGAGAATTTTCCCTCAAAATCTGGAGCACAGTCTGGACATGTTCCACATGAGAATCCCAATCACTGGAAAAGATCAAAATATCATCCAGATAAATGATCAAAAACTTATCCACAAAGTCCCAGAAAATATCGTTCATAAAAGACTGGAAGACAGAAGGGGCATTAGTGAGCCCAAAAGGCATTACCAGGTACTCAAAATGTCCCTCTGGGGTATTAAACGCCATCTTCTATTCATCCCCGTGCTTGATGTGAATAAGATTATACGCCCCCCCTGAGGTCAAGCTTGGTAAGCCAACAGGCACTTTCAATCCTGGAAAATAAATCAGAAATCAGGGGCAACGGGTACTGATATTTAACAGTGATTTTGTTAAGGGAATAATAGTCAATACATGGCCTTAATGAACCATCTTTCTTGGCCACAAAAAAACCCAGCACCTAAAGGTGAAGAGGATGGTCTAATATGACCCTTCTCCAACGACTCCTTGATATAAGATCGCATAGCATCATGTTCGGGTACTGATAAGTTGAAAAGCCGACCCTTGGGAAATTTACACCCGGGCATTAACTCAAACTGCACAGTAGGGTGACCGCAAAAAATCGATGTCGGAATTTTGTCCGTCTGGACCCCACAAACCGATTCCCCATTCCAGATATTGAGATAGCCAAAATTTGAGCTCGATCAAACGACGTTAACCCGTGCCGCTCGTCGCTCAAAGTTTGAAAAAAAATCAAAATTGAGGTATTTTAAGATTTAGGTATTTTGCATAGTCTGTTAGACTATAAAGAATGTGACAACAACATTGCAGAAATAGCCCTGACCAAATTTTCGAACCATTTGTGGTATTTGAATGCAGAGTTGGTGGGATTATCGTTTTTTGATCCCACCATTACAGACAATGAAAAGTTGTTAATGGCTAATAAATTGCTCAGTAAGCACAGATGAACCATGAGAGCACGCTAGGGTTGTAAATCCAAAAGTTAGGAAAGAAAAATTAAAAGAGGTAGGAAGTAACCGACTTTAACGACCTTCTGACAAAAGATGAAGAACAAAAGCAATATGTCCTGCAAGTTGTAAGCAAATGCCGAGCATTATATTCTGACGTTTCAAAAACTACTTTAACAAAAGCTCTAGAATAGATTAGATAACTATGTAAAATTATCAACTCATGGAGGTTAGCGTGCTCTGATGGTTCATCTGTGCTACTGAGCAATTTGAACCACTTAGCTGAACATGCAGGAGACATCAGACCTCAGGAGGCACAGGAAGAAAATCACCAGCAGGGATAGAGGGAGTCGGCTGTCTTAAATCCCAATCTGAAACCTCAGATCTCCAATCGTCTTCCTCATTATCAGGTGGCAAGCATCTGTCAATCAGATCAGCTCCACTACCTACAGTAACCACCAGAGGGAGCCCAGAAAGAGAAATCGCAACCCCTTTGTCAATATGACCAGCTCCACTACCTTCAGTAATCACCAGAGGGAAGCCAGAGAGAGAATTCACAACAGCGGTCCTTCAGAAGTGATGCTGCGGTACCACCTAGGGCGCTACTAGCCCGTCACGTGCATGAGGACAAAGAAAGCAGGAAAGGGAAAGTGCAGGAGGAATGCTGTGTGGACTGTAATGTTACTGATGTGTCCAGGACCGATGAAGAGAAAAGTAAAATCATTTGTTTGGCATCTGAACCAGTATCTATATCCATTCTTTCCACCCTATGCACCAAAACTGAGTGTACAGGAGATGTGCCTCACCGCAGTGGAATCTCTGACGGAGAACTAGAACCCCAAACAGGTACGCCGGCAGAAGCTGACAATTTTTCTGTGGAGGAGGCCAGGACACCAAGGCCCTTGTGTCCTCAGCCACAACTACCGTCCTGACTGAATCCTACATGTATACCAATTGTTGTGTAGATTATACTTATCTTAAAATTGCTTGCTCAATGCTGGATTCACTAACTAATCACTAAAAGGGTTCTGTCAGGATATCCAGAACTGACATCCAGCCAGTGTCAGGACCCTGAGAAACCCGTGCTGCTGCAGGGGCTTACCGGGGTCCCTAGGGAGAGGAGCACGTCCCAGAGGCTGTGAACTAACAGGGCCTGAACCACGTGACTACCAGAGGGTGGGGCCTTCCACAGGTCTCCCAGAGGAAGCAGGAGCATAGAGAGATTGCTTCAGCCCATATAGGACCTGAAGCACCTGACTGCTGGGGGCGTGGCTTAAACTCTGGTGAGTTAGGAGCTGAAGGAAAACTCCTAGAAGGGTAACTACGGTACAAAGTTACCAAGGGGCACAGACAGAGATGTAAACCAGATCAGGCAGGGGTCAAAGCACAAGATAGCATCACTACCCAAGGATTAGACAGAACGGATAGTCAGGACGTAGCAATAGATCAGTAAACCAGAACGGGCAATAGACGATACAGAAATGGCAGGCAAGCGCACAACGGGGACATACCAGGTCAGAAGCCAAGATATCAAACACAGAAGCATGCACACTGCACAAGGCACAAGTGCACAGGGGTCACTTAAACAAAGCCAAGGTCAAAAGTATAGCTGACAGAGAACCCTGGTAGTGAGTATAAATACCCCTCCCAGATCCAGAAAGAGGCCACATACACTTAATCCTGCGAGTGCAGAGCAAGAACCCTGACCAAACCATGACAGATTCACTTTGATATCCACTAATTAAATGGGAGTGGAAGAAACCTAAACAAAAGGAGTTCTTATCATCAACATCAATCGTAAATAACCTTTTCAAGAAAACACTTCGGCCATCTGGGATAAAGCCCCTAAAATTTATGTAGCTACTGTTTATCGTTCAAAAAAATTGCAATTGCTCTTTGATAATAGAGGAAGATGGATGGTCTCCTGAGATGAGCCTGGGAGTATCAGCCTGTTAATTTTAGCCGGCCATAGCAACCGCAGTAAGACAAAAAGCAAGAAGCAGAAGAGATCCCCACAATCATGGGTAACAGTAAAGACCCTAAAAATCATCGAAGAAAATGAATGGCAAAAGCAAAAGGTAACAATGAGGATGCAGACAACATCAGTAAAAGACTAAAGAGAGCCATTAGAGCAGACAAAGAACTTTATTACCAACAGATATGTACAGAGATAGAAAGGGAACATCTGAGGGACAAGATCAAAGAGATACAATGAAAATTTCAACCAAGAGTGGGCATGTTGAAAAATGCCAGAGGGAATAAACTAACTGAGCCAGAACAGATCAAGGAATGATGGAAAGAGAACACGGAGCACCTCTACAAGAATGACTCAGTGATACAGGAAGAAACTGAGACTAGAAATGTTAGAAAGCCAAACATCCTGAAAGACGAAGTCATTGCTGAGATAAAACTTCTGTCAAACAACAAAGCGACTGTTTGTGACAATATTGCAATAGTGCTAATAAAGTCTTCTGAAGAAGCAGTTGATGTCATCACACACCTGTGTCAGCAGATATGGACAACTGGTAAATTGCCCAAGGTGTGGATAAGATTAGTGTTTATTCCTATTCCGAAGAAGGGAGAAAACTTTCTAACTATTGCACTCATACATCATGGCATTAACATACTACTGAAGATCCTACAAAGACGCTTACATCTTTATTTTGACAAAGAGCTTCCAGAGGAACAGGCAGAATTCAGAAAAGGCAGAGAAACAAGAGATATGATTGCTAACATTAAATGAATAATGGAAAAGGCCAAAGTATACAAGTAGATCTATTTCTGCATCATTGACTACAGTAAAGCCTTTGACTTTGTTGTTCACCAGGTACTTTGGAATACCATGAAAAATATGGATGTTCCGAACCACATGATTAACCTAATTATCAACCTTTACATCGACCAAGAAGCAACAGTCCGAATGGAACATGACATGGTTCAAAGGAGAGCAAGGTGTCAGACAAAGCTACATCCTGTCACCATTTCTCTTCAATGTACATACAGAAGCTATTTTCAGGAAGGCTGGACTTGACAAAAAAGATAAAGCAATCAAAATTGCTTGACTAACCATCAACAATCTCACATACACAGAAAATACAGCATTGAGAGCAATAAGCATAGTTGGAATGATGGACTTACACAGTGTCAAGATGGATAGCTTGAATATAGGACTGCTACTCAACAGAAAGAAGACAAAGATTTTGACTATTGCCAGGTGCGACCAGGACACATTTCAGATGGACAGCGATGACCTGGAAGTTGTAAAGAACTTCAACCTATTTGGATCAATGATCACTCAAGATGCAACGATGATACTGGAAGTCAATAGGAGAATAGCTATGTGCAAATGAACAATGAAGTCACTGGACAAGGAATTTGAACACTTTTTCCTTCCACTCAACTTTCCCTTAATATGCTTGGATACAGCACTCTGTGAACTTCCAGCTTCTTTAGCAATGACCTTTTGTGACTTACCCTCCTTGTGGAGTGTGTCAATGACTGCCTTCTGGACATCTGTCCAGTCAACAGTCTTCCCCATGATTGTGGAGCCTACTGAAATAGACTAAGGGACCTTTTTTTAAATGCTTAGGAAGCCTTTGCAGGTGTTTTTTGTTAAATTATTCTAGTTTACTGAGATAATTACTTTTTGGTTTTCATTGGCTATAAGCCATAATCATCAACATTAAGAGAAATAAACACTTGAAATAGATCACTCTGTTTGTAATGACTTTATATATTATATGAGTTTCACTTTTTGTATTGAAGAACTGAAATAAATTAACTTTATAATGATATTCTAATTTTGTGAGAAGCACCTGTATCTTAGCCATAAAATCCTGGAAGAGATGCTCATTATTCTTTGTGTCCTTTCAAGGTCCCAGGAAAGAGCTTGGGGCATCCAAGAGCACCTTAGCTCAATTGATTAGTGGAGTTACACTGAGGAGCAAAACGGTAACAATGTTTTGAACTTTTGACTTTCAGGCTCCATTCCTCACCATCCGATACTGCGTGGAATGTGAAACTGCCATAATTTTATAGACATTCATCTTGGATATCTCGTAATAAACTAATTATATGCAAAATAACCTATTTTGCATATAATTAGTTATGTAGATTGTTGTCATGTCACTGCAATGTTTCTGTTTTGCTCCTAAAAATCTAAATTTTAATTTTTATTATTATGTAAATCCACCTTTGTCTTTCAACACTTTCTGAACCCTTCTAGACATGCTGTTGATCAGATTCACGCATGTTTCAACCAAAATCTGTCCCAGGTCGCTTCTACAAAGTTGGTGCATACTAGTCGACTCACTTGGGTATATATACAGCTTTTTCTTCAACTCTACCAACAAGTGTTCGATTGGATTGAGGTTTGGGGACTTTGGTGGCCAATCCATTACCTCTACTTTATTGTTATTGAACCATTTCTTAGCCAATCTTGATGTATGATTCAAATCGATGTCATGCTACAGCACTATGTCGCCCTTTTCATACCCATAGTACTCAAGTGAATGATGTAACTCATCTTGTAGGATGCTCACATATATCATGTAGGATGCTCACACATAGCTCAGCATTGAGACCACCATCGATCTTGTTCATGTATCCAGCTACTTTGGCTGTGAAACAATCCCATATCATTAGGTTTCCTCCACCAAACTTGAGAATTCTTGTTTTCCTTGTTTATTTCAGACTCATTTGCACACATCAGAGCCTAGTCTATTGACTTTTGTCCCATCGGTCCAACTCAACCGTTCCCAATCTACTGTCCACTCTTCATACTGTTTTGCAAACTTGAGCCGACGTTTCTTATGGCGATATGATGTCGAGGCTTTTTCATCTTTTTAAGGCACCATTTCAAGCATGTAACGTGCTTGCATAGATGTCTGTGACCTTACTATTACGAAGGCCCTCCACTGCCGTGTTTGGCGCACCAGAACTGATACACCTTGTGATGAGCCGACTTGTTGAATTTGATATTTTACCTGGACATCTACCTCTTGGCTTTTGAATGGATGGAATTCATTTTGTATTCGTCCAACTGGCATGGCACTCACATGATGAAATTTGACCATTTTCTTGGCCGAGAGACTGCTATCTTCATGGCTTCTCCTCGATTCGAATCAGTGACCTTTCACTTAGGAATCAATCTAATAACACACTGAGCTATTAGGGAGTGTGATAAAAGCTTGTGATTTGTAATATACAGGAAGAAAAATATTTTTCCAACGCAAGGAGCAAAACAGTGATAATGCAGTGACATGACAAGAATCTGCATAACTAATCATATACAAGATAGTTGCAAGTCAAGTTTATGTATAAGGTAGCCACGACGATTGTCTCAAGTTCAAAGCAGTAGTGGATGGTGAGATATGGAGTCTGAAAGTCAAAAGTTCAAAACATTGTTACCCTTTTGCTCATCAGTGTATCAAGTTACCTATTCTTCAAGTGATCAGGCTGTGACGGTGGCCTGATGGCTGATGGCTCATTCTACAAGAGCAATTTCGACTTCCTGATCGGAAAACCCAAATGTTTCCATTGAGCAAATACGTAAGACCTCAGTCTGGTCCTCACCTTATACATTCTACAAACACTATAGCTTGGCCTTGGGATCCTTTTCTGATCTGTACTTTGGGATTAGTGGTTTCTTCCTAAAGTTTATGGGTGATAGGAAAAGACGTAAATTACTTTTTGGATTTTTCCGAACCTGTGACAGCACCCTTATGTTCCCTCCCTTTACTAGTTAATTGGTGGGTTGGATGTAAGACTCACGTAATGTGGAAAAAAAGTACTTTCCTTTTTTGAATTGTTTATTTTGTTATGCATATAAACTACTAAAGTGGTGTCCTCTCATGCTTTGAAAACCATTGATGCGATTGGAGAGGAGTCTTCTTTTATTCTGTAGGTTTCCTGTCCTTCTTGAAGGGTGGTTCCTCTCTCTCTGGGGTGCTATCTTGGGTTCTGGAAAATTCAATTACAGTGCCTTGTGAAAGTACTCGGCCCCCTGGAACTTTTCAACCTTTTCCCACATATCATGCTTCAAACATAAATATACCAAATGTAAATTTTTGGTGAAGAATCAACAACAAGTGGAACACAATTGTGAAGTTGAACGAAATGTATTGGTTATTTGAAATTTTTGTGGAAAGTCAAAAACTGAAAAGTGGGGCATGCAATATTATTTGGCCCCTCTACTTTCAGTGCAGCAAACTCACTCCAGAAGTTCATTGTGGATCTCGGAATGATCCAATGTTGTCCTAAATGACTAATGATGGTAAATAAAATCCACCTGTGTGTAATCAAGTCTCCGTATAAATGCACCTGCTATGTGATAGTCTCAGGGTTCTGTTTGAAGCACAGAGAGCATCATGAAGACCAAGGAACACAACAGGCAGGTCCGTGATACTGTTGTGGAGAAGATTAAAGCCGGATTTGGATACAAAATGATTTCCAAAACTTTAAACATCCCAAGGAGCACTGTGCAAGCGATCATATTGAAATGGAAGGAGTATCATACCACTGCAAATCTACCAAGACCCGGCTGTCCCTCTAAACTTTCATCTCAAACAAGGAGAAGACTGATCAGAGATGCAGCCAAGAGACCCATGATCACTCTGGATGAACTGTATGTCTTTTCTCATCTACTCTAAGCTGATTTATGACCCCAGACCACAAACAGATTTTGATATTTATATTCTATTCTTCCAAAAGAAGATGTTTATTAGCATCCTTAATAGGACCTGTGCACAATATATACCGTATGGGAATAAACATGCTAGAAATAGGAGGAAACCACTATGGCTAAATAGAGCTGTAAGGGGTGCAATAAGAGATAAAAATAAAGCATTTAGAGAATTAAAGCAAGTAGGTAGTGATGATAAATTCTGTAAAAAGCCAATCAAAACAGCAAGATTGAGACAGAGAGACTCATTGCCAGAGAAAGTAAAAATAATCCCAAAATATTCTTTAGCTACATAAATAGTAAGAAACTAAAAAATGATAGTGTTGGTCCCCTTAAAAATAGTCTGGGTGAAATAGTGGATGAGGATGAGGAAAAAGTCAATATGCCAAATGACTTTTTTTCAACAGTATTTACACAAGAAAATCCCATGACGGATAACATGATCAGGGATAAAAATTCTCCATTAAATGTCACCTGCTTAACCCAGCAGGAAGTATGGCGGCGTCTAAAAATCACTAAAATTGACAAATCCCCGGGCCTGGATGGGATTCACCCCCGAGTACTGCAGGAATTAAGCACAGTCATAGATAGACCATTATTTTTAATCTTTAAAGATTCCATAATAACAGGGTCTGTACCACAGGACTGGCGTATAGCAAATGTGGTGCCAATATTCAAAAAGGGGACAAAAACTGAACTTGGAAATTATAGGCCAGTAAGTTTTACCGCAACTGTGGGTAAAATCCTGGAGGGTTTTCTAAGAGATACTATACTGGAGTATCTGGAGAAGAATAACCTTATGACCCAATATCAACATGGGTTTACAAGGGACCGTTCCTGTCAGACTAATCTGATAAGCTTTTATGAAGAGGTAAGTTCCGGACTGGACCAAGGGAATGCAGTGGAAGTGGTGTACATGGACTTTTCAAAAGCTTTTGATACCTTGCCAAACAAAAGGTTGATACATAAAATGAGAACAATGGGGATAGGGGAAAATATGTGTAGGTGGGTTAAGAGCTGGCTCAGGGATAGGAAACAAAGGGTGGTTATTAATGGAGCACACTCGGACTGGGTCACGGTTAGCAGTGGGGTACCACAGGGGTCAGTTTTGGGCCCACTTCTTTTTAACATATTTATTAATGACCTTGTAGGGGGCATAGAGAGTAGAATTTCAATATTTGCAGATGACACTAAACTCTGTAGGGTAATCAATACAGAGGAGGACAATTTTATATTACAGGAGGATTTATGTAAACTAGAAGTTTGGGCTGATAAATGGCAAATGAGCTTTAATGGGGATAAATGTAAGGTCATGCACATGGGTAGAACGAACAAGATGTATAATTATGTGCTTAATTGTAAAACACTGGGCAAAACTGTCACTGAAAAAGACCTGGGTGTATGGGTGGACGACAAACTCACATTTAGTGGCCAGTGTCAGGCAGCTGCTGCAAAGGCAAATAAAATAATGGGATGCATTGAAAGAGGCATAGATGCTCATGAGGAGAACATAATTTTACCTCTATATAAGTCACTAGTGCGACCACACTTAGAATACAGTGTACAGTTCTGGTCTCCGGTGTATAAGAAAGACATAGCTGAACTGGAGCGGGTGCAGAGAAGAGCGACCAAGGTTATTAGGGAACTAGGGGGTCTGCAATACCAAGACAGGTTATTACACTTGGGGTTATTTAGTTTGGAGAATCGAAGGCTTAGGGGTGATCTTATTACAATGTATAAATATATGCGGGGACAGTACAAAGACCTTTCTAATGATCTTTTTACTCTTAGACCTGTGACGGGGACAAGGGGGCATCCTCTACGTCTGGAGAAAAGAAGGTTTAAGCATACTCACAGACGCGGATTCTTTACTGTAAGAGCAGTGAGACTATGGAACTCTCTGCCATATGATGTTGTAATGAGTGATTCCCTACTAAAATTTAAGAAGGGCCTGGATTTCTTTCTTGAAAAGTATAATATTACAGGGTACATACACTAGTTTCCTTAATATTGCGTTGATCCAGGGAGCTAGCCTGATTGCTGTATGTGGAGTCGGGAAGGAATTTTTTTCCCCAATGTGAAGCTTACTGTTTGCCACATGGGTTTTTTTTGCCTTCCTCTGGATCAACATGTTAGGGCAGGTTAGGACAGAATATGGGTTGAACTAGATGGACTTAAAGTCTCCCTTCAACCTTAATAACTATGTTACTATGTGTGGTCATAATTCTGGTGGACATGTCTTTTGCAAATTTACATACTCAATGCTCTTGTATAGAAAAATGAAAATTTCTAAGAGTCTGAGCCTTTAAAAAAGCTAAGGCTTCATAGCAACTTTTTTGTCCCTTATGAATAGAAGTATAATTTCTCGACTTTGTTGTTTTCACTTGCGATTGGTGCAGACGAACTTCAACTCTTTTTTCCTCATAAAGAAACATTGAGGTCAATTGTGAATTAGACTGATGAATTTTGTAACTAACACCTTTCTAACAAAAGACGTCCCAAGTATCCCTAAGGTCTCCATAAAGGACCTGACATTTTTGTAAAACACGGGTCTGAAATAGTAAAATTCGTTCTGAATTCCGGGGTTGTGGGATACATGGCTCTTCTCGTTTTGGAAGAGCTAGATGTTGCAAATTAACAGCGAGGGGAATTCTGCACACTGTGATCCCACAACCTGGAAATTTGCACCCCTACTCTTGCTAGAAAGTTGGGTCTTTTAGAGGGATATTAAGGACACTTGGAACCTCTTTTGTTAATAGGGGTTATTTAGAAAATTCACAAGTCTGAGGCTATTCACTGTCTACTGTTTTTGGCAATAAAAAAGGCAGCCCCAGACTGGTGATAGGTACTCTTTAAATTCTTTACAAACACTTTGCCTTGTCTTTTTATGCTTAAAAATAATCATTTCCCAATGTGAATTCTTAAAATATGTGTTTATTCTCTGCAAGTCTTCATGAAACCTGATATTTTGTCTGGTTGCCTTCCTCATGGCTGACACATAAATCACTGAGCTTTGTGCAATAAAATACTTGTGTTTTGTGGAAAACTCTTAACCGCCTTTCCTTTTCTAATCATTATGCAATACAAGTCTGCATTCTGTATCTGTATTGTTCACAGTGGAGTGATTCAGCATCTTGATTGTTTCACACAATGTGTTTCATTGAACAAGGGCCACCGAGTACTTAATGTTAAATCAAACAACATTTGTGCTAGAATGTTTCCAATGACGCTTCCTCTGCGGCTCATCAGCATTTGTGCACTATTATTCTCTTGATGTCTCCCTTTTAGTTCTCGCTGTTTAAAGTAGTGTTTACAAGATGTTCTGGTCACATAGACAATACAGTGATGATTAGGTCTTTTCTTTCTTCGAGGTATACGTGAGCACGTAAGTGTAGGCAGATTGTTCTCAATGCCTTCTACGCCTCATATGTGACATCACTGGGGTTGTAATGAAATAAAGAAACCTATACTTTAAAATTCAAATAGCCAAATCAGGCAGAATTTTAATCATCTCATAATTAATGTTCTTAGAGACGACCATAAATTCAGAACAAGGAAGGTTGAGAGATGTTTCATCATGTATGACTGGCTTAACAAATATCTCTTGAGACTGTAGATCGTAAAACACAGGGTCCTTTGTGCTACAGCCATACCAGATGCCATTGCTGTGTTTTTCAAGATTGTATTCTTAGGAATAGTCAGTGTAAGCAATTTATATGCAAAGCCTTTCAGTCTGTTTCTTGAGACAAATGGCACACAGATGAACTAGCTCATATCAGACTATAGCCCTGATTATTGACCTGGCCTTACTGAATTAAAGATCAATACAAAATCAATATGCTTAGAACTATAA
Source organism: Dendrobates tinctorius (assembly GCF_039654945.1). Classification (NCBI taxonomy): domain Eukaryota; kingdom Metazoa; phylum Chordata; class Amphibia; order Anura; family Dendrobatidae; genus Dendrobates; species Dendrobates tinctorius. The sequence continues at coordinate 12,537,127 of NW_027361712.1, read as the reverse complement.
ACTATATTTAAGTAAATATATTGAGTATGATATCATGATGTTGCACTGAAGCCTTGTCCTGTTCTGCTATTTGTCTGAGTTTATCCATCCATCACTACATCCATCCATTCACCAATCCATCCATCCACCACTGCATCCATCCATCCACCAGCCCAGGCATCCACCACTGCATCCATCTATCCATCCATCCACCCACCAATCCACCACTGCATGCATCCTTACACCAATCTATCAATCCATGCATCCACCAATGCATCCATCCACCAATTCATCCATCCATCCATCCATCCAACCAACCATCCACCAATTCATCCACCAATCCATCCAACCATATATCCATCTATCTTTGCATAATCTGTGTGATTGTTTCTATTAATTCTGGTAAAAGACTGGAGAACACGGTGTGGTGACAATCTGAGAGTTAATCTGAGACTTAGAGAAAATGTTTAGGTCATTCAGTGCATTACTAATGAGTATAGGAAAGATGTATATCTTTGTACCGTGTTAGCCAGTGGATAGAAAAATATTCAGGATTGAGAGTCCTCAGTAGTTGATACCTTTTAATGGCTAACTGAAAAGATGGTAATACATTGCAAGCTTTCGAGACTACTCAGGTCTCTTCATCAGGCTAGACTAATACAAAATCTGAAGTCACATATTTATGCACAATACAGCCTAGAAAAAATGCAATAGATAAGACAAGTGACGTGAAGCAGAACTATCAATATGGGATATCCCATATTGATAGTTCTGCTTCACGTCACTTGTCTTATCTATTGCATTTTTTCTAGGCTGTATTGTGCATAAATATGTGACTTCAGATTTTGTATTAGTCTAGCCTGATGAAGAGACCTGAGTAGTCTCGAAAGCTTGCAATGTATTACCATCTTTTCAGTTAGCCATTAAAAGGTATCAACTACTGAGGACTCTCAATCCTGAATATTTTACTAATGAGTAGTGATTCATAGCTGCTCAGAAGTAATCATTACACTTTTACTGTTTGCACTCTTAGTATGAGCACGTCTCTTACTTTTATGTTTGTTTGACCTTTAAACAGAGTTTATCATATGGGTACATTGAATTAATAATGTTATGTTTCATAGATTTTTGCTGCTCTAACGTTTCGAGTGTCCTTTTAGTGCCATTCCTTGTCTCTTATAGAGACCTTTCATAAGAGGGTCACTTTTTCTTTTTAAATCCAAACCATTATTAAATAACATTTTACTTATCCGTTCCTCTTTCGAAAAAGGCCACAAGTGGTGGTTGTAGAAGGAAGTTCTGACTAAGCATGAACTACCACTGCAGCCTAAATATAGTTAACAGCACTTATTCCCCCCTGTGCCTACGTGCAGAGCCAGCAAGTCCTTCAGCTGTGATGACGAAATGCCATACATTTCTTCCTGGAATAGTACAGATGAAAGACCGCTTGTTATGATGAGGTTTCAGAGCTTACAAAACACAGTGTCAGAAATCTTCTGGGTGTGTTCGGTCAAAACTTAGCAAGATTTTATGGAAAATAAAAATACAGACGATGAGAAGGAAAATAAATTAACGGATGTAATGTTTCAGTCTAAATATGCTCTTCATTTATTAACAGGAAAAACTATTGAAGAAACTGCATGTTTCAGGAGCAATTAAACACAACTATATAAGACTAATGGCATAAGAACAACTTATCAGAGAGGACCTTGTGTGTGTTCTGTCTGTGCTTTTCGCTGATAGATCACGTAGCCATGCTGCTCACATTTCCTTTGTTTGCAGACTGATAGTTTTTTTTTTTTTAAATAGAGACATGTTCATTTTTGATCCACTTTTTTCTTAATTTTTATTTCGCCAATTCAGGTGAATGGGTCCATGAAACAAAACGGATTTGCACCGATTCCTTGTATGGGTCATGCAAGTTCTGTCCAATTTTTTTATACTGTTCAACCCCTTAATGAACTGTGACATACATTTTCATGTGCACAGTGTATAAAGCAGCTCAGGATGAGAATGTTTGTGTATGTATATCGTGTGTGCCACATGCAGTTTGTGTGTAACATGCTATGTGTGTGTATGTAGCATGGAGTATGTCTATGTAACATAGAGTGTGTGCCACATGTGTGCAGTTTGTGTGTAAAATACTATGTGTGTGTATGTAACAGAGTGTTTGTCAGATGCGGTTTGTGTACAGCATACTATGTGTGTGTATGTAACATAGAGTGTGTGTGCCACATGCAATTTGTGGGTGGGTAACATTCTATGTGTGTGTGCGTGATATAAAGGGTGTGCCACAATCAGTTTGTGTGTAACATACTATGTGTGTGTATGTAGCAGAGTGTCAGATGTGATTTGTGTATAACATACTATGTGTGCTTATGTAACATAGAGTGTGTGTGCCACATTCAATTTATGGGTGGGTAACATTCTATGTGTGTGTGCGTGATATAGAGGGTGTGCCACAATCAGTTTGTGTGTAACATACTATGTGTGTGTATGTAGCAGAGTGTCAGATGTGATTTGTGTATAACATACTATGTGTGCTTATGTAACATAGAGTGTGTGTGCCACATTCAATTTATGGGTGGGTAACATTCTATGTGTGTGTGCGTGATATAGAGGGTGTGCCACAAGCAGTTTGTGTGTAACATACTATGTGTGTGTATGTAGCAGAGTGTCAGATGAGGTTTGTGTATAACATACTATGTATGTATGTAACATAGAGTGTGTGTGCCACATGCAGTTTGTGGGTGGGTAACATTCTATGTGTGTGTGTGTGATATAGAGGGTGTGCCACAAGCAGTTTGTGTGTAACATACTATGTGTATGTAGCAGAGTGTCATATGTGGTTTGTGTATAACATAATATGTGTGTGTGTGTGTGTATGTACTGTAACATAGAGTGTGTGTGCCACATGCAGTTTGTGGGTGGGTAACATTCTATGTGTGTGTATGTAGCATGGAGTGTGTGTGTGTGTGTGACATAGAGGGTGTGCCACATGCAGTTTGTGTATAACATACCGTGTGTGTATGTAACATAGAGTGTGTGTCAGATGCAGTTTATGTGTAACATACTATTTGTGTGTATGTAGCATGGAGTGTGTGTGTAACATACCATGTGTGTAGCATCCATACTCGAAAAAACAGCACTGCAGACAAGTGTAGGTGTAAACATGTTGCCAATCAGCCAACAAATTAGTACATTTTCACCCGGACCAAACTATCTAAACCCAGTCTTGTGTGCAGGACAGTTTAAGCAGTGTAGAAATTGCAGCAGCAATTGTACTTTGGTAAGTGATAAGTGCTTCCTCCTGGCAACAGCAGGACATGAAATATCCCACAATACCTCTGTTACATTTCTATATATATAATTGTAAAGGGGTTAAGTAAAATGTTCCATGTTGTATTTATTATTCTTTGCTAAGATGGTACTGCTACATGTTTACATGTATTATTGCACATATGAAATGGTACTGCTACCCCTTCTGGGTATTGTTTTGTCTTTATGTGCCAACTGTGGATATATTGTGTGACGTTATCAGTAAAGAAACTGTTCAAGTTACTATGGACTCTGTCTTAATTACTGGGAGTCGCCTCAGAGAAGGGCCTTCGCCGTTTGGGAAGTACCCAGGCGGACCCGAACCTGGAGACGCAGGTACGCTGAACAGTGGATTACAAATTTCTGTGAGGGAAGGCCAGGACACTGATGCTTTAGTGTCTCTGGCCATGACCATAGTTTTGGTCGACTCTTACATTTGGCATAGTCGGCAGGATGGCAGCTGTGGAATTGGTGGGATATGGCAAAGAAGTAGACAACAACAAGAACCGCGTCCTTTTTGGGCGGTGCCATCGTCCACTGGTGCCAAAACCTGCCTGTCAGTTTGCCCCAGCCTGCTCCTGGTGGGTGCAGATGAAGAAGAGAAAACCCCACCCTCTTCCACTGACCTACAACAGATGGGTGGAGTTGAAGGAGGCAGACCCCCTGGAAATTGGTGAAACCCAGAAGAAAATCCCGGAAGAAGCTGTGCAGCGCCATTTTGTGAAGAACCGGCCATGATGCAGCACTCCTGCACCTGTAGCTGCCAGGGCATGGGCCGCATTGAGTGGAGGTGGCGGCGGGAGAGAGCGGAAGCCCAGCCTGGCCCAGCGTGAAATCGGCGGAGGTCCCCACCTGTCTGCCTGCGGAGTTGCCTCGGCCGTGGAGTCGGCAGCCAATGGAGCTACCATCTATTTGGGAGCTGGACTTTTCACGTGCGGAGCCAGCGGTGCAGTGTTGGACTCGAGGAGCGGGTGATCCGGAGCCCTTGCTGTTTGTTCAGCTGAGACCAGAACTGAAGGCTGCCTTGGAGGAACCGCGGACAGAAATGGATATTGAGCTGGCACTCCATACATCTGTCCAGTGTGTGGGCATCCCCGCGCAGGTGTAGGTAACAGCAGGTTCTCAGGATGCAGTGACGAGACACGAGACGGAGTGTGATTTTGGAAAGTAACATTTATGAACTGGAGCCGCTAGGGCTATGCTGAGCAACCTAAAAGGGATAACAAAAATTGTCCACACAGGGACTCAACAACAATAACAATACTTTTCTTATCAAGAATGTGACTAACCCGGCAAAGCCGGCTATTATAGGCCTCGCGATGGCCGACTATTGGTCCTTATCTCCTAAAGTCAACTTATCCTTCTGGACACCCTTCGGTGTCGCTGGTGCATCTGCTTCGGCATATCGGATGTGGGTGCTTTGAGGCCGCTGCCGCTAAGTTCAGCTGCTGAAGAACGGCCTGGACCCCTGGGCGTCTCAGCACCCAAGGGGGGGTTGGGGCACAATAGGCCCTAAAGGATCTTTGCTGTTGGGGCACAACAGGCCCTGAAGTGTCTGTGCTATTGGGGCGCAACAGGCCCTGGGGTATTCCTGAAGCTGGGGGCACACCAGGCCCTGAAGATTCTATGCCGTTGGGGCGCAACAGGGCCTGGGGTAGTCTTATCCGACTCCTGTGACAAAGAGAGGTTGTGTTGCAGTTTCCAGAAGTGACTGTTTGCAGGCCTATGCTAAGGGTTCCTCTGTAGACGGAGAGTAGGCCTCAACCGCTGACTGTGTCGAGATGGCGTCCACTGCCGTCGGTGATGAAGAGACCGCAGCCGCGGGCTGAGGCAGGGAGGCAGTGGGAAAGCCGCTGCAGCAGGCTGACGTGAAATCTCAGTGGCGGCTCGGGGTCGCGGACCCGCCGCACCAGAGCGAGGAACAGCGGTAACGGCTGTGGCTGACGGTGGGTTGGGAGCGGCCCCCAATTCGGGTGAGGCACAAGATTCTTGTCGGTGAGTTCGTCGCTTACCCTCCACAGACCACCGATGGTATCCCCGTGGAACAACGTCGGTTAAGCTGGCTCTCTCCTCCACAGCTTCCTGTCTCCTGTCAGCCTCTCTGCCAACTGAACTCTCAGCGCCCCCCCTGCTCCTTTTATCCTCACCCTGACTCCTGTTGCCCTGTCACCTCCAGTCATGCCCTCTCCTTCATTGCCCCCCTGGTACCGTTCCTTCCGGCACCCAGATGGCGGCCTCTCTGGTTCCGGCACAGACACTGTACGGGAGTCCTCCTCCCCACACTCCCCCATCCTCTGTCTATTGGTATTGATCCATAGGGGCATCACTTTTTGCTGCCATATGAACTGGTCTTGTTCGTATCGTTCAGGAGGTTTGCCGGCTGTTGACCGCTCGGAGCGTCTTAGTTCGACAGTGGTGGGGTCTTCCGGGGTGGTGGACGGTGGTGGGTCGATTGGTATGGACGGGCTAACTGTGTCAGTCGGCTCATTATTGAGTGGAGGGCCTATGGATATTGGAGGAAAGTCTTCGTCGTCATCCGGGTCCCAAAACACGGGCGGCGGCTCAGATGTCGAAGGGGCAGGTTCCGGTTGTTTTGGGTCGGTGGAGATACACGGGCGTAGCATATTACGATGCACAATGCGGGTAGGCAGCGTTTTATCTTCCTCAGGTCGTATTTCATAGACAGGTCCTTCAGGGTTGATAAGGCGTAGGACCCGATAGGGACTCTCTTCCCAACGTGGCTCCAGTTTGCTCTGGGGTCGTTGATCTAGTACAAGTACACGGTCTCCGCTTTGGAGGTGAGGAGGTGGAGTTGTATTCTTTCCTGGGTATTCCAAGTCTCGGAGTTTGGTATGTACGATTCGATGAAGAGTTTGCAGCCGGTGACGATGATTTCGGACCCAAGACGACACTCCGGTCCAGGGCTGAGGCTCTTCGGGGTCCAACTCCACCTCCGTGATCCCTTTACCCTCTCGTCCGAACAACAGGGAGTAGGGGGTATAGCCAGTAACTCGGTGCACCTGGTTGTTGTAGACCAATACTAATTCAGGAACATATTCTTGCCAACGGGCCTTCTTGTCACTCTCCAGAGTACGCAACATTTAAATCAATGTCTGATTAAATCGTTCACAGGCCCCGTTTCCTTGTGGGTGATATGCTGTAGTCTGGGATTTATCAATCCCGTAGAGATGGTGCAGTTCCTACATAACTTTTTCCAAAAAACAGGCTCCCTGATCAGAATGTATTAGTTGGGGGCTGCCGTACACTTGTATGAAGTTTCTGCAAATTGCGGAAGCGGCCGACTCCACGGTCTGGTCTCGAGTGGGGGTGACCACAGCGAACTTGGTGAAATGATCCACCATGACGAGGCAGGGTTTGTATCCTTGGAATGCGGGACCAATGGTCAGGTAATCTACCGTCAGGAGCTCAAGGGGTGCTGAGGTCACAATTGTCTGTATTGGGGCTCGTTGAATGGGCGGTTTGGCTAATTCGCATGAACGGCAGGTCCGGCAAATTTCTTCCACAACAGCTGGCAAGCGTAGGTGGTAAGCTTTCTGTTGCAGCCATTGCAAGGTCTTTTTAGCTCCGAAGTGAGCCCCTTTTTCGTGAGCCTCTCGAACCGTTTCGTGGAGTTGGGCTCCGGGTGTAACCACCTGCCACACTGTCGTTAAGGCTGTCGGCGATGTTATTTTACGGTACAATAGTCCCTTTCGGATAACCAGCCTCTTCCATTGTCGCAATATCAGCGACATGTCTTGAGTCAAAGTTTGTCATTGGGAAGCATTAGGCAATTGGCCAGCGGCGATCCACGTTCGGAGAAGTCCAACTTATTCATCTTCTTGTTGCTGTTGTATCCACTTATCCCGAGACTGCTCCAGTATACCCCTTGGGGTCTCTGGGGAAGATACTTTCTGATTGGCAGTTGTGAGCGCGGCAGCGGTGAGGGCGAACGGTATCTCCTCCCCTTCTAATTCTTCGTCTCGATTCTTTCCTGGAGTTGTATGCCGAATCCTGGAGAGGGCGTCAGTATGTACATTTTCGGCCCCTCTTTTGTAGATGATTTTATAGTTGAACTTCGCCATCCGGGCCACCCATCATTGTTCCAGAGCCCCCTGTTTGGCATTTTCCAAATGAGCCAGCGGGTTGTCATGGAGTGAGCGGCTTCCATATGTGATCACTCTCTCCCGGCCGTGTTGAACTTGTGACAACACAGCCCCCAGCCCTTGAAGACTCCCGTCAGTGTGCAAGCTGAACGGTTGTGAGAAATCCGCATAGGCCAACATCGCATCCGAGAGCGCAGCCTTGAGGTCTCGGAAGGCCTCTTCCTGAGGTTGTTGCCACTGGACTCTTCATCCATTTGCCCCAGCGGGAGCCCCCTTCAGCAGATCGTGCAGGGCTCGAGCTAGACGAGCAAAATTCTTTACGAAACGACGGTAATATCCGGCCAGCCCCAGAAAAGCCCGCACGTCTTTGACCATCTCGGGGGTAGGCCATCCCTGAATAGCAGCAACCTTCTCTCGGGTAGGCCTTACACCTTCTGCCGAAACGACATGACCCAGACACTCGATCTGGGAGCGAAATAGATGGCATTTCTGAGGTTTTACCTTCAACCCGTACTTTTGCAACCGGCCGAGCACCTGCCCCAACTGCTTTAGGTGGTCCTCGAAGGTGGCAGCATAGACGATGATATCGTCCAGGTAGATCAATGTGGTCTCAAAGTTGAGATCTCCCAGACACTGCTCCATCAACCGCTGAAAGGTCCCCGGGGCGTTGGCCAGTTCAAACGGCATTCAATTAAACTCAAATAGTCCCATAGGCAATATGATCGCCGTCTTGGCTCTATCTTCTTCTGACATGGGCACCTGCCAGTACCCACTGGCCAAGTCCAGAGTCGAAAAATATGTCGCCTTTCCCAAGGCGGACAAGGATTCTTCTATGCGGGGCAGTGGGTATGAGTCTTTAATAGTGCAAGCATTCAGCTTCCGATAATCCACACAGAATCCTAATGTACCATCTTTTTTTCAGACCAACATGATGGGGGCTGCCCAGGGGCTTTGGCTTTCTCGTATCACCCCTTTTCGCTACATCTGGGCCAACAAAGTTTTCACCTCTTGGTAGAGTTGTGGAGGAATCTGTCAGTATCGTTCCCGGATGGGGGCCGCTCCTGCCGTGGGAATTTCATGAGTGATGGCAGTGGTACACCCAAAATCTTCCTCATGACTAGCAAATACTTCATGGCACTGTCCAAGCAATGTCTTTATCAGTGATAACTGGGCTGAAGTTAACCCGGAGAGCTCGGCCTGCATCTGCTCCAGAATAATTCGACCCTTCTCCTGAGCCGAGACCTCGGTGGCCTGTAGAGTTCGAATAGTCACTTCCCAAGGATCCTCGGATTGTACTCTTAATTGAACCGCAGGAGCTGGCAGCACTTCCTCCAAGGGCCTTACTAGCTTGGCCAGTTCGGTCTGCGCTTTCAGAACGATTTCTCGGTCTTCGAGGTTGACGCAGCGCACTAGGACGGTTCCTTTTTGCACGGTAGCCAGGGAACGGGCCACCAGCATGCCAGGAGGCAAGCGCTCTGAGTGGCATGGCTCCACCTGCATCCCCACGCCCTCCAAGGGTATTGAAGCTCGAATTGGCAGGGCCACCACAGTCTGACCAGGAGGTAGAACAAGCAGGGGAGCCGCTAGCGTGATGACTTTGCCCAGAGCCTCGCCTTCCCTGCAGTCCTGATGGACCCGTGCTTCCCGCACCAACTGCTGGAATACCTGTCCCTGGGCCATGCCGCAACCCCACTGCTTCAGAATCTTCTGCGTAGGATCATTGAGAAGTAGGTTGCCGAACTCCCGTAGTATGTTCATGCCTAGGGTGACTGGATGCTGTTTATCAGTTTCTCCTTGAGTAAGTACTGCCCCTCTGCAACCAAGAGATTTACCGCACAACGTCACTTGCACCCACACCACCCCGGCAACCAGGACCGGTAGTTGATTGGCGGCTATTAGTCTGATCATGGGCCCCCACTGAGGTCTCGCTGCCTCCGGGAAATTCTGTCGAAAATAAGTTGCGGGCATAGTGGTTACTTGTGACCCCATGTCCACCAGGCACCGGACGGCCCGGCCCTCCACCTCTGCCCAAACCACTGTACATTTTGTGACCAAATTTTCGGGACTTCCACCACCCCTAATCGTGGTTTTCGGCTCCGAGCGGCGTTCCCCCAGCTCGGAGCCCTCTAGTTTAATGGCCACCGGGGTGGGTATTTCCCACGCCGTGGACACTCTCGGGCAAAGTGGCCTGGTTCTCCGCACTCATAACACCGGGCCTATGCAGACCAACCGCCCCGCGGGGAGCGTGACCCCCAGGGGCCGGGGTTAAAACTAGGTCGTCCAGTCCTGGTCTCAGTCCATCTCTTCACCTCAGCCAGCTCGCCCTTAATATTCTTCAACTCTTGTTTCATCTCTTCCACCCACTGAGGCTTCTCGACTGCGTTCCCGGAAGCCTCCACACCCCGGACCTTCCCCACGGGGACCGCCATCCCTTGCTCCTGCTCTCGAACCCTTGCTTGACTTCCCACCTCTGAAAAGCCTATACAGGGATTCATTCTGATCTATTCCCGTAATGCCTGTTTTATCAATGGATCCCACAGTCCAGTCACCAGTAGGACACGTAGGGTAATGTCAATAGGTCCTACCCCTACTCCGTCCTTTTTTTCAATAGCCGTATGCAATTCTTGGAGGACATTCATATACTGAGTGATCGTCTCCCCTTCTCCCTGCATTCGACTGAACAATCGGGTCCTTAATTCTCCCACATTAGTGGGGTCTCCATGGGTCTGTTCTACTATCTGTAGAACCTTATCAAAAGTGTTATGGTGTCCCGGGGGCCTCAACATCACTGACCTCCTTACCTCCCCATCTAACGCCATGAGGGCCACTTCAGCTTCCAGGTCAGGAGTCATCAGGTGCATCCGAAAGAGTCCCCGCATTCGTTCTGTCCAACTCCATAGCATAGTAGTGGAGCCGGAAAATCTAGGCAGGTTGTTCAGCATAGCCCCCAATGAAATGCTGGACCGGGGACCCTCATTATTTGTAGAGTTCACAGCTCTGCCCTGATCTGGGGCACCATCATCTGCGCTCGGAGACTGCATCCTGCCGACTACGCCAAATGTAGGTAACAGCAGGTTCTCAGGATGCAGTGACGAGACACGAGACTGAGTGTGATTTTGGAAAGTAACGTTTATGAACTGGAGCCGTTAGGGCTATGCTGAGCAACCTAAAAGGGATAACAACAATTGTCCATGCAGGGACTCAACAACAATAGCAATACTTTTCTTATCAAGAATGTGACTAACCCGGCAAAGCCGGCTATTATAGGCCTTGCGATGGCTGACTATGGGTCCTTATCTCCTAAAGTCAACTTATCTTTCCGGAAGCCCTTCGGTGTCGCTGGTGCGTCTGCTTCAGCGTCGCTTTGAGGCCAATGCCGCTAAGTTCAGCTGCTGAAGAACGGCAGGGGCCTGTGGGCGTCTCAGCACCCAAGGGGGGGGGGTTGGGGCACAATAGGCCCTAAAGGATCTTTGCTGTTGGGGCACAACAGGCCCTGAAGTAATCTTGCAGCTGGGGGCACAACAGGCCCTGTAGGATCTGTGCCATTGGGGCTCAACAGGCCCTGGGGTATTCCTGAAGCTGGGGACACAACGGGCCCTGGAGTAATCCTGAAGCTTGGGGCGCAACAGGCCCTGGAGTAGTTCATTGTGAAGATGACCCCCTGTAAACACCGCGGGGTAGGACTTTCAGAAAGTCTTATCTGGCTCCCGTGTCAAAGCGAGGTTGTGTCGCAGTTTCCAGAAGTGACCGTTTGCAGGCCTCCGCTAAGGGTTCCTCTGTAGATGTAGAGTAGGCCTCAACTGCCGACTGTGTCGAGATGGCGTCCACTGCCGTCGGTGATGAAGAGGCCGCAGCCGTTGGCTGAGTCAGGGAGGCAGTGGGAAAGCCGCCGCAGCAGGCTGACGTGAAATCTCAGCTGCGGCTCGGGGTCGCGGACCTGCCGCACCAGAGCGAGGAACAGCGGTAACGGCTGTGGCTGACCGTGGGTCGGGAGCGGCCCCCAATTCGGGTGAGGCACAAGTCTCTTGTCGGTGAGTTCGTTGCTTACCCTCCACAGACCCCCGACGGTATCCCCGTGGAACAACGTCGGTTAAGCTGGCTCTCTCTCTCCTCCACAGCTTCCTGTCTCCTGTCAGCCTCTCTGCCAACTGAACTCTCAGCGTGCCCCCTGCTCCTTTTATCCTCGCCCGGCCCCCTGTTGCCCTGTCACCTCCAGTCGTGCCCTCTCTTTCATTGCCCCCCGGTACCATTCCTTCCTGCACCCAGATGGCGGCCCCCCTGGTTCCAGCACAGACACTCTACGGGAGTCCTCCTCCCCACACAGGGGGCCAGCGTTCCTGGGAAGATCACGACTATCACATCCTCATCTGAGCGGGTGAGTGTGCCCTCATCCCTGATCCCTGAGGGAAGGTCCTCCCAGCAGAGCCCTGTCCCGGAGGCCATCATCCGCCCTGCGTTCCCATAGAGGAGTTCACTTCTCAACCCTAGCCATCGGAAGTTCGGCCCACTTCTCACTCCGCTATGGCACTGGGAGCCACCCATTTGCACCCGGCAACACAAGGTCTCTTTCCCACTCCCAGGTAGGCTGCCTGGGTGGAAGGGGTCTAAAAAGATAAAAAGCAATGGGAGAGGGAAGTGGATATATTATGTGAAGTTATCAGTAAAGAAACCATTCAAGTTACTATAGACTGTGTCTCAATTACTGGGAGTCGCTTCCGAGAAGGTCCTTCGCCGCTTGGGAAGTACCCAGGCCAGGGGGAGACGAAGGTACGCTGAACAGTGGATTGCAATTTTCTGTGAGGGAAGGCCGGGACACTGATGCTTTTGTGTCTCTGGCCACGACTATAGTCCTGGCCGACCCTTACATAATCACTAAGAACAATGTTCATATCTCAGTCATGGAGATACAAATATACTGAAATATGTGGCACAGAACATATAAGCTTCTTTAGTACAGTATGTCTCTTGGCATATTATCGGCTGACTCATGTTCAGATTTTATTTTTTGACTGTAGCAAAATGCATAAGCTGTTAAACTTGTCAGAATGACAACAGAAACCCACAAAAATCTATGTGTAAATGTAGATATTCTTTTTTTATTTTTTTTTAATAAGGGATATGTAGGATTTGGGTTCAACATATATTAGAAAGTAAAAGCAGCAGATATGAACTGTTATTTAAGCCTTATCAGTTAAGTGGTATATAACTGCTTTAAGTGCTATTCTTTGAAGGGACATACTGTTCATTTCCAGTCATGATGATATAATGAGTTTTGTAACCAGGCTGTGAGTCAGACATTTCAGAATTTCTTGATTTACAAAAGAGATAACATAATTCTGTACTCAGTGGATATACAGTATGGCGGGGCCCAACATGTCAGTACAGGACCGCTGGCTTGTATATTTTCCCAGGGAACATTATCTCTGTATCTCTCTTGAAGATTAGATCATTCTTAATAAATGATGTTAACAGACATGACAGCTAACCTTACATCAATAGTGATCTGCTGCTGTAGAGCTGTGAGTATATTAGATAATGCTATCCTTTCTGCTTTTTCACTTGAACAGGCATTTCCATGAGAAAATAATGGGTTAATTTACCATACTGTCAGTGTCTCCTACCAATAGTAACCTGACTGAATACAGTATTTTTTTTTATCAGGATTAGTGATGAACGAGCATGCTCGTTACTCGAGTTTTCCGAGTATGCTCGGGTGTTCTCCGAGTATTTTGGGAGTGTTCGGAGATTTAGTTTGCGTCGCCGCAGCTCCATGATTTGCGGCTGCTAGACAGCCTGAATACATGTGGGGATTTCCTAACAAACAGGCAATCCCTGCATGTATTCAGGCTGTCTAGCAGCCGCAAATCATGCAGCTGATGCGACACAAACTAAATCTCCGAGCACACCCAAAATACTCAGAGAACACCCGAGCATGCTTGGAAAACTCGAATAATGAGCATACTTGCTTATCATTAATCAGGATATTCCCAAAGAAAACTGAGAACCCCATTACTTTATGGTTGATTTACAAGTTTAATTAAAGGGATTCTGACAGCAGAACCATGCTGCCTGAAAGATGTGTCAGACACATGCTGCATTATACACAGATAGGCAGAGAACTGTCAGTCTGCAGGTGTAGGCTGGGGACAAGCAACCTAGGATCCTTTTTTGACTAGAAATCCTAGGCACAATTTTTCTGGACGACTTTGCAAAGTATTTCCTCTCTGAATCACCATGTCTGATGCATGCTGCCCGTTCGTGCTGCATGTATCTGCTGTCTGGTTCCATATAAATATATTTCCTATGCGTATCATACCATTATGGTGCACGAGAAAAAGATTGTCTCACCATCATCGTCTCTCCACTACTGGCTATAATTCCAGAACATTAGCAGGCCTGTTGGCTGAGGCAAACAATGTGATTGTAGCACCCCCATCTCTGCCTGCAATCCCTATCTCCTTGAAGAGACACCAGCATACTCACCGCCGAGGTTCTTGTCCTGCTCCTTCTGGGTCTGCTGCTGCCTGGCTTGCATGCACTCCAAGCAAGTCTCCAGGCACTGTGCTTAGGGCACGTGCACACTTTCTCTTTCTTAAAGGGGCCGCGTGCGTTCCTCTGAAATGTCCCCAGCCAATAGCTGGAGGTCACTAACTATTTAAAATGCCTCCTCCAACATGGAAATGCCTGTGCAATGTTATGAGTTTGTTCCTAACACGCTTGTCAGTTCCCAGGTCCCAGTACTTGTATCTTAGCCTGCTGCACTCACCAGTGCTTTCATCAATGGCAACCGAGCCAGCTGCACCTGCCAGTGCTTTTTTGAACAGCAGTCAAGCCAGCTGCACCCACCAATGCTCACCTCAATGGCAGCCGAGCCAGCTGCGCCCGCCAGTGCTCACCTCAACGGCAGCTGAGCCAGCTGCACCCGCCAGTGCTCACCTCAATGGCAGCCGAGCAAGCTGCGCCTGCCATTGCTCACTTTAATGGCAGCCAAGCCAGCTGCACCCACCAGTCTTCACCTCAACGGCAGCCGAGCCAGCTGCACTCACCAGTGTTCACCTCAAAGGCAGCCGATCTAGCTGCACTCGCCAGTGTTTACCTCAATGGCAGCTGAGCCAGTGTAGGGAAGGTGACCTGACGGACGGACGGACTAGTCACAGTGAAGAAGGAAAGGTTTGCACAGTGTAGGTAGGTGTCAGTTATTACAGTGGGGAAACAGCTAGGAAAGTGTAGTGGACGTGCAGTACCTTGGGTTGACCATTAGATGGCAGGGAGGAGTGTGAGCAAAGGACTTGACAACAGCTTAGGGCTTTAGAAACCGTTGGTCATGGGGGGCGGGGTTACAGTGACAGGGGACCGGGAGAGCTATAAATACTGAGGGAGGGTTCCAGAAGGTTCCAGTCCCCAGGGGGAGCTTCAGTGACAGGAGGACTGCAACAGTCTGTGCGCTGTGAGGAGAATCTAAACCAGGGGGACTAAGGAGAGAGAACATCAGGGGGGTGGTCCTGATAGGAAGAACCGCAGAAGGGACGAGGCACTGGGTGTGAGACACCGTATTTGTCACGACGACTGAACAGTGGAAGCGCTGTTGGTTTAAGGGCCTAAGGCGGCCACAGTGACGGACCTGTCAGGAGCGTCGATGAGTGAAGAGGGGACGGTGTGTGCATACACGTCCCCCAGTGTAACGTACGGTGTGTAAGAAGCGGCCCTGGAAACGGAGGGCCGTGAAGTAAAGGAAGTGCGGTGTGCTTCGGAGGCCGTCAGGCAGATGGCAAGTGAGAAATAAACTCGGACTTGTTGCACCCAGAATCTGCCTCCATCGTGTCTCTGTTTTTATCTCTGCGCGGTAAGAAGAGGGACCACCCCCCAGCTTGGCATCGACCTCTACATGTGGCGTAGTCGGCAGGATCGCCGTCGCTAATACATCATCTTCTGCGGCAGGCCTGCCTTAAAGGATGGAGAAGGACTTGGACTGTGCTGCTTGGATAATAAATACCTGTGGATTACAATTGGCTTACCTGTGGATTACAAATTGGGAGCGCTGTGGTGACTCCGTGGTGCTGACAGAAGATCCGGGGCGGTATCAGGAGCTGCGCAAGATGGCGGCATTACTACAGCGCAGGGGAGAGGTCCGGTTGTTTGCAGTCGTGTTGAATGGACTGGGACCCCCTCCAACGTACCCCCGTGGACAGCAGTATGTGCCCGGAGGCCGACGCTCCCATGTACTGGACCCTAGCAGATGGGTGGAAAGGCCTGCCAATGCCCCACCCAGCAGGAGGAGTGGCACAGAAGAAAAGCTTGGCTGTAGCTGTCTGGCGCCATTCGATTGCTGCCCAACGGACGGTATGAGACGCTGCGGGTGTCGGGGCATCGGCCGCCTGGAGTGGCAATGGAGGCGGGAGATGGAGCTGTGCCAGAAGTCGCCCTCAGAGCCACGGGTGAGCCGCGGAATACTGAGCAGGGAAGCGGAGCCTCAGCGGAGTCATCGAGAGCGGCCGCCACCAATACCAGCAGAGGACTTCACAGCGGAGCCCCCGAGTCCGGAGGAACGGCCCGCCGGACAGTGGAGCAAGGAACGGAGGCTACAGGGGCCACCGCGTGATGATGGGACAGAGGCTGCAGCTTCGGGGAGGGTGGGAGTACCCCCGGCCCTATCAGTGCCTCCGCAGGTGGCCCCCACCATTCTGCTGCAGCACACGGCCCCCTGCGCATCGGAAGGCCTAGTTACCACGGGCCCCGTGGTGTATGCGGAACTGAGCAAGGCCCCCGCTCAGGTCCCTGAGCTACCCTGCCCAGAGCTACCAGTGCGGCGTTCAGCCGAAGAAGACGCTGCTGCGCTCCCCTTGCCAAGAGCTGCCTTGTTGGAACCAGCCGTTACTCCGGCTCCGTTAGAAGTTTTGGATGCCGCCTACCCTGCGGCCGTGGTATTGCCAGCGTTAGAAGCGGCTGCGGCCTGTTTGACAGGCCCTGTTACTCCAGCCCTCAAGGTCCCGGCTGTCCTTACCTGCCACCCGGCCCCAGCGGCTGCTGGGCCGCAGATTTCATCGGCCGCCTCTGCCCCACGCGCTTTTACAGCGAAGACCCGGCCACCGGACTCTGGGACTGGCACGGCACCCTCCGTTTGGGTTGCGGAGGTGATCAAACAAAAGAAAGTTCGGGAGCAGGAGGTATGGAGCCTGCTCCACTCAAAGGGGGAGGCTGGCATGGCGGTGGAAAGATCCCGGGGACGGCTGGTATACACCAACATTGATAGAGGATACGGTTTTATCAAAGGATGAGACTGGACAAAAGGTCTAAATTAATGTGGCATCTATTCGTCACGGCCGGGCTCTACATGAGGGGGACTGGGTGTCGTACTACAAGGAGTACTGCCCCCGTGGCTACTACGCAGTAGCTGTGGTTGCTGAGCCAGAGGACCGTGAACCCCCAAAGTAAGAACTCCTAGGACATTCCCTATACCCCGGGCGCTCCACGGCTGTGGGGCCCCTCGCTGCCAGCCGTCTGGGAGTGGTTTGAACTCTCGAAATTTCGTTGCACCGTTGTGACAGTTGATGTATATGTTAATTATAAGAAGTTGAAGTTGTTAGTTGTATAAAGCCTGGCAGAGCGGGGTGTCAAGAAGCGAGGGAGTGCATATGTCCAAGGAAGGGGGGGAGAAGAAAAAACATGTGATGTTTATTTGTTAAATGCTGGTTTAAAGAAAATGAGCAAAAGAAAATGAAAAAAGAAATATAAAAATGGGTACTTGTGCTATTATAAAGTTGTTTAATGTACTGTATAATATGCCAAAGTAAAATGCAACAGGTCCGGGTAAGGGAAGGTCTGCGGGACCAAAGGAAAGTGTGAGATCCGGTAGGGATCTAAGAGTAGAGGAGGTCTGGGAGACCGGGACGCCGACCATGACATGTTATTGAAAGAAAGGAAAATGAGTTGGAAGACGTGAGGAAGACAGCCGTCCTAGGTCAGGTCCCCAACACCACGGACACCCCTGAAGGAGGAAGGCGGGCGCAGGTAATGATCTGGAAGGTAAGAGACCTCGATCATGGCGTACCGAATAGTGGAAGGTGACAGTAGGGGAGAGTAGGGGAAGGTATACGCCATAGAGAGAATATGGGTGTACCTAGCCAAATTTGAAAGACGTTGTCATGTGGCGTGCGCGCTGGTGAGTAGCAGTAGGCTGCTCAGAGCATAGTGCTCCCAGTATGGTTCGGCCCCCGCAGATAGTGGGTTTGGCTCAACAGCTGGTCCGACAACAGAATGTAGGTGTAGCTTCAGAACGACGAAGGCAGGGATGACGATTGTCGAGGACAATGGACAAAGGAAGGGGGAGTGTAGGGAAGGTGACCTGACGGACGGACGGACTAGTCAGAGTGAAGAAGGAAAGGTTTGCACAGTGTAGGTAGGTGTCAGTTATTACAGTGGGGAAACAGCTAGGAAAGTGTAGTGGACGTGCAGTACCTTGGGTTGACCATTAGATGGCAGGGAGGAGTGTGAGCAAAGGACTTGACAACAGCTTAGGGCTTTAGAAACCGTTGGTCATGGGGGCGGGGTTACAGTGACAGGGGACCGGGAGAGCTATAAATACTGAGGGAGGGTTCCAGAAGGTTCCAGTCCCCAGGGGGAGCTCCATTGACATGAGGACTGCGACAGTCTGTGCGCTGTGAGGAGAATCTAAACCAGGGGGACTAAGGAGAGAGAACATCAGGGGGGTGGTCCTGATAGGAAGAACCGCAGAAGGGACGAGGCACTGGGTGTGAGACACCATATTTGTCACGACGACTGAACAGTGGAAGTGCTGTTGGTTTAAGGGCCTAAGGCGGCCACAGTGACGGACCTGTCAGGAGCGTCGACGAGTGAAGAGGGGACGGTGTGTGCATACACGTCCCCCAGTGTAACATGCGGTGTGTAAGAAGCGGCCCTGGAAACGGAGGGCCGTGAAGTAAAGGAAGTGCGGTGTGCTTCGGAGGCCGTCAGACAGACGGCAAGTGAGAAATAAACTCGGACTTGTTGCACCCAGAATCTGCCTCCATCGTGTCTCTGTTTTATCTCTGCGCGGTAAGAAGAGGGACCACCCCCCAGCTCGGCACCGACCTCTACACCAGCTGCACCCGCCAATGCTCATCTCACCGTAAGACTGTCCTGTCTGCACCTGCAGTTCCTGTCATCTTCTCTGCCTGCCTGCATCTGTTGGACATTACCCCCAGGCCATCCCAGCTACCCGTTCCTAGGGGTCATCTGCCATCTACCCAAGGTCAGTCCTCGAGTAGCACCTGGATCATCTCCCTTGTCTCTCCATGGACCTCGGTGTCATTGGCTGCTGCATGTCCATGGTCAGATTGAGTGAGGCTCCTAGTCATGCCCCTCCAGGTCTTCCTTGGGCTTTGGCACAGTGGTTCCTCCACCCAGCCCATTACAGTGATCCAACTGAGTTAAAAGTAAGACCAGAGTGTCAAAATGGGCAAATTTAAATTTTATTGTCTTGTTGTGACAATATTTTAATGCATTTTGAATAAAGCAAATTATTTTTATTATAGATTTTAACTTTTTTTTTTATCTTCGATTGGGTTACACTAGTTTGGTATATTGACGATAGGAAGAAATAACTAATTGGCCATAATTATGTTTGGCTATAGTGGCTACCTAAACAAAGTTCAGTACAAATATACGAATGTCTGAAGTATTAGAGAATAGCATGAATGCCAGTTTATATTTATAAGGCAATTGAATAAAAAAGTTCACATTTTCCTACAATATCACTAATTTGTGCTTCTACAAACCATAAATATAGATCTGGCTCTGAAAAGGCTAACCCACTGGCATTTTAGTAGTTAACCAGACATCTTTTATTAGGTTGACCCTATTTTTTTAAGCTGTGCCTGTGACATAAAATAGTACTGCTGAAAAATAATCTCACCCAAACATCTGCAATATATTAAAGAGCAGACTATGAAAAGACTGGAATGTATTATGTTCCTGCCATTTGCCACCTCTTGTGTACAAGTCATTTCGATTGCGGTCATTACAAACATGTATTGTTCAGGTCATTTTTTTGCTACTTTTGAAGAATTAAAGCAAGTTTAACTAGAAAAACAATTGTTTTTAGCTGGGCAAATCATAATTTTTATAAGTACCATTTTATTGTACATGTAATATTCATAACAATTTTATTTCATGCCACATGGCATAAAGGTCATTCATACTTTTAATATTTTTTCTATGGGTCATTGCAGTAGAGTGTATAATGTATGTGTTTTTTTAAAAGGATTTTTATTAACTAAAATGTTTTTAACATAAAAAAATCTATTTTAATTAGATCTTTTTATTTTCTGAAACTCTTTTTTTTACTTTTTTTTTTTTTTTTTAGAATCCTGACATATCGCTTTGAAATAAAAATCCTGCAGCTGCACTGCCACTTATATGGGGATTCTCAAACTCGGGTTTGTGAGCCAATTTATGGTGATGGTAGAGCCTCACTAGTCAAAAAATACACCTAATACTGAGCACAAGTGCTAAACAAATATCGCAGTGCAGCACAACCTACCTCCTCAGCAGCACTAAACAAATACCTCAGTGCAGCACAACCTACCTCTGCAGCAGCACGAAAAAAATACAACAATGCAGCATGACCTACCTCCTCCGCTGCGTTAAAAACTCCCCATCAGCGCTAAACAAATACCGCATTGCAGCACAACCTACCTCCCCATCAGTGCTAAACATATAACGCCTTTGCAGCATGACCTAACTTCCCATCAGCACTAATCAAATACCACGGTGCACAACAATATACCTACCCAACAGAGCCTTCCCAGTAGATACTACAGTATATATGTTGATGTAGTTATGGTAAAAGCTCATTAATACTGGCTGATAGAGATGAGCGACTTTGCCTTTTTTTCGGGTCGAGTCGGGTTTCATGAAATCCGACTTTCTCAAAAGTCGGGTCGAACGAAATCGGACGATTATCGTGAAAAGTCGAAAGCCGACTGAAACACGAAACCCAATGCAAGTCAATGGGGAACCAAGGTCGGCAGGGAGTGGAGGACAGGAAACACACCTACAGTGCCCATTTTAATGCCAAAAACATCAATTCTTATTACTTAAGCTTGTCAACCTTAATTTACTTTATAATAATAGTAAGGCATTGTAAACTGGGGGTTATCTGGCTAAAGTTGTTGGGGGGGTAGGGCTGGCTCCAGATTTTCGTGGGCCCTGGGCCAAAGAGTGTCACTGGTCTCCTTTAACACATGCCACAATTCACGATCCTCTGATACGGCAGAGAAATAGCGGTATAGTACAATGAAAAATACTTCACTTCTTACATCTCATGACTGATATCCATTTTAAATTCTCCAATAGCTCCAAAAACAGACAGTATATTACTCCATACAGTATTATGGCCACCGCATAGTGCGCTATACAGAGTAATGAGGCCCATATATTTCTCCATACAGAATCATTGGTCCCATAATATGTTTGAAACAGTATATGATGAGCTCCACATAATGCTACAGTATATGTTGGTCCCCATGGATGAAGCTTCACTGTGTTAAGGGCCCAAATAATGCTCCATATATAATGGACCCCATTTCTAATGCTCCAGTGCATAATGGGCCCTGTAAATGCTGCTCCAGTGTCTGATGTCCACCTTTGGAATGCTCCAGTGTATGGTGGGCCTCATATATCATTCTCCAGAGTATAGTGCTCCCCAAAAATAGCTGTCCCAACATTGAAAACAAATAAATAAGTCTCCTCACTAGGGAATCCCTGTACTAGTCTGGACTCCTCGTCGTCCCCATCTTCCATCTCACTGCACTTGGACTGTTTAGGCAGAGGGCATACAGACGTGATGTCATCGCGCTCTCTTACCAGAATGTCACTGTCAGGAAACTCAGAAGACGTCACGGCGGTGGAGCAGGGTGAGGTAAGTATTTCAACTTTGCAAGTGCTGTGATCCTGAGCAAGCGGGGGGGGCACTCATTGGCGACGGCTCTGGCACAGGGCCCCTCATAGTACGGCGGTGGGGCCCTGAGCCAGTGCCGTCGCCCATGAGTATGCCCTCCCACTTGCTTAAGGAACCTGCACTTTCATCTGCACCTTCCTCTTTGTCACGTGTAAGGTGGTATATTATGCGGGAAGGGGAACCTGAGTTTCATCAGGGTCTGATTCTGCCTCAGTACACTGCGAGGACAATGTAGTGCTCTGAGTGAATGTACCAGCAGAAAAATCTAGCAGTGGCTGTGCATCAGTGCACTCCATGTCAGATTCATCTTGGACTGGGAAATTCACAATTTGACTTGCTATCCCAGGCATGGTATGTGAAAAGAGCTCCATGGAGTAATCGGTAGTGTGGCCTGCCACATCCTTTACTTTTGGTAGTGGTGAAGGACACAAGGAAAGGTGTTGTTCCTGACCAAGAGCCTCCACTGACGACTCAGTGCTTTTATTTTTTGAAACTTCAGAAGAGGAGGCGAGAGAGCTGGAGGCTGTGTCAGCAATGTAAGCCAAAACTTGTTCCTGAAGCTCTGGCTTTAAAAGTGGCTTACCTACTCCCAGAAAAGAGAGCCTTTGAGGCCTTGTAGAGCCAGACGATGATGCAGGCTCAACACCTCCTGCCTTGGGTGCTATTGTGCTTTTTCCACTACCAACAGATGCAACACCACCACCACCATCGGGACCAGCTGGCAATCCCCGCCCACTTCCATGGCGTCTTCCACCATACTTCCTCATTTTTGTGAAAATGTACCCAAAATACCACCATCTATATGGTACTGTAAAACAAGGTAGAAGGTGTATCTACTATTGGTGAGAATTTGAATCTCACTATAGATTTGAAGACGCTGAACTATTGTCTCTGGCCCAGGAGAGATTACACCTCAATGTAACAGGCTGAAATTGGATGGTGTATGACAAGGTGGAAGGTGTCTATAGGATTGGTGAGAATTTGAATCTCACTATAGATTTGAGGACGCTGAACTATTGTCTGAGGCCCAGGAGAGATTACACCTCAATGTAACAGGCTGAAATTGGATGGTGTATGACAAGGTGGAGGGTGTCTATAGGATTGGTGAGAATTTGAATCTCACTATAGATTTGAGGACGCTGACAATGATGCTCTCAGTCCAAGTATGGATGCAGGCAGCCTAATAAGCAGGACTGCTCCACACACAAAAGGGTGGAAAAATGAACGCTTGGTAACTATGCAGAAAAGAGGAAGAAAAGTATTTTTGCTTTTAAAAAAGCAGTTTGCACAGCAGTGTGCAAACAGCAATGTAGCTATCAGGGAGCCTTATAAGGCAGCCTAATAACCAACAGAGGTGATGCACAAAAATAGAGCCTCCCCTGTCACTGCACGCAAAGTGTTGTGTTGTAAGTGGAAATCGCTAACAGCAGAAGCAGTTTTTTGGTTGTTCTTCCCTGCCTAACGCTCTCCCTTATTCTGAATCAGCTGCTGCAACCTCTCCCTAATGCTAAGATCGGCAGAAGTAAGATGGCGGTCGGTGTACACATCCTTTTATAGCCCCTGTGACGCCACACAAAGCCAGCCAATCACTTGCATGCCCTTCTCAAAGATGGTGGTGACCAATGCCTATGTCATCGCGTTGCCCACAGTGTGCGTCCTCCATCATTGGCTGAAAAAGGGCGCTGGAAGCATCTTTTGAAACGCGACTTTGGCGCTCTGGTCGCCGACCTCGTGGCTGACCTCACGCTGTGGTCGGGTTTCGTTTCATGAAACCAGACTTCAGCGAAAGTCTCCGACCTTTGAATATGACCGACCCGTTTCGCTCAACTCTACTGGCTGAGAATCCTTCAGGTTCTAACGTTAATGACCCATTGTTCATAATAATTGTGCAATTTGAATGGGTTGAACAACGGAATGATGTGTCTAAAAACGCTCATTTATCCTGCAAGAAATTATTTATGCAGGGAAAAACTCATTCAACCTTTGGAAATTCTGTTATGTAAATGGACACTGTTCACAGTTAGGCCAACAAAAAGAAGTGGAAATTCAGGTCCTAAATTGATTTCTGTCTGTGTGATCACAGTGCACGTTCGATGTTGCCATGTAGTGATTGCTATTAATATAAAAAAATCAGCATCTAGCACAGTAAGCCCAATTCGATGTTTCAGAGTGGTCTCACTCTCTCTAAAATCTAACTGGAAGAAGAGGGGCTATACCAGAAGCGTCGGCAGGCTGCCAGTTCCACCCTGAAGTGTCTCAGCATGTAGGAGTTTCTCCTGTCTATCTACAGCAATGTCCGTTTAAGGTAGCAGTATGCACCGAAAGTGGAATATATTTTCGTGTATATCCTTGCTGTTCTTTTTGCATTTTATTGGATAAACTGACTTTTTCAGTTCTCACCACTGTCACTTTATGAGGTCATAACTCTTGAACGTTTCAACGTATCCCACTGATTCTGAGATTTGTTTTCTCATTACCTATTGTGATACTGGTAAAATTTCTTAGATATGACTTGGGTTTATTTGTGAAAAAAATGAAAATTTGGCAAAAATTTTGAAAGTTTAGCAATTTTTGAACTTTGAGTTTTTATGCCCTTAAATCAGAGAGATAAAGTGGGTACAGAAAGTATTCAGACCCCTTTAAATTTTTCACTCTTTGTTTCATTGCAGCCATTTGGTAAATTCAAAAAAGTTCATTTTTTTCTCATTAATGTACATTCCGCACCCCATCTTGACTGAAAAAAACAGAAATGTAGAAATTTTGCAAATTTATTAACAAAGAAAAACTGAAATATCACATTGTCTTGGGGAGTACACTGTGCATTATCACTATAATGCAAAAATTTGGGGATTGCTTCAAATTGACTCCATGAACTCTTGAACGTTTCAACGGATCCCACTGATTCTGAGATTTGTTTTCTCATTACCTATTGTGATACTGGTAAAATTTCTTAGATATGACTTGGGTTTATTTGTGAAAAAAATGAAAATTTGGCAAAAATTTTGAAAGTTTAGCAATTTTTGAACTTTGAGTTTTTATGCCCTTAAATCAGAGAGATAAAGTGGGTACAGAAAGTATTCAGACCCTTTAAATTTTTCACTCTTTGTTTCATTGCAGCCATTTGGTAAATTCAAAAAAGTTCATTTTTTTTCTCATTAATGTACATTCCGCACCCCATCTTGACTGAAAAAAACAGAAATGTAGAAATTTTGCAAATTTATTAACAAAGAAAAACTGAAATATCACATTGTCTCGGGGAGTACACTGTGCATTATCACTATAATGCAAAAATGTGGGGATTGCTTCAAATTGACTCCATGTCATGTCCATGAGGAATACCTGTGTGCTGTAAAAAATATCAGTACTCAAGTATTCCCGAAGCTCTGGTTTTCGGATTATGCCCATATGCAGTACAATTCCCCAAAATGTCATCATTTTTGCTGCATTTACAGGGGTCCATCTGGCATATAATGAAGAGAGGATTTTGGATGAAAAATAGATGGGCAAACAGGTTTCTTTGGGCCACCATAGCATTTATTAGTTCCTCACTGAAAAAGAATTTGATGAAGTCAATTTCAGTGAGGCCAGTGGTGTCAAACTGGATTCTGAGCTGCGGATGAAATCTGGAATTGATGGGTTTTAATTTTCGAGGGGTGCAATCTTTATGGGATCAATTGCTGCAGGAGTTGCCTGGGTCCTAGGGCGCCTTGCTGGGGTCCTTAATCACTAGATGAGGATGAAAAATAGAGGAATGTGGGATCTTCCTCACTGCCTGAATCTGTGTCGGAGGCAAGGAAGGCGTATGCCCCATCTGGTGAATAGCATCTTCTTGACGAATGGGCATTTTTATTTTATTTTTACAAACCCCGAGGATGTGTGTGTAAGTGGTGCTTTTACACGTGTAATGTGTGGGGCTACTATTTATTATAAAAAAAAAAACAAAAAGAAAAAGCAGAGAGAAAAAACGTAGAAGAAACAAGAAAAAAATGAAAAGATAAATAAGATGTAAAAAGTTTGTGCAAAAAAATAGAAGTTCACTACACTAATGCCCTTCCTGATTTAAAATTACCTGATGCAAATAATAATTTTTTTTTGCAAAAAAGGACGTCACCAATAATGTGACATATGCACCCCTAATGCACTAGCTAAAAATTTACTCAACGCAACTATTTTTTTTTAAAAAGAAAAATGAGTGTCACAAACAATGTGACGTACGCTCCTCTAGCGCATTGGCTAAAAATTTACTCGACGCAACTAATTATTTTTTTTTTGCAAAAGAAAAATGAACGTCAAAAACAATGTGAACAGAAACTATTGTTCAGCCAATCAGCGCCAAAGGGGTTAATCAGGTGAGGTGACGACGCAATCACCCCATCCATTGTGACGACTGTGATTGATGTTGCATCACACAACACCAATGCCAGCATGTCACATATTTTTTTTTCCACTAACATTATAGTCATATTGCTGTGATTGGCTGGTCAGAATTGACCAGTCAATCACAGCGATCGCCGATGCAGGGGGCAGAAACAGACCCCCGGGGCGACGTGCAGGGGTTGTCTGCTGTCAGGGACAGCAACCATCTTAATCCGGTCATCGTGCGATGCAGTGCAGTGCGGTGACCGGAAATAGCAGTAACATACTAGTACTGCGGTTTGCCTGAATGCACCTCCTGAAGAGCAGTACAAGTACGATGCATGCTGGGAAGTAGTTAATGAGTAAACATCATTTTAATTTTTATTTAACAAATCAATAATACACATGAAAATAAGCAACTTTGTGATATATCTTATCAGAGAAATCTGCTTTTTTCTCTGATCAATCATTATCAAAATTCTCAGTTCTGAGTTAAAATCTGTATTCAGCGAAGATGGAGTTTCCCATTACTGAGATAGGAGGCGGCGGGTGCTACTGATACACTTTTATGTAGATAGGATGGAGAGGAGGAGGAGCTCTGTCTCTCATTTCTCCCTCCTCCTGTCTATATAGAATCTTATCAGTAGCAGTTACCATGTCTTATCAAGATGACGGTTAAGGGCCTTTTACACATAGCGATATCGCAAAAGCATCACCGATTTTGTGATGCAGCAGCTATATCACTGGCAATATCGCTACATGTCACACTTACTTCCGACCGGCTCCGCGCTGGTTATCGTTGATCGCACGAGAATGTCCTGGGCCGTTTTCTGGTCGTCGGCTTCCTGCTGGCGCCGAAGAGCGAGCCATGGACGCGGGCGGAAGAAGTCATCATCGCCGCATCTGACAGGTAAGTATCGACCACCGACCACTGCTGCATTGCTAGTGAGATCTGCCTGTTTGGCAGCTCACTAGCGACCATTTAGCGGTGCACCAGCGATCCTGAACAGGTCGTATCGTTGTCGGGATCGCTGGTGCATCGCTAAATGTAACGGGACCGTTACACTTTAAGTTTCCTTGGGGAAAGTACATACAGTTCAATTTAGAAGTTTACATACACTGTATAAAAAGACATATGCATGTTTTTTCTCAATATCTGATAAGAAATCAAAATAAACCTTTCTCATTTTAGGTCAATTAGGATTACCATAATTATTCATGTTTGCCAAATGCCAGGATAATGAGAGAGAGAGAGAATTTATTAAGGCACTTACAGTTGTGCTCAAAAGTTTACACACCCCTGCAGAATTTTCGCTTTCTAGGCCTTTTTACAGAGAATATGAATGATAACACCCAAACTTATTCTCCACTCATGGTTAGTGGTTGGGTGAAGCCATTTATTATCAAACTACTTTGTTTTCTCTTTTTTAAATCATAATGACAACTCAAAACATCCAATTGACCCTGATCAAAAGTTTACATACCCCATTTCTTAATACCTTGTATTGCCCCCTCTAACATCAATGACAGATTGAAGTCTTTTGTGGTAGTTGTGTTGTGGATGAGGTTCTTTATTTTCTCAGATGGTAAAGCTGCCTACTCTTCTTTGTAAAAAGCCTCCAGTTCCTGTAAATTCCTGGGCTGTCTAGCATGAACTGCACGCTTGAGATTGAGACTGAGATGGCCACTCCAGAACCTTCACTTTGTTCTGCTGTAGCCAATGACAGGTTGACTTGGCCTTGTGTTTTGGATCGTTGTTATGTTGGAATGTCCAAGTACATCCCATGTGCATCTTCCGGTCTGATGATTGCAAATTTGCCTCCAGTATTTGCTGATAATGTGCTGCATTCATCTTTCCTTCAAATTTGAGCAAGTTTCCTGTGCCTTTTTAGATCACACATCTCCACCTCCGCGCTTTACAGTAGGAATGGTGTTCCTTTCATCATAGTTGTTGACCTCTCTCCAAATATAACGTTCATGGTTGTGGCCAAAAAGTTCAATTTTGGTCTCATTACTCCAAATTACCTTGTTGCAGAAGTTTTGAAGGCTTGTCTCTGTGCTGTTTTGCATATTGTAGGAGAGATACTTTGTGACATTTGTAGAGTAATGGCTTTCTTCTGGCGACTCGACCATGCAGCCCTGTTGTGAGTTCATTCTCACCAGTTGTGAGTTCCCCTTCTGGACTTCCTCTGGTGGTAACGGGAGGTGGTGCGGCTGGTGCCCTTGTTTTTACAACAAGTTGTTCGGTTACATGGGATTCCTGAGAACATTGTGTCCGACAGAGGAGTCCAGTTTGTTTCCAGATTCTGGAAAGCCTTTTGTTCCAATCTGGGAATTCAGTTATCCTTCTCCTCCGCGTTTCATCCCCAGACCAATGGACAGACTGAGAGAACAAACCAGACCTTGGAGTCTTATTTGAGATGTTTTATATGTGCTGATCAGGATGATTGGGTCTCATTTTTGCCCTTGGCCGAACTCGCGCTGAACAATAGAGCTAGTTCTGCCACTTTGATGTCACCCTTTTTCTGTAATTTTGGGTTTCATCCTCGGTTCTCTTCAGGGCAAGTGGAATCTTCGTCCTGCCCAGGTGTGGACACTGTGGTTAAGAGAATGCAGCAGATATGGAACCAAGTGGTGGATAAGTTGTCACTTTCTCAGGAAAAGGCCCAGCAATTTTCCAACCGGCATAGGACCATTGGTCCCTGGTTTAAAGTGGGTGATATGGTTTGGTTGTCGTCTAAGAATATTCCTATGAAGGTTGCATCTCCTAAATTTAAGCCAAGATTTATTGGTCCTTATAAGATTTTGGAAATTCTTAATCCACTTTCGTTTCGATTGGCTCTTCCAGTTACGTTCAAGATCCATAACGTATTTCACAAATCTCTGTTGAAGAGGTTTGTTGAGCCAGTGATTCCTATGGCAGCACCTCCTGACCCTGTGTTGGTCGAAGGCAATGTGGAATATGAGGTAGAGAAAATATTTGATTCTCGTTTGGTTAGACGGAGACTCCAGTATTTGGTCAAATGGAAGGGTTATGGTCAGGAGGATAATTCTTGGGTCTCTGCCTCCGATATTCATGCCAATAGATTAGTTTGTGCTTTTCACCGGGCCCATCCTGATCGGCCTGGCGGCGTGGATGATGGTTCGGTGACCCCTCCTCAAGGGGGGTACTGTTGTGAGTTCATTCTCACCAGTTGTGAGTTCTCCTTCTGGATTCCCTCTGGTGGTGACGGGAGGTGGTGCGGCTGGTTTGATCGGTGGAGATCTGCCACCTGAGAATGAGGATGATGATTGGATCTCAGGATTCTCAGATTGGATTTAAGACAGCCGACGCCCTATTCAGTTGCTGGTGATTCCTTCTGGCTTGTCAGCTCTTGGTTTTCAGCTCTGTTCCAGTCATCTAAAGCTAAGTTTTTCTGCTAATGTTCACACTTGATTTTGTTGGTCTATTCAGTTTTTTGTGTGGTCTGCCAGCCCCAGCTGGGGGCTGAGCTGAATTTCCACTCTTATTTATCAGTATTTTGCCAATTGGCTTTTTGTCCCTTACTAGTTCGGTCTCTTTTTGCTCTGTCTCAGAATATTCTAGAGTGCTGATATAGTTGGAGAAGTCTAGTGACTTCAGGGTTAATTTTGCAATCAGAAGTGTTGGACATTATTTTTGTAGGGTTTTTTGCAGGTTGCAGACAGTGACTTGCCTTTCCTGTCTAGTTAGTTTGGGCCCCATTATTTGCTCAGCCTATTTTCCTGCCTGTGTTTGTTCCTTCATCTTGTTTCACCGTCAATACATGTGTGGGGGCTGTCTATTCTTTTGGGGTCTGCTCTGGGGCAGTTAGTTTTCCTTTTTCTTGCTTTAGGCTTATGTAGTCCTCCGGCTGTGACGAGGCGTCTAGGAACATCGTGGGCACGCTCCATGGCTACTGCTAGTTGTGTGATAAGATCAAGGATCTGCAATCTGCATAGTTACCAACTTCTCTGGTTTTCTGTGGCTTAGCTTGTTTTGTTTTTTTTCTCCTCGGTGACCCATTCATAACAGAATCATCAGCCTTACCGCAGATTCTAGGGTACTCAAAAGCAGGAAAGAATTGTAAAAAAAGAAAGTGTCAGAATTTTTTTTTTTAAATATGTATATCTTTTCCTCTTTTTCTCCGGGGCCGTAGGAGGATTTTTTTTTTTTAAATGGAGATTAAGCAATTGTCTGATCGTGTGGAGCAGCTCGCTGCTGACGTGCGGGGAATTTCCGCCTATCTCGCTCATTCACATGCTGCTGAACCAAGGATCCCTACTCCTGATGTGTTTTTTGGGGATCGGTCTAAATTTTTGAATTTTAAGAATAATTGTAAATTATTTCTTGCCTTGAAGCCTAATTCATCGGGGAGCTCGGCGCAGCAGGTTAAAATTGTCATCTCTTTGTGCGCAGCGATCCCCTGGATTGGGCGTTTTCTTTGACACCTGAAGATACTATTCTGACTAATGTGGATGCATTTTTTCAAGCCTTGGGGTTGTTGTATGATGAACCTAATACTATTGATCAAGCTGAGAAAGCCCTATTGGCATTGAACCAGGGTCAGAATTCTGCAGAGTTATACTGTCAAAAATTCCGAAAGTGGGCGGTCCTTACTACCTGAAATGATGGTGCCTTGGCAGCTCTCTTTCGGAAGGGTCTGTCAGAAACCGTAAAAGATACTATGGTGGGATTTCCTGTTCCCTCTGGTCTTGACGATTCTATGTCATTAGCCATTCAAATTGATCGGCATTTACGTAAACGCAAAACTACACGAGAGGAGTTGCCACCTTTTGGACAAATGTCTGAACCTATGCAATGTGATAGAGTTTTGTCTAGGGCGCAACGTCAGGAGTTTAGAAGGCGTAATACGCTGTGTTTTTTCTGTGGAGACATCTCTCATATTATTTCTGTCTGCCCAAAACAAGACAAACGTTTTGCACACACATTTGCTGTGGGCAGTATACAGCCTAAGTTTCTTTTGGCAATTACACTGATCTGCTTCTTATCCACATTTTCCACGAAGGCTTTTGTGGATTCAGGAGCAGCGTTGAATCTGATGGATTTGGACTTTGCTAAACGTTGTGGTTTTTCCCTGACGCCTCTGCGGACGCCTATTCCTTTGAGGGGTATTGATGCTACTCCTTTGGCGGAGAATAAACCTCAGTTTTGGACCCAGGTGACGATGCGGGTTGCCCCAGACCACCAAGAAAATTGTAAATTTTTGGTGCTGCATAATTTTCATGATACTATTGTTCTGGGTTTTCCTTGGTTGCAAACTTATAATCCAGTTTTGGATTGGAAATCTGGGTCTGTGGTGAGTTGGGGTTGTCAGTGTGTTCTTAGGGACGCTCCTGTTTTCTCCACCTCTCCTCAGTCTCATGATATTCCTGATTATCTAGCCGATTTTTCTGATGTATTTAGTGAGAGCAAGTCTGCGTCTTTGCCTCCTCATAGGAGTTATGACTGTGCAATTGAGTTGATGCCTGGGTGTAATTTTCCAAGGGTCGGCTTTTCAACTTATCAGTACCCGAACATGATGCTATGCGATCCTATATTAAGGAGTCATTGGAGAAGGGTCATATTAGACCATCCTCGTCACCTTTAGGTGCTGGTTTTTTTTTTGTGGCCAAGAAAGATGGTTCATTAAGACCATGTATTGATTATCGTTCCCTTAACAAGATGACGGTTAAATATCAGTACCGTTACCTCTGATGTCTGATTATTTCTCCAGAGTTAAGAGTGCCTGCTGGTTTACTAAGCTTGATCTCAAGGGGGCGTATAATCTTATTCGCATCAAGCACAGGGATGAATGGAAGACGGCGTTTAATACTCCGGAGGGACATTTTGAGTACCTGGTGATGCCTTTTGGGCTCACTAATGCCCCATCTGTCTTCCAGTCCTTTACGAATGATATTTTCCGTGACTTTGTGGATAAGTTTTTGATCATCTATTTGGATGATATTTTGATCTTTTCTAGTGATTGGGATTCTCAAGTGGAACACGTCCGGACTGTGTTCCGGATTTTGAGAGAGAATTCCCTGTTTGTTAAGGAATCGAAATGCCTCTTTGGTGTACAGAGGATTTCATTTTTGGGATTTATCTTATCTCCATCGACTATTGAAATGGACTCGGCCAAGGTACAGGTCATTTATGATTGGGTTCAGTCTACTTCTTTGAAGGCCCTCCAGAAGTTTTTGGGTTTTGCTAATTTCTATCGTAAATTTATAGGTAATTTTTCTGGTATTGTCAAACCACTGACTGATCTGACCAAGAAAAGCGCTGATGTGCTGAATTGGTCTCCTGAGGCTATCTCAGCATTT
Source organism: Dendrobates tinctorius (assembly GCF_039654945.1). Lineage (NCBI taxonomy): Eukaryota > Metazoa > Chordata > Amphibia > Anura > Dendrobatidae > Dendrobates > Dendrobates tinctorius. The sequence goes on along the minus strand of NW_027361712.1, from coordinate 12,505,090 downwards.
CATGAGCTTAAGCAGAGATTTACTTCAGCTCCAGTTTTACGGCAACCTGATGTCTCACTTCCATTTCAGGTGGAGGTAGATGCTTCTGAGATTGGTGCAGGAGCTGTTTTGTCCCAAAAAGACCCTGTGACTTCTAAGATGAATCCCTGTGCCTTCTTTTCTCAAAAGTTCTCCCCATCTGAACGCAACTATGATGTGGGGAATCGGGAATTGTTGGCCATGAAGTGGGCATTTGAGGAGTGGAGACATTGGTTGGAGGGAGCTAGACATAAAGTTGTGGTCCTCACCGATCACAAGAATTTGATTTATCTGGAGTCGGCCAAACGCTTGAATCCTAGACAGGCTAGATGGGCCTTGTTTTTTACGCATTTTAATTTTGTGGTCTCTTTTCTTCCGGGCACTAAGAATGTTAAGGCAGACACCCTTTCTAGGAGTTTCTTTGCCGATTCTCTTAGTGTGACCGAGCCTACTGCCATCCTAGGTGAGGGGGTAGTTCTTTCTGCCATTTCACCCGATTTGAGACGCGCCCTAGAGGAATTTCAGGAGAATAAACCTGAGCGTTGCCCTATGGGAAAATTGTATGTTCCTGACCAGTGGAGAAAGAGAGTGATGTCTGAAATTCCTTGCTCCGCATTGGCTGGTCATCCAGGTATTTTTGGTACCAGAGATTTGGTGAGTCGGTCCTTTTGGTGGCCTGCCTTATCTCATGACGTCAGGAATTTTGTACAGTCCTGTGGGACTTGTTCTCGGTCTAAACCCTGTTCTCGTTCTAGTGGGTTGCTGATGCCCTTGCCGGTGCCCAAGAGGCCATGGACCCATATCACAATGGATTTTATTTCTGATCTTCCTGTCTCTCAGAGAATGACTGTTATCTGGGTGATTTGTGATAGATTTTCGAAGATGGTCCATCTTGTACCACTCCCAAAGTTGCCATCTTCTGCTGAGTTGGTGCCCTTGTTTTTACAACAAGTTGTTCGGTTACATGGGATTCCTGAGAACATTGTGTCCGACAGAGGAGTCCAGTTTGTTTCCAGATTCTGGAAAGCCTTTTGTTCCAATCTGGGAATTCAGTTATCCTTCTCCTCCGCGTTTCATCCCCAGACCAATGGACAGACTGAGAGAACAAACCAGACCTTGGAGTCTTATTTGAGATGTTTTATATCTGCTGATAAGGATTTTTGGGTCTCATTTTTGCCCTTGGTCGAATTCGCGCTGAACAATAGAGCTAGTTCTGCCACTTTGATGTCACCCTTTTTCTGTAATTTTGGGTTTCATCCTCGGTTCTCTTCAGGGCAAGTGGTATCTTCGTCCTGTCCTGGTGTGGACACTGTGTTTAAGAGAATGCAGCAGATATGGAACCAAGTGGTGGATAAGTTGTCACTTTCTCAGGAAAAGGCCCAACGATTTTCCAACCGGCATAGGACCATTGGTCCCCGGTTTAAAGTGGGTGATATGGTTTGGTTGTCGTCTAAGAATATTCCTAAGAAGGTTGCATCTCCTAAATTTAAGCCAAGATTTATTGGTCCTTATAAGATTTTGGAAATTCTTAATCCTGTTTCGTTTCGATTGGCTCTTCCAGTTACGTTCAAGATCCATAACGTATTTCACAAATCTCTGTTGAAGAGGTTTGTTGAGCCAGTGGTTCCTATGGCAGCACCTCCTGACCCTGTGTTGGTTGAAGGCAATGTGGAATATGAGGTAGAGAAAATATTTGATTCTCGTTTGGTTAGTCGGAGACTCCAGTATTTGGTCAAATGGAAGGGTTATGGTCAGGAGGATAATTCTTGGGTCTCTGCCTCCGATATTCATGCCAATAGATTGGTTCGTGCTTTTCACTGGGCCCATCCTGATCGGCCTGGTGGCGTGGATGAGGGTTCAGTGACCCCTCCTCAAGGGGGGTACTGTTGTGAGTTCATTCTCACCAGTTGTGAGTTCCCCTTCTGGACTCCCTCTGGTTGTGACAGGAGGTGGTGCGGCTGGTTTGATCGGTGGAGATCTGCCACCTGAGAATGAGGATGATGATTGGATCTCAGAATTCTCAGATTGGATTTAAGACAGCTGACGCCCTATTCAGTTGCTGGTGATTCCTTCTGGCTTGTCAGCTCTTGGTTTTCAGCTCTGTTCCAGTCATCTAAAGCTAAGTTTTTCTGCTAATGTTCACACTTGATTATGTTGGTCTAGTCAGTTTTTCGTGTGGTCTGCCAGCCCCAGCTGGGGGCTGAGCTGAATTTCCACTCTTATTTATCAGTATTTTGCCAATTGGCTTTTTGTCCCTTACTAGTTCGGTCTCTTTTTGCTCTGTCTCAGAATATTCCAGAGTGCTGATATAGTGGGAGAAGTCTAGTGACTTCAGGGTTAATTTTGCTATCAGAAGTGTTGGACATTATTTTTGTAGGGTTTTTGCAGGTTGCAGACAGTGACTTGCCTTTCCTTTCCTGTCTAGTTAGTTTGGGCCCCATCATTTGCTCAGCCTATTTTCCTGCCTGTTTGTTCCTTCATCTTGTTTCACCGTCAATACATGTGTGGGGGCTGTCTATTCCTTTGGGGTCTGCTCTGGGGCAGTTAGTTTTCCTTTTTCTTGCTTTAGGCTTATGTAGTCCTCCGGCCGTGATGAGGCGTCTAGGAACATCGTAGGCACGCTACACGGATACTGCTAGTTGTGTGGTAAGATCAGGGATCTGCAATCTGCATAGTTACCAACTTCTCTGGTTTTCTGTGGCTTAGCTTGTTTTGTTTTTTTCTCCTCGGGGACCCATTCATAACACAGTCCATTTTTCTTCAAACGCCTCCTTACTGTGCATCTTGAAAGAGTCATACCACTAGTTTTCAGAGAGTCCAGTATTACAGCTGATGTTATTTGTTGGTTTTTCTTTGCATCCTGAACAATTTTCCTGGCAGTTGTGGAAGAAATTTTTGTTAGTCTACCTGACCCTGGTTTTGTTTTTACAGAGCCCCTGATTTTCCATTTGTTAATCACAGTTTGAATGCTGCTGACTGGCATTATCAATTCATTGAATATCTTTTTGTATCCCTTTCCTGTTTTATACAGTTCAATTACCTTTTCCCATAGATCCATTGACAATTCTTTTGCTTTCCCCATGACTCCCAATCCAGAAACGTCAGTGGCTAGATGAAAGATGCAAGAGTCTATCTGGATCCCAGAACCTCACTCAGCTTTTATGCACACACACTGATTACAAGCAAAGATGTCACAGGTGAGGATATTACCTTTAGCAGCCATTCAAACCCATTTGTGTCAATTCTGCGTATGTTATCAGGCCAAAATCACCAGGGAATGGGAACTTTTGATCTGGCTCATTTGGATGTTTTGGGTTGTCATTATGATTTAAAAAGAGAAAACACAGTAGTTTGACAATAAATGGCTTCACCCAACCACTAACTATGAGTGGAGAAAAAGTTTTGGTGTTATCATTCATATTCTCTGAAAAAAGGCCATGCTTTAACTTCCTGGTTGATATCTTAAGAAGTTGCTTCAGTATTGCCACTTAACCCCTTAACGACCAAGCCATTTTGTAGGTTAAAGACCAGGCCTTAATTTTGAAATCGGACCACTGTCACTTTATATGGTTATAACTCTGGAACGCTTTAACGTATCCCACTGATTCTGAGATTGTTTTTTCGTGATATATTGTACTTCATGTTAGTGGTAAAATTTCTTCGATATGACTTGCGTTTATTTATGAAAAAAATGTAAATATGGCAAAACATTTTAACATTTTGCAATTTTCAAACTTTTAATTTTTATGCCCTTAAATCAGAGAGATATGTCACAAAAATAGTTAATAAATAATATTTTCCACATGTCTACTTTACATCAGCACAATTTTGGAACCAAAATTTTTTTTTCTTAGGAAGTTATAAGGGTTAGAAGTTGACCAGTGATTTCTCATTTTTCCAACAAAATTTACAAAACCATTTTTTTTTAGGGACCACCTCACATTTGAAGTGAGTTTGGGGGGTCAATATAACAGAAAATACCCAAAAGTGACACCATTCTAAAAACTGCACCCCTCAAGGTGTTCAAAACCACATTCAAGAAGTTTATTAGCCGTTTAGGTACTTCAAAAGAATTGAAGCAATGTGGAAGGAAAAAAATGAACATTTAACTTGTTTTCCCCAAAAATTTTATTTGGACACAATTTTTTTTATTTTGTCAAGGGTATCAGGAGAAAATGAACCACAATATTTGTTGTGCAATTTCTCCTGAGTACACCAATACCCCATGTGTGGAGGAAGACCAATCTTTAGGCGCATGGCAGTGCTCAGAAGGGAAGGAGCATCATTTGAGATTTTGAATGTCAAATTGTCTGGAATCGAGAGCGATCGCCATGTCGCATTTGGAGAGCCCCTGATGTACCTAAACAGTGGAAACCCCCCAAAAAGTGACCCCATTTTTTAAACTAGACCCCCCAAGGAACTTATCTAAATGTGTGTTGAGCACTTTGAACCCCCAAGGGCTTCATAGAAGGTTATAGCATAGAGCCGTAAAATTAAAAAATCATATTTTTTCCACAAAAATAATCTTCAATGAGCTATAATTTTTCCATATTTTGGCCGACAGAGTCATGTGCAGGCTTGATTTTTGCGGGAAGAGTTGACGTTTTTATTGGTACCATTTTCTGGCACATAACGTTTTTTGATCGCTTTCTATTCTTATTTTTCTGTTCATTTTTTGAATGAACAAAAACTAGCAATTTAGGAATGCTTTTTTTTCCCCCTCCATTCTGCATGTGGTAAAATTAGTATGGCAGCTTTATTCTTCGGGTCACTACGATCACAGCGATACCTCATTTATATCTTTTTTTAAGTTTTGGTGTTTTTTACACAATAAAAACTTTTATAGATAAAATATTTTTGCATCACTTTATTCTGCGAGCTATAACTTTTTAATTTTTTTGCTGATGATGCTGTATGGCGGCTCGTTTTTGCGGGACAAGATGACGTTTTCAGAGGTACCATGTTTATTTATATTCGTCTTTTTGATCGCGTATTATTGCACTTTTTCCAAGCGGTATGATGATACTGCTTGGAAAAAGCATAATTTGCTACTTTTTTGTGTTTTTTTTCACTGAACGGGTTAACTAGGATGACGCTTTTATGGATGGGATTTTTACTGACGTGGCGATACCAAACATGTGTATTTTTTATTTTATTTTTTGTACATAAAAATGTGTAATTTTTATGCATTGTAATGCATTATACCAATGCTGAGAGCTGCTGACACCATGCTGTGAGCATGATCTCACCAGCTCTCCGTAGGTAAATGACCCAGAGGTTGTCATAACACCTCCGGGTCATCATGGCACAGATCAGGTCGGGCCCCGCGATTACATCGCAGGGACTCCGACCTGAGGCAGAGGGAGCCCCCTACCCTCTGCCTCCCCCTCTGAACGCTGCGATCACGCTCGATCGCAGCAGTGAGGGGGTTAACAGCCAGGGGCGGTGGGGGCTCCGCTCCTAGCTGTCAGTGCAGGACGCTCAGCCACTGCAGCGCTGGGCTCCTACACTGATCAGGCAAGGAGAAGCTCAAATTTCAGTTTCTCCTGCTGATCAATGCTGTGTCTGGTCTGTCAGATTGACAGACCAATCACAGCGCTGTGGGTGCAGGGACCAAGTGCAAGGGTCCCTGCCCCCTTCCTGTGCCTCTCAGCTGTCATAGACAGCTGTCGGCACTGAACTGAAACTGTGTGTTTACACGCAGTGACAGTTCAAAGGCAGGACGTGCAGAGTCCATCATGGTGCTGAAAGTTACCTCCTGCTATCACGGACTGTGCACGTCCATAGACATTAAGGGGTTAATCTTCTTTTCTCATGATGCCATCTACTTTGTGAAGTCCACGAGTCCCTCCTGCAGCAAAACAAACCCACAACATGATACTGCCACCCCTGTATTTCATAATTGGGATGGTGTCCTTAGGCTTCCAAGCATCTCCCTTTTTCCTCCAAAAGTAATGATTGTCATTATGCCCAAAAAGTTAAATTTTAGTTTCATCACACCACAGGACATGTCTCCTTTCAGCCCATGTTGATATAGTACTCATTTCACTGTGGATATTGACTCAATCTTACAAGCATCATCTTCACAAGGTCTTTTGCTTTTTTCCTTGGGTTGATATGCACATGTCGGACCAAAGCACTTCATCTCTGGGACAAAGAACCTGTCTCCTACCTGAGTGGTATGATGGCTGGACATTCCCATTTTGTTTGTACTTGCATATAATTGTTTGTACAGATGAACGAGGCACATTCAGGTATCTTGAAATTGTAGCCAAGGATGAGCCAGGTTTGTGCAAGTCCACAATTCTCTTTTTGATATCTTGGCTGATTTCTTTAGAGTTTCCCATGAAGCTACATAAAGAAGTAGTGTGTTTCAGGTGTGCATTAAAATACATCAACAGGTGTGTCTCTAATTAACTCAGATGTTGCCAAAAATCAAAAGCTTCCAAACCCATGACATCATCATATGGGCAGACCAGAATTGTCTAATGAAATAGTAATCTTAGTGTATGTAAACTTTAGACTTTGCAATACGTAATAAAAAATGCCTTAAAACATTCTCTCTCATTATTCTGGCATTTGGCAAATATTAATAATTATGGTAATCCTAATTGACCTAAAACAGGAAAGATTTATTCTGATTTCTTATCAGATATTGAGAAAAACAAGCAGCTGTGTCTTTTTATATAGTGTATGTAAACTTCTAATTTCAACTGTAATAAAAGTCTGTCCATTTTGACATACATTTGACAGGTTTAGATCTGGATAATGTTGTTTCGAGGGCATTAAGTAGAGTAGCATGATTAGTTTTTCGGCACTCATTTAAAATGTAGTTATAACTTAATACATAAAGCTACTATTTTTTCAGATCTGACGTTATAATATACTAGCTATGAACCTGTTCTACACCCAGGTGGTGAGCATTTTTATTGGTATATGGCCTCCTATCCTGCTATGTGCTGCCACCCCCCTATCCTGGTATGCATGGCACCCCTCATTCCTATCCTGGTATGCATGGTACCCTCCCCCACAATCCTGGTATACATTGCACCCCATTCTTCATCCTGGTATGCATGGTCCCCTCACCCCCAATACTGGTATGCATGGTACTCACTCATCCCTATCCTGGTATGCATGGTCCCCTCACCCCCTATCCTGGCATGCATGGTACCCCTCATCCCCCAATCCTGGTATTCATGGTCCTCTCACCCTCCAATCCTGGTATGCATGGTACTCCCTCATCCCTATCTTGGTATGCAAGTTCCCCTCACCCCCTATCCTGGTATGCATGGTACCCCTCATCCCCCAATCCTGGTATGCATGGTACCCCTCATCCCCCAATCCTGGTATGCATGGTCCTCTCACCCCCCTATCCTGGTATGCATGGTCCCCTCACCCCCTATCCTGGTATGCATGGTACCCCTCATCCCCTAATCCTGGTATGCATGGAACTCCCTTATCCCTATCCTGGTATGTATGGTCCCCTCACCGCCTAATCCTGGTATGCATGGTACCCCTCATCCCTCAATCCTGGTATGCATGGTACCCCTCATCCCCAATCCTGGTATGCATGGTCCCCCTCATCCGTCAATCCTGGTATGCATGGTCCCCCTCATCCCTCAATCCTGGTATGCATGGTCCTCTCACCCACCTATCCTGGTATGCATGGTCCCCTCACCCCCTATCCTGGTATGCATGATACCCCTCATCCCCCAATCCTGGTATGCATGGTACCCCTCATCCCCCAATCCTGGTATGCATGATACCCCTCATCCCCCATTCCTGGTATGCATGGTCCTCTCATCCCCCTATCCTGGTATGCATGGTCCCCTCACCCCCCTATCCTGGTATGCATGGTACCCCGCATCCCCCAATCCTGGGATGCATGGTACCCCTCATCCCCCAATCCTAGTATGTATGGTACCCCTCATCCCCCAATCCTGGTATGCATGGTCCTCTCACCTCCCCATCCTATTATGCATGGTACCCCTCATCCCCCAATCCTGGTATGCACGGTCCCCCTCATCCCTCAATCCTGGTATGCATGGTACCCCTCATCCCCTAATACTGGTATGCATGGTCTCCTCACTCCCCTTATCCTAGTATGCATGGTACCCCTCACCCTCCAATCCTGGAATGCATGGCCCCCTCACCCTACAATACTGGTATGCATGGTCTTCTCACCCCCCTATCCTGGTAAGCATGGTACCCCTTATCCTCCTATCTTGGGATGCATGGCCCCCTCACCCTCCAATCCTGGTATGCATGGTCCCCTCACCCCCTACCCTGGTATGTATGGTCCCCTCACCCCCTATCCTGGTATGCATGGTACCCCTCATCCCCCAATCCTGGTATGCATGGTACCCTTCATCCCTCAATCCTGGTATACATGGTCCCCTTACCCCCTATCCTGGTATGTATGGTCCCCTCATCCACCAATTCTGGTATGCATGGTACCCCTCATCCCCCAATCCTGTTATGCATGGTACCCCTCATCAGACTTGGGTATACTAATAGATCACAGAATATGAGTCAACAGTGTGATGCAGCAGCAAAAAAGGCAAATGCAATTCTAGGATGTATTAACAGAAGCATACAGTCTAGATCACGTGAAGTCATTATTTCCCTCTACTCCTCTTTGGTCAGACCTCATCTGGAATATTGTGTCCAGTTTTGGGCACCACATTTTAAAAAAGACATCAACAAACTGGAGCAAGTTCAGAAAAGAGCGACCAGAATGGTGACCGGTCTGCAAACCCTGTCTTATGAGGAAAGGTTGCAGGATTTGGGAATGTTTAGTTTGCAAAAGAGAAGACTGAGAGGAGACTTAATAGCTGTCTACAAATATCTAAAGGGCTGTCACATTGTAGAAGGATCAACTTTATTCTCATTTGCACAAGGAAAGACTTGAAGCAATGGGATGAAACTGAATGGGAGGAGACACAGATTAGATATTAGAAAAATCTTTTTGACAGTTAGAGTGATCAATGAGTGGAACAGGCTGCCACGAGAAGTGGTGAGTTCTCCTTCAATGGAAGTCTTCAAACAGAGGCTGGACAGACATCTGACTGGGATGAATTAGCAAATCCTGCTTTGATTAGGGGGTTGGACCAGATGGCCCAGGAGGTCCCTTCCAACTCTACGATTCTATGATTCTATGATTCCACCAATCCTGGTATGCATGGTACCCCTCATCCCCCAATCCTGGTATGCATGGTACCCCTCATCTCCCAATCCTGGTATGCATGGTCCTCTCACCCCCCCATCCTGGTATGTATGGTACATGGTACCCCTCATCCCCCAATTCTGGTATGCACGGTCCCCCTCATCCCTCAATCCTGGTATGCATGGTACCCTTCATCCCCTAATACTGGTATGCATGGTCCCCTCACCCCTGCTATCCTGGTATGCATGGTACCCCTCACCCTCCAATCCTGGTATGCATGGTCCCCTCACCCTACAATCCTGGTATACATGGTCTCCTCACCCCCCCTATCCTGGTATGCATGGTACCCCTCATCCTTCAATCCTGGTATGCATGGCCCCCTCACCCTCCAATCCTGGTATGCATGGTCCCCTCACCCCCTATCCTGGTATGTATGGTCCCCTCACCCCCTTATCCTGGTATGCATGGTACCCCTCACCCCCTATCGTGGTATGCATGGTATGCCTCATCCCTCAATCCTGGTATGCATGGTCCCCTCACCCCCTATCCTGGTATGTATGGTCCCCTCACCCCCTATCCTGGTATGCATGGTACCTGTCACGATCACGTGTGTCAGGATGCAGATGATACCGCAAGGCAGACCCATAACACACGTGACCCTGGATACACCGCCTCCAGTGGGGCGCATTTAAATAATAAAACGTGCAGGTGGATACGCCGCCTCCACCTGGCGAATTTAGGTATTACACGTTATACATACAATAATCAAATAATAAAGGGGGAACCTGGGAAACTTTAACAATGGTGGGCCCTGCGATAGGGAATGGGGACATGGAGACCTCCTAAGCTCCCCTGAGCCAGTGTCCCTGCACTCCTTACATTCCCTAAACAGGCTCCGCACCTGTCGCCGCACGCGTACCTTTACGCCCTTGCTCACCCTGACCCTAAACCCTCACTAGGGAATGGGTTGGTGCGGAGACTAATCCCACCACTGCACTAATAACACACATGAGGAAAGAGACAATACAGGGGGAACACCACTTAGCTTTGCTCTGTTGCGTGCGCTCCTAGCAACAGAGCCCACCACCTGCGTGCATCTTCCTCCTCCACCCGGATCCATCACCATAACGGGATCCTTCACCTCAGTGCAGCGTTGGAGCAGAGTCCACCACCAGTTGCAGCTGCTTAGAACCAGAGTCCCAAGGATGAGTTCAGCTTCTGACCCGAAGTCGAGCATGCTTGAGTCCAGTTCAGCAGCCAAGTCCCACATGGTGAGTGCCACTCTCCATAGTCGCCACTCCACCAGCCCATGCAGACACTTCCCGCTGACACCATCACTGCGACTCCACCACGCCATGCCAGCCCTTCGTCCAGACACCATAGCTGAAACACATCCCCCCTGGCTAAGCTGCGCAGGACTCCTCACCAGCTCCATCCTTCCTCCAGGCTCTCCAACTCAGAGTGACACAAACTCACAATATCACAGGCAGTGATTGCACACCCCTAGCACACCTTTATAGGGTGTCACACCTGATACCTAATTAAGTGCACAAAAACCTAAAGTGCAATACCACAACCACCACCGGGGACAGTCAAAACACCTTTGAACTTAACCAAAGTAAAAAAAGTTCACTTTGTGCTTTTAATACCGCCAGATCCAACACTGGATCATGACAGTACCCCTCATTCCCCAATCCTGGTGTGCATGGTACCCCTCATCCCCCAATCCTGGTTTTGCATGGTCCTCTCACCCCCCTATTCTGATATGCATGGTCCCCTTCACCCCCTATCCTGGTATGCGTGGTACCCCTCATCCCCCAATCCTGGTAAGCATGGTACCCCTCATCCCCCAATCCTGGTATGCATGGTCCCCTCACCCTCCCTATCCTGGTATGTATGGTACCCCTCATCTCCCAATCCTGGTATGCATGGTACCCCTCATCCCCCAATCCTGGTATGCACGGTCCCCCTCATCCCCCAATCCTGGTATGCACGGTACCCCTCATCCCCCAATCCTAGTATGTATGGTACCCCTCATCCCCCAATCCTGGTATGCATGGTGCCCCTCATCCCCCAATCCTGGTATGCATGGTACACCTCATCCCTCAATCCTGGTATGCATGGTCCCCTTCATCCCTCAATCCTGGTATGCATGGTACCCTTCATCCCCTAATACTGGTATGCATGGTCCCCTCACCCCTGCTATCCTGGTATGCATGGTACCCCTCACCCTCCAATCCTGGTATGCATGGTCCCCTCACCCTACAATCCTGGTATACATGGTCTCCTCACCCCCCCTATCCTGGTATGCATGGTACCCCTCATCCTTCAATCCTGGTATGCATGGCCCCCTCACCCTCCAAACCTGGTATGCATGGTCCCCTCACCCCCTATCCTGGTATGTATGGTCCCCTCACCCCATTATCCTGGTATGCATGGTACCCCTCACCCCCTATCCTGGTATGCATGGTATGCCTCATCGCTCAATCCTGGTATGCATGGTCCCCTCACCCCCTATCCTGGTATGTTTGGTCCCCTCACCCCCTATCCTGGTATGCATGGTACCCCTCATCCCCAATCCTGGTGTGCATGGTACCCCTCATCCCCCAATCCTGGTTTTGCATGGTCCTCTCACCCCCCTATTCTGGTATGCATGGTCCCCTTCACCCCCTATCCTGGTATGCGTGGTACCCCTCATCCCCCAATCCTGGTATGCATGGTACCCCTCATCCCCCAATCCTGGTATGCATGGTCCCCTCACCCCCCCTATCCTGGTATGCATGGTACCCCTCATCCCCCAATCCTGGTACGCATGGTACCCCTCATCCCCCAATCCTGGTATGCACGGTCCCCCTCATCCCCCAATCCTGGTATGCACGGTACCCCTCATCCCCCAATCCTGGTATGCATGGTACCCCTCATCCCCCAATCCTGGTATGCATGGTACACCTCATCCCTCAATCCTGGTATGCATGGTCCCCTTACCCCCTATCCTGGTATGTATGGTCCCCTCACCCCCAATCCTGGTATTCATGGTACCCCTCATCTCCCAATCCTGGTATGCATGGTCCTCTCACCCCCCCTATCCTGGTATGCATGGTACCCCTCATCCCCCAATCCTGTTATGCATGGTACCCCTCATCCACCAATCCTGGTATGCATGGTACCCCTCTTATCCCAATCCTGGTATGTATGGTCCTCTCACCCCCCCTTATCCTGGTATGCATGGTACACCTCATCCCCCAATCCTGGTATGCACGGTCCCTCTCATCCCTCAATCCTGGTATGCATGGTACCCCTCATCCCCTAATACTGGTATGCATGGTCCCCTCACCCCCGCTATCCTGGTATGCCTGGTACCCCTCATCCCCCAATCCTGGTATGCCTGGTCTCCTCACCCCCCTATCCTGGTATGCATGGTACCCCTCACCCTCCAATCCTGGTATGCATGGTCCCCTCACCCTACAATCCTGGTATACATGGTCTCCTCACCCCCCCTATCCTGGTATGCATGGTACCCCTCATCCTTCAATCCTGGTATGCATGGCCCCCTCACCCTCCAATCCTGGTATGCATGGTCCCCTCACCCCCTATCCTGGTATGTATGGTCCCCTCACCCCCTATCCTGGTATGCATGGTACCCCTCACCCCCTATCCTGGTATGCATGGTACCCCTCATCCCTCAATCCTGGTAAGCATGGTCCCCTCACCCAATATCCTGGTATGTATGGTCCCCTCACCCCCTATCCTGGTATGCATGGTACCGCTCATCCCCCAATTCTGGTATGCATGGTACCCCTCAATCCTGGTTTTGCATGGTCCTCTCACCCCCCTATCCTGGTATGCATGGTCCCCTTCACCCTCTATCCTGGTATGCATGGTACCCCTCTTCCCCCAATCCTGGTATGCATGGTACCCCTCATCCCCCAATCCTGTTATGCATGGTACCCCTCATCCACCAATCCTGGTATGCATGGTACCCCTCATATCCCAATCCTGGTATGCATGGTCCTCTCACCCCCCTTATCCTGGTATGCATGGTACACCTCATCCCCCAATCCTGGTATGCACGGTCCCTCTCATCCCTCAATCCTGGTATGCATGGTACCCCTCATCCCCTAATACTGGTATGCATGGTCCCCTCACCCCCGCTATCCTGGTATGCATGGTACCCCTCATCCCCCATTCCTGGTATGCCTGGTCTCCTCACCCCCCCTATCCTGGTATGCATGGTACCCCTCACCCTCCAATCCTGGTATGCATGGTCCCCTCACCATACAATCCTGGTATACATGGTCTCCTCACCCCCCCTATCCTGGTATGCATGGTACCCCTCATCCTTCAATCCTGGTATGCATGGCCCCCCTCACCCTCCAATCCTGGTATGCATGGTCCCCTCACCCCCTATCCTGGTATGTATGGTCCCCTCACCCCCTATCCTGGTATGCATGGTACCCCTCACCCCCTATCCTGGTATGCATGGTACCCCTCATCCCTCAATCCTGGTAAGCATGGTCCCCTCACCCCCTATCCTGGTATGCATGGTACCGCTCATCCCCCAATCCTGGTATGCATGATACCCCTCATCCCCCAATCCTGGTATGCACGGTCCCTCTCATCCCTCAATCCTGGTATGCATGGTACCCCTCATCCCCTAATACTGATATGCATGGTCCCCTCACCCCCGCTATCCTGGTATGCATGGTACCCCTCATCCCCCAATCCTGGTATGCCTGGTCTCCTCACCCCCCCTATCCTGGTATGCATGGTACCCCTCACCCTCCAATCCTGGTATGCATGGTCCCCTCACCCTACAATCCTGGTATACATGGTCTCCTCACCCCCCTATCCTGGTATGCATGGTACCCCTCATCCTTCAATCCTGGTATGCATGGCCCCCTCACCCTCCAATCCTGGTATGCATGGTCCCCTCACCCCCTATCCTGGTATGTATGGTCCCCTCACCCCCTATCCTGGTATGCATGGTACCCCTCACCCCCTATCCTGGTATGCATGGTACCCCTCATCCCTCAATCCTGGTAAGCATGGTCCCCTCACCCAATATCCTGGTATGTATGGTCCCCTCACCCCCTATCCTGGTATGCATGGTACCGCTCATCCCCCAATTCTGGTATGCATGGTACCCCTCATCCCTCAATCCTGGTTTTGCATGGTCCTCTCACCCCCCTATCCTGGTATGCATGGTCCCCTTCACCCTCTATCCTGGTATGCATGGTACCCCTCTTCCCCCAATCCTGGTATGCATGGTACCCCTCATCCCCCAATCCTGTTATGCATGGTACCCCTCATCCACCAATCCTGGTATGCATGGTACCCCTCATATCCCAATCCTGGTATGCATGGTCCTCTCACCCCCCCTTATCCTGGTATGCATGGTACACCTCATCCCCCAATCCTGGTATGCACGGTCCCTCTCATCCCTCAATCCTGGTATGCATGGTACCCCTCATCCCCTAATACTGGTATGCATGGTCCCCTCACCCCCGCTATCCTGGTATGCATGGTACCCCTCATCCCCCATTCCTGGTATGCCTGGTACCCCTCACCCTCCAATCCTGGTATGCATGGTCCCCTCACCATACAATCCTGGTATACATGGTCTCCTCACCCCCCCTATCCTGGTATGCATGGTACCCCTCATCCTTCAATCCTGGTATGCATGGCCCCCTCACCCTCCAATCCTGGTATGCATGGTCCCCTCACCCCCTATCCTGGTATGTATGGTCCCCTCACCCCCTATCCTGGTATGCATGGTACCCCTCACCCCCTATCCTGGTATGCATGGTACCCCTCATCCCTCAATCCTGGTAAGCATGGTCCCCTCACCCCCTATCCTGGTATGCATGGTACCGCTCATCCCCCAATCCTGGTATGCATGGTACCCCTCATCCCCCAATCATGGTATGCATGGTACCCCTCATCCCCCAATCCTGGTATGCACGGTCCCCCTCATCCCCCAATCCCGGTATGCATGGTACCCCTCATCCCCTAATACTGGTATGCATGGTCCCCTCACCCCTGCTATCCTGGTGTAGGGTCGGGCTGAGGGAAGCGATTAAGTGGTGCTGATCAAACAGGACTGGCGGTTGACACACTTCGTGGCGCCGGCAGACATGAGACTGAGACAAGGGTTGTGTCCAACAGTTCAGATTTTATTGGCCGCTTTTCGGACGACCACCGTACTTCATCACAGGAATAGTCCACAATTCACTTTTACACACAGACCCGGGTACCTTCTCTTCATAGTTTGTCACCGTCCATGGAGTCCTCTATGGCTCTTCTTCGCTGTGGCTGCCCTAAGCACTTTCACCACAGTGTTTCACCCTTTAGAGTACGCCATCCACCTGACACTCACTGTCTGTCTCTGTCGGCAGCCACTGTCCTTTTGGGTCACCCCCCGTGACCGTCTCCACTGTCAGTAGCTCTCTGTAGGCCTTTTCCGTCTTTCTACCTACAGCAAACTCTCCTCTCTAGTGTGCTCCTTTGGCTGACTGGACCTTCCAGAAGCTTCCCTGACCTCTTATACTCTCCAGTCCCAGTAGGTCCGCCCACTATCACCTGACAGTAACCTTTAACCAATGGCAGTGACCTTGACACATGGCAGTTATATAACCACTCTCTCCTACGCTACCCACTGCCCTCTAATGATCAAACTACCACATGACACCCTTTTCTCTTTATCTCAGCCTACACTGCACTATGTCTCTGTCTCTTACTACAGACAGACCTGTCCGTCAGCTCAACCTCCCCACACTGGTATGCATGGTACCCCTCACCCCCCATTCCTGGTATGCATAGTCTCCTCACCCCCCTATCCTGGTATGCATGGTACCCCTCACCCACCAATCCTGGTATGCATGGCCCTCTCACCCTCCCATCCTGGTATGCATAGTCTCCTCAGCCCCCCTATCCTGGTATGCATGGTACCCCTCATCCTCCAATCCTGGTATGCATGGCCCTCTCACCCTCCAATCCTGGTATGCATGGTCCCCTCACCCCCCTATCCTGGTATGCATGGCCCCCTCACCCTCCAATCCTGGTATGCATGACCCCCTCACCCCCTCATCCTAGGATGCATGGTTCCCTCACCCCCCTATCCTGGTATGCATGGTCAACTCACCCCACTATCCTGGTATGCATGGCCCCCTCATCCCCCTATCCTGGTATGCATGGTCCTCTCACCTCCCCATTCGTGGTTTGCATGGTCCCCTCACTCCTATTAAAAGTACAAAAAACCCCCCCATTTATACTCACCCTTCTTTCCTGTGCTCCAGCGCTGTTCTGCTGGAGGCCGGGGCAGGAGCGCGGCCGGAATCGCGTATGCCTCCATTTTAATGAAGTGTGTCTTCAGTAAAATAGCGCCGGATCGCGCTATGTGCAGCGCGATTCTGGCTGCACTCCAGCCCTGGTCTCCGGGCGAAGAGAAGCGCCGCGGCAACGCTCCTCCCGGTCAGGTAAGTATGGCGTCGGAGATGGCGGTATGCAGTGTGTACGGTACCGCCATCTCCGACGCCATACACTCTCCTCACCGCTGGCTGCCTCACTCTGTCTGGAGCCAGACTGCGCAGGCGCGTCGGTGTGAGTGACGCTTTCAGCGTTATATTATAGATATCTATCTCCCAATTACATCTGCTTTTTCTTTTATAATACCAAGATATTCTGCAGCGCTCTACAGAGATTGTCATCATTTTCATCAGTCCCTGCCCCTAATTGAGCAAAAAGTTGGTGAGTCAGTGGTTAGCGTTAGGTTACAATATGTGTTTGTATATTTGTCTGTTTTTGAAAGGATTTCTCAACATTCACCAGTTTCCTGCAAATACAGAAATTAATTAGAGATCTAATTTGCAACTCACGTATTACAAAAGATGCCAGGAACAAATATTGATGCATGAAACACGTCACAGGAAACAAATGTTAATACATGAACTATTCCTCTACTATACCATGTCAATCTCATAAACTATACAATTCTGAAGACCACCAGTGATGAGGGCACATGACTTTTAACCCCTTAATGACCATTGATATGCCTTTTAAATGTGACTGTTAAGGGGCCTTATTCCTCAACACCGCTTTTTAATGCCGTTGAGAAAGAAGGTTATAGTGCTGTCCGCAGCTGAAATTCCCACAAGAGTCAGCTGTACATGATAGCTGACACCCTGCGGTATTGGCCACGTCTGGTTTTGAAGCCGATCGGGGACAATAAACCTCTTAAATACTGCTGTCAATAATGACAGCCGTATTTAATTGGCTACAAAGGGGTTACAAGACCCCCTTTGTAACAATCGGACCCTGCAATGAGAATCATGGGTACCGATGTTTACCATGGTACCCTGAGGTCATGTGATGACCCTGATGGCCTGTGAGTTCCAGCTATAAACTGGGTCTCACAGTGAGACCAGTGATCAAAATTAAAATTATACATGTCCCACAGTGGGACTAAATGAAAAAGTAAAAAAAGTGATCGAAAAGTCAAATGTAAAAAAGAAATGTATAAATAAAAACTCCAAATCGTCCCACAAAAAACGAGCTCAATATGGCTTGACAAAAAGATAAAAAAGTTACAGCTCTCAGAATATAATGATGCAAAATAAATTATTTTTTGTAAAATATTGTTTTAGTGTGTAAAAATTGCATAGCATACCAAAAACTGTATAAATCTGGCATCGCTGTAATCTTGCTGACCCGACCAACAAATCCGTCTTATCACTTTTACCGTACGGTTAATGGCACAAAAAATAAAAAATAAAAGCAATAATTGTATTGCTGTTTTTTGTTCATTCTATCTTAAAAATATAAAAAAAATAAAGCAATCAAAAAATATTATGTGCCCCAAAATGGCACCAAAAATATCTACAATTCGTTTTGCAAAAAGTAAGCCCTCATACAGCTCTGTTCGCCATGAAATAGAAAAGTTACCTCTCTCAAAATATGCTGAGGAAAAAAATTACTTTTTCACAGAAAAGCATTTTTACTGTGTGATAGCAGCAAAACATAAATAAAAACTACGGTATATAAATCTGGTGTCGCTGTAATCATAACACCTGAAGAATAAATCCACTTTATCACTTACAGTGGGGAAAAAAAGTATTTAGTCAGTCAGCAATAGTGCAAGTTCCACCACTTAAAAAGATGAGAGGCGTCTGTAATTTACATCATAGGTAGACCTCAACTATGGGAGACAAACTGAGAAAAAAAAATCCAGAAAATCACATTGTCTGTTTTTTTTCCATTTTATTTGCATATTATGGTGGAAAATAAGTATTTGGTCAGAAACAAAATTTCATCTCAATACTTTGTGATATATCCTTTGTTGGCAATGACAGAGGTCAAACGTTTTCTGTAAGTCTTCACAAGGTTGCCACACACTGTTGTTGGTATGTTGGCCCATTCCTCCATGCAGATCTCCTCTAGAGCAGTGATGTTTTTGGCTTTTCGCTTGGCAACACGGACTTTCAACTCCCTCCAAAGGTTTTCTATAGGGTTGAGATCTGGAGACTGGCTAGGCCACTCCAGGACCTTGAAATGCTTCTTACGAAGCCACTCCTTCGTTGCCCTGGTGGTGTGCTTTGGATCATTATCATGTTGAAAGACCCAGCCACGTTTCATCTTCAATGCCCTTGCTGATGGAAGGAGGTTTGCACTCAAAATCTCATGATACATGGCCCCATTCATTCTTTCATGTACCCGGATCAGTCGTCCTGGCCCCTTTGCAGAGAAACAGCCCCAAAGCATGATGTTTCCACCACCATGCTTTACAGTAGGTATGGTGTTTGATGGATGCAACTCAGTATTCTTTTTCCTCCAAACACAACAAGTTGTGTTTCTACCAAACAGTTCCAGTTTGGTTTCATCAGACCATAGGACATTCTCCCAAAACTCCTCTGGATCATCCAAATGCTCTCTAGCAAACTTCAGATGGGCCCGGACATGTACAGGCTTAAGCAGTGGGACACGTCTGGCACTGCAGGATCTGAGTCCATGGTGGCGTAGTGTGTTACTTATGGTAGGCCTTGTTACATTGGTCCCAGCTCTCTGCAGTTCATTCACTAGGTCCCCCCCCGCGTGGTTCTGGGATTTTTGCTCACCGTTCTTGTGATCATTCTGACCCCACGGGGTGGGATTTTGCGTGGAGCACCAGATCGAGGGAGATTATCAGTGGTCTTGTATGTCTTCCATTTTCTAATTATTGCTCCCCCAGTTGATTTCTTCACTCCAAGCTGGTTGGCTATTGCAGATTCAGTCTTCCCAGCCTGGTGCAGGGCTACAATTTTGTTTCTGGTGTCCTTTGACAGCTCTTTGGTCTTCACCATAGTGGAGTTTGGAGTCAGACTGTTTGAGGGTGTGCACAGGTGTCTTTTTATACTGATAACAAGTTTAAACAGGTGCCATTACTACAGGTAATGAGTGGATGAAAGAGGAGACTCTTAAAGAAGAAGTTACAGGTCTGTGAGAGCCAGAAATCTTGATTGCTTGTTTCTGACCAAATACTTATTTTCCACCATAATATGCAAATAACATGAAAAAAAAACAGACAATGTGATTTTCTGGATTTTTTTTTCTCAGTTTGTCTCCCATAGTTGAGGTCTACCTATGATGTAAATTACAGACGCCTCTCATCTTTTTAAGTGGTGGAACTTGCACTATTGCTGACTGACTAAATACTTTTTTTCCCCCCTGTATACCACACGGTCAGCCATGCAAAAATAAAAATAAGAACTATTCTTGTACTGCTGCATGAGAAATTGCATAACAAATTGTAGGGTCCAATTTCTCCCATTACCCTTAGGGTAAATTATAAATTTGGTGCTAAAACATTATTTTAGTTGAAAGCATTTAATTCTTTACTCTCACATTTAAATGTTATAAAGTTTTGTGAATCACCTGTAGGTTAAAAAAGCTCTGTACACCCCTAGATGAATTGTTTGAGGGTTCTAGTTTCCAAAATGGGGTCACTTGTGGGAGGTTTCTGCATGTCAGGGACTCTCCACATGCGGCATAATATTCACAATCTAGTCCAGACAAATAGCACCTTTTTCCTTTCATAGACCTGCCATGTGACCAAACAGAAGTTTTTGACCACATACACTACTGTTCAAAAGTTCCTTATTTTTGAAAGAACAGCACAGTTTTTTCCAATGAAGCTAACATTACATGATTCAGAAATACACTCTATACATTGTTAATGTGGTAAATGACTATTCTAGCTGCAAACGTCTGGCTTGTAATGCAATATGTTCATAGATGTACAGAAGCCCATTTCCAACAAGCATTACTCCAGTGTTCTTATGGTACTTTGTGTTTGCTAACTGTGTAAGAAGGCTAATGGATGGTTAGAATATCCTTGAAAACCCTTGTGCAAGTATGTTAGCACAGCTGAAAACAGTTTGGCTGATTAGAGAAACTATAAACCTGACCTTCCTTTTGAGCTAGTTGAGAATCTGGAGCATTACATTTGTTGGTTCCATTAAACTCTCAAAATGGCGGGAAAAAAAAAACTTTCATGTGAAACTCGACAGTCTATGCTTGTTCTTAGAAATTAAGGCTATTCCATGCAAGAAATTGCCTTCAGAGGAGAGCACAAACAGGCTCTAACCAGAGTAGAAAGAGAAGTGGGAGGCCTCTCTGCACAACTGAGCAACAAGACAAGTATATTAGAGTCTGTAGTTTGAGAAATCGACGCCTCACAGGTCCTCAACTGGCAGCTTCATTAAATAGTACACTCAAAATGCCAGTGTCAATGTTTACAGTGAAGGGGTGACTCCGGGATGCTGGCCTTCAGGGCAGAGTGGCAAAGAAAAAGCCATATCTGAGACTGGCTAATAAAAGGAAAAGATTAATATGGGCAAAAGAACACAGACATTGGACAGAGGAAGTTTGGAAAAAAGTGTTCTGGACAGACGAATCCAAGTTTAAGGTGTTTGGATCACACAAAAGAACATTTGTGAGATGCAGAACAACTGAAAAGAAGCTGGAAGAGTGCCTGATGCCACCTGTCAAGCATGGTGGAGGTAATGTGATGGTCTGGGGTTGCTTTGGTGTTGGTAAAGTGGGAGATTTGTACAAGGTGAAAGGGATTTTGAATAAGGAAGGCTATCACTCCATTTTGCAATGCCATGCCATACCCTGTGGACAACGCTTGATTGGAGCCAATTTCATCCTACAACAGGACAATGACCCAAAATACACCTCCAAATTATGCAAGAACTATTTAGGGAAGAAGCAGGCAGCTGGTATTCTATCTGTAATATAGTGGCGAGTGCAGTCACCAGTTCTCAACCCCATTGAGCTGTTGTGGGAGCAACTTGACCGCATGGTACGCAAAAAAGTGCCCATCAAGCCAAACCAACTTGTGGGAGGGGCTTCTGGAAGCATGGGGTGAAATTTCTCCAGATTACCTCAGCAAATTATGGAGTTTGTTTTCACCTATTATCAGTTGTGAAAGTTACAAAGTTGGGGCTAAAACAACATTTTTGTGAAAAAAATGAGATTTTCAATATGACCTCCTAATGTTATCAAATTCTGTTTAGTACCTGTGAGTTCAAAATGCTCAATATACCCCTGGATAAAATCCTTGAGAGGTGTAGTTTCCAAAATGTTGTTACTTGTGGGGGTTTCCACTTTTTAGGTATAATAGCGGCTCTGCAAATTAAACATGACGTCCATAGACAATTCCATCAAAGTCTGCATTCCAAAACGTCACTCCTTCCTTTCTGAGCCCTGCCCTGCACCCAAACAGTAGTTTTTCCCAACATATAGGGTATCTGTCACGATCCCTTTTTGGATCTGTGGCAGATCTGGCTCTTCATATAAAACTTTTTTCCTTTCAGGCAATCAGGGGTTAATGTCAGTTTTTGCCCCCACTGGCCTGCTGGTGTAATTGCATTGCTGCTGGGTTTGTTGATGCAGGGGGTGACCACTCCCACCTTCCTTCAAAAGGTCACCTGATGCATCAGCTGACTGTTGGTTATACAGGTCCTTGTGGAGACAAACCGTGCTGAAGACTGGAGGTTGCTGGTGCAGTGGTGCTTCAGCTGAATGCTGTTATCTGATGCATTACTCTGCTGTGTCGTGCATTGCAGCAGAGAAAGTTAAGTGTTGTTTTTGTGTTTCCAATTCCCTGTGGTGTTTGTCTTACCTTACCTTGGGTTGTCTTAGTGCAGCGGTGGGACCAGTGTCTTCACTTGCCAATTCCCTGCTTAGGGATAGGAGCAGGGCAAGTGAGGGTTTAGGCATCCTGGTCGAAGATGGGTTGAAAAAACCCATATAGGGACGTTAGTAAGAGCAGGGCACATCCTCAGGAGAGTGCAGGATGTGTCCAATTCCCCAACTCCTATCACAGGGCCCACCGTTGTTAAAGTTTCCCTGGTGTTTCCTGGTTTGTTTTTTGTTTTGCCGTTTAGTGACCGACCGACTGGTGGTTCGTGTCACGCTAGGACAGTCACTTCGTGACAGTGTCACCGTACTCAGGAGAAATTGCACAACAAATTTTGGGGTCCATTTTCTTGTGTTATCCTTGTGAAAATAAAATGGGGTCAAATTAAATTTTGCTGACAAAATGTGATTTTTTGGGGAAAGATTAGATTTTTTTTATATTCATGGCTCTATGTTATAAACTTCTGCGCAGCTCCTGAGGCAAGTCATATCAAACACATTTTACCACAGGAATCAGTTGAAGCTTTCTAGAATAATTACCACATAAATTGACACTGGTTAGATTTAAAAAATGTGGCCTGCTCATTAAGGTTAAAATTGGCTTGGTCATTAAGGGGTTAAGTAGCCATTTTTCACCAGAATGTACACAGTATTTTTACAATTCATATTAATACAGTTTTATGCACTTTACTCATCTCTAGAGTTGAGCGATACCGTCCGATACTTCAAAGTATCGTATCGGATGGTATCGGCCGATCTTTAAAAAAAGTATCGGTATCGCCGATTCCGATACCGGAAGTCCCATTCAAGTCTATGGGACTTCCGGTATCGGAATAAGAAAAACCCTTTCCTGCCCTTGTACAGCCTCTCTGGGGTCTGTACGGGCCTTTCGGGGGGCTGTGCCGGCCTGCCAGGGGGTCTGTGCAGGCTCCGGTGGTCTGTGCCGGCCTGCCGGTGGTCTGTGCAGGCTCCGGGGGGCTGTGCCGGCCTGCCGGGGGGCTGTGCCGGCCTGCCGGGGGGCTGTGCAGGCTCCGGGGGGCTGTGCCGGCCTGCCGGGGGGCTGTGCCGGCCTGCCGGTGGTCTGTGCAGGCTCCGGGGGTCTGTGCAGGCATCGTCCGATGGGACTACAAGTCCCATCGGGCGATGCCTGCTACCATGACAGTGATTGACACATTAGCCAATGATGGGACAGTAGTAGTCCCATCATCCGGCTAATGTGTTAAATGTAAAAAAAAAAAAAAAAAAAAAAAATAAATAAATTACATGCTACATACATACAACATGCATACTACATACATGCTACATTCATACTACATACTACATACATGCTACATTCATACTACATAAATACTACATGCAACATACATACTACATATATACTACATGCATGCTACATACATACTGCATGCTACATACATACCACATATATACTACATACATACTACATGCATGCTACATGCATGCTACATGCTACATACATAACACATATATACTACATGCATGCTACATACATACTACATGCTACATACTACATATATACTACATGCATGCTACATACTGCATGCTACATACATACTACATATATACTACATGCATGCTACATACATACTGCATGCTACATGCATGCTACATACATACTACATACATGCTACATACATACTACATATATACTACATACATACTACATACATACTACATGCATGCTACATGCATGCTACATACATACCACATATATACTACATGCATGCTACATACATACTACATGCTACATACATACTACATGCTACATACATACTACATATATACTACATGCATGCTACATACATACTACATGCTACATACATACTACATATATACTACATGCATGCTACATACATACTACATGCTACATACATACTACATATATACTACATGCATGCTACATACTACATGCTACATACATACTACATATATACTACATGCATGCTACATACATACTACATGCATGCTACATACATACTACATGCTACATACATACCACATATATACTACATACATACAATACATTCATACAATACATACATAGACATACAGTACATATAACATAGAGTAACATACTTACCAATACTTGTCACATTGTTCCCCGAAGCCATTGTCTTTTCCGGGATAAATATTAACATAACAAACCACAAAAATACTCACCCACGATCCGAAGCAGTCCACGAGTGTGTCCCACGACGATCTTGGGTAGAGAACTGCAGCATCAGATGATGCTGCCGTTCTCTACGGGCTGCAGGAATCCAATGACGGAAGGTAGGTATCCTTCCGCACTGTATTCCTCCGCCACTTAAAAAAAAAAAAGTCCCTAGTCTCACTTTATGCCATTGCTGTGTGGGAAATTCCCACACAGCAATGGCATAAAGTGAGACTAGGGACTTTTTTTTTTTAAGTGGCGGAGGAATACAGTGCGGAAGGATACCTACCTTCCGTCATTGGATTCCTGCAGCCCGTAGAGAACGGCAGCATCATCTGATGCTGCAGTTCTCTACCCAAGATCGTCGTGGGACACACTCGTGGACTGCTTCGGATCGTGGGTGAGTATTTTTGTGGTTTGTTATGTTAATATTTATCCCGGAAAAGACAATGGCTTCGGGGAACAATGTGACAAGTATTGGTAAGTATGTTACTCTATGTTATATGTACTGTATGTCTATGTATGTATTGTATGAATGTATTGTATGTATGTAGTATATATGTGGTATGTATGTAGCATGTAGTATGTATGTAGCATGCATGTAGCATGCATGTAGTATGTATGTAGCATGCATGTAGTATGTATGTAGCATGCATGTAGTATGTATGTAGTATGTATGTAGTATGTATGTAGCATGCAGTATGTATGTAGCATGTATGTAGTATGTATGTAGTATATATGTAGTATGTATGTAGCATGTAGTATGTATGTAGCATGCATGTAGTATATATGTAGTATGTATGTAGCATGCATGTAGTATGTATGTAGTATGTATGTAGTATGTATGTAGCATGCAGTATGTATGTAGCATGTATGTAGTATGCATGTAGTATATATGTAGTATGTATGTAGCATGCATGTAGTATGTATGTAGTATGTATGTAGCATGCAGTATGTATGTAGCATGTATGTAGTATGTATGTAGTATATATGTAGTATGTATGTAGCATGCATGTAGTATGTATGTAGTATATATGTAGCATGCAGTATGTATGTAGCATGTATGTAGTATGTATGTAGTATATATGTAGTATGTATGTAGCATGCATGTAGTATGTATGTAGTATGTATGTAGCATGCAGTATGTATGTAGCATGTATGTAGTATGTATGTAGTATATATGTAGTATGTATGTAGCATGCATGTAGTATGTATGTAGTATATATGTAGCATGCAGTATGTATGTAGCATGTATGTAGTATGTATGTAGTATATATGTAGTATGTATGTAGCATGCATGTAGTATGTATGTAGCATGCATGAAGTATGTATGTAGTATTTTTTTTTTTTTTTTTTTTTTAACATTTAACACATTAGCCGGATGATGGGACTACTACTGTCCCATCATTGGCTAATGTGTCAATCACTGTCATGGTAGCAGGCATCGCCCGATGGGACTTGTAGTCCCATCGGACGATGCTTGCACAGACCCCCGGACATCAGCACAGCCCCCCGGCAGGCCGGCACAGCCCCCCGGCAGGCCGGTACAGACCCCCACAGGGTGCACAGACCACCGGCAGGCCGGCACAGCCCCCCGGCAGGCCGGTACAGACCCCGGGCAGTCCACACAGCCCCCCGGCAGGCCGGCACAGCCCCCCGGCAGGCCGGCAGAGACCCCCGGAAGGCCCGAAATGACGGCGCATCATGATGCGCACACACCGCGCATCATGATGACGTCAGGCCGTCAATCAACTGAACTTCCGATTCCGATGCCGAATTCCGATATTGAAAAAATATCGGAAGTCGGTATCGGAATTCCGATACAGCAAGTATCGGCCGATACCCGATACTTGCGGTATCGGAATGCTCAACACTACTCATCTCTCCTCATTTACAGATAACCCTGGCGTTAGTCATCAGACTTCCTGTCCACTTCACTGAATTGCTGTTTCCTGGCTGTACTTGATTTACCCCTCACCCATCTTACACCTTTTCTGTAAGAAGGCATTAGCAGCATAAGCACCCTTTTCTGAGAAGTAAGAATACACACTCCCTACTGTTGGAAAGGGATTCAAAGAAAAGATGGTAGTTTTCTTAGTGTTTTATGTTCTTTAGAAATTACTCAAAATGATGAAAACTTTATACTATCTCCCCTAAAGAAAAAATATCAAATTTATGAGGCATCTCAATAATTTTCATATTTCTACTATAAATGAGTAAAGCTATGCATACATATTTGATGATATCTGTCAGCATATCCAAATAGTTTTGGGTAGACCCCAATACAGGTACTGATTCGTAAAGTAAATGCTGCAAAGGAAAAAAATCAAAAGTCCAAAATTTCCATCTTGTATTATTTTATCATTGTACCCAAAAAGTATGATAAAAAGCAAAAAAAAAACATTGCATGCAACTGTAAGAGGTACTGGAAACAAGATTTGTTGGATGCAGTGAAGGAGTTAACACAGGATTTACTAGAACAGGTTATTAACATACAAGAAATACTCCACACAGGGAGACAAGATCAGTAATGGCAACAATACGATTTGCGCAAAAACACAATATTTGAGAAGAAGGTGTACGAAAAAGATAACTTATCGCTTGCAGTTCTTGTTGGGGAAAGGCTGGAATATCTCCTGCCGGCATCGTAGGTCTTGGACAATGTCTCTGGCTCTGTTACGGAGAAATGAAAAGCACCGTCTCCCGACCATGCCAATGTCCGTCTTGGCTTAAGTGCGCTGGATCGTAGAAACAGTCTCTTTTGTGGATTCCTCTGTAATGGCACTGAACACGAAACTGCATGCACGCTCGCCAACCAAAATTGGTTATTATGCAAGCCACCATTCCAAATCTAAATTATAATATGCCACTGAGCCCCTTCTAGCTATACATAGCCACTTTCCCCACATAATAAATATATAAATTAATTAGCCCTTTACTCTTTCCCCCAATTCATTACCAGTCACTGCATAGTCAATGCCCCCCACTATGTACCTCCCGCTCACCCGACTCATTATATTTACATACCCCTTCCACCCCAATTCATTGTCATGTCTTCTCTCTTCCACCCTCTATTCATTATCAACAGCTCTCCCCCCACATTCAATACATCATTTATTCCCCCACCCTCAAAATTCATTATTATTTGCTCTTTCCCCAGATTATCATTTGCTCTCCCCACCCACACCTCCAATTCAATTGTTGTCCCTGTCCCTCACTCTAAATTCATCATTTGCAGTCTCCTGTCCCCTCTCCCCAATTCATCATGTGCAGTCCCCCTTCCCTCCCACTTCATCATTTGCAGTCCCCTTCCCCCATTTCATGTGCACTCCCCTTCCCCACACTATATCATGTTTAATCCCCTTTTGCCCCACATCATCATTTGCAGTCTCCTTCACCTCCCCACTTCAACATTTGCAGTCCCCCTACCTCCACACTTCATCATGTGCAGTCCCCTTTACCCCTCACTTCATCATGTGCAGTCCGCTTTACCCCTCCACTTCATCATGTGCAGTACCCTTAACCCCCCCTTCATCATGTGCAATCCCATTTAACCCCCCACTTCATCATGTGCAGTCACCTTTACCCCCCACTTCATCATGTGCAGTCCCTTTTAACCCTCACTTCATCATGTGCAGTCCCCTTTAACCCCCCCTTCATCATGGGAAGTCCCCTTTAACCCCACCACATCATCATGTGCTGTCCCTTTTAAACTTCCTCCCACAACATCATGTACAGTCCCCCTTACTCTTTCCCCATTTCATCATTTGTGGTTCCTTTTAACACCCGCCCACTTCATCTTGTGCAGTACCCTTAACCCCAACTTCATCATGTGCAGTCCCCTTTAACTCCCCACTTCATCATGTGCAGTACCCTTAACCCCCACTTCATCATGTGCAGTCCCCTTTAGCCGCCCACTTCATCATGGGCAGTCCCCTTTAACCTCCCCACATCATCATGTGCTGTCCCTTTAAACCCACTCCCCATATCATCATGTGCAGTCCCACTAACTCCTTACCCCCTTGTCATCATTTGCAGTTCCTCCTCCTCCCCTCACCCATTTGATTCCTTTTATACAGAAAGCAAAAACATTTTGTATAGTTACCTTATAGTCGCTCCCCAGCAGCGCGGCTCTGCCTCCAAAGTCCGGTACATGTCGGGCAGCGCATACGTGATGACATCATCGTGTACGCACCGTCATCTGACAGGAAGTACACAGAAGGTGGAGGGAGCTGGAGCTGTGCAGCCGTCAAAGTAAGATGGCCGTGCACATCTCTGAGAAAGCTCCCGGGCCCCAGCACTGACATTTGCGCCGCAGCAATGGGGCCCGATGGACAGAAGCACATAAGTGGGGCTACTGACCTGTGGGCCCCTTTGTTAGGGCTGGAAGAACGCACCAAATAATAAAATAATAGTAAGGTGCGTTCGCAGCCCGGGGTCCACCGTGCAGGGGTGGTAAACTGCTGCTTAGTAATGGCGGAAGTATAAAGCGGTATACAGAAGGTCACACATGGGTTACTGTCACCCAGTGTGAACAGGGCAAACTCTGTTACTTCACAGAGCCGCACTACCGCAGAACATAAATGCCGAAGCCTGTTTAGCTCACAGAGCTCGGCAACGGAGGGCACAGAATGCGGTCACAGAACTCTGCCCCAAGGACACGGGGTCAGAGTCCCTCTAGACCTTCTGAGCACGTGGCGTCACACCTGCGGACGCCACTATAGACGCTGACTATAGTGGAGTGTCGAGCACGTGCACCGTGGCATGCAGAGCCACCGGTGGACACTTATGCCAGTCTCAGACTCTGCCTCTACCTACACCTAAGCCTGGGCACTTAACAGGCTAGGCTGCACAATACATGCATACCAAGGGTAGGGGTTTCTTAATGAGTCATTCACCAGAGACATTCATACATGCATACAACTCTCACTCCTCATAGTCTGGTAATACAGTCTATACTAGCGGCAAGGAAAAATCTTTTATAGCAGCGTCATTCCGGGACCTTCCTGATGGTCCAATCCGAGCTGGAGAAGGACTTGAGCATGTGACCTCCGATCTCCAATGAGAGATCGTCCCACGGGCATGCTCAGTGGACCTAAAGGAGGACTTATTCCCTAGAGTAGCTCGCTGCTGACCAGCATGCGTTGCTATAGCTGGACCAGAGGTGGCAGCAGCAACCAAACCCACAGAGCTGGTCTGAGCAGAGTGCCGGGATCGACGTGTCTACTGAGCAGCCTCCTCTGCGGCTGGAGAGGAATGGGAGACTGCTGAATGCAAGGCTCAGGATACCTGCTGTGTAGCGACAGGAACCTGACGCCTAACACCCTTTGTGTACTGCTGTTCACTGGGCACCATACAGCATTAAAGGCAGTAGCGCTCTGATGGCGGCACTGGGGCAGGCTGATCTGGTCACCTGCTCCTCCTATTTGACAAACAGCCGTGCTAAGCAGTCTGGGACAATGGTTATTCTAACTAAAGGGCAGGAATCTACAAATGAAGAGTACTTATAATGCATCATTCAGACGTCTGAATGACGCCTTAATTGGAGTATTTTTCCTTTTGAATAACTTACGGCCCAAGTGTGCTATTAAAAATAATATGCACATACAAAACCATGCATCCGCCTAAAGTGATGGACTTGAAGGAGTTGAAC
The DNA here is from genome assembly GCF_039654945.1 of Dendrobates tinctorius. NCBI lineage: Eukaryota > Metazoa > Chordata > Amphibia > Anura > Dendrobatidae > Dendrobates > Dendrobates tinctorius. Next base: position 12,474,904 of record NW_027361712.1, on the reverse strand, counting down.
AGTATTATGAAATAGTGTCTCATCTGTCCAAGGGTTGCATCTGGTGCTCAAAATAAATTGGTAGGCAGTATGGTGGTGTAAGAATGGTGGATTGCACCAAAGTGTTCCTACCCCTGAAGAAACCAATTGCGCCATGAACGGGCTGCTCACCACTGTTGACATCCCTTCATTTTTTTTATAGACTGTACAATAAATTCAGAAATAAATGGAAATGTACCAAAGATATATCCTCATGATTTTTGAATTAGTGGTACAAAGTAATACAATAATAAAACATTGTTGAAATTTCAAAGAAGAAACAGAATAAACAGCATGGGCAGCAATAAAGCCACCCCTAATTAATACTTGTTTGCACACCCTTTGGCATTGATGACAGCCTCCAAACGTTTCTTGTATCCATCTATAAGCTTCTTGCACTTCTCAGCTGGTATTTTCTTCCACTCTTCCTTGGCAGTTTGATCAAGTTCTTGAATGTCTGCAGGGTACTTTTTCCCAATGGCAGATTTCAGCTCACCCCAAAGATTTTCAGTAGGATTGAGATAAGGACTCATTGCTGGCCATTTTAAAACAGTCAATTTTTTTCATTTTCAACAATTCCTGTGTACTTTTGAAAGTGTGCTTTGCGTCATGCTGGAGGACCCATGATCTTTGACTAAAACCAAGTTTTCTTACACTGAGTAGGATATTTTGCTCTAAAATCTCTTTATAATTATCTGATTTCATGATTCCTGTGATACGGTCAAGGATTCCAGTACCAGAAGCAGCAAAGCAACCCCACAGCATTATGGATCCTTCACCGTACTTAACTTTTGGTAGGGTGTTCTTTTCCTCATAAGATTCATTGCGCCATTTGTAAACAAACTGTTGCTTTGCATTGCCAAAAAGCTCTATTTTTGTTACATCTGTTCACAGAACATTTTCCGAGAAGGATTGTGGTTTATCCAGGTACTCTTTAGCAAAAATTAGTCTTTCATTTTAATGTCTTTTCTTGAGCAATGGCTATTTTCTTCGCCTTCACCCATAAAGCTTTGTTTAGTTTGGTGTGCGGCATATGGTACTTGTTGAAACTATGACCCCAGACTGTTCTAGGTTGATTTTCAGGTTTTTGGATGTTTGACATTGTATTTTTTCCACCATTTGCACCAACCTTCAAAGACATCTCTTGTCAATTTTCCTCTTCCCCGCACATCCAGGGAGGTTCTTTATTGTTTCATACTTGTTGAAACTATGACCCCAGACTGTTCTAGGTTGATTTTCAGGTCTTTGGATGTTTGACATTGTGTTTTTTCCACCATTCGCAACAACCTTCAAAGACATCTCTTGTCAATTTTCCTCTTCCCCCCACATCCAGGGAGGTTCTTGATGGTTTCATGCTTGGCAAACTTCTTAATAACATTGTGCATTGTTGAAACTGGGATACAAAGGTCTTTGAAGATGAGCTAATACTCTTTGGAAGTCTTGTCTTTGCTAATAAAAGCAATCAAAATGTGTTTTCATACTAATTTAAAGTAACAGCCAGACGCGACACGCAAGGTAGCGGGAGACAGGCATGACACTGGAACGGAGCTAGTGAAAATAAGGGGAATTTGGGAAGAACAGGGGGGTGGGGTTGGAGGTGGGCGATGGGTGAGCAAGGGTTAGGGGTCCAAGGTTAGGGAGGAAATTACATGGACAGAGGTGGGGTTTTAAGGACAAAAGGACTGACTGAAGGGGTGAGGGTTTCTCTTTGACTGCGGACAGCTACACAGCAAGACAGGTCATCGCAACCTCCCCCTCACCCCCCTTACCGGCATGGACGTCCTCATAGGCAGACTGAAGGCAGCAGACAGCGCTCACCCTCCGGGATGGCTGGAAAATGCAATTGAAGGTATCCTGGGTGGTAGCGGGGTTAGTCTTGGCACAGGCCTGCCATCAGCCACGCGGAGATCAGGAGGGAGGTTCCAGAGGAGGAAGGTTGCAGGGTCCCGTAGGAAGCGGTCGGAGGTGTCCCACACAGAAAGCTGTGCTTTGCCGGGACGGGGGCTGGGTATAATGTCACCAACAGATACTGCATGCTCTGTCAGTCAAGCAGCAGGAGAAAGGAGCGGTGCGGATTGGGGGCCATTTGCCGCCTGCGGTTGCTTCATGCTCCGTCGGGCAGGCAGCAGGAGAACGGAGTGGTGGCCCCCCACTGAGCGGTCGAGCCGCAAGTCACGGGCGGTGCCATCTTTGTTCTGAGTCCTTCACAAAGAAATGCTGGCCTTGGAGTTGCCTGTGAGGGCACAATGACGAGCTAGAAGCCCCTCAATAGACCCCGTGCCAGGTCATAACAGAAGACGCAGGCCCAGGGCAGAGGGAGATGCCATTCAGCTAATGGGGCCCCTAGCGTGGCAGGATGAGAGCCACTTACTGGGGATACAAAAAGGCGACCATCCATCCCAGGGTAATCGGAGAGATTGAGTTGCTGGCCCGTGTGACCGCAGGAGTCTCAGACCATTTAGGGACGGAGGAGCAGAGGATGTATGCCAGTTCCAGGAACAATCAGGGACACTAACACAGGCTGAGGACAACAATGATGTGGAGGATTCCAGAACCACAGCGGCCAGAGGGATGTCTTCTTATACAGGTCCGTCACATGGGGGTGGGGGTATTCAGGTATCCCCGGGAGAAAGCTTTGTTCCCAACACATCGACCCCAGATTCAACCACGAGTGAGATTAAAGCTTTGTTAACAAGTTTAAAAAAGAGGATAGACTGTTTGGAGGGGTGTGGGCCTGCACCCTTATCTGCCTGGACTAGTCCCTACACTCCCATGGGAGGCGGCGCGAGTGTTAGTGAAGGGACTATGGTCAGGTCTGAAACAATGTTACCTGGGGAAGGATAAAAAATATTCATTTAAATGACAGGGCGCGGAGGGAGGTATATATTTATTTTGCAGGTCCCCTAGGCGCCCATCTTAAAAAAGAAGTTAAGGAAAAAATTTGGAAAGATGAATACGCTGATGATATCTTTTCACTGCTGCCAATAGATAGGTTGAATTTTGAGAAATTAGGAAAGGAAGGGGGTAAAAAAGATGAGGAGGAAAGGCGTCGAGGTCAAATTATACCACAGATGTTCGCAAATTGGTTACAAGCTTAGCCAGTGTCATAGGGGAGAAAGCCCCAGAAAACTGCTCACAATTGTTTTGCTACATGGACTCTATTGGAGAAGCTTACAGAGCATATGGGGGTCAATCATGGTTGCGATATGATGAGCAATTTCACCAGTGTAAGGCCATCTGCCCATCCATAAGATAAGATTAGAAAGATATTGGGCTCTGGCTTAAGTTTATGGCCCCTAACAATATATATGGGAACCCCTTTCATAGCCGGGCCAGTAATTATGGCCAATCAGGGTACAGTTCAGGAGGTCAGGGGTCAGGAAGCTTTCAGGGTTGGGGTGTCACACAAAAACCCGGCTTGTGTTGGCAGTTTAATGAAAGCCAATGTAAATTCGGCCCTGGTTGTAGATTCAGACACTTAAGTTCAATGTGCAACGGGTCTTCACACAGAGCCATTAAATGTTTCTGAAAAAACAGTGGTAGGGCGGGAGAAACCAGCTATGGTCAAAGGACAAACGCCAATCAAGCTACATGCAATGCTCCCATACCTAAATAGGTACCCCGATAGACTCAAGGCAGACCTACTAATCAGAGGTTTTACAGACGGTTTTATGATTCCCTCCCCAATACAAACAAATTTTTAAAAAATCTAAGTTCAGCCTATCAACACTCTTAAGTCGTAAAGGATAAATTAAGAAAAGAAGTGCTGCTGGGCCGAACGGAAGGTCCGTTTAAGTCCCCGGCCTTTCCTGACTTAGTGGTTTCTCCATTGGGTATCGTGCCTAAGAAAGAGCAAAATAAATTCTGAATGATTCACCACCTGGAAGTGCATTGAGCAGCAAGGTTGTGTGCTGGTAAAAGGGGAAAAAAAAAACTCTTTTAAATCTTCTGCCCGAGCGAGTGTGAACGAGCTGAGTGTGACCTGGGTGTAAGTGCGAACTGTGGTAAGTGTGTGACTTGAGATTCAGTGAAGAGGTATTTGGAAAACCTATAACAAATAACTGTGTGAGTTGCTGAATTGTAGGTTGCTGAGTGCTTTCTACCTGTTCAATTTTGGGGGGGCTTGGGGGCTTGTTTAACCTATTTTTTCTTTCTACAGGGTTAATCTCTTATTTTACTATCTGTGTTTTTAAGGGTTAACTATATTGCATTTAAATCTTGAGGTGTAACTATATTCACAAGGGGTTAATTAAGGGTGGGAGTTCATACAGTAATTAAGGGTTTATAAGGGGCAGCTGGTTGGGGCTCAACTCGTTTTGGAAGTGCATTGAGCAGCAAGGTGGTGTGCTGGTAAAAGGGAAAAAAAAACTCTTTTAAATCTTCTGCCTGAGTGAGTGTGAATGAGCTGAGTGTGACATGAGCGTAAGTGCGAACTGTGGTAAGTGTGTGACTTGAGATTCAGTGACTTTGGATTCAAGGAGTTTCCAAGGGAGGTATTACTGAATTGCTGTTATATTATATTAATGCTTTTTATTTATTTTTGCTTATCTTATTGTCTGGTCCAATCCCCATTAGGATATGCTCCACTATTGCCAATGCTATCCAGTGCACGTCTTGCCGCATGTATGAAATCCTTGAACAGCCTGTCGAGGGTGCATACTGCTGTGCGAGATGTGAGCACGTTGTGCATTTGAAAGCCCAGATACTGGATCTAAATGTGCAGCTGGCAACACTGAGATCCATTGACAATATGGAAAGGAGTCTTCTGCTCACTGAGCAGACGCTCAATGGGATAGATGAGGGGGGGATGCTAGGTTGGAGCTGCAGGACAATGAAGCAGCTAGCTGGGTGACAGTTAGAAGGCGGGGTAGAGGGAAGAGCGCCAGAGAGGCTAGTCCTGATCTGGCACACCCCAATAAGTTTGCTAAGTTGGCAGATGAGGGGAGTGTCAGTGCAGGAGTAGCACTGCTGCAGCAAGGCATGTCCTCTGAAAGCTGGAGGAGTGTCTGCTCCAGTAAGGGGGGAAATAGGAGAGCAGGGCAGGCCGGACAGGTTCTGGTAGTGGGAGACTCAATTATTAGGGGAACAGATAGGGCAATCTGTCATAAAGACAGGAATCGTCGAACGGTGTGCTGCCTACCTGGCGCTCGTGTCGGACACATCGCTGATCGGGTTGACAGATTACTGGGAGGGGCTGGTGAGGATCCAGCGGTCATGGTGCACATTGGCACAAATGACAAAGTTAGAGGTAGGTGGAAGGTCCTTAAAGATGATTTCAGGGAATTAGGCTGTAAGCTTAAAGCAAGGACCTCCAAGGTGGTATTTTCGGAAATACTTCTTGTACCACGTGCCACGCCAGAGAGGCAACGGGAGATTAGGGAGGTTAATAAGTGGCTCAGGAATTGGTATAGGAAGGAGGGGTTTGGGTTCCTGCAGAACTGGGCCAACTTCTCAGTTGGCTACAGGTTCTACGCTAGGGACGGGCTGCACCTCAATGGGGAGGGTGCAGCTGTGCTGGGGGAGAAAATGGCTAGAAGGTTGGAGGAGTGTTTAAACTAGGGACGGGGGGAGGGTTTTCCTTTTATAGGAGGGGAAGACAGTGCAGATAGAGACCTGGGTGCAAATAATGACATTGGGGGTGGGGGTGGCATGGGGGTTGGGGTTAGAACAGTTAATAATTTAAGAAAGAATAGAGGTACAGAGAGATACATAAAGTGCATGTATACTAATGCCAGAAGCCTAGCCAACAAAATGGAGGAATTGGAGTTAATGTTGTTGGAACATAATTATGACATGGTGGGGATATCTGAGACATAGCTGGACGAGAGCCACGACTGGGCGGTTAATTTACAGGGCTATAGTCTGTTCAGAAATGACCAAACAAATAAGCGAGGGGGAGGTGTGTGTTTATATGTAAAATCATCCTTAAAACCCATCCTTCGTGATAATATATATGATGCTACCGTTCTCTACGGTCTCCAGGAATCCAATGACGGGAGGTAGGTATTGCTGTGTGAGAAATTTCCCATGCAGCTTTTGCCATAAAGTGAGACTAGGGACTTTTTTTTTACATTGGCGGAGGAATACAGTGCGGAAGTATACCTACCTCCCGTCATTGGATTCCTAGAGCCCGTAGAGAACGGTAGCATCAGCTGATGCTGCTGTTCTCCATGCAAGATCGTCGTGGGACACTCGTGGACTTCTGCGGAACAGGGGTAAGTATATTGGTGGTTTGTTATTTTAATATTTATTCCACAGACGACAATGGCTTCGGGGAACAAAGTGACAAGTGATGGTGAGTATGTACTCTATGTTATACAGTGGGGAAAAAAAGTATTTAGTCAGTCAGCAATAGTGCAAGTTCCACCACTTAAAAAGATGAGAGGCGTCTGTAATTTACATCATAGGTAGACCTCAACTATGGGAGACAAACTGAGAAAAAAAAATCCAGAAAATCACATTGTCTGTTTTTTTTTCATTTTATTTGCATATTATGGTGGAAAATAAGTATTTGGTCAGAAACAAGCAATCAAGATTTCTGGCTCTCACAGACCTGTAACTTCTTCTTTAAGAGTCTCCTCTTTCCTCCACTCATTACCTGTAGTAATGGCACCTGTTTAAACTTGTTATCAGTATAAAAAGACACCTGTGCACACCCTCAAACAGTCTGACTCCAAACTCCACTATGGTGAAGACCAAAGAGCTGTCAAAGGACACCAGAAACAAAATTGTAGCCCTGCACCAGGCTGGGAAGACTGAATCTGCAATAGCCAACCAGCTTGGAGTGAAGAAATCAACTGTGGGAGCAATAATTAGAAAATGGAAGACATACAAGACCACTGATAATCTCCCTCGATCTGGTGCTCCACGCAAAATCCCACCCCGTGGGGTCAGAATGATCACAAGAACGGTGAGCAAAAATCCCAGAACCACGCGGGGGGGACCTAGTGAATGAACTGCAGAGAGCTGGGACCAATGTAACAAGGCCTACCATAAGTAACACACTACGCCACCATGGACTCAGATCCTGCAGTGCCAGACGTGTCCCACTGCTTAAGCCTGTACATGTCTGGGCCCGTCTGAAGTTTGCTAGAGAGCATTTCGATGATCCAGCGGAGTTTTGGGAGAATGTCCTATGGTCTGATGAAACCAAACTGGAACTGTTTGGTAGAAACACAACTTGTTGTGTTTGGAGGAAAAAGAATACTGAGTTGCATCCATCAAACACCATACCTACTGTAAAGCATGGTGGTGGAAACATCATGCTTTGGGGCTGTTTCTCTGCAAAGGGGCCAGGACGACTGATCCGGGTACATGAAAGAATGAATGGGGCCATGTATCGTGAGATTTTGAGTGCAAACCTCCTTCCATCAGCAAGGGCATTGAAGATGAAACGTGGCTGGGTCTTTCAACATGACAATGATCCAAAGCACACCGCCAGGGCAACGAAGGAGTGGCTTCGTAAGAAGCATTTCAAGGTCCTGGAGTGGCCTAGCCAGTCTCCAGATCTCAACCCTATAGAAAACCTTTGGAGGGAGTTGAAAGTCCGTGTTGCCAAGCGAAAAGCCAAAAACATCACTGCTCTAGAGGAGATCTGCATGGAGGAATGGGCCAACATACCAACAACAGTGTGTGGCAACCTTGTGAAGACTTACAGAAAACGTTTGACCTCTGTCAATGCCAACAAAGGATATATCACAAAGTATTGAGTTGAAATTTTGTTTCTGACCAAATACTTATTTTCCACCATAATATGCAAATAAAATGAAAAAAAAAACAGTCAATGTGATTTTCTGGATTTTTTTTTCTCAGTTTGTCTCCCATAGTTGAGGTCTACCTATGATGTAAATTACAGACGCCTCTCATCTTTTTAAGTGGTGGAACTTGCACTATTGCTGACTGACTAAATACTTTTTTTCCCCACTGTATGTACTGTATGTCTATATGTATGTATTGTATGAATGTATTGTATGTAGTATATATGTATGTTGCATGCATGTAGTATATATGTAGTATGCATGTTGCATGCATGTGGTATATATGTAGTATGTTGCATGCATGTAGTATATATGTAGTATATATGTAGTATGCATGTGGTATATATGTAGTATGTATGTAGTATGTATGTTGCATGTAGTATATATGTATGTTGCATGCATGTAGTATATATGTGGTATATATGTAGTAGGCATGTTGCATGCATGTAGTATATATGTTGTATATATGTATGTTGCATGCATGTGGTATATATGTAGTATGCATTTAGTATATATGTGGTATATATGTAGTATGTATGTATGTTGCATGCATGTAGTATATATGTAGTATATATGTATGTTGCATGCATGTGTGTAGTATGCATGTAGTATATATGTAGTATGTATGTATGTTGCATGCATGCAGTATATATGTGGTATATATGTAGTATGTATGTATGTTGCATGCATGTAGTATATATGTAGTATGTATGTAGCATGTAGCATGTATGTAGTATGTATGTAGCATGTAGTATGTATGTAGTATGTATTTTTTTTTTTTTTTTACATTCAACACATTAGCCGGATGATGGGACTACTACTGTCCCATCATTGGCTAATGTGTCAATCACCGTCATGGTAGCAGGCATCGCCTGATGGGACTTGTAGTCCCATCGGACGATGCCTGCACAGACCCCCGCAGCCTGCACAGACCCCCGGACAGTCGGCACAGACCCCCGGACAGTCCCCCGGCAGTCCGCACTGACCGCCGGACAGTCGGCAGAGGCCCCCGGACAGTCGGCACAGACCACCGGCAGGCCGGTACAGACCCCCGGCAGTCCGCACAGACCCCCGGACAGTCGGCACAGACCCCCGGACAGTTGGCACAGACCCCCGGACAGTCGGCACAGACCACCGGCAGGCCGGTACAGACCCTCGGCAGTCCGCACAGACCCCCGGACAGTCGGCACAGGCCCCCGGACAGTCGGCACAGACCACCGGCAGGCCGGTACAGACCCCCGGCAGTCTGCACAGACCCCCGGACAGTCGGCACAGACCCCCGGACAGTTGGCACAGACCCCCGGACAGTCGGCACAGACCACCGGCAGGCCAGCACAGACCCCCGGGCACAGACCCCCCGGAAGGCCCGAACTGACGGCGAATCATGATGCGCACAGACCGCGCATCATGATGACGTCATTTCGGCAGCCAATCAGAGCCACAACAGTGGCTCATTGCATTATGGGAACTTCCAATTCCGATATCCGATATTGAAAAAATATCGGTACTCGGTATCGGAATTCCGATACAGCGAATATTGGCCGATACCCGATATTTGCAGTATCGGAATGCTCAACACTACTTATGACCCAATATCAACATGGGTTTACAAGGGACCATTCCTGTCAGACTAATCTGATAAGCTTTTATGAAGAGGTAATTTCCGGACTGGACCAAGGGAATGCAGTGGACGTGGTGTACATGGACTTTTCAAAAGCTTTTGATACAGTGCCACACAAAAGGTTGATACATAAAATGAGAACAATGGGGATAGGGGAAAATATGTGTAGGTGGGTTAAGAGCTGGCTCAGGGATAGGAAACAAAGGGTGGTTATTAATGGAGCACACTCGGACTGGGTCACGGTTAGCAGTGGGGTACCACAGGGGTCAGTTTTGGGCCCGCTTCTTTTTAGCATATTTATTAATGACCTTGTAGGGGGCATAGAGAGCAGAATTTCAATATTTGCAGATGACACTAAACTCTGCAGGGTAATCAATACAGAAGAGGACAATTTTATATTACAGGAGGATTTATGTAAACTAGAAGCTTGGGCTGATAAATGGCAAATGAGCTTTAATGGGGATAATTGTAAGGTCATGCACTTGGGTTGAACGAACAAGATGTATAATTATGTGCTTAATTGTAAAACACTGGGCAAAACAGTCACTGAAAAAGACCTGGGTGTATGGGTGGACGGCAAACTCACATTTAGCGGCCAGTGTCAGGCAGCTGCTGCAAAGGCAAATGAAATAATGGGATGCATTAAAAGAGGCATAGATGCTCATGAGGAGAACATAATTTTACCTCTATATAAGTCACTAGTGCGACCACACTTAAAATACTGTGTACAGTTCTGGTCTCCGGTGTATAAGAAAGACATAGCTGAACTGGAGCGGGTGCAGAGAAGAGCGACCAAGGTTATTATTGATCTAGGGGGTCTGCAATACCAAGACAGGTGTTGTAATGAGTGATTCCCTACTAAAATTTAAGAAGGGACTGAATGCCTTTCTTGAAAAGTATAATATTACAGGTTATATACACTAGTTTGCTTAATATTGCGTTGATCCAGGGAGCTAGTCTAATTGCCGTATGTGGAGTCGGGAAGGAATTTTTTTCCCCAATGTGAAGCTTACTGTTTGCCACATGGATTTTTTTTGCCTTCCTCTGGATCAACATGTTAGGGCAAGTTAGGATAGGATATCGGTTGAACTAGATGGACTTAAAGTCTCCCTTCAACCTTAATAACTATGTTACTATGTTACCTTTCATACCCACGTGGCAAGTCCGTTAATGATGGCATTGACCCAGAGTTATGTTCTATTATATACGCCTCTTTCGATGAGTCAGTGCAATGGGTGAAAAACTGCGGTACGTGGGCCCTAATGGCAAAAACCGACGTGGAATCAGCTTTTCGGTTACTGCCAGTACATCCATTTAGTCAGCGTTTGCTTGGGTGTTATTGGGAGGGGGAGTACTTTGTGAACAGGTGTTTACCTATGGGCTGCTCTCTGTCTTGTTCACTGTTTGAGGCTTTTAGCACCTTTTGGGAGTGGGTAGCAAAAGACATCACAAGGCTGGGCTCCTTGATACATTACTTGGTTGATTTTTGGTTTGTAGGTCCTCCCAAATCGCATGTGTGTGACAACATTTTGAAAAGCCTGGAATGGGTAGCAAAGGAATTTGGGGTCCCTTTAGCTCCTGGAAAAACAGTCCATCCAACATCATGTATTTCGTTTTTGGGTATTGTGATTGATACAGTTAAATGGGAATGGCGCCTTCCGGAGGAAAAGCTGACAGGACTAAAAGCAGAAATAAGAAGGTCTTTAAGACTTAAGAAATGAGGCTACGAGAGGTTCAGTCCTTGCTAGGCAGTTTAAACTTTGCATGTCGGCTCATGCCTATGGCCAGAGTGTTTTCAAGGAGACTGGCAGGTGCAACAGCGGGCGTGAAATTGCCTCATCATTACGTTCGGTTATCGGCTGAGAACAAAGTGGATTTGGCAGTTTGGAAATCATTTTTGGCAAAGTATAATGGGCGATCCTTGATGAAGGAGGGAGTATGTTGTAATTCGGACATTGTTTTATACACGGATGCTGCAGGCAGTTCTGGTTTTGGAGCTTAGTTTCAAGGTCAATGGTGTGCAGATATTTTCCCCATTTTAGTAGAGGTGACATTGTGGAAAGGGCAGATAGAGAACAAAAAGGTTTGTTTTAAATGTGATAACATGTGCGTGGTCATGGCCATAAATAATATCACCGCTTCTTCCCCTCCAGTAATTAGAGTGTTGCGCCAGTTGGTGTTAGAATGTTTATCCATAAATGCTCATTTTACTGCATCACATGTTCCGGGTGAGTATAAATTAATAGCTGATGCACTTTCTCGTTTCCAGTTGGATCGGTTCCGGGCGTTGCCCTCCCGGACTCTGGAATGTGGCATCAGGGCTGCCGAGCCATTGATCAGGTCATCGTTAGCGGGTAGTTGTTACGGTTTTGCAGCACAGGACTAGGGTAGGAGGGGGAAAACTGACCCTGCACTGCGATTAGGCTGATGCCCTACAATGGAGTGGGCGACTCATTCCTTGTGAATAGACTCACCGACGATCCTAGGCTAATCTCAAGCGAAGACCTATAGATAGGGGGAAGGGGGTCCCTGAAAGATATAAGGACTGGGTACAAAAACGGGTCACCTCCTAACAGAAAGCACAAAGAAGGCTGCAGAAACAAACTGAAAATAGAAACTAAGACTAGCAGAACCAGAGGTCCCAGAACTGCACTAATTAAACACACACAAAGTAAAGCAAGGCTCCAAGCCAGACTTCAAGTGGATTAACACTGTTGTCCAGCAAGGAATGGGAGACAAGTGCAGGCTAATAAAGGGTAATACAATCACCTGACCAAAGGCAAACCCAGCACCAGGGGAAAAAGACCAGCAGCCAGAACGCTACAAAAAAATTGTGGATAGTCACAAACTGAGCAGATTCTAAGGCTACTTTCACACATCAGTTTTTTGCCGTCAGGCAGGATCCGGCTATTTTTAGAAAAAACGGATCCGGCATAAATTTTGGAGAAATGTAGAAACGGATCCGTTTTTTTGCTGGATCCGTCTCTGTTCCTGGGGGCTGGCCAATTGGATCTGAGCATGCGCAGACTTAAAAAAACCGGATCCGGTGGCTGGATCCGTCTTTTTCTGGATCCGGCGCATTCCGGCGCCCATAGACTTTCATTGTAGCAAAAAGCTGGAAGCGCCGGATCCGGCGCTTCCGGCTTTTTCGCCGGACACAAAAAACGTTACAGTAGCCGTTTTTTCCAGACGCCGGAATGAGACAAGTTGCCAGATCCGGCAGAAAACGGATGAAACTCAATGCCATCCGGCACGATCCGGCGCTAATGCAAGTCAATGGGGAAAAACTGGATCCGGCATTGCATTTTGCCAGATCCGGTTTTACAAAAAAAAGCCGGATCGCGCCTGAAGGCAAAAAACTGATGTGTGAAAGAGGCCTAACAGTACCTCCCCTTTAACGAGGATCCCCCGGATCCTCTAGGCCGAGCCCTATTCAGAAATCTCCTGTGAAAATCCTTAATTAATCTTGAGGCTGAGACGTCCACAGCTTTCACCCAGGAATTGTCCTCGGTACCGAAATCCTTCCAGGACACGAGATACTGTAAGCCTCCTCTGTGCCACCTGGAATCAAGAATGCGTGAAATCTCAAACTCACAGTCCTCATCAATTGGAAGAGCATACGGCATAGCCACCTTATCAGGTGTGTCAACTTTCTTCAGCAAACATACATGAAAAACTGAATTAATTTTCCAGGACGAAGGAATGTCCAATCTGACCGCTGCCAAGTTGACAATCTGAACCACTTTGAAGGGTCCAACAAACTTAGGCCCCAATTTTTTGGAAGGGATTTTTAAATGCAGATTCTTAGAGGTCAACCAAACCATGTCCCCAACAACAAGCCTCGCCTCCCTTCTATTTCTTAGACCTCCTATTCGCCTGATTCAAATTATGGCGTACACTGGTCCAAACCCTTTCCAAATTTCCAGAAAAACTCTCCTCCTCAGGCACCGCTGCCCCAATCCTAGAAAAAGAACCGAAAGATGGATGCTTCCCAGTACAACAGAAAAAAGGAGAACACCCAGCTGAAGAAGACGTATGATTATTGAGAGCAAACTCAGATAATGGTAGATATTCCGACCACATCTCCTGATTGTCTGCTACAAAACATCTCAAAAACTGCTCATCATCCTGGTTCTTCCTCTCGGTCTGTCCATTGGACTCCGGATGATAACCTGACGAAAACGACAAATAAACCTTAAGGCTGGGTTCACACGTAGCGGAACTCTCGCGGAAATTACAGCGAGAATTCCGGAATTCCATTCTGCGGGAAAATCGCATTTTAAATTCCCGCAATTTTCTCGCGGAAAAACTAGCATTTTGCAAACGTAATTAGCTTGCAGAATTGCTAGCGTTTTCCAAGCTATCTGGAGCATCGCTTGGAGAACTGATTGACAGGTTGGTCACACTCGTCAAACATAGTGTTTGACAAGTGTGACCAACCTTTTACTTTTGAGGCCGCCTATGCGGCATCAATAGTAAAAGATAGAATGTAAAAAATAATAATAAAAAAAAAAATATTGTTATTCTCACCTTCCGACGTCCCACGCAGCCTTCCCGCCTCTCTCCACGCTCCCGATCCCAGTAATCCTTTGCGACAATTACCGTGATGACGTCTGTTCTCGCGGGATCGCGACGTCTCGCGGTCATTCACGATGACGTCGCACGAATGACTGCGAGACCTCGCGATCCCGCGAGAACGGACGTCATCGCTCGCAAAGGCTTACTGGGACCGGGAACGTGGAGAGAGGCGGGAAGGCTGCGCGGGACGTCGGAAGGTGAGAATAACAATATTTTTTATTTTAAATTCTATTTTTTACAGGGATATGGTCCCCAAAGCCCGGAGGACAGTATCCTCTCCTCCGGACCGTGGGTACCATCCGCAAATGTTCTGCTTACTTTTCGCATGGTGTGCACAGCCACATGCGGAAAGTAAGCAGAACAATGCATTCCTATGGGTGCGGGATCACCGCGATTCCGCAAAATTAATGAGCATGCTGCGTTTTTACCGTGAAGCGATTCCGCCGTGGTAAAAACCGCAGCATTAGCACAGCATTGCGGAATCCCATAGGAATGCATGGGATGCTTATTTTTCGCATTTTCACTGCAAAATTGCGTGGTAAAAACTGCCGTTGAAACGCGAAAAAAACGTCATGTGTGATCTCAGCCTTAGTCTGTCACATAAGGCACGCCAAAATGGAGCCACAAACTCTGGGCCCCTATCGGAGACAATGTCCGTGGGGACACCATGGAGTCTGACAATCTCTTTCATGAATGCCCTGGCAAGTGTCTTAGCGCAGGGTAATTTATTGAACGGGACCAGATGACACATCTTACTAAAACAATCTACCACAACCCAGATGACAGAAAAACCCTCAGAGACCGGCAGGTCGGTGATAAAATCCATTGCAAGATGCGTCCATGGGGAACTAGGAACCTCTAATGGGCACAGCAACCCTGCCGCTGGAGCATGAGAAGCTTTAGACCTAGCACACACGGTACACTGACGCACCCACTTGACGATTTCTCTTAGCCACCCCAGCCACCAGAAATTCCGACCGATCAACTTTCTAGTTTCGGCAATCCCCGGATGACTCGCCAGACAAGATTCATGACATTCCGTAAACAAAGCTCTCCTCAGGGCTTTAGGCACAAATAATTTCCCATACAGAGTGTTGGTTGGTGCTGCATCCTGGGCTTTAAGAATGCTATTTTCCAACTCAGAACCTAAAGCTGCCACCACCACCCCTCTCTGCAGAATAGATTCCGCCTTTTCAGTATTAACTGCTGGGAAGAAACTTCGAGACAAAGCATCAGCATTAACATTCTTTGTCCCAGGGATATATGTCACAGAAAAATGAAACCGGGCAAAAAACAATGCCCACCTGGCTTGACGAGCATTCAAACGTTTGGCAGCATCCAGATAGATCAGATTCTTGTGATTAGTAAAGACTTGTATAGGATGTCTAGCACCCTCCAAAAAATGTCCTCAATGCTCAAACGCAAGCTTAATAGCCAGCAATTCTCGGTTCCCAAAATCGTAGTTGAGCTCCGCCTCCAAAAATTTCTTAGAGAAGAATGCACAGGGATGTACCCCATCCTCTCCCTCCTGTGACAAAACAGCCCCCACTCCTACTGATGAGGCATCCACCTCTACCAGAAAGGGCTTAGTCTTGTCTGTCTGGATCAAGACAGGAGCAGAGCTAAACTTCTCCTTGAGATGCTCAAAGGCCTTGACAGCCTCAGGGTACCATTGGACAGTATTAGCACCCTTCTCAGTCAGATCAGTAAGGGGTTTGGCGATAGCAGAAAAATTCTTTATGAATTTTCTGTAATAATTAGCAAACCCCAAGAATCTCTGAATTGCCTTCAAGCATTCAGGTCTTGGCCACACCAATACCGCCTGAACCTTCACCTGGTCCATCTCAAACCCATCACTGGAAACAATGTACCCCAAAAAGCTAATTTTCTGTACAGCAAACTCGAATTTCTCCAGTTTATCAAAGAGTGAGTTTTCTCTCAGAATCTGCAAAACCTCGCGGACTCTCTGCCAATGCGACTCCAGATCGGGTGAGTAGATCAAAATATCATCCAAATAAACAATAACACTCCTACCGATCAATGGTCTCAGAATGTCGTTGATGAAATTTTGAAAGAACGCCAGAGCATTTGAAAGGCCGAAAGGCATTACTCGACACTCAAAATGACCTTCTGTGGTATTAAAGGCTGCCTTCCATTCATTACCTTCTTCAATTCGCAGCAAATTATATGCCCCACGGAGATCAATCTTAGAAAACCACTTGGCTCCAACCAATTGGTAAAATAAATCCAGAATTAGCGGCAAAGAGTAAGGATTGCGTACAGTGATCTTTTTAATCTCCCTGTAATCCAAACACGGCCTAAGACCCCCATCTTTCTTTTTGACAAAAAAGAATCCCACAGCCACAGGGGACTTGGAGGGTCTTATATGACCTGCAGCAAGACTAGTCTGCAGGTATTCCTTTAAGGCCTCCCTCTCGGGGATCGTCAGATTAAATAAAAGACTCTTAGGGAGAGTAACACTTGGGACGAACTCAATAGCGCAATCATAATCTCTATGCCGTGGCTTCAGAAAATACTTTCCAGAAATCCTGAATGGGTTCAGGTAGCTCATTTTTCACCACAGCAGTGATGTGTACATCACAACATTGCTCATAACACCCCTGACCCCAGGATCTTATAGTATTTGATGACCAGTCCAGTACAGAATTGTGCACTTTTAACCAGCGAAACCTTATAATGACTGGAAAAGGCAATTTATCAAGTACAAACAAATCTAAAGATTCCTGATGCTCCATATTCACAGTGAGTGGAAACCCGGTGACCTTTCGAGAAACGCATCCATGCTCTAGCGGAGTGTTATCAATCGCCACTACAGGAAAAGGGGATGACAAAGGTACAGACTCAGTCTTTTACTTGTCAAGAAATTGTTGATCGATCAAATTCAGTGCAGACCCACAGTCCACCATCACTTGAAAATCCATAGCATGACCATGACAGATAGAACTATCAGAAAAGGAAACTCCTGCGGACCGTAAAAATGCAATACGAACGGGAGGGTTACGCTGAACTTTTTTTTTTTCTTTTCCTGATTTATGCAACCTTCACATTGCTTAATAAAATGGCCAGTCTTACCACAATAAAGGCATAGCCCTCAGAGAACCTTCTCTCTCTTTCCTGGGAACGAGAGGACATCGCAACAAGTTGCATCAGTTCCCCGTAGTCCACAGCGGTCTCTTGAGAGACAGGACCCAACAGAATTGAATCCTCATTCTTCCTTTCTCTCAATCTTCTATTCACCCTGATGGCTAACTGCATTGCAGCCTCAAGTGTATCAGGTGCAATGAGCAAGTCTTTAACCCTGTCATTCAGACCTGCCAAAAACTGACTCCTGAGTGCAGGATCATTCCAGCTGATTTCTGCAGACCATCATCTGAACTGGGTGCAATATCCCTCAGCGTCACCAGAACCCTGTTTCAGCTGTCTGAGTTTTGCCTCAGCTGTAGTGACCCGATCTGGATCATCATAAATTAACCCCTTAGCAGAAGAAAACGCTTCTACTGACATCAAACAAGGGTCATCTGGACGCAATGAAAATGCCCAAACTTGCGGCTCCCCTCGCAATAAGGACATAATAATCCCCACACGCTGTAATTCAGCTCCTGAAGACCTGGGTCTAAGCCGAAAATAAAGTAAACATGAACAAAAATTTTTCCTGCCGTTTACCAGAAAAACATTCAGGCAAGCTCACCTTAGGCTCTTGGGGCAGAATCCAGGGCAGCTACTCACGTGCTGTTGTAAGCCGGAAACCTCCAACGTTAACTGTTGAAGGCGTTGAGCGAAATCTTGAACGCTGTTCATATTGCAGAAATCCGGGAGGGTTTTTATTTTTTTTATGCTTTCACGGGCTGGACAAACTGTTACGGTTCTACAGCACAGGACTAGGGTAGGAAGGGAAAAACTGACCCTGCACTGCGACTAGGCTGATGCTCTATGATGGAGTGGGCGACCCATTCCTTGTGAATAGACCCACCGACGATCCTAGGCTAATCTCAAGCAAAGACCTATAGATAGGGGGAAGGGGGTCCCTGAAAGATTTAAGGACTGAGTACAAAAACGGGTCACCTCCTGACAGAAAACACAAAGAAGGCTGCAGAAACAAACTGAAAATAGAAACTAAGACTAGCAGAACCAGAGGTCCCAGAACTGCACTAATTAAACACACACAAAGTAAAGCAAGGCTCCAAGCCAGACTTCAAGCGGATTAACACTGTTGTCCAGCAAGGAATGGGAGACAGGTGCAGGCTAATAAAGGGTGATACAATCACCTGACCAAAGGCAAACCCAGCACCAGGGGAAAAAGACCAGCAGCCAGAACACTACAAGAAAATGGCGGATAGTCGCAAACTGAGCAGATTCTAACAGTAGTACTTGGGCAGCTTATCACTGGACATGGCAGCTGTGGGAACAATGGTTAGGACAGAGGAGGAGCAGGTAGGGGTGTTATTGATGGGAATCAGGCAAGCTGCGCATGGCAATTGATCTACAATAAATAAGTTGATTTCTGGGTTAGCGTTTGGTTTTAAGCTCCGGAATAGAACGGATTTGACAAAGAATTTTTTAGTCACATAGGCACTTAAGGGCTTTCAGAAAGGGATAAGTCAAATGGATAACAGGCTGCCAATGTCATTCGGGTTATTGGAAAAGTTAGGCTTACAATTAGAGGCCGTCTGCTCGTCACGTTTCGAAGTAGGGTTGTTCAGGTTGGTGTTTTCGTTGGCATTTTTCGGGTCATTGAGAATAGGGGAGTTAGTGGCACCGGGGAGAACCAAGGTTGGGGGCATTTTAGCCGGAGACATCATGTCTACTCAGAGGGGGGTAGAATTTTGCATCAGGAACTCCAAAACAGACCAATTAGGAGAAGGAGAGAGGGTACTGTTAGGAAGGGTATAGGATTCCCTCATGTGCCCGTTGTGATGTTTTAGGGTATTTATGACTTCTAGACCCAGGCAAGAGGGACCGGGTCGTTCTTGTCAAAGTACCAGTTCATTGAGGTGTTCAGGAAGTGCTTGATGGGGTTGGCATGGAAACGAGCAATTATACAGGCCATTCTTTCCGCATCGGGGCTACAACAGAGGGGGTGCTGGGAGGTTTCAGCTTAGAAGTGTTAAAAAGAATTGGCAGATGGGAGTCACAACGGTACAGGTCCTACGTACAACCTCATGGATACGAGGGAGCTAATCTTTCTAGTAACTACAGTAGAATGTTTCACTAACTTATGTTTGTCTTGATACAGAACAAGTTCCACATCTAATCTGGATTCTTGGCAATTCCTATGTTCACTGGGGAGCACTGCGAGCAGACAGACGGACTGACGGTAGACTGTTGGGTTTCACAAGGAAAGCGGCATTAATTAGGTGGCTCGGTTATAGGGGTTTGACATGGAGCCGGGTACTTCATGAGTTTCAGAGAGCGGTTTACCTCCATAGAACCCCAGACATATTAGTCTTACATGTGAGGAGTAATGACCTGGGAGTCCGCTCTGGGAAGGGTTTGTTTATCAAAATCAAAAGAGATCTGGGTCAGCTATGTGGGGCGTTCCCGAATATGAAAGTAGTGTGGTCTGACATTGTACCTAGAAAATTTTGGCGGGAAGCACGGTCAGTTCAAAGGATTAACAAGGCCCGCATTAAGGTCAACAAAGCAGTATCCAAATTTGTGGTGCGGAAGGGGAGGGTGACAATACGTAATGCAGGGATAGATCTTATGGAACAAGATTTTTGGTTGGCAGATGGAGTGCACTTGAACGCAGTGGGGATGGATTTGTGGATTCTGGGGTTGCAGGAAGGGATACAAAGGGCCACAGCATTGCTGGATAGTGGGGTCTCAAGCACTTGAGAGGGTCAAAGTGCTCTCGGTGTGGCGTTGATGGGTCCTCGAAGTTGGTAGAACTTTTAGAATTGGGGATTCTTGCAATGCAAGGATCCCCTTCATTGGATGGTTATGTGGTAGTGGTCTGTTGAGATTTGGGTGACACTTGGCGGTGGAATGTCGGGGTCACATTAACACGGGATTTGGGTGATACCCGATGGTGGAGCATCGGGATCACATTGCCATGAGATTTGGATGATACCTGGCGATGGAACGTCGGGTTCACGTTAACGGTGTGGAGACAACCTCTTCCCTCTGTTTCACGGTGCTTTCAAGCTGGAAAAACGCAGCTGGGAGTAATGGGGGAAGGGGCAATGCCATGAAAAGAAACCACTAGACTTTTGTAGCTTCGAGGACCCCACCAAATGTTTTTTAATTATTAATAAATTGGCTGCTGTTGCCTTTATTATCCAAGGAAATGGCTATTACTTGTTCTTTATTATGGGGGGAAAAAGGGAGATCGGGGAGGGACCTCCCGGGGAGGTAGGAGTGGTGTTGGGGGTAGGAAGGTCATGGGAATTTGACCTTTCCAGAGTCAAGTAACAGCCTGACGCGACACGCATGGTAGCGGGAGGCAGGCATGACGGAAGGGAGTTAGTGAAAATATGGGGAATTTGGGAAGGAAAAGGGGGGCTTGGAAGTGGGCGATGGGTGAGCAAGGGGTAGGGGTCCGAGGTTAGGGAGGAAATGACATGGACAGAGGTGGAGTTTTAAGGACAAAAGGACTGATTGAAGGGGTGAGGGGTTCTCTTTGACTGCGGACAGCTACACAGCAAGAGATTCCCATCCACCCCATGAGAAAAAGAAATTCCGGGTCACAGTGGCGATCATCGGCGGTAAAAAAGAGAAAAAGAAACCCATGTCAATAATACCATATACATGAAAAGTTAATTTGGCATTTACCTTTTAAGCCCAAGGGAAGGGCAATCTGACAGCCATGGTTCCCTGGAGGTTTCCTCCACTGGGATTTTTCCCTCTCCTGAGTGCTGTCAGATGGCTCTTCGTGAGCCGAAGGTTTTGCTACACTGGGTCTATTAATGTTATGGGCGTTGGTGGGTCCTCGAAGTTGGTAAAAATTTTGGAATTGGGGATTCTTGCAATGTATAGATCCCCTTTATTGGATGGTTATGTGGTGGTGGTCTGGTGAGATTTGAGTGACACCCGGCGATGGAACGTCAGGGTCACATTAACACGGGATTTGGGTGATACCCGGCGATGGAACGTTGGGATCACATTGCCATGAGATTTGGGTGATACCCGGCGATTGAACGTTGGGATCACATTGCCATGAGATTTGGGTGATACCTGGCGATGGAACATTGGGATCACATTGCCATGAGATTTGGGTGATACCCGGCGATGGAACGTCGGGTTCTGTCAGGAATCTGGACACTTTTGCTATGTTCTGGAATTTTGCCCTTCTCCAAGATGGTGGTCTGGCCTTCATGTGTTCCTGTCTGCTGCCTTTAAGACTCCACCCCAGTCATTAATCAATGCTGGAGTATTCTGCCTGTGTTCCTTTGAGTACTGGGTTGTCCTGGCTTCTCAGCTGCTGTAGCTTGCTGAGGTTGTTCCATTTGTGGTTGCTTCAAGAGACTATACTGCACTCCCCTGCTGCTGCCCGCTCCACAGCCGCTGGCTGTCTCCGCTGCTCTGCTGTCCTGTTACCTGCTGCCACCTGATCGGTGAGACATACTGTTTGCTCCGTCCTAAAGAATCTACCGTGTGCTTGCTACTGTGGTTCTGCGATTCCGGCTGACTCAGCGGCCCTGCCGTGCCCTAACCGGACCAGGGTTAGGGTACCTACTGGATAGACTTTCTGAGAACTATACCGTACTGATAACGGCATCTGTTTCCATAGTGACCGGCTATAACGTTCTGGACTTTGTTTCTAAACTATGCTCCAAGCATTCGATACTTTGAAAGGCGTATACCCTGCAACTGGCCGCTCACATCTAGCGGCAGTTTATTGACTTTTGTGTTTGCCTTGTTCACACTGTGCACGCATGGTTTTGCTGCGTTCTTATATAAACTCGATTCACTTAACTCTGGACTCTGCTGTGATTGTGCTTCTTGCCAAGAAACCCCTGTAGTATCCACTATAATTGTTACAGGATACTCCAGCCCAAAAAGAGGGGTTTGCAGGAGCTATGTCAGACAGCAAGATGGAACAGGTGTACACCATGCTCCGCTCCCTGCAGCAGGATATG
The DNA here is from genome assembly GCF_039654945.1 of Dendrobates tinctorius. Classification (NCBI taxonomy): domain Eukaryota; kingdom Metazoa; phylum Chordata; class Amphibia; order Anura; family Dendrobatidae; genus Dendrobates; species Dendrobates tinctorius. The sequence continues at coordinate 12,452,831 of NW_027361712.1, read as the reverse complement.
AATGTTCTGCAAAAGAAAGTTGAAAGCATGGAACGTAATCAACGGGGTTTTGGGCAGAACCTGCAGGACTTAGACGCTCGAGTTGCAGCACAGGAAAGCAGATTGACTGGATTGGAGACCCAGCGTGGACAAAACTTCCAGGACATCAGTACACAGATGGCAGCTCAGGGGGCTCGACCTGTGACTTTGCCTGCAGGGCACGTACCACCACCACCTAGCCTTCCTAAATTACCACCATTTAGATACAATGGCGACCGCGACAAGTTTCGTGGATTCGTGAACCAATGTATGCTGTACTTTGACATCCATGCTGATCACTTCCCAACGGGCCGTTCTAAAGTGCTATGTATAATCATGCTGCTGACCTCACGTGCGCTTGCTTGGGCGAATCCTATGATCGAGTCTCGTGACCCACGCCTGAATGTGCTGGATGATTTTTTGGCCGCCATGGCACTAATGTTTGACGATCCAAATCGTCGCGCTTCTGCTGAGACCGCGCTGCTATCTTTGCGCCAGGGCAAGCGCTCGGTTATTGAATATGCGACCGACTTCAGGCGACTAGCAGTAGATACTAATTGGGACCTTTATGCACAGGTTCCCATTTTTAAGAGAGGCCTGTCCAGCGTGGTAAAGGATGAATTAGCCCGCTCAGAATCCCCACAGGAGCTCGAGGCTTTTATACAGCATTGCGTGCGCATAGACATTCGCCTTACTGAGCGCAGGCAGGAAAAGCTGGCTGTGTATAACCGCATGTCTAATTTTTCCCTTCCTCCCAAAGAAACTGCAGGTAAGACATCTCGGGGTGTGGAGGAGGTACCGATGCAGATTGACTCAGTTCAGAGGCGTGATAGTAATGAACGCCGGGAACATCGCCTTCGGGAGAGTTTGTGTTTTTATTGCGGCCAGTCAGATCACTTCCTGATTAACTGCCCAAAATGTCCTAAACGTCAGAACAAAGTGGTAGCTGCAATTGGGGAGCTGGATGGCAGTGATACGGAATCCGACACTTCTGAGTGTAGCCTGCCTATAGATGCAGTGTTTCAGTCGCTTGCTATGACCACACCCCCCGGGGAAGTGAAGGAAAAGAGCTCTCATTGTTCCCTCCCTATTAAAATCTTGTGTGCTGGAAGATGGATTTCCAGCTCAGCTATGATCGACTCAGGGGCGGGGGGCAATTTTATGGACATTTCCTTTGCCAAGGAACATGGCATTCAGTCTTGTCAGAAGGCTTCTCCAATTAATTTGGAGACAGTAGATGGCTCACCCCTAATCTCTGGCCCTGTAGACCAGGAGACAATACCTCTCACGATCTTATTGGAGCCGGATCATCAGGAGCAATTGTCGTTCTTATTAATCTCTTCTCCACATTTTCCCGTGATCCTAGGTATTCCCTGGTTGCGCTCTCAGAACCCGACCATCAACTGGGAGACCAAGGCGATCACTTTCCCAACAAGGGAGAAGTCTGCTACGGAGACAATCTCTACATCCTTGAAGGCCGAATCTCCTATACAGGTAGTGGGGATACCAACTGTCTATAAGGAATTTTCTGATGTGTGTGACAAGGAGAAGGCGGACCAGCTCCCGCCACACAGACACTATGACTGCCCTATTGAACTCCTTCCCGGGGCAGCGATCCCCTTTAGTAATGTCTACCCTCTGGCTGCACCAGAACTTCAGGCCCTAAAAGAGTACATCGATGAAAATCTGGCCAAGAGCTTCATACGCCCTTCTTCCTCGCCAGCTGGGGCGCCTATATTCTTTGTGAAAAAGAAGGATGGGACACTAAGACCATGCATCGATTATCGGGGACTTAATAAGGTAACCATACGTAACCGCTACCCTCTACTGCTAATACCTGAATTAATGGAGAGAGTCCGCCAAGCAAAAGTCTTTTCCAAATTAGACCTTCGTGGGGCGTATAATCTAGTGCGTATTCGCCCTGGGGATGAGTGGAAGACAGCTTTCAGATGCCGTTATGGACATTTTGAATATCTAGTAATGCCCTTTGGACTGTGTAACGCGCCAGCGACCTTCCAACACCTTGTCAATGATATTTTCAGGGATCTATTGGACCAGTTTGTGGTCATATACTTGGACGACATTTTGATTTTTTCAGACTCATTGCAGGAACATGAGGAACATGTCAAGACGGTTTTAAGACGGCTGAAGGAGAACCACCTATATATTAAACTGGAGAAATGCGAGTTCCATTGCTCCGAGATACAGTTTCTGGGCTATGTCATCTCCCCTCAGGGGCTGAATATGGAATCTGGAAAGATCCAGGCAATCACCGACTGGCCGGTACCCAAAAATATAAAACAGGTACAACGTTTTATCGGTTTTGCCAATTTTTATAGACGTTTTATCCGAAATTTTTCTGATATTGTCCGTCCCATCACTGCATTGACAAAGAAGGAGAATCCATTTAAATGGTCCGCACAAGCTCAGGAAGCATTTATTCGGCTCAAGACCTGTTTTACTTCAGCTCCACTGTTGGTCCATCCTGATCCGACACTTCCATTTATCGTGGAAGTGGATGCCTCAGACAACGCCTTGGGGGCCATCCTTTCGCAGAGAGTCGGAGAGAAGGCCTTACTTCATCCATGTGCTTTCTTTTCTCGTAGGCTGACCTCAGCAGAGAAGAACTATGACGTAGGGGATAAGGAGCTGCTGGCCATTATTGCGGCTTTTAAAGAATGGAGGCACCATCTCCAAGGAGCCGCTCAACAAGTTATTGTTGACAGACCATCGTAACCTGGAGTTTCTTAGATCCGCGAAATGTCTCTCTCCTCGTCAGGCCCGCTGGAGCTTATTTCTGAATCAATTCGATTTTATTATCTCCTTTCGACCAGGTTCTCGCAATGGAAAAGCAGATGCACTATCTCGGATTCATGCTGCAGATGCCTTACCAGGACCCTCGCCAAAAACGATTCTTTCCGATGCCAATTTCATCGGGGTCATCCAGGATAAGGACTTGTGGAAGGACATCAAGGAAGCGTATGTAGGTGACGTACTCTTGACTAACCCACCTGCTGATGTCAATCTGGTCCTTAAAGGGGGCATGTGGTTCAGAGGACAACGTGTTTACATCCCAGAGGCGGTCCGTCTCAAAATCTTCAGAGTGGTTCACGATTCCAAGGTGGCAGGTCATAGGGGGGTACAGAAGACCCAAGAGTTCCTAAGTCGCTTCTTCTGGTGGCCAACATGCCTGAAGGACACAAAGGACTACGTTCTCTCGTGCGAGGTATGTGCTCGTCATAAGACCCCGCGTATGTCACCTACGGGCCTCCTGCAACCTTTACCTATTCCATCCCGCCCATGGGGGTCGATATCTGTGGAGCTGCCCATCTCTAAAGGCATGAATACGATCTTAGTGGTTGTAGACCGTTTAACAAAGGCCGCCCATTTCGTCCCATGCGCCAGTCTTCCCTCAGCTAAAGAGACTGGAGATCTGGTCCTACAGAATGTGTTTCGGCTGCATGGGGTCCCAGATGAGATCATCTCTGATCGAGGCTCCCAATTTACGTCAAGATTCTGGAAAGAGTTCTGTTCTGCACTCAATATTGATGTGTGCCTTTCTTCCGCCTATCACCCCCAGACAAATGGTCAGACAGAACGGACCAATCAGACCTTGGAACAGTATCTTCGGTGCTACGTCAGCCACCTTCAAGATGATTGGCTGGACTTACTTCCTTTGGCGGAGTTTTCTTATAACAACTCTCAGAACGCCTCTACTAAGGTAACACCATTTTTTGCAAACCTGGGTTACCATCCCAGTATCTTTCCCAGGTCTCCAATAAAGTCTCCGGTTCTGGCTGTAGAGGAAAGGCTTACTACGATGAAACAGAATATGGAGGTCCTAAAAGAGACCATGACTTCAGCCCAAGAGCGCTACAAAAGATCGGCAGATAGATTCCGCAAACCAGCACCTGTGTTCAAGGTAGGGGATTCCGTATGGTTATCCACCAAGAATTTAAAATTGAATGTTCCTTCACAGAAGCTGGGACAGAAGTTCATCGGCCCTTTCAGGATTAATGGCATTGTGAGCTCTGTGGCCTGTCGCCTGAAGTTACCTAGGACTATGAAGGTACATCCCTTATTTCATGTTTCCCTACTAAAGGCTGTCTCACCTAATACTTTTCATGGTCGTGTTGTGCCACCTCCACGGCCGGTGATAATTGATGGGCAAGAGGAATTTGTGGTCGATGACATTATTGACTCCAGAATTCGCAGAGGTCGGCTCCAGTATCTGATTAGATGGCAGGGGTATCCCCCTGAAGAGGACTCTTGGGAACCGGTGGAGAACATCAGCGCTCAAAGGAAGATTTCTCTTTTCCATCAGAGATTCCCCGAGAAACCGGGTTCGGGATCGTCCTGAGGCCGCTTCTAAGGAGGGAGTAATGTCAGGACTCTGGACACTTTTGCTATGTTCTGGAATTTTGCCCTTCTCCAAGATGGTGGTCTGGCCTTCATGTGTTCCTGTCTGCTGCCTTTAAGACTCCACCCCAGTCATTAATCAATGCTGGAGTATTCTGCCTGTGTTCCTTTGAGTACTGGGTTGTCCTGGCTTCTCAGCTGCTGTAGCTTGCTGAGGTTGTTCCATTCGTGGTTGCTTCAAGAGACTATACTGCACTCCCCTGCTGCTGCCCGCTCCACAGCCGCTGGCTGTCTCCGCTGCTCTGCTGTCCTGTTACCTGCTGCCACCTGATCGGTGAGACTTACTGTTTGCTCCGTCCTAAGAATCTACCGTGTGCTTGCTACTGTGGTTCTGCAATTCCGGCTGACTCAACGGCCCTGCCGTGCCCTAACCGGACCAGGGTTAGGGTACCTACTGGATAGACTTTCTGAGAACTATACCGTACTGATAACGGCATCTGTTTCCATAGTGACCGGCTATAACGTTCTGGACTTTGTTTCTAAACTATGCTCCAAGCATTCGATACTTTGAAAGGCGTATACCCTGCAACTGGCCGCTGACCTCTAGCGGCAGTTTATTGACTTTTGTGTTTGCCTTGTTCACACTGTGCACGCATGGTTTTGCTGCGTTCTTATATAAACTCGATTCACTTAACTCTGGACTCTGCTGTGATTGTGCTTCTTGCCAAGAAACCCCTGTAGTATCCACTATAATTGTTACAGGTTCACGTTAACGGTGTGGAGGCAACCTCTTCCCTCGGTTTCACAGTGCTTCAAAGCAGGAAAAACGTGGCTGGGAGTAATGGGGGGGAAGGGGCAATGCTATGAAAAGAAATCACCAGACTTTTGCAGCTTCGATGACCTCACCAAGTGTCTTTTAATTATTAATAAATTGGCTGCTGTGGCCGTTATTATCCATAAAAAGGTTGTTGCTTGTCCTTTATTATGGGAGGAAAAAAGAGGAGCAGGGAGGGACCTCCCAGGGAGGTAGGAGTGATATTGGGGGTGGAGGAAGGTCACGTGAATTCGACCTTTCCAGAGTCATGTAAAGGGTGCCAATCCCAGTGTCACAGCAAGCTTTAGGTTTTTCTATTTTTCCCTCCTTTTGTTTTAAATTGTTTTCTTCTGCTCTTTTGAATTTAACATTAGTGCTCTATACAAAAAACTGTTTCATTTGATTCATTTCTTTCAGGAGATATTCCACATTATGTACTTAAACGTCATGGGTGTCAATAACAATGAACAGAACTGTATATAATGTAATGCTTTTTGTGCATATACAGTAATGGGTTATGTAAATTTTTGTGAATTATGTACTGCTAGTTTTGTGTACATTGTGAATAGACTGTGATATTGTAAGGTATAACATAGGGTAAACTATAGATTAGGATCTAGGACATAAGATAAGGACAATAGGCTTAATACATAGTGTTATAGGATAAGGTACAGTTAATGTTTGGGACTAGCCTACAATGAGATGGGGCTAATGCTAGAATAAAGCAGACTTCTTCCTGATAGTCATACAGACAAGTACAGTAACAAGGTCAAAGTGGGCTGCCAGGTCAATATGTACCGATCGTTCAAGGCAGTGAGAGGCCATACTAGAATTTTGTGTGGACATTCCGGCAACGTTAGGAGTTAATGAATCCTTGGTGCCAGGGCCGGACCGGGACTAAAATTCAGCCCTGGCATTTGAAGTTACACAGGCCCACTAGTCACATGGTGACTATATAATATCTTTGTACACTTGTAGGTTACAAGAAGTGAGGGGAGATTAACATGACTATATAACATGTAGTCAGAGCTGTGCCCAGTATTTCAGCTCAGTCCTATTTATTGCTTTTAGGTACAGTACTCCTCCCAAAGCTCTGTCCCCTTTTGTACACACGGTGACAGAATTCCTGGCAGAACTGCTATCCATTGGGCAACCAGACCCCCTGGTCATAGCTGCCACCAATCATACCTCCCAACTTTTGACGAAGGGAAAGAGGGACATAGACTGCGGCGCGTGCAACTGCAAATTTTAGGCCACGCCCGGGCCACACCCATTTCACAACTAGTCACACCCATGTCCACGCCTAATCGCACCCATTTAGGACTGCTGATCACACTGACTGGTACTGAGGGCACAGTGGCTGGCATTATGGGCACACTGACTGGCACTAAGGAAGAGAGAAAACAGAGAGAGAGAGAAAAAAGAAAAAAGAGAGAGAAAGGAGAGCGAGAGAGAAAGAAAGAACAGAGAGAGAAAAAAGAAAGAACAGAGAGAGAAAGAAAGAAAGAGGAGAAAGAAAGAACAGAGAGAGACAGAGAAAGAACAGAGAGAGAAAGAAAGAAGTAAAGAAAAGAAAGAAAGAACAGAGAGAAAGAAAGAGGAAAGAAGCAACAGAGAGAGAGAGAAAGAAAAAAGAAAGATTAGAGAGAGAAAGAAAGAACAGAGAGAGAGAAAGAAAATCAAGGAAAGACAGAACAGAGAATGAGAAAGAAAGATCAGAGAAAGAAAGAAAAAGAGAAAGAAATAAAGAAAGATTCTATAAAGATACTATAGCAGCCCAGCTCCCATCCTGTACACATATGGCTCCACCTCGTCCACACGCGGCTCCGCTCCTTACACCAAGTACACATATGGCTCCGCTCCGTACACCTCATGCACACGCGGCTCCGCTCCGTACACCTCGTACACACACGGCTCCGCTCCGTACACCTCGTACACACATGGCTCCGCTCCGTACACCTCGTACACACACGGCTCCGCTCCGTACACCTCATACACACACAGCTCTGCTTCATCTACCCTGTAAACCCCTCCTGACCCCACACATACTTACCTCATCCAGCACCATGACAACAGCACAGCAGAGACTTGCAGACACCAAGAGGCAAGGCTGAGCGCACAGGACCTGTGATGAGGTCACAGGAGGGGCGGAGTCAGGGGTCACATGATCAGGGGTCTGGACAAAGGCTCCTGATTATGTGACCCCTGACTCCTCCCCTCCTGTGACCTCATCACAGGTCCTGTGAACAGAGAAGAGAGCAGGCAAGCGATGCTGTGAGTGGCTGCGGGGGGGAGGTCTCATGCTACAGCGAGGATGGGGTGCGTGGGGGGGACGTGGCGGCTTATCTCCCTGCAGTGCGGGAGGGTTGGAAACTATAACCGCCGTGCCCGCAGAGGGTCGGCGGCAGGAGCAACAGCCAGGTCAGTGGCCGCATCAGCTGGCAAGCGGCCAGATGATCAGGTGTTGCCGCCCGCGGCCCACATGACAGTGGCCCAGCGGAAAAATGCCCGGTTGATTATATTACCAATCCGGGCCTGCTTGGTGCACTGCGGTAGGGCTGAATATGTATTGTACTAATGAGATAAGGAACAAAAAGTATTGTGCCCTATCCTACGTGTTTCAATCTGATGCACCCCACACGATAGCACGTTGGGACTGGGATATGATTTTCCTGTAAAGTGCTGGGACGCTGTGAAGCAACAGCTCAGTCATCGCTACCACCCACTGTCACTTTACAATGGTTCAGGGGTTAGCGCTGTTGCCTTGCAGCACTGAGGTCCTGTTTTCGAATCACACCAAGAACAACATGTGCAAGGAGTTTCTATGTTCTCCCTGTGTTTGTGTGGAATTCTTCTGAATAGTCTAGTTTCCTCCCAAAAACATGCTCATAGGGAATTTTTATTGTGAGTCCCAACAGGGACAGTGGTAATAATATCTGCTAAGCGCTGTGAGATATAATGATGTATAGTAACTAAACTATTGGGAGAAGCTGCAATACCAAAGTACTAGGAAACTGATCTGTTTTTGCTTTTGGAAGAAAGCAGCCATGTTTCCAATCTAGTACTCCTTTTTTATTCATTGTACTGTATTGATAATAAAATAGGCAAGTACTAATTACAGCTATGCATTCTCTGTCACCAGAGGCAGACATATTATTGTTGCAACTAGAGTTGAGCGAAATGGGTCGGTCATATTCAAAAGTCGACGACTTTCGCTGAAGTCGGGTTTCATGAAACGAAACCCGACCATAGCGTGAGGTCGGCCACGAGGTCGGCGACCAGAGCACCAAAGTTGCGTTTCAAAAGATGCTTCCAGCGCTCTTTTTCAGCCAATGATGTAGGTCGCACACTGTGGGCAACGCGATGACATGGGCATCGGTCACCACCATCTTTGAGAAGGGCATGCAAGTGATTGGCTTGCTTTGTGTGGTGTCGCAGGGGCTATAAAAGGGCGTGTACGCCGACCGCCATCTTACTTTTGCCGATATATTAGCATTAGGGAGAGGTTGCAGCTGCTGATTCTGTAGGGAAAGCGTTAGGCAGGGAAGAAGAACCAAAAAACTGCTTCTGCTGTTGGCGATTTCCACTTACAACACAACACTTTGTGTGCAGTGACAGGGGAGGCTATATTTTTGTGCATCAGCTCTGCTGGTTATTAGGCTGCCTTATAAGGCTCCCTGATAGCTGCATTGCTGTTTGCACACTGCTGTGCAAACTGCTTTTTTAAAAGCAAAAATACTTTTCTTCCTCTTTTCTGCACAGTTACCAAGGGTTCATTTTCCACCCTTTTGCGTGTGCACTGTGCAGCAGTCCTGCTTATTAGGCTGCCTGCGTCCATACTTAGACTGAGAGCATCATTGTCAGCGTCCTCAAATCTCTAGTGAGATCCAAAATCTCACCAATCCTATAGACACCCTCCACCTTGTCATACACCATCCAATTTCAGCCTGTTACATTGAGGTGTAATCTCTACAGGGCCAGAGACAATAGTTCTGCGTCCTCAAATCTATAGTGAGATTCAAATTCTCACCAATCCTATAGACACCCTCCACCTTGTCATACACCATCCAATTTCAGCCTGTTACATTGAGGTGTAATCTCTACTGGGCCTGAGATACTAGTTCAGCGTCCTCAAATCTCTAGTGAGATTCAAATTCTCACCAATACTATATACACCCTACACCTTGTCATACGCCATCCAATTTCAGTCTGTTACATTGAGGTGTAATCTCTTCTAGGCCAGAGACAATAGTTCTGCGTCCTCAAATCTATAGTGAGATCCAAATTCTCACCAATCCTATAGACACCCTACACCTTGTCATACACCATCCAATTCCAGCCTGTTACATTGAGGTGTAATCTCTACAGGGCCAGAGACAATAGTTCTGCGTCCTCAAATCTATAGTGAGATTCAAATTCTCACCAGTCCTATAGACATCCGCCACCTTGTCATACACCATTCAATTTCAGCCTGTTTTCATTTAGGTGTAATCTCTACTGGGCCTGAGACAATAGTTCTGCGTCCTCAAATCTATAGTGAGATTCAAATTCTCACCAATCCTATAGACACCCTCCACCTTGTCATACACCATCCAATTTCAGCCTGTTACATTGAGGTGTAATCTCTACTGGGCTAGAGACAATAGTTCTGTGTCCTCAAATCTATAGTGACATTCAAATTCTCACCAATCCTATAGACACCCTCCACCTTGTCATACACCATCCAATTTCAGCCTGTTACATTGAGGTGTAATCTCTACAGTGCCAGAGACAATAGTTCTGCGTCCTCAAATCTATAGTGAGATTCAAATTCTCACCAATCCTATAGACACCCTCCACCTTGTCATACACCATCCAATTTCAGCCTGTTACATTGAGGTGTAATCTCTACTGGGCTAGAGACAATAATTCTGTGTCCTCAAATCTATAGTGAGATTCAAAATCTCACCAATCCTATAGACACCCTCCACCTTGTCATACACCATTCAATTTCAGCCTGTTACATTGAGGTGTAATCTCTACAGGGCCAGAGACAATAGTTCTGCGTTCTCAAATCTATAGTGAGATTCAAATTCTCACCAATCCCATAGACACCCTCCACCTTGTCATACACCATCCAATTTCACAAAGAACAACAACGGAGGCAGTTATTCAAGCCGACATCCAAAAAGGAGAAGAGAACCATAAATATGACAAACAATTTTGTTTATTGAACAGTAAAAATATTTAAAAGAGCTACCAATTATTTTCATTCAAACATTTACCCCTAGGGGGCAGCATCAACTATGGCATGTATAAATTTACAATATAGTCTTTATATGATGATATCACTCAATAAACATAAGAGCACAATATTATAAGCACACCCATTAAGGCAATAATAAGTGTGTAATAAGAGGATGGCAAAAAGGAATCCAATTAAACCGAGTCACAATCATGCGAACTCACTATGTACCTTAATGTCATAAACCTCCAGTTATCTTAACCCATGCCCAATGAATAAGTGCTATGCGCATAAATATACCCAAATATAATGGTGTACTTACTTAAAATATAAGCAAAAATATGTGCCGTTTGTGATGCTGTCCCCGCGCCCCGACGCGCGTTTCGCCCACTTGCTTCTTCCGGGGGCGTGACCCAATGAGTTGGGGAGGTGTTTTTATACAGACAAGGACCAATAAGGGTGCCAATAAAGTGATGAGTCATCCAGGGCTTTAGACGGCGCATGCGTCGATCATACAGCTCCATTGCATTTAAACCACACTTCCTGACATGCGCTAAAGTAAATAGCATGGTGTAACTCACGCACGTTACCATAGCAGCGCCGTCGGAAGTGTTTGGAGCGTTGATCATAACGCATGCGCACTAGCTCCAGATGTCCTCAGGATGAGAAATAACCCACTCCTTAACAAAATTAAAATGCGCCTGCGCATTCACGCTGATAACGTGAGAAGAAAAAAGAGGAGCACCAAAAAAGTGCCCGTGACTAAAGAATGATTTAATGTAAATCATAAATAACGAGGGAAAAGAAAGAACAATTGTGCCATAAGAAAATAATTAATAAGTGACAAATATTATGGGCAAATTATATACTTACAAGAGAAACTATAAATACCCTAATAAATTACTATTATTATTATAGTAATTTATTAGGGTATTTATAGTTTCTCTTGTAAGTATATAATTTGCCCATAATATTTGTCACTTATTAATTATTTTCTTATGGCACAATTGTTCTTTCTTTTCCCTCGTTATTTATGATTTACATTAAATCATTCTTTAGTCACGGGCACTTTTTTGGTGCTCCTCTTTTTTCTTCTCACGTTATCAGCGTGAATGCGCAGGCACATTTTAATTTTGTTAAGGAGTGGGTTATTTCTCATCCTGAGGACATCTGGAGCTAGTGCGCATGCGTTATGATCAACGCTCCAAACACTTCCGACGGCGCTGCTATGGTAACGTGCGTGAGTTACACCACGCTATTTACTTTAGCGCATGTCAGGAAGTGTGGTTTAAATGCAATGGAGCTGTATGATCGACGCATGCGCCGTCTAAAGCCCTGGATGACTCATCACTTTATTGGCACCCTTATTGGTCCTTGTCTGTATAAAAACACCTCCCCAACTCATTGGGTCACACCCCTGGAAGAAGCAAGTGGGCGAAACGCGCGTCGGGGCGCGGGGACAGCATCACAAACGGCACATATTTTTGCTTATATTTTAAGTAAGTACACCATTATATTTGGGTATATTTATGCACATAGCACTTATTCATTGGGCATGGGTTAAGATAACTGGAGGTTTATGACATTAAGGTACATAGTGAGTATGCATGATTGTGACTCGGTTTAATTGGATTCCTTTTTGCCATCCTCTTATTACACACTTATTATTGCCTTAATGGGTGTGCTTATAATATTGTGCTCTTATGTTTATTGAGCGATATCATCATATAAAGACTATATTGTAAATTTATACATGCCATAGTTGATGCTGCCCCCTAGGGGTAAATGTTTGAATGAAAATAATTGGTAGCTCTTTTAAATATTTTTACTGTTCAATAAACAAAATTGTTTGTCATATTTATGGTTCTCTTCTCCTTTTTGGATGTCGGCTTGAATAGCTGCCTCCGTTGTTGTTCTTTGTGCAATTGTATGGAAGTGCCATTTTTTCAATATTGTGGACATTTAGTGGATTAAACCATCCAATTTCAGCCTGTTACATTGAGGTGTAATCTCTACTGGGCCTGAGATACTAGTTCAGCGTCCTCAAATCTCTAGTGAGATTCAAATTCTCACCAATACTATATACACCCTACACCTTGTCATACACCATCCAATTTCAGTCTGTTACATTGAGGTGTAATCTCTTCTAGGCCAGAGACAATAGTTCTGCGTCCTCAAATCTATAGTGAGATCCAAATTCTCACCAATCCTATAGACACCCTACACCTTGTCATACACCATCCAATTTCAGCCTGTTACATTGAGGTGTAATCTCTACAGGGCCAGAGACAATAGTTCTGCTTCCTCAAATCTATAGTGAGATTCAAATTCTCACCAGTCCTATAGACATCCGCCACCTTGTCATACACCATTCAATTTCAGCCTGTTTTCATTTAGGTGTAATCTCAACTGGGCCTGAGACAATAGTTCTGCGTCCTCAAATCTATAGTGAGATTCAAATTCTCACCAATCCTATAGACACCCTCCACCTTGTCATACACCATCCAATTTCAGCCTGTTACATTGAGGTGTAATCTCTACTGGGCTAGAGACAATAGTTCTGTGTCCTCAAATCTATAGTGAGATTCAAATTCTCACCAATAGTAGATACACCTTCTACCTTGTTTTACAGTACCATATAGCTGGTGGTATTTTGAGTACATTTTCACAAAAATGAACAAGTATGGTGGAAGACGCCATGGAAGTGGGCGGGGGTTGCCAGCTGGTCCCGATGGTGGTGGTGGTGGTGTTGCATCTGTTGGTAGTGGCAAAAGCACAATAGCACCTAAGGCAGGAGGTGTTGAGCCTGCGTCATCGTCTGGCTCCACAAGGCCTCGAAGGCTCTCTTTTCTGGGAGTAGTTAAACCACTTTTAAAGCCGGAGCTTAAGGAACAAGTTTTGGCTTACATTGCTGACACAGCCTCCAGCTCTCTCGCCTCCTCTTCTGAAGTTTCAAAAAATAAAAGCACTGAGTCGTCATTGGAGGCTCCTGGTCAGGAACAACACCTTTCCTTGTGTCCTTCACCCCTACCAAAAGTGAAGGATGTGGCAGACCACACTACCGATTACTCCATGGAGCTCTTTTCTCATACCATGCCTGGGTTAGCAAGTCAAATCGTGAATTCCCCAGTCTAAGATGAATCTGACATGGAGTGCACTGATGCACAGCCACTGCTAGATTTTTCTTCTGGTACATTCACTCAGAGCACTACATTGTCCTCACAGTGTACTGAGGCAGAATCAGACCCTGATGAAACTCAGGTGCCCCTTCCCGCATACTATACCACCTTACACGGTGACACAGAGGAAGGTGCACATGAAATTGAAGAGGAAGTGATGGATGACCCAGTTGTTGACCCAGATTGGCATCCATTGGGGGAAGAGTATGCCACTGCCAATAGCTCAGAAGAGGAGGAGGAGGATCCGAAGCAGGTAACGACATCGCAACAGCTGTTATCTGGCAGGACCGTAGCAGTCCAAAAATGTGTTACTAAAAACAAAAGAGTTGCAGGACAGCTTGGCCAGACGGTCAAATTAGCACAGCATGCAAGGTCTCAAAATGTCTTCCATAGTAGGAAGAGTGCAGTGTGGCACTTTTTTGATCAAAATCCTAATGATCAGGCAAAATATATCTGTAAGAAGTGCGCAAAGACCTTTAGCCGAGGGAAAAATCTGAGAAATTTGAATACCTGTTGCATGCTTAGACATTTAACCACCATGCACTTGCAAGCGTGGACGGACTACCAAACCTCACGTACCACATGTGCACCTGCTCCAAATGAAGGTAGTCAGCAATGCTACATCGCTTCCCCCACTGTAAGCCCACCAGTTAGCACACCACCAGCAGCAAATGTCGAGGTGTCGCAAGGGCAAAGGAGTCATGGAATCACAATGTTATTGCTACAAAAGATAGAATCTAGGCCATCAGCAACACCACCAACACCATCACCATCACCAACCCTCTCTCAGTCCACCATGTCCACCGCTAGTTCCACCATATGCAGCTCTCAAGTCCAGCTCACCCTACCAGAGACTCTGAGTAGGACAAGAAAGTACTCATCCTCTCATCCGCGTACACTGGCTTTGAACGCCCACATTGCCAAACTAATCTTGTTAGAGATGATGCCCTACCGGTTGGTTGAAAGCAAAGCTTTCCGCGAGCTCATGGCCTACGCAGTACAACGCTATGACCTACCCAGTCGGCACTTCTTTTCGAGAAAAGCCATCCCAGCCCTCCACGTGCATGTGAAAGACCGCATTATCCATGCACTCAAGCAATCAGTGAGTGGAAAGGTGCACCTCACAACAGATGCATGGCCAGGGCCATTACGTGTCCATCACTGCGCATTGGGTTAATGTGGTGGATGCAGGGTCCACAGGGGACATCGGCGGTGGGACAGTGCTGCCTAGCCCACCGTATAGGAAACAGTTGGCTGTAGGCGTTCGACCCTCCTCCTCCTTCTCCAGAAGTGAAAGCTCGTCCACAGAGCGCAGTCGCACAAGCACTCCATCCGCAGCTGCCAGTGTTGCACATGAGGTGTCCCACTATCGAACAGCTAGTGGTAAGCATCAGCAGGCTGTGTTGAAGATGATGTGCTTGGGAGACAACAGACACACCACAGAGGTACTGGCTGACTACTTGCAGCGACAAACTGAGTCATGGCTGGGCAGTCTACATCTTGAGGCAGGCAAGGTAGTTAGTGATAACGGCCGGAATTTTGTGGCAGCCATAGCCCTTTCAAAACTCAGACACATACCTTGCCTGGCTCACACCTTGAACCTGGTGGTGCAGTGCTTCCTCAATAATTATCCGGAGTTAACACCCCTGCTCCATAAGGTGCGAAGACTGTGCTTGCACATCCGCCGGTCGCCCATACACTCCAGTCGTATGCAGAAGCTGCAGCGATTGCTCCACCTTCCCAAACACCGCCTAATTATCGACGTTGCAACAAGGTGGAACTCCACCCTGCACATGGTTCAGAGGCTGTGCTAACAGAGGCAGGCTGTAATTCATTTGTGGCAGGATACACGGGCAGGCAGTTTGCAGGCAGACATGGAGTTGTCTGGTGTGCAGTGGTCAAAGCTGAAAGACCTCTGTAAAGTCCTTCAGTGTTTTGAGGAATGCACACGGCTGGTAAGCGCAGACAACGCCATCATAAGCATGAGCTTCCCATTTTTGTGTCTGCTCATGCAATCTTTGACGCACATTAAGGAGCAGGCGTCTGCAGCCGAGGAGGAGGGAAGCCTTGATGACTGTCAGCCATTTTCTGGTCAGGGAAGTCTCGTGGACGAGGTGGAGGAAGAAGAGGAAGAGGAGGAGGATGATGGGGATGATTATTTTGGGGAGGAGGATGCTTCTCAGGGGGCAAGAAAAAATGTTGGGGTGGCAAGGTCAGGTACAGGGTTTGTGCGGGACTGGAGGGATGTGGATTTGCCAGAAAGTGCTCCTCCACCCAGCACTTGCAGTGCATCATTGACACCTGGAACATTGGCCCACATGTCTGATTATGCCTTGCTGATCCTAAAAAGGGACCCCCGCATTGCCAAAATGATAAAAGATGATGACTACTGGTTGGCCAGCATCCTGGATCCATGCTCTAAAGGCAAATTCCAAAACATCATGCCACAGGAGAACCTAGAGCTAATATTGGCTAACAAACAAGCAACTCTGGTAAACCATTTGTTTGAGGCATTCCCAGCACAGGGCGGCGGTGATGTTTTTCCAACAAGCCGTAGGTGGCAACATAAAAGAGGTGATCGTGGTGCACACAGCCGAAGTGGTGTTGGACACAGGGGTTTCATGACCATGTTGTGGACTGATTTTTCAAGTACAGCTCACACGACTGGTAATACTGCATCGATCGAAAGTGACAGGAGACAGCAGTTGTCAACTATGGTAATAAACTACTTCTCCTCCCATATCGATGTTCTCCCTCACCGGTCATTCCCCTTTGACTATTGGGCCAGTAAACTTGACACCTGGCCTGAATTGGCACAATATGCCTTACAGGAGCTCGCTTACCCTGCTGCT
Source organism: Dendrobates tinctorius (assembly GCF_039654945.1). Classification (NCBI taxonomy): domain Eukaryota; kingdom Metazoa; phylum Chordata; class Amphibia; order Anura; family Dendrobatidae; genus Dendrobates; species Dendrobates tinctorius. Next base: position 12,436,385 of record NW_027361712.1, on the reverse strand, counting down.
AGTGTGTTATCTGAACAAGTCTTCAGTGCTGCTGGATCAATCCTGACAGAAAAAAGGACCCGTCTGTCGACCCAAAATGTTGATGATCTAACCTTCATTAAAATGAACCATGCATGGGTTTCAAAGGATTTTGTCCCACCCTCCCCTGCTGACACGTAGGTTGCCAGAAAAATGGCTTGCTTTTGTCCTCCTCTTCTGCAGACTTCTCCAATTACTCCATTTGCAGCTGTTGAGTGTCCAACATCAACATATGCCAATTTTTCCACCTCCCTAACTGGGCTGCCTCCCCCCCAGGGCAGGGGTCACCACCTGGCGCACGCACCCATGCAAGTGCCATTGCCCTGGACAGGTGGGTGGGCACACTGTTTGGCAACGGCACTGGCACAAGGTCCCTCATAGTAGAATCAAGTGTCTCTGACAGTGGGGGTGCACACCCGCCGTCAGACATACCGGCGTACTATGAGGGGCCCTGTGCCAGTTCCATCGCCAGAGAGTGGGCCCCCCTGCTTGCTCAGGATCACAGCACTTGCAAAGTTGAAATACTTACCTCTCCCTGCTCCACCGCCGTGACGTCTTCCGCGTTTCTTGACAGTGACATTCTGGTCAGAGAGCGCGATGACATCACGTCTGTACGCACTCTGCCTAAACAGTACAAGAGCAGTGAGATGGAAGATGGGGACGACGAGGAGTCCAGACTAGTACAGGGATTCCCTAGCGAGGAGACTTATTTAATTGTTTTCAATGTTGGGGCAGCTATTTTAGGGGAGCACTATACTCTGGAGAATGTACTATACCGATATTTCTCTGCCGTGTCAGAGGATCATGAATTGTGGCATGTGTTAAAGGAGCCCTGGGCCCACGAAAATTTGGAGCCAGCCCTACCCCCCACAACTTTAGCCAAATAACCCCCAGTTTTCAATGCCTAAGGCCTGTTTCACACTTGCTTTTTTTTGCAGCGCGTTTTTCCCGCAAAAAAACGCATTGAAAAACGCATACAAAAGCATACAACTGCTGCGTTTTTTTCAAGCATTTTTATGAGCATGCATGAAAAAAACGCAGCGTTTTCATGCGTTTGTATGCGTTTTTAGTGCGTTTTTACCGCGTTTGCGTTTTTTTCCAACATTAGGTGGCCCCTCACACTAACCCAAACCATGACTTTACTAACCCTAACCCTGACCCTAACCCTAACCCTAACCCTGACCCTAACCCTAACCCTAACCCTAACCCTTAACCAAACCATACTTAACCCTAACCCTGACCCTAACCCTTAACCAAATCATACTTAACCCTAACCCAAACCCTAACTAACCTTAACCCTAACCCTAACCCTGACCCTAACCCAACCCTAACCCTGACCCTAACCCTAACCCTAACCCTTAACCAAACCATACTTAACCCTAACCCTGACCCTAACCCTTAACCAAACCATACTTAACCCTAACCCAAACCCTAACTAACCTTAACCCTAACCCTAACCCTGACCCTAACCCTAACCCTAACCCTGACCCTAACCCTAACCCTAACCCTAACCCTTAACCAAACCATACTTAACCCTAACCCTGACCCTAACCCTTAACCAAACCATACTTAACCCTAACCCAAACCCTAACTAACCTTAACCCTAACCCTAACCCTGACCCTAACCCTAACCCTAACCCTAACCCTGACCCTAACCCTTAACCAAACCATACTTAACCCTAACCCTGACCCTAACCCTGACCCTAACCCTAACCCTAACCCTGACCCTAACCCTTAACCAAACCATACTTAACCCTAACCCTAACCCTGACCCTAACCCTAACCCTAACCCTGACCCTAACCCTTAACCAAACCATACTTAACCCTAACCCTGACCCTAACCCTAACCCTAACCCTAACCCTGACCCTAACCCTAACCCTAAACCCCCTTAACTAACCCTAACTCTAACCCAAACCCCTAAATTCCATGGTTAACAAAAAAAAAACGCATGTGCAAAAAAACGCATACATAAGCATGCCAATGCGCACATATGCGCACCCATAGACTTATATTGGGTGTCTTGCTGTAAAAAAACGCATTGCGCGCGCATGCGTTTTTTTGAGGCAAATCGGACGCACAAAAAATGCAACAAGTTGCATTTTGTGCGCCCGAGCGCATACCGCAAAAAAACGCATGCGCGGTAAAACGCGTACAAACGCATGTGTATGCGCACATAAGCGCATCCCATGCAAAGTATAGGAAAAAAAAACGCATGCGCTATTTAGCGCTAAATTACCGCGAAAAAAAACGCAAATGTGAAACCAGCCTAACTATTATTATAAAGTAAATTAAGGTTGACAAGCTTAAGTAATAAGAATTGATGTTTTTGGCATTAAAATGGGCACTGTAGGTGTGTTTCCTGTCCTCCACTCACTGCCGACTTTTCTTCCCCATTGACTTGCATTGGGTTTCGTGTTTCAGTCGGCCTTCGACTTTTCACGATAATCGGCTGATTTCGTTCGACCCGACTTATGAGAAAGTCGGGTTTCATAAAACCCGACTCGACCCGAAAAAAGGCAAAGTCGCTCATCTCTAGTTGTAACTTGTGCAACCACACAGGGGCATGAGAGGTAAAGGAGACAATTTCCACATCCAAAACATTATGCTGAGCTATTGGGCCACAAAGGGCCCATATATTGTATCTTGCACAGGTGCCCCCTTCTGTTCTTGTCTGCCAGTGACTATCACTATTATATCGATATAGCATGAATTAATAACTTTGCAGTGCATGTATTACACTACTTCATAAATTCTATCTACAGTAAAAATGACCTCATCTACTTTGGGTTCCTTTGTACTCACATTATCTAATAGATATTGCAGGAACAGTCTTCTTGTTAGTCACAGTCGTTTTGTCTGACAGAACTTATTATGTAAGCCATTTCATGACACAACATGCTGTAAATGACGGGAATCCTGCTGTGACTGATCACTGAAGCCCGGGGCAGACTCAAACATCCTCACACTATCCTGAAGTTATTAGCAATATAGTTCAGATAGCAGCTGGTCATAAAAGTTAGTTATTGACGTATGAAACAAGACTGCATACCGGCATTGACAACCATACTGCTGCCTTCACACAATGCTCTTTCATTCTTTCAGAGGGAAAAAAGAGGTCTGTGGGCTGGTCTTTATCTGAGTGTTGGGGCGACCGCAGACAAAATACTTTCATGTGTGATACTTGAGCACGCCAACCCATATGAAATGTCCATACAAAAGATTTATGCCTCTTTTCTAGTTGTGTCGCTATTGAGCTAACCACATTGTGTCAGATATGGCCAGAATATGTGCCATCTATCACCACTAACCCATGAATGAACCCTAGTCACACATTTTGACCTAAAAAGAATATTACTGTTGCCTTTCGTTTGTGTAAACCAACATATAACCTATTTCCAATCAAAATTTTACCCTACTGAGTATTGCATCAATTTATCACTTCTTTGTCCATTACACCAACCTTTGGTTTAATTCTAAATATCCTATTTAAAAAACCTATGCTGAGAAACTGGAGCAAATTATAGCCAATAATTGCTGCAGAGTATGATGGAGCTATGTGAGTATAATAAATAAATGGTGTGACAACTGCGTGACGCACTCATATATTGCTTCTTACTACTTTAATGTGGCTGCTGGATACATAGTGGATGGGAGATGTGTATCACAGAGGTGCATGTCCTCTGTGATATAAACCTGGAGTAATGCTCTAGTATACATAGTACTAAGAGGGGTTAATCGGCCTTATTAGGTCCAATTCTAATTATGAGAGGCTAAAGAGTTAGCGCAGGTAGGCAGCTCAGCATGTCAATGTAAGAGGGGACCAGGACGGAGCAGAGGACACCAGGGCTCTCGTGTCCTGACCTCCTCACACAGAAAGACCATCAGCTTCTACCGGCGTACCTGTTCGAGATGCTGGTCCACCATCAGGGATTCCACAGCGGTGTTGCACAGCTCCTGCACTCTTATTTTCAGTGCTCTGGATTGAAATAACAGACACAGTCTGATGCCAAACCAACAATTTTATTTTCTTCTTCAACGGTCCAGGACACATCAGTTACATTACAGTTCACACAGCCTTCCTCCTGCACTGTCCCTTGCTTAGTTTCTACCTACATCCTCACGCACAGTCCGAGGTAGTAGAGCCCTAGGCGGTACCTCAGCATCACTCCAGTGAGACCTCAATACATGGGGGATCCCGTTCATCTGCTTCGCCTCAGACTCGCAGGCTTCAGCCCTATTTAAGATCTGCCAGATGGTCAATCCTCTGCACCCTGCACGACGATTGGACCACTTTTTCCTTTCTGTTCCTGCTGCTGTCACAAACTGTAATTTCCACGGGTGCTCCAATCTTATACAGCACCAGTCTGACTGTGCCTGTGCTTTTCTGCTTCTCCACAACGTTATGCAGCTGGTATGGCTTAGAGCCCTTGTGGACTTGTCGGGCGTGCTCTCCCTTCTGAACTATTTCTATAACCTACACTAACTTAACCCACAGCAGCTCCTCCTACAATTAACCCTTATATGAACTATCTATCAACTGTACCTAACAAAGACCACTAGTATACCCCCATCTAGTGGCACTTTGCAAAGCTACACTTACCCAGGCTATGAATACTATATACTACAAGTGCCCCCCTCTAATGTTCTCAAAGGATGCACTAACTTACCCTAATCTATACAGAAATACAGAGGAAATAATATGGCATACAACACAATATAATACATCATGGTAACACATAATGTGGCAGTACCAATGAACAGGAGGTAATACACCGTAGTGTAGCAGTACCGAAACATCATAAGATCTGTACAGTATTTACAATACATATTAACATTAGAACTCCTTAAAGGGGAGGTGGCATTAAAAGGGATATTCTTCTTCAATATCTTACATCTCCCCCCCTTGGTGTAGTTCACATGATAAAATGAAGTGTTATGAATGAATCACCGTAGGAGGCAAAAACAGAAATACTAGCTAAGTCCAGAAAACCAGAGAAGTTGGCAGCTATCGGATTGCAGACCCCTGAACCTATAAACAACAACTAGCAGTAGCCGTGGGGGGTTCCTACGGTGCCCTAGACCCCTCGATCACAGCCAGAGAACTACATAGCCTAAAGACAGAAAGGGAAATCTAATCTGCCCCAGAGCACACCCCAAAGCAATAGGCAGCCCCCAACATATAATGACTCACACAGATAGAAAGTTAGGCTGAGCAAATGATGAGGCCCAAGCTAACTAGATAGGACAGGATAGAAGAGCTGCTGTCTGTAATCTGCCAAAACCCTATAAAAACAAGAGCCAACAGCTGATAGGGAAAAAAGCCCTGAAGACGCTAGGCTTCAAAAAGACTATATCAGTACTCAGGTATTTTCTGAAGACAGAGCAAAAAGGAATTCAGCTCACCCCAGCAGGGAATGGCAGAAATCAAGGAAAACAATGCAAAACAAAACCAAAACACAAATGCAAAAAGTAGAGCAGAAAACTTAGCTTTTGAGGAGCAGGAATCTGACTGGTCTCCTAGAATCCCTCAGAGAGATCAGCAGCAAGGCAGAAGAGCGTCGGCTGCCTTATATCCAGTCAGTAATTCCCGTCACCCAGTCATCATCATCCAGCCCAGGTGCTTGGTAATCAGCCTCACTACCTTCCTTCACCAGAGGAGGGAGTTCATCAGACCTCAATGGTGAAGGGGAAAATGAACTCACAACAGTACCTCCCCCTTGAGGAGGGGTCACCGAACCCTCATCCACGCCACCAGGGCGATCAGGGTGAGCCCGATGAAAGGCACGCAACAATCTTTTGGCATGAATATCAGAGGCAGAGACCCAGGAATTATCCTCCTGACCATAACCCTTCTACTTAACCAAATACTGGAGTCTCCGTCTAGCCAGACGGGAATCCAGTATCTTCTCTACCTCATATACCTTCAACCAATACAGGGTCCGGAGGTGCCACCCCAGGTACTACTGGTTCAACAAACCTCTTCAACAAGGACTTATGAAACACATTATGGATTTTAAATGTAACAGGAAGAGCCAAACGAAAAGAGACCGTATTAATAATCTCCAAAATCTTGTAAGGTCCAATAAATCTAGGCTTACACTTAGGAGAAGCCACCTTCATAGCGATATTTTTTGATGATAACCAAACCATACCACCAACCTTAAACTGGGGACCAATGGTCCTATGTCGGTTGGAAAGCCACTGGGCCTTTTCCTGGGAAAGAGATAACTTATCCACCACTTGGTCCCAGATCTGGTGCATTCTCTCCACCACAGTGTCAACACCTGGGCAGGCAGAAGGCTCCACCTGCCCTGAAGAAAATCGAGGATGAAACCCAAAGTTGCAAAAAAAAGGTGACATCAAAGTGGCAGAACTAGCTCTATTATTTAAAGCAAATTCGGCCAATGGCAAAAATGAAACCCAATCATCCTGATCAGCGGAAATAAAACATCTCAAATACGACTCCAAAGTCTGGTTTGTTCTCTCCGTCTGCCCATTGGTCTGAGGGTGAAAAGCAGAGGAGAAGGACAACTGAATTCCCAGCTTGGAACAGAAAGTCCTCCAAAATCTAGACACAAACTGAACTCCTCTGTCAGATACAATGTTCTCAGGAATCCCGTGCAAGCGAACCACCTGTTGCAAAAACAGGGGCACCAACTCAGAGGAAGATGGCAACTTAGGGAGTGGTACAAGATGAACCATCTTAGAGAACCTATCACAAATCATCCAAATAACAGTCATTCTCTGAGAGACAGGCATATCAGAGATGAAATCCATTGAAATATGGGTCCATGGCCTCCTGGGAACCGGCAAAGGCATCAACAACCCACTAGAGCAAGAACAAGGTTTAGACCGGGAGCAAGTCCCACAGGACTGCAGAAAATTCCTGACATCACGAGACAAGGCGGGCCACCAAAAAGACCGACTCACCAGATCTCTAGTACCAAAAATACCTGGATGACCAGCCAATGCAGAGCAATGAACTTCAGACATCACTCTCTTCTTCCACTGGTCAGGAACATACAACTTTCCACTGGGACAACGCTCAGGTTTGTCCTCCTGGAACTCTTCCAGAGCACGTCTCAAATCGGGCGAGATGACAGAAAGAACTACCCCTTCGCCTAAGATGGTAGCAGGCTTGGTCACCACAGGAGAATCAGCAAAGAAGCTCCTAGAGAGAGCATCAGCCTTGACATTCTTAGTGCCAGGAAGAAAAGAGACCACAACATCAAAACGTGTAAAAAACAAGGCCCACCTAGCCTGTCTAGGGTTCAAGCGTTTGGCCGACTCCAGGTAAATCAAATTCTTGTGGTCAGTGAGGACCAAGACTTGATGTTTAGCTCCCTCCAACCAATGTCTCCGCTCCTCAAATGCCCATTTCATGGCTAACAGTTCCCGATTCCCCATATCATAGCTACGTTCAGATGGAGAGAACTTTCGGGAAAAGAAAGCACAGGGATTCATTTTAAATGTTACAGGATCCTTTTGGGACAAAACAGCTCCTGCACCAATCTCAGGAGCGTCCACCTTTACCTGGAACGGGAGTGAGACATCAGGTTGCCGCAAAACCGGGGCAGAAGTAAATCTTCGCTTCAGCTCCTGAAAGGAAGAAACAGCCTCCGGAGACCAATTCAACACATCAGCACCCTTCTTAGTCAGATCAGTCAATGGCTTGGCAATACTAGAAAATTTTGCTATAAATTTCCGATAAAAATTAGCAAAACCCAAAAACATCTGGAGGGCCTTCAAAGAAGTGGGCTGAACCCAATCATAAATGGCCTGTACCTTGGCCGGGTCCATTTCAATAGTTGACGGAGACAAAATAAATCCCAAAAAAGAAATCCTCTGTACCCCAAAAAGGCATTTCGATCCTTTGACATAAAGGGAATTCTCCCTCAAGATCCGGAACACAGTCCGAACATGTTCCACATGAGAATCCCAATCCTTGGAGAAGATCAAAATATCATCCAGATAGATAATCAAAAATTTATCCACAAAGTCTCGGAAAATATCGTTCATGAAGCACTGGAAGACAGAAGGGGCATTAGTGAGCCCAAAAGGCATCACCAGGTACTCAAAATGTCCCTCCGGAGTATTAAACACCGTCTTCCATTCATCCCCATGCTTAATGCGGATAAGATTATACGCCCCCCTGAGGTCAAGCTTGGTAAACCAACAAGCACCTTTAACTCTGGAGATTAGATCCGAAATCAGGGGTAACGGATACTGATATTTAATAGTAATTTTGTTGAGGGCACGATAATCAACACAAGGCCTTAATGAACCATCCTTTTTGGCCACGAAAAAACCCCCAGCACCTAAGGGTGAAGAGGATGGTCTAATATGACCCTTCTCCAACTCCTCCTTAATATAGGATCGCATAGCTCGTGCTCGGGTACAGATAAATTGAAGAGGCGACCCTTGGGAAATTTACACCCCGGGCTCAGTTCAATTGCACAGTCATAACTCCTATGAGGAGGCAAAGATGCAGACTCATTCTCACTAAATACATCATAAAAATCCGCCAAATAGTCAGGAACATCATGCGACTGAGGAGAGGTGGAAAAAACCGGAGCCTCACTAAAGGCACACCGACAACCCCAACTCACCACAGACACAGATTTCCAATCCAAAACTGGATTATGAATTTGCAACCAGGGAAACCCCAGAACAATGGTATCATGCAAATTATGCAACACCAAAAATCTGCAATTTTCTTGATGGTCTGGGGCGACCCGCATTACCACCTGGGTCCAAAACTGAGGTTCATTTTTCGCCAAAGGAGTAGCATCAATCCCCCTCAAAGGGATAGGCGTCTGCAGAGGTGTCATAGGAAATCCACAACGTTTAGCAAAATCCAAGTCCATTAGGTTCAGGGCTGCTCCCGAATCCACAAAAGCCTTGGCAGAAAATGTGGACAGGGAGCAGATCAGAGTAATTGCCAGAAGAAACTTAGGTTGAACACCACCCACAGAAAATGTGTGAGCAAAATGTTTTTCTCGTTTAGGACAGACAGAAATAATATGCGAGGCATCTCCACAAAAAAACACAGCTTATTACGCCTTCTGAACTCCTGACGTTGCTCCCTGGACAAAACTCTATGACATTGCATAGGTTCAGACATTTGTTCAACAGGTGGCAACACCTCTCGTGCAGTCCTGCGTTCACGTAAACGCCGATCGACCTGAATGGCTAATGACATAGAATCGTCAAGACCAGAGGGAACAGGAAATCCCACCATAGTATCTTTTACGGCTTCTGACAAACCCTTCCGAAAGAGAGCTGCCAAGGCATTATCATTCCAGTTAGTAAGGAGCGCCCACTTTTGGAATTTTTGACAGTACAGCAGAATCTCGACCCTGGCTCAATGCCAACAGGGTCTTTTCAGCCTGATCAATAGCATTAGGTTTGTCATACAACAACCCCAAGGCTTGAAAAAATGTGTTCACATTAGTTAGAATAGGATCATCTGGTTTCAAAGAAAACGCCCAATCCTGGGGATCGCCACCCAGCAAAGAGATGACAATTTTAACCTGCTGCGCATAGCTCCCTGACGAGTTAGGCTTCAAGGCAGAAAATAATTTACAATTATTTTTGAAATTCAAAAATTTAGACCGATCCCCAAAAAACACATCAGGAGTAGGGATCTTTGGTTCAGCAGCATGTGAATGAGCAATGCAGGCAGAAATTCCCCGCACTTCCGCAGTGAGCTGCTCCACATGATCAGACAATTGATTTATCTCCATTGAGGGAAAAAAAAATTCCCCCTACGGCCTCAGAGATATAGAGGAAAAAATATAAACACTTTTTTTTTTTTTTTTTACAATTCTTTCCTGCTATTGAGTACCCTAGGATCTGCGGTATGGCTGGTGGTTATGTTATGAATGAGTCACCGTAGAAGGCAAAAGCAGAAATACTAGCTAAGTCCAGAAAACCAGAGAAGTTGGCAGCTATCGGATTGCAGACCCCTGAACCTATCAACAACAACTAGCAGTAGCCGTGGGGGGTTCCTACGGTGCCCTAGACCCCTCGATCACAGCCGGAGAACTACATAGCCTAAAGACAGAAAGGGAAATCTAAACTGCCCCAGAGCAGACCCCAAAGCAATAGGCAGCCCCCAACATATAATGACGGTGAAGCAAGATGAAAAAACACTCACACAGATAGAAAGATAGGCTGAGCAAATGATGAGGCCCAAGCTAACTAGATAGGACAGGATAGAAAAGCTGCTGTCTGTAATCCGCCAAAACCCTATAAAAACAAGAGCCAACAGCTGATAGGGAAAAAAGCCCTGAAGACGCTAGGCTTCAAAAAGATTATATCAGTACTCAGGTATTTTCTGAAGACAGAGCAAAAAGGAATTCAGCTCACCCCAGCAGGGAATGGCAGAAATCAAGGAAAACAATGCAAAACAAAACCAAAACACAAATGCAAAAAGTAGAGAAGAAAACTTAGCTTTTGAGGAGCAGGGATCAGACTGGTCTCCTAGAATCCCTCAGAGAGATCAGCAGCAAGGCAGAAGGGCGTTGGCTGCCTTATATCCAGTCAATAATTCCCGTCACCCAGTCATCATCATCCAGCCCAGGTGCTTGGTAATCAGCCTCACTACCTTCCTTCACCAGAAGAGGGAGTTCATCAGACCTCAATGGTGAAGGGGAAAATGAACTCACAACAATGGAGTCTGTGTGTTTGACACATGGCCCTGTGTCTGAAGGTAAGAATGTCTCCAGACTGGGCCGGTATACTGGATACTATCCAGCCTGTCTGTCCTGGACTGTCTCTAAAGTGACTTTGTTGGAACTGTTTATTTTTGCTTTGCCTGCACTGAAAGGTCATTTATTTTCCTTTGCTTGTGGCATAATTTATGACGCACCAATAAACCAGCCTGGACTTTTAAGTGGAAATGGTTCCTGTGTTACCTCACCATGCACTCAAATGAGTAGCATTCCCACACTGCCTATAATCCAAACAATGGCCAATTAACTTATTATGATCAGCTACATAGTACCATCATATTCTGCAGTACATTACCAACACTGTCCTTACAATCTAAGTAACCTACAAGAACGTGTTTGGTGTGTGAGATGAAACAAAAAAAAACAAAACAGGGAGAACATACAAACTCCTTGCAGATGTTTTCTTAGGTAGGGTTTGGATCCAGCACTGCAAGACTACAGTGCTAACCATTATGTGGTAGCTACTAGAGATGAGTGAATTGATTCAAATAAAATTTCTGTAATTCTGCAATTTCTGTAAACTTGACAAATTCAAACAATTTGTGAATCGATTTCAGTGGATCGACTAAAATCATTGTCACCAATTTACTCATTGCAGAAAATTGCATCAGCCAGAGGAGGCTCAAGCAATGTTGGGCACAGCCAGGTGGACTTACCCAATGCCTAGCAGCTATGACATCATATGTTAAAACATAGCCAATCAAGGACAATCATAGCCTGTGTAAAAGCAAAAGTAGGGAATGCAACAGCCATTGAGCCATGAGTCTGGAGAGTGAGAAGCTTAACAGCTCCCTGCTTAGCCATGGAAATAGGGATAAAAAGCCAGAAAACACTGAATAAACATTACAGAAAATGTGTGACTGCATAACAGTGAAGACAAATGACCATCTATCCACACAGCTATGTATGTTGAGATCACTTTGACATTACTAAGGCTGTGTTTGTATTAAAAAGCTTAAAATGAGTTGAATTCATTCCTAGGAGACCTCAGAGTGTTTTAAGTGTCTTTTTAGGGCATATGAAGTACTTTTGTTGTGAATCAAATTTAAAAGAAAAAATTGATGAAGCTGGTGATTTCCAATTCAAAAAGATTCACTCCTGTCTAGTAGCTACTTCCATTAGTGGGCATATTATGAGTTGATTTTCATTATGGCAGAGATTTAATTTGCATACTTTTTCCTTATGGAGGTTTGCCAATAAGACGTCATACGCAGCCGGAATCAATTATTTGAACCAGGCCCTTCCACCACTAAATTGTATTAGGGACGTGGTACAATTAGTGAGATATGGCAACTCTCAAAAAGAAATAGTTAAATGACAATTTCAGCAATGCTACATCTTTAAGTGCAGAATATTCTCTATTTCCTTGTCACAGAATATAAAAACATGAAAGCAAGTAAAAAAACATCTGAGACACATTGTTATGTAATCAATTGCTGAATAAGCATTACTCTGACAGAAAGCAAAAAGCAGAAACTGCTGACCAAACTGTTATCTGGCCTATTCTGTATATTGAGCTAAGAGCAGTAAATCCTTACCACAACTGACAATAGGATATTTACTAGGGTTAGTCGGTTGCTAGTTTTAGTTTTTATTGTGAAAGATGAGGTTGAGCTGAACATGTGCGTGATTGCATTTGAGGTCACTTTATTTTTAGAGCACGTTAACTAATGTAGATTATTACAGAACTTCCATTTTGGGAAGTCTTCCCTGGTGGAAATCTTATCCTGATCTCCATTACTCCATAATTCTTCAGTATATGATTGGCATAAATGATTTCTTATTGGAGTGGGCACCACATTTCTGCATGTCATAGCTTTGCTGGAAACTGTCTTACATGTTTTGTCATTATATTTATTGTTTTTTTATTGGATGAAGACTATTAATATTTTGTATCTATAATACTGAGATAAAAAACTATAAAAAATGACTGCAATTGTCTGTTTCTAACTGTAGAAATGTAGACCATTCTTAAATATTCTAAAAATTTGTAAAAGCAAAATAAAATCAAATGTTATCAACAGTAAAACAAATTATCATGTTCAGAAGGCTTCTTATCATTATTTTGATATGATTTTTGAGATCATTTGTCTTTCTTTCTTTTGTCCTGCTTCTGTAGATAACATTAGACGAATATTGGCCAAACCCACTGATAACGGGTTCTACTGAGAGTATAATGTACTAGATGGTGGCCCGATTCTAACACATCTGGTATTCTAGTCTCTCTCCCGCTCTCTCTTTCTCTCTTTCTCTCTCTCTCTCCCTGCGCCGCACATCTCCCGATGGCGGCGTGTGTTCTCCCGGTGGAGGCGTGTGTCATTTGAATGTGCTGATTGGTCGCTGCCGGCCGGGCGTGACCAATCAGTGCAGCGGGTTTTCCGTTACAGACAAACAGAGTTAGACAATTATATAGTAGATATGGAAGTCCTGGATAATTGATTGTCGGGGAAGTTAAGGATTTGGCATGTCAGATTTTAGACTGCTGATCACATTTTCTCCCATGGATAAGTCACCACCAGACATAGAGAACATGGCCGAGCAAATGCTCCTATGTATGGAAGAAATGGTAAAGATGGATGCTGGTCAAATGATCACCTGAACAGCTATCTAAGTTGTATGGGAGGGGGGCTTTATTTCATAAAGGAATGACAAAAGTTGTCAAACCATATAGGACTAGAGTTGAGCGAAACGGGTCGAAAAAATTCAAAAGTCGCCGACTTTTGGCAAAGTCGGGTTTCATGAAACGAAACCCGACCCTAGGATGAGGTCGGCCACGAGGTCGGCGACTTACGCGCCAAAGTCGCGTTTCAAAAGTTTGTTTTGCGCTCTTTTTCAGCCAATCAGGATCCACGGACACTGTGGGCAACGTGATGACCTAGGCACGGGTCACCACCATCTTTCAGAAGGGCATGCAAGTGATTGGCTTGCTTTGGGGGGCGTCACAGGGGGTATAAAAGGGCGTGCACGCCGACCGCCATCTTACTTCTGCCGATCTTAGTATAGGAAGAGGTTGCTGCTGATTCTGTAGGGAGAGCGTTAGGCAGGGAAGAAGACAAAAAAACTGCTTCTGCTGCTAGCGATTTGGCCTGCACAACACACAAGTCACTGTGTGTGCAGTGCAAGGGGAGGCTATATTGTGGTGTATCAGTGGTGTTGGTTGTTGGGCTGCCTTTTAAGGCTTCCTGACACGCTGGCATTGCTGTTTACCCACTGCTCCGCAAACTGCTTTTTTAAAAGCAATCCAATCTCCCTTATCCTCTAGTCACTTTTGTCACAGCTGTGCCATCGAGCCTGTCACATAGCGCTCAGATATCAGTGGGCCTCACACAATCCACAAGTGTCCAGTGTCCAAAAGTGTGCGCAGAGATTCAAAATCTCCATTATCCTCTCGTCACTTTGGTCACAGGCAGCTGTGCCATCGAGCGTGTCAAATAGCGCTCAGATATCAGTGGGCCTCACACAATCCACAAGTGTCCAGTGTCCAAAAGTGTGCGCAGAGATTCAAAATCTCCATTATCCTCTCGTCACTTTGGTCACAGGCAGCTGTGCCATCGAGCGTGTCACATAGCGCTCAGATATCAGTGGGCCTCACACAATCCACAAGTGTCCAGTGTCCAAAAGTGTGCGCAGAGATTCAAAATCTCCATTATCCTCTCGTCACTTTGGTCACAGGCAGCTGTGCCATCGAGCGTGTCACATAGCGCTCAGATATCAGTGGGCCTCACACAATCCACAAGTGTCCAGTGTCCAAAAGTGTGCGCAGAGATTCAAAATCTCCATTATCCTCTCGTCACTTTGGTCACAGGCAGCTGTGCCATCGAGCCTGTCACATAGCGCTCAGATATCAGTGGGCCTCACACAATCCACAAGTGTCCAGTGTCCAAAAGTGTGCGCAGAGATTCAAAATCTCCATTATCCTCTCGTCACTTTGGTCACAGCTGTGCCATCGAGCCTGTCACATAGCGCTCAGATATCAGTGGGCCTCACACAATCCACAAGTGTCCAGTGTCCAAAAGTGTGCGCAGAGATTCAAAATCTCCATTATCCTCTCGTCACTTTTGTCACAGGCAGCTGTGCCATCGAGCCTGTCACATAGCGCTCAGATATCAGTGGGCCTCACACAATCCACAAGTGTCCAGTGTCCAAAAGTGTGCGCAGAGATTCAAAATCTCCATTATCCTCTCGTCACTTTGGTCACAGCTGTGCCATCGAGCCTGTCACATAGCGCTCAGATATCAGTGGGCCTCACACAATCCACAAGTGTCCAGTGTCCAAAAGTGTGCGCAGAGATTCAAAATCTCCATTATCCTCTCATCACTTTGGTCACAGGCAGCTGTGCCATCGAGCGTGTCACATAGCGCTCAGATATCAGTGGGCCTCACACAATCCACAAGTGTCCAGTGTCCAAAAGTGTGCGCAGAGATTCAAAATCTCCATTATCCTCTCGTCACTTTGGTCACAGCTGTGCCATCGAGCCTGTCACATAGCGCTCAGATATCAGTGGGCCTCACACAATCCACAAGTGTCCAGTGTCCAAAAGTGTGCGCAGAGATTCAAAATCTCCATTATCCTCTCGTCACTTTTGTCACAGGCAGCTGTGCCATCGAGCCTGTCACATAGCGCTCAGATATCAGTGGGCCTCACACAATCCACAAGTGTCCAGTGTCCAAAAGTGTGCGCAGAGATTCAAAATCTCCATTATCCTCTCGTCACTTTGGTCACAGCTGTGCCATCGAGCCTGTCACATAGCGCTCAGATATCAGTGGGCCTCACACAATCCACAAGTGTCCAGTGTCCAAAAGTGTGCTCAGAGATTCAAAATCTCCATTATCCTCTCGTCACTTTGGTCACAGGCAGCTGTGCCATCGAGCGTGTCACATAGCGCTCAGATATCAGTGGGCCTCACACAATCCACAAGTGTCCAGTGTCCAAAAGTGTGCGCAGAGATTCAAAATCTCCATTATCCTCTCGTCACTTTGGTCACAGGCAGCTGTGCCATCGAGCGTGTCACATAGCGCTCAGATATCAGTGGGCCTCACACAATCCAAAAGTGTCCACTGTCCACAAGTGTGTGCAGAAATTCTAAATCTCCCCTGTCCTATAGACACCTTGTACCTTGTTTTACATTACTATATAGTTTGTTGGATTTTGTCTACATTTCTACCAAAAATGAGGAAGGCTGGTGGAAGAGGCCGTGGAATTGGGCGGGGGTTGGCAGCTGGTAATGATGGTGTTGGTGGTGGATCTGATGGTAGTGGCAAGAGCAAAATAGGACCGAATGCAGGAGGTGCTGACCCTGCGTCATCGTCTGGCTACATAAGGCCTCGAACGCTTAGTTTTCTAGGAGTTGGCAAACCGCTTTTAAAGGCAGAGCATCAGGAAAAAGTTTTGTCTTACATTGCTGACTCAGCCTCCAGCTCTATCGCCTCCTCTTCTTCAGTTGTAAAAAGTAAAAGCACTGAGTCATCATTGGAGGCTCATGTTCATGAACCACACCTTTCCTTGTGTCCTTCACCCCAACCAAGATTGAAGGATGACGCAGGCCATACTACTGATTACTCCATGGAGCTGTTTTCACATACCATGCCTGGATTATCAAGTGAAATGGTGAATTACCCAGGCCAAGATGAATCTGACATGGAGTGCACTGATGCACAGCCGCTGATGGATGATTCTGCTGGTACATTCACTCAGAGCACTACATTGTCCTCGCAGTGTACAGAGCCAGATTTTGACCCTGATGAGACTCAGGTGCCCCTTCCCGCACACTATACCACCATACATGGTGACACAGAGAAAGGTGCACATGACATAGAAGAGGAGGTGATGGATGACCCAGTTGTTGACCCAGATTGGCATCCATTGGGGGAAGAGGGTGCTGCTTCCAATAGCTCAGATGAGGAGCATCCACAGCAGACATCGACATCGCAACAGCTGTTATCTGGCAGGCCCGGAGCACTCCAAAGACAGGTTCCAAACATCAAAAGAGTTGCTGGACAGCTTGTCCAGAGGGTCAAAAGATCACAGCGTGCTAGGCCGCAAAATGTCTGCCAAAGTAGGAAGAGTGCAGTGTGGCACTTTTTTGAACAAAATCCTCATGATCAGGCCAAGGTTATCTGTAAGAAGTGCGCAAAGACCTTTAGCCGAGGGAAAAATCTGAAAAATTTGAATACCAGTTGCATGCTTAGACATTTAACCAGCATGCACTTGCAAGCGTGGACACAACACCAAACCTCAAGTGCCACATGTGCAACTGATCACAACGAAGGTAGTCAGCAACGCTACATTGTTTCCCCCACTGTAAGCCCACCGGTTAGCACAGCAGCAAATGTTGAGGTGTCGTTGCAAGACCACAGCAGTCAGGGAATCCCACTGTTATATCAACGAAAGACTGATTCTAGGCCATCAGAAAGAACACCAACTCCATCACCATCATCAACCCTCTCTCAGTCCGCCCTGTCCACCGCTACTTCCACCATATGCAGCTCTCAAGTCCAGGTCACCCTCCCAGACACTATGAGTAGGTCAAGAAAGTACTCAGTCTCTCATCCGCGTACACTGGGTTTGAACGCCCACATTGCCAAACTAATCTCGTTTCAGATGATGCCCTTTCGGTTGGTGGAAAGCACAGCTTTCCGCGAACTCATGGCCTATGCAGTACCACGCTATGACCTACCCAGTCGCCACTTCTTCTCTCGCAAAGCCATCCCAGCCCTCCACCATCATGTGAAAGACCGCATTGTCCATGCACTCAAGCAGTCAGTGAGCGGAAAGGTGCACCTCACAACTGATGCATGGTCCAGTCGGCATGGCCAGGGCCGTTACGTGTCCATCACTGCGCACTTTAATGTGGTGGATGCAGGGTCCACAGGGGACAGCGGTGGTGGGACAGTGCTGCCTAGCCCACGGTATAGGAAACAGTTGGCTGTAGGCGTTCGACCCTCCTCCTCCTCCTCCTCCTCCAGAAGCGAAAGCTCGTCCACAGAGCGCAGTCGTACAAGCACTCCATCTGCAGCTGCCACTGTTGCACACGATGTGTCCCCTTATCGAGCAGCTAGTGGAAAGCGTCAGCAGGCTGTGTTGCAGATGATGTGTTTGGGCGACAGACACACTGCCGAGGTGCTGGCCGAGTACTTGAAGCGACAAACTGAGTCATGGCTGGGCAGTGTACATCTTGAGGCAGGAAAGGTAGTTAGTGATAACGGCCGTAATTTTGTGGCAGCCATAGCCCTTTCAAAACTCAGCCACATACCTTGCTTGGCTCACACCTTGAACCTGGTGGTGCAGTGCTTCCTCAAAAATTATCCGGAGTTAACAGCCCTGCTCCAGAAGGTGCGAAGACTGTGCGCGCACATCCGCCGGTCGCCTGTACACTCCGTTCGTATGCAGAAGCTGCAGCGATTGCTCCACCTTCCCAACCACCGCCTCATTATCGACATTGCAACAAGGTGGAACTCCACCCTGCACATGGTGGAGCGGCTGTGCGAGCAGAGGCAGGCCATAATGCATTTGTGGGAGGATACACGGCCAGGCACTTTGAGAGCAGACATGGAGTTGACAGGCGTGCAGTGGTCGAAGCTGAAAGACCTTTGTAAAGTCCTTCAGTGTTTTGAGGAATGCACACGGCTGGTAAGCGCAGACGACGCCATCCTAAGCATGAGCATCCCACTTATGCGTCTGCTCATGCAAACTTTGACGCACCTTAAGGAGCAGGCGTCTGCAGCCAATGTTGATGAGGAGGAAGAGGAGGAGGGAATCCTTGATGACATTCAGCCATTGTCTGCTCAGGGACCTCTCCTGGACGAGGTGGAGGAAGAAGAGGAGGAGGAGGAGGAGGATGATGGGGATGATTACTTAGGGGAGGAGGATGCATCTCGTGGGGCAAGTGAAAATGTTGGCGTGGCAAGGTCTGGTACAGGGTTTGTGCATGACTGGAGGGATGTGGATTTGCCAGAAAGTGCTCCTCCACCCAGCACTCGCAGTGCATCATTGACACCGGGAACATTGGCCCACATGTCAGATTATGCCTTGCGGATCCTAAAAAGGGACCCCCGCATTGCCAAAATGATGAACGATGACGACTACTGGTTGGCCAGCATCCTGGATCCACGCTATAAAGGCAAATTACAAAACATCATACCACAGGAGAACCTTGACCTAATATTGGCTAATAAACAAGCAACTCTGGTAAATCGGTTGCTTGAGGCATTCCCAGCACACAGCAGCGGTGATGGTTCTCACACGAGCCGTACGGGCCGGGGGCAGCTTGGCAGTGGTGTTCGTGGTGCACACAGCAGAAGTGGCGTTGGAGACAGGGGTTTCATGACAATGTTGTGGACTGATTTTTCAAATACGGCTCACACAACTGGTAATACTGCATCGATGGAAAGTGACAGGAGACAGCAGTTGTCAACTATGGTTACAAACTACTTTTCCTCCCATATCGATGTTCTCCCACACAGGTCATTCCCCTTTGACTATTGGGCCGCTAAACTGGACACCTGGCCTGAATTGGCCCAATATGCCTTACAGGAGCTCGCTTGCCCAGCTGCAAGTGTGCTATCGGAAAGAGTCTTCAGTGCAGCTGGATCAATCCTGACAGAAAAAAGGACCCGTCTGTCAACCCAAAATGTGGATGATCTAACCTTCATTAAAATGAACCACGCATGGGTTTCCAAGGATTTTGTCCCACCTTCCCCTGATGACACATAGGGTGACAGAAAAATGGCTTGCTTTGGTCCACCTCTTCCTGGTACTTCACCTATTTCGCCTTTTGCATCAGCTGAATGTTCAACATCAACATATGCCACTTTCTAAAACTCCCTAACTGTGCTGCCCCCCCCCCCCCCATGGCCGGGGTCACCACCTACCGCACGACACCGTGCGAGTGCCGTTGCCCTGGACAGGTGGGTAGGCCGACTCTTGGGCGCGGGCACTGGCACAGGGTCCCTCATAGTGCAATCAAGTGTCTCTGACGGTGGTGGTGCACACCCGCCGTCAGACACACCGCTGTACTATGAGGGGCCCAGTGCCAGTACCGACGCCCACGAGTGGGCCCCCCTTGCTTGGGCAGGGCCCCAGCATTTGCAATCTTTACCTCTCCCTGCTCCTCCGCTGTGTAATCTGGGCCGTCAAATGCATACTGTGCCTGACACCGTCTGAGCCTGCCTCCTGAGACATATATTTTGAATGTGTACGCTATCCATACATGTTATCCGGGGATACGGTACCCTTTCTAACCTTTGTGCAATCACGTGCAATCCATACTGGGCCTAACACCGTCTGAGCCTGCCTCCTGAGACATATATTTTGAATGTGTACGCTATCCATCCATGTTATCCAGGGATACGGTACCCTTTCTAACCTTTGTGCAATCACGTGCAATCCATACTGAGCCTGACACCGTCTGAGCCTGCCTCCTGAGACATATATTTTGAATGTGTACGCTATCCATACATGTTATCCAGGGATACGGTACCCTTTCTAACCTTTGTGCAATCACGTGCAATCCATACTGGGCCTAACACCGTCTGAGTCTGCCTCCTGAGACATATATTTTGAATGTGTACGCTATCCATACATGTTATCCGGGGATACGGTACCCTTTCTAACCTTTGTGCAATCACGTGCAATCCATACTGGGCCTAACACCGTCTGAGCCTGCCTCCTGAGACATATATTTTGAATGTGTACGCTATCCATACATGTTATCCGGGGATACGGTACCCTTTCTAACCTTTGTGCAATCACGTGCAATCCATACTGGGCCTAACACCGTCTGAGCCTGCCTCCTGAGACATATATTTTGAATGTGTACGCTATCCATACATGTTATCCGGGGATACGGTACCCTTTCTAACCTTTGTGCAATCACGTGCAATCCATACTGGGCCTGACACCGTCTGAGCCTGCCTCCTGAGACATATATTTTGAATGTGTATGCTATCCATACATGTTATCCAGGGATACGGTACCCTTTCTAACCTTTGTGCAATCATGTGCAATCCATACTGGGCCTAACACCGTCTGAGCCTGCCTCCTGAGACATATATTTTGAATGTGTACTCTATCCATACATGTTATCCGGGGATACGGTACCCTTTCTAACCTTTGTGCAATCACGTGCAATCCATACTGGGCCTAACACCGTCTGAGCCTGCCTCCTGAGACATATATTTTGAATGTGTACGCTATCCATACATGTTATCCGGGGATACGGTACCCTTTCTAACCTTTGTGCAATCACGTGCAATCCATACTGTGCCTGACACCGTCTGAGCCTGCCTCCTGAGACATATATTTTGAATGTGTACGCTATCCATACATGTTATCCGGGGATACGGTACCCTTTCTAACCTTTGTGCAATCACGTGCAATCCATACTGTGCCTGACACCGTCTGAGCCTGCCTCCTGAGACATATATTTTGAATGTGTACGCTATCCATACATGTTATCCAGGGATACGGTACCCTTTCTAACCTTTGTGCAATCACGTGCAATCCATACTGGGCCTGACACCGTCTGAGCCTGCCTCCTGAGACATATATTTTGAATGTGTACGCTATCCATACATGTTATCCAGGGATACGGTACCCTTTCTAACCTTTGTGCAATCACGTGCAATCCATACTGGGCCTAACACCGTCTGAGCCTGCCTCCTGAGACATATATTTTGAATGTGTACGCTATCCATACATGTTATCCGGGGATACGGTACCCTTTCTAACCTTTGTGCAATCACGTGCAATCCATACTGGGCCTAACACCATCTGAGCCTGCCTCCTGAGACATATATTTTGAATGTGTACGCTATCCATACATGTTATCCGGGGATACGGTACCCTTTCTAACCTTTGTGCAATTAAGTGCAATCCATACTGTGCCTGACACCGTCTGAGCCTGCCTCCTAAGACATATATTTTGAATGTGTACGCTATCCATACATGTTATCCAGGGATACGGTACCCTTTCTAACCTTTGTGCAATCACGTGCAATCCATACTGGGCCTAACACCGTCTGAGCCTGCCTCCTGAGACATATATTTTGAATGTGTACGCTATCCATACATGTTATCCGGGGATACGGTACCTTTTCTAACCTTTGTGCAATCACGTGCAATCCATACTGGGCCTAACACCGTCTGAGCCTGCCTCCTGAGACATATATTTTGAATGTGTACGCTATCCATACATGTTATCCGGGGATACGGTACCCTTTCTAACCTTTGTGCAATCACGTGCAATCCATACTGTGCCTGACACCGTCTGAGCCTGCCTCCTGAGACATATATTTTGAATGTGTACGCTATCCATACATGTTATCCGGGGATACGGTACCCTTTCTAACCTTTGTGCAATCACGTGCAATCCATACTGGGCCTGACACCGTCTGAGCCTGCCTCCTGAGACATTTATTTTGAATGTGTACGCTATCCATACATGTTATCCAGGGATACAGTACCCTTTCTAACCTTTGTGCAATCACGTGCAATCCATACTGGGCGTGAGAACGGCTGGCGAGCTGTTAAGCAAGCTACAGCACCTGTCCAGACAAGTACAGGGATTCCCTAGAGGAGACTTATTTGATTGTTTTCAATGTTGGGACAGCAATTTTTGGGGAGCACTATACTCTGGAGAATGATAGATGGGGCCCACCATACACTGGAACATTCCAAAGGTGGACATCAGACACTGGAGCAGCATTTACAGGGCCCATTATACACTAGAGCATTAGAAATGGGGCCCATTATGTTTGGAGCATTATTTGGGCCCATAAGATAGTGGAGCTTCATCCATGGGGACCAACATATACTGTAGCATTATGTGGAGCTCATCATATACTGTTTCAAACATTATATGGGACCAATGATTCTGTATGGAGAAATAGATGAGCCTCGTCATGAGATGTAAAAAGTGAGGTATTTTTCATTGTACTATACCGCTATTTATCTGCCGTATCGGAGCATGATGAGTTGTGGTATGTGTTAAAGGGGCGCTCTTTCGCCCAGGGCACATGAAAACCTGCAGCCAGCCCTCCCCCCCCCACAACTTTAGCCAAATAACCCCCATTTTTCAGTGCGTAACTTGTATTATGAAGTTAATTAAGGTTGACAAGCTTAAGTAAGAAGAATTGATGCTTTTGGCATTCAAATGGGCACTGTAGGTGTGTTTCCTGTCCTCCTCTCACTGCCGACTTTTATTCCCCATTGACTTACATTGGGTTTCGTGTTTCGGGACGACCCCGACTTTTCCCTATAATCGGACGATCTTGCTCGACCCGACTTTTGGAAAAGTCGGGTTTCACGAAACGAAACGCGACCCTAAAAAACCAAAAGTCGCTCAACTCTATATAGGACCTAAGTTGACATCTTGCCCTCTCAATATATAGATGAACTGAATTGTGACTTATTTGTTATTGTTCAATATGGTAACCAGGGGCAGACATACCATTGGTGCAACCTGGGTAGTCACACAAAGATCCAAGAGCTAAGGGGGCCACTACCATGTCCAAAGCAAATGGAATTATGCATCATGACTAGCTATTGGACAACAAAATGCCCATATATTATTCTTGCACTTCTTTTGACTCCAACTATTGGTGAGGTCCACCTTTTTCATTATTTGTTCTGTTTAGCTGGTACAATGATGCCTCAACTCTGTGCCAGTCATTACACTGATTGTCTATCTGTAACAAGGTGGTATGGAGTGGTAGTCATGACTGAGTCTATTAAAGCAACAGTCCATAAGCACCCCAGCCCTTACACATGAAAAAGACAGGTGCGGTTGTAGGGTTGTGGGCCGGACTGGGGGGGAGGTCCCTCTGTATACCGCGTAGTGACGTATAGACAAAAGATGGAAGCAGATTTTGGGTGCAACAGGTCCAAGTTTATTCACTCGCTGTCCGCCTGACGGCCTCGCAGCACACCACAATCCTCTTCAAGGCTCTCCGGTTACAGCACACTTCGACACAACGTACTTATCACCTGAGACGTATATATACGCACCATCCCTCTACACTTAGGTACGCTCTGACAGCTCCGTCACAGTGGTTGCCTTAGGCCTGTACACCAACAGTACTTTACTGGTCAATCGTCGTTCCCAATTGGGTGTCCCACACCCGGAGCCTCGTCTACACTGCGGTACTTTGTGTCAGGACCACCCCCCTAACTTTCTCTCTCCTCAGTCCCCTGGTTGGGTTCTCCTCACAGTGCACCAACTGTCACAGTCTTCCTGTCACTTGAGCTCCCCCTGGGACTGGAACTTTCTGGAACCCTCCTGTCAAATTTACAACTTTCCCGGTTCCTTGTAACTCCGCCCCCATGACCAACGGTTTCTAAAGCCCTAAGCTGCTGTTAAGTCCTGAACTTACACTCCTGCCTCCCATCTAGTGGTCAACCCAAGGTACTGCACGTCACCTACACTTTCCTAGCTGTTTCCCCACTGTCATAAGTGCTATCTGTCTAAAATGTACAAACCCTCTTTCCTACTTGCTGACAAGTCCGTCCGTCAGGTCACCTTCCCTACACGGTCCCAATCCTACAGGACAGTCAGTTACCTTCTTTCCATGCTCACTGCAGCCACTGGGGATGAGGATCCAGGAAAACACCACAGGCACAGTTCTTATCCAAGAGGGAAAACTTTACTGTACATGAAACAATGCTTCTTGCTCTGTCCCTGCAGCTACTGGAGGCCAGTCAGTATCAGTGGCTCACTTCCAAACTTGCGAGCCCCAACAGTCTTTCTGAAGACGGTTCCACGGTGCCAGGGTCCATCCACATTGCCTGGCAGATGGAGGCAGCAGTCAGCGGCAACTTAATCCCCTCAACTGGGACACCTTCTTCTCCTGGCTGTGGGGAGCGTCCTGCCCTGGGCAAGCCTGATCGGGAGACAGGAACTTTCTCTGTCTCTGAGGCTGCTAATCCAGCCCCCTGTTTAACCCTTACTGTCCCTGAACTAATCATGTTCAATACAGTACAGTATAATACAAAAACATGAAATAAGGTAAACATCACACAGTACACATACAGCAATAATACAGTAGTACATAAAAATAGTACATTAACAAATAGCCAAATATCATGACACTCCATGGGGGACACATGTCCAACATAAAGGATAGTGGGAGCAATTGAGGGTCCCCACCATCTCCTTACACATCCTCATTACAATGCAATTAAACCTTGTCACTCTCATCCAGAAAGCTGTCCTCGATGATGTACCTCACCTACGTCTCTTTCATCATCGTCTACAACCTTTCCTCCCTAACCATTGACTTATATTATGCCACTCGCTGAACAATTGTCAGAGCTCACATAAAAATAAATGGAGGGTACTGCGCATGTATCTATGAGCATCTATCGGACATTTATAGCATGTAAATGTCCCAGATGTAATAACCAGGTTATGTTTGTGGATCCCAAAACAAAATCATTACATGGGAACTCCTTAACTAACTTGTGCCATTTATAAAATATTAGTTTTCTTATTTATCAGAGGGGCATGTGAATCCTCCCAGGCATAAGAGTCAAAAATCTGTGCACCTCTATAGCTTTAACCATGAAGAGACCTCATGTATCTGAATTCCCTTAAAGTACTTTATTAGGGTATGTTGACATGTTTTTTTCTGGCAGTCAAAAATGTCCGTTTTTCAAGCAGAAGACCCTTCAGGAATCACTCCTTTTCTCTTAAGTTTTGTAAAGCTGAAGCCTTTTCATTTTTTATTTGTTACCTGAGCAATTTTTTAACATTATTTTCCACTAGAGTTTTTTGTGATTTTTCAGCTATTTTTTAGCTTCTTTTAACTGGCATTATCCAGACATTTTTAAAATGCATTCAACAATGCAGAAAAGGATTGTTGTTTTTAAAGCAAAAACTAGAAGAAGCCTAGACATCCTCTTGCCTTCCCAATGACTTCTATTATGAAGTATTGACTTTCTAGCGGAAAACGCTAGAAAAATGTATATGTTACTACTTTATGCCACTTGACAGTTTTGAAAATTTCAAGCATTTAAAAGATGTTGCAAAGCAAATAATTTCCCATTACAAATCAATAGGACCATTCTTTTGATTGTTGTGTTAGTGCTTTTTCAATCACTTTTTAGTAAATTTGCTTAAAAACAGTAGAAAAAGATTTCAGTGTGAACATTCCCTTAGGCCTTGGTCCCACTAGCATATCACATCTGATGTGAGAGCATAGGATGTGATATACAAATGACCCTTGGCTCCTCCTCTGCTGCAAGCGGGAGCCGAGTGTCATCAGGGCCGACATTAGCGACAGGCAGACCAGGCAGCTGCCTAGGGTCCCCGCTCCCCCAGAGGCCCCCAGCCAGTGGCATGCCAATAATAGCGGCACATCACGCAGCTGCTATGTGGCCCCTGAGTCAGGGGGGCCAGCCTGCCGGCAGCACCAACTCCCCCCCACACCGCCGCGTTCAAAGTAATGATGGATGAGAGAGCGTCAGATGACACTCCCTCTCCCATCATTCCCTTCTGTCTGTATTATAGTCTATGGGGAAGTGGGCTGTATTATATTCTATGGGGGACTACATTATCTATGGGGAGGTGGGCTGTGTTATATTCTATGGGGGGCTGTATTATATTCTATGGGGGGCTGCATTATATTTTATTGGGAGGTGGGCTGTATTATATGCTATGCATGCTACATTATATTCTATGGGGAGGTGGGTTGTATCATATTCTATGGTGGGGATATATTATATTCTATGGGGACTACATAATATTCTATGGGGAATTGGGCTGCGTTATATTCTATGGGGGCTACATTATATTCTATGGGGGGCTGTATTATATTTATTCTATTCTATTCTATGGGGGCTGCGTTATATTCTATGGGTAGGTGGGCTGTATTATATTCTATGGTGGGGATGTATTATATTCTATGGGGGGGCTACATTATATTCTATGGAGAGGTGGGCTGTATTATATTCCATGGGGGGCTGTATTATATCTATGGGGGCTACATTATATTCTATGGGGAGGTGGACTGTATTATATTCTATGGGAGGCTATATTATATTCTATGGGGAGGTGGGCTGTATTATACTCTATGGTGGGGATGGATTATATTCTATGAGGGGCTACATAATATTCTATGGGGAGGTGGGCTGCATTGTATTCTATGGGGAGCTACATTATATTCTATGGGGGGGCTGTATTATATTTATTATATTCTATGAGGGGTGATTGCATCATACTCTATTAGGGGGCTACATTATACTATATGAGGGGGCTACACTGTATTCTATGGGGGCAGCATTATATTCTATGGGGGGCTAGATTATATTGTATGGGGGCTTCATTGTACTCTGAGGGGACTACATTATATTCTATGGAGGGCTGCATTGTACTATATGAGGAGGGCTACATTGTATTCTATGGAGGGGCTACATTATTCTATATAAGGGGGCTGCATTATATTATATGGAGGGGCTGCATTACACTCTATGAGGGGGCTACCATATATTCTATTGAGGGGCTGCATTATATTCTATGGGATGTTACATTATATTCTATGGCGGAGCTGCACTATACTCTGAGGGGGCTACATTATATTCTATGGGGTGGCTGCATTATACTATATGTGGGTTGCATTATACTGTATCAAGGACTATGGGTAATACATTATACTATATGAAGAACTATGGGGTGCATTATACTATGGGAAGTGAATTGTACTACATGGATGACTATGGCAGTGCATTATACTAATTGGAGCACTATGAGGAGTGTATTATACTATATGGAGGCCTGTATTTTAATATATGGAAGACTATGAGGAGTGTATTACACTATATGGCGGACTGAGTGTATTTTAATATATTCAGGGCTATGAGGAGTGTATTATACTATATGCAGGACTGAGGAGTGTATTATACTATATGGAGGACTGAGGAGTGTATTATACTATATGGAGGACTGAGCAGTGTATTTTAGTTTATGGAAGACTATGAGGAGTATATTATATTATATGGAAGACTATGGGAAATGTATAATACTATATGGAGAACTGAGGAGTGTATTTTTATATATGGAGGACTACAGGGAGTGTATTATACTATATGGAGGACTTTAAGGAGTGTATCATACTATATGGAAGGCTATGGGGAGAGTATTATACTATATGGAGGACTATGGGGCACATTATATTATATGGAGGACTATGGGGTGTGCATTTTACAATATGTGGGACTGTGGTGCACATTATAATATATGGAGGACTATGGTGTGTATTATACTAAACAAGCAAAATGCTGAATATTCATCGAGTGATTGGTTTGTTTATGCCGAAACAGAAATCATTGTTCTCAGCAGGACATTGCCAGTGTAAACTGTAGATGTGCTGCTGATAACATGATACTGTATGGGGATCTATTAGTGATCCATTAGTGATTATTCTGTCCCCATCATTATTCCTCAGACGGTGAAAAGAGGCCGGGAAACAAGTGTTGAATGATTTCAATATTGTCGATCACACTCGTTTAGTGGCCTAAACTCAGTGCATGTAAATACAACAGAAATGCTTCTGTGTGATGTGCAATATGTTAGCATTTAGGGCCCCATTTTAACCTTTTGACTAGGGCCCCACTTTGCCTAAAACCGGCCCTGAGTGTCATGTCACTGTGCTCCGATGCTATTGCATGAGACAATTGCAGCACAGCTGCAGAGGAGATGGAGAAAGTAATTTCTCCATCTCCGCTGCTGCCGGTGTCTGTGGGAATCGCAGTGCAATTGAGTGATATCCGAGTGCAGTGCAATGTTTCACACGCACCCATAGACTTTTCTGGGTGCGTGCAATAAAAATTCAGCATACAATCACAGCATGCCACAATTTATACCCTGTCCGATCAAAAAAACCGCAATTGCAAACAGAACCATAGGATTAATTTGGTACGCATTCGTCTGATTTAATCGCAAGTGGGAACAAGCTCTTATAGTGTAAGGCTAGTTTCACATTTGCAGATGGAGGGCTGAGGACTTCCTCCGTGAAGCCCCGCCCCCTGTCGCACCTCCTCCGGTCAGCTCCGCCTATTTCTGCATTCGGCTTTATGCAGCCTGCGTACCCTATCTTTAACATTGGGTATGCAGGCCATGCCGCAGAATGCATATGCCGCCGCATGCGTAATTTTGACAATGCGGCGCCTGCATAAAATTCCAACATGATGCTTTCTACTCAGGTCACCGCATCGTCAAAACAACGATGCGGCGGCATCCGCATACTGCGGCACGGCCTGCGTACCCAATGTTAAAGATAGGGTACGCAGGCCGCTTGAAGCCGCATGCAGAAATAGGCGGAGCTGACCGGAGGAGGCACAGCAGGAGGCGGGGCTTCACAGAGGAAGTCCGCAGCCCTCCGTCCACAGCCCTCCATCCGCAAATGTGAAACCAGCCTTACACTGATGTAGTTCAAAGTCAGTGTCAGATGCACTTGTGTGATCTGAAACTGTCACTGGGAAAGCTTTAGTTCAGTAATAGCA
This sequence comes from Dendrobates tinctorius, assembly GCF_039654945.1. NCBI lineage: Eukaryota > Metazoa > Chordata > Amphibia > Anura > Dendrobatidae > Dendrobates > Dendrobates tinctorius. Next base: position 12,407,135 of record NW_027361712.1, on the reverse strand, counting down.
CCTAAAATTGCTGTGCTATTTCTGAAATACAGCATTTTTGTTCCACAAATTTTCATTCTTTTGAAATAAATGTATTTCACATCAATATTCAATAACAATATCATTCTTGTCTAGATTATGCTACAATAATATTCAGAGTGCAGCTATACAAAGCAGAATATCAGAAAATGACACTATCTGCAAACAGATAAGCAGCAATCAACTATGATCGCTGGGAAATTATGGTAATAAGTGTTTAATGTCCCCACAGCACCACCGCAGGGCAAATGAAGAATTACAATAATAACATTTAAATGAATTAATTTTTTTTGTCATCCAAAGAGGTAGATGCTCTTTGTAGCTGAAGTCCGCAAGAAAAAAAAAAATCTATGCTGACGTCTTGGACTAGCGCTGTACTGTCACCGGTCTCCTGGCACTAACATCCAGTGGGTGGCATCATGTGACGCTGCAGTCAGTCAGCAGACAATGATTGGCTAGAGCCTTTATATTCTATCTAAACAGTTTCTCCTGTTCAGACTAAATGTGAAGACTGCAGCTGATCGTGTGATGCCTCCCTAGATGTTATGATCAACAGGGGCAAAATTAGGAATGTAGAAATGTGATTTCATTACAGGAGGTTGTTATAGATTTTTATTATGTGCTTTCTTAATATCACCCTTAACCCATGAAGATTAACTTGCTTAGTGGGGGAGATTCCTTTTAAAACAGGTCAAATCCATACAGCTTGCATTCTAATACCTTTCCGTAATAATCACTTAGTCAAAAAACATAAAATAAACATTAATGGCATTGTGTATTTGGGTTTCTTTGGGGAGGCTTTTAGCACTGTCACGCTATATATTTAGAGATATTAGGTTAGTCAAACTGTTGCTCATTGTTCCCCTCTAGAGGAATAAAGCAGTAGTGCAGGATAGTTCCAGGAAAGTTGCACGCAATACACCAGATTTGTGTAACACAGTCATCGTTTCATGGTTTAGATAACTTCTCCATTTCATTTAAATTTCCCAAACTAATTTCAAGAATATTACAAAATTTAATAGAAAATTATGTAATTTATTTGACTAACACATACTTGTGTGATTATGTCTCAGTGTATTACATCACTTACTAAGAAATGTCTCTCACTACCTCCTGTCATCTCCAGCTCAAAAATATTTCCAGAATTGTTCCTTTCCTCAACCCTCAATCTACTAAAATGCTTGTGCATGCCCTCATCATCTCTCTCCTTGACTACTGCAACATCCTCCTCTGTGGCCAACCTGCTAACACTCTTGCATTTCTCCAGTCTGTCCTTAACTCTGTTACCTGAAAAATCTATCTCTGTACTCACTTCTCCTCCGCTTCTTCCCTTTGCAAATCCCTTCATTGGCTCCCAATTCCCCAACACAGTGCCACAACAAGTCGATTATCCACCACATTGGAATCCTTCAAATGGAACCTGAAAACCCATCTCTTGAAGAAAGCTTACAAACTCAAATGACCACGCTGCCACCTCAACACCAACGGAGCTACAGCATCCCCCCCAACCTACTGCATTCATCCTGTAGAATGTAAGCCCGCACGAGCAGGGTCCTCTTCCCTCTGTAATAGTCTATCATTGTCTATCATTGTTAGTTTGTTTGCTGTAAGAGATATTTGTATTTTGTACTTAAACCCTTCTCATGTGCAGCACCATGGAATCAATGGTTCTATGTAAATAAATAGTATATACAGTTGTGTTCAAAGGTTTACATAGCCTGGCAGAATTTTTGCTTTCTTGGCCATTTTCAGAGGATATGAATGATAACACCAAAACTTTTTCTCCACTCATGGTTAGTGGTTGGGTGAAGTCATTTATTGTCAGACTACTGATATTTCTCTTTTTAAATCATAATGACAACCCAAAACATCCAATGACCCTGATCAAAAGTTCACATACCCCATTTCACAATAACATGTATTGCCCCCTCTAACATCAATGACAGCTTGAAGTCTTTTGTGGCAGTTTTGGGTGAGGTTCTTTATTTTTTCTGATAGTAAAGCTGCCCACTCTTCTATGCAAAAGCCTCCAGTTCTTGTAAATTCCTGGGCTGTCTAGCATGAACTCCCCAGAGTTCTCAATGATATTGAGGTCAGGAGACTGAGATGGCCACTCCAGAACCCTCTCTTTGTTCTGTTGTAGCCAATGACAGGTCAATTTGGCCTTGTGTTTTGGATTGTTGTCATGTTGGAACATCCAAGTACTCTCCCATGCATAGCTTCTGGGCTGATGATTGCAAATTTGCCTCCAGTATTTGCTGATAGCATGCTGCATTCATCTTTCCTTCAAATTTGACCAAGTTTCCTGTGCCTTTGTAGCTCACACATCCCCAAAACATCAGCGATCCACCTCAGTGCTTTACAGTAGGAATGGTGTTCCTTTCATCGTAGGCCTTGTAAATGTAACGTTTATGGTTGTGGCCAAAAAGCTCAATTTGGGTCTCATCACTCCAAATTTCATTGTTTCAGAATTTTTGAGGCTTGTCTCTGTGCTGTTTTGCATATTGTAGGAGAGATACTTTGCGGCATTTGCTCAGTAATGGCTTTCTTCTGGCTACTTGACCATGCAGCCCATTTTTCTTCAAGTGCCTCCTTATTGTGCATCTTGAAACAGCCACACGTATTTGTGAGTTTTTCTTTGCATCCCAAACAATTTTCCTGGCAGTTGTGGATGAAATTTTTGTTGGTCTACCTGACCAAGGTTTTGTTTTTACAGAGCCCCCGATTTTCCATTTGTTAATCACAGTTTGAACCCTGCTGACTGGCATTATCAATTTCTTGGAAATCTTTTTGTATCCCTTTCCTGTTTTATACAGTTCAGCTACCTTTTTCCGTAGATCCATTGACAATTCTGTTGCTTTCCCCATGACTCACAATCCAGAAACATCAGTGGCTGGATGAAAGATGCAAGAGTCTGTCTGGATCCCAGAAACTCACTCAGCTTTTATGCACACACAATGATTACAAGCAAAGAGGTCAAAGATAAGGATATTATCTTTAGTAGTCACTCAAACCCAGTTGTGCCAACTTCTCTGCATGTTATCAGGCCAAAATCACCAAGATATGTGAACTTTTGATCAGGGCCATTTGGATGTGTTGGGTTGTCATTATGATTTAAAAAGAGAAAACACAGTAGTTTGACAATAAATGGCTTCATCCAACCACTAACCATGTGTGGAGAAATCAAATAGTGGAGACTAAAAACATAACCTTTATTACATTTATTCTAGAATTAGAAAACCTGAAGGGATGAACTGGAATATAGGTTGGTATGCCTGTAGCACATAAGGGCATATTCACACTGACCAGTAAACAGACAAAAAACAAAATCATAATAAGCAAATAACCTGAAATAAATAAAAAGCAATAGTGTATGAAAATAACAGGGTGCTTAGTTAACATACTGTTGATTAGAAATACGCAAAAGCCATCCTACCACATCACAGTGAACCTATTCCGGATGGTCTTAACCTCTAATATTAAAACTTTACCATTTGTGAAGTGACTTGTGGATAAGTGCTGAACAGGACTGAGACCTGACTAGTGGACATACAGCCATGGGGAACTACATGAATGTAATACCAGCTCAAGGAAAAGGCATGTTCACACTGGACACTAAACGGACAAAAAATTAAGACAAAAACAATATGAATGGCTGTGTGTCAGCTAGTCAGGTTTCAGTTCCTCTCTCCCCTTATCCACATGTATGGAGCCTGTTTTGCCCTGGAGTCGAGTACTTCACCCTGTCCTTGAACTTCCTGTCAGTTCTGTTATTTAAGTCCGGGTCGGGAACTACTCCTTCCCTGAGTATTTTGCTGCTGTTGGCTTCTGAGCTTTCTCCTGGCTGGCTTCTGGAGTTCCTCCTGCTGCTCGCTTACTCGGTGCTGTGCCTCATCGCTTCCAGCTGTCTTCTGTCCTCTGCGCTGCTTACTGATCCTGGTGGTGGTTACCTTTGTCCAAACAAAGAGGAGCTATACATTTCTAGTACTGCTGTGGTCTGTAAGAATTTCTGACAATCCTATTATCTGAGTATTAATTCTTGGACTTTTCTGGACTTGAGAGGGACTTTTCAGCCCAAAAAGAGGTACACTGCAAAACCTTCTCCTTGTTGTACTCCCCCTGCATATTTCTGGAATTCCATGAAAGGAGTCGGCTACACTGTCTGCATATTTCTGGACCACCATGTAAAAGTGCCAGTTGCACTCTTGCTGGTGTTAGCGGTCGCGCCCTGCTATCATAATTGCTGGACATCTCCATTTTGTGCTGTGCACTTTACTGTAATTTCAGGATTGTCTCTGTTAGTTTATGTTATACTCCTTGCTTTGTTAAATACAGTTTATTTGTCTCAACTTTAGTCTCAGATTCGTTTTATCCCACGTAATCAGATTCCATAGTACCTTCATATTTGTTACTATGTTAGGGTCACTGTGATGTGGTGGGATGGCTTTTGCATTTTATGTAATCAAAAATGACGCTAACTAAGCACCCTGTATTATTTTCATGCACTATTTCTGTTTATTTATTTACTGCACGGTATTTACTTATTTTGTTTTTGTCTTGGGTTTTTGTCTATTCTAGAATTAGAAGGCCATGTGCACACGATGCAGATATCCAGCGGATCCGCAGCGGATTTTACCGCGCAGAAACGTTGCATATCCGCATTGTGATGTACAGTAGCATGTTAATCAATAGAGAAAAAATCCGCTGTGCAGACGCTACGGATATTTCCGCGCGGTTTTCTTGTGGTTCAAAATATGCAGCATGTCACTTCTTTTGTGCGGTTTTCCACCTTCTCCATTCTCCAAATCCGCAGGGGAAAACCACACAATAACCGCAAGAAAACCGCAAGAAAAAAGGAAGAAATCTGCAGGAAAAATGCAGGTCATTTGACCTGCGGATTTCTTCAATTCTGCACGGAAAAATCCGCAGGGCAAAAAAGTACGTGTGCACTTAGCCTAAACCTGATCAAAGACCAAACATAACATTATAAACATAACATAAAAAGCATACTAACATCAAACATACACTCACTGGCCACTTTATTAGGTACACCTGTCCAACTGTGTGTTAAGACTTAATTTCTAATCAGCCAATCACATGGCGGCAACTCAGTGCATTTAGGCATGTAGACATGGTCAAGACAATCTCCTGCAGTTCAAACCGAGCATCAGTATGGGGAAGAAAGGTGATTTGAGTGCCTTTGAACGTGGCATGATTGTTGGTGCCAGAAGGGCTGGTCTGAGAATTTCAGAAACTGCTGATCTACTGGGATTTTCACGCACAACCATCTCTAGGGTTTACAGAGAATGGTCCGAAAAAGAAAAAAAATCCAGTGAGCGGCAGTTCTGTGGCCGGAAATGCCTTGTTGATGCCAGAGGTCAGAGGAGAATGGGCAGACTGGTTCGAGCTGATAGAAAGGCAACAGTGACTCAAATTGCCACCCGTTACAACCAAGGTAGGCAGAAGAGCATCTCTGAACGCACAGTGCGTCGAACTTTGAGGCAGATGGGCTACAGCAGCAGAAGACCACACTGGGTACCACTCCTCTCAGCTAAGAACAGGCATCTGATGGCTACTTTCAGCAGGATAATGCGCCATGTCATAAAGCTCGAATCATCTCAGATTGGTTTCTTGAACATGACAATGAGTTCACTGTACTCAAATGGCCTCCTCAGTCACCAGATCTCAATCCAATAGAGCATTTTTGGGATGTGGTGGAACGGGAGATTCGCATCAGGGATGTGCAGCCGACAAATCTGCGCCAACTGTGTGATGCCATCATGTCAATATGGTCCAAAATCTCTGAGGAATGCTTCCAGCACCTTGTTGAATCTCTGCCACGAAGAATTGAGGCAGTTCTGAAGGCAAAAGGGGGTCCAACCCGTTACTAGCATGGTGTACCTAATAAAGTGGCCAGTGAGTGTATAATAGGTGCAATAAAACACACACCACTTCCCTGTTAATGTCACAATTAAGAACCAGTTGAAATCTATTATGATACCTAAGCAAAAAGCAAAGATACTGTATAACTATGAAGGATAGCGCAAATGTACAAATAATATACGGTATTATCCCTCATATATATTATCCCTCATATATGGGTAAAAAATTGGATATTCAAATCTAGACTTTGTCAATGGCAAATGAATTTCCTAATTAAAGATTCATCAGGAGAACAGAGTATATAGCCTGGTACTCAGCAGTATAAACATGTAAAGAAACCTCTTCATCTCATTCTATTTATCCCATGGTAGCTTCTCAGAGCTTGGGTTAACAAGTAGATCCTTCCCAGCTCAGCCGTAGTGCCTTCTACAGTTGTTTGTCAAGTCTGCCTCGTAGGGCCCTACATAGTACATGAGATGGATAGGACACAGTTACACAAGTAAGACTATCTAAACACATAGAAAAGCACAAAGGAGAAAACGTGTAACTTCATAATTACAACATAACAAAGAATGTTTCCTATTGTAGATATAAAACAACTCATACAATGAGGATACAACAGTGAAATATGGTGTGGACCTCACTGTTACAATATTCAATTTCTGACTGGTTGTTTCAGTACAGATAGTTGTGTTGGCCTGCATTGGAGTCCAGTTTAGGAGTCTTGGCTTAAATTGTCCTACAGCCAATAAGATTACTTGGACAGAACATCAACATAGACTGGCACAACTGCAGGAAAAGCTCTGTAGGATGATTTCAACCATTCATCATGAATATGTGATAAGGTGAATGTTCATTTTACGAAGACACTAAGAGAAAATGAGGTTGTATTATGTGAGTGTAGGAAGATGGACAGGGCCGGTGGTACCTCTCTTGTGCCGGTGGCGGAACCAAAGGGACTGTCACCATTGTTGCAGGGCAGAAAGCATTCAGACCTGTACCAACCTTTGCACTGGACTGATGGGGGCTTGACAGAGATAAAAGGGGTTGTGCGCGGGAAGCAGGAAGACAGAGTACGCAGCAGGAGACAGTTAACTCTCTCTCCGTGAGATGACTCCTCAACACCGCCTCTCACGGCGGTACGCTGCCGCGCACCTCCCCTGACTGTGAGGGAATTGACTTCGTGCCTTCACCCACCTCTGAGACAGATTTGACCGCACGGGCCATTCCTCAGACTAACATGGATGCGCGGCCCACCCCTGAACAGTGCTGTCAGGCGGCTGACTTGCTTCCTGCCTCCGCCACTGAACTCTGCAAAACTCCGGTGGGACCAGACACTGCTTAGTGACACGGATGTTGCTCCATTTTCACAGGACATCGCTTTAAGGACCCCAGACACACCGCTTTTGTCAGGAGACAGTGCCTCGACTATCTTCAGGATCAAGCCAGAGATTTCACCCTCTTCCTTCAGCGCCACTGTGGAAGAACAAGCCTGCATCGCCCTGAGAACTTCAGACTGATAAGTTTTCCAGTTACTTAGATAACTATCTTGTTACCCTGTTTTATGCGCTTTGCCTTCACCCCTTTATCACCATTACTCTCCCTGCGTGGAGTATCCCCTATAATAAACCCCCTTTTAACTCTTGTTCTGCCTCCTGCTCATCACTGCATCCCCCGTCACTGTGATTTCTACATGAGATTGCATAAATCAAATACAATATTACTGTGTGCCTCCCAGAGAAGGCGCTATGAAAGTGTGCGTGGCAACGAAGGTTACTCATACGATTTCGGTGCACTAAGATGGCACTACTGCTGTTTACTGAACCAAAGAAGTCACGATTACTGTGTGGACATCCCAAAAAGGAGCATTACATTATCACTATGTTGGGAGCTATTACTGTTTGGGGACAGTATCCCAGTGTGAAGCTCATATTACTATAAAGGGCACAAAGGACTACACTATTACTTTGTGGGGCATAATATAGGAATTATTATTGTGTGCAGCAATTGAAGGAACTTTTACTGTGTAGAGCACGGTATCAGCCACTATTATCATTGTTATTACTTTCTATGTGGTTGAATTTTGCTGCAGTAAGAGGTAGGAATGTGAGGTTGTGTGGATAATGGGGAGGTTGTTGGAAAAGCGAAGAGCCAAAGACATCTAAATAGCAAACTCTGCAAAGATAAGTCATGGTAGGGAGAAGTCATTGTAGTGGTCTGGATCTGATGGAAATAAAAGGGAAAGTGATGAATTCCAATCAGAGAATATATCAACTGCAAGTCACTTATATGCGTTGCAGAACCCCAATGCAGGACTTGTATGCAATTTTATAGATGCAGAATTTATAGTGATTTTATAACTGCTTTAGTCTTTTCATCTTGAATTTATATCTCTACCTGCATGAGATCTCAAGGTACCACCACACCCTTCCTGAATATTACTGCAAAATATTCTATCATACAGTTCTTGGATGACCACTTATACACACATCTATCATCACTTTCAGTATACACATGCATCCCTATAGATGCATACTCACACATACAAGTATAGATAAGTGTTTTGTGGCTAATTTACACCTCATCATACATTATGCAACCTATTCTTCATCTACTCTAAGCTATTTACTAAATTGCATTTAAAAGATGGGAGTAGCATACATGTGTTGTAGTTAAATACATCAGCACCCGAAGATTCTTTAGACATGATTCACCAGTTCATTGATAGGGGTTACAAAAATAACTGAAGGAAGCTGGTCATTTCTACTAATGAGCAAATTGTTATGAATTCTTGTTTTGTATGTCTAGATCAAAATGTAACAGTTACTCAATAAATATACTTTGTGGTATCTGGCAGTCTTAGAAGACATAGCTAAAATACTTAAAGTATACACTCATATCTGAATGGCATTTTTATTAATACTGTATATGCAGTGGCATGTAAAGGTCTGAGCACCACTGGTCATTGTGAACAGTTAGACAAGTTGAATATGAAATTGTCTGTAAAAGGCCTGACGTTAAAGATGAAGCATTTCCTCTGTATTTTATGCAAAAAATACATATATTTTCACCTTTTACATTTTAAAAATGACAAAAAGGAAAAAGGGCAGATGCAAAAGTTTGAGTTCCCTTCGAGATTTGTGTGCTGAGATAACTTTGACCAAGGTTTCCGATCTTAATTAGCCTGTTAGGGTTATGGCTTGTTCACAATCATCGTTAGGAAAGGCCAGGTGATGCATATTTTCCAGCTTTAAGAAAACCAGCCTCCTCTAACCTTGTGCCAAAAGATAGCAGCAGCTGTCTAGCACTCTGAAAATGAAAATGGTGGAGGCTATAGGAAAATAGCAAAGCGTTTTCAAGTTGCTCTTTACTCAGTTTGAAATATAATTAAGAAATTGCAGTTAACAGGAACAGTGGAAGTCAAGATAAGGTCTGGTAGACCAAGCAAAATTTCAGTGAGAGCTGCTCATAGGATTGCAAGAGAGGCAAATTAAAACCCCCGGTTAACCGGTTAACTGCAAGTGGCCTTCAGAAAGATTCAGCAGACTCTGGAGTTGTGGTACATTGTTCTACTGTTCAGAGACACGTACACAAATATGGCCTTCATGGAAAAGTCATCAGAAGAAAACCTCGTGCGTCCATCATAATTTTCAGCATCAGAAGTATGCAAAAAAATATCTAAACAAGCCTGATGCATTCTGGAAACAAGTCCTGTGGACTGATGAAATTAAAATAGATCTCTTCAGCCACAATGATCAAAGGTATGTGTGGAGAAAAAATGGCTCAGAATTTGAGGAAAAGAGCATCTCCCCAACCATTAAGCATGGGGGTGGATCAGTCATGATTTGGGGTTGTATTGCAGCAAATGGAACTGTGAATATTTCACAGGTAGAGGGAAGAATGGAATCAATGACATTTCAACAAATTCTTGATGCAAAAATAAAGCCATCTGTAAAAAAACTGAAGTTAAAAAGATGGCTTCTACAAATGGCTAATAATCCTAAACACACGTCAAAATCCACAATAGACCTCAAAAGGCGCAAGCTGAAGGTTTTACAATGGTCCTCATAGTCCCCTGATCTGAACATCATTGAAAATCTGTGGCTAGACCTCAAAATAGAATATGTTCCTATCTCACTTATATTGCTGAATGCTTTGTTATATAGGTACTTGAGTTATAACTATGAGTTATTGCCTAGAAATAGAGATGTGGTACCTTATCCGGGACTTACTTTTGATTTACCTCAAAATAGCAATGCATGCAAGATGACCCAGGAATCTCACAGAACTGGAAGAATTTTTCCAAGGAAGAGTGGAAGAAAATTCCTCAAACAAAAAACACTCTTGGCTGGTTACAAAATGTATTTACAAGCTGTGAAACTTGCAAAAGAGGGTGCTACTAGGTACTAACCATGCTGGGTGCACAAACTTTTGCATTGACCCATTTTTGTTTTTGTAATTTTTAAATTGTAAAAGCTGAAAAATAAATAAATAAATATATATATATATATATACACAGCTCTAAGAAACCTCCTGTAAGGGTGCCGCAGTGCAGAACAGCACAACCTCCACCAGGGGGTGCTGGTAAGGGTAGAGAGATTGCACACACAGCACAGCACCACTGAGCAGAAGCACAGGTGCCACCTGGTGGCGGAAGAGAAGTCACATGAGCCGACTCAGAAACCAGGAGGGAACGAAGTATCAGAGGTTACTGCAATTCACATTGTCAAATACAAGCCAGAAGTCAGAACCAGATAGGAGCAGAGATAACAGAGGCTTGAGACAATCAAACAGGTCAGATGACAAGATGGGTCACATACCAAGAGGTCCAAGCACAGGGAGCAAACACTAAGGCAAGTGTGGTGGACGGATAGGGAAGTCACTGGATCAGAGTAAATGGGCAGAGGACAAAACATGGTATCAAGGGGTCAGCCTCTCTAGCCTGGGAGCATGAACTATCACTGACATTGGTCTTCAGGCCACAGCAGACTGAAATAGCCCCCACAGAACCCAAAATGAGGCAGAGAAGGTTAACTTCCGCACGACCCGATCGGGGAGAAAATAACAAGAAACAAACCCTAGCCTGGATCATGACACTACCACATCAAAACCCTGTCATGGGCAGGCCATTCTCCAGACCTCAACCCCATTGAAAACCCCTGGAATGTAATCAAGAGGATGATGGGTAGTCACAAGCCATCAAACAAAGAAGAACTGCTTAAATTTTTGTGCCAGAAGCAGTGTGAAAGCCTGGTGGCAAGCATGCCAAGACGCATGAAAGTTGTTATTAAAAATCATTGTTATTCCACAAAATATTGATTTATGAAATCTTCCTGAGTTAAAATATTAGTATTTGTTGTTTCTAAATGATTATGAACTTGTTTTCTTTGCATTATTTGAGGTCTGAAAGCACTTTTTTTTTTTTAATTTTGACCATTTCTCCTTTTCAGAAAAAAAACTCCTAAATTTATTGCTTGGAAATTCGGAGACATGTTGTCAGAAGTTTGTAGACTAAAAGAACATTTTACATTTTACTCAAAAATAAACCTATAAAGAGAAAAATCACACAAACTGAACATTTGAAAGTGGTCTAATTTTTGACAGAGCTGTATGTATATATTTCTTAGAATACAAAGGAAATGTGTCAGCTTTAACTTTAGCCCTTTTAGAGATCATTTTATCTTCAACTTGCTTAACCGTTCACAATAACAGTAATTTTGACCAGAAGTTCTTTTGCATGCCACCGCATTTATACCACATAGAAATACATTACCATATATATATATATATATATATATAATTGAATGTATGTGTGTGTGTTTATAACCAACCAATCACGAAGCATCTTTCATTTCACCAGAGCTGTTTAAAAGAAGCTGAGCTGTGATTGGTTGCTATGAGCAACAGTTTTCCTTGCAACCACTCACTAAGCATCTTTCATTTCACCAGAGCTGTTTAAAAGAAGCGGAGCTGTAATTGGTTGCTAAGAGCAACAGTTTTCTCACTCCATGACAACACCTCAGCAGACAGTGACCGGGTGGGAGAAATCTAGCGTCCCCGGGAACATAAGCTCCCAGCCTTTGTCTGCCCCCCAGAAAGCAGCAGAGAGCACATGACAGAAATGAATCCCCTCCCACCTGCCCATATACCCATCACACATCCTCCATACCATAGGCACATCTTCCCTCTTAAAGGGATCTTTGGTATGGAAGTTAGGGTAAATCCCTCAGCGCTCTGATTCTCACCCCCGGCTTCTATTAAAGGGATCATTAGTATGGAAGTCAAGGCAAATCCACTCAGCACTCTGGCTCTGACCGCAGGCTGATGGGATGATGTGGAATATTAGGGGTAGTAGTCCGGTGGCTCTGGCTGATGGGATGATGTGGGCTATTAGGGGTAGTAGTCTGATGGCTTTGGCTGACGGGATGATGTGGGATATTAGAGGTAGTAGTCCGGTGGCTCTGATGGAATGATGTGGGATATTAGGGGTAGTAGTCCGGTGGCTCTGACGGGATGATGTGGGATATTAGTGGTAGTAGTCCAGCGGCTGTGACGGGATGATGTGGGATATTAGTGGTAGTTGTCTGGTGGCTCTGACGGGATGATGTGGGATTTTAGGGGTAGCAGTCCGGTGGCTTTGACGGGTTGATGTGGGATATTAGGGTGTAGTAGTCCGGTGGCTCTGACGGCATGATGTAGGATATTAGGGGTAGTAGTCTGATGGCTCTGACGGGATGATGTGGGATATTAGGGGTAGTAGTCCGGTGGCTCTGGCTGACGGCATGATGTGGGATATTAGGGGTAGTAGTCCGGCGGCTGTGACGGGATGATGTGGGATATTAGTGGTAGTTGTCCAGTGGCTCTGCCTGACGGCATGATGTGGGATATTAGGGGTAGTAATCCGGTGGCTTTGACGGGATGATGTGGGAAATTAGTAGTCCGGTGGCTCTGGCTGACGGGATGATGTGGGATATTAGGGGTAGTAGTCAGGTGGCTCTGGCTGATGGGATGATGTGGGATATTAGGGGTAGTAGTCCGGTGGCTCTGGCTGACGGGATGATGTGGGATATTAGGGGTAGTAATCCGGTGGCTTTGACGGGATGATGTGGGAAATTAGTAGTCCGGTGGCTCTGGCTGACGGGATGATGTGGGATATTAGGGGTAGTAGTCCGGTGGCTCTGGCTGACGGCTTGATGTGGGATATTAGGGGTAGTAGTCCGGCGGCTGTGACGGGATGATGTGGGATATTAGTGGTAGTTGTCCAGTGGCTCTGCCTGACGGCATGATGTGGGATATTAGGGGTAGTAGTCCGGTGGCTTTGACGGGATGATGTGGAAAATTAGTAGTCCGGTGGCTCTGGCAGACGGGATGATGTGGGATATTAGGGGTAGTAGTCCGGTGGCTCTGGCTGATGGGATGATGTGGGATATTAAGGGTAGTAGTCCAGTGGCTCTGGCTGACGGGATGATGTGGGAAATTATAGTGAATGTGGCTATGTGGTGTGGGCGGGGCTCTACACTCTGCATTAAATATAAATAGATATAATCATTATAATTTGTTATAACTAACCGTAGTTAGTTACTATGCCTGGGCAGCGCTGGGCTCTTCAGCTAGTTGTATATCTTGTACACTTTCATGAAATCATAGTTGAAAAGTTACAGAGCAAGCAGAATCTGGAGTCTTCTAAATTATGTGTGAGTGTTGTTGAGTCCTCAATACTCATGACTAGAGATGAGCGACTTTGCCTTTTTTAGGGTCGAGTCGGGTTTCATGAAACCCGACTTTCTCAAAAGTCGAGTCGAACGAAATCGGCTGACTATCGGGAAAAGTCGAAGGTCCGACTGAAACACGAAACCCAATGCAAGTCAACGGGGAAGCAAAGTCGGCAGGGAGTGGAGGACAGTAAACACACCTACATGCCGGACCGCTTTTTTAAAGTGCGCAAAAACTCTCTCTCGCTCAGTGGCTGAAAAAAGTCACGTGCAAGCATTCTGGGAAATCCGACTTTGGTGCTCGTTTTGCTGACCGCATAGCCGAATTCACGCTGTGGTTGGGTTTCGGTCGGCGAACCCCGGCTTTGCCATAAGTCAGCGACTTATGAATCTGGCCGACCTGTTTCGCTCAACTCTACTCATGACCTGTGGGCTGGCTTTACCAACTCACGGCTTCAGTCACTGATGAACAGTACTTGATAAATTTGGCAATTTTAACGCTGTCTTGTTGAAGTTTGCACTTTCTAAAAGTTAGACACCTGTAATAAAGCTCCTTTCAATGTTTTTAAAAAGAAATTTAACTTTTACAAGTGGCGTTCATTAAAGATTTCCCCTGACCCACTTCTATTTACCGCAGGATGCTGAAACTGCACATGTGTAATGATATAAGTTTCTATAGGTTACGTGCCAATCTGCAACCCAGAACTGATTACGGTCTTGAGTTTACAGGTGCTAAAGTGCTGTGAGGTTTGATAATGGACCCATTGGAATACAGCGCAGTCATCAAGTTCCATTACTTGAAAGGCTGCACACCAAAGGAGACGTTCGATGAGATGAAAACCTCTTTAAAATTTTTGAATAAAAGGCTATTTACCTGTCTATTTTCATAATAATTAGGCTACGTTCAACAACAAAAATGGTGCACGTATATAGAGGATAAGAACAAACTAAATGATTTCATCAAGAAGTATAATTACCCTCACGGTTAGGGTATATTCACACACAGCGTTTTTACAGCAGTTTTTCTTGCTGGATTTTTTTCTGCAGAAAATAAACTGCATTGTACAGTACCAGCAAAAGCTATGAGATTTCAGAGATCTCAGGCACACACTTTTTTTTCCTGACTGAATTTGAGAACTGAAGAATTTTAGAAATCTGCTCCTTATCAATTATTTCTGTATTTTCACACATAGAAAGCAAAAATGCTGCAAGTGAGAAAGTGCAAAAATGAAATGCAGCAAACAGGTTTTGCTTGTTTTTTAACCCCTTCCTGACATCCGACGTACTATCCCTTCCATGGGACCCGGGCCCCTATGCCCATGGACGGGATAGTACGTCTACCGCGATCAGCGGCGCCCACGTGGTGAGCGCCGCTGATCACGGCCGGGTGTCAGCTGATTATCACAGCTGACACCCGGCACTATGTGTCAGGGGCGGTCACGGACCGCCCCCGACACGTTAACCCTTTGCACACCGCGATCAAACATGATCGCGGTGTACCGGGAGTTAAAGGGAAGCATCGGCAGGGAGGGGGCTCCCTCCGTGCTTCCCTGAGCCCCCCACGGCAGCGCAATGTGCAGCGCTGCTGCGGGGGGCTCCTTTCCTCCAGGCCCCCCGAATCCAAGATGGCGACGGGGGCCTTCGGGGGCCTGGAGGAAGCTGGCTTCCTCAGTGCCTGCAAAGCGCAGGCAAGAGGAAGTCTTCTTCAATGCCTGTGACAGATTTCTGATCTGTCACAGTGATCTGTGATGTGACAGATCAGCGATCTGTCACAGGACAGTGATGTCCCTCCTGGGACTATGTAATAAAGTAAAAAAAGAATAAAAAAAAGTGTAAAAATAATTTTAAAAAAATCGCCAAATAAATTAGTAAAAAAAAAAAAAAATATTCCCCAATAAATTCATTTTTTGAAAATAAAAAAAACCAAAACAAAAAATGTACACATATTAGGTATCACCGCGTCCGTAACAACCCGCCCTATAAAACTGTCCCATTAGTTAACCCCTTTAGCAAACCCCTTAAAAAATAAAAATAAAAAACGAAGCAAAAAATAATGATTTATTATCATACCGCCAAACAAAAAGTGTAATAACGCGCGATCAAAAAGACGCATATAAATATACATGGTACCGCTGAAAACGTCATCTTGTCCCGCAAAAAACGAGCCACCACACAGCATCATCAGCAAAAAAATAAAAAAGTTATAGCTCGCAGAATAAAGCGATGCAAAAATAATTATTTTTTATATAAAATAGTTTTCATTGCATAAAACCGACAAAACATAAAAAAATGACCTAAATGAGGTATCGCTGTAACCGTACTGACCTGAAGAATAAAACCGCTTTATCAATTTTACCGCACGCGGAACGGTGTAAACGCACTCCCCCAAAAGAAATTCATGAAACGCTGGTTTTTGTTCATTCTGCGTCCCAAAAATCAGAATAAAAAGCGATCAAAAAATGTCACATGCCCAAAAATGGTACCAATAAAAACGTCAACTCTTCCCACAAAAAATAAGACCTCACATGACTCAGTGGGTCAAAATACGGAAAAATTATAGCTCTCAATATGTGGTGATGCAAAAACTATTTTTACAATAAAAAGCGTCTTTTAGCGTGCGACAGCTGCCAAAAATAAAAACCGCCATAACTAGTAAATTAAACCCCCCGTTATCACTCCCTTAGTTAGGGAAAAATAATAAAATTAAAAAGATGTATTTATTTCCATTTTTCCATTAGGGTTAGGGTTAGGGCTAGGGTTAGGGTTAGAGTTAGGGTTAGGGTTAGGGTTAGGGTTAGGGTTAGGGCTAGGGTTAGGGCTAGAGTTAGGGCTAGGGTTAGGGCTGAGATTAGGGTTAGGGGTGTGTTGGGGTTCGGGTTGGAGTTAGAATTGGGGGTTTACACTGTTTGGGCACATTAGGGGCTCTCCAAATGCAACATTGCGTCTGATCTCAATTCCAGCCAATTCTGAGTTGAAAAAGTCATATGGTGCTCCTTCCCTTCCAAGCTCTGCCATGCTCCCAAACATGTAGGGTATCAGCCTACTCAGGACAAATTGCAAAACAATTTTTGGGGTCCAATTTCTCCTGTTACCCTTAGGAAAATAAAAAATTGGGGGCAAAAATATCATTTTTGTGGAAAAAAATGATTTTTTTATTTTCACGTCCGAGCGTTATAAACTTCTGTGAAGCACTTGGGGGTTCAAAGTGCTCACCACACATCTAGATAAGTTCCGTGGGGGGGTCTAGTGTCCAAAATGGGGTCACTTGTTGGGAGTTTCAATAGTTTAGGTACATCAGGGGCTCTCCAAACGCACATGACACCCGCAGACCATTCCATCAAAGTCTGCATTCCAAAATGGCACTGCTTCCCTTCCGAGCCCCGACGTGTGTCCATACAGTAGTTTTCTCCCACATATGGGGTGTCAGCGTACTCATGACAAATTGGACAGCAACTTTTGCAGTCCTATTTCTCCTGTTACCCTTGGGAAAATGAAAAAATTGGGGACTAATTGATCATGTTTGTGGAAAAAATACGATTTTTTTATTTTCATGCCCGGGCATTATAAACTTCTGTGAAGCCCTTGGGGGTTCAAAGTGCTCACCACACATCTAGATAAGTTCCTTAGGGGTTCTCGTTTCCAAAATGGGGTCATTTGTGGGTGTTTCCACTGTTTAGGTACATTAGGGGCTCTCCAAAGGCAACATGACACCCGCAGACCATTCCATCAAAGTCTGCATTCCAAAACGTCACTACTTCCCTTCCGAGCCCTGACGTGTGTCCATACAGTAGTTTTCTCCCACATATGGGGTGTCAGCGTACTCAGGACAAATTGGACAACAACTTTTGGGGTTCAATTTCTCCTGTTACCCTTGGGAAAATAAAAAAAATGGGGAATAATTGATCATGTTTGTGGAAAAAATACGATTTTTTTATTTTCATGCCCTGGCATTATAAACTTCTGTGAAGCCCTTGGGGGTTCAAAGTGCTCACCTCACATCTAGATAAGTTCCTTAGGGGGTCTAGTTTTCAAAATGGGGTCATTTGTGGGGGGTTTCCACTGTTTAGGTACATTAGGGGCTCTCCAAAGGCAACATGACACCCGCAGACCATTCCATCAATGTCTGCATTCCAAAACTTCACTACTTCCCTTCCGAGCCCTGACGTGTGTCCATACAGTAGTTTTCTCCCACATATGGGGTTTCAGCTTACTCAGGACAAATTGGACAACAACTTTTGGGGTTCAATTTCTCCTGTTACCCTTGGGAAAATAAAAAAATTGGGGAATAATTGATCATGTTTGTGGAAAAAATACGATTTTTTTATTTTCATGCCCTGGCATTATAAACTTCTGTGAAGCCCTTGGGGGTTCAAAGTTCTCACCACACATCTAGATAAGTTCCTTAGGGGGTCTAGTTTCCAAAATGGTGTCATTTGTGGGGGGTTTCCACTGTTTTGGTACATCAGGGGTTTTCCAATCGCGACATGATGTCCGATCTCAATTCCAGCCAAAAACGTCAAATGGCGCTGCTTCCCTTCCGAGCTCTGCCATGCGCCCAAATAGTGGTTTACCCCCACATGTGGGGTATCAGCATACTCAGGACAAATTGCACAATAACTTTTAGGGTCCTGTTACCCTTGGGAAAATAAAAATTGGGGTGAAAAGATCATTTTTGTGGAAAAAATATGATTTTTTAATTGTACCGCTGTACGTTATAAACTTCTGTAAAGCCCTTGTGGGTTCAAAGTTCTCACCACATATCTAGATAAGTTCCTTGGGGGGTCTAGTTTCCAAAATGGGGTCACTTGTAGGGGGTTTCCACAGTTTAGGTACATCAGGGACTCTCCAAACGTGACATGGCGTCCGATCTGAATTCCAGCCAATTTTGCATTGAAAAAGTCAAACGGCGCTCCTTCCATTTTGAGCTCTGCCATGCGCCGAAACAGTCGTTTCCCCCCACAAATCAGGTATCAGCGTACTCAGGACAAATTGCACAATAACTTTTGCAGTCCAATTTCTCCTGTTACCCTTGGTAAAATAAAAAAAATTCAACCTGAAGTATTTTTTTTTGTGAAAAAAAGTTAGATGTTCATTTTTTTTAAATATTCAAAAAAATTCCTGTGACGCACCTAAAGGGTTAATAAACTTCTTGAATGTGGTTTTGAGCACCTTAAGGGGTGCAGTTTTTAGAATGGTGTCACTTTTGGGTATTTTCTATCATATAGACCCCTCAAAGTGGCTTGAAATGTGATGAGGTCCTAAAAATAAAATGGTGTTGTAAAAATGAGAAATCGCTGGTCAACTTTTAACCCTTATAACTTCCTAACAAAAAAAAATTTTGGTTCCAAAATTGTGCTGATGTAAAGTAAACATGTGGGAAATGTTAGTTATCAAGTTTTTTGTGTGCCGTATCTCTGTGATTTAAGGGCATAAAAATTCAAAGTTGGAAAATTGCGAAATTTTCAAAATTTTTGCCAAATTTCCATTTTTTTCACAAATAAACGCAAGTTATTTGAATGAAATTTTACCACTAACATGAAGTACAATATGTCACGAGAAAACAATGTCAGAATCACCGGGATCCATAGAAGCGTTCCAGAGTTATGACCTCATAAAGGTACAGTGGTCAGAATTGTACAAATTGGCCCGGTCATGAACGTGCAAACCACCCTTAGGGGTGAAGGGGTTAAGCATTTTTTTTTTGCCGTTCTTTTGGTGACTAAAACTAACTTTATTAAACGTGTACTGTAGACAAATCAAACATAAAATCCGCATGCAAAAAAAGCAGAAAAATGCAGCAAAAGTGCAACAAAAAATGCAGGAAAACCTGCATTTTACTCCTAAGAGAGCAGATTTTGCTGAAGCAAAAAGCCCTGCAAGAATGCCGTATGTGAACTGTTCGAAAAACAGACAAGGAATCCCATAGATATCCCCCCGCTGATGCCAAGTTGTCATGAACAGCCTCCAATCGTCAGGACAATTACGCATTAGACTGGCGATTGATGGACGAGGTCACAGTTGCTTTTGCTGTTAGGCTGGATATTGGGCACATCGCAGTGAGCATGTACTATGTACACCTCCAATTACATCATATAGAATATATATATATATATATATATATACCCTGGTACGGTCACTGCCAAGCTACTCAGTAACCAAGAATACTAGCAGCCAACCCCAATCATTTATACAGGCCGATTGGATACCTGTAACAGATACCGTACGGCTTCAGTGGTGCGGTTTATAGAGCAAGAGGAATGAAGCTATTACATTTTATATATTTAATCCAAAAAGTTGGCAATGCTTCTAAAAATATGCAAAGAATATTACAAAAGGGGACAACACAATACAGTATATAAAACCATATAAAATGAAAAGCGATAACAGAAGAAAAGTACTAGTCCTGATGTCCCAAAAATGGTACAGATCTTAACAGAGGGAAGATCTCCTTTTAGGAAAATAGTGCATAACTGCATCGAACTGTGTATTCCATGACTGACTATGAATATAATTCAAAATCTATATCAGATAAATATCGCGCCCACATGCCTCCCTTGGGTGTCCTCAGATTGGGACTGGTCAGTGGGAGCAGCTAGGTACCAAAAAATTATGGGATTCCTGAATTTAAGAATATCTCCCCATCTGGAGGTGCTAGGCTGGAGATATTAATGGAGTATTGCCGATTATGATTTTAGCTTTCCATAGATAGGAAACATGGCATTTATATCATTATCCATCTGTCTGATACTAATTTGGAGCTGATGCAGCAACCGTACTGTGATGTAAGTAAATGACTTACGTTCGCCACCTTGTCGTGATGCAGAAAATATGTCTCCCATTACTAGAGGGTCTTTGCCGCTCACCAAAAACCCAACATTCATAACTGGACTTTGATGCCCTAATGTCTGATATTCTTGACCAAGAGAGAGAAAAAGAGAGGAAATTATTTCCCAAAGTCAGAAAAGTTACCCCCCTCTCAGTCTCTTGTATCCACTGAGCCCAGACTTCTTGTCTACTCCTCAGCAGAGAACCCACTTCAATTACCTGTTCACAGCAGGAGGTCATAAAGCAGATGAAGTGGTAGTTCTTGTTCTTTTCCCAAGATATAATTAAGTCATGCTTCACTGTTCAATATGAGGGTGACACGTCACCTCTTAAGAGATGACTTTATGGATATTAATTCCATTTTACCATTTTATCTATGACTTGAACATAGCCTTAGTAAGCTGTATTTTCTACATGTCAAAAATCCTGTATAGAACAAAAGGGATGATCTCCTGCTGATTAATTCCATTTTTAGACTGTTTTGTTTTTTGAATTTTTATCTATTTTTGTAATCTCTATATACAATTGCAAACTGGGCACAGTAAGTAGCATTTTTCTGCAACCTGCTGTCTTATTGCCACATACAAATTCTGCTGCAGCTGGTTGTCTTATAGCGATACACAAGACTGTGAGGAGGAGGAGGAGCTGGAGGAGGAGGCAGGGCCGGTTTTAGACCAAGTGGGGCCCTGGACAAAAGTTTAAAGTGGGTCCCCAAATGTTCACATATTGCACCATCACACAGAAACATTTCTTTTGTATTTACATGCGCTGAGTTCAGACCGGTAAACGAGCGTGATCATCAATATTGAAGTCGTTCGACGTTTGTTTCCTGGACTCTTTAGGGTATGTGCACATGTTCAATAATTGGCAGTGCTTTGGATGGAGCACTTGTCCAAAGCGCTGCTGGCTATTGAATGCTGGTGAATCCTCTGTGTTCACTGAACCATGAGGAATCTTGCGAAGATGTGCCACTTGTCTGTCTCCGCAGGTGAGCCGCAGGCGTCTGTGCATGCATAGTGGGCATGGGACTTCTTGAAATTCCATCCAGTATGCTGTAACATCTGGACGCTGCACAAGTACGCTGTGTCCAACCCACATCATTTACTGACCATGTGCACATACCCTTACTCCAGCTGAGGAAGAATGATTGGTACAGATAGTCCTCAATACAGTATAACGCAGGTCTCATATAGTACATATAGTAAAATGCACTCCCCATGGTCCTTGATAGAGTATAATGCAGTTCTCCTCAGAGTATAATGCAGCCTCCCTCATAGAGTATAATGCAACCCTCTTCAGAGTATACTGCAGCCCCCCTCATAGAGTATAATGTAGTCCCCTCATAGAGCATAATGCAGCCCCTCACAGACTATAATGCAGCCCCCCTCAGAGTATAATGCAGCCCCCTCAGAGTATGATGCAGTCCCCCACACAGTATAATGCAGCCCCCTCAGAGTATAATGCAACCCCCCAACACAGTATAATGCAGCCCTCTCAGTGTATAATGTGTCCCCCTCAGAGAATAATGCAGCCCACCCAGAGTATAATGCAACCCCACACACAGTATAATGCATCCCCTCCACAAACACACACACAGCATAGTGCAGCCTCCTCACACACACAGAATAATGCAGCCCCCCCAGACACAGCATAGTGCAACCCTCCCACACACTGTATAATGCAGCCTCCTCACACCCTGACAGTATAATGCAGCCCTCCCACACATACACAGTATAGTGCAGCAGACACACACAACAAAGTATAGTGCAGTCCCCTCACACACACACAGTATCATGCAGCAGACACACACACACACACTATAATGCATACACAAACACACACAATACTTACCTCTCCTACTTGTTCCCACGCTGATCTTGCTTCTGTAGAGCATCTCAGGAGGGTGGAGGGGGGAACATAACTATTCTCTTGAGACACACAGAGAAGATTTATATATTTTTCATTGTTTACAAACGCCAGTACATGCCAAAGAGTGTTTTTCTGGCATACGTTTGGCCTTTTTCCTTATGTCATAATGCAGTTGCCTAAAATAAAAAGTTGATGACTACTTTTCAATATAAATGATTCTAGAAAAAAATTAAAAAAAGCGGTCTTTTCCAGACTTATTCAACAGAATGAGTTAATGGCTGAACACATCTGGAGGGCTGTCTCAAACAGTTCTATTAAACGTAAGTGTGGTGTTCACCTAGTATGGCCTCACTTAGGGTTAGGGTATTCCGTGTGCTGTTGCCAGAGTTCATACCCTGTACTATGCCAAGGTCACTTCAGTTTGAAACAACAGTATTCAAGCAGAATTAGTATCTGGTATATAGACGCTAAAAAAATAAATGAAAAACTTGTGATGTCTGCTACAGCTGAAGCCACACTGTGTTTTCAACAAACATATGGTAATTTTTAAAAACCATTACTATTTTTGCTTAAAACAGATGTAATAAATCCTTAAAATAGACCGAAAGACATCATCCCCTGCAGAAATATGTTGTCAGCTTTTTCTTTTTTATTCAGCTTGGTGAAAAACAAATCTGTCAGCAATTTCTTTGGGTTAAGCTATATGTACACATGTGATTCTTTTAGGAAAGCTTTTAAGGACTTGTTTAATTGAGTATGCTTAAAGATTTAAGTGTCAACAAATTGCCATCTGTTGTTGGAGAAACGCTATTTATCAAATTAGATGAGCTCTGCAGTCTGCTTAATGTTTTACAGCAATTATGTTGCTCCTTACCTATGAATTGCCACTTACAAGCTGAATGTGGTATTTGAAAATCACATTGTGCTCTGATGGCATTTACGCAAAGTTTTAAGAGTGGAAATTAGATGCAATTCACAGTTAAAGGCGCCATGTGCTCTTTGTCTCCTGTAAACGTAACGCTAAGGACTTGGACACGTACCTGTATTACGATTTCTTTTTTGAAAAGTAAGAATATTTCAGGGCAGTATCTCGGTGGTCAGGAGACCTGAGCAATCATATTTCATCTGCCATCACCTTCTATGGTTCCCTGTCACTCATACCACCTCATATGTCCTGAGACAATGTCACCTGCTATATGAGAGCTACTCCTCTTACATCCTTGGCCACTTGACCAGACACGTTGTGCAGACATTATCAATATATTAGTGTTGAGTGAGGGTACTCGAATATAGCGCTATGTGAGCCTGCTCGGGTGTTGTTTGAGTATCACGGGGGCTCGAGTAGTATGTTCGAGTCCCCAGGGCTGCATCATTCGCGGCTGTTAGACACCTTAACACATGCGGGGATTCCCTAACAAACAGGCAATTCCTGCATGTGTTCAGGCTGAATGATGCAGCCCTGGGGACTTGAACATATTAGTCAAACCCCTGTTGATACTCGGATAACGCTATATCCGAGTACACTCGCTCATCACTACAGTCTATGGCACCTGTGCTAATGAAGCACTTCCATCTATATTTTTTTTAATTAAATGTATGCATAAATTCATGGGGTGTAGTGTGAGTGTATTAATATACTCACCTACTGCCGCTGTCTAGGGTGTAAAGTGCCGTTCTGTTCAACTTCTCAGTCTCGTCACCACTATTGCGAGTAGCCGACTCATCCTATGCTTTATGTGTGAGCAAGGAAGTCTTTTTTTACAATGTAAGTGTATGGAGCATCGTTCTGACTCTCCATAGGTCTAGGTTCATACACGTTGACACGGTGTGCAATTCAGCATACAGCATAAACCACTGCTCTGTGTTCCAAATAAGCAGACTGTTCTCTGTAGTCTAACTTTTTTATTGGTGAACAGTATAGGACATGCGCTGTAAAACTATAAGGAATACAAATGACATGGGTAAGTATTGGGCAGATGATCACACAGCTAACACAATTATAGAAAGTGTACAGTGATGCAAACATTACATAGGAATACATGAGTCTCTGATTACATTCACTGTGAACTGGCAGCTAAATAGTTAATGACATCTCATAACATCTCCTGACTGCTAAACAGTAACTAACACCTCTGTAAATCACTGCATTGCAAGAAAACATTGATTCTTACCAGATATGCTTTACCCAGATAGCGACCCAAGTAGAGAAGTTACAGGAAAACAAAGGTTAACAGGAGGACAAAAATAACATGTGCATCCTATGAGATACACAAAAGGAAAATGGCATCTCCTTCATCCCAGAATACACTGCTTCATTCCCATAATGCATTGCTTCTGTTAAAGGCGCAGGCTGTAAATGCCATTTAAGACACAGCTATAAATTCAGCCACCACTAGATGGTGCTATAACTAACCCAGCACATAATACAAACATATTGCCTTATTCAAAGCACATAACACAACAGACTGTCCTATATCCAGAGGGCAGAACACATAAGCCACTTCCAATTCACACAAAGCACTGTGGCCCAGAGAGTCTACAAAGCACATGTATCACTTAGTTTACTGGGTACAGCAGTTGTGACACAGTTAGAGTTCTTCGATGTATGAAGAAGCAGAGCTCAGAGAGCTGCTCAAGCCTACACCACAGTTTTCTGTGTACATTGTCTATTGACAGTAAGCTGCATATCAGAGGAGGGGGCTTGGTCATACCAGTGCTCACATGCTGTTGTAGCTGCTGTAGTCCTAGCAGTGATAAGGTCCTAGTGATAAAACCTTCATTATAAGCAAACAATAGCACACAGCTTGACAAGAGACACACCGCTAAATTCAATGTTTTAACCCCTATGTCATGCTGTCTTCAAATTACATAGCAAACACCTGCTGACAGATTCCCTTTAATGCACTCATACTACTTTACATACTGTACATGTATACACACATTAAATAAAATATAGATGGGAGTGCTTCTTTAAAAGCAAACTGTCATGTTGTACATGCACTTCAATCTGCCTGGTAATGAGAAAGAGAAGCTGAGCAGAATAATATATAGGTTTGGTGGGAAAGGATTCAATATTATTTGTAATTTATTAATCAAAGGCCCTGATGTTTGCATGCAGATGAGTCTAGTGGGCCATCCTACAAAGTGATTGATGGCTCTCTGTGTTTACTGTCTTAGAGAGACTGCTCACTAGAGTCATATACATATAAACACCAGGGAAATAAATGAATAATATGAAAATTTTTCCATGACATTTTCCACAAAAATATATATCTTATCATCTACTCTTATGCAGTTGTGGCCAAAAGTATTGACACCCCTGCAATTCTGTCAGATAATACTCAGTTTCTTCCTGAAAATGATTGCAAACACAAATTCTTTGGTATTATTATCTTCATTTGTCTTAAATGAAAAAACACAAAAGAGAATGAAGCAAAACATTGATAATTTCACGCAAAGCTCCAAAAATGGGCCAGACAAAAGTATTGGCACCCTCAGCCTAATACTTGGTTGCACAACCTTTAGCCAAAATAACTGCGACCAACTGCTTCCGGTAACCATCAATAAGTTTCTTACAATGCTCTGCTGGAATTTTAGACCATTCTTCATTGGCAAACTGCTCCAGGTCCCTGATATTTGAAGGGTGCCTTCTCCAAACTGCCATTTTTAGATCTCTCCACAGGTGTTCTATGGGATTCAGGTCTGGACTCATTGCTGGCCACCTTAGAAGTCTCCAGTGCTTTCTCTCAAACCATTTTCTAGTGCTTTTTGAAGTGTGTTTTGGGTCATTGTCCTGCTGGAAGACCCATGACCTCTGAGGGAGACCTAGCTTTCTCACACTGGGCCCTACATTATGCTGCAAAATTTGCTGGTAGTCTTCAGACTTCATAATGCCATGCACACGGTCAAGCAGTCCAGTGCCAGAGGCAGCAAAGCAACCCCAAAATATCAGGGAACCTCCGCCATGTTTGACTGTAGGGACCGTGTTCTTTTCTTTGAATGCCTCTTTTTTTCTCCTGTAAACTCTATGTTGATGCCTTTGCCCAAAAAGCTCTATTTTTGTCTCATTTGACCAGAGAACATTCTTCCAAAACGTTTTAGGCTTTTTCAGGTAAGTTTTGACAAACTTCAGCCTGACTTTTTTATGTCTCGGGGTAAGAAGTGGGGTCTTCCTGGGTGTCCTACCATACAGTCCCTTTTCATTCAGACACCGACGGATAGTACGGGTTGACACTGTTGTACCCTCGGACTGCAGGGCAGCTTGAACTTGTTTGGATGTTAGTCGAGGTTCTTTATCCAACATCCGCACAATCTTGCGTTGAAATCTCTTGTCAATTTTTCTTTTCCATCCACATCTATGGAGGTTAGCCACAGTGCCATGGGCTTTAAACTTCTTGATGACACTGCGCACGGTAGACACAGGAGCATTCAGGTCTTTGGAGATGGACTTGTAGCCTTGAGATTGCTCATGCTTCCTCACAAGTTGGTTTCTCAAGTCCTCAGACAGTTCTTTGGTCTTCTTTCTTTTCTCCATGCTCAATGTGGTACACACAAGGACACACGACATAGGTTGAGTCAACTTTACTCCATGTCAACTGGCTGCAAGTGTGATTTATTTATTGCCAACACCTGTTAGGTGCCACAGGTAAGTTACAGGTGTTGTTAATTACACAAATTAGAGAAGCATCACATGATTTTTCGAACAGTGCCAATACTTTTGTCCACCGTCTTTTTATGTTTAGTGTGGAATTATATCCAATTTGGCTTTAGGACAATTCTTTTTGTGCTTTCACATTTAAGACAAATTAAATGAAGATAATAATACCAAAGAATTTGTGTTTGCAATCATTTTCAGGAAGAAACTGAGTATTATCTGACAAAATTGCAGGGGTGTCAATACTTTTGGCCACAACTGTACATCCTGCCTGTAGATCTGTAACTATTTTCAACATGACAGGCTCACTTTAAAAACCTGGCTAAAGACTTGCAATATTAGCATTATATAAAATTACAACATAGATGATGCAAATAATATGTCAACTCTAACAATTTCAGTGTAGGTAAACAAATTAGAGATTAAATTAACAATGGCAAGTGTAACGCTAGTGAGTGTGGACCCACTGCGTCATGGGCTGGGCTTACCCTGAAGGGGCGTAACTAAGAGACAACCTGGTATTCACTAGAGCCTTTCATGGTGAGGATAGGCTTGGCCACTGGTAGTCAGTCGGTAACCCTCCAAGGCAGTCACTGGATGGAAGCAAAGGCGTGGTCAGACAATCTGAGGTTAGGGCAGGCAGCAAAGGTTCACACTATACGTAGCTGAAGTAAGGAGTGGAGAGGTCAGGATAAATGAGTCGGCAATCATGGTCCGAACACAGAAGAGACAATACGAGAAAGCACCTTGCAGGAAAGTAGACAGGAACTGAACTAGCACCTAGATCAGGTGAAGAGCTGCATAATAAACCCACTGTTGTTTGGGGATAGGCCAGAGAATCTTACATCTGCAGGACATGATGGGGTTAAATCACTGCAGAAAGTGGCCATGCTGCCCTATAGCCAGTTAGAGACTTATCAACAGCAGGAGGATGTAGAAGTGTTGGAAGTGCTACAAGAGACAGCTCAGTGAGAGAGCCTTTGACTGGGGAGAGCAGTTGAGTTTTGAGGAGTGAGGCACTTACCACTCGTGCAAGTTGCAATCAAGACAGTACCCCCCCTTACGTCCTCTTTTCTTTAGGCCAGCCCCACTGAGCAATCATTCAAGAAGTGTAGGGGCGTAGATGTCAGTAGGCTCCCAAGACCTCTCCTCAGGACCTAAACCCTTCCAGTCTTCCAGTAAAAACTTCCTCCCCTGAACTTTGGAATCTAGCGCGTCCTTCACTTCAAACATGCTCAGGAACAGGTGTAGAGGAGGAGTAAGAGGCTTGAACAAGTGGTTCAGGACTACCGGGTTTAGAAGTGAGACATTGAAGGAATTGGTGATCTGTAGGCTTACCAGGAGCTGAAGTGTGTAGGTCACCAAATTGATCTGCCTGAGAATCTTGAATGGCCCAAGGTACCAAGGAGTGAGCTTATAAGAAGTCACCTTCAGGCAATTGTTATGACACAACAGACAAACTTTATCTCAGGGTCGGTAATGTGGTGGAGAACTTCTTTTCTTTTCTGCATGAGATTTCATCCTGGACGCTCCTTTAAGGAGGGAGGCCTGGGTCTGCTGCCAGATCAGAAGGAAACAGACATAGGTGAGGGCCCTTGAGGGTGCTGGGAATAAACAAGGAAGAATGGAGATGCTACAGAAGACTCCCCAGTTAAGTACTTGTTTGAATACTCTGTCCAGTGGAGTAGTTGTATCCTGTCATCCTGACAGGCAGAAATGAAGAGGTGAAGGTAGTTCTAGAGAATCTAATTTACCTGTTCCACTTGCCTGTTGGTCTACAAATAGTACACAAAGGGAAAATCCAGGTGTATATTCAGCAGCTTGCAAAGAGCTCTCTAAAATTTTGAAGTGAATTGAACGCCACAATCAGACACTATGTGGAGAGGAAGACCATGGATACGATAAAGATGCTGGAAGAACTGCGTGGTGAGCTTAGGTGTATAGGGAAGACCGTCTAGAGGAAGGAAATGGGCCATTTTGGAAAGCCGATCCACCATGACCCGTATGGTGTTGCTACCCATAGAGAAAGGCATATCTGTGATGAAATCCATGGCTATGTGTTGCCAGGGAATGGAAGGTACCAGCAGAGACTGAAGGAGTCCAGCAGGCTTGTCTCTTGAGGATTTGTTTCTGTGCACTGTGGACAGACCCACAGACCCCGGACATCTTTTACCAATGGAGGCTACTAAAAGCATTGAGCAATCAGCTCAGTCGACTTGCGTATACCCATATGGCAATCCAGCTTGAGCTGCAGGTATCACTCCAAGGGCAGTCCTCAGTACTGCTGCAGCTACTGTGACACCCCA
Organism: Dendrobates tinctorius; assembly: GCF_039654945.1. Classification (NCBI taxonomy): domain Eukaryota; kingdom Metazoa; phylum Chordata; class Amphibia; order Anura; family Dendrobatidae; genus Dendrobates; species Dendrobates tinctorius. Next base: position 12,377,868 of record NW_027361712.1, on the reverse strand, counting down.
GAGTCCGGTTGTCACAGTGACATTGCCTCCCTCTCTGAGGTAAAGTCATGCTTGGAGGCAGACCAGGGACCCCCATGCCAGGCAGCATAGATTTAATCACAATTTCCTGCTGCAGGTCAGAAAAGGGAGATGCCTTATAAATTATGGCCAGCAGAGGGGGTTGGTGAGTCAGCTAGAAATCAGCTGAGGGGGTTGTCATGGAAACAAAACAGCTGTGAGCTGTGAGGAGAAATGACAGTTACAATGTGAGCAGGTGAGGTAAAGAGATCTTTCTGGAAGATCCTGTCAGTTCAAGACAGGCAGCTGATCTGTGAAGAGGGAAAGGACAAGAGCAGAGACTGAGAGACTCTAGGGAAGCTAAAATACTACATATAGCAGAGCCCTGAGTGAAGTGCTAATAAAGAGAAAAAGGACATCAGAGTCCTAGGTTGACAGAAGCTGTAAGCCAAGAAAGCCAAATCTGAAAGTACAGGGGATTGTAAATTCCTGTGCACATTGATCACCTGAGGGCACGGCAGCGGATAAGGAGCCCGGGGCCGATGGTGAAGAGAACGGTACCCGTGGAATAGGATCACGCTGACAGCCGTACAGGTTAGTGAAACCATCACGAATAGAGGGTCACAGCATAGTTATATACAGCGGAGACCCACACACAAAGCGCAGAAAGGAAGGTCCTAAATCCCCACCTGGCAAGGTGGATCCCCTGAATGCCTCCAAGCGAGTCGGACTCATTCCATCACCTGTATGTGGTACTCCGGACTGCAACCTATTACCAGTAAAAGGTAAAGAAACTGCACCTCTCTGTGTCTTTCTCTCATTTATCTGCACCCCAACGTTTACAGCCATTTTTACTATTCATTTAACATCTTTGCTCTGGGACTACAGCCCTACCTGTGGAGGGCTACAACATCATAGCTGCGCCCAACATCCATCCCAGAGGAACAACACCGCAGCGCTGGTCACCTCTGACCAGAATACCACAGGTGGCGTCACGTATTTCACCATTTAATAACTTTATTTTCATTTTTACCACATAAATATCACACAACTTTCCCCTATTTTATTACTGGACGCCTCTGGGCCACGGACCGGGTCGCTGCCGCCATGACACGGCCCCCCATGGAAGTCGACGGGCCCGGTACCGAGTACCCCCAAGGCCCGCGGGCGCTCCACTACCCCTAAGGGTCAGGATCGCAGACACGGGCATGGAAACCTAGACAGGACAGACACTAGTACTGGTTCAGACAGTGTGGATTCTGAAACACAAGACAGGGTGGACACTGGTACTAGTTCAGATAGTACGGATTCTGAAACACTAGATAGGATGGACATTGGTGCTGGTTCAGGTACCGCTGGAGTGGTTTCAGGTTCACGTACCGCCAGAGTGGTTTCAGGTTCAGGTACCGCTGGAGTGGTTTTAGTTTCAGGTACCACAAGAGTGGTTTCAGGTTCAGGCATTGTCAAAGCGGTTTCAGGTTCAGGTACTGCAAGAGCGGTTTTAGGTTCAGACAACAGGTAACAGGAACAGATTCTGCTTTAGACAACATGGTTAACTGAACAGGGACAGGGACCTGGCAACAGACTAGTTGCACCAACACTAACCAAAGGGGAATTGTTGCTCAGGCACCTCCCTACAAGCGAGCGTGCCTTAAATGCCTGATGCATTCCAGTCACCGGGAGACTTGCGCAGGTCCAGGGAGCACGAAGCCATGGCAGAGGAAGAATACACTGCAGAGTGGCCAGGGCCGTGTGTATGTCGGTGTGCCTGCCGGGAGGAGGGAGTCGGGCCATGCAGGGATGCCAGTATTGAAATTACAGTTTTGCCTGGTGATATGTCTTTTAGAAGGACAGGGGCTGCTACAATAATCCTGGCTGTGTTGAGACTCCTTCAAGGAATCAGTCACATCAAAGGATAGGGATACAACATCTGTTTTGACATTCTTCTCCGCAGGACAGAAGTGTAATTCAAAGTTAAACCAAGCAAAGAGGAATGCCTACCTGGCTTTATGTGGGTTAAACCGCTGGGTGGACTGCAGGAAGGTTGGATTTTTATGGTCCGTGTATACTAATGCCAGAGAGCTGGCACCTTCCAGTAGATGTCGCCATTCCTCGAGGTTTACCTTAATGGCCATAAACTCATGATCCTCATAATAATAATAATAATAATAATAAAAAATTTTATTTCTATAGCGCCGACATATTCCGCAGCACTTTACATTTCAGAAGGGACTTGTACAGACAATAGACATTACAGCATAACAATAATCACATAGATCATAACAGATACTAAGAGGAATGAGGGCCCTGCTCGCAAGCTTACAATCTATGAGGAAAAAAGGGAAACACGAAAGGTGGGTGGTAACAGTCCCCAATGGTATTGTTTTGTTCAGTCGGTGAAAACAGTTTGGAGAAAAGAAATCAAGAGATGGATTTTCCAGTAGAAGTTATTTGCAGGAGCACTGTCCAAGCAGTGATAGAAGAGACATCTACCTCCAAGAATAACTGTTTGTTAGCGCAGAGAAACACTGCCGTATTTCTCGTGTGAGAATCACATCGTAAAACTCGCACTGGCTGCTGGATCTCCTGACCTGAGCTCGACAGCTGCATAGTAATCCATCACGCTGTCATGCTCAGGTCAGGAAAGGTGCCGGCCAGTCGGCACGAGAAATACGGCAGGGTGACTCCAGCCTTAAGGACCTGTCACACTAAGCGATATCGCTAGCAATATCGCTATAACTTGTGACGTTATAGCGATATTGCTAGCGATATCGCTGTGTGTGATACTTACCTCCGACCGGCTCCCCCGCTGGTTATCGCTGATCATGTGAGAACGTCCTGGACCGTTTCTCGTCGTCAGCTTCCTGCGGCGCTTCCTGTGGAGAGACGAGCGACGAGCGTGGACGCGGGCGGGAGGACGTCAGGATCGCCTAGTGTGACAGGTAAGTAGCGACCCCCAACCACCCCTGCGATGTCGCTGATGAGATCTGTCTGTGTGGCAGCTCACTAGCGACCACTTAACGATGTACCAGCGATCCTGACCGTGTCATATCGCTGGTCGGGATCGCTGGTACATCGCTAAGTGTGACAGTACCTTTAGAGTTGGGATGATGCAGCAAGAGAGCACTCGTGATGGACTCTTTTAAATGCTGGAAGGCTGACGCTGTCGACTCAGGGCAGGCTTTAGCATTAGCCCCCTTTTTGTTTAAGCTGGAGATTGGTGCCATAAGAGACAAGATGTGCGGCATAAATTGTCTGTAGAAGTTATCGAAACCTATGAACCTGCTGGATGGTAAACCTTGCGGACGAGGCAGGAGAGAACAACCAAAAACCGTTTCAGGATTCATTTCAAGACACTGGCTGGAAACAATATAGCCAAAGAAAGGCAAGGAGGGTTTTAGAAAGACACATTTGGGCAACTTGCAAATAAATTGTTCTCCCGTAGAAGCTGCAGAGGCTGACAGATGTGCCTTTTATGGGTAGTTAGATCATTAGATAATTAGAGAAATCAGGATGTCATCCAAATATGTGGCACCCCTGAGGCTCAGTCGCCACAGTGGTACTGCACCTTCTCCTAAAGTGCAGTGCCCCACCCCCTAGATAAGTTGGGAACTCCTTTCCACACTCCAACACTCACACCCCACACAACAGGGTAGTTCTGCACAACCACATTGAGGTGTCTCTCTCCTCCTAGACATTAGGAGTGCCTTGGTGGTTCCCTGCATGGAACACTGGATGTGCTGGGAGGTGGGTGTGGTTGAAATCCATATAAAAGGTTGGGAAGGTTTAGAATTACAGTTTTAGTCTGGACAGTCAGTCAGGAGAGTCTGAGGACAGGTCTGAGAGGAAGGAGATCCCTAGAAGAGGGCGAGAAGAAGGAGTGCTGCAGCTGCCTCAGTGATCTGAGCCAACTGGCACGGGAAAGGAACAGAAGGAGAAAGACGTAGAACTGCAACCTAAGCTTCCCTAGGAAAGAGGAGTAGAGAGAACAGAGAGGAGTTGTGGGTCGGAAGAGGAACCCTGCCTATAGATTCTCAGCGCAAGGCCGGGGCCCGGTCCCTGAGGCTGTATGGATGCTTATGGTTCTGCAGCAGACACCGGTGGAGTAGTTGGCTGTAAATGCACTACTCCCATCTAAGACTTGGGGCACAACAGCAACTGAATAGAGAGCCAGGACTCCGGAGAAGGGAGTCCCCGAGAGAGGCTACAGCTGTCTGCCATACGAGTAGAGTTGTTAGGAACATCTGACAGGAGGAACTTCAGAGTACCACGGTACTGGAGCTCTTCACACCTTAAGGCGCAATAGAGGAGTCGTTCAGGAGAGGTACATGTTGGCGGAGTGTTGGAGAAGAGAATCCTGACTTGCCCAGGAGGTTGATTGAGTCTGTGCCCCGGAGGACACGGCACGGAGGCAGGCACCAGTGTGTACCACGGACTGTGAGTAAAGCTATGGAACTGCAAGCCCTGGTGTCTTCCATTCATTTGTGCGCTAACACTGTCAGCACTGTTACATCTGGGTACCAGCATTCCTCACGCCGCCTGCGCCTATTCTCATCTATTGCCATTACACTGCCCTGGGGTTACAGCTTTACCTGTGGGGAGCTACACCATCTATGCTGCAACACACCATCAGCCCCAGAGGATCTGCACGCAGCGTTGGCTTAACATCTTGCTTGCCAAACACCACAGGTGGCGTCATGAACTATCACATAAACTATATCACAAACCACCACTGATTTGGGCGCCCATGGCCATGGACCGGGTCACCGCTGCTGTGACACCTTTTCCACTGACACCGGCCCGGTACCGAGTACCCCACAGCCCTGGGAGGGCGACCCAATTTTGGCATCACGAACAGGATGACGAGACTCGATGCCATCGGATTCTGTGCGCCTGAAATTTGTGAGACTTTATACTATTGAAAATGTGCAGAAGACCTGATTTAATACACTGTAAAATGGACATTAGAAATGGCCACTGGCGCGGAGAAGTGCGTGAAGAGATGGGAGGTCCTAGGAAAAGACCGCGAAGAGTATTGGGCCTTCCCTGCCTGAATTACTATGTGACAGCGACATTGCCCACCCCCCGAGGGGTTCGTATACTGACTTGGTATGGAGGCGCTTGAAGAAGACGCTGCCCCCGGAAGGAGGGGCAGAAGAAGCCAGTGGCGGGAAAGGGGCCGAGGCAGGAAGAAGAATGCCAGAACGCCATGATGAAAGAAGATGAGAAGTCAGAAGAACAGGGGGAGGAGAGGCCACTCGCTCCTAGGCCGCCCCTGCGGAGGCTGCGACCGCTGATACATCCTCTGCAGCGGCCACCACCGCCTTATAACCGATGTTGCCATTGGGTGAGTCCCGTCCGGAGGAGTTATATGAGAGCTCTGGAGCAAAACGGAGGGCCGGGACCGCGCTCCCTCCTGGACCGGGCGCGGCTGCACCGACCTCCACCGACGACCCCGGCTGAGACCGACCTGGCCCCGGCACGGATCCAACTGCGGCCCATCCCACCAGTCACCCCGGGAGTTGCAGCTGCTGCCATCTACCACCCGGTACCAGAGCCAGAGCCGCGGCTGGAAACGCCGGTATGATTCCTGCCCCAGGGTTGACCCTAGCTTTGGGAGCGGAACCACTGGATAGGAATGGCCCAGTTGACCTCAGCCAACGATCCCCGGCTGAAGCACCATTGACTGAAGTCCCAATGGACACTGAGGAGTCAGATTCAGAGGTATTAGTGACGGTGCCGGCTGAATCGCCAACAGCGGTGGACGTTTCTATGGCCCTTTCAATTACCCCGACAAGTCCCTATCTCTCCCTGTGGGAAGCAGAGTACATGCGGGTAGTGAGCAGCCAGAGTCAGGATGAGGACAGTTCCAGTTCAGCTTCCAGAACCCCAGGAGGGGATCAGCATTAAGAAATTTACAGATCTCGTTACCCAGGAGGGTTTGTTTGCACCAGTTGTGCCTTTTTGTTCGTCATGTTTTTGTTTTTCTGGTGGTACTTTTGTTGCCTAGTTTTTGCAGTGGCAGCGGTCTTCAATTTTGAACTACAGTGATCATGAACTTGGATTGTATCACAAACTCTATTGTAAATAGTTTGCACCTCTTTTGGTGCTCTCTCTTGGTTTTACATAAAGACACTTTGCGAAGATGATGTTTTGCATGGACACTTTTCGAAGATGATGTCTACCTCAAAGGACACTACAAGAAATCTAGGCTGGGAGCGGTGTCCAGCACTTACAAGAATAATTGTTGAATGTTTTACTGTAAAGTATTTGATAATGTGTTTTATATGAGTATTAGTAACTGAGAAATGGCTTTTAGATAGAGAGAGAAATGTTTTGATAGAGAATTAGGAATAAAGAATTGAACATGACAGGTGACGGACCAGGTACTTGCGGTCAGCGTCCTGCGTCTAGAAGAGAGAACAATAATAAAGAAACGTGTACTAGAGAAAGAAAGCTGAGTAATACTGAAGTGATAGTGAATCACAGATAATGGCACTTAGAATGAAAAATTGCACTTTTTGACTTGAACCGTAGAGAGTTAAATAAGAATTGTTTGTAACGTTCAAGAATACGTACCTCGTATACTAGGAAGCTTAGTATAAGAATTGTTTATGCAGCACTATAAAAATTTTCGTATGTTCCTGTATTGTCAACTTTGTTGTCTTGCAGCCCGCGGACGTGCTGTGTTTAACAGGGGGGGTATGTGGTGCCCCTGAGGCTCAGTCGCCACAGAGGTACTGCACCTTCTCCTAAGGTGTAGTGCCCCACCACCTAGGTAAGTTGGGAACTCCTTTCCACACTCCAACACTCGCACCCCACACAAAAGGGTAGTTCTGCACAACCACATTGAGGTGTCTCTCTCCTCCTAGACATTAGGAGTGCCTTGGTGGTTCCCTGCATGGAACACTGGATGTGCTGGGAGGTGGGTGGGGTTGAGATCCATATAAAAGGTTGGGAAGGTTTAGAATTACAGTTTTAGTCTGGACAGTCAGTCAGGAGAGTCTGAGGATGGGTCCGAGAGGAAGGAGATCCCTAGAAGAGGGAGAGAAGAAGGAGTGCTGCAGCTGCCTCAGTGATCTGAGCCAGCTGGCACGGGAAAGGAACAGAAGGAGAAAGATGTAGAACTGCAACCTAAGGTTCCCTAGGAAAGAGGAGTAGAGAGAACAGAGAGGAGTTGTGGGTCGGAAGAGGAACCCTGCCTATAGGTTCTCAGCGCAAGGCCGGGGCCCGGTCCCCGAGGTTGTATGGACGCTTATGGTTCTGCAGCAGACACCGGTGGAGTAGTTGGCTGTAAATGCACTACTCCCATCTAAGACTTGGGGCACAACAGCAACTGAATAGAGAGCCAGGACTCCGGAGAAGGGAGTCCCCGAGAGAGGCTACAGCTGTCTGCCATACGAGTAGAGTTGTTAGGAACATCTGACAGGAGGAACTTCAGAGTACCACGGTACTGGAGCTCTTCACACCTTAAGGCGCAATAGAGGAGTCGTTCAGGAGAGGTACATGTTGGCGGAGTGTTGGAGAAGAGAATCCTGACTTGCCCAGGAGGTTGATTGAGTCTCTGCTCCGGAGAACATGGCACGGAGGCAGGCACCAGTGTGTACCACGGACTGTGAGTAAAGCTTTGGAACTGCAAGCCCTGGTGTCTTCCATTCATTTGTGCGCTAACACTGTCAGCACCGTTACATCTGGGTACCAGCATTCCTCACACCACCTGCACCTATTCTCATCTATTGCCATTACACTGCCCTGGGGTTACAGCTTCACCTGTGGGGAGCTACACCATCTATGCTGCAACACACCATCAGCCCCAGAGGATCTGCACGCAGCGTTGGCTTAACATCTTGCTTGCCAAACACCACAGGTGGCGTCACGAACTATCACATAAACTATATCACAAACCACCACTGATTTGGGCGCCCATGGCCACGGACTGGGTCACCGCCACTGTGACACCTTTTCCACTGACACCGGCCCGGTACCGAGTACCCCACAGCCCTGGGAGGGCAACCCAATTTCATGACTATGGAAATGTAGAGGAGATACTGGAAGATGTCATTAACAAATTCCTGAAACACTGCAGGCTCATTGCACAGCCTGAAAGGTGTAGGGAGGTGGACCTGACGGAGAGACCTGCCTTTAGTGGTAGGCAGAGGGATAGCTCAGCGTAGGAATGGAAGTGCTGAGATGAAGAGGAAATGGGTGCCGTGCTGTAGAGTGACCATTAGAGGGCAGTGGGGAGCGGAGAAGAAAGTGGTTATGTAACTGCCATGGATCAAGGTCATTGTCATTGGTCAGAGGTCTCTGTCAGGTGATAGTGGGCGGAGCTACTAGGGCAGGTAGTATAAAGGCTGAGGGAAGGTTCCAGAAAGTCCAGTCAGCCAGGGGAGCTCACTAGATAGGAGGGTCTGCTGTAAAGTCAAAGGCAGCGGAGGGCCCTCAGAGAGTATCTGACAGGAGAGACGGTCACGGGGGGTGACCCAAAGGACAGTAACGGCAGAAGGAGACAGTCTGAGAGTAACAAGTAACGGTGTACTTTGAATGGAGAAGCGCTGTGGTGGAAGTGCTTAGGGCAGCCACAGTGAGGAGAGCCACAGAGGAGGCCACGACGGTGAAACTAGGAAAGTGAAGGTATCCGGGTCTATGATCAAACGGTCTGTGAATGTCCTGTGATGCATGACAGAGGTCGCCATCAAGGTGGTGAATAAAAACGGACCTGTTGAACCCAATTTCTGTCTCAGTCTCAAGTCTGTCGGTGTCAAGAAGTGTGTCACCCCCCATCCCTGCTGGTCTCCCTATCTCTTTCATCATCTCCTCTACCCCAGTAGTCCGGCCCGAACCCTTCAAAGGCATGATGAGATACTTGTAGTGACTGTCACTGGTATTAAAGATCGTTTTTGATTTGTTGGAGGCAGCGAATGTGCAGGTTGAGATCTCTGGAGGCAAGATTTTGTCTCCAAAGATCTCAATCTGCACATGGGCTGTTTCCGTGGCCATTTTACCATAACATAGAAAAATCAGTGGGAAGGGGACTTTGCTCACCACCGACATTTTATGAAACCCAGGGCCCACAGCCGCAAACCACAGGGACACCCCTTCTACCCAGCCCGGCGTCCATTGCATTACCCCACTCTTGCTGTCCCCGGCCTCTTGCAGCATGGACCCTGCCTCCTGAGACCCTGCTCCACTGCAGCCGGTAAGCTACAGTTGCATTATAAGATGCACCCCCATTTTCCTCCAAAATTTTTTTGGAAAAAAGTGCATCTTATAATCTGAAAAATATGGTATATGACAGTGTTTTTTAACAAAATAGTATAAGCATTTGAAGACAAATCAAATTTTACCCAAGTCACGTCATTCTGCCATTCATGAAATGCATGGAAACTGCTCTTTGATTGACAGATAAGCATTGGTCATTTTATATCAAAACACGAGTGAAAGGAGACATCAACAGGTTGTCAGCCATTGATTGAAAAAAAACCCCCACAAGCCAGCAAGCATTCTGGAAATAATAAAATGTATTCTCACCTTGGGAATACATGACGCTCCTCTACCAGAATACTCTAGCAAGTCTTCAGGCTTACTCTTCTTGCTGGAGAAGCATGTGAATGTTACAAGGGTCACATGTCCGAACAACAGGAACAGGACGTACCAATTTGGTCTTTATAGTAGAAGTCTCGGACCTAGACAGCACTGAGAGAGGAGCAGTGGGGATTGGTAAAGTGAAGATACATTATTTTTTTAAGTTTTAGCATGCTGGGCTGCTACAGAAATGGTTCATTTTCCCCTGTAGACTTCTATGGAGAATCTGAAAAAATAGCATATGCGCTTTTAAGAGCAGAATTGCACCATTTATGCACTAAAAATGCATTTAAAATGCTGCTAACTAACAACTAAAAACACAATAAAATGAATTATTTATTTTGGTGCAAACACCTGTGAAAAACACAGAGATAGAAACAGAGGGAAAAAATGCAGCCTTTTTCATAGGAGGGAACATGTTGGTAAACATGCAATAGAGAGAAGCAGCAATAGCAGCAAGAGAGTAGAGAGAAGCAGCAATAGAGAAGCAGCTTTGGAGGTCCAAGGTTGGTAGAACAGACATCAACAATCTTTACGCCACATTCACTCAGTGTGATCATGCTATTGATTCAAATAGAGGGCGGATGTTCAGTACATGGCCTTTTTGTTTAGAAATTTGCATTAGGCTGATGTTAAATATGACTTACTATGTCAAAGGGTGACATAGGTCAGTGCCATAAGCTATTACACACTTGGTGAGGGTGAGTGGCACTTGCTGTTGAGGTACATGGCCGAAAGGCTTCAGTCTTAGTGAAGAGCAAGTAAAAAACTCCAACCTAAGCAGTTGATGTAATTTATCCACGTATAACAGAGCAGCCTACCTGTATGATTGTACCACCATTAGAGAGAGCGGAAGGAATGAGAGAGCTCCACTACTTAGGGTAGCAGAGAATGTTCTTCAGATTGAGTGAAGAATACCCACTTTACAGGATGAGGGAACAGCCACACCAAGAGATATGAGCTTTTTGCCAATAAGTGTTTGTAACCATGAAGTTTGTTGTATTTCTGACAGTAAAATTGTTGACCTGTCATTTGTGTACACTGACATAAATTGACATTCCATCCATCATCCCTCAGTGAGGAACCACTTTACCTAAGACACATGTAAGGGGAAGGAACTAACTAGGCATGTCTCCTCCGTGAAGGGTCCATGGGGGCTGTCACCTATATTGCGGGGTAAAAAGCTTGAGACTCCAGAACGTACTCTATGTTTAAGAAAAGGGGGCATGGATAAGTGGACAGAGCTGCAGACAGTTTGGGAGGGAACTTCGGGTGCGCGGGACGCCTGTGAGGTAAAATCAGCTGAAAGGCTTCTGGGTAGAGCAGAGCCTGGGATGGCAGAGCACTTTGACAGGTGACCGTCGACTGAGTACCGCTCAGACACCGCTGTCCCAGCCGACATCACTGCCCTCGCTGAGACCCCACAGCCGACAACGCTGCCACAGCCGCCCCCTCTGACAGTAATGTCCGTGAGAGACAAGGTCTGTGAACAGGACTCAGGCGTGTGTCGATTCGGCACAGCGAACCGGGCTGCCCATTGTAAACTGTGTTTGGACAGTGCTGAAAATCTCTGTAGTGTTGGGACACTCACCGCTGAGGATAAGGACGTATCCCTCTTCATCACCTCATCTGCTGGACCCAAGACCTGCATCAGGATCCCGAGGATTCGCCGTCATCGTCAGGACCACGGGAGGACACCGCCAATGTCAAAAGATACTACATCATTTACCTCAGGATTGTGACAGACCCCCACTGCGACGCAATCTAGGCAGCACCAGTCACAGACAGAAATTCAACCGTGACTGGCGCCTGAGTGATAAGTTATATTTTATTGTATTGTCAGCTTAACTTGTCCCTGTTCCTTAAGTTATCCCCATTAACCTTTTGCTGTATTAGGGAATATTATCCCTCCGTTTTCTCCCTGCGTGGAGTTTCTACTGTATAATAAACCCCTTTCACCCTTGGTCTGTGTAAAGTCTGTTACTGCATCCTACGTGCCTGGAGTCTCCTCACACGCATACAGCCTCCATTATATTGAAATAGGCACATCATCACCTGGTCACTACTTACAAGATATATGAATTCACAAGAGAGTATATAGCTAAGTAATAAGCTGCGCTTTAGTGCTAGTGTACAAAAATATAACAATATCTGGCAAGTAATAAATAGCAGTTGAATCTGATGCTTTCAGTGTAAAAAAATTATACATTTCAAAAAGTTCTCCATAGTTAATATCATCTTCAGACCATTACAGTAAAACATTTGGAATTTTCGTAGTAGTTGCATGTTCGCCAAGCGATAAATCAGTTCCACACAAGTGTTTCTAACTTGGCTTTGTACAATTGTGCTGTTTATGGCAGTCCTCCTTCTAGCTTCCAGCATTTACGGGATTGTTCTCCCTGAATTAACCGAACTTACCGCATATGCAACTTGGCAATGATAAAAATGGCCAGTGTTTCATAAGATTTCTCTGTTACAAATATTTTATTGCATAAACCACATTTCCTTGAAAACAAATAACAACATAGACCAAAGTAAATGTTGAGTAAGTCATACTTCTGAGAATTGTATGGCAATCCAAGCTGTTCTCATTACACAACTTCATTACACAGATGCATTCTTGCAAAATGTATGATAAGTATAACACAGCAAAATAACACAACATCTGGATTTTCTTAGAAGAGATGTCCAGAAACTACAGAATTACATTCTTATTGATTGCGCAAGTAGATTCCCTTTTTTTGGAAGAATTTGCAGGAAAAACATTTCCGGAAATCTCCAGATAAAAAAGTGACGTTGTCAGCAGAACCCCTGAGAATTGCTGACCACACAGTATAGATGAGGACAGTTTGAATGTGTCTCAGTTGATGGACATATTAGTTGCATGAATGAAGAATACAAATTTTATTCTTGCATCTTGCACTGAGATTGCAAGTGTCTTCTGAGTATTTCTTTAAAGTGAAAAGCCCTGACATGTGGACTACTTAAAGGGGTTGTCCACTACTTTTTATTAACCTCCCATTGTATCCCCCGGGGCCCCTAATGAATATTGTCATTACTTTGCGCTGCCAATACTGCCTGCAAGCGGCGCTATGCCTGCGTCTGAGTCCGGGTCACATGACCCCCAGACTGCAGCCGCCACTAACATCCGCTGATGTCACGTCAATTTCCTGACTCTGGAATTTGACGTGACATCAGCTGCACACTGCTGTCACTCATCAATAGTGACAGCAGTCTGTGGGCGGTGCTGCAGCACAAGTCACAGGCAGCCCCGTCGCTCTGCAGCATTTGTCTCCTCGCCCATCCAGAGTGATGGGGGTGTGGTCGTGTGGGTGAGGGGGTCTGTGTGCCGGGGGGGGGCTGTGTGTGTGTCCAGGCAGGGCGGCTGTGTGTATGCGGGTGTCTGTGGGGGCTGTGCTGGCTGTGGGGGGGGCTGCCGGCTGTGTGGGCTGTCTGCTGGTCTGTGTGTGTGTCTGCATGCAGACATCGTCCGATGGGACTACAGTCCCATCGGGCGATGCCTGCTACCCTGACAGTGAGTGATACATTAGCCAATGATGGGACAGTAGTGGGCCATCATCCGGCTAATGTGTTGAATGTAAGAAAAAAACACATACAGAACATATAACATACAGAACATACATATAACATGCAGATGTAGAACATATAACATACTGTACAAAACATATAACATACAGAACATACAACATATAACATACAGAACATACAACATATAACATATACTGTAACATACAGAACATAGAACATACAGAACATATGACATGCGGAACATATAACATACAGAACATATAACATACAGAACATACAACATATAACATACAGAACAATCAACATATAACGTACAACATATAACATACAGAACATACAACATATAACATACAGAACATATAGTATACAGAACACAGAACATACAGAACATATAACATACAAAACATACAACATATAACATACAGAATATATAACATACAGAACATACAGCATATAATATATAGAACATACATATAACATACAACACATAACATAGAATACATACTCACCACACACACCTAATTCCCTGAAGCCATCGATCACCTGTAATAAAAATAAAATAATAAACCAACCTATATTTACCTTTCCGCCTTAGTCCAATTAATAACGAGGGTCCCACGACGATCTTCCGTGTAGATCTGCCACATCAGCTGATATGACTGCTCTCCAGGGGTTCCAACGATGAAATGACAGGCAGGGGATTAGCTGTGCATCCCTCCGCCGCTGTGAAAGAGGTCCCGTAATCCTAACCCTAGCCCTAACCCTAGCCCTAACCCTAGCCCTAACGCTAGCCCTAACCCTAATTCTCACGCAGCATTGCAGTAAAGTGAGACTCTGAACTCAGGTAACCTCAATGATGGACTGCAAGAGGCATTGTCTCCTGTCGGTTCATCACTGGGAGGCCCCATAGAGCAGTGACATCACCTGATGTCACTGTTCTATAGGGGAGATCGTCGTGGGACCCTCGTTATTAATTAGACTTCGTCGGACAGGGAGTATATGGTTGGTTTATTATTTTTCTTTTTTTTCTAGTAGACCGAGGGTGTCGCATGGATCTGAGAGTTAAATAAATAGATGAAAACCGTGTTGTGTTTTATTTCATTAAAAGACTTTATTCTTATGTGTGTGTTTTTTTTAACCCTTTATTGTTATAAGATTAATAATGGATAGGCATTTTATTGACGCCTCTCCATTATTAACTGGGCTTAATGTCACCTTTCAATAGCAAGGTGACATTAACCCCTTATTACTCCATATCCCACCGCTACACGGGAGTGGGAAAAGAGAGGCTAAGCGCTGGAATTTTTCATTAATAAATATGGATATATCTATAGATATATCTATGGAAATATGTATGGAAATATCTATAGATATTTCCATGGATATTTCCATATATATATATATATATATATATATATATTTCCATAGAAATCTATGGAAATATCTATGGATATATCTATGGAAATATCTATAGATATATCTATGGAAATATCTATGGATATATCTATGCAAATATCTATGGAAATATCTATAGATATATCTATAGATATTTCCATAGATATCTGCATAGATATATCTATAGATATTTCCATAGATATCTATGGAAATATCTATGGAAATATCTATGGAAACATCCATAGATACATCCATAGGTATTTCCATAGATATAGCCATAGATATTTCAATAGCTATATCTATAGATATTTCCATAGATATTTCCATATGCGTTTTCTGCCAAGAACTGCGGTTTTTGTGTGGAAAAATCCGCGGGAGAATCCGCACTGTGTGCACATACCCTTCGTGCGGATTTCACCTGCAGAATCCGCACAAAGAATTGACGTGCTGCGGAACTGAACCCGCAGCGTTTATGCTGTGGATTTTTCTGCAGCATGTGCACAGCGTTTTTTCTTTTACATTGAAATTATGGTACTGTACAACACAGAAGGATCTGTTGCGGATTCACAAGGCCAAATCCGCTGCAAATCTGCAGGAGAATCCACAACGTGTGCACACACCTTTACAATAAGATGCTTCAGATTGAAGATAGAGGAGGGAGAGGATGGAGGGGTTTGGGTGTGTTTTGGAGTGGGTGTGCTTGTTGCTGACTAACAGGCCAGTGCAATGCATCATGGAACTTGTAGTATTACAGCACAATAAGTCAGGAGAAAGGAAGTTGTCGATTAACCCCATGAGAGCTGGAGCCAGCACTGAAAATGTGCTGCGAGAGGATGATAAAAGGTAGTATTGCTAAAATAACCACAGTGGATGTTTTGAGTGGCACATAATAGCAAGATTTATGAAAAAAAAAGTTATAGTAGTGGACAACTTCTTTAACCCCTTCACCCCCAAGGGTGGTTTGCACGTTCATGACCGGGCCAATTTTTACAATTCTGACCACTGTACCTTTATGAGGTCATAACTCTGGAACACTTCCATTGATCCCGGTGATGCTGACACTGTTTTCTCGTGACATATTGTACTTCATGTTAGTGGTAAAATTTCATTCAAATAACTTGCGTTTATTTGTGAAAAAAATGGAAATTTGGCAAAAATTTTGAAAATTTCGCAATTTTCCAACTTTGAATTTTTATGCCCTTAAATCACAGAGATACGGCACACAAAAAACTTGATAAGTAACATTTCCCACATGTTTACTTTACATCAGCACAATTTTGGAACCCAAATTTTTTTTTGTTAGGAAGTTATAAGGGTTAAAAGTTGACCAGCAATTTCTCATTTTTACAACACCATTTTATTTTTAGGACCACATCACATTTGAAGCCACTTTGTAGGGTCTATATGATAGAAAATACCCAAAAGTGACACCATTCTAAAAACTGAACCCCTTAAGGTGCTCAAAACCACATTCAAGAAGTTTATTAACCCATTAGGTGCGTCACAGGAATTTTTTTGAATATTTAAAAAGAAATGAACATCTAACTTTTTTTCACAAAAAAAATAATTCAGGTTCAATTTTTTTTATTTTACCAAGGGTAACAGGAGAAATTGGACTGCAAAAGTTATTGTGCAATTTGTCCTGAGTAAGCTGATACCTGATTTGTGGGGGGGAACGACTGTTTCGGCGCATGGCAGAGCTCAGAATGGAAGGAGCGCCGTTTGACTTTTTCAATGCAAAATTGGCTGGAATTCAGATTGGACGCCATGTCACGTTTGGAGAGTCCCTGATGTACCTAAACAGTGGAAACCCCCTACAAGTGACCCCATTTTGGAAACTAGACCCCCCAAGGAACTTATCTAGATATGTGGTGAGAACTTTGAACCCACAAGGGCTTTACAGAAGTTTATAACGTACAGCGGTACAATTAAAAAATCATATTTTTTCCACAAAAATGATCTTTTCACCCCAATTTTTATTTTCCCAAGGGTAACAGGACTCTAAAAGTTATTGTGCAATTTGTCCTGAGTACGCTGATACCCCACATGTGGGGGTAAACCACTATTTGGGCGCATGGCAAAGCTCGGAAGGGAAGCAGTGCCATTTGACGTTTTTGGCTGGAATTGAGATCGGACACCATGTCGCATTTGGAAAACCCCTGATGTACCAAAACAGTGGAAACCCCCCACAAATGACACCATTTTGGAAACTAGACCCCCTAAGGAACTTATCTAGATGTGTGGTGAGAACTTTGAACCCCCATGGGCTTCACAGAAGTTTATAACATAAAGCCATACAATTAAAAAATCATATTTTTTCCACAAAAATGATCTTTTCACCCTCAATTCTTATTTTTCCAAGGGTAACAGCACCCTAAAAGTTATTGTGCAATTTGTCCTGAGTACGCTGATACCCCACATGTGGGGGTAAACCACTATTTGGGCGCATGGTAGAGCTCGGAAGGGAAGCAGCGCCATTTGACGTTTTTGGCTGGAATTGAGATCGGACACCATGTCGCGTTTGGAAAACCCCTGATGTACCAAAACAGTGGAAATCCCCCACAAATGACACCATTTTGGAAACTAAACCCCCTAAGGAACTTATCTAGATGTGTGGTGAGAACTTTGAACCCCCATGGGCTTCACAGAAGTTTATAACATAAAGCCATACAATTAAAAAATCATATTTTTTCCACAAAAATGATCTTTTCACCCTCAATTCTTATTTTTCCAAGGGTAACAGCACCCTAAAAGTTATTGTGCAATTTGTCCTGAGTACGCTGATACCCCACATGTGGGGGTAAACCACTATTTGGGCGCATGGTAGAGCTCGGAAGGGAAGCAGTGCCATTTGACGTTTTTGGCTGGAATTGAGATCGGACACCATGTCGCATTTGGAAAACCCCTGATGTACCAAAACAGTGGAAACCCCACACAAATGACACCATTTTGGAAACTAGACCCCCTAAGGAACTTATCTAGATGTGTGGTGAGAACTTTGAACCCCCATGGGCTTCACAGAAGTTTATAACATAAAGCCATACAATTAAAAAATCATATTTTTTCCACAAAAATGATCTTTTCACCCTCAATTCTTATTTTTCCAAGGGTAACAGCACCCTAAAAGTTATTGTGCAATTTGTCCTGAGTACGCTGTTACACCACATGTGGGGGTAAACCACTATTTGGGCGCATGGTAGAGCTCGGAAGGGAAGCAGCGCCATTTGACGTTTTTGGCTGGAATTGAGATCGGACACCATGTCGCATTTGGAAAACCCCTGATGTACCAAAACAGTGGAAATCCCCCACAAATGACACCATTTTGGAAACTAAACTCCCTAAGGAACTTATCTAGATGTGTGGTGAGAACTTTGAACCCCCATGGGCTTCACAGAAGTTTATAACATAAAGCCATACAATTAAAAAATCATATTTTTTCCACAAAAATGATCTTTTCACCCTCAATTCTTATTTTTCCAAGGGTAACAGGACCGTAAAAGTTATTGTGCAATTTGTTCTGAGTATGCTGATACCCCACATGTGGGGGTAAACCACTATTTGGGCGCATGGCAGAGCTCGGAAGGGAAGCAGCGCCATTTGACGTTTTTGGCTGGAATTGAGATTGGACACCATGTCGCGTTTGGAAAACTCCTGATGTACCAAAACAGTGGAAACCCCCCACAAATGACACCATTTTGGAAACTAGACCCCCTAAGGAACTTATCTAGATGTGTGGTGAGCACTTTGACCCCCCCAGTGCTTCACAGAAGTTTATAATGCCAGGGCGTGAAAATAAATAATTCGTATTTTTTCCACAAACATGATCTTTTAGTCACCATTTTTTTATTTTCCCAAGGGTACCAGGAGAAATTGGACCCCAAAAGTTGTTGTCCAATTTGTCCTGAGTATGCTGACACCCCATATGTGGGAGAAAACTACTGTATGGGCACACGTCGGGGCTCGGAAGGGAAGTAGTGACGTTTTGGAATGCAGACTTTGATGGAATGGTCTGCGGGTGTCATGTTGCCTTTGGAGAGCCCCTAATGTACCTAAACAGTGGAAACCCCCCACAAATGACCCCATTTTGAAAACTAGACCCACTAAGGAACTTATCTAGATGTGAGGTGAGCACTTTGAACCCCCAAGGGCTTCACTGAAGTTTATAATGCCAGGGCATGAAAATAAAAAAATCGTATTTTTTCCAGAAACATGATCAATTAGTCCCCAATTTTTTCATTTTCCCAAGGGTAACAGGAGAAATTGGACCCCCAAAAGTTGTTGTCCAATTTGGCCTGAGTATGCTGACACCCCATATGTGGGAGAAAACTACTGTATGGACACACGTCGGGGCTCGGAAGGGAAGCAGTGACGTTTTGGAATGCAGACTTTGATGGAATGGTCTGCGGGTGTCATGTGCGTTTGGAGAGCCCCTGATGTACCTAAACTATTGAAACTCCCCACAAGTGACCCCATTTTGGACACTAGACCCCCCACGGAACTTATCTAGATGTGTGGTGAGCACTTTGAACCCCCAAGTGTTTCACAGAAGTTTATAACACTCGGACGTGAAAATAAAAAAATCATTTTTTTCCACAAAAATGATATTTTTGCCCCCAATTTTTTATTTTTCTAAGGGTAACAGGAGAAATTGGACCCCAAAAATTGTTTTGCAATTTGTCCTGAGTAGGCTGATACCCTACATGTGGGGGTAAAACACTGTTTGGGCGCATGGCAGAGCTTGGAAGGGAAGGAGCACCATTTGACTTTTTCAACTCAGAATTGGCTGGAATTGAGATCAGACGCCATGTTGCATTTGGAGAGCCCCTGATGTGCCCAAACAGTGGAAACCCCCAATTATAACTCCAACCCTAACCCCAACACACCCCTAACCCTAATCTGAGCCCTAACCCTAGCCCAAACCCTAGCCCTAACCCTAGCCCTAACCCTAACCCTAACCCTAACCCTAGCCCTAACCCTAGCCCTAACCCTAGCCCTAGCCCTAACCCTAGCTCTAACCCTAAGGCTGTGTACACACGCTGCGGATTTTGCTGCGGTTCCGCAGCGGTTTTGGCTGCTGCGGACCCGCAGCAGTTTCTGCTGCGGTGTACAGTACCATGATTCCCTATGGGAATCAAAAACCGCAGTGCAGACGGTGCGGAATTTTCCGCGCGGATTATCTGCGGTTTTCAATCCGCAGAAAGAATTGACATGTCAATTCTTTCTGCGGATTCTCCTGCGGTTTGCCATCTCCTCTATTGAGGAGATGAAAAACCGCAGGACAAAACCGCAGAGCAATCCGCAGGTAAAACCGCAGGTCTTTTGACCTGCGGTTTCACCTGCGGATTTTACAAAATCCGCGCGGATGAATCCGCACCTAATCCGCAGCGTGTGCACACAGTCTTACCCTAACGGGAAAATGGAGATAAATACTTTTTTTTTAGTTTTATTATTTTTCCCTAACTAAGGGGGTGATAACGGGGGGTTTGACTTACTATTTATGGCGGTTTTTATGTTTGGCAGCTGTCACACGCTAAAAGACGCTTTTTATTGTAAAATAGTTTTTGCATCACCACATATTGAGAGCTATAATTTTTCCGTATTTTGACCCACTGAGTCATGTGAGGTCTTATTTTTTGCGGGACGAGTTGACGTTTTTATTGGTACCATTTTCGGGCACGTGACATTTTTTGATCGCTTTTTATTCCTATTTTTGGGACGCAGAATGAACAAAAACCAGCGTTTCATGAATTTCTTTTGGGGGGGTGCGTTTACACCGTTCCGCGTGCGGTAAAATTGATAAAGCGGTTTTATTCTTCGGGTCAGTACGGTTACAGCGATACCTCATTTAGGTCTTTTTTTATGTTTTTGTCAGTTTTATGCAATGAAAACTATTTTATATAACAAATAATTATTTTTGCATCGCTTTATTCTGCGAGCTATAACTTTTTTATTTTTTTGCTGATGATGCTGTGTTGCAGCTCGTTTTTTGCGGGACAAGATGACATTTTCAGCGGTACCATGGATATTTATATGCGTCTTTTTGATCACGCGTTATTACACTTTTTGTTTGGCGGTATGATAATAAATCATTATTTTTTGCTTCGTTTTTTATTTTTATTTTTTAAGGGGTTCGCTAAAAGGGTTAACTAATGGGACAGTTTTATAGGGCGGGTCATTACGGACGCGGCGATACCTAATATGTGTACTTTTATTGTTTTTTTTTTTTATTATTTCCAAAAAATGGATTTATTGAGGGAATTTTTTTTTTTTTCTAATTTATTTGGCGATTTTTTTTTATTTATTTTTACATTTTTTTTTAATTTTTTTTTTACTTTATTACATAGTCCCAGGTGGGACATCACTGTCCTGTGTCAGATCGCTGATCTGTCACATCACAGATCACTGTGACAGATCAGCAATCTGTCACAGGCATTGAAGACTTCCTCTTGCCTGCGCTTTGCAGGCACTGAGGAAGCCAGCTTCCTCAGGTCCCCAAAGGCCCCCGTCGCCATCTTGGATTCGGGGGCCTGGAGGATAGGAGCCCCCGGCAGCAGCGCTGCACATTGCGCTGCCGTGGGGGGCTCAGGGAAGCACGGAGGGAGCCCCCTCCCTCCCGATGCTTCCCTTTAACTCCCGGTACACCGCAATCATGTTTGATCGTGGTGTGCAAGGGGTTAACGTGTCGGGGGCTGTCCGTGACCGCCCCTGACACATAGTGCCGGGTGTCAGCTGTGATAATCAGCTGACACCCGGCCGCGATCAGCGGCGCTCACCACGTGGGCGCCGCTGATCGCGGTAGACGTACTATCCCGTCCACGGTCATACGGGCCCAGGTACCGTGGACGGATAGTACGTCGGATGTCAGGAAGGGGTTAAAGCACCACTCAAGCTTTTTTTATTTTAGTGCTGGAGTGATGCCACTAATGTAAGCTCCCTGACCATAGAATTATACTCACCAGCTCTTCCTGGCACCTCTCTGGTCCAGCACCACCTTCCAATGCAAGTCTGTGAGACCCTTGTGTTGGCTCTCATAAACTTACATTGAGTTGTGACTACCAAATTGCCCAGCAATCACTGGTTGGTCTTATGCAGTCACATCCTGCACAAGACCAACCAAAGTGGCATCAAAAACAGATGAAGATGGCGGCTAGTAAGAATAATACTAGGAGCAGGGAGATTACATTAGTGCACCACTTTAGAGGTAAATTTAACGAAAACCCTGGAGTGGTGCTTTAGTCCTCATTATTATGGTGTGTATTGCTATTTACGTCTCTTTTATGTTTTATTCATACAATAAAAGGAGTTCCAATAAAATGATGACAAAAAGTGATCATTCAAAGAGCATTCATCATATATGTTATTGACAATGTCATTGAATTCTAAAGCCTCAGTGAAGACATCTTACTAGCCAATTTCGTCATGGCCTGAAGGTGCCATCTTTTTGAACAAGCAACCAGTATCATAATCTAAAAAGGCATAATTGGATAGTAACATAGATAATTAATGAATCGGTGACAGCTTCTGTAATTGGAATGTCCAGACTAATGCTTTAAACTTTGCAGTTACATTAGTGGAAAAGGCAAAATAAAATCTTTATTGAGAAGAAATGTTAATTGGTTTTTAAAGCCTACATTTAAAGAAAATCACTTAATTTGCTTTTTCTTACATTAACTAAATGCGAAGCTCTTCAATTAAATATAAAAGAGAATAATTATCTTGCTGAAAAGACTTTTGTAACAAAACATTATGACAATCCCACTTAAATGAAATACATTCTCTTTAATGTTGCTGTTTGCTTTGCATTTTTATAAATTGTGATTAAAAGAAAAAAGATTATTATGTTTGCATAGAATAGAGGAATTTGCCTCTTTGCAATCTTGCAAGTGATCTTAATGCCTGAATAGCATTTCCATACTTATTAGGTGTATTCCAGCATATTATAACTTCAAGTATACTGTTTGTATCATGTCCTTATTAATTACTAAAGTTCTCTGGATTAATTTTGCATTTATTTTATTCTCGACATAGAAAATTAAAGCTTTTCCGTCAGTCACATAACATAAAGAATGAGATAATTGTATAGGTGAAATATAATGTAAAAGCTGTTGCAGCAAAAGTCAAAGCCACAGCTTTATGCCACTCCTGGAAATCCATCGCAGAAACCAACTTCTCTCATTTAATCTAAAGGCTTTCTTGATTGCACATTCTTGACACTAAATATACAAATCCTTTATGAAGCCACTGTTCTGCTACTTGAGTACAGCAGAGAGAAGGAAATGTAGCAGTCTGAACCAATGATAAGAAAGTAAGCAGTAGTGTACTGCAGATTGTGGTAGACCACCTGACCGCTATTGACCTCTTGAGTTGGGGCCCGGAGTTGAACAGAACTGCTCCCTCTTCCCAGGTCGGTATTTAAATTTCAACATTGTCTGCATCATCAGATTGCACATACAGTTGAATGTAGTAGATGAAAAGTGAGGCTTCGACCTGTGCATCTGAGCACTGAGCATCAGAGCACCAATTGAGATGACATCACTGGGTCACGCCTACTGCACAGAGCCTCAGTTTGCATGCTTCATAGACCAGAACACACTCGGGAAACAGGGCTTAATGAGTAGTTTTTATTTTCTTTTTAACAGTCAGCACTTGTAGGGAGCAGTGGGGCCACTGTGTGTCTTGGTGAGGACTGCGGGGACATCATACTGTCTGGTGGGGACTATCACACTTGATACTGTGAGGGGTACTGTGGGGGCTATCATGCTGTGTGGTGTGAGGACCTGTGGGGGCCATCATACTGTGCAGAGTGTTGTAGGGTCATAATACTGTGTAAGGAGGCATAATACTGTATAAGAATGGCTGTTGGGGCCATCAAAGCATTTGATGTGGGGCTGTGAGGGCATCATACAGTGTGTGGGAGGTTGTGGATACATCATTGTGTGGAGAGATGTGGGGCTATTGTACTGTGTGGGTGGAGCTTCGGGGGCACTCATACTGTGTGGGGGTTAATAGAGGGAGTCCATCATATCGTGCTATTATGTGGTGAGTGCTGTAGAAGCCATCATACTATTTAGGGGGCTGTGGGAGCATCATGTGTGGCGCCCCTGAGGATTCAGTTGCCACAGAGGTACTGCACCTCCTCCTGACGTGTGGTACCCCACCATCCAGGTGAGTTGGAGGCTCCTAACCACGCTCCAACACTCGCATCCCACACAACATGGTAGTTCAGCAAAGCCACATTGCGGCTCCCTGCTTGGAGTGTAGCAGAGCACCTTTGGTGGCTCCCTGCTTGGAACACGAAACGTGCTGGGAGGCGGGTGGAGTTTAGAATACATAAAGAGCGGGAAGGTTTAGGTTTTCAGTCAGTCAGTCAGTGAGGGAGTCGGAGAGAGAGTCACTTGGAGAGGAGTGAGGATTCCTGGAAGAGGGATAGAGGAAGGAGTGCTGCAGCTGCCTCAGTGATCTGAGCCAGCTGGCACAGGAAAGGAAAGAAGGAGAAAGACATTGGACTGAAACCTGATCTTCTATGAGAGAGAGAGATTAGTACGGAATGAAGGAGTAAAAGGGAACAGAGAGGACGTGGGTTAGAGGAGAACCCTCCCTAGTTCTAAGCGCAAGGCCAGGGCCTGGTCCCCGAGGTTGTATGGATACTGAAGGTCCTGCAGCAGACACCGGTGGAGAAGTGGGCTGTAAATGCACTACTCCCATCTAAGACTTGGGGGCACAACAGCAACGTGAATAGTGAGCTGGGACTCAGGAGAGAGTAGTCCCCGAAGCAGGCTATAGCTGTCTGCTGTACAAGTAGAGTTCTTGGGAACAACTGTCAGGAAGCACTCAAGTGTAACTCAGTACTAGGAGTACTTCACACTTAAAAGCGCTATAAGAGGAGACATTCAGAAAGGCACATGTTGGCGGAGTGTTGGAAGGGAGCATTCCATCTGATCGGGAGGTTGACTGAGTCCCTGACCCAGAGGACACAGCACGGAGGCAGGCATCTGTGTGTGCTTCAGACTGTGAGTAAAGCTTTGGAACTGCACGCCCTGGTGTCCTCCAATTATTCCTGCGCCAACACACCCTGTACCACTACATCTGGGTATCAGCTTCTACACCGCCTGCACCTCTCCTCTGCCCCTACATCTACACTGCCCTGGGGCTACAGCTCCACCTGTGGGGAGCTTCACCATCTTGGCTGCAACACACCACCAGCCCCAGAGAATCTGCATGCAGCGTCGGCCCAACATCCCACTTGCCGAACACCACAGGTGGCGTCATGAACTATTCCATTAACTACAAACCACCATTCAACACACCTGATTACTTGGGCGCCCAGGGCCACGGACCAGGTCACCGCTGCTGTGACACATCCCCCTGACACCGGCCCGGTACCGAGTACCCAACGGCCCTGGGAGGGCGACCCACATGCTTTGTAATGAAATGTGGGTGCTCATCATATTGTATGTGTGGGGCTTAAGGGAAACTTCATACTGTATGAGGGGCTGTGGAAGCTATTATATTATGTGTGGGGCCATCTATGGGGGCCATCATACTGTAGGAAGAGGCTTGAAGTGTTATCATACTCTGAAGAAGGTTATAGGGGACCATTATCCTGTGTAGGGGGCTGTGGAAACTATCGTACTGTGTGTGTGGTGGGGGTCTATGAAAGCTATCATACTTTGTGAGGACTCTACTAGCATTATATTGTGTGGAGGCATGATACTGTGTAGGAGATCATGTGTAGAGAGCTGTGGGGGCATCACACTGTGGGAGGAATTATACTGCATGGAAGTTTGTGAGGACTTCATACTGTATAGCGGGTCTGGGGAAATCATACTGTATGGGTCAATGTGAGAATATGATACTGTGTAGGGGTCAAAAAACATGGGGGTATCATTCTGTGTGGGGGAAATCATGCTCTATCGGCATCATACTGTATTGAGAATCACTGTGGGGATCTCAATGTGGTGGAACTGTAGAGGCATCAATCTGTGGTTGATCACTGTTGAGGCCTTAAAACGTGTGTGGGAGAACTGTTGGAATATCCTACTATGTGTGGGAGCACTGTAGAAGCATCATGCTGTATTTAGGGCTGTTGGAGCATTTTACTGTGTTAGGGGAATGTGGTGACCTTATTCTATTTGTGGTCAGCGTGGCAGCATCATACTTTGTTTATGGGTACTGTGAGGTTATCATACTGTAGTTGATACTGAGGGGTAATTCACTGTGGGCGTATCATACTGTGTATAGGAGTGTTTTTTGGGGGGTCATACTTTGAGGGTCATAAAAAGGGTATTGTAGTCACAAAGTCTGTAATGCACTGTGGAATTAATGGCGCTATATAAATGAGTAAAATAAATAAATAAAGAGAATTATAGTGGTTGAGAACACTAAGGGGATTCAGTAGGGGAAAAATTACTATTCATGTGCTGTAATACATGTCTGATTTGGTGGACTACGGTGGACCTGCATGTTTTTTGTTTTTTTTAATAAAGTGGTGAACCAGGGAAACTGTCAGGGAGTGTGTATTTTAATAAAGTATTTTTTTGTGTTTTTTTTGTATTACTGGGTTAGTAATGGGGGTGTTTGATAGACACATTTCCATTTAATAACGTCAGGACTTGACTTTAGCTGTGTTTTTGGACAGTTGTTCACAGCTGATGCCAACCCATAGCCCCAGTACCCGAGGGCAATCGGGAAGAGTAAAGGCATAGCGCTAAAATTGGCGCATCTTCTGTGAGGGCTGGTATTTTGGGGCTGGGAAGGGCCCAATAACCATGGACCTTCTCAGCCTGATAATGTCAACTCACAACTGTCTGCTTTACCTTTGCTGGCTACCAAAAATTGGGGGACCCCACATTTTTTTTCATTTATTTGATTAATACATGCACAGTAAGCTACACATGCCAGGCACTAATTATATATCTCACAGATATCTATCTACCTTGTTGCACATCTTAAATACCTAAACATCTCTAATTTCTATTCTGCATTCTATTCCAGTATATGTGACACAGATGGCCTTATGTCTAGTGCTGCATGGCATGCTTTGCACGCCGCTATCTCTGTCATTTTCCATCTACAGATGTGCACCAGAGCACATGAACTATCACATGATCTACCAAAGGGAGTCATGTAACATGTCACGTGATACATCAAGTAATTGGGGGGGCTCACACCTTTTGGACTGCCCGGGGCCCTTGATACTTTTAATCCGCCGTTGTGTACAAGCCTTATTTATAACCAATACAGTACAGAAATGTTAGCTGGGAATATAAGACTAATCTGGCACTTCTATTTCTTACATTATAAAATGTCTGTATTTTAGTTTTACAATTTAGAAGTTTGCAGACATTCACATTTCTACTATATTCACATTTTACGCAGGGAAATGAACCATTAAATTAACAAGTAGAAATCATCCCCTGTTGCTCTATAAAGAAGATGAAAAGTTTTCAGCGCTTCCATTTACTCTCACACCTGTTCCCTTCATTGGACAGCAAATCTCTCTAAACAGAACAGTGAATATGAACCTCGGAGGTATTATAAGATATAAGGAAGAATGTACTTTACAACTAAATAACAAATAGAATGAAGGGAAAATCCTGGCAGTTCACTGCAATGATTGTTGCTTCTGATTAATTCTTATTTCTTTATCTATTTTGGGATACTCTCAGGGACTTTAGGAATGTGGAGACGTGCTGTTTGGAAAGAAGTGCCTATAAAAAGGATGTGCTTGACTAAAATGAAGTATGCTTTAATGGGAAATATTTTGCTTCCCAATAAGAAAAAAAAAGTCTTAAATACTTCACATAAAGAGCTTAGACTGGGTCATGGAAAAGGCATGTTTGCTTCGTACAAATATTCAACCCGTTCTGTAAAATTCAACATCAATCTTGCCGAACAATTTCAGTTTACTATGCAATACGTGCATCACAGAGAGAGCACATTAACCCTAGTCATAAATGTCACTGTTCTCTGGACTTGCCTTATGTAACAAAAATGTGAACATAGCATCAAGTATATTTCATGGCTCACTTGATGCTCCAGGTTTGTAACTTGCACTGAGGTCCTTGAAAAAAAGGCTGACAAAATACAAAAAAGTGAACTAGACTGTGAGATTGGGGACCTCCGGAAGTGAACCCTCAGGACCGCGACGACGAACCTTCCTCGGGTGAGCTGACCAGGTGGACCACCTATAAAGGGAGCGTTAGGGGCAGACCCAAGGGAGACTATCGCCGTGGAAGCTGATACCTGGGAACAGCCGGGAGAGTATGCAGGCAGGAAAGTGCAGGCGACCAGATGGGAGATGGTGACGGCCACAGGGATGGCTGCAGAGACTGCGGGAACGGCGATGGACAGCAGACGTGAAATGGCAATGGTGGGCGGCAGGAACCGGTACAGGACGAGACACAGGAGCAGGAAGACGGAGGCAGGAACGGATTGGATCTAGGAGGGAACACAGGAAAGTCACAAACAGGGAAGACAGCGGAGGCCACGGAGTGGTACACAACGCAGAGACAAAGAGGAACGCAGGAGCGCGTGGACCCGATACCACAAATGATAGTCAGGCAGCAAGCATAGGGTGAGGCTGCCTGATATAGGGCATGCTGGTGAACTTCCGGGTCAGAGTGCAGCTGTACCATGGGGCCAGGAGATAGGACACCAGGTCTAGGGGGCGGCGTATTTAGCTGTACGCCTGTGTCAAGGAGCAGGGGCCGGCCGCAGGAAGGATGATTGACAGGTGCCAGCTGAGGGGGCAGAGCGAGAGGACCGCACGCGCCGGTGAGCCCCAGGCGATGTGGAGGCATGGGAGGCGGCGGGAACCGAAGGTGCCACAAGTGGTGGAGCCGCAGCATCGGCAGATGAAGCGGCAGTGACAGGAGCCCGGGCAGAGGTAGCAGGGACAGCGGCGGTCGGGACAGCGGCCGCAGACGCCGCAGAGTAGGCCAGAGCCGGGAAGGTGAGCGTGCCAGGCGCCGGGGAGGAGGTGAGCGTGACATAGACAAAACAGAACAAAGCAAAAAGACAAAATTATAAAAGTAAAAATGATATAACATTGAAAGGGGCTTCTATATTTTAGGTCACTTGCGCCATAATTTGTTTCATGAACATAAAAAAAGACTAATTTCCATTGATGTGTTAGATCAAATTGTCATCATTGGTCAGTAATATGTCAGTTTTTGCCATCAGTGTGTCATCTATTTTTTAAAGCAAAAAAATAAATTAATAGAGGTTTTTCAATCTTCTCCTAGCAGTCAGTAAAAAGTAAAATATTAACAGCACTATGTTGGAAGTAGGATGCCATAAGTGAGTAATCCATAAGGGTCAATCAAAATACATAGTAAGGAGTTTCCACGACAATTCTCAACCTTGCTACATCCGGAGGAAGTGAAGAGAGGTGATATCAGTAACGTGAGCGCTACACATAGCCTTTGAAACACAATGAGAGTAGCGTGAAAACCCGGCTGCGGTGATGAGCGGTGACATCATTAAGGTTACCAGAGTTCACTGCCGGCAGTTCTCACGTTAACCTCTGTGTGAGTCGGCAATGTTTGACTTGCGGTAAGCTTACTGATGTCACGCTGTGAGTGTTGACGTCAGTAAGGTTAAAGCAGTTTACAGTTCATCCATGTGCCATCAGAGTTCAGTGTGTGGCAAGCATTTGCTCCATGCTGCTGGAAAAAAAGGACATCTGTTGATTTTTCATATGGCCACACGATCAATGCGAAAAAAAACTAACGTGCACCTCTATTGAATACAATGGGTGTGCATGTGTCCATATTTACGGTCCTTAACCCCTTTCTGACATATGATGTACTCTCCTGTCCAGGTGCCCTGGGAACCTATGACAGTGGATGGGATAGTATGTTATAGCGCTCATGGGGCACTCCCGCTCCCAGCACATTAACCCCTGGCACACTGCGATCAAACATGATCTCAGTGTTCCGGGGGCATAAGGTTGTATCACGCAGGGAGGGGGCTCCCTGCTTGCTTCCCTGAGACCCTAAGAATGATGTGCTTGCGTTGTTCTGAGAGCCTCATCCCTGCAGGCCCCCGGATCCAAGATGGCCGTGGGGCCTTCTGGGTACTGCAGGGAGGTGACTTTCTCAGTGCCTGCTGAGAGCAGGCGCTGAGAAGCCTCCTACACTGCCTGTCAGATCGCTGATCTGACACAGTGCATTGCAAAGTGTCAGATCAGTGATTTGACAATATATAGTAATGTCCCCCTGGGACAATGTAATAAAGTAAAAAAAAGTGTAAAAATAATTTAAAAAAAATTCCTAAATAAATAGTAGAAAAAAAAAAATCTTCCCTAATAATTTTTTTTTGTAAATAAAAACACAAACAATAAATGTACACATATTTAGCATCGCCGTGTTTGTAACGACCCGCCCTTTAAAACTGTCACACTAGCTAACCCCTTTAGTGAACCCCTTCAAAAAAAAAGAAGGCAAAAATCAATGCTTGATCATCATACCGCCGAACAAAAAGTGCAATAACACGCGATTAAAAAGATGTATATAAATAAACTTGGTACCGCTGAAAACGTCATCTTGTCCTGTAAAAAAGAGCTGCCATATAGCGCCATCAGTGAAAAAATAAAAAAGTTATAGCTCGCAGAGTAAAGCGATGCAAAAATAATTATTTTTATATAAAATTATTTTTATTGTACAAAAGCGCCAAAACATAAAAAAATTATATAAATGAGGTATTGCTGTAATCATACTGACCTACTGACCCGAAGAATAAAACTGCTTTATCAATTTTATCACATGCGGAAAGGTGTAAACGCCCCCCTCCAAAAGAAATTCATGAATTGCTGGTTTTTGTTCGTTCTACGTCCCAAAAATCAGAATAAAAAGCAAGAAAAAAAAGTAATGTGCCCAAAAATGGTTCCAATGAAAACATCAACTCGTCCCGCAAAAAGTAAGACCTCACATGACTCTGTGGGTCAAAATATGGAAAAATTATAGCTTTCAAAACGTGGTGATGCAAAAACTATTTTTGCAATAAGTGTCTTTTAGCGTATGACAGCTGCCAAACATAAAAAACAACTATAAATAGTAAATTAAACCCCCCTTTATCACCCTCTTAGTTAGGGAAAAATAATAAAATAAAAAAAAATGTATTTATTTCCATTTTTCCGCTAGGGTTAGGACTAGGGTTAGGGTTGGGATTAGGGGTGTGTTGGGGTTAGGGTTTGAGTTAAAATTGGGGGGTTTCCACTGTTTGGGCACATCAGGGGCTCTCCAAACGCAACATGGCATCTGATCTCAATTCCAGCTAATTCTGCGTTGAAAAAGTCAAACGGTGCTCCTTCCCTTCCAAGCTCTGCTATGCGCTCAAACAGTGGTTTACCCCCAAATATGGGGTATCAGCCTACTCAGGACAAATTGCACAACAACGGTTGGGGTCCAATTTCTCCTGCGACCCTTGGGAAAATAAAAAATTGGGGGCAAAAAATCATTTTTGTTGAAAAAAATATGATATTTTATTTTTCTTGCTCTATGTTAAAAACTTCTGTGAAGCACTTGGGGGTTCAAAGTGCTCACCACACCTCTAGATAAGTTCCTTGGGGGTCTAGTTTCCAAAATGGTATCACTTGTGGGGGGTTTCCACTGATTAGGCACATCTGGGGCTCTCCAAACGCAACATGACACTGCAGACCATTCCATCAAAGTCTGCATTCCAAAATGTCACTACTTCCCTTCCGAGCCCCAACGTGTGCCCACACAGTAGTTTTCTCCCACATATGGGGTATCAGTGTACTCAGGACAAATTGGACAACAACTTTTGGGGTCCAATTTCTCCTGTTACCCTTGGGAAAATAAAAAAATTGGGGACTAAAAGATCATGTTTGTGGAAAAAAATATGATTTTTTTATTTTCACGCCCGGGCGTTATAAACTTCTGTGAAGCACTTGGGGTTTCAAAGTGCTCACCACACAATTAGATAAGTTCCTTGGGGGGTCTAGTTTCCAAAATGGGGTCATTGCTGGGGGTTTCCACTGTTCAGTCACATCAGAGGCTCTCCAAACGCGACATGGTGTCCGATCTCAATTCCAGCCAATTTTGCCAATTTATAGGTTTTTTTTTTCGCATTAAGGCCAGTTTTGTCTAAAGTTAATCAGTAAACACATTCTTGTTTGGAATAGTACATTTTTCATAGAATAATTAAAAACCTATTGAACAGCTGCAACCAAATTATTTAAAGCTCAATTGATTTTCATGTAAGCTGTAGGTACCAATGGGAACAATAAATTGTTAAGTCTGGGTGATCGCCTCTTCCTCAAAAAAACATCTTCTATAAATAATTGATAAGTAGAGCATAGAGTGATACAGATAACATACACTGTAGGGGACACAAGGATGTTGCGACTCAGGGATGTTATACAAAGCATGAAAAAAATACACACAGTAGAGACATAGCAGCAGAATAATAAACATAGGGTCATAATGCAGTGATAATGCATGCAGTAACATCACAGTAAAGAGGTTTTTATTTTACTTATATAGCACCATTAATTCCACAGCACTTTACAGACATCATTATTACTGTCCCCACAGGGGCTCATAATCTACAACTGCATTTTATCAGTATGCATTTGGAGTGTGGGAGGAAACCCACGCAAACAGAACATACAAACTCCTTGCAGATGTTGTCCGTGGTGGGATTTGAATCGGCAGTGCTAACCACTGAACCAACGCGCTGCCCAGGTATCAAATAATGATGTTCCAGAAAAAAAATGATCATTTTGTTACAATAGTCACAATACAGCGATAATAAACAGTGATGTCTGAGCACAAATAAAAAAATAATTATATAAATTTCATCCAATAAGTCTGGTGCTGTACATATTTAGTGCTACTGGGTGCCAATTGATGAAGGAGTCACATCCTCAATGCAAGGTAGGAGGGATGATAAAGTGGGGCAAATTGAAGCAAGAATCAGTTAGAAATATAGTTTACTAGCTGAAGAGCCCAGTGTTGCCCGGGCATAGATACCGATAGAAATTGCACTAATTGCAATAAAGCGTATCGTATAGATGTGGCGCCCCCAGGAGTATGGTCGCCACGGTGGCATTGCCTTCCTCCAGGGAGGGTGATGTCAGGCTTGGAAGCAATGAAGGGTCTCTCTAGCAGTTAACAATAATGTGGCGCCCCTGAGGCTCAGTCGCCTCAGAGGTACTGCACCTTCTCCTAAGGTGTAGTGCCCCACCAACTAGGTAAGTTGGGAACTCCTTTCCACACTCCAACACCTGCACCCACACAAAGGATAGTTCAGCAATGGACCAGATGCTTAGAGGATAGCAGAGCACCTTTCGTGGGTCCTTGCTTCGTAACATGAGATGTGCTGGGAGGTGGGTGGAGTTAGGTATAAAAGAGTGGGAAGGTTTAGAATTGGGGTTCTGATCAGTCTGGAGGAGAGTCTGAGTGAGAGAGCAGGCTGACAAGAGGTCAGCCTGAGGGGAGCTCAAGGCGGAGGAAGACAGTCAGTCAGGCGAGGCTGAGGACTGGTCTTAGAGGAACGAGCTCCCTAGAAAGGAACAGAAGGAGAAAGACGGAGAACTGCAACCTAAGCTTCCATAAGAGAGAGAAGGAACAGCGTGGAACGAAGGAGTAGGAGAACAGAGAGGAGTTGTTGGTTGGAAGAGGATCCCTGCCTATAGGTTTTCAGCGCAAGGCCGGGGTCCGGTCCCCGAGGTTGTATGGACACTTATGGTTCTGCAGCAGTACTTGGCTGTAAATGCACTACTCCCATCCAAGACTTGGGACACAACAGCAACACGGATAGAGAGCCGGGATCCAGGAGGTCCCTGATCAGGCTACAGCTGTCTGTCATACAAGTAGAGTTGTTAGAAACATCTACACTGCCCTGGGACAACAGCCCTGCCTGTGGAGGGCTATACCACCATTGCTGCATCCCACCATCTGTCCCAGAGGATCTGTCAGCGGCGTCGGCTTGGCATCTCCCTTGCCGAACACCACAGGTGGTGTCACGAACTATTCAATTCCATTAACCACACACCACCATTGACATTGGGCACCAAGGGCCACGGACCGGGTCACAGCTGCCGTGATACTTTCCCCCTGACACCGGCCCGGTACCGAGTACCCCACTGCCCTCGGACTGGAGGGCGACCCAATAACATGCAACACAGTTCCCACTCCGGGCCAGCAGAGGGAGCTCTGAACCAGAATTGGGGGAGGAGTGCTCTCTGAGGGCCAGGAAAGGAAATTAGTCAGTTCTGTAAGGAGGGCAAAGTGTGTATACGTGGAGAGAGAAGCTGGGGGACTGAGCAGAGTTGAGAGCTCGTTCCCAGCTGGAGCGCATGATCTGGAGCCTGGTCTCCACGGATGTATGGATACTGACAGTCCTGCAACAGAAACCATAGGAATAGGAAGCTGTAAATGCTCTATTCCCACCTAAGACTCGGAGGCACAACAGCAACGGGTGAGCCAAGAGAAGAGATAGAAGGCTACAGCTGTCTGCCGTATGAGGTAGATCTGAGAGGAAACAAGAAGGAGGAACTTCAGTGTAACACAGTACTGGATGTACCTCAAGTAAGCGCTAGGAAGGAGACTACACAACTTATCTGCATAGAGAGATTCCTGAGTTGCTTCCAGGCTAATCAGCTCCTGTGCCATCTGTAATCTGGACCCTGGACTGCACTTACAAAGTAAAGGTAAAGAAACTACATTCTGCTGTGTCTTTCCCTTCTTTCTGCAACTTCTCCAGCACTGCTACATCTCTCTGCCAGACACTGCACCCTCTTCCCCAACACCGATCTACACTGCCCTGGGACTACAGCCCTGCCTGTGGAGGGCTACACCATCATTGCTGCACCACACCATCTGTCCCAGAGGATCTGTCTGCAGCGTCGGCTTAACGTCTTCATTGCCGAATACCACAGGTGGCGTCACGAATCATTCATTAATAAACTTTATTCCATCACTCATCACTTCATCCCTTTTACATGGGCGCCCAGGGCCACGGACCGAGTCACCGCTGCTGTGACATTCCCCTCTGAGAGACCGGCCCGGTACCGAGTACCCCACAGTCCTGGGAGGGCAACCCATTTTGGCGTCACGAGCAGGATTTACGGAGCCCGGTACCCCTGGGTCCTGTGTGCCAGAGACTGTGTTGTGCGCATTAGACTGTTTGTATCATTGCCGCCATTATCCCGCTGCTTGGCGGACGTGGGAACCCAAAGAGGTGGGCCTTCGTGGGTTGGAGCCAGCCGAAGAGCGTGAACGGGAAGAGGCCATCGCGCGAGAGGTGGGAGGAGCAGAGGCCTGCAGCCCCGATCATCCAGCCTGCAACGTTGCAGCCGGTAAGCCTGCTCAACCCCGGGGCCTTGTTAACATTAACTGGGGGGGAAGAGAATGTCGGAGGCACGCGCCGATGCAGCGGCGGATGCTCCCGCCAACCCCTCAGTGCCGCAAGATGCAGGGCCCAACGCGGCTGCGGCTCCAATAGCACCCACCGCAGCGGTCCCCATAATGCCGCTGTCTATGCCTTACATATCGGTAGCAGTATGGCTACAGCAGTATTCAGGGGAGTCACATACCCTGAGTGACTTCAAAGAGAGACTGTGCAGTTTGTTTGAAGTGTATCCTCTGTCTGAAAGCCAGAAGGTGAACATCCTTATTGGGCAGCTAACAGGTGCAGCACAGAGAGAAGTAAAAGCCTGGCAGGACACTGATAAAGAGACTGTTAAAAAGATCCTGGCTAAGCTAAGAAGCACCTTTGACACCCTCACTGCAGCTGAAATCGAGATGAGATTCTTTGGGTGTAAGCAGAAAGCGCTGGACAGTATACGGGACTATGTTCTTAACCTGCAGGAGGCGCTGCGAGCTGTCAAGCAGATTGACCCAGACAGTGTGAAAGATGGAGACGGACTGTTAAAGGAGCAATTCATTGAGGGACTCCTATCCAGTACCCACAGAGCACAGCTGCGCATCATAGCCCTACAAAACCCTGACCTAGACTTTGCTGATTTAAAAGACAGGGCTATCCGGGTGCTGCATGAACCAAATGTCAGCCGCCCAGCGCCCTCTAGGCGCAAAGCGATTACATACCACCAGGAAGTAACATCTTTCCCTTCCATCCCTGTGGAGGCTGATGCACAGACTCTGGACAAAGATCCATCTGCAGAACTGCATCTTTAGGTCCAGGAGTTGACCAAGTATATGGCTGCACTTACTAAAACCGTGCAGTCCCTGCAGGTATCCTCCAAGGAGAAGATCCAGCTGGCTTCCAGTCCAGAGGATGTTCCTTGGCTAAAGAAGAAGAGGATCCTGCCACTTTGGAACAACGATCGCTATGACCAGGACGGACGTCCCATCTGTCGTCACTGCCACAAGACAGGCCATATCGCAAGATTCTGTTATTTAAATGAGCAACCCCTGGAGCAGAGGGCCAACCCCCAGGAGTAGGACCACAAGGCCAAAAGAACTGGCGAGCTAAGTATGTTGGAGGGAGACTGGTCCTCCCAGTGGTGATTGACGGTATCCCCATGAACGCTTTGCTGGACACTGGCTCCCAGGTGACAACTATTCCCTATATCCTTTACAAGCGGTATTGGGCTGATTCTGAACTTACTCGCGGCCCAAGTGATGAACTCACAGTAGTTGCTAGTAATGGTCAGTCTTTACCGCAAGTGGGATGTAAGGAAATTACTGTTAAAGTGGGTCGAGTAGAGTTAAAGTCTCAGGGTCTGATAGTTGTGGATATTGATCGACGAGAATGTAACCCAATGATGACTCTTGGTACCAATGTGATTGAAAATTGTCTTTCCGAGGTTATTGTCTTGTTGAAACAGGTGGCTGAGACTGCTGGTTCCAGTGAACGAGTCCTGCAGAAGGAGATCCGAGCCCTGATGCAAAGACAGCAGGTAGAACTCTCTGGCGGAGAAATTGGCAGCGTCAGAGTGAGTGATTCTTTCCCAATTGCAATACCCCCCAGATGTGAAATGTTGATTTGGTGTCAGGCAGCCATAGGCCTCAGAGGAAAAGATTACCAGGCAATGGTAGAACCAGTGTACTCTGATAGCAGGCCCACTGTCCTGACAGCCAGAGGGGTAGTTGATGTCCGTAGAGGGAGGGTACATGTAAGCCTCTTGAATTGTGGGGAGAAGGAGGCCACAGTTGCTAAGCTGCTTACTGTCAGTAACAATGCAATACGGGCAGCAGAGCCCTTGGTCTCATCTGACCAGGTGGAGGACAATGGTTCTGTAAAGCATCTGGAGGAATGGTGCCAGCAACTGCAGGTGGGAACTGACTCCACCCATTCATACCAAAAGAATGGGGTTTACAGAGTGACTCAGGAGTATGAGCGGGTATTCAGTAAACACCCTCTAGATTTTGGGAAGGCAAAAGGGGTTCAACCCCATATCCTCACTGGAGACCATCCACCCATAAAAGAAAGGTACCGGCCTATACCCCCAACACAATACCAGTGTGCCAAAGGTATGTTGTGGGAAATGAAGGAGGCTGGGATGATCAGAGACAGTTGTAGCCCGTGGGCAGCCCCAATAGTCTTTGTGAAAAGAAAGATGGTACCATGAGAATGTGTGTTGACTACAGAAAAATTAACAGCATTACAAATAAAGATGCCTACCAATTGCCAAGAATTGAGGAGTCATTAGCTGCACTTAAAACTGCTAACTATTTTTCCACCTTAGATCTCACTAGTGGGTATTGGCAGGTTCCCGTGGCAGAGGCAGACAAGGAGAAAACAGCGATTACCACAGCAATGCGTCTCTGTGAGTTCAACTACATGTCATTCGGGCTCTGCACCGCTCCAGGGACATTCCAACGGCTAATGAAATGCTGTCTTGGACACAAGAACTTCGAGACAGTCCTGTTGTACCTTGATGATGTCATTGTTTTCTCCAAGACTTATGAAGACCATCTGAAGCACCTGGCTGAGGTGTTTGAAGCATTGTCCAACTTTGGACTGAAGGTGAGGCATTCCAAATGCCACCTCCTGAAGCCCAAGGTTCAGTACCTCGGTCATGTAGTGAGTGCAGAAGGTGTGGCACCGGATCCTGACAAAGTCACAGTCATCCGGGACTGGCAGAAGCCCAGCAACCTCCATGAAGTACGTCAATTCCTCCAGCTGGTATGCTACTACTAAAGGTTCATCAAAGGCTTCACTGAGATAGCCACTCCTATGCAAAATCTTCTGGTGGGTCAGCCCAAGAAGGCCAGAAAGCAGAATCCTACATTTGAATGGAATGAGGAGCTGGAGAGGTCCTTCACTTGACTGAAGATGGCTCTCACAGGAGATGAAGTTCTGGCCTACCCAGATTATGACCAACCCTTTGTGTTGTATACTGATGCCAGCAACGTGGGACTTGGAGCAGTACTGTGACAGGTACAGAATGGTAAAGAAAGAGTGATCTCCTACGCCAGCAGGAAGCTTCGCCCTACTGAAAGGAACCCTGACAACTACAGTTCCTTCAAGCTTGAGTTCCTCGCTATAGTCTGGGCTGTGACTGAACGATTCAAGCATTACCTAGCTTCAGCCAAGTTTTGCCATCTTCACGGACAACAACCTGTTGACTCACTTGGAAACTGCCAAGCTAGGTGCACTGAAGCAGCGATGGATGGCTCGACAGTCTAACTTTGAATTCACCATCAAGTACCAAGCAGGGCACAAGAATGCCAATGCTGATGCGCTGTCCAGAATGCCCAATCTGCCAGATGCAGGAGAAGACTCTGAGGCACTTGAAGAAATAGAGTTACCTGCCTTCCACCGGCCAATTGCGGCCCTATGTGCCCAAGGAGTGAGAAACAGATGGTCTGGCTTGAAAGAGCGACCCCGCAGTCTGCCTGGTGAAGGAGCTACTGTCGCAAGCTGACTCACGCCCAGAGTCGGATGCTCCTGAAGAAACCCAGCAGTTGTGGAAGGAAAGAGGCCGGCTGTTCATCTATGAAGGAAAGCTGTGGAGTATCAATGCCCGCACTCACGAGTAGGTCTGGCAGGTGGTAGTCCTGAAGAGAGAGGCATCAATGGTCTTGGAAGCATATCACAATGGATCTGGACACTTCGGATGGAAGAAGTTGGAGGCCTTGCTCCGAGAGAGATTCTACTGGGCTAGTATGAGGAAAGCCATTGAAAATTGGTGTCGGGAGTGTGGACAATGTAACCTGCGCAGAAAGGACCATAACAGCCAGCGAGCTCCTTTGCAGCCAATAATAACCAAACAACCACTTGAGTTGGTCGCCCTGGACCATGTGAAGCTGGTCCAAAGCCGTTCAGGCTGCATTTATGCTCTTACCGTCGTTGACCACTGCTCAAGATTCTTGGTAGTTGTGCCTGTCAAGGATCAAACAGCCAGGACAGCAGCCAGACCCTTCCAACAGCACTTTTGTCGACCACACGAATACCCCGAGCGAGTGCTTACAGATCAAGGTCCAGCCTTTGAGGCGGAAGTGTTCCAGGAATTCTGTAACTTGTACGGTTGCAAGAAGACCAGGACAACACCATACCATCCACAGACCAATGGCATGTGTGAAAAGATGAACTAGGTGGTGATCGACCTACTGAAGACCTTGCCTTTGGAAGAGAGGAATCTGTGGCCAGAAAAGTTGCCAGATCTGGTAGACCTTTAGAACCACATTCCTGTGAATTCCACCAACTGCACTCCATCCTACCTAATGAGAGCGAGGCCTGGTAAGCTGCCTATTGATTTGGATATGGGAGTCCTTACACCTGAGGTGATGTCACCAGATGCTGACTGGGACACAGGGAGGCAGCAACAGTATTGAAGAATACAAGAGTGTGTAGAAAAGAGTCTAGCTCAGGCAAGACAAAAACAAGAAAGGCACTACAATCACCATGCACCTGCAGTTCCCTTGTCACCAGGAGAACAAGTCCTAAAAAGGAAGAGGAGGA
Source organism: Dendrobates tinctorius (assembly GCF_039654945.1). Taxonomy (NCBI): domain Eukaryota; kingdom Metazoa; phylum Chordata; class Amphibia; order Anura; family Dendrobatidae; genus Dendrobates; species Dendrobates tinctorius. The sequence continues at coordinate 12,338,442 of NW_027361712.1, read as the reverse complement.
TGCATAAATTAGATGACCAATGGGAAGCTGAACCCTACACCATCCTATCATCAAACTTTGACAACACCAAAGTGTGCCTTATCAGTAAGGATAGAGGAGAAACATCATCAGCAGTATCGAGGGATCATCTGAAATTGTGCCCTGACCAGTTAAAAGAAAGAATGGAAGAGCAAAACAACATCCAACCCATAGAGGAAGAAGAAAAGGCCAGCACTGTACTTGGAGAATTCCCTGCAAATTGGACTAGAGTGAATCAAGCCATAGTGGTGCCAGTTTTGACCTTTCCCCAACTGGTAGTACAAGAAGAAGTGACTCAAGATAACTCTGAAAATCAGGAAGTTCAGGTAGCAGATGCCACACCAGCAGTGGAGCCAGAGAATCCTCGCCTTGCCAGTGGTGAATCTGTCATGCCCATGGTGAGTCTAAGAGTTTGCAGACAGCTACTACCCAGTTTACCCACAGTGAGTAGAAGTGGTCCTAGGAAATCTAGTATCCCTGTGCTACGCAGAACCACCAGTATTGTAGCCAGTACAGTACACACTACCCCAGTGGTTAGCACCAGACAACCAGTGAGATCCCCAACAACACCAGTGCTACGTAGGTCTGTCCATAGTACCCAAGGTATTCCACCCCTCAGATATCGTGTATAAATCCATTAATTGCACAACAACCTTTGGGGTCCAATTTCTCCTGTGACCCTTGGGAAAATAAAAAATTGGCGGCAAAAAATCATTTTTGTGGAAAAAAATATGATATTTTATTTTTCTGGCTCTATGTTACAAACTTCTGTGAAGCACTTGGGGGTTCAAAGTGCTCACCACACATCTAGATAAGTTCCTTGGGGGGTCTAGTTTCCAAAATGGTGTCACTTGTGGGGGGTTTCCACTGTTTAGGCACATCAGGGGCTCTCCAAATGCAACATGACACCCGCAGACCATTCCATCAAAGTCTGCATTCCAAAATGTCACTACTTCCCTTCCGAGCCCCAACGTGTGCCCAAACAGTAGTTTTCTCCCACATATGGGGTATCAGTGTACTCAGGACAAATTGGACAACTCTTGGGTTCCAATTTCTCCTGTTACCCTTGGGAAAATAAAAAATTTGGGGACTAAAAGATCATGTTTGTGGAAAAAAATATGATTTTTTTATTTTCACGCCCGGGCGTTATAAACTTCTGTGAAGCACTTGGGGTTTCAAAGTGCTCACCACACAACTAGATAAGTTCCTTGGGGGGTCTAGTTTCCAAAATGGGGTCATTGTTGGGAGTTTCCACTGTTCAGTCACATCAGAGGCTCTCCAAACGCGACATGGTGTCCGATCTCAATTCCAGCCAATTTTGCGTTGAAAAAGTCAAACAGCGGCCTTATAACTTCCTTACTTATTAAGTAATTTGTGTGCCATTTCTCTGTGATTTAAGGGCATGAAAATTCAAATTTGGAAAATTGCAAAATTTTCAAATTTTTCGCCAAATTTCCGTTTTTTTCACAAATAAACACAAGTTATATCAATTAAATTTCACCACTAACATGAAGTACAATATGTCACGAGAAAACAATGTCAGAATCACCGGGATCCATGGAAGCATTTTTTATTACCTCATAAAGGGACAGTGGTCAGAATTGTAAAAATTGGCCTGGTCATTAACATGCAAACCACCCTTGGGGATAAAGGAGTTAAAAAATGATCTATAGGTTTTTTTTTTCGCATTAAGGCCAGTTTTGTCTAAAGTTAATCAGTAAACACATTCTTGTTTGGAATAGTACATTTTTCATAGAATAATTAAAAACCTATTGAACAGCTGCAACCAAATTATTTAAAGCTCAATTGATTTTCATGTAAGATGTAGGTACCAATGGGAACAATAAATTGTTAAGTCTGGGTGATCGCCTCTTCCTCAAAAAAACATCTTCTATAAATAATTGATAAGTAGAGCATAGAGTGATACAGATAACATACACTGTAGGGGACACAAGGATGTTGCGACTCAGGGATGTTATACAAAGCATGAAAAAAATACACACAGTAGAGACATAGCAGCAGAATAATAAACATAGGATCATAATGCAGTGATAATGCATGCAGTAACATCACAGTAAAGAGGTTTTTATTTTACTTATATAGCACCATTAATTCCACAGCACTTTACAAACATCATTATTACTGTCCCCACAGGGGCTCATAATCTACAACTACATTTTATCAGTATGCATTTGGAGTGTGGGAGGAAACCCACGCAAACAGAACATACAAACTCCTTGCAGATGTTGTCCATGGTGGGATTTGAATCAGCAGTGCTAACCACTGAACCAACACGCTGCCCAGGTATCAGATAATGATGTTCCAGAAAAAAAATGATCATTTTGTTACAATAGTCACAATACAGTGATAATAAACAGTGATGTCTGAGCACAAATAAAAAAATAATTATATAAATTTCATCCAATAAGTCTGGTGCTGTACATATTTAGTGCTACTGGGTGCCAATTGATGAAGGAGTCACATCCTCAATGCAAGGTAGGAGGGATGATAAAGTGGGGCAAATTGAAGCAAGAATCAGTTAGAAATATAGTTTACTAGCTGAAGAGCCCAGTGTTGCCCGGGCATAGATACCGATAGAAATTGCACTAATTGCAATAAAGCGTATCGTATAGATGTGGCGCCCCCAGGAGTATGGTCACCACGGTGGCATTGCCTTCCTCCAGGGAGGGTGATGTCAGGCTTGGAAGCAATGAAGGGTCTCTCTAGCAGTTAACCATAACATGCAACACAGTTCCAACTCAAGGGCCAGCAGAGGCAGCTCTGAGCCAGAATTGGGGGAGGAGTGCTCTGAGTGCCAGGAAGGGAAATTAGTCAGTTCTGTGAGGAGGTCGAAGTGTGTAGACATGGAGAGAGAAGCTGGGGGACTGAGCAGAGTTGAGTGCTCGTTCCCAGCTGGAGCGCATGATCTGGAGCCTGGTCTCCACGGTTGTATGGATACTGACGGTCCTGCAACAAAAGCCAGAGGATAAGGAAGCTGTAAATGCTCTATTCCCACCTAAGACTCGGAGGCACAACAGCCAAGGGTGAGCCAAGAGAAGAGATAGAAGGCTACAGCTGTCTGCCATACGAGGTAGATCTGAGAGGAAGAACTTCAGTGTAACACAGTACTGGATGTACCTCAAGTAAGCGCTAGGAAGGAGACTACACAACCTATCTGCATAGAGAGATTCCTGAGTTGCTTCCAGGCTAATCAGCTCCTGTGCCATCTGTAATCTGGACCCTGGACTGCACTTACAAAGTAAAGGTAAAGAAACTACATTCCGCTGTGTCTTTGCCTTCTTTCTGCAACTTCACTGTTCACTGTTCACTGCTACATCTCTGTGCCAGACACTCTACCCTCTTCCCCAACACCGATCTACACTGCCCTGGGAATACAGCCCTGCCTGTGGAGGACTACATCATCATTGCTGCACCACACCATCTGTCCCAGAGGATCTGTCTGCAGCGTCAGCTTAACGTCTTCATTGCCGAATACCACAGGTGGCGTCACGAATCATTCATTAATAAACTTTATTCCATCACTCATCACTTCATCCCTTTTACATGGGCGCCCAGGGCCACGGACCGGGTCACCGCTGCTGTGACATTCCTCTCTGAGAGACCAGCCCGGTACCGAGTACCCCACAGCCCTGGGAGGGCGACCCATATACAGCCTCCTTCATCTGCAGCACCACACAGCAACTTCGTGTTATGAGCACAGCGGTGTAATCCATGAGGCCTCTCCCTTTCCCTTGATGTCTTGCCTCACTGGAGCAACTCCATTCTAGACATGACAGAGCTATATGTGGCCTGTGCCTGCTGTGCACTGATACTCTTAAGGTGGCCCTGATTGTAGCTCGCAACTGCTGGGACGTTGCAGCTGGTGAGTTTTGCAGGGTGGCTTTTGAGATGAATGTGTCTCTGACCGTGTGCGCTAACAATGTGTGCCATGTGGATGGAGCTTTGCATGTGGAGTGAATGTGGCTATGCGGAGTGGGCAGGGCTATGTGGAGTCGGAGTAGCTTGATACATACACACATACATACACTCAGCTTTATATAAATATAGATTTCTAGGCACATGGTCACTTATAGCCAATGCAAAAATAATCCTTAAAGGTTAACAATATAACAACGTATGAAAGTAAAATGCTTCTTTCACCATTTGTCAGCATTCTTCTCTCTTTCCCTATTCCCTTTACTATCCTCTGTAGTGCTTATTCACTCTGAATTCACTGCTATGTTCAGAGTGTGAGATCAGATTACAATTCCTGCCCATAGAAATAATATGGAGAGAGAAGGGGGTTGAGGAGGAAGGATATGCTGAAAGGAGTTAGAGGCAGAAATACAGACAGAAACTTACTGCAGCTTACTAGTAAGTGTTTTATCTCAACGATAATTTAATGCCGAACAACCCCTTCCATCATTAGACTAGTGTTTATTTTAGGTTAGTTCTGTTACTTGAAATAGTGTTATATTGCTGCCCTAATTTATTTAGCACTCTAATTAATTAACAAATCTATCATTGTTAGCATACATCACACTATTATCATTGATCATATTGTAATGACCGGAGGTCCGAATAAGATCCAGTGGGTCACAAACCAAGACTGAGGCAGAAATCCCAAAAGAGTCTTTACTCAAACAGCAGACAAAGTAGAACTCAGTATATGGAAGAAACAAATGCAATAAGCAATACATTCACTCAGCCGCAGCTGAAATCACTATGCCAATCCAAGGTTCCCTGAAGAGTTTATTACACAAGGATTTGAAATAAATTTACCAATCAGAAAGGTCAATTCAGGTTCTCTGAGAACAGCTGTAAATCGAATGTAGTGACATCATGGGACCCCCTGGAATGACGCACTGAGTATAACCTACACAAATCTACAATAACAATACATAGAAATATAATGCAAAGGTCCTTAAGCGCTTCAACTAGGGATACCCGGGTATCTATGACTATGGTACCTTTAACCTGAGGTGAGTCTCCTCTCAGGCATATAGATTGCATAGGCTGCAGCCAGTCCAAATCTTTGGCGCCAATCAGTTGCAGCAACACAATGTTCCTCATCTTGTTGGCTGGTGTCGAGCCCAAACGCCGGGGACTTATAGTTCTGTAGCCTCAAGATGCCGTCTCTCCTCCTGTAGTTCTCATGAATTCTCCTAGAAGCAGTATGCCTGTTTCTCTATAAAATGTCTGTCCAATATTACTTCTCAGCTCATCACAACAGGGACTCCACAGAGCTCCACAGTCGCACAGTTCTCAGGAACGCTCAGTATTTGTTCCACAGTCTCTTACAATGTTCATTCTCTTTGCTTCTCACAAGCTTCTCCACACACACAGTTTCTCTCAGGGCAGTCTCTCTTCCTCTTCTGGAAGTTCCCTTACAGCTCTAGACAGCAGACACTAGGCCCCACCCCCCAGCACACACATATTCCCAGGCACTCACAGCACCTGCTCTTAGCTGCAGCTGGCAAACACCACAGGGTCCTAGTGCTCTCCTGGTGTAATCACAGTTCACCCTCTTACAATATTGGATTATGCATTGCTGACTGTAGCTCACATGGTACAATTTCAAGTAGATACTGTATATTTAGGTAGTAAACTTGAATCTTATCAACAAGGTATCATGGATGCCGATAAACATGATTAGGCTGGAGTAACAATAAATGTATGAAAAATCGGTCCAAGTCTCCCTCCTGAGAGTCACACGAGTGTTCTCCATATGGTAATTCATGTGTAATGCGTTTGCAATGCGATGATGCAAATTCCTCTCAGCCATGTATGACATCCATATGATATCTGTATGACATGGGTATGGCTTTACATTTCTCACTGATTTTCCCTTTTAAATTAATTGGCTCAATGGTAGGAAATTAATAAAAGCCTAATCAAGGAGACCATAAATTGGCTCAACAAGTAGTTCCCTCCTACAATCTTTCAAATAGAGGCCCTGCTGGTGTATTGGTTTTGCTGGTTTGTGTCTAACATGTGTGACAGCCTAACCTTACATATAACTGAGTGGGTTCTTTTACATTGGGTCTTGTCTCAACATTTTGGGGAGCCTTACCCATTGATTGTGGATCCGAGGATGTGGAGACGAACGTGGGTACATCCACTTTTGAGACAACAGCTGACTAAAGAACATTTCCACTGACTGTATGGTTCTCTACGCAGCCATCCTGACCAGTTCTATCAGTACTGATGGATGAGACTGGCTACATTTGACCTTTTGGAGGCTGTGCAACTTGGCAAAACCTTCAAGGGCACCAAGATGCGCAAATGTATTTCTGCAGAGGAGCAGCTTTTACTTACAGTACAGTATGTATTAATCCTACATTTTTTGTCTATTAAATGTAATGATCATTATTAAACCCGCTCCAGCCATACGTTTTTTCAAAATATTGTGTGAATGTTTACAGCATCTTTACTTCAATTACTTAACTACATTATCACTCCCTGATGTTTGACAAAATGAACTGCTCCTTAGCATGTAATAGTGTTGTCTATTGGTAAGCTTAGTTTGCTATGTTGCTTACTTTATAATGGACTACACTGTTAATATTATGCGTGGAGATTTTTTTTCTGATTTTTTGTTTGTTTATTGCTAATTTTCGATTTCTATCCACTGGTCTCTCCTATGCGGCACTTTATCTAGAGTTTCTGATTGGGAAATCGACCATCTCAGGCATTGTACGTTTCACTTGTACAGAAATAAGGGCCCACCTTCATAATTCTGTAATGCCTGAGCCCAAACAAAAAGACTTGCTGGGCATATACCGTGACTTTAAGCAAACATGCCATTTCCCAACTGCAAAGAATCCATGGATGGGAAGCACATCCGTGTTCATCAGCCACCAAACTCAGGGTCCCAATAGTGTAATTATAAACAGTATTTTTCTATAGTGCTGTTGGCCCCGGTTTTCAGCACATACAGGTTTATAGTTGGGCCTATGGAAGAACTGGAGACTCCAGAGTCTTCAATTTTTCCATAATAGTGAAATAATGATTTGGACATTTCACTCCCCCTGTGTTCTACCGGGAAGCGGCTCCTTATGCACTGGTTGCTGATAAGGCATTCTAATTGAGCCGCAATGTAATAAGGCCACATCCACGGAAAGGCCTGGACCACCGACGGCAAATGTATAATTATCAGCTATCCTGCGCAAGACGATTATTGGAGTGTGCCTTTAGAATCCTCTGTGCAAAATGGAGGGTCCTGATTTCAGCCATACAATTAAGTGAAGCTAATGTAAATGGTGTCATTAAATCCCGTGTCATCCATCACAAGTTCACAAGGATCCATGAATGTCCATCAAATGATGCTGATGATTGAGACTATGGAAATAATGGCAGGGCTGCAACATAAGTTGCCAATCCATGTCATCAGCCCTCTGGCCTTAACGTGCGGGACATACTCACAAATTATTTTCTATCTTCCGAGGGATGTACTCCTTGGCAAGACTACGCTGTGTCTGTGTTATAATAACCTTTGTTCAATTAATTTCACTAAACAGCTGTTATCAGCAAAGTCTATGACAACAGTTTATGTATTAAAATACACCCTGTATATCAGAAGCATCGGCAATATATTGGCCGAAACAAAAATCACACATTTAAATAACAGGCTTATTTATTATAAGTGTATTTTTCCGTTAAAAACATATTTAAATCATATAGCAACTTAGGATAATATTCCATTGGAACATGAAACAAACAAACAACACGTACATTACCCATTAACCCCTTTACCACCAAGGGTGGTTTGCATGTTAATGACTGGGCCAATTTTTACAATTCTGACCACTGTCCCTTTATGAGGTAATAACTCTGGAACGCTTCAACGGATCCCAGTGATTCTGAGAATGTTTTCTCATGACATATTGTACTTCACGTTAGTGGTAAAATTTCTTTGATATAACTTGTGTTTCTTTGTATAAAAAATGGAAATTTGGTGAAAATTTTGAAAAGTTTGCAATTTTCAAAATTTGAATTTTTATGCCCTTAAAACAGAGAAATATGTCACACAAAATTGTTAATAAATAACATTTCCCACATGTATACTTTACATCTGCACAATTTTTATAAACACAATTTTTTTTTGTTAGGAAGTTATAAGGGTTAAAAGACACCCAAAAGTTGTTGTGCAATTTGTCCTGAGTACACTGGTACCCCACATGTGGGAAAAAACTGTTTAGGCACACGTCGGGGCTCGAAAGGGAAGTAGTGACGTTTTGGAATGCAGACTTTGATGGAATGGTCTGCGGGTGTCATGTTCTGTTTGCAGAGCTCCTGATGTGCCTAAAAAGTAAAAAAAAAGCCACAAATGACATCATTTTGGATACTAGACCCCCAAATAACAAATCTAGATGTGCCCCAAGTAATCTATTATTTCCGGTAAAGTAAATATTAGTAGTGCATGGAGGTGTGGTACAATTTGAAGCAATCCTTCATACACAGGCCAGGTTTTTCGGGGCAGGTGTCGCATTGATAAATGGTATCCTTGCATATTCCCCTTTTGTAACACACTCAGCACCTTTTTTGCGGCTTACATTTTTCCAGTTTGTGGGACCACCACTGGAAAATGCTGACCTAGTACGATACGAGCACTTTCAATTCCAGAAGTACTGGGGCCCGCGCCTTCTGGAGTGCAAAATATCAGGGCCTTAATCACTACCTCCTGGAACTGAAGGTACGACGTATCGAAGTGGCGTGCACATTGCCATTTGGACGATGTGCACTGCCAGCCTTTTGTGCCACACCTTGGCCTTTCTCAAAGCATTGTACGGTTGGAGGAGTTAATGGGAGAGATCAACTCCTCCCATGTTTTTGCTGTACCCCAGTACACAGGTCGGTTTGCTGACCTGTTATAGAGGTACCCTGAACAGTGCTGAGGGCGCTGCCATCACCATGTATGGTGGTCAAGAGAAGGACATCCCTTTTGTCCTTGTACTTGACCACCAACAGGTGGTCGCTACATTGGTCGCTACATTGGGCCCTGCTGTCACCTTTTCTGAGCATCAGCCCAAGTAGCGTTTCTGTGAGGCCTCTCTGATTTTTGCGGACAGGACCACAAGCTGTAGTACCTCATGCAGACAGGGATTTGAAGAGTGGGATGCTGGTATAAAAGTTATCGGTGTAGAGAAGATTACCTTTATTCAGCAGTAGATGCATCAAATCCCACACAATTTTCCCACTCACTCTCAGGACAGGGGGACACTCAGGAGGTTCAATCCTGGTGTCCTTCCCTTCGTAAACTCTAAACCTATGGGTGTACCCTGAGGTACTCTCAAACAGTTTGTAGAGTTTGATTCTGTACCTGGCCCTCTTGCTGGGCAGGTACTGACGGAATCGGCGCCTTCCCTTAAAATGAACTAAGGACTCATCCACGCAGATGTCCCTTTGGGGCACGTACACTTCAGCAAAATTTTTGTTGAAGTGGTCAATAATCGGCCAAACTTTGAACAGACTGGTCAAAGTTGGGGCCATCTCGTGCGGGACACTGTGCATGATTGGTATAATGCAGGAATTTGTGGATGGCCTCAAACGCATCCGGGCCATGACTTCGGAACACTGTAGTATTATATAAAATATCAACACTCCAATATTGCTGAAGTTCTGGCATCTTCAGGATCCCCATGTGGAGGACCAGGCCAAAAAACTCCATCATTTCAACGGCGTCTACAGGAGACTAGTTAGAAAATGATGAACGCAGGTTTTGTTCCAAAAATTGAAGAGCGTACAAATTAGTTTGCTCCACCATGAGGTTAACAAAATCCTCAGAGAAAAAGACTTTGAAAAAGTCTATTTCTGTGAGGCCGGTGGTGTCAAACTTGATTACTGATTCTGCCACAAAATCAGGAATCAGTGGCTTGTAATTTTTTGGGGGCGAGGTCCATACGGGGTGCGCTGATTCAGTTGCGGAAATGGTGGGCGATGCCTCATCTGTCCTGGGGCATCTGCATGGCGGTTCCACATGACCCGAGGGGGAAGATGAGGAGGAGAAAGAGGAAGAGGATGAGGATGAAAAATCCGAAAAGTACAGAAATGTGGGATCCTCTCCCTAGCCATCAGTGTCGGAGGCAAGGAAAGAATATGCCTCCTCCACTGAATAACGCTGTTGGGACGAATTTGACAAGCAGGACATTTTTTATGTGAATATGGTGCTTTGTGTGTACTTTATTGATAACTGAATGTATATGTGTGAGGAGGGATAGTGATTGGTGTAAACTATTCTGAAAAGAAAAAGCTAAAAGGAAAAAAGCAAATAGGGAGAAAAAAATGCCTGTGGAAAAAAAAGTCTAACACAGCAGGCCCTAGCTCTGATAAGTGAACTGCGTCACTTATCAAAATTCGGCGACTGCTGGATGTGCGCACGAAGATGGCGAAAATAAAAGTGTCACTGTTTCACTTATCAAAGTTCGGCGGCAACTGTATGTGCGCACAGGGGTGGCACAAGGGAGGGCTGGGCCCTTGCAGGTCCTGCTGGGCCTGTCCTAGGCTCCGGCCTAGGATCAGTGCTATTATAGCACCGATCCGGGCCGGTACCAGCAGGGCACATCACGGTAATACCGCTGCTGTGCCCTGGAATTGGCACGATCGATCCGATCGGCATTGGGCCAATCTGGGGGGTTTTCTTCGGTGCCTGGCATTGTCTACGATTGAGTACATCGGTAGAGCCAATCACAGTGCTCGGGAGCCCGGGAAGCCGGGATTAGGGCCCGGGAGGCCGACACCATCTTCCTTAAGGTAAGATGGTGTTGGAATTTTAATGCGATCATCACGACTTAAGTCGAGGCATCGCATTAAAGGGCTTGACGTACTATCCCGTTCATGGTCATACGGGCCCGGGTCACCTGGACGGGATAGTACGTCAAATGTCAGAAAGGGGTTAAAATACACTTTTTTTTCAAAAATCTGGTATGAAGGTGGAGATGGTGGCGGCGGCATAGCCTGACTTGTTTGTTGATTTTGGTTTCCTACATGATTGGGCCCCTGAGAGGTGGATGAAGATGGATTTTGGGCCAATGGAGGGCCCTTTTGTGGTACATGGTATTGGCCACTTGGGTATTGGTAACCATACTCATGTGGATTTGTGTTTGGCATTTGGTTAAACCCCCCAGAATGGCCATGTTAAACACACCCCATGATGAGGCCACTCTTCTACAGTGGGTATGTTCAAGTGGCCATATTGGGCAGGTGGAGCTGGATTTGAGAAGTGTGCATGTGGTTGGAGGTGTTGGTATGGGGCTTGATGTGGTTGACGTGATGGGATCCGAGGTGGAGGTCCTTCTGGGAGTGCTATAGGCTGGTCATCATTGCTTCCAGGCTTGTGTAAGTGGTTGTCAGTGGACATCTGCCATCTTTCAAGGAAGTTGAAAACCAGCCTTGGATTGTTAGGTTCTGTGCATGAATCTATCACAGTTTGTACCGCACCTTTGGCGCGCAGCCTCACCTCGAGGGGAATTGTGCGCATATACCATGCAAGACTCTGACCATAAGCCTCATCACGATCATCGTTAACAGTGTGCGATAGATATTACAAAACGTCAATGTCTACTTGGCGATAGGAAGCTCCCTCCTGCGCCGGTCCTGGTGTGGGATGGTCGCAGACTGTGGTGAGGTATCCAAGGGGAGCGTAGGACTACTGTTACATCCACGTTCATCCTCATCTCGATTGGAATAATTTCCTGTAGAAGGTTGTGGTGGTGGTTGGTTTGTTGCTGATGGTGCAGAAGAAGGTCCAGCCTCCTGTTCAAATCGCCAAAAGGGTAAAAGTTGACCTCGGAATCTGATGCTGCTTCTCATTCAGTAATGTTGGATTCAGTTCTGTTATTTTACAAAAATCAAAGGAAAATAAACATTAATTTATGTAACTTAAGGTCAAGTTTACAAGTGCAACCACACTTTGAATACTGCATACAGTTCTGGTCTCCGGTGTATAAGAAAGACATAGCTGAACTAGAGCGGGTGCAGAGAAGAGCGACCAAGTTTATTAGGGAACTGGGAGGTCTGCAATACCAAGATAGATTATTACACTTGGGGTTATTTAGTTTGGAAAATCGAAGGCTTCGGGGTGATCTTATTACAATGTATAAATATATGCGGGGACAATACCAAGACCTTTCTAATGATCTTTTTACTCTTAGACCTGTGTCGGGGACAAGGGGGCATCCTCTACGTCTGGAGGAAAGAAGGTTTAAGCATACTCACAGACGCGGATTCTTTACTGTAAGAGCAGTGAGACTATGGAACTCTCTGCCATATGATGTTGTAATGAGTGATTCCCTACTAAAATTTAAGAAGGGACTGGATGCCTTTCTTGAAAAGTATAATATTACAGGGTATATACACTAGTTTCCTTAATATTGCGTTGATCCAGGGAGCTAGTCTGATTGCCGTATGTGGAGTCGGGAAGGAATTTTTTTCCCCAATGTGAAGCTTACTGATTGCCGCAAGGGTTTTTTTTTGACTTCCTGTGGATCAACATGTTAGGGCAAGTTAGGATAGGATATGGGTTGAACTAGATGGACTTCTTCCTTCAACCTTAATAACTATGTTACTATGTTAAATGTATGTCAAGCATGCACTTATGAATGGAGATCCAGAATGGGAGCTACGAAATTTAAACAGTCATAATATATATATTTCTACTTTTTACTGTATGCTACACCACTCCTGGCCCGCTGCTGGTGCTCACAGCAGTACTGATCACAGCAGCTGCGCCATCGTCTTGCATACACTGCAAAGTGACACAATAAATACAGTAAATCTAAATACAGTATGATCACCTTGTTTGCGTTTTGAATGATAGGTTACAGTATAAACTTGTGTTCAGTTTACCAAGTGTATATGAACAAACATGCCAGATATTTTAAATAACATCATGTGGAATAATGTATTTCTAATTTTTTTTTGGTTTTTACTTACTAATCTCCTGCTGCACCTCATGTGGACTTTCCTCATAATTGGGGAACATTTGGCAGCATATGTGTATCCAAGCTGCATCCTTTTTATTGCGGACCGCATAGTTGGCGTAGAGTTGGTGCCAGATTTCAGGCCTCTTCTGCACCAGAGCAGTCAGCATTTCCACATTAATATGTCTGGCTATGTTGTTGGTATCCGTGGAGGCGTGTTCCTGGGATTTCTATAGATTGCCAGGACAATTTGAATGCCAAACTTCCTCTTCTTGGCTGATGCAATTTCCTGGCTTCCGGAAAATGTTTGTGTATATGTCGCACGCTATATGGATTGTCCTTGTGGCATCCAAATTTTTCTCACACCCACTGACTTGCATTGGCTAGGCTCAGGCGATATACGAGTACAATCGCAGCATGATACGATTTTACATGCACGCCGAATATTCCTGAGAAAATAAATGGTGATGTGAGCTGTCCCACAGATTAATACTGGTGCGAGTGCTATGCGATATATTCTACGGTAGTGTGACTCTGGCCTTTGACGTAAGACCTGTGATTACAAGTACTCAGTGTACAAAGTACAGCACATAAGTTTAACTGGAGGAGAGGGCATAATAAAATATTCATCTACACACGTACACATTCTAGAAGGTAATATAAATGAAATTCCCGGTTGTTATGTAAGTGAAAAGTCGTGCACCATTCTAATGTACTTTGAGCTTTAATCCCTTACTATTTTAGAGATCTCTTTATTATGTTTATTACATTTTTTAAATTGCTGACTCAGAATGAATTAATTTGAACAGGAAAGAGCTGCACTACACAATGCACTGAGTTGGGCTCAATAGCCGCTTCAATAAGTTGATCTAGATGACCAATTCTAATGCTTGATTAGTAAAATAAAACTCATCCAATCCCCTTTAAGTTTCATTTACATATAATTATACAACTTTCATTAATAAATGTGTAGTTTGATAAAAAAAAATTATAAGATCAATGCTTGGTATAGTACTCCTCACATATACCTTAGTTATAATATTTGTTTTCATTTCAATTAATTAATTCCAAAGTAAGTAAAAACTACAAAATACTGAGAAATAGAGCACTTGTCCAAATGATATGTAGCACTTACAATGGGAAATCAAAGCAATGCCCAATAAATAAGTGATGCCACAAAAATAACTCTGGGTAAAATTGAATCTTTTGAAATTTTAATTTGCCAGGCTTGAATTTATTCCCCAAAAATTTACTTTTCAGTGAATTGCAATGCTGCAAAGCCTCCAATTGCTCTGCAAAGACACATGTAACACTCGTAGGACTGTAACCAACCCTCTTCAACTTTGTTATCACAAATGCAGTGTAAGGCAGTGACTGGTGTTACATGTGAGGGTCACTGTATGTTCCCCTAGGATGTGCACAGGTGAAGCCATTTATTGTCAAACTACTGTGTTTTCTCCTTTTAAATCATAATGACAATTCAAAACATCCAAATGACTCTGATCAAAAGTTCACATACCTTGGTGATTTTGGCCTGATAACATGCACAGAAGTTGACACAAATGGATTTGAATGGCTACTAAAGGTAACATCCTCACCTTTGACCTGTTTGCTTGTAATCAGTGTGTATGCATGAAAGATGAGTGAGTTTTTGGGATCCAGACAAACTCTTGCTTCTTTCATCCAGCCACTGATGTTTCTGGATTATGAGTCATGGGGAAAGCAAAAGAATTGTCAATGGATCTACGGGAAAAGGTAGTTAAACTGAATAAAACAGGAAAGGGATACAAAAAGATATCCAAGGAATTGATAATGACAGTCAGCAGCGCTCAAACTGTGATTAACAAATGGAAAATCAGGGACTCTGCAAAAACAAAACCACGGTCAGGTAGACCAACAAAAATTTTGTCCACAACTACCTGGAAAATTGTTCAGGATGCAAAGAAAAACCCACAAACAACATCAGCTGAAATACTGGACTCTCTGAAAACTAGTTCAAGATGAACAATAAGGGGACACTTGAACAAAAATGGGCTGCATGGTCGAGTCGCCAGAAGAAAGCCATTACTGCACAAATGCCACAAAATATCTTGCCTAAAATATGCAAAACAGCACAGAGACAAGCTTCAAAACTTCTGTAACAAGGTAATTTTTTTAGTGAGGAGAAAAATTGCACTTCCACGTTTTGTGTAATTGCAATTTTTTTGTATTGGAAAAGCACAAAATAACAGAGAAAAAAATGCAAATAGGACAAAGTTTCACACAAAACCCCCAAAATGGGACAGATAAAATTGTTAGCACCTTTCAAAGAATGTGTGTAAACAACTTTGTTTCAAGCATGTGGTGCTTGTTCAAACTCACCTTTGGCAAATAACAGGTGTGCGCAATATGAAAATCACACTTGAAACCAGATAAAAAGGTGAGAAGTTGACTCAAAATTTGCATTGTGCATTTGTGTGTGCCACACTAAACATGGAGAACAGAAAGAAGAGAAGAGAACTGTTTGAAGACAGATTGTTGATACTGTTCAACAATTTTGGTTCTCAAGGTTACAAGTCCATCTCCAGAGATCTTGATGTTCCTTTGTCCATGATGCACAACATAATCAAGAAGTTTGCAACCCAAGGTACTGTAGCTAATCTCCTTAGCTGTCGACGGCAGAGACAAATTGATGAAAGGTTGCAAAGCAGGAAAGTGGGTAAAAGCTACACTGCAGGTTGCCAAAATGTACATGAGAAAGCTAAAATACTATTCTTCTGGGAAATCACCTGGGCAAAGGAGACCAAGATAGAGTTGTTTGGTAAAGCACATTATTCTACTGGTTAACAAAAACAGAATGAGGCCCACAAATAAAAGAACACAGTATATACAGTCAAATATGGTGGAGGTTCAAAGATTTTTTGGGGTTGTTTTGCTGCCCTGGCACTGGATGTCTTGGCTGTGTCCAAGGCATCATTAAATTTGAAGATTACCAAAGAATTTTGGGTCGCAATGTAGTGAACAGTGACAGAAAGCTGGGTTTGTGCCCTAAGTTATGGGTTTTCCAGCAGGACAATGACCCCAAACATACTTCAAGTAGCATCCCAAAATGGATGGAAACAAAGCACTTGAGAGTTCTTAAGTGGCCAGCAATGAATCCGGATCTAAATCCCATTGAACACCTGTAGAGAGATCTTAAAACTGCTGTTAGGAGAAGGCACCTTTCAAATATGAGAGACCTGGAGCAGTTTGCAAAAGAAGAGTGGTCCAAAATTCTAGCTGAGAGGTGTAAGAAGCTTGTTAATGGTTATAGGAAGTGATTGCAGTTATATATTCCAAAGCGTGTGCAACTAAATATTAAATTGAGAATGCTAACAATCTTGTTCCTCTCATTTTCATGGTATAGTGTGAAATTATGTCCAACTTGCCTTTTTTCTGTTTTTTGCTTGCTTGCAATGCACACAAAGGAAAAGGAAATAAACGTGTGTAACAAAACATATGTAATTGCAATAATTTTCTGGGAGAAATACTTCATTTTCTGGACCAATTTCAAGGGTGTTAACACATTCGGTCATGATTGTATGACCTCCATCCTGGTATGGATGTTACCAATCCTGGTATGTATGACCTCCATTCTGGTTTACATGTACCACATCCTGGGCCCCATCCTGGTATATATATCCCGCAATGCACTTCTGCTGAATGTGCGTCCGAGTGCAATACATTCATCTGAGTCAGGAGCCGGCGTCGGCAATCCCGCACCTATCGGGCACAGTCACAGTGGTGAACACTGCGACCATGGTCGTTATGCCCCTGTATATACTGACAGACCATGTGACACTTAGATGGCACATAGGTGGATTTCCTTTTACTAAGCATGTGACTTATGAAGATAATTGATTGCACCGGAAATTTTTAGGGGCTTCATAGCAAAAGGGATGAATACATATGCACATGCCAATTTTTAGTTATTTGATCCCATAAATTTAATTTATGCCTATATTTTTCTCACTTCACTTCTCCTTTTCCAAACAATTTTATTAACGTTTTATAACAGAGCATACATAAATGCAATATCGTGAGGTTCTCATGACACATGAAAGAAAAAAAATAAAAAACAGACTATAAATAATAAAAGCTCATGGGAATATTTTCAGCCAGCGAGACCATTTCTTTATAAAGGGAGGAAGACAGCCATTCAGCAACGCCAATTTTTGTTCATATGACTTATGTAAAGTCAGCTTTGCAATGATATTGAGTGAAGTGGGCACTCGAGTGGATTTCCAATAAAATGCAATTTCATTTTTAGTAACCAAAAGTAAATGAATAACCAATTTCCTAACAGAAGGATTCAAACGACTTGCATCCAATGAGAGCAGGGCGAACTGAGGAGTCAGTGAAAAAGCTGATTGATCTAAAATATGAGCAATAAGAGAGGAGATGTCGTCCCAAAAATGCCAAAGACGTGGACAAAACCAAAATAAATGGGAAAGGTTACCATGATGCCCGCAATCCCTCCAACAGAGAGGGGAGGTGGAAGGGTTGATAACAGCTAGACGAGATGGCGAGTAATACCATCTCAATATGATTTTAAAGTAGGACTCATGGAGAGCCATAGACATGGTAGCAGAATAGGTTAGAGACATGGTCAGTTCCCAAACCTCTGGAGTAACAGAAAAATTCAAAGCCGATTCCCATTTTTTCATATATGGGGATTTTATAAATGCAGAATCGCTGTTAAACCACTGGTAGATATAACTAGTGGACCAAAAAATATTATGGCCTGAGTTACATAAAATATTGACCGCTGGCTCCGATAGCGGAGGGCAGCGAGTCACCAGTGGAGTCTAAAATTCTTTCAACATAGTAAAGTGTAGAAAAGCAGAGGAGGGAACCCCAAACCTACTCTTAAGATGAGAAAAAGATACAAATTTATGACCATCAAAGATATCATTTATTTTAGAAATACCCCAGTCAGCCCAGGCAGACTGCAAATCGAATGAATAAACAGAGGCCAGAAAAGAGAGAGGAAGCCTCAACAGGAGTTGAATCCTAGAAAAACCACTCTTACTTCACTTCTCCAATTTAGACTGTTTACTGCTATTGCATCACACACAAATCGTATTACAAAAATATTTAAACTCAATTTGTAATATAACAAAATATCTAAATAGCCAAGGGGAAGAATACTATGCAAGCCATTGTATCCTGGCATATACAGTGTGTATATATATATATATATATATATATAGTATATATATATATATATGTCCATTCACCTGTGCCACATCCTTGTATGTACAGTTGTGGCCAAAAGTATTGACACCCCTGTAATTCTGTCAGATAATACTCAGTTTCTTCCTGAAAATGATTGCAAACACAAATTCTTTGTTATTATTATCTTCATTCAATTTGTCTTAAATGAAAAAACACAAAAAGAATTGTCCTAAAGCCAAATTGGATATAATTCCACACCAAACATAAAAAAGAGGGTGGACAAAAGTATTGGCACTGTTTGAAAAATCACGTGATGCTTCTCTAATTTGTGTAATTAACAGCACCTGTAACTTACCTGTGGCACCTAACAGGTGTTGGCAATAACTAAATCACACTTGCAGCCAGTTGACATGGATTAAAGTTGACTCAACCTCTGTCCTGTGTCCTTGTGTGTTCCACATTGAGCATGGAGAAAAGAAAGAAGACCAAAGAACTGTCTGAGGACTTGAGAAACGAAATTGTGAGGAAGCATGAGGAATCTCAAGGCTACAAGTCCATCTCCAAAGACCAGAAGGTTCCTGTGTCTACCGTGCGCAGTGTCATCAGAAGTTTAAAGCCCATGGCACTGTGGCTAACTTCCCTAGATGTGGACAGGAAAGAAAAATTGACAAGAGATTTCAACACAAGATTGTGCGGATGTTGGATAAAGAACCTCGACTAACATCCAAACAAGTTCAAGCTGCCCTGCAGTCCAAGGGTACAACAGTGTTAACCCGTACTATCCGTCGGCATCTGAATGAAAAGGGACTGTATAGTAGGAGACCCAGGAAGACCCCACTTCTTACCCCGAGACATAAAAAAGCCAGGCAGGAGTTTGCGAAAACTTTCCTGAAAAAGCCTAAAACGTTTTGGAAAAATGTTCTCTGGTCAGATGAGACAAAAGTAGAGCTTTTTGGGCAAAGGCATCAACATAGAGTTTACAGGAGAAAAAAAGAGGCATTCAAAGAAAAAAACACGGTCCCTACAGTCAAACATGGCGGAGGTTCCCTGATGTTTTGGGGTTGCTTCGCTGCCTCTGGCACTGAACTGCTTGACCGTGTGCATGGCATTATGAAGTCTGAAGACTACCAGCAAATTTTGCAACATAATGTGGGGCCCAGTGTGAGAAAGCTGGGTCTCCCTCAGAGGTCATGGGTCTTCCAGCAGGACAATGACCCAAAACACACTTCAAAAAGCACTAGAAAATGGTTTGAGAGAAAGCACTGGAGACTTCTAAGGTGGCCAGCAATGAGTCCAGACCTGAATCCCATAGAACACCTGTGGAGAGATCTAAAAATGGCAGTTTGGAGAAGGCACCCTTCAAATATCAGGGACCTGGAGCAGTTTACCAAAGAAGAAGAATGGTCTAAAATTCCAGCAGAGCATTGTAAGAAACTCATGGATGGTTATCGGAAGCGGTTGGTCGCAGTTATTTTGGCTAAAGGTTGTGCAACCAAGTATTAGGCTAAGGGTGCCAATACTTTTGTCTGGCCCATTTTTGGAGTTTTGTGTGAAATGATGAATGTTTTGCTTTTTGCTTCATTCTCTTTTGTGTTTTTTCATTTAAGGCAAATTAAATGAAGATGATAATACCAAAGAATTTGTGATTGCAATCATTTTCAGGAAGAAACAGAGTATTATCTGACAGAATTGCAGGGGTGTCTATACTTTTGGCAACAACTGTATGTCCCTTATCCTGGGTCCCATCCTGGCCTATATGTTCCCATCTTGGTTTATATATCCCATATGCTGAGCCCCATCCTGGTATATATGTCCCTCCATCCTGGGCACATTCTGGCATATTTGACCTCCATCCTGGTATATATGTTCTCCATGCTGGTTCCCATCCTGTTATATATGTTCGCCATTCTGGACCCATCCTGCTGTATATGTTCCCCATCCTGGTATATATGTTACCTTTCCAGGGCCCATCCTGATATATATGTTCCTCATCCTGGTATATATGTTCCCTTTCTTGGGCCCATCCTGGTATATATACTGTATATTCCCCATCCTGGGCACATCTTGATGTATATGTTCCCTATCCTGGATTCTATGTCCCTTATCCTGGGCCCTATCCTGGTATATATACAGTGGCATGTACGTTTATGGTTAAAATTACTGTTATTTTGAACATTTAAGCAAGTTGAAGATGAAATTATCTATAAAAGGCCAGAAGTTAAAGATGACACATTTCCTTTGTATTTTAGGAAAAAAAAATGAACATCATCTTTTAAATTTTAAAAAATTACAAAAAGGAAAATTGGTTGATGCAAAAGTTTGAACTCCCTGCACAGTTAGAACCTAATAGCACCCACTTTTGAAAGTCCCACAGCTTGTAAACGCTTTTTGTAGCACTAGCCAGCCAAGAGTGTTTCAATTCTTGTTTGAGGTATTTTCATCCTTTCTTCCTTGGAACATTCTTCCAGTTCTGTGAGATTCCTGAGTCGACATGCATGTACTGCTTTTTTCAGGTCTAGCCTCAGATTTTCAATGATGTTCAGACTTTTGAGGTAGTGTTGGCAGCGGATTACTCATGATACTCTCCAAGTGTGTGACAACATAGCTTCTTTATTCAAGAACAATCAGGAACAATATATGATAAGCTTAATAGATCAGGAATAAATCATATGTGTGTCGCTATCTGTGCAGCATCTACAGCAGGCGGCTTCTCTCATACACAGACACAGGAAAACAGGAAATACAGTCACATGCTCTCCCTGTGTGTGTGAGCCTCTGGGAGTTTTTTTAAACTTTATAACAGCATACAAATGTAGCAACTAAACACTCATAGACAGGAATGCAGCTGTTGCATCAAACATACTCCAACAGGTAGTCTATTGTGGATTTTGACGCGTGTTAAGGATCATGTTTAAAATCATTATCCACTTGCAGAAGCTATCTTCTTGAACATCTGCTTTTCAACATCAATAATTTGTTGGAACTTCATTGAATCCATTCTTCCCTGTACCTGTAAAATGTACCTTGTGCCATTGGCTGCAACACAACCCCAAAGCATGATTGATTGATTGAGTTCTATTTTAACCTCATCTGTCCACAGGAATTTTTTCCAAAATACATCAAGCTTGTTCAGATGTTATTTTGCATATTTCTGATGCTGCATTTCATGATGAAGACACAGGAGAGGTTTTATTCTGATGACTCTTCCATGAAGCCCATATTTGTGCAGTTGTCCCTGAACAGTAGAACCAAGTATGATAACTCAAGAGTCTGTTAAATCTTTCTGAAGACCTTTTGCAGTCAAGCGGGGGTTCTGATTTGCTTCTCTAGCAATCCTATGAGCAGCTCTTACTGAAATTTTGCTTGCTTTTTCCTTAATCTCCACTGTTCCTGTTACAGTGCTGTGCAAATTAATTGGGACAAAGCATTTTTTAAGTAAAATCATAAGTTGGTTGCCAGTCAGTGATTCAAGCCAGTTTTAACTGCTTTGAACAGGTGTGAGTGCCTGTTCAAAGCAGTTAAAACTGGTTTGAATCACTGACTGGTAACCAACTTACGATTTTACTTAAAAAAAAATGCTTTGTCCCAATTAATTTGCACAGCACTGTAACTGGCATTTCTTTATTACATTTTGAACTGAGGAAAGGGCAACTTGAAAACTCCTGCTTTGTGGGCCTCCACCATTTTCATTTTCAGATTGCTATGCAGCTGCTTAGAAGAACCCATTGCTGCTGTTTTTTGGCACAAGGTTAAAGGCGTTAGGTTTTAGATCTGAAACCTTGGTCAAAGTGATCTGAGCACACAATTCTTGAAGGGTGCCCAAACTTTTGCATTGGCCCATTTTCCTTTGTGTAATTTTTAAAATTGTAAACGATGAAAATATATATTTTTTTGCCTAAAATACGAATAAATGTGTCATCCTTAACTTTAGGCCTTTTAGAGATCATTTCATCTACAACTTACTTAACTGTTCACAATAAAAGTAATTTTGACCAGGGGTGCTCAAACTTTTACATGTCACTGTATCCATTATCCTTGTTCCCATCCTGTTATATAAATCCCCCATCCTGATATATATGACCCTTATGCTGAGCCCCATCCTAGTAGATATGTCCTCCATCCTGATATATTTTCCCATTCACCTGCTGTTCTTTAATGCATAGAAAAAATAAATTATTATACTCACCCTCCCGTGCTCCCCTGCTGCGTGGCATCCTCAACTGAAGCTGACAGCTGATGTCACTGCCATGTGCACCGAGTCACGTGCACACCAACGTCAGCTGCTGGCCTCTGATTAGCCGGTAGTGTGAACTAAAGCACAGGGTCCCTGCAGGTCCCCTGTGCTGCAATACACTTCAGCTGAATGTGCGGTCGAGAACACACATCCTATTGAAGTTTGCTTATGCATTGGTGGGCCCCCAACTTTACGGGTACCGGCGTGACCTGTGTGACTGAAATCGTTATGCCCCTGTCTCCTGACCTTAGCTAACTGTATTATGTATGACCATGAAACAAGCCTTAAATGTTTATCTCGTAATGACAATCTTTAGTCATATGCCCAGTTAGGTAATATGGACATCACAGAGGGGAGTGCTGAGGCCTGGAAGTGTAGCTCCTATACAAGTTTACTTGATTTATTTAGCTATTAAATACACATTGATCTGAATGACCTCTATGAAACCCTAGCGTTCACCATGTTGAATCTCAAAATGTTAAATTTTGATTAGGATAGTAGAAATCAGTTTGTATACCCTTTGTTGCAGATTCACCAAATTTGTGTACAACTCATAATTTTGCTTTTTTGGCTATGAATATGCAGGTTTGTAAGTTCAAGAGGTGATCTTTTAATACTGGTAAAATATCTCATATTACTTCTTGAGATTTGTTATAAAAGAGAATCTGTCATCAGCTTTTTCTCACGTAATCTTAGAGCAGCATACTGTAGAGACAGATATCTTGATTCCAACGATGTGTCACTTACTGGTCTGCTTAGTGTAGTTTTGATTAAATCACTGTTTTATCAGGAAGAGATCATCATTAGAAGACTCGCAAACCTGCTGCCAGGTAGTCCAGAATATCCATAAGCTCCATATAACACCGCACCCCCCATGACTGATTACCAGCTTACTGAGTACACTGTACATGAGCAGAAAGCTGCCAATCCATGATGGGGGCTGAGTTATATAGAGCTAAATATTCAGGTAGCTGCTAGATCTGCAGCAGATAAAACAGTGATTTATCAAAACTGCAGCAAACAACCCAATAAGTGACACATTACTGGAATCATGGTCTCTGGCGCTACATTATATTGCTTTCAGGTGGAGAAGAAAAAACCTGGCAAAATATTCACTCTAATAATATTTTTTCTATGCACATCCATACAACTAGGATAAACAGCTGCATGAAAAACAATTAATGTGGGGTGCAGCACGCAAGCATCCCATAAGCAAAGCATCACAGAAGCTAAGCATCAAGCAAACGGCAGTTATCCATGGCAAGGAATTAACATTCATCTTCTCTCTTCACACAGGTAATCAAATCATTCAACTTATGAACTGATCCACCGTGCATGTATTCAGTCCATTCACTGTTAGCAAGCAGCCTGAATGGTACAACTCCCCACCTCTGCTGGCTGTCATTTCTGCTGCAATATATCCAAATTGTAATCAAATCATTCAGCTTCTGAACTGATCCACCCTGCATGTATTCAGTCCATTCACTGTTAGCAAGCAGCCTGAATGGTACAACTCCCCACTTCTGCTGGTTGTCATTTCTGCTGCAATATATCCAAATGGTACAAGTGCATACTTCTGCTTGCTGTCTGTCTGCTGCTTTATCATTTTGCGACATATTTTAATGTGCCTGCTAAAGCTTTGGTATAATTAATTTGTTGCACTGTATGTAATACTTACTCTTTATATCCGCTAAAGCTTTGGAATAATTAATTTGTTGCACTGTATTTAATACTTACTGCTTAATATCCGTGACTGGGGCCTCTCTAGATCTTATCAGGTGGAAGGTGCTATAGCATATAGATGCAGCCTGGTCAAGTGCCTTTGATTATCTAACCACTCCCTGGTGTGCTGGCCCGAGCTGCCAAATTATCCCAAACCAGCTCCTACAATCCCTCTCTTCTGACCCTGTAGTGTAGCCTATACATTTAGTAGTTCCTAAGGGGAAGCACGCAAGTGTGGGGTGCATCACCCAAGCATTCCATAAGCAAAGCATCACAGAAGCTAAGCATCAAGCAAACGGCAGTTATCCATGGCAGTTAGTCAGGGCAGGAGTCAGGTAACCCACATTTTGCTTTCCCCTTTAACCATGTGCTTTATTTCTATCCTCCTGCGCTCCTCTGCCATCCACATTCACCACCCTATCCCCCCTCCATCACCCCTCATACACATCAGCCCCTCTATATTTCCCTCTCCCATGTACAGCTCCCATGCACTACTCACCTTCTTGAGAAACCTCAGCCCATCTTGCCCAAACACATCGCACAAAAAAACTACTTACAATTCCAACAACTATTTGCTCTTTATCTTCCTACTCCAACTGATTTCAGGTGACATCTCCACCAACCCTGGTCCAACATCCTCCAACCTCAACCCCTACCCTACCTCATATCTCCATCTTTTAATTGTGCCCTCTGGAATCCATGGTCTGTTTGTAACAAGTTTCCTTTCCTGCACAACTACTTTCTGAACAACTGTCTTAATCCGTTGGCCCTCACTGAAACCTGGATTCAGGATTCTGACACTGTCTTTCCTGCTGCCACTTCCTATGGTGGCTTACAATTCTCTCATTCCCCAAGAACCACAAACAGATATGGTGGTGGAGTCGGCATACTCCTGTCCCCACAATGCACTTTCCAGGTCATCCCCCCAGTTCCATCACTCTCATTCCCTTCTTTTGAGGTCCACACTATCAGGCTCTTCCGTCTCCTCTCCCTCAGAGTAGCGGTCATATACCGGCCCAAGGCTCACCCACCCACTTCCTTGACCACTTTTCAGCCTGCTGCTGCACTTCATGTCCTCAGAATTACCAACTCTTATCCTGGGAGACTTCAACATCCCCATAAGCAGCCCTACTTCCACATCTGCATCCCAGCTTCTATCACTAACCACCTCTCTAGGCCTCTCGCAGCTTTCAACCTCTGAGACACACAAGGACGATAACACCCTTGATCTGGTCTTTGTCCGGCTCTGTTCAATCTCCCACCTAAATAACTCACCGCTTCCACTCTCTGACCACAACATTCTCTCCTTCACGCTCAAAAATCCTCACCCACCCCACCTCACTCCTACCTACCACACAGTCAGAAATCTACAAGCCATTAACCCTCAGACACTTTCAGACTCCCTACACTCATCACTGCCTCCAATCTCCTCTTTTTCCTGTCCTGATCTGGCTGTTCATCACTACAACGATAGTCTTAGAAGCACCCTTGACCAAGTAGCTCCCCTCACCCTCAGAACCTCCAAGCACAGAGTAAAACAGCCCTGGCTCACATCGCAAACTCAACTTCTCCAGCGATGCTCTAGGATTGCTGAATGCCTATGGAGAAAAACTCACACACCAGGAGACTTCATCCACTTCAAATTTATGTTAAGAACCTATAACGATGCCCTTCACCTCGCCAAACAGACCTACTTCACCACCCTGATCTCCTCACTAGCTAACAACCCCAAGAAACTTTTTGACACTTTTCACTCCCTCCTCAGGCCAAAAGCACAAGCCCCTATCACAGACATTTGTGCTGATGACCTGGCCTCCCGCTTTACAGAAAAAATAGATAATATCCATCAGGAAATCTGCTCCCAACCACCAAGTGCTGTGACTCCCATCCCTTCCTGCATCTCCCCTGGCTCACTTACCACATTTGACCCATCTCAGAAGAAGAAGTCTCCAGACTCCTCTCTTCCTCTCATTCGACCCCATTCCCTCACATCTCCTCCAGTCTCTTTCTCCAGTCATCACAACTCACCTAACTGCAATCTTTAATCTCTCCCTCTCCTCAGGCATTTTCCCATCCTCCTTCAAACATGCCATCGTTACTCCATTACTAAAGAAACCCACTCTCGACCCATCCTGCACAAACAACTACAGACCAGTCTCCAATCTCCCCTTCATCTCTAAATTTTTGGAGCGCCTAGTTTACTCCCACCTTACCCGTTACCTCTCCACTCACTCCCTTCTAGACCCTTCACAGTCCGGCTTCCGCGCCCTACATTCGACTTAAACTGCACTCATCAAAGTGACCAATGACCTTCTGACAGCAAACGTAATGGTCATCACTCTCTGCTCATTCTTCTTGACCTATCTGCAGCTTTCGACACTGTTGATCATGATCTCCAACGCTCTAGGCTCCAGTCACTAGGCATCAAGAACACTGCTCTCTACTGGTTCTCTTCCTACCTTTATGACCGCTCCTTCAGTGTTTTGTTCTCTTGCTCCACGTCATCTCCTCTTCCTCTCGCTGTCGGGGTACCTCAGGGCTCAGTCCTTGACCCCCTTCTCTTCTCTCTCTACACGGCCCCAATTGGACAGACCATCAGCAGATTTGGCTTTCAGTACCATCTTTATGCTGATGTCACACAACTCTATACGTCATTCCCCGACCTTACCCCCGCTGTACTACAGAATGCCAGTGACTGTCCGCAGTCTCCAACATCATGTGAGCTCTCTATTTGAAACTCAACCTCTCCAAAACTGAACTTCTTCTGCTCCCGCCGTCTACTAACCTCCCTAAATATGACATTCGACATGCAAACGACTTTCGACTAACCACTTCACTAATCCGTACCTCCCACTCCCGACTCCAAGACTTCTCCCGCTCTGCGCCAATCTTCAAGAAATTAGGACTATCCACAATTTGCATAGTTTCAGGCGCTCCCTCAAAACACATTTGTTCAGAGAGGCCTATCACGTTCACTAATCAAAGTCATTCTATGTGTAAGTGTGCATGTGTAGCCCATTCACTATCTCTCTCCATCCATCCCTCACTCCCTCAAGATGGCTGGACCATCATTGCAAATACACCATTGTAAATACACACCTGTACTTTGTATCTCCCCCACCTCACCTCGCACGAGCAGGGTCGTCTTATTTTGCTTTAATTCTTGCATTGTTAACGTTGCTACTTATGACTTGTGTTTTGAAACTGTTAAACTGTAAAGCGCTGCGGAATATGTTGGCGCTATATAAATAAAGATTATTATTATTAGTTAATCAGATGATAAGTTTCTCTTTGGCTTCCACTGACACATGTATGTATAGTTTTTTAAATTAAATTGAAATTTATAACAATTTGCAGTGTGAGAAAGGCTATCCTGTGCTGAGAATATAAATTGTTCCTGTTTTTCTTGCCGGCCATGTATTTAATATGAGTCTTTCCATGAGTACAGATCATAGCAAACAGACTTTTGAGGATGGTGGAATTAATAACAGTAGTAAGCACTGTGATCAGACAGTAAAAAAGGACTCTAATAGCTAAAAGATGCTGAGAAAGTATGAATGGGATTCCTGGAAACATGCTGTCTCGTGTCTATTAGCTCTGCTCGGCTGCAAGCGGAATCGTGCAATATAAAAAGAAGTAAGCTGAAGGCCAGAAATAGTGTAAGAATCATAGTTTGTCATGCAATGTCGCAAATTATAAGAAACAAAGAATTAATTACATCAAATTATCTCTACAGAGTGTGTTTCTTTATCATGTTTTGTACAGACATCTTACTCTTGATATGTGGTAAAAACAAATGTGCAGTTATTTTCTTATTAATTGTATATAATTGTACTTAATTAGGTTATGTGTGATTGCTAAATGAAGGAGAAAATAGTCTGTTGCTGATAGCTTTATGCATCATGCACATAGAAGTGCAGGGTGATTCACTCGTTATTTTACCCGGATAAATTGCTGTACTTTCTAAAATAGACTATGTATTGTACTGTAATTTGGGTTTTACATTCCTTAGTTCATTGGAAACTGATGTTTTAACCTCTCCCAAATATGCGCCGCATACAGTAGTTCTCACCATCATTGACATCCCTTCAATTTTTTTCATAGAATGTACAATATCTGCAGGAATAAATGTAAATGCACTAAAGTTATATCCTCAGGCTTTTTAATTAGTGGGCCAAAGTAATACAACAATAAAACATTGTTTTCAACTTACATGTTGCAATTTCAAAGAAGAAACGTACTTGGTTGCACACCCTTTGGCATTGATGACAGCCTCCAAACATTTCTTGTAGCCATCTATAAGCTTCTTGCACTTCTCAGCTGGTATTTTTTCCCACTTTTCCTTTGCAGTTTGTTCAAGCTCTTGAATGTTTGCAGGGTTCTTTTTCCCAATGGCAGATTTCAGCTCACCCCAAAGATGTTCAATGGGATTGAAGACAGGACTCATTGCTGGCCATTTTAAAACAGTCCATTTTTTTCTTTTTCAGTGTACTTTGGATTTGTGCTTTGGATTATTGTCTTGCTGGAAGACCCATGATTTTTGACTCAAATCAAGTTTTCTTACACTGGGTGGGACATTTCGCTCTAAAATTTCTTGCTAGTTCTCTGATTTCATGATTTCTGTGATACGCTCAAGGCTTCCAGTACCAGATGCAGCAAAGCACCCCCAAAGCATTATGGATCCTCCACCATGCTTAACTTTTGGTAGGGTGTTCTTTTCCTTATAAGTTTCATTGCGCCGACTTTAAACAAACTGTTGCTTTGCATTGCCAAAAAGTGCTATCTATGTTACATCTGTCCACAGAACATTTCCCCAGAAGGATTGGGGTTTGTCAAGGTGCTCATTGGAAAAGATCAGTCATTCCTTTTTTGTCTTTACTTCAGCAATGGTTTCTTCCTTGGCCATTGCCCATAAAGCTCTGCTTAGTTTAGTGTGTGGCATACGGTACTTCCAGATTTCAGGTCTTTTGATGTTTGACATTGTATTTTTTCCACCATTCCACCAACTTTCAAAGACTTTTCTTGTCAATTTTCATCTTTCCCCCCCACTTCCAGGGAGGTTCTTAAGAGTACCATGCTTGGTAAACTTCTTAATACTTTTGGAAGTCTTGGGTTTGCTAATAAAGGCAGTTCTGATGTCCTCAGACCGCTCCTAAGTCTTCACCATTGAGACAAAGGAACATGGCCTACCATGTGGCTTTTTAAAAGACTAAAGTCATAATTCATTGGCTAATTTCTTGTCACATGGGCACTGACAATTAATAACAGTTGATTCCCATTTGTGATTTACCACAGGCAAGTCAAAATGTGTTTCCATTCTAATTTAATGTAAAGGGTGCCAAAACCAGTGTCACTACAAGCTTTAGGTTTTTCTATGTTTTCCTCCTATTGTTTTTGTTTTAAATTAATGTTTATCATTTGCTCTTTTGTGTTTAAAACAAGTGCTCTATACAAAAAACTGTTTCACTTGATTTATTTTTTCCAGGATATGGTGAGCAGGACATTATATATGGCATCGTGGGAGCTGCGTTCCCACAAACCGATGTATATATATGGCGCAGTGATCGCGTGGGCTCACGCTAAGTGTTGCCACAAACGAGTGCATATGTTAGCTCTATGTGAGAGCTGACACCCTGCAGTGAAGCCCACGATCAGTCCCCGCACCGATCGTGACTGTTTAACCCCTGTGATGCTGCTGTCAATTATTACAGTAACATCGCGGGGCATCGCAGATGGAGGGATCTACAGATGCAAAAGCAATAAAAAACATTTTTTTAGTGTGTGACTGCAGCCAAACATAAAAAACTCTGTAAATCTTGTATTACCTTGCAGTGTCTGTCTTTTTAGGCGGCACAAAAGAGCGGTCAACCACAGATTTGTGCACCTTTCAAAAGAAGAACATCGCTGATCAGAGGACACATTATAGTGGATGGATCCTTTGGGGGTCTCTTTTGAATCATGTCACTCGGAGATTTAGATGTAAACCCCGATGTAAGTGCTCAGCGTAGAGCACTGGATAAATATGATCCCAAAATTTTATGTAAAATGTTTCCTACAAAAGCTTCAAATCAATCCACCAAAAAGCAAATCCCCATTTAGCTGAGTCATCTGTTAACAGAAATATAGGGAGCTTCCACGTTGCTGGTAGTACAAAGGCTCTGGAAAAGCGCTATAGCTTCTCGCCACGAAAAGAAATTCAGCAAATTTTGCACTCCTTAATCCAAATGCCCCTCTCCCTTCATAACACCACAGTGTGCCTAAACCACATTTAGAGTACACATGTTTGGCATTTCTGTAGCGATGACAGCCCACCTAATTTATTGGTGCATGTCTCCAAAAGCACTACCATGTACTGTTGACTAACACAAACTCATCACTACAACCTACTGGTGACTGCAATGTACTGGGGACTACAACGTATGGGCATTACAATGGCAGTTTGCAATTTTCACTTAGCAACATCCACTGCTGCTTGTTTCAACAAAACACCCATGTAGTTAACATCATCATTACCTCTGTAGATAAATTCTCAGAAGTGTAAAATTTCAAAATGGGGTCACTTGAGGGGGGATTCTGCTATTCCAGCACTTAGGGGCTCTGTATATGGAATCTACGGTGACCAGAAAAATGCCCACAGGAAAATTGCACACAGGAAAATTGCCCACAGGAAAAATGCCCACAAGAAAACTGCCCACACGGAAAATTGCCCACATGGAAAATTGCCCACATGGAAAATTGCCCACACGGAAAATTGCCCACATGGAAAACTGCCCACACGGAAAATTGCCCACATGGAAAATTGCCCACATGGAAAATTGCCCACACGGAAAATTGCCCACACAGAAAATTGCCCACACAGAAAATTGCCAACTGCATCATCACAAAGTTTCAGATCTATATTTGAGGTGCAAGGTGAGGATGTTCACATGATATGTGAAAAATGCCCACAGAAAATTGCCCACATACATGAATACCCACAGGAAAACAGTAGCGAGTTATAGGTGAGATGCTCTGCAGGACAGAGAGTAGCATAGATCTATAGGTTAAATGCTCTGCAAGACAGGGGGATAGTGTGCAAGTATACGTGAGATGTTCTGCAGGGCAGAAGAATAATCTAGAATTATAGGTGAGATGCTCTGCAGGACAGAGAATAGTATAGAATTATAGGTTAAATGCTCTGCAGGATGGGGGATAGTATACAGGTATAGGTGAGATGCTCGGCAGGGCAGGAGAATAATATACAATTATAGGTGAGATGCTCTGCAGGACAGAGAATAGTATAGAATTATAGGTTAAATGCTCTGCAGGACAGGGGGATAGTATACAGGTATAGGTGAGATGCTCTGCAGGGCAGGAGAATAATATAGAATTCGAGGTGAGATGCTCTGCAGCACAGAAGCACATTTGCTTCTGCTTTTTGAGGGCAGGAGTCATGATAATGTTTTGTTGGTTCTTGAACTATGTTGTCATCTTTTGTTTTGAGAATTGAATGGCACTCTGAAGAGCGATGCAGTTGGCATCTCCAAGTCACCAGTGCATGTTGAATTCCTGCAGCGGTGCTTCAGGTGCACCAAACGTCTGTGGAGAAAATCCAATCTACACGAAGATTTCATCCATTATAAGTTTATGCTTAGAACATACAACACTGCCCTTCACCTCTCCAAACAAACCTATTTCAACACCCTCATCACCTTACTGTCAAATAACCCGAAACATCTCTTTGACACTTTTCATTCTCTACTCAACCCAAGAGTACAGGCCCCTACCACGGAGCTCCGAGCTGACGATCTGGCCAATTAATTCAAAGAAAAAATTGACCAGATCCGACAGGAGATTATCTCCCAATCACCTCATACCATGCACTGTCCTCTCTCCCCCACTGCATCTGGCTCACTCTCTGATTTTGAACCAGTCACAGAAGAAGAAGTAAGCAGGCTCCTTGCATCTTCTCGCCCAACCACTTGCATCAGTGACCCATTTCCGTCACATCTCCTCCAGTCCCTTTCCCCTGCTGTCACCACTCACCTAACTAAAATATTTAACCTCTCTCTCTCTTCTGGTATCTTGCCCTCCTCATTTAAGCATGCCATCATACATCCACTACTTAAAAAACCATCCCTCGACCAAAACTGTGCCGCCAACTATAGACCTGTCTCTAATCTTCCCTTCATCTCTAAACTCCTGGAATGCCTGGTCCACTCCCGTCTTATCCGTTATCTCTCTGATAACTCTCTTCTCGACCCTCTCCAATCCGGCTTCCACTCCTTACACTCTACTGAAACTGCCCTCACTAAAGTCTCTAATGATCTACTAACAGCTAAATCTAATGGTCATTACTCCATGCTAATTCTCTTGGATCTCTCTGCAGCCTTTGACACTGTGGATCATCAGCTCCTCCTCACTATGCTCCGTTCCATTTGCCTCAAGGACACCATTCTCTCCTGGTTCTCCTCCTATCTCTCTGATCGCTCCTTTACTGTATCTTTTGCCGGTTCCTCCTCCTCTCACCTTCACCTTACTGTTTGGGTTCCTCAAGGATCAGTTCTAGGCCCCCTCCTCTTCTCCTTGTACACTGCCCCTATTGGTCAAACAATCAGTAGATTTGGTTTCCAGTACCATCTCTATGCTGATGACACCCAATTATATGCTTCTTCTCCTGGCATCACGCCAGCCTTTCTAGAAAACACCGGCGATTGTCTAAACGCTGTGTCTAACATCATGTCCTCACTATATCTGAAACTGAACCTGTCAAAGACTGAACCCCTTGTGTTTCCTCCCTCTACTAATGTACCTATACCCGACATTGCCATTTCTGTGTGCGGCTCCACTATTACTCCCCAGCAACATGCCCGCTGTCTTGGGGTCATACTTGATTCCAAGCTTTCCTTTGCCCCCCACATTCGATCACTGGCTCGCTCTTGCCATCTGCACCTCAAAAACATTTCTAGAATTCGACCTTTTCTTACTTTTGAGTCTGCAAAAACTCTTACTGTTTCTCTTTTTCATTCTCGTCTCGACTATTGTAACTCTCTTCTAATCGGTCTCCCTCTTACCATACTCTCCCCTCTCCAATCTGTCTTGCATGCTGCAGCCAGGATCATATTCCTCACCAATCGTTACACCAATGCCTCTACCTTGTGCCAGTCATTACACTGGCTACCCATCCACTCCAGAATTCAGTATAAACTTATTACCCTCACCCACAAAGCCCTCCATGGCTCAGCACCACCCTACATCTCCTCCCTTGTTTCAGTATACCACCCTACCCGCGCCCTCCGTTCTGCTGATGACCTGAGGTTAGTATCCTCAATAATCAGAACCTCCCATATTCACCAGGATGATGGGCATATATACCAGGATGTTATATGTACTGTATGTCTATGTATGTATTGTATGAATGTATTGTATGCAGTATGTATGTAGCATGTATGTAGTATGTATGTTGTATGTATGTTGTATGTCTGTATGTTGTATGTCTGTAGCATGTTGTATGTATGTAGTATGTATGTAGTATATATGTATGTTGTATGAATGTAGTATATATGAAGCATGTATGTAGTATGTATGTATGTTGTATGAATGTAGTATATATGAAGCATGTATGAAGTATGTAGTATGTATGTATGTTGTATGAATGTAGCATACATGTAGTATGTATGTAGTATGTAGTATGTATGTATGTTGTATGAATGTAGTATATATGTTGCATGTATGTAGTATGTAGTATGTATGTATGTTGTATGAATGTAGCATACATGTAGTATGTATGTAGTATGTAGTATGTATGTATGTTGTATGAATGTAGTATATATGTTGCATGTATGTAGTATGTAGTATGTATGTATGTTGTATGAATGTAGTATATATGTAGTATGTATGTATGTATGTTGTATGAATGTAGAATATATGTAGCATGTATGTAGTATGTAGTATGTATGTTGTATGAATGTAGTATATATGTAGCATGTATGTAGTATGTTGTATGTATGTTGTATGAATGTAGTATATATGCAGTATGTATGTAGTATGTAGTATGTATGTACTGTATATTGTATGAATGTAGTATATAGGTAGTATGTATGTATGTTGTATGAATGTAATATATATGTAGCATGTATGTAGTATGTAGTATGTTGTATGAATGTAGTATATATGTAGCATGCATGTAGTATGTAGTATGTTAGTATGTTGTATGAATGTAGTATATATGTTATATGTAGTATGTATGTAGTATGGTTTTTTTTTTTACATTCAACACATTACCCGGATGATGGGACTACTACTGTCCCATCATTGGCTAATGTGTCAATCACTGTCATTGTAGCAGGCATCGTCCGATGGGACTTGTAATCCCATCGGACGATGCCTGCACACACACAAGACCCCCGGCAGGCCCGCACAGACCACGGCAGCCGTCACAGGCCCCCGGCAGCCGGCACAGACCACCGACAGCCGGCACAGGCCCCCGAGAGGCCCGTACAGACCACCGGCAGCCGGCACAGACCACCAACAGCCGGCACAGGCCCCCGAGAGGCCCGTACAGACCATCGGCAGCCGGCACAGGCCCCCGACAGGCCTGTACAGACCGCCGAGAGGCCCGTACAGACCACCGGCAGCCGGCAAAGGCCCCTGACAGTCGGCACAGACCCCCGAGAGGCCCGTACAGACCACCGGCAGCCGGCACAGGCCCCCCGACAGTCGGCACAGACCCCCGAGAGGCCCGCACAGACCCCGCCCACACACACAGACAAGCACAGTGTCCGCCCACACACCGCCCACACTCTTCCCCCCTCCCGAACAGGATGTACAAGGCAAGAAAGGGTTTTTTTAATTCCGATATTTCTGTCCCATTGACTTGAATGGGACTTCCGGT
Source organism: Dendrobates tinctorius (assembly GCF_039654945.1). Lineage (NCBI taxonomy): Eukaryota > Metazoa > Chordata > Amphibia > Anura > Dendrobatidae > Dendrobates > Dendrobates tinctorius. The sequence continues at coordinate 12,303,479 of NW_027361712.1, read as the reverse complement.
ATCGGAATCGGCGATACCCGATACTTTTTGTGTATCGGGCCGATCCAATCCGATCCGATATTTCTGAATATCGGATGGTATCGCTCAACACTACTCATAACACATCTAGATAAATTCCTTGAGGGGTCTAGTTCCCAAAATGGGGTCTCTTGGGGGGGTTTCCACTGTTTACGTAGGTCAGGCATGGCATGACATCTGCAGACCATTCCATCAAAATCTGCAATCCAAAACGTCACTCCATCCTTTCTGAGCCCTGCCGTGTGCCCAAACAGCCCCTGACATATGGAGTATGTATGTGCTCATCAGAAATTGCACAGCAAAATTTTGGGGTCTATTTTTTCTTGTTATCCATTTTAAAGTAAAAAATTGGGGCTAAAAACATTTTTTGTGGGTAAAATGTGTTTTTTTTATATTCACTGCTCAATGTTATAAACTTCTGTGAAGAACCTGGGGGTTCAATGTATTCACCAAACATCTTCATAAGTTGCTTGAGGAGTCTAGTTTCTAAAATGGGGTCACTTTTGGGGGTTTCCATTCTTTAGGCACATCAAGGGCTCTCCAAACTCGATATGGCATCCGTTAACAATTCCAACAAATTTTGCATTAAAAAAATCAAATGACACTCCTTCCTTTCCAAGCCCTGCTGTGTGGACAAACAGTAGTTTTCCCCCACATTTTGGGTATCGACGTACTCAGGAGAAACTGCACAACAAATGTTATTATGTATTTTCTCCTGTTAATCTTGTTTAAGTAAAAAAAAATTGAGAATAAAAGAACATTTTTCTGGGAGAAATGTGAGTTTTTATTTTCATGACTCAAAGTTACAAACTTCTGTGAAAAACCTGGGGGTTTATGGTGCTCACCACACATTTAGATAAATTCCCTGAGGGGTATAGTTTCCAAAATGGTTTTACTGGGAGTGGTTTCCATTGTTTAAGCGCATCAGGGTCTCTCCAACAAATTTTACATTCAAAAAGTCAAATGGCGCTCCTTCCCTTCTGAGTCATGCCGTGCGCCAAAACAGTAGTTTTCCCCCACATATTGTCATGATCCAGGTTGGATGATGACAGTTAAAAGCACATGTAACCTTTTTTTCCTTAAGTTGTGTGCTTAAGTTTTGTTTTGCCCCCGGTGGCCATTAGGATTATTACGCAGTGGTGTCTTTTGTTCTAGTTTGCCCCGGTGGTGGTTAGTGTTATTGCACGGCAATCACTAACAGGTGTGATTCCTCTGGCTTAACTATAAAGGTGTGTCATGTGCTCTCACTGCTGTTGGTGATAGTGTTCATTTCCAACCATCCTTGGTGGAGAAAGGAGCTAGAGAGAGTTCCTTGCAGCACAGTCAGAGTCCTGGTGTGGAAGGAGTCAGAGGGGATTTCCTTGCAGCTCTGACAGAGCTTGGTGGCAGCTATTCAGGAGGAAAGCTGCATTCTGGTGGTGGACTCTATTGCTGGGAGCAAGAGCAACAGAGCAAAGCTAAGTGGTGATTCCCTGTTTGTGCCTTTCCTTTATGTATGTTACAGTGCATTGGTGGGATTAGTCTCTGCACCGGCCATTTCACTAGAAAGGGGTAGGTGCAGGGCGAGCTAGGGTTTAAAGGTATCTGTGGCGCCCCTGAGGCTTCAGTCGCCACAGAGGTACTGCACCTTCTCATAAGGTGTAGTGCCCCACCATCCAGGTAGGCTGGAAGCTCCTTTCCGCATTCCAACACCTGCACCCCGCACACACACAGGATAGTTCAGCAGGGACCCATCCATGCTTTATGCTGGAAAGGTCATAGGGTGCCTTTTGTGGTCCCTGGCTTCGTAACACAAGAGGTGCTGGGGAGGCGGGTGAAGTTAGATATAAAAGAGTGGGAAGAGTGTGGTTAGTGGTTAGTTGGTTAGAGGAGAGAGAAGAGAGAAGATGGGTGTCTGAGGGACGTGCTGCAGCAGTCCCAGTGATCTGGGCTGCTGGTACAAGAAAGACCAGAGAAAGAGACTGATAAGATTGATAACCTAACCTTCCATAAGAGAGATAGAACAGATCGGAACGAAGGAGAATAGAAGGGCGGTGGGAAGCTGGTTGAAGAAAGATAGAGAACCCTTCCAGTCCAGAGAGCGCAAAGGCCGGGGCCCGGTCCCCGAGGTTGATTGGATCTTTATGTCCGGCAACAGACACCGGAGGAGTAGTGAGCCGCTAAAGCCTTGCTCCCATCATAGACTTGGGACACAACAGCAACTGAATAGAGAGCCGGGACGCAGTGAGGAGTCCCCGAAGCAGGCTACAGCTGTCTATCATGCAAGTAAAGATTAGGAACACCTAGAGAGAGGCATTCCAGGGTAACTAAGTACTGGAGTGCTTCACACCTAAAGGCGCATTGGAGGAGTCGTTCAGTAAGGTACATGTTGGCGGAGTGTGGAAGGGAGAATCCTATCCTGCCTGGAGGTTGGCTGGAGCCCTGACCTGGAGAACACAGTACGGAGGCAGGCAGGTGTGTGAACTGCAAACAGTGAGTAAAGCTTTGGAACCGCATACTCTGGTGTCCTCCAGTTATTCCCGCACCACTACACCTGGGTACCAGCATCCATACCATTCTGCACTTCTCCTCATCCATTGCACCTACACTGCCCTGGGACTACAGCTCCACCTGTGGGGAGCTACACCATCTCTGCTGCACCACACCATCAGTCCCAGAGGATCTGTATGCAGCGTTGGCTTACCATCTTACTTGCCAAACACCACGGGTGGCGTCACGAACTATTCATATAAACTTTAACACCATTAACATCACCGCCATTGATATTGGGCGCCCAGGGCCACGGACCGGGTCACCGCTGCTGTGACACATTCCCGCCTTGACACCAGCCCGGTACCGAGTACCCCGCGACCCTGGGTGTGCGAGGGCGACCCATATCCAGATCGGCTCCCGGTGCGGAACCGGCCTAGAGATCGGTAGGAGTGTAGAGACACTGACTCAGGGGAGTGCAGGAGGTCTCCACGTCCCCGTTCCCTATCACTTGGCCCACCATTGTAATTGTTTCCCTGGTGTTTCCCCTTATTATTTAAATTCGCCCTGTTGGAGGCGGTGTATCCGGTTTCACGTGTATTTCTGAAATTCGCCTGCTGGAGGCGGTGTATCCGGCTGCACGTCTTATTATTTAAATTCACCTACTGGAGGAGGTGTATCCAGGGTCGCGTGTGTCATATAAATTCGCTCTGCTGGAGGTGGTGTGTCCAGTCACACGTTGATCATTACACATATGGTGTATTGGCTTACTCAGGGGAAATGCACAACAAATTTTGTCATCCTTTTCTTCATGTTATCCTTGCAAAAATAAAAAAGGGTATAAATAATCTTTATTTTTATATAGCGCTAACATAGCCCGCAGCGCTTTACAGTTTGCACACATTATCATCACTGTCCCCGATGGGGCTTACAATCTAAATTCCCTAACTGTATGTCTTTTGGAATGTGGGAGGAAACCCACGCAAATACAGGGAGAACATTCAAACTCCTTGCAGATGTTGTCATGGGTGGGATTCGAACCCAGGACTCCAGCACTGCAATGCTATCCACTAAGCCACTGTGCTGCCTAAAAGTAAAATTTTTGCAAAGAAAAGTTAAATGTTCATTTTCTCCTTCCACTTTCCATTAATTCCGGTGAAGAACCTTAAGGGGGGTAATAAACTTATTGAATGTGGTTTTGAACACCTTGAAGGGTGCAGTTTTTATAATGGTGTCACTTTTGGGTATTTTCTGCAATATGAATCCCATAAAATGAGAAATTGTTGGTCAACTGTTAACCCTTATAACTTCCTAACAATCAGAGGACAATAAAACATCCAGACTCCTTATCTATCAACTGGTCCAATATTTATGTTTCTCCCTCTCCCATAATCATAATTCTGCTTCACGTCACTTGTCTCATCTACTGCATTTTTTCTGTGCTGTATTGTGCATAAATATGTGACTCTTCAGATTTTGTATTAGTCTATGCCTGATGAAGAGACCTGAGTAGTCTTGAAAGCTTGCAATGTGTTACCATCTTTTCAGTTAGCCATTAAAAGGTATCAACCACTGAGAACTCTCAATTCTGAATATTTTTCTAACAAAAAAAAATGTTTCAAAAATTGTGCTGATGTAAAGTAGACATGTGGGAAATGTTATATGTTAACTATTTCTTGTGACATATCTCTCCGATTGAAGGGCAAAAAACCAAAAGTTTGAAAATTGCTAAATTTTCCAAATGTTCTTCAAATGTTAATTTCTTTAAAATATAAATGCAAATTATATTGAAGAAATGTTACTACTATTATAAAGTATAATATGTCATGATAAAACAGTCTCAGAATCATTGGGAGTTGTTGAAACGTTCCAGAGTTATATTGGGTATGGAAAGTATTCAGACCCCTTTTTAAATTTTTCACTCTTTGTTTCATCGCAGCCATATGGTAAATTCAAAAAAGTAATTTTTTTTCTAATTAATGTACACTCGTTTCATATATGCGCTCTTTAGTATAAATGTGTCTTTATTGAAAATGTTATATATGTTCTTTAAGCTCCAAACGTTCTTTTTCTCTATGTTTCCCAAGTATAAAGATATAACGTCCAAATTTAGTGGCTTAATTTGGGAGAATTTTTTAATGTAGCTTTTTAGAATGGTGAAAAAGAGAAATTCTGAGGAGGGAAGATTAAATTTTGTTTTAATCTCACTAAAGGAAAGGAAGGTACCATTGTATATATCTCCTATTTTTTTAATATTACATGTAGTCCAAATTTCTGGAATAGTACACTTGTAAAAGATAGATATTAAGTTTAGTGGAAAATTACACATTTATCTCACTTTGTTCCAATTTCTCCCTGGTCTAATAAAATTTTTCCAAGCCAAGAGTATGGCTTGGAATATGGGATGAGAAGGCAAACTTGGTCGGGAACCCAATACATTTGCAAAGAAAATATTGTAGAATATGTCATTATTACTTTGACTTTCTTCCAAGGCGATCCACGCAGGTGTTGTATTACGACTAAACCAATAAACGCTAGCTTTAATCAGTAAGGCTTGGTAATAAGCTGTTACATTCGGTAGCCCCAGACCTCCATTTTGTTTACTTTTTTAAAGGATGTTCGACGCAATTCTTGATTTTTTGCCATCCCAAACAAAGGAGTTTATTAATTTTTGAATTTTTGACAATTGCGCTGAAGGAATGTATACTGGAAGGATCCTAAACAAATACAATATCTTAGGTAAAACAAATGACTTGACAGCCAATATTTTCCCGAACAAGGATAAACCAATACGTTTAAAATTTACAAAATCTGTGGTGACATTGTGAATTAAGTTGTTAAGATTAATTGAGATAGTTGAATGTAATTTGTTTGTCAGCTTCATCCCCAAATATCCAACTTCCTTCTCCTTGCACAAAAATTTTGAGAGAGTTCATAAACATTCCACTTCTTGAGGATTTAAGTTAAAGGGTAAAATCTTTGATTTTGAATGATTTATTTTAAAATAAGATATATTTGAGAATAGCTTTAAATCTGATGACAATGCTGTGATAGAAATCTCTGGGTTTAAGAGTGTCAGCACTATATCGTCCGCAAACAGACTGATTTTAAATGTGCGTTGAGGAGTTTCAAGGCCAAAGATGTTAGGATTAGATCTGATTTTTTCTGCCAGGGGTTCTATTGCCAAAACAAATAAAAGTGGAGAAAGGGGACACCCCTGCCTTGTACCATTTGAAATAGGAAATGACTTTGATAAATGATTATTCGTGTATACTTTTGCACAAGGCTCTGAATACAAGGCCATAACTGAAGAAATGAAGTGATCATTAAATCCAAATTTCAATAATGCTTTCTTTAGATATGCCCAATCTAGCCTATCAAAGGCTTTTTCAGCGTCTAGCGTAACTAGAACTGAAGGATCTGTAGAAAATTTAGTAGCGGTAATTATATTCATGATCCTTCTAGTTCCGTCAGCAGCTTGACGGCCTTTCTACAAAGCCAATTTGATCGTCTTTTATTAAAAAAGCTAGAACCTTTTTAAGTCTTTCAGCCCATATTTTTGAGTACAGCTTTGCATCCCCATTAATGAGTGAAATTGGTCTGTAGCTCTGAACCTTGTCAGGGTCTCCCTTCTCCTTAGGTATCATAACAATCGTAGCTTCTAACATTTCCTTTGGAAAGGAGCCCTGACAGGTAGCCAAGTTAAATATGTTTTCCAGATAAGGAGCTAGAATAGTTTGAAAGGTCTTATAATATTCATTGGTAATCCCGTCAGGCCCCGGTGATTTCTGGGCTTTAAGTTTATTAATCGCATCAAATATTTCTTCTGTTGATATGGGTCTGTTTATATGTTCCAACTCTAAAGGATCAATTCGGGGGAGATCTACTTTGTCTAAGAATGTATCTATCAATTTAACATCTGGTTGTGCTGTTTCAGCGTCCGAAGCTAAATTGTATAAGCCTTGAAAAAACTCTGCAAAGGCGTTTGCAATATCCCGAGGATGAGTCATTTCCGTTGTTGTCTTTGATTTTAACTATTCTCTTATTAATTCTCTCTTGTTTGAATCTGTTCATCATATATGCAGTTGGTTTGTTAATAGATGAGTAAAATTTAAATTTTGAATTTTTGATAACTGCATCATAATCCGAAATGATTGCAGTTCTTAATTCCTGCCTTAATTTCAGTATTTCCGAGTGAACACTCGAGGATGGAACCGGCAAACTGTTTTGAAACTCTTCTTTCAGTTTTATCTGAGACTGTAAATTTGTGATTGTCTGTCTTTTTATCCTTTTTGATTTGGACGAAAGTTGAATCAAATGGCCTCTCAGGACCGCCTTGTGAGCGTTCCAAAGAACGAACGGATTTATATGACCAACGTCATTTTCTTTAAAATAGTTAGAGATTGTATTTGAAATTATTTCCTTATATTCGGGATTTTTAAATAAAGTGGAGTTAGCTTTCCAGAGAAACATGTTTTCTGAATAGAATCCCAATTCAAACTCCGCCAGCACAGGGACATGATCTGATATAGATTTGCCCAAGATACTAATTTTTTTCAATTTAGAAATAGCAAAAACATCTGTCAATATTAGGTCTATTCTCGATGATGTTTTGTGCGTGTCCGAATAGTGCGTGTATTCACACGAAGAAGTATTCAGACAGCGATAAATGTCAAAGAGTTCATTAGAAATTAACCATTTACTAAGAGAAGGTGCTTTATGGCGTACTGGTGATGAAGAATCCATTGTACTATCAGGGACTATATTAAAGTCTCCTGCGAACATAAGCATCCCTTTCTTAACTTTATTGATCTTATCCATTAATCTATTTAGATATGAAATGGTCTTTTTATTTGGAGCGTATACATTAATTATTGTGCAAAGTTTATGACTGAGTTGACATATGAGGATACGATATCTCCCTTGTGGATCTGTGATTTCTTCTATTAATTCAAATGGAATATTATTTTTTATAAGTGTAATGACCCCGGCCTTCTTTTTCCCTTTCAGGGATTGAAACATATGTGGAAATTTCTTATTTTGAAAGAACGGATGATTTTCCCTAGTAAACTTGACTTCTTGTAGACATACAATGTCCGCTTTGCTATATTCTATCTCCCTCCAAAGTGTATGCCTTTAATAAGGGATATTTAGGCCCCTAACGTTGAAAGACAAAATTTTAAGCTTCATGTTTATGTCGCTGTGAAATAAAGTAGGAAGTGGAACAAATCCAAATAAGACTCCTAACTACAGCACTGTAAATACCAAGTGATAGAAATAAGACTTCAGTAAGTCTGTGTAACAAACAACAATAAAAAAAAAAGACAGAAACAAAAGAAAAATCAAAAATCAAAAAGTAAACTCGAATGAGTTCCCCTGGAGGAATCCAACCTACAAGGATTCTCACCTAGTTTGGGGTTATATGAAAAAAAAGTGGTTCAACTCCTACCCTTACACCTAATATTTCTATTAATCTTTATTAAATTATAAACATTCCAAATAATGAAAGTGAAACCCGGTACTTCTTGACAATAAGTTCAGCCAATGTCATCCTGGAATGATTGGACGAAAAGCATTGCTTCTTCTGGTGTAAAAAAAGGGATTGTCTTCCCCCTATACCACACCAAAAGTTTAGCAGGATAACCCCATCTATATGAAATGCCAAGATCTTTTATTTTTGTATTTACTTCTCTAAAAGATTTTCTGAACTCCATGGTTGCCTTGGAGAAATCTCCAAAAACTCTTATGTTGGTATAAGGATCTGGAAAGTTTCCCTTGTCTCTGATATAGTGTAAAATTTTTTCCTTTGTTTCAAAATAATGCATATCCCTCGGCTTATCGACAGAAAAGCCTCTAGGACGCGGAATACGGTGGATTCTGTCAATCCTGAATTCAAAATCTGGAAGATCAGGTAGAGCCTTTTTAAATATAGTTTTCGTGTAGTTGGAAAGCTCATCTTGTGAGATATTTTCAGGGATACCTCTTATTTTAAGATTATTCCTCCTACTCCTATCCTCCACATCCATCAATTTAGTTTTCAATGTCTGTATTTCCATTTTCAATTCAGAATTCTGTTTAAGCAAAGTATCCGTTTTATTTTCAACAACTAAGATCCTGTTTTCATTCTGTTCTATTCTCTTAGTGATTTTGTCACTTACTTCATCCATTTTCTTATTCTGAGCTTCAAATCCCAAAGCCATAGAGTCACTAAGCATTTTACAAAATCTAGCCATAGAGCCTTCTGTCACTACCTTTTCAGAGGCTAAAAGTATATCTAGATCAGTGGGAGCTAGCCCTTGTTTTAAAGGTTGAGGAGATGAAGGTCGATCTTTTTTAGTACGTTGTCTAGTTGGACTACCGTCAGGTGAAGAGTATTCTGAGTTGTTTCCAGATTCGGCTGGTGTTGAACTTTCAAGTTCTTTTCTTTTTGTGGATTTGGAAGTATCCATTGCGTCAGAGTTAACCTCTTTAATTGTGGGCACCTGAATAGGATGATTAGGCTCTAGTCCTTTACCTTCTATATCCTTTTTTGGTGGTTTACTCTGAGCTGTTGTAGGTTCCTGACTAGCCTGTGGATCCCTTTTTAATGGAGACCTTGATTTCATAGGACTTAATATGTTGGGGGAGTCTTCCCTGGGTTTATTATAAGACCTATGTGGAGGTTGCTTTCCTTTTTGATTTCTGTTTGAAGAGGTCATCTTATGAATTAAAACAGTTTAACCCCTTAGTGACAGAGCCAGTTTGCAGCTTAATGACCAGGCCAATTTTTACAATTCTGACTACTGTCCCTTTATGAGGTTATAACTCTGGAACGCTTTAATGGATCCCACTGATTCTAAGACTGTTTTTTCGTGACATATTGTACTTCATATTAGTGGTAAAATTTCTTCGATAAGTCTTGTGTTTATTTATGAAAAAAATGGAAATATGGCGAAAATTTTGAAAATTTTGCAATTTTAAAACTTTAAATTTTTATGCCCTCAAATCAGAGAGATGTGTCACACAAATTTCTTAATAAATAACATTTCCCACATGTCTACTTTACATCAGCACAATTTTGGAAGCAAATTTTTTTTTTGTTAGGAAGTTATAAGGGTTAAAAGTTGACCAGCGATTTCTCATTTTTATAACAAAATTTACAAAACCATTTTTTTAGGGACCACATCATATTTAAAGTCATTTTGAGGGGTGTACATGACAGAAAATACCCAAAAGTGGCACCATTCTAAACACTAGACCCCTCAAGGTGCTCAAAACCACATACAAGAAGTTTATTAACCCTTTAAGTGCTTCACAGGAACTAAAGCAATGTGGAAGGAAAAAATTAATATTTAACTTTTTTTTGCAAAAAATTTACTTCAGAACCAATTTTTTTTATTTTCACAAGTGTTAAAAGAGAAAATCAACCACAAAATTTGTTGTACAATTTCTCCTGAATACGCCGATACCCTATATGTGGGGGTAAACCACTATTTCAGCACACGGCAGAGCTCGCAAGGGATGGAGCGCCGTTTGACTTTTTCAACGCAGAATTGGCTGGAATTGAGATCGGATGCCATGTTGCGTTCAGAGAGCCCTTAATGTGCCTAAACAGTGGAAACCTCCAACAAGTGACCCCATTTTGGAAACTAGACCCATTAAGGAACTTATCTAGATGTGTGGTGAGCACTTTGAACCCCCAAGGGCTTCACAGAAGTTTATAACGTAGAGCCGTGAAAATAAGAAATCTATTTTTTTCCACAAAGATGATCTTTTCGCCCCCAAATTTTTATTTTTTACAAGGGTAACAGGAGAAATCATACCCGCACAGTTGTTATGCGATTTGTCCTGAGTACGCCGATACCCCATATGTGGGGGGGAACCACTGTTTGGGCGCATGGGAGAGCTCGGAAGGGAAGGAGTGCCATTTTGGAATGCAGACTTTGATGGAATGGTCTGCGGACATCATGTTGCGCTTGCAGAGCCCCTGATGGGCCTAAACAGTGGAAACCCCCCACAAGTGACCCCATTTTGGAAACTAGACCCATTAAGGAACTTATCTAGATGTGTGGTGAGCACTTTGAACCTTCAAGTGCTTCACAGAAGTTTATAACGTAGAGCCGTGAAAATAAAAAATCCATTTTTTTTCCACAAAAATGATCTTTTCGCCCCCAAATTTTTATTTTTACAAGGGTAACAGGAGAAATCATACCCGCACAGTTGTTATGCGATTTGTCCTGAGTATGCCGATACCCCATATGTGGGGGGGAACCACTGTTTGGGCGCATGGGAGAGCTCGGAAGGGAAGGAGTGCCATTTTGGAATGCAGACTTTGATGGAATGGTCAGCGGGCATCATGTTGCGCTTGCAGAGCCCCTGATGGGCCTAAACAGTGGAAACCCCCCATAAGTGACCCCATTTTGGAAATTAGACCCCCTAATGAACTTATCTAGATGTGTGGTGAGCACTTTGAACCCCCAAGCGCTTCACAAAAGTTTATAAACGCAGAGCCGTGAAAATAAAAAGTCTTTTTTTATTTCCACAAAAGTGATTTTTTAGACCCCAATTTTTAGACCCCCAAAGTTGGCAAATAGTGGAAACCCCTCAATTCTTGCTCCAACCCTAACCCCAACACACCCCTAACCCTAATCCCAACCCTAACCCTAATCCCAACCATAATCCCTAATCCTAATTCTAACCCTAATTCTAGTTCGCCCTAACCCTAATTCTAACCCTAGTCGTGACCCAAGCACTAACCCTAGCCCTAGCACAACCCTAACCCTAGCCTAACCCTAGCCCTAACTCTAGCCCAACCCTAACCCTAGCCCAACCCTAACCCTAGCCCAACCCTAACCCTAACCCTAGCCCAACCCTAACCCTAACCCTAACCCTAACCCTACCCTAACCCTTGCCCTAACCCTACCCTAACCCTAACCCTAACCCTAGCCCTAACCCTACCCTAACCCTAGCCCTAACCCTACCCTAACCCTAACCCTAATCCTAATGGAAAACTGAAAAAAAAAATATTTTCTTTATTTCATTATATTGGCCTATATAAGGGAGTGATAAACGGGGGGGTTATGTACTATTTTTTTTATTTTGATCACTATGATCGTTTATCATAGTGATCAAAATAATGAATGGAATCTGCCAGCCGGAGCCGGCAGATTCCCGGCGGGCGCACTGCGCATGCGCCCGCCATTTTCAAGATGGCGGCGCCCATCGGAGGATGCCGGCGGGAAGTGGGACCACCGGGAGGGGACGGAGGGCCACGGAGAGGTACCGGGGGGGGATCGGGGACCCTATTTCTCTCTCCTCTGATGTGCGATCACATCAGAGGAGAGAGAAATTAAATGTAAAATCGCGGCTTTTTTATTTTTTTTGCGGTCGCCGTTATAGGGTTAATGACCGATTCATGTTCTCTGGGGTCTCGGCTACCCCTGGCAGCCGAGACCCCGGAGAAAATCCGACACTGGGGGGCGCTATTCACTTAAATCACAGCGCCGTGAATTAACGGCGCTGTGGTTTTAGTACCCTTAATTACCGCAGTTAAAAGGCGTATCGGCGGTCGTTAAGGGGTTAATATACAGAATATTAATTCCTGATTATTTGTAATTGAATAATCACCTTAATAGTATCTATGAATCAGATAGTTAGAATCCTGAATTCACTCAAGGGTCTACCCAAATTGGCAACAGGGATTATTATCCTATTAAATTAGTTAGGAGTTAGAGATATCACAAAAACAAACTCTATAACCTCAAAAAGGCCTAAGTTAGAATAATACCTGACTTATGTATCGTTGCCTATCAACAATAATACTAAAGATTTCCTATAGATCTCTATATCCTATATCTTTCCTAAAAAGAGAAAAGAGAACAAAAGCCTATATATAGAGTTGTGTAAGATATACTGCTAATAAGCAGCTAAACCAAAGATTATTGTATATGATTTGAAATATTAGTTATGAGGATAGAAATAATATAAAGTATATACAACCACAGTAATCAAGTAAGCATCTAACAATAGCATATAATATATATCTAATGTCGATTGGGTTATTAGAGCCTGGTGAATATTAGTAAAAATGTATATAATTTGTACTGCTATCCAGGTACCAAATTATAAGTAATTAAATATAAGTTATGTTCAGGAGCTCCGTAGCTTTAAATATCAAACAGCCGCAATCACCTAAAGCTCAGCTTCCACTCTCTATCCTCAGTAGCCTTAAGTATCAAACAGCTGCGATCATTTAAAGCTCAGCTTCCACTCTCTATCCTCAGTGGCTTTAAGTATCAAACAGCCGCGATCATCTAAAGCTCAGCTTCCACTCCCTATCCTCAGTGGCTTTAAGTATCAAACAGCCGCGACCATCTAAAGCTCAGCTTCCACTCTCTATCCTCAGTAGCCTTAAGTATCAGACAGCCGCGATCATTTAAAGCTCAGCTTCCACTCTCTATCCTCAGTGGCTTTAAGTATCAAACAGCCGCGATCATCTAAAGCTCAGCTTCCACTCTCTATTCTCAGTGGCCTTAAGTATCGAACAGCCGCGATCTTTTAAAGCTCAGCTTCACTCTCTATCCACAGCAGTCTTAAGTATCAAACAGCCGCTATCATTTAAAGCTCAGCTTCCACTCTCTATCCTCAGTGGCTTTAAGTATCAAACAGCCGCGATCATCTAAAGCTCAGCTTCCACTCCCTATCCTCAGTGGCTTTAAGTATCAAACAGCCGCGACCATCTAAAGCTCAGCTTCCACTCTCTATCCTCAGTAGCCTTAAGTATCAGACAGCCGCGATCATTTAAAGCTCAGCTTCCACTCTCTATCCTCAGTGGCTTTAAGTATCAAACAGCCGCGATCATCTAAAGCTCAGCTTCCACTCTCTATTCTCAGTGGCCTTAAGTATCGAACAGCCGCGATCTTTTAAAGCTCAGCTTCACTCTCTATCCACAGCAGTCTTAAGTATCAAACAGCCGCTATCATTTAAAATTCAGCTTCCACTCTCTATCCTCAGTGGCCTTAAATATCAAGCAGCCACGATCGTTTAGAGCTCAGCTTCTACTCTCTATCCTCAGTGGTTTTAAGTATCAAACAGCCGCTATCGTTTAAAACTCAGCTTCCACTCTCTATCCTCATTGACTTTAGGTATCAAACAGCCGTGGATTTTTAAAGCTCAGCTTCCACTCTTTTTCCTCAATGGTTTTAAGTATCAGACAGCCGCGAACACTTAAACTCTATCAAACAGCCGTGATCATTTAAAGCTCAGCTTCCACTTAAGTATCAAACAGCCGCTTTCAGTAAAGCTCAGCCCCCACTCAGATATCAAACAGCCGCTTTCAGTAAAGCTCAGCTTCCATTCAAGTATCAAACAGCCGCTTTCAGTAAAGCTCAGCTTCCACTCAAATATCAAACAGCCGCTTTCAGTAAAGCTCAACTTCCACACTCTCCTGACCCACCAATATCTGCTTATCAGGGATTACAAAGTTCTCCTTGTATTCCAATATATCAGGACTCGGTCTTCTTCCTTAAAGTCTCCTTGGCGCCAAAGAAAGGGATTTCCCACGGATCAAGCCAGCAAGAAGAATGCAACACCACAGCGATCGCGGCAAATCTGGGAGTATGGCAGTCACTCAAATCCAGTGCCAGTACCCTCTCTTCTCCTCCCCAGGGGCCCACTCAAGAAAGGACTCGGAGATCCGGATCGGCAAGGGCTCACAACAAACCTTAGACCGCGTTGAATCTGCGCACCGGCAGCAGCTGTCAATCATCTGCCTGCTCCTGCTTCTCCTGCCCCGCCAAGGATTTTAGCCAATAACTCCTCCAATTTTCAGCAGATTTCTTCGTGCCCGGTCTTGATCTGCTCAGAATATCTCTCCGGATCCTACTAAGCAGGATCCCCCAGGATCATGTCCACTGGCGTGGTACAACACCCCGAAAATCGCGGCGGGTCTGTGGATGCCGCGGCTGCTAACGTCATACTCCAAGTCCTGCTCTTCTCCTTCCTTGGTCTTCCGTAGCCACCTCAGAGTCCAGGAATATTACCAAACACCGGCCGCTTGCACTTTTCAGCAGTATGCTTCTCTCCTGAAGCCCTTTTCCTTCTCCAACAGGCAGGCAACAGCGGGTAGTGTAGAACGCAGGCCTGAACAGGACCCACGGACAAGCGCCAGTCCTCTGGTCTCTGCACACAAACAGCCCGGTCACCTCCACTCCTCCTGATCACCGATACAACAGGATAGCTGTTCGGTAGATGTGAAACTCTTCCACCTCCTTTCTTCTTCTGCAAGAGTCAGCTACAGGCCCCTCTCCTCTGCTCAGCACAGGAAAACAACACTGCTCCTCCTCAGTAGCTGTAGTTCTGTTATTTTTGGTCCAATCTTCACATTCTTGGTATCAAAATGCTCCAGGCGACTTCTAGACTCTTGTTGTGAGTATGAATTCTTGATTGGAGGATTCCTGTCGCTTCAAAGTCGCTTCATATAGGTAGTTGAGCAGGAGCCCTGAGCAGACACTTCCTCACACCATCACAGCTCAGGCCACGCCCCGAGTAGAAGCACCCTTTTGAGCTAGTACAGTCATGAGTCTTCTTGGGAATGATGCAACAAGTTTTTGTCAGGAACACCGCACTGCACTTGCTCACTGAGCCAGTGTGCGTCTCCTAAGTAAACCAAACTGTGCTCAGAGATACCTGTGGAGCGGGGCAGCAGCAGTGAAGATGCATGCTTCAGACAAACAGGACCTGAAGCACATGACTTCTGGGGGTGTGGCCTAAGCTCCAGAGAGCTAGGAGCTGAATGAAAACTCCTAGAAGGGTAACTGCAGGACAAAGTTACCAAGGGGCATAGACAGGGACGTAAACCAGATCAGGATGGGGTCAAAGCACGAGATAGCATGACAGTACCAAAGTATTAGACAGAATGGATAGACAGGACGTAGCAAGAGATCAGTAAACCAGAACAGGCAATAGACGGTACAATAGGGACAAACTGTAACGGAGTATCAATAGCCAAGCCAGGAGGTCAGAATCAGAGAAGACAACAGTACCAAAACATGAGATAGAGAACAGAGTGAGTGGACAGACCAGGTCATAAACGGGAGGCAATCGAGCAATCAAGCACACCAGGGGGTCAGACACCCAGCCAGAAGAACAGTATAGCTGACAGGGAATCCTAGTCTGGAGTGAGTATAAATACCCCTCCCAGATCCAAAGGGAGGCCAGCAAAAGTTAACCCTGAGAGAGCAGGACATTAACCATGTCCTATATCATGACAGTTTTTTCACATCTGGATTTGGGGATCCTCTGCCATTCTACCTTGCAGATCCTCTCCAAATCCATGAGGTTGGATGGTGAACGTTGGTGGACAGCCATTTTTAAGTCTCTCCAGAGATGCTCAATTGGGTTTAGGTTAGGGCTCTGGCTGGGCCAGTCAAGAATGGTCACAGAGTTGATTGCCATAACACAGAGTCCATTTCCATACATTTTGTGGGAGAAATTAAAATTTTCATTTTTTCGTTTTACATTTTTTTAATTCCTGGGAAACACCTAAATGGTTAATAAACTTATTGAATGTGGTTTTGAGCACTTTGAGAGGTGCAGTTTATAAAATTGAGAATTTTCTGTCGCATAAGCCCATTAAAGTCACTTCAAATGTTATGTGATCCCTAAAAAAATAGGTTTCGTAAATTTTGTTGGTAAAATGAAAAATTGATGATTGACTTTTCGCTTTTCTAACTTCCTAACAAAAAAAATTTGTGGCACAAGAGTCAGACGTTCCAGGGTCAAAACCAAGAGACTACATAGATGGCCAAGGGAAAAGATGAAGGCGTAAGTCATGTCACAGTCCAGGGTCAATAACAAGAGATAGTGGATCAAAAGCCAAAGGACAAGACAAAGGGATAGTCAGAACATGGTTCAAAAGGGTCAGGCAGCAGAAGATCAGAACTCAGAGTAACAAAATCAGGCTAACATTCACCAAAAAGCACAAACTATATCTGGCAGGGGTCAGGGGCAGACAGCTCAGATAAGTAGCTGGGCAATCACCAGAACACCGAACACCTGGAGAAAGTCCCGCACCTCCCAGTCACAGAATGGACAGCTGAGCTGTAAATCAAGGTATCGACAGCCCAGCAAGCCCATCACAAGATTGGACAGTCAAGCTGTCAAACAAGACACAAACAACTGAACAAAACAGTTTTCATAGAACAGCATAGCAATCACTCACTGAGCAGAGGAATTGTGACAGTACTGCCTCTTCTACGGGGGCCACTGGACCCCCAGGTTTCCCAAGAAACTTGCGATGGAAGGCCGTGACCAGACAATCGAGCAGCTCAAGCAGAGACCCAAAATCTCTCTTCCGGTCCATAACCTCTCCAATAAATGAGATACTGGAGGGAATTACGGACTTTACGGGAATCAACAATCTTTTGTACATCCAACTCCAAATTGTCATTGACATACACCGGTGGAGGCAGAGATGAAAGAGACAAAACAAAAGGGATAAACTCTTTTAGCAGTGATTTATGGAATACATTTGGAATGCGAAAAGATGGAGGGAGTTTTAATAAGAAAGCCACTGGGTTAACTACCTCTAAAATCTCATATGGAAAATAAACTTAGGCCCCCAACTTCGCTGATGGTACTTTCAGTTTAATATTTTTGGAAGAAACCCAGACCTTATCACAACCTTGAATATGTGACCCCCTTACATTTTCTATCAGCCTTTTGTTTCTGGCAACGCTGGGTCACCCCAATATTCCTCTGAACCTCTCTCCAGACATCCCCCAGTTTTTATATAGCAACCTCTTCCTCAAGAATTCACCAAAATGAGGATGAAAACCATAATTACAAAAAATGGTGAGGTTCCGGTAGACTAGTTAACCCGACTGTTAAAGTCGATTTCAGCAAGAGGTAAGAATGAGAACCAGTCCTCCTGCTGCGCCACAACTAAAAATCTTAGAATTTGCTCCAACAACTGATTTGTCCTCTCTGTCTGACCGTTAGTTTCAGGATGGTAAGCAGAGGAAAATAACAGGTCAATCCCCATTTTCTTACAAACACTCTCCAGAATTTAGAGACAAAATGCATCACCTTATCGGTTACAGTGTTCAAAGGAATTCCATGCAATATCACCACATGATTGATTAGTAACCTGGAAAGTGTCTCAGCATTAGGTAACCCTGATAACCGAACAAAGTGAGCTTATTTACTGAATCAGTCAACCACCACCCAGATAATGGTTTTCCCACTAGACAAAGGCAATGAAATCCATGGACAAATGAGTCCATGGTCTTTCTGGAATAGACAATGGAGTCAAATCCCTGGCTGGCCCGTTATGAAAAACTTTAGCATATGCTCCAGCCTCATAAGTGGATACAAAACCTTTAATATCTTTAAGCATGGACAGCCATGAAAAACTTCTACATATAGCTTTCTGCCTAGCAGTGACCCCTGGGTGACCACTCAAGACAGAGTCATGAAACTCTTGCAACAGACGTAATCTTAGATACACGGGCACAAATAATTTAGATCCAGGAGTAGCAGAGGGAGCCAAAGACTTGGTAAATCTCAGCCTCCAACTCCGAGGACACCTTAGAAATTACTATACACTGAGGAAGAATGGAGGAAGGATTTTCTGGAGGAGAAACTGAATCAAGGCTGCATGACAAAGCATCAACCCTAACATTCTTAGACCACGGCCTGAACGAGATGGAAAAATTGAATCTAGAAAAAAGTAAGGACCACCTGGCTTGTCTAGGGGGTTAAATGTGAAGCAGATTCAATATAAGCTAAATTTTTATAATCAGTCACAACTGTGAAAAGCCTCCATTCCTCAAATGCTAACGATGATTTCCAACATCATAATCTCTCTAAGTAGATGAAAATTTCCTAGAAAAAATGCACATGGCCATAAGTTTATCAGGGTTTTAAGACAAAACAGCCCCCACCCCAACCTCTGATGCATCCACCTCTATAATAAACGGTTTCTGAAGATCAGGTTCAATCAAAACTGGAGCAGACATGAAGTACTCTTTTAGCTTATTAAAAGCCCCAATGGCATCTGAAGACCAAACCTTAAGATCCGCCCCATTACATGTGAGATCGGTAAGAGGTTTAACGATCTGTGAAAAATTCTATAATAATTGGCGAATCCTAAAACACACTGTAGATCTTTAAGGTTGCTAGGTTGAACCCAATTATTTATAGCTTGCACCTTCCCAGGATCCATCGTAAACCCTTCAGCAGATATACGATGAACCCCAGAAATGATATTTCTTGAACAGAGAAAATACTCTTTTCTAATTTAGCAAGCAAAGAATTTTCCCTGAATTTTCGTAAAACATAACGAACATGCTCATAGTGTGAACTCAAGTCAGATGAAAAAATTAGAATGTCTTCAATGTATACACAATAAACCTTCCAATGATATCAGAAAAAAAGTAATTCATAAAGTTCTGAAAGACAGCAAGTGCATTGGTTAAACCAAAAGGCTCTCTAATAAGCCCTCAGATGTTAAAAACACTCCACTCATCACCCTCCTGGATCTGTATCAGATTATAAGCCCCTCTAAGATCAAGTTTAGAAAACCATTTGGCCTTAGTAAGCTGTTTATATAGGTAGGGGATGAGTGAAAGTGGGTAAGTATTTTTAACAGCAATTTTGTTTAGTTCACAGAAATCGAGGTAAGGGCTGAGCCCCCATCCTTCTTTTACACACAGAAGAATCCAGCACCTACAGGCGAGGAGGATGGACGGATATGAACATTCCTTAAACTTTCATTTACATATTCTTACATAGCGGTCCGTTCCGGTGCTGACAAATTGTAAAGGCAAGCTTTAGGCAATTTGGCATTTGGAACAAGATTGGTAGTATAATCATAAGGATGATGGGGAAGTAGTATTTATGCCTTTTTCCGAGAACACATCTCCAAAGTCTTTCAGGTATGTCAGCAGACACTCCAGACTAGTAAAATTTTCACAGAACGAAGACACTTTTTATGGCAGTTGGGGCCCCACTTAATAATATCCGTTTTAGTGAAGAGAGAGTATATTCATTACTCGGGTTTCCCCCAGCATGCTCGGGTGGTCTCCGAGTATTTGGAAATGCTCGGAGATTTACCGTATTTTTCGGACTATAAGACGCACCCCAATTTTCAGAAGGATAATAGGGAAAAAAATAATAATGTGTCAAATGGGGGTCCGTCTTACAGTCCGAATTCAGCTTACCTGGGAAGGGATCCGGCACAGGTGAAGGAGTAGTCACAGGGGTCATTCAGTGGTCCAGGCTCGTGCGGTGGTGGCTCAGTGCTGGGGCAGCTGCGCTGGGGCAGGGGCAGCTGTGCTGGGGCAGCTGTCCTGAGGCTGGGGCAGCTGTGCTGAGGCAGCTGTCCTGAGGCTGGGGCAGCTGTGCTGGGGCAGGGGCAGCTGTGTGGGGCTGGGACAGCTGTCCTGAGGCTGGGGCAGCTGTGTGGGCTGGGGCAGCTGTCCTGAGGCTGGGGCAGCTGTGTGGGGCTGCGGCAGCTGTCCTGAGGCTGGGGCAACTGTGTGGGGCTGGGGCAGCTGTCCTGAGGCTGGGGCAGCTGTGTGGGGCTGGGGCAGCTGTCCTGAGGCTGGGGCAGCTGTCCTGAGGCTGGAGCAGTTGTGTGGGGCTGGGGCAGCTGTCCTGAGGCTGGGGCAGCTGTGCTGGGGCAGCTGTCCTGAGGCTGGGGCAGCTGTGTGGGGCTGGGGCAGCTGTCCTGAGGCTGGGGCAGCTGTGTGGGGCTGGGACAGCTGTCCTGAGGCTGGGGCAGCTGTCCTGAGGCTGGGGCAGCTTTGCTGGGGCAGGTGGGCCTCTGCGGGGCGGTGGTGGAGGCGGGCTGTGCTCCGGCATTTCCTCCAAGCCGGGTTCAGATCTCGTCCCGAAATCTCAGGGGACATCTCGTCCCCGAGATTTCGGGACGAGATCTGAACCCGCGCATGCGCCATCCCCAGACCGGCGGCCATCTTCCCGGCGTCCATGATCCCGGAGGCCACCGCAACATGGCGGCGGCCAGCAGGGGATGTGCGGAGGGCCTCCGGGCTTGGAGGAAATGCCGGCGGGGCCACCGCCCCTGCACCGGAGCACAGCCCGCCGCCACCACCGCCCCGCCTGCTGCCACCACCGCACCGCAGAGCCCCGCCCGCTGCCACCACCGCAGAGCCCCGGAGGTGAGTATATTGCGACCATAAGACGCACCCCCCACTTTCCCCAAAAAATTTTTGGGAAAAAAGTGCGTCTTATGGTCCGAAAAATACGGTAGTTTCTGTCGCCCCAGCTGCATGATTTCCGGCTACTTGACAGCCTGAATACATGTAGACTGTCAAGTAGCAGCAAATCATTCAGCTGTGGCAATAGAAACTAAATCTCTGAGCAACTCCAAACACTCGGCGATCACCCGAGCTTGCTCGGGAAAACCCGAGCAACGAGCATACTCGCTCATCACTAATCCTTTTGCCAGCAATAAATAACAAGATTATGAACATACAGCCATGAAAACCTCAACACCAACCCAGCAGGTAAATTATCCAAGACATAACAGGAGATGGACTCAGAGTGGAGTGTTCCCACTCTTAGTATGAATTCCACCGTTACAAACTGGACAAAGTTCTGGAGTAACGGTATTTTGTCAATAGCAACAATTTTAATAGGTCTTTCCAATCTAACTGTCCTTAATCCTAATTTAAGAACCAGTCCAGAATCAATAAAGTTTGCAGCAGACCCACAGTCAATGAAATCAAGTGCAGATAACCACAGGTTCTGAAAACATAGTTCCACCTTCAACAGTACTTGTCTGAGGGGTAAAAGGGTACCTGGAAGCCTGGATGACTTCCTCGAATATCACCCAGATTTAAGCGTTTCCTGATGGCTTGTTTGCTTGAGGGTGAATCGAACAGTCCTTGAGATAATGTCTACTGAGACCACACAGTCCCAGATCACTCCTCTCTGCAGTCCAAGAGCTGGCTGTTGTAACCTCCATTTGTACCATCTCAGGTAAGGAAATTGACTTAAGAGGAATGACCGAAACCCCTTGTCACTCATCCCTTCTCTCCCGAATTCTAAGAATGACCTGAGTCATGGCCTCCCACAAAGAACAGTGTGGAGAATGGAAAGTCAGATTGTCATTAAGAGTATCCGTAAGGCCACGGCAAAACCGACACCTAAGAGCTGCATCGTTCCACCGTGAGGCAGAAGAGTCAGATGTTCCGGGGTCAATACCAAGAGAGTACGTAGATAGCCAGGGGAAAAGATGAAGATGTAAGTCTTATCACAGGCCAGGGTCTATAACAAAGCACAGCGAATCAAAGGCCAAAGGGATATTCCAAACACAGTCCAAAGGGTCAGGCAGCAGAAGATCAGAACTCAGAGCAACAGAATCAGGCTAACACTCACCAAGAAGCACAAACTACGTCTGGCAGGGATCAAGGGCAGACAGCTCAGTTAAGTAGCTGGGCAATCACCAGAACACCGAACACCTGGAGAAAGTCCCGCATCTCCCAGTCACAGACTGAAAAGCTGAACTATCAATCAAGACACAGACATCTCAGCAAGACAATTTCCATGGAAATGCATAGCAATCACTCACTGAAAGGCGGAATCATGACATCTGGTTTTAGGGCATAAAAATTGTAAGTTTGAAATTGCAAATTTTTTAAATTTTTTGTGAAATTTTCAGTGTTTTCATAAACGCAAATCAAATCGATCCAAATTTACTAGTAACATGAATTACAATGTGTTACAAAAAAAAAGCTGTCTCAGAATCACTGGAAAATGTTGAAGTATTCCAGAGCTATTACTTCATAAATTGACACTGGTCAGAATTGTAAAATTTGGGATGGTCAGGAAGGTGAAAAAATGCTTGGCGGTGAAAGGCTAAAGCATCTGATGAATGATTGATAAGTACCTTATATAAAGAAAATCAATACAAGACCCTTATGTTGTGGTATCATACCCCCGAACTCCTTCATAAAATGAAACCTGAAATTCTGGATATTTGTTGGTGCTGTAACTTCTCTGTGGTTTCTATAACCCCTTCCTGACATCTGACGTACTATCCCATCCATGGGACCCGGGCCCCTATGCCCATGGACGGGATAGTACGTCTAACGCGATCAACGGCGCCCACATGGTGAGCGCCGCTGATCGCGGCCGGGTGTCAGCTGATTATCACAGCTGACACCCGGCACAATGTGTCAGGGGCGGTCACGGACCGCCCCCGACACGTTAACCCCTTGCACACCGCGATCAAACACGATCGCGGTGTACCGGGAGTTAAAGGGAAGCATCGGCAGGGAGGGGGCTCCCTCCGTGCTTCCCTGAGCCCCCCACGGCAGCGCAATGTGCAGCGCTACTGCGGTGGGCTCCTTTCCTCCAGGCCCCCGAATTCAAGATGGCGACGGGGGCCTTCGGGGCCTGCAGGGAGCTGGCTTCCTCAGTGCCTGCAAAGCGCAGGCAAGAGGAGGTCTTCTTCAATGCCTGTGACAGATTGCTGATCTGTCACAGTGATCTGTGATGTGACAGATCAGCGATCTGTCACAGGACAGTGATGTTCCACCTGGGACTATGTAATAAAGTAAAAAAAAAATAAAAAAAAGTGTAAAAATAATTTTAAATAAATCGCCAAATAAATTAGTAAAAAAAAAAAATATTCCCCAATAAATTCATTTTTTGAAAACAAAAAAAAAACAATAAAAGTACACATATTAGGTATCGCCGCGTCCGTAACGACCCGCCTTATAAAACTGTCCCATTAGTTAACCCCTTTAGCGAACCCCTTAAAAAATAAAAATAAAAAACGAAGCAAAAAATAATGATTTATTATCATACTGCCAAACAAAAAGTGTAATAACGCGCGATCAAAAAGAGGCATATAAATATCCATGGTACCGCTGAAAACGTCATCTTGTCCCGCAAAAAATGAGCTGCCACGCAGCATCATCAGCAAAAAAATAAAAAAGTTATAGCTCGCAGAATAAAGCGATGCAAAAATAATTATTTTTTATATAAAATAGTTTTCATTGCATAAAACCGACAAAACATAAAAAAAGACCTAAATGAGGTATCGCTGTAACCGTACTGACCCGAAGAATAAAACCGCTTTATCAATTTTACCGCACGCGGAACGGTGTAAACGCACTCCCCCAAAAGAAATTCATGAAACGCTGGTTTTTGTTCATTCTGCGTCGCAAAAATCGGAATAAAAAGCGATCAAAAAATGTCACGTGCCCGAAAATGGTACCAATAAAAACGTCAATTCGTCCTGCAAAAAATAAGACCTCACATGACTCAGTGGGTCAAAATATGGAAAAATTATAGCTCTCAATATGTGGTGATGCAAAAACTATTTTTACAATAAAAAGCGTCTTTTAGCGTGCGACAGCTGCCAAAAATAAAAACCGCCATAAATAGTAAATCAAACCCCCCGTTATCACCCCCTTAGTTAGGGCAAAATAATAAAATTAAAAAAATGTATTTATTTCCATTTTTCCATTAGGGTTAGGGTTAGGGCTAGGGTTAGGGCTAGGGTTAGGGTTAGGGCTAGGGTTAGGGTTAGCTTTAGGGCTAGGGTTAGGGTTAGGGCTAGGGTTAGGGCTTGGGTTAGGGCTAGGGTTAGGGCTGAGATTAGGGTTAGGGGTGTGTTGGGGTTCGGGTTGGAGTTAGAATTGGGAGTTTCCACTGTTTGGGCACATCAGGGGCTCTCCAAATGCAACATTGCGTCTGATCTCAATTCCAGCCAATTCTGAGTTGAAAAAGTCATATGGTGCTCCTTCCCTTCCAAGCTCTGCCATGCGCCCAAACAGTGTTTTACCCCCACATGTAGGGTAACAGCCTACTCAGGACAAATTGCAAAACAATTTTTGGGGTCCAATTTCTCCTGTTACCCTTAGGAAAATAAAAAATTGGGGGCAAAAATATAATTTTTGTGGAAAAAAATGATTTTTTTATTTTCACGTCCGAGTGTTATAAACTTCTGTGAAGCACTTGGGGGTTCAAAGTGCTCACCAAACATCTAGATAAGTTCCGTGGGGGGGTCTAGTGAGCAAAATGGGGTCACTTGTGGGGAGTTTCTATAGTTTAGGTACATCAGGGGCTCTCCAAACGCACATGACACCCACAGACCATTCCATCAAAGTCTGCATTCCAAAATGGCACTGCTTCCCTTCCGAGCCCCGACGTGTGTCCATACAGTAGTTTTCTCCCACATATGGGGTGTCAGCGTACTCATGACAAATTGGACAACAACTTTTGTGGTCCAATTTCTCCTGTTACCCTTGGGAAAATGAAAAAATTGGGGACTAATTGATCATGTTTGTGGAAAAAATACGATTTTGTTATTTTCATGCCCTGGCATTATAAACTTCTGTGAAGCCCTTGGGGGTTCAAAGTGCTCACCTCACATCTAGATAAGTTCCTTAGGGGTTCTCGTTTCCAAAATGGGGTCATTTGTGGGTGTTTCCACTGTTTAGGTACATTAGGGTCTCTCCAAAGGCAACATGACACCCGCAGACCATTCCATCAAAGTCTGCATTCCAAAACGTCACTACTTCCCTTCCGAGCCCTGACGTGTGTCCATACAGTAGTTTTCTCCCACATATGGGGTGTCAGCGTACTCAGGACAAATTGGACAACAACTTTTGGGGTTCAATTTCTCCTGTTACCCTTGGGAAAATAAAAAAATTGGGGACTAATTGATCATGTTTGTGGAAAAAATACAATTTTTTTATTTTCATGCCCTGGCATTATAAACTTCTGTGAAGCCCTTGGGGGTTCAAAGTGCTCACCTCACATCTAGATAAGTTCCTTAGGGGGTCTAGTTTTCAAAATGGGGTCATTTGTGGGGGTTTCCACTGTTTAGGTACATTAGGGGCTCTCCAAAGGCAACGTGACACCCGCAGACCATTCCATCAATGTCTGCATTCCAAAACGTCACTACTTCCCTTCCGAGCCCTGACGTGTGTCCATACAGTAGTTTTCACCCACATATGGGGAGTCAGCTTACTCAGGACAAATTGGACAACAACTTTTGGGGTTCAATTTCTCCTGTTACCCTTGGGAAAATAAAAAAATTGGGGACTAATTGATCATGTTTGTGGAAAAAATACAATTTTTTTATTTTCATGCCCTGGCATTATAAACTTCTGTGAAGCCCCTGGGGGTTCAAAGTGCTCATCTCACATCTAGATAAGTTCCTTAGGGGGTCTAGTTTTCAAAATGGGGTCATTTGTGGGGGTTTCCACTGTTTAGGTACATTAGGGGCTCTCCAAAGGCAACATGACACCCGCAGACCATTCCATCAATGTCTGCATTCCAAAACGTCACTACTTCCCTTCCGAGCCCTGACGTGTGCCCATACAGTAGTTTTCTCCCACATAAGGGGTGTCAGCTTACTCAGGACAAATTGGACAACAACTTTTGGGGTTCAATTTCTCCTGTTACTCTTGGGAAAATAAAAAAAACTGGGGAATAATTGATCATGTTTGTGGAAAAAATACGATTTTTTTATTTTCATGCCCTGGCATTATAAACTTCTGTGAAGCCCTTGGGGGTTCAAAGTGCTCACCTCACATCTAGATAAGTTCCTTAGGGGGTCTAGTTTTCCAAATGGGGTCATTTGTGGGGGGGTTCCACTGTTTAGGTATATTAGGGGCTCTCCAAAGGCAACATGACACCCGCAGACCATTCCATCAATGTCTGCATTCCAAAACATCACTACTTCCCTTCCGATCCCCAACGTGTGCCCATACAGTAGTTTTCTCCCACATATGGGGTATCAGCATACTCAGGACAAATTGGACAACAACTTTTGGGGTCCAATTTCTCCTGTTACCCTTGGGAAAATAAAAAAAATGGTGACTAAAAGATCATGTTTGTGGAAAAAATACGAATTTTTTATTTTCACGCCCGGGCGTTATAAACTTCTTTGAAGCACTGGGGGGGTTCAAAGTGCTCACCACACATCTAGATAAGTTCCTTGGGGGGGTCTAGTTTACAAAATGGTGTCATTTGTGGGGGGTTTCCACTGTTTAGGTACATCAGGGATTTTCCAATCGCGACATGGTGTCCGATCTCAATTCCAGCCAAAAACGTCAAATGGCGCTGCTTCCCTTCCGAGCTCTGCCATGCGCCCAAATAGTGGTTTACCCCCACATGTGGGGTATCAGCGTACTCAGGACAAATTGCAGTATAACTTTTACGGTGCTGTTACCCTTGGAAAAATAAGAATTGAGGGTGAAAAGATCATTTTTGTGGAAAAAATATGATTTTTTAATTGTACGGCTTTATGTTATAAACTTCTGTGAAGCCCTTGGGGGTTCAAAGTTCTCACCACACATCTAGATAAGTTCCTTAGGGGGTCTAGTTTCCAAAATGGTGTCATTTGTGGGGGGTTTCCACTCTTTTGGTACATCAGGGGTTTTCCAATCGCGACATGATGTCCGATCTCAATTCCAGCCAAAAACGTCAAATGGCGCTGCTTCCCTTCCGAGCTCTGCCATGCGCCCAAATAGTGGTTTACCCCCACATGTGGGGTATCAGCATACTCAGGACAAATTGCACAATAACTTTTAGGGTCCTGTTACCCTTGGGAAAATAAAAATTGGGGTGAAAAGATCATTTTTGTGGAAAAAATATGATTTTTTAATTGTACCGCTGAACATTATAAACTTCTGTAAAGCCCTTGTGGGTTCAAAGTTCTCACCACATATCTAGATAAGTTCCTTGGGGGGTCTAGTTTCCAAAATGGGGTCACTTGTAGGGGGTTTCCACTCTTTAGGTACATCAGGGACTCTCCAAACGTGACATGGCGTCCGATCTGAATTCCAGCCAATTTTGCATTGAAAAAGTCAAACGGCGCTCCTTCCATTCTGAGCTCTGCCATGCGCCGAAACAGTCATTCCCCCCCACAAATCAGGTATCAGCGTACTCAGGACAAATTGCACAATAACTTTTGCAGTCCAATTTCTCCTGTTACCCTTGGTAAAGTAAAAAAAATTGAACCTGAATTATTTTTTGTGTGAAAAAAAGTTAGATGTTAATTTTTTTCTAAATATTCAAAAAAATTCCTGTGACGCACCTAAAGGGTTAATAAACTTCTTGAATGTGGTTTTGAGCACCTTAAGGGGTGCAGTTTTTAGAATGGTGTCACTTTGGGGTATTTTCTATTATATAGACTCCTCAAAGTGGCTTCAAATATGATGTGGTCCTAAAAATAAAATGGTGTTGTAAAAATGAGAAATCGCTGGTCAACTTTTAACCCTTATAACTTCCTAACAAAAAAAAATTTTGGTTCCAAAATTGTGCTGATGTAAAGTAAACATGTGGGAAATGTTAGTTATCAAGTTTTTTGTGTGCTGTATCTCTGTGATTTAAGGGCATAAAAATTCAAAGTTGGAAAATTGCAAAATTTTCAAAATTTTTGCCAAATTTCCATTTTTTTCACAAATAAACGCAAGTTATTTGAATGAAATTTTACCATTAACATGAAGTACAATATGTCACGAGAAAACATTGTCAGAATCACCGGGATCCATGGAAGCGTTCCAGAGTTATGACCTCATAAAGGTACAGTGGTCAGAATTGTAAAAATTTGCCCAGTCATGAACGTGCAAACCACCCTTGGGGGTAAAGGGGTTAAAACAAGGGTTTTGGTCATGTAGTACATTATCTTCATTTTGGGAAATTGTCAAGTCACTTGATTCAAGTTGTGTTATTTTGTGGACCAATCTGTCAACCTGCCCAACATTTCTTATAGGGTGATGGGTAAAACTCATCTAAATTAATCTTGCACTTACGAACGGCTTCCAGATATCTTGTTGCTGGAAGTAGGTTTTCCTCCATCCTGCCAAGAATGCCTTAGAAGAATCTGCATTAATTGCTTTATGTAGCACCTGACTGGCATAATAATTGCAAGGGCTGACTTTTTGGAAACAATTTGGGTACCATGGAACTATGTTTGGGCCCAACAAAACATAAATATTCTTCTTGGACGCACATTCAGTTGAAATCTATTGCCGGTGGCTTCCTGCAAGGCAATAGTTAACAGCTGCCAGCCAATCAGAGACCGGCAGCTGATGTCGGCATGCAAGTTGCCGGCGTATGACATCACTGCCATGCGCCGGCACAGCTTTTTAAAAAATGTTTGTACTGAAAGCAGACAATCAGACATATGGGGCCAGGATGGGAGATCATATAGGTTTAGGATGGAGATACATGGGGCCAGGATGGGATAACATGTGGACAAGGGGACTAGATGGGAAATCATATGCGGGCAGGATGGAGACACATTGGGCCAGGATGAGAAAACATATGGGGGCAGGATGGGAGATCATATAGGGACAGAATAGGAGCTCAAATTGGGTCAGAATGGAGACATTTGGGGGTAGGATATGAAAACATATTTGGACAGGATGGGATATGACATAGGTATAGCATGGGAGATCATATGGGAGCAGTATGGAGACATATGGGGGCAGGATGGGAGAACATATGGGGTCAAGATAGAGACACATGGGACCAAGATGGGAGAATATATGAGGCAGGATGAAGACATATGGGACCAGGATGGGAGAACATATAGGGTAGGATGAAGACACATGGGGCTAGGATGGGAGAACATATGGGGGCAGAATGGAGACATATGGGGCCAAGATGGGAGAGTATATGGGAGCAGGATGAAGACACATGGGGCCAGGATGAGACAACATATGGGGTAGGATGAAGACACATGGGGCTAGGATGCGAGAATATATGGGAAGAGGATGAAGACACATGGGGTCAGGAGACACAATGGACCATGGTGTTAGAACATATAGGGGCAGGAATGAGACACAGGATGGTAGAACATATGGGGCAAGATGGAGACAGATAGCCAGTATGATAGAACATATGGATGAAGACACATGGGGCCAGGAACGAGACACCTTGAGCCAGGAATGAGACACAAGTGGCCAGGATGGGGGACATTATTACAGGAACGGGCAAGGATGTGGGACACTATTAGTATAGGAGCTAATTAAGGGATATTATTACAGCTGTGATGTATTTTATTTTCCAGGATACTGTTTTCAATCGGAGAAGTCCTGTTATTGTGCAGGGTGACACTATGTCTCTTTTTATCTTCATCTGGCATAGTGTAGAAGTTGAGTAAAACTTGGGGAATGTGCTCTGGACTTGGTGCTCTAGTCTAGACAACTGTTTTTTCTGTAGAGACGAGTCCTGGTTGAAAAAAGTGATGATCTGGCTGGATGAAGTAGAAAAGCGAAGATAAATATCTTCAAGTAGATACGTCACTGGTGAGTCAGTGTTATCTGTACACTTACACAATACACTGTATATTATCTGCAGAGATCTTGCAAATAATGTCACTGATGATACCTGTATTACCTGTACACTGACTTATATGCAGTGCTCCTGTGCATAAAGTCACTGGTGAGTCACTGCATTACCTGTATACTTACACTGTACAGGGTTCATGTGTATATTGGCACTTATGGTAATATCAGTATTATGTTTGTTTATTAATGATCAGTATTATACGTAGTATTCAGTTTCTATGTGGTGGTAATATGTGATTTAGTCATGGTGTGGCAGTATTTGTTCCTTGTATGTGGAAATATTGATCATTTTAAAAAATGTATGTGACTCTTTCCTTTAGAAAAAATAATTAAAAATATACCTAAAAAGATTATTGGGTATTTTAAGAAAAGAGTCTACCTTGTCATTTGGACAAAACAAAAGCTGATGGCTATGTACAGTTGAAACCAGAAGTTTACATACACTATATAAAAATACATGTTTTTCTCAATATCTGTTTCAGGTGTGCATTAAAAAACATCCACAGGTGTGTCTCTAATTAACTCAGATATTGCCAAAGAAATCAGAAGCTTCCAAACACATGACATCATCATATGGGCAGTACAGAATTGTTTAAAGGCATAGTAATCTTAGTGGATGTAAACTTTTGACTTTGCGATAAATAATAAAATGCCTTAAAATATTCTGTCACTCTCATTTCTGGAATTTGGCAAAATTAATAATTATAGTAATCCTCATTGACCTAAAACAGGAAAGGATTATTTTGATTTCATGTCAGATATTGAGAAAAACATGCATATGTGTCTTTTTATATAGCGTATGTAAACTTCTGGTATCAACTGTATGTGATATGGTAGCTCTGGGCGCAGCAATGATGTGGCATTTTGTCCCATTCTAAATTTTCACATTTCACAGGAGAAAAAAACTATTTATGCTTGCACTTTAAGTTATCAGTTTAGTTTGGATCTTATTTCTACTTGCTTGACACCCATGGGCTTTCTGTGAATATTGGTGTATTGATGTGCACAGGTGGCGCACGTAGACCCACTTTGCCACAGGGTCGGGCTTACCTTAATGGGGCATAGCTAATTAGACACCTGGTGTTCACTGGAGATCCTGATGGTGGAGTCAGGCTTGAACTGCAGGAAGCCACCAGGTACCACTCCTAGGCAGCCCCTGGTACTGTAGTTGCTGACCCCAAAGGCCACGAATGGAGACACGGACTCGGGCTCCATACAGAACACTCTTCAGGCAGGATGGATACTGACACAGAGTCACAGACAGGACTGGATTCGGGGACTGGTTTTAGCAGACTGGATATATGGATTACACTTTCAGGCACTGGTCACACACGATGAATAGGGGACGAGGTTCAGGCACTGGCCGCACACGGACCAAGGGATGAGGTCCAGGCCCTGGCCACACACAGTCCAGGGGTTGAGGTTCAGTTACTGGCCACCCAAGGATCAGGGGAGCACTGGCCACTTGGACCAGAGGACGAGGTTCAGAAATTGACCACACAAGGACTGGGGTTTGGATTTAGGACCTACCCACAAGGACCAGGGATTCGGGTTCCAGACATAGTCACGCAAGGACTAGGGTTTCGGGTTCAGGACCTAGCCACACAAGGATCAGGGGACCAAATAACTCACTAATAGCACACGCAAATTAACTAATGAATTCAGGTTGCTTTGGCCCCTCCATATTGGGGAGGGTACCTTTTACACAAGATGCCTCCCAGCTATTGACTGGAGGCCATCTTGCAGGTGCGCGTGCTGACCCTTTAAGAACAGGGAACCAGACCAGGAAGCAGGGAGAAATGAGCAGGCAACAATGCGGCCGCGACAGTGGGTCTATTATCCAATAAAATATCTGATACCACTTGGATCAATGTTATTCTATGGGACCGTGCTCATGTCCAATTTTTTCTTCAGACAGAGCTGATTTGCAGAGAAAAAAAATGTCAGCATGCCCTAGTTTATTTTAATAGTCGGATCACACTCTGCCATGCAAGTCAATGAGTGCTTGGAAAACATCATACTGCAGACAGATGGCATCTGAGCGCAGTCCAATTTCCATGACTTTCAGAATGGAAAAGATGGAGAAATTTTTTTCTCCATCTTGTTCTCATCCAAGAAAATTAGATCACACTTTGAACACACTCTGATCAAACTCTGAACAAAGTTTGATCGCAGTGTGATTTGAATAATTGATTCAATCACGTTGGATGAGAGACTATGCTCGTGTGACTCTAGCCTTACATGCATGTAGTTTATAAGCAAGTCTCATTGACTGGAGTGAAAATAGCACTCTGTACTCATCACATTCTATATCTGATGAACTTGCATTACCTTTTCAGCCTGTCACGTTTACATTTTATTGCTCTACATCATCCAAGGCACGTACGTTTCTCTTACAAAGTCCTTATTCAGCCCACGTGAACATTTTGTACTACGTGAGATTTGCATGGTAAACACCCTGATGAAGAGATTCAGTGCTGAAAATTATGCGTTGTATTTCCTGCATCTTCATTGACGGAGTCACTTCTGGTGGCTTTATATCTACAGCCATGTGATTTGGCAAAAATACTGAGCAGAGAGTTAATGATAAATAATCGTAACATATTCTAATGAAATATGTGCTTCTCTGTGCATTTCCATTAAGATGCAGTCCTAGATCTTTGCTGAGAAACCTAGAGGCAGCTAGGCATTTTATCTACAGCAGCTGTGTGGAGGTGACCTAATTTTAGCTGCTTATCAGTCCTATGATGTTAGTTAGTTGATGTCATTTCGGTCCTCGGTGCTCTCAGACTTTGGAATTAAATATAGTTTAATGGGAAGAAACTTGTCTTGGATGCTTGCCCAAGCAAAATTTGAAGCAAAACAGTTTTACTAACACGCGGCTCCTGCCATACACCCTGTAGCAGCTTTGTTTTATATTCTTCTAGAGACAATCCATTTTTTTTAGCTGTACATACAGATGTATACTGCATGCCACCATATATTATCTCTAGGGGCTAATTTACATATCAGGTACTTCAGATTAGTTCCCTTCGTCTTTTATAAAATTTGGGGATGAAAATGGCTGATAAAGCTAGCCTTATACGGTAGGTCATGGGTATAAGTTTTGCACTCCAAATTTGATCAGCATTAGGCTGTAGGCTGTAGGCTAAAGGCCCTGTCACACTAAGCAACATACCAGCGATCACGACAACGACACGACTTGGCAAAGATCGTTTGTGCGTCGCTACATGGTCGCTAGTTAGCTGCCAAACAGGCAGATCTCCTAAACGACGCAGCAGCGATCAGCGATCTGTATAACGACCTCGGCGGTCGTTGGGATCTTGTCACACAACATGTAGTGTTTTAACGATTCAACCTAGTCCCGCCTGCGCCACAGAGATATGAGTCGCCAACGAGGTCGCTCGTCTTTTATAAAGGGTGTCAAACTCAGTGATTCAGGCGCCCCAGCGGGACGCCAACGATCAAAAAATGGCCTAGCACGTTCAAGCACGATCAGCAACATCGTAGCGGGGGCCACATCGCCTCTGCATGTCACACATAGCGACATCACTAAGTGTGATGGGGCCTTAAGGCCCCACATCCATATGTAATGCAGGTAAACTGATGTAGTAAAGCAAAGTCACAGAGCAAGGGTTAACAGTAGTGCAGTTTAATTAACAATAAAGAACTCCTCACAGGGAGATAACAGGAAGGGGAAAACAAGTTAAACTGTAATTGTGGTTCAACGCAACAGTCTATCAACATTAGCTTATCGTGACTCCACTGTCCTTTAGCCGCTTGCAGTCCGATCGATGATGGAATGCCGACACTGTCTCTTCAGGCTTTCCCGCCCAACAGACAGTAACGCTTCTGGCGACATCCGGCGGTCACCAGTTTTGCCCGCTGAGTCCCTAGCCCATAGAACTGCAGAGCTGAAGCGTGAAGCTCTGCACAAGTCTCTACTCTGTGTGCTCCTCTGTGCACCCGCCAACAACTGGATGCACACACCACGATGTCTCACTTGGCGCTCGTCCCTCTGTACACCCGCTGGTACCAGAATACCTGTGCCGCGCTGCTTCACTTGGCGCTCATCTCTCTGTGCGCCCAATGGCACCCGCGAGTCCTCACTGCCCCTGTCCCGGGTCTCTGCTCTGCGCTTCAACTCTCTCTGAAGTGCCCAGCCGGTCCCAGCTCTCTCTTCCCTTTGGCGGGAACTTTCTGTATTTTCCCGTGCTAGACTCTCCCTCTTCCCCTCGCTTACCAGGTCTTGGGTTCTGCCGACTCCCATTTCCTTCCCCTCTGGAACACTGGATGTGGCCTCGGCAGTTCTGGACCCAGTGTCTAACAGGAACCCAGAACCCAGTCTCCTTCCTTCTATATAGTGTGATATTGAGATCGTAGTATCACACTTTGACATAGCATCTAAAGATTTCCTATTATGTTTCATTATGACCTTGGACCTACGGTGACTGCAAAACAGTCACAAGTGTTTCTAAATGTGTTGGATTTTCCATTGCTGGTTGCAAGTTGCACGCGACGCACCTGCTGTAGACTTCAATACAAGTCGCATGTGACTACACATTTTTTGTGACTTATCTGTGATTTAGCCATTTTTTTTAACCCTTTTCCGACATTGGGCGTAATAGTACGCCCACGTTGGACTCCCCCTGTTTAGTGCGGGCACATTTCAGCTGATCTATACAGCCAGTGTCGGACTGGAGCACCTTGGGCCCACCAGAGAAAATTATTCTTTGGGCCCACTATGTAGCTACATAGAAATAAATACAAGGCCACCAATTGTGCGGTAAAATACGCTAATATCAGGGTATAATATAAGGTATTACATATCTTAATTATGTAGCAGGAGGTTGGGGTAGCTAGAATATAAAGTTGCCCCGAATAGAATTAAATGTAGCCCCCTCATAGAATATAAAGTAGAAATAGCCCCCCATATAGTATAATGCAGCCCCCTCATAGAATATAATGTAGACCCCCTCATAGAATATAAATAGACGGAGGAAAAGTGGAGTGATTGAATCCAAAAAGATTTTTTATATAAAAAATATATCAAACTTTATTATGACAAATATACATACAAAAATACAATATTCATAGCAAAGTTGCATATAACATGTGACACCAAAAGACCAGAAAAAGAGGGAAAAAATGGGAATAATCCAGAGCACCATCAAGCTAATCCAATAAATAGTCAAACCATAATGGTACAATGGTAAAACAGTAAGAACGCTTACCAACTGGTGCTCAGGTAACCCAGGCTGTGAAAAAGATCTCTGACGCGCGTTTCGCGCTTACTGGTAGTGCTTTCTCAAGGAGTACCGTTGTACCATTATGGTTTGACTATTTATTGTGGGATTATTACCGCTGCTTCCTCCACTATGTGTGGTTAGCCCTGGAATCCTTTCACTGTTTTTCACTTATTATGGTGTTAATAGGATTGTATACAGGCAGCAACGATCTGCTTACATTCTACCGTGGTTTCCTGCAGTGGATGGATTAGCTTGATGGTGCTCTGGATTATTCCCATTTTTTCCCCCTTTTTCTGGTCTTTTGGTGTCACATGTTATATGCAACTTTGCTATGAATATTGTATCTTTGTATGTATATTTGTCATAATAAAGTTTGATATATTTTTTATATAAAAAATCTTTTTGGATTCAATCACTCCACTTTTCCTCCATCTATTTATATATGCATATGGAGTGGAACCATTTATTATTATGGCAGGCCATGATTTCAGGTTACTGCCAATTGCTTTTTGTACAGTATTGGGCTATTTTGTATTACCCCTCATAGAATATAGCCCCCCTCGTAGAATATAATGCAGCCTCCCATAGAATAAAATGCAGCCCCCTCATAGGGTATAACGCAGTCAGCCTCATATAGTATAATGCAGCCCCCTACATAATATAATGTAGCCCCCTCAGAGTATAATGCAATCCCTCCTACAGTATAATGCATCCCCCTATAGGGTATAATGCAGCCTCCCCATAAAATATAATGTAGCCCCCTCATAGGGTATAATGCAGCACCCCTCATAGGGTATCATGCTGCCCCTCATAGTGTATATGATGCACCCCAGAGGCCGTGGGATACTCAGTACTGAGCCTAGTAACTTCAATGGGAAATGTCACAGTGGCAGTGACCCGGTTCGTGGCCTCAGGCGGTCATGTAAAAGGGGTATAATTGGATGAGGATAAAGTTTATGTAGTGATTCATGATGCCAGTTGGAGTGTTCGACTGTAGTATAGCCAGCACTGCAGATGATCCCTGGGGGAGTAGATGGTGATTGCAGTGCAGATGTTAAACCCTCTCCAACCAGGGCTGACCCACAGAGATTGTGATGCAAGTAGAAGGCATGGAGTAATAAGGCAGGAGACAAGAAAAGTCACTTTATCATTTACTGTAGTTTAGGTGCAGTTCATATGAGATATTACAACTCTCACCAGGTTACAGTCTGCTCTGGAGAATGGGAGTTATCCTCTCTGCTGTGACTCAATGTAACTTCCTGCTATTCTAATCCATTCTGGGACCAAGGCTTCCCGGAGTTTAGAACTTCCCAGTATTGCCTCTACTCACTGTGTATTTCTCCTTCAGCAACTTGCAGCTTGAATCCTTTGTGAAGCAGCTCAAGTTCCCACTTGCACTATCCTTCACTGATCCTAGGTTATTGCAGTATTTCTGAGGGAAAACACTTTTCTGCTGGTTGTATAATCCCACGCAGTCTCTCAGCTTACCACCCTGCTCTGAAAGCATGGATGGTCTATTTGCTGGTCCCTGATGCTTCTTTAGCTGTACTCCTGGATCGAGCACATGTCTTAACATGGCTTCCACGAGCGTCCTTCCTCATTCTTCTACTCCTCCTTCTTCACACTGAAAACAACAACTCTCGACTCCTCCCCCTCCCAGTTAGGGCATGTCTGCAAAGCTCTAAGCTTCAGACAAGTAAGGGAGTGAGGTAAATTGTGTGTACATTGTGGTCTCTAGCAGAGAAAGCATATCTCCCATTGCTAACAAAACACATACAAAACAGTACATATTTAACCCTTTTGTGGTGGTAAAGACGCAGGGTACCACATTCCCCCGTAGTTAAAGGTAGCACATCTTCGTGCTACACATGAAACATAAGTATATAACAAAATGACAGAAAATTTAACCTGGGTATGGGTGAACAGTCACATTAACTGAGTTGAGTCGTGGATTACAGCCCCAAACCACTTCTGATTGGTTGGATCGTCCCTAAGTGCAGCTGCAGGGCACACAGACCATAATATGAAATTCACTGCACTGGCTGTTTTAGATGGCTTCCTGCCAAGGCACGATGAACAGATTTTTCTTCTCAAGTTTAAGAGTCTTTACAAGAGTTCTTATAGTAGAAAAAGGCATAGTAACTACTGAAATCTCACATTAGTCCATGTGGGCACAATTTCTTTAACATTTTCATTAACATTACCTAACGCAAAGTTCAATGTAAGTGCAACTCAAACTAAATTATTAATCTTAGACTATTTTACAAATCAGTTCTATAGCGAGAAGGGGTTTGGCCCTGTTTGCTATGCTGTGATCTGCGCAAGATAGGAATACTAGGCAGCTTCCTACGAATCTTTGAACCTACCATGGGTACAACAAGTTCACTGCTGACTGTGGGCAAGTTTTCTTATTCTTCCTCATGCACAGTGTTAGTGGTTGGCATTAGCGACTCGTCGCTTCCAGAACAATTTGGTGTCTCTGGTAAAGACCTTTTTGGAAACACCATCACTGGAACTACCACTGCATTGTTAACTTGTAGCCAAGAACTAGGGAATTCACCTAGAACAGTGCGAATCTTTGTATCTGTCTTTTCTTTTAACTGTGGATCTTCCTTAGTCTCAACTCTTTCACGCAATTGTGCTGGACATACTTTCAGATTGTCTCTGGATACGGCAGTACACGTTTTTCCACCGTCTTTGGAGATGGTACACACTTTGCTGTTGTCAAAACTAGATGGTTGAATAGTGTAAGGCTGAGCCTCCCATTGGTCATCTAACTTGTGGATTCTTCTCTTTTTCTTCAGCACTTGTTCACCTGTTGGTAAGGGGGTTGCCACAGCATGTCTATTAAAGTTCCTTTCCTGTTTTTGCCTAGCTTGCGCAAGACTTTCCTCTACACATTGCTGAAATTTTTGATACTGCAGTTGTCTTTCTGTATTCCAATCCGTGTCCAATTGGCTGGATATGGTTTCAGGAGTTAAGACAACCATTTCCAGGTCGATGGGGAGTTTACCTGGACGTGCACGCATCAAGTAAGCTGGAGCATATCCTGTTGCGCTGGTTGGGATATGGTTGTACATTTCAATCAAATCAGGCAATTTCTCAGGCCATTGGTTCCTTTCTTCCAGTGGTAGGATCTGCAATAAATTGATCACCAGATGATTCAGTTTTTCGCAAAGACCATTGCCTTGTGGATGGTATGGTGTAGTTCTGATCTTTTTACATCCATAGAGGGAGCAAAATTCTTGAAAGACTTCTGCTTCGAAGGCTGGACCTCTGTCTGTCAGCACTTGATCTGGGTACCATGGGGTCTGCAGAAATATTCTTGGAATGCCTTTGCAACTGTTCTTGCTGTTTGGTCTTTCACAGGAACGACCACTAGGAAACGGGAATAGTGATCCACTATTGTTAAGTCATAGGTATACCCTGATCGGCTTGGAGTTAGTTACACGTGGTCTAGGGCCACCATTTCCAAAGGTTGATTAGTGATGATGGGCTTCAAGGGGGCCCTTTGATTGGCAGAATTCTTTCTTCTGAGATTACATGGGCCGCATTCACTACACCAATGTTCAATAGACCGTCTCATACCTGTCCAGAAGAAGCAGTCGCGGATGGCTACTTCCAGTTTTTTACAACCAAAGTGTCCCGCTTGATTGTGGTAAGCTTCCAAGACCATGGGCACGTCTTTTCTGGGGACCATGATCTGGTTAATAGCTCTTCGGATCAACTTGCCTTCGTAAAGGAACAGCTTCTTTCTCTCTTTCCACAACTGTTGGACATCTGCTTGCGCATCAGGAGCTGGAGATGAATCTGCTTCTCCAAGGAGTTCTTTAACCATACATATAGCCGGGTCACTGCTCTGCGTCTCTGCCCAACCATGGTGAGGTAGTGGATTAAGGAAAACTTCGTGAACGGTAAGACTTCTCCCTATCTCGTGGTTAGAGTCTTGGAGGCACCATGGCAGTGGAATGCTGGCATCTCTATTTCTTCCAGGTCTTCTAGATCTTCTGCTGGATTAGGAGCATTTGGCATACGGGACAAAGCATCAGCATTGGTGTTTTTAGTGCAAGCTTGGTATTTAATGATAAACTCATAATTGAACAACCGAGCCATCCATCTTTGTTCCAAGGCGCCAAGCCTGGCAGTTTCCAGATGGGTTAACGGATTATTGTCCGTATAGGTGGTAAATTTGGATGAGGCCAAATAGTACTTGAACTTCTTGGTCACTGCCCAAACGATAGCCAAGAATTCTAGCTTGAAGGAGCTATAGTTGGTAGAGTTCCTCTCAGTAGGACGAAGCTTCCGACTGGCATAAGCAATGACTTTATCCTTACCCTGCTGCACTTGAGAAAGGACAGCTCCTAACCCAATATTGCTGGCATCGGCGTGCAGGATAAACGGCTGATCATAGTCAGGATACGCTAAGATCTCTTCTCCAGTAAGTGCTTGCTTAAGGCTGTTGAATCCAACCTAGCATTCCACTCAATCAGGGGACTCTTGCCTCTGGCCTTTTTGGGTTGGCCAACTAGGAGATCT
This sequence comes from Dendrobates tinctorius, assembly GCF_039654945.1. Lineage (NCBI taxonomy): Eukaryota > Metazoa > Chordata > Amphibia > Anura > Dendrobatidae > Dendrobates > Dendrobates tinctorius. The sequence goes on along the minus strand of NW_027361712.1, from coordinate 12,263,884 downwards.
TGAAGGGGGGGCGGCCAATTTAGTAAAGTCTTTGATAAAGCGTCTGTAGTATCCCACTAGACCTTGGAATTGTCTAACCTCATGGATGTTGGTGGGTACCTGCCAGTCTCTGATGACAGTCACTTTGTCTGGGTCGGGTGCTACTCCTTCTGCACTCATGACATGGCCTAAATACTGCACTTTGGGCTTAGGAGATGACACTTAGATGGTTTTACCTTTAAGCCGAAGTTAGGCAACGCCTCCAAAACCTCTGCCAGGTGTTGCAGATGTTCCTCATAGGTCCTGGAATATACAATCACATCATCCAAGTACAATAGCACAGTCTCAAAGTTCATATGTCCGAGGCAACATTCCATAATTCTCTGAAAGGTCCCAGGAGCACTGCTCAATCCGAACGGCATGTAGTTAAATTTACATAGCCCCATAGGAGTAGTGAATGCAGTTTTTTCTTTATCTGCCTCAGGAACAGGAACCTGCCAGTATCCACTGGTTAAGTCCAAAGTTGAGAAGTACCTAGCTGAGTTTAACGCTGCTGGAGACTCCTCTATGCGCGGTAAGAGGTATGCATCTTTGTGAGTAATTTTGTTAAGTTGTCTGTAATCTACACACATGCACATTGTACCATCTTTCTTTTTCACTAACACTAGGGGAGCTGCCCAAGGACTGTAGCTATTACTGATTACCCCTGCTTGTTTCATTTTTCTTAGCATACCTATTGCACACTGATAATGAGCTGGAGGTACAGGACGATACCTTTCTTTGATAGGTGGGTGATCTCCTGTAGGGATGTTATTTCAAAACCAGTTTACCTGCCCAAAATCCAAGGGATGCTTACTGAAAACCCTCTCGTATTCTTGCACCACCCGCTGCACTCCATTTTTCAGATGTACAGGAGTAGAGTCGGTGCCAACATGTATCTTTTGGAACCATTCCTCCATCTGAACAAAAGAGCCATTGCCATCCATCGCTTCTGATGGAGTCAAGGGTTCTACAGCCTGAATATCGTTGTTGCTGACTGTGAATAGTTTGGCTACGATTGCATAACGGGGCAAGCAAGCTTCCTCCTTTCCACAGTTCAGAACACATACTGGGACCCTGCCCCTTTTAACCTCAACAATTCCTCTGGCCATCAGCACAGTAGGTCTGCTATCTGAGTAGACTGGTTCAAGGAGGGCTTGGTAGTCCAGTCCTCTGATGCCTATGGCTGCTCTGCACCAGATGAGGGTCTCACTCCTAAAAGAAGCATAATGGAGTAGGGATCACTCACCCTTACGCTACCAATCTCTCCACCAGTTAACACCACCTGCTGTTGCTGCACAAGAGCTTTGATATCTTTATTAAGGGCATGCTGTTCTTTGTACGGGGCCGACTTGGCTATGTATTTCAAAATGGTGATGACCTCACTTAAACAATTTTCAATCACATTTGTGCCCAATGTTATGATATGTTGACACTCTGCTCTGTCCTCCTCTACCACCACGAGACCTTGAGCTTTGAGCTCCACCTTTCCCACTTTAATGACAACCTCCTTGTACCTCACCTGTGTCAAAGGTTGACCATTACTTGCTATTAATGACAAGTTACCATCAGGAAGTTGGGTGAAATCAGCATCAGTCCAATATCTTCGGTACGGTGTGTGAGGCATTGTGGTTACCTGTGATCCAGTGTCCATGAGGGCGGTGAATGGGATACCATCCACTACCATGGGTATAAGTGGACGTCCTCCAACATACTTGTTCCTCCAGTTAGTTGGACCAGATTGTCTTACTCCTGTGGGGTGGTCCTCTGCCCCAGGCATCGCCCATTTAAAGGACATTTCCTTTCAATATGATCAACCTTATGGCACCGTCTGCAGATGGGTCTCCCAGAAGAGTCAAATCGGTCTATTCTTCTCCTGCCGGTGCGAGTCAGTCGTCGCTGATGTTGCGGCATCCTCTTTGGCCATCGCCATGGGAGATCATCCGGGCTTGATGCTAATTGGATCCTCTCTGTGGGGGAACAAGTCTTGAGAGTCAGAACAGTTTTACATAGAGCAGCCATATTTTAATCAATTCCTGTACTTGCAGCCGTAAATCTGCAGTAGAATCCTCAGTTGGAATCTGCACATGCTGAACTGCAGGCACCTGGGGTGAGGATACTGCCCCCTGGTGGTATGTAACTGTTGGGTGTTTTACTGGCTCAGTGCAGACATAGGTAGATTCTCTTAAAATGCGGATGGATCTGTCCTTAAACTGAACAAAGTCCATATCAGGGTTCTGCAATGACATCATGCGCAGTTGTGCCTTACTGGAATCAGACAGAAGACCTTCAATGAACTGCTCTTTCAGCATTTTGTTCTCATCTCTTACACTGTCTGGATCAATTTGTTTAATGGCCTGCAGCGCCTCCTGCAGGTTAAGAGCATATCCTCTAATAGTGTCCTGTGATTTCTGTCTGCAGCTGAAAAATTGCATCTTTATTTCTGAAGCAGTACGGGTGTCAAAAGTATTCTTTAATTTAGCAAAAATGTCTTTTATGGTCTTTTTATCAGTAGCTGGCCAAGATTTAACTTCTCTCTGAGCAGTGCCGCTGAGCTGACTTGTAAGTATACTGACTTTCTGCTCCTCTGACATAGGGTAAATTTCAAACATGCTGTGCAGCTTCTCTTTGAAGTCACTTAAGGTGTGTGTTTCGCCATTGTACTGTGGCAGCCATGTCGCACCCGGTATACAAGGCATGGTGAGAGGCAATATGGGAGCTGCAGCTGCTGCACCCTGAGCATCGCCAGGATTAGACATCTTCCCCCCTAGTTAACCCTTGCAGGGGTGCGACTCACCGCTTCAGTTGCTGCAGGCCGTTGCTCCTGTAGGACTTTTGGCACGCATGGTATCCTGTCCATATCCTGTTCGGGGACTCCAAAAATGACACGCCCCAGAGCATGGTATCCTTTCCGTATCCTGTTCGGGGACTCCAAAAATGACGCACCCCAGAGGCCATGGGATACTCGGTACCGAGCCTATTAACTTCAATGGGAAATGTCACAGTGGCAGTGACCCGGTCCGTGGCCTCAGGTGGTCATGTAAAAGGGGTAGAATTGGATGAGGATAAAGTTTATGTAGTGATTCATGATGCCAGTTGGAGTGTTCGACTGTAGTATAGCCAGCACTGCAGATGATCCCTGGGGGAGTAGATGGTGATTGCAGTGCAGATGTTAAACCCTCTCCAACCAGGGCCGACCCACAGAGATTGTGATGCAAGTAGAAGGCATGGAGTAATAAGGCAGGAGACAAGAAAAGTCACTTTATCATTTACTGTAGTTCAGGTGCAGTTCATATGAGATATTACAACTCTCACCAGGTTACAGTCTGCTCTGGAGAATGGGAGTTATCCTCTCTGCTGTGACTCAGTGTAAGTTCCTGCTATTCTAATCCCTTCTGGGACCAAGGCTTCTCGGAGTTTAGAACTTCCCAGTATTGCCTCTACTCGCTGGGTATTTCTCCTTCAGCAACTTGCAGCTTGAATACTTTGTGAAGGAGCTCAAGTTCCCACTTGCACTATCCTTCACTGATCCTAGGTTATTGCAGTATTTTTGAGGGAAAACACTTTTCTGCTGATTGTATAATCCCACGCAGTCTCTCAGCTTACCACCCTGCTCTGAAAGCATGGATTGTCTAGGGGCTGGTCCCTGAAGCTTCTTTAGCTGTACTCCTGGATCGAGCACATGTCTTAACATGGCTTCCAGGAGTGTCCTTCCTTGTTCTTCTACTCCTCCTTCTTCACACTGAAAACAAAATCTGTCGACTCCTCCCCCTCCCAGTTAGGGCATGTCTGCAAAGCTCTAAGCTTCAGACAAGTAAGGGAGTGAGGTAAATTGTGTGTGTGTGTTGTGGTCTCTAGCAGAGAAAGCATATCTCCCATTGCTCACAAAACACATGCAAAACAGTACATATTTAACCCTTTTGTGGCGGTAAAGACGCAGGGCGCCACATATAATGTAACTGCCCTCAGAAGGTATAAGACTGTGAAAATGAGGATGAGTGACCTCATGGAGATCAACATCCAACACTGCGGAGACACCTACACATGTTTCTCAACGCAGTGATGCTAGAGCAATGCCCCCATCCCTTATGGGAAATATGCAAAAACATGTAAATCAACAGCTGCGGAGACACCATCACATGTTTCTCAATGCAAGCAATGACTAGCCAGTTCTTTCACCGGGAAGGCACAACCACGGGAAGGGCAGTCTCCAATGAAGGAAACCACCTATGCCAAAACATGGTATACATCCACAGACAGCTGTTTCGGGGTATTGCCCCTCATCAGTGTGGAGTAAGAAACTGGCTAGTAGGAGCAATGCCTAGTAAAAGACTGTGAAAATGAGGATGAGTGACCTCATGGAGATAAACATCCAACACTGCGGAGACACCATCACATGTTTCTCAATGCAGTGATGCTAGAGCAATGCCCCCATCCCTTATGGAAAATATGCAAAAACATGTAAATCAACAGCCGCGGAGACACCATCACATGTTTCTCAATGCAAGCAATGACTAGCCAGGTCTTTCACCGGGAAGGAACAACCATGGGAAGGGCAGTCTCCAATTAAGGAAACCACCTATGCCAAAACATGGTATCCATCCACAGACAGCTGTTTCGGAGTATTGCCCCTCATCAGTGTGGAGTAGGAAACTGGCTAGTACACAAAAAGGGGACGCGCTCCATAGATGACAGCTGATCTGACATCAGGAGGTTTCTCTCCCACAGACCCAGGAACAGATTGGCATAGGACGGCGCAAACGCTGCCCTCATGGCTGTCCCCTGGAGCTGCAGAAAGAAAGACCCCCTGAACGTAAAGAAGTAATGCGTGAGGGCAAATTCTAAAACTTCCAGAATAAGGGGCCTCAGACCAAGAGAGAGGCTAGACGTGGAAAGAAAGAATCTAATAGCTCGCAACCCATCACTATGGCGAATATTCATATATAACGATTCTACGTCCATAGTAACTAGAATCGTATCCCTAGCTAAAGTGAGGCCATCTGTCTTGCATAACAGTTGATTTGTGCCCTTCAGATAGGAGGGTAAATCCTCCACAAGTGGCTGGAGGAGGGAATCCAGCCACTTGTTGACACACTCCAAATAGCCTCCCCGCCCCAGAAACTATAGGTCTACCCGGAGGGATCTGAATGTTTTTATGGGTCTTGGGGAGGAGATAGAAGGTAGGTACTGTAGGTTCAACTACTGTTAGTGCCGTCAAGAGCTCCCCGGATATGATATCTGCTTCTCTAGCTCTTATGAGAATCCCCTTTAATTGTGTACAAAAGGCGGACAAGGGGTTAAATGTCAATTTCTTATAACATGTAGTGTTGGAGAACTGGCGCATGGCCTCCTCCTCATACATTTGTTTGGGCCATAATACAATGTTTCCCCCCTTGTCCGCTGATTTGATCACAACATCAGGGAGATTCTTTAAATACCTCAAAGGCTTACTCTCCTCCCCAGTTAAATTATCCCTCTGTATATATTGTGGCACCTTCAAAAATTCATTACTGACCACTTTCACAAAAAGGTCAATGACACCACAGTTCGAAAGAGGGGGGAACTTCTTGGAGAGTATCTTCAAAGACGAAGCTATCTTAACTCCCTCGGTGGATAGGTGTTCATCAGCCAATTCCTCAAGGGTCCTCAGGGCTGATTGTTCTTTTTCTGTAGGGAACAATTTACTTAAATTGTCATCATAGAAGAAACGTTTAAATAACAAAGACCTAGCAAAAATATGCAGGTCTTTAATGGCTGTGAATCTGTCAAAACCAGCCACTGGTGAAAATGACAGGTCTTTGTGAAGTAACACGCAATCAGCTCTAGTGAGTATGTGATTACTAAGGTTAATTACCTTATTGTCTCTACTCGGGCCTTCTGGTGAACGATTTTTGTTCCTTTTATATGGATGAAAGTTGTAGTTTCTCATCCGCCCATAGTTACCCCTTGATCGAGTGATTATCAAGGAAGTAGAGGCCTCAGACTGGGTACTAAGTGATGACACCGAAGTATTAGAGACACTACGATGTATAGATGACGGGTGACTAGAATATCTTTTCCATTGGTAAACTGCTTTTTCCTGGTAGTCCTTCAGGTCCCTATTGAACTTAGAGGCCTGTGTATAATTGATTTTCTTCACCACCATATCTACCGATTTTTCAAGGTTATCCTCATACATTTTCAATTGTTCACCAGTGCAATTAGCTCGAAGATCTATCAATACCTGATCAATCTCCTTGTTTGTTTTGTGGCCTACAAGTAATTTCATCAAGGCAACAGAACACGTCCCACATGCATCCTCCCAACCGGACACAAATTCAGCATCATCAATGGGGAAGGTGGGTAGAACCCGGACCCGTAGGTCCCTCGGCATCATATTCTTAGCAATATATTTTTGCAGAAATATTCTATTCCACCAAGTTTTTGTTTGTTTGATGAGTAATTTCTTCGTGGACCTTTTTGGATGATTTTGCCCGAAATCGGAAGAGGGGTAGTGCGGCTTGTGGTCACTGTGTGGCATGTGTTAATATGATCAAAGATGACACCTTCATGGATTCTTCAGGACAGAAACAATTTAAGATTGTGAAAACCATCAATTGTATGTCCCGTAATGTCATATACTATGCCACATGCCCCTGCTCCTTGATCTACATAGGGCTTACCACCAGACAGTTGAAGGTCAGGATCAGGTAGCATGTTTTAGGCATACAAGCCGTGGCTAGTGAAGAAGATGCTCATCTGCTCAAAATATTGCCCAGGCATTTTAAAATGCATCATAACTGTGATAGCAGTGGCCTGAAGGTCCAGGGTATTGACACGGTAGATTTGGGGATTCGGGGTTGGAAAATATCTCAACGCCTAGCTCAAAAAGAGACGCGGTAGATTTGGACCTTAAATACGGTACATCCTAATGGGTTAAATGAGAGTTTGCCATACGTTCCATTCCTGTGATTATGTCTGTTCGATTTGGGACCGTGCCTGAGCACACGTATTTGTGGTGGTATTGTTTTTATATTTTTATTAGTCTTAATTTTATTTTTTCTTTAGTTTTTTTATTAGTTTTCATTGCTTGGAGCCGCTCTTGGACATTTACGTCTACTACTCCTGGCTATTTAGCTGAATAATCTCAAGCTATCCTGATCATCCACAGAAGAGGTTGGGGCGAGGACTTATGACGCATTTTGATTTGGTTCCTGGTGTGTCCTATACATAGCTACAGCGAGGATGGCCTGATATCTTAGTGTGGCTGATGTGGTTCTGCCACAAAAAAAGAAAAGAATCCATCATGGATGCCAGTTAATATGGACCTCTCCGTATACCCATTACCCCTTTATATCTGTTTGGGGTTTGATATTTCGATATTTTGATATTTTGATTTGCCCCACGTTAGTTAATATGGATCCTTCCATATACCTACTGTTCCTCTTTGTTCTTATGGGGTACGATGGTTTGTCATTTACCCCAGGGTCCTATGTTTTTATGTATATAAAAATATAATGAGACATACAGCTCCTATCCTGTATTTAATGTTGATGCACTCCATGTCTTGTTGGTGATAGGTTGGATAGAGAGATGCATTTATGTGCTATTTATGTATAGGCCTATGGGACAGCAATTTTGAAGTGAAGGGAACAAGTGTATATTAACTATATTTAAATAATTTATTTTTTGGGGGGGCACTGACGGATTTGGGATATGGTTGGTTAGGCATATATATAGATATATAGGATTGATGGTACAGTGGAGTCATGGTTTCTCCCTTCTGCCTTCCTTCCTTTCCCCCCCTCCCCACTTCCCTCTTCTTCAGGTGATATTGAATGTACGTGTATATATGAGCGGTTTTGTGGTGTGGTGACTATACATATATGTGGATAGTACTTGAATTAAAATATATATATATTTGTAAGATAAAGAGATTATTTGCACCCCTTTTTACATCTGTTGAGTAGTTAGGACTCATTATATATCTTGAGCATTAACACCTTAATATGTCCGGAGCATTTGGCTCTGTTTTATTGTTAATGGGAGTCTGTATATGGTCACCCTTTTGTCTCCCCTTCACAAATATGGCCACCGTTGAATCATCTCTACTGCGCATGCACACCCGCTGCTGCCCTATGCGTGTGGAGCTCCGCCCATGTCGGGTGCCGGATCACGTGGGCCCGCGTGTTTCCGGTTGCGTCATGGGTGGGAGGTTCCATCTGCCATGGGACATGTGGGCGTTATGTGCCTTACATCTATGCCCCCTGAGGAAGGAGCTTTTTGCTCCGAAACGCGCGTCGGGGTGACGTGCGGACCGCCTGGTCATCCGAGGATCTGCACTGAGGTAATGTTGTTTTTGGGGTATTAACCCCTTCTGGGTGGGTGATACATATGCCCCCAGTGGGAGTGATTTTTAGTCTCCCTGATATATTATGAGCTCACTGGTTTAACATCCGGGCTTTGCAGCAGCGGCACACAATAGTTTGATTAGCATTTTAGCTGTGCATTGTAGTATATTGAGCATACATGGACAATAGACGATAGGCATTTGTCTATTTGAGATGCGGTGTGAGCTGTTTTGGTGTTTCATCATTGTTCACCAAGTATAACTACCAATGATTTACTGGTGAGCATATTAACAAATTGTATGCCTCGTTATAAATAGATCTGAATATCTTAATTGTATTCCTTGGCTGGCTGTGGCTAGTCCGGCGCGTCTTTTGCACTGCTGCACTTTAGTTTGCTGTTTGCACATGTTCCCCAACTGTCCAGTTCTGTCCTTTTTCTAATAAAGATGATATAATACTATGATATAGGATCTTTGGTCGTAATTTTCTGTGTTTTCCACATTCTCGTTCAGCAGGTGACATTGCCTGGGCCCACCAAAGAATCCTCCGGTTCACTGATGGGCCAGTCCGACCCTGTTATACAGCTGACATGAGCTTGCATCAGCCACGGGTGGAATCGCCGATCCACCCGCTGCTGTTAATTAGTTAAATGCCCTGTCAATCTCTGAAAGCGGCATTTAAAAGAAGCTTACAGGAAGGGTGTCTTTTATTATGCCCATCAGTGACCCCGTCACACGGGTTACCTATTGGCTGGCATGACAACCAGAGGTCTGAAGCAAACTTCTATGGTTGTCATAGCCAGATTACTATGAGATCCGCCCGGTTGTCGGCGCTCATAGCAAGTGAGCATTTCTGCTACACACAGGCGTCTGATCACCTGTGTGTAGCAGATGTGTTTGAAGTAGTGCAGCTCCTAGTCTCCCATGGAGACTATTGAAGCATGCCGAAAGTAAAAGTAAAAAGGTTTTTAAAAATATAATAATAAAAAAGTATATAAAAGTTCAATTCACCCCCTTTGGCCCCATTCAAATTAAAAATTAAACAATATAAATAATCAAATATACACATATTTGGTGTCACCGAGTTCAGAATTGCCTGATCTGTCAATATAAAAAAAAGAATTAACCTGATCGCTAAATGGCATAATGAGAAAAAAATCAAAATGCCAGAATTGTTTTTTTGTGTGGCCGCTACATTTCAATAAAATGCAATAATAGGCGATAAAAAGATGGTGTCTACATCAAAATGGTATCAATAAAAATGTCAGCTCGGTGTGCAAAAACAAGCTCTCACCCAGCCCCAGATCCCAAAAAATGGTGGCGCTAGAGGACTCGGAAAATTGCGTCATTTTTTTAAAAAACAAATTTGGAATTTTTTTTCACCATTTAAATAAAAAAGAACCTATACATGTTTGCTGTCTGTGTACTCATAACAACCTGGAGAATCCAGTATACGATATGTTAAAACCAATGGTGTTGTTTAAAAGTACCACTTGTCCTTCAAAAAACAAGCCCTCACATGGCCAAAATAAAAAAGTTATGGCTCTGGGAAGAAGGGGAGCAAAACACAGAAATTCAAAAGCTGAAATACCCCTGGTTGTTAAGGGGTTAACAGCAAAATTCTCTAAAATAGTTGCAGGACAGCAAGTTGGAGACAAGTTGTACTTGAGAGAATTACATTTCAAGTACGTCTTCAAATTGTGTTTCATATGGATAGAGAACAAATCCATCTTAGTATATTGGCATATTCACTTGACATATCCAATTTTTTTCAAATTTTCTTCCACTCAAGTGAAAAAGAAAATATAGCATTGGATGCTATATGTGTGTCATCCAAGTGCTGTCTGTTTAATGAGTTGAAGGAGCTCTGAAATTCTTTTTTTTTACTTTTTTTTAATTGACTGGAAGGTAACTCCACAAAAGTCACCTGCTGTTCTCATACAGCCAGGAGTCTTTTTGCTCAGTGTTAAAAGGAACCATTCGTGTGGCCCAACACATGAGTATAATCTAACAGTTATTATAATATAGCTAGACTCAATCCATGCTGAACGGGCAGCAAGAATGAGAGAAGACATTAGAGTTGAGCGACTTTTGGTTTTTTAGGGTCGCGTTTCGTTTCGTGAAACCCGACTTTTCCAAAAGTCGGGTCGAGCAAGATCGTCCGATTATAGGGAAAAGTCGGGGTCGTCCCGAAACACGAAACCCAATGTAAGTCAATGGGGAATAAAAGTCGGCAGTAAGAGGAGGACAGGAAACACACCAACAGTGCCCATTTGAATGCCAAAAGCATCAATTCTTCTTACTTAAGCTTGTCAACCTTAATTAACTTCATAATACAAGTTACGCACTGAAAAATGGGGGTTATTTGGCTACAGACTGTGGGGGGGAGGGCTGGCTCCAGGTTTTCATGTGCCCTGGGCGAAAGAGCGCCCCTTTAACACATACCACAACTCATCATGCTCCGATACGGCAGAGAAATAGCGGTATAGTACAATGAAAAATACCTCACTTTTTACATCTCATGACGAGGCCCATCTATTTCTCCATACAGAATCATTGGTCCCATATAATGTTTGAAACAGTATATGATGAGCTCCACATAATGCTACAGTTTATGTTGGTCCCCATGGATGAAGCTCTACTGTCTTATGGGCCCAAATAATGCTCCAAACATAATGGGCCCCATTTCTAATGCTCTAGTGTATAATGGGCCCTGTAAATGCTGTTCCAGTGTCTGATGTCCACCTTTGGAATGTTCCAGTGTATGGTGGGCCCCATCTATCATTCTCAGACGGTGTTAGGCCCAGTATGGATTGCACGTGATTGCACAAAGGTGAGAAAGGGTACCGTATCCCCAGATAACAAGTATGGATAGTGTACACATTCAAAATATATGTCTATACATCAGGAGGCAGGCTCAGACGGTGTTAGTCCCAGTATGGATTGCACGTGATTGCACAAAGGTTAGAAAGGGTACCATATCCCCAGATAGCATGTATGGATAGCGTACACATTCAAAATATATGTCTCAGGAGGCAGGCTCAGACGGTGTTAGGCCCAGTATGGATTGCACGTGATTGCACAAAGGTTAGAAAGGGTACCGTATCCCCAGATAACATGTATGGATAGCATACACATTCAAAATATATGTCTCAGGAGGCAGGCTCAGACGGTGTTAGGCCCAGTATGGATTGCACGTGATTGCACAAAGGTTAGAAAGGGTACCGTATCCCCAGATAACATGTATGGATAGCGTACACATTCAAAATATATGTCTCAGGAGGCAGGCTCAGACGGTGTTAGGCCCAGTATGGATTGCACGTGATTGCACAAAGGTTAGAAAGGGTACCGTATCCCCAGATAACATGTATGGATAGCGTACACATTCAAAATATATGTCTCAGGAGGCAGGCTCAGACGGTGTTAGGCCCAGTATGGATTGCACGTGATTGCACAAAGGTTAGAAAGGGTACCGTATCCCCGGATAACATGTATGGATAGCATACACATTCAAAATATATGTCTCAGGAGGCAGGCTCAGACGGTGTTAGGCCCAGTATGGATTGCACGTGATTGCACAAAGGTTAGAAAGGGTACCGTATCCCCGGATAACATGTATGGATAGCGTACACATTCAAAATATATGTCTCAGGAGGCAGGCTAAGACGGTGTTAGGCCCAGTATGGATTGCACGTGATTGCACAAAGGTTAGAAAGGGTACCGTATCCCCAGATAACATGTATGGATAGCGTACACATTCAAAATATATGTCTCAGGAGGCAGGCTCAGACGGTGTTAGGCCCAGTATGGATTGCACGTGATTGCACAAAGGTTAGAAAGGGTACCGTATCCCCGGATAACATGTATGGATAGCGTACACATTCAAAATATATGTTTTAGGAGGCAGGCTCAGACGGTGTTAGGCCCAGTATGGATTGCACGTGATTGCAAAAAGGTTAGAAAGGGTACCGTATCCCTGGATAACATGTATGGATAGCGTACACATTCAAAATATATGTCTCAGGAGGCAGGCTCAGACGGTGTTAGGCCCAGTATGGATTGCACGTGATTGCACAAAGGTTAGAAAGGGTACCGTATCCCCAGATAACATGTATGGATAGCGTACACATTCAAAATATATGTCTCAGGAGGCAGGCTCAGACGGTGTTAGGCCCAGTATGGATTGCACGTGATTGCACAAAGTTTAGAAAGGGTACCGTACCCCCGGATAACATGTATGGATAGCGTACACATTCAAAATATATGTCTCAGGAGGCAGGCTCAGACGGTGTAAGGCCCAGTATGGATTGCACGTGATTGCACAAAGGTTAGAAAGGGTACCGTATCCCCGGATAACATGTATGGATAGCGTACACATTCAAAATATATGTCTCAGGAGGCAGGCTCAGATGGTGTTAGGCCCAGAATGGATTGCACGTGATTGCACAAAGGTTAGAAAGGGTACCGTATCCCCAGATAACATGTATGGATAGCGTACACATTCAAAATATATGTCTCAGGAGGCAGGCTCAGACGGTGTTAGGCCCAGTATGGATTGCACGTGATTGCACAAAGGTTAGAAAGGGTACCGTATCCCCGGATAACATGTATGGATAGCGTACACATTCAAAATATATGTCTCAGGAGGCAGGCTCAGACGGTGTTAGGCCCAGTATGGATTGCACGTGATTGCACAAAGGTTAGAAAGGGTACCGTATCCCCAGATAACATGTATGGATAGCGTACACATTCAAAATATATGTCTCAGGAGGCAGGCTCAGACGGTGTTAGGCCCAGTATGGATTGCACGTGATTGCACAAAGGTTAGAAAGGGTACCGTATCCCCGGATAACATGTATGGATAGCGTACACATTCAAAATATATGTCTCAGGAGGCAGGCTCAGACGGTGTTAGGCCCAGTATGGATTGCACGTGATTGCACAAAGGTTAGAAAGGGTACCGTATCCCCAGATAACATGTATGGATAGCGTACACATTCAAAATATATGTCTCAGGAGGCAGGCTCAGACGGTGTTAGGCCCAGTATGGATTGCACGTGATTGCACAAAGGTTAGAAAGGGTACCGCATCCCCAGATAACATGTATGGATAGCGTACACATTCAAAATATATTTCTCAGGAGGCAGGCTCAGACGGTGTTAGGCCCAGTATGGATTGCACGTGATTGCACAAAGGTTAGAAAGGGTACCGTATCCCCAGATAACATGTATGGATAGCGTACACATTCAAAATATATGTCTATACATCAGGAGGCAGGCTCAGACGGTGTTAGGCCCAGTATGGATTGCACGTGATTGCACAAAGGTTAGAAAGGGTACCGTATCCCCAGATAACATGTATGGATAGCGTACACATTCAAAATATATGTCTCAGGAGGCAGGCTCAGACGGTGTTAGGCACAGTATGGATTGCACGTGTTTGCACAAAGGTTAGAAAGGGTACCGTATCCCCAGATAACATGTATGGATAGCGTACACATTCAAAATATATGTCTCAGGAGGCAGGCTCAGACGGTGTTAGGCCCAGTATGGATTGCACGTGATTGCACAAAGGTTAGAAAGGGTACCGTATCCCCAGATAACATGTATGGATAGCGTACACATTCAAAATATATGTCTCAGGAGGCAGGCTCAGACGGTGTTAGGCCCGGTAAGGATTGCACGTGATTGCACAAAGGTTAGAAAGGGTACCGTATCCCCAGATAACATGTATGAATAGCGTACACATTCAAAATATATGTCTCAGGAGGCAGGCTCAGACGGTGTTAGGCCCAGTATGGATTGCACGTGATTGCACAAAGGTTAGAAAGGGTACCGTATCCCCGGATAACATGTATGGATAGCGTACACATTCAAAATATATGTCTCAGGAGGCAGGCTCAGACGGTGTTAGGCCCAGTATGGATTGCACGTGATTGCACAAAGGTTAGAAAGGGTACCGTATCCCCAGATAACATGTATGGATAGCGTACACATTCAAAATATATGTCTGAGGAGACAGGCTCAGACGGTGTTAGGCCCAGTATGGATTGCACGTGATTGCACAAAGGTTAGAAAGGGTACCGTATCCCCAGATAACATGTATGGATAGCGTACACATTCAAAATATATGTCTCAGGAGGCAGGCTCAGACGGTGTTAGGCCCAGTATGGATTGCACGTGATTGCACAAAGGTTAGAAAGGGTACCGTATCTCCGGATAACATGTATGGATAGCGTACACATTCAAAATATATGTCTATACATCAGGAGGCAGGCTCAGACGGTGTCAGGCACAGTATGGATTTGACGGCCCAGATTACACAGCGGAGGAGCAGGGAGAGGTAAAGATTGCAAATGCTGGGGCCCTGCCCAAGCAAGGGCGGCCCACTCGTGGGCGTCGGTACTGGCACTGGGCCCCTCATAGTACAGCGGTGTGTCTGACGGCGGGTGTGCACCACCACCGTCAGAGACACTTGATTGCACTATGAGGGACCCTGTGCCAGTGGCCGCCCCCAAGAGTCAGCCTACCCACCTGTCCAGGTCAACGGCATTCGCACGGTGTCGTGCGCTAGGTGGTGACCCCGGCCATGGGGGGGGAGGCAGCACAGTTAAGGAGTTTTAGAAAGTGGCATATGTTGATGTTGGACATTCAGCTGATGCAAAAGGCGAAATAGGTGAAGTACCAGGAAGAGGTGGACCAAAGCAAGCCATTTTTCTGTCACCCTATGTGTCATCAGGGGAAGGTGGGACAAAATCCTTGGAAACCCATGCGTGGTTCATTTTAATGAAGGTTAGATCATCCACATTTTGGGTTGACAGACGGGTCCTTTTTTCTGTCAGGATTGGTCCAGCTGCACTGAAGACTCTTTCCGATAGCACACTTGCAGCTGGGCAAGCGAGCTCCTGTAAGGCATATTGGGCCAATTCAGGCCAGGTGTCCAGTTTAGCGGCCCAATAGTCAAAGGGGAATGACCTGTGTGGGAGAACATCGATATGGGAGGAAAAGTAGTTTGTAACCATAGTTGACAACTGATGTCTCCTGTCACTTTCCATCGATGCAGTATTACCAGTTGTGTGAGCGGTATTTGAAAAATCAGTCCACAACATTGTCATGAAACCCCTGTCTCCAACGCCACTTCTGCTGTGTGCACCACGAACACCTCTGCCAAGCTGCCCCCGGCCCGTACGGCTCGTGTGAGAACCATCACCGCTGCTGTGTGCTGGGAATGCCTCAAGCAACCGATTAACCAGAGTTGCTTGTTTATTAGCCAATATTAGGTCAAGGTTCTCCTGTGGCATGATGTTTTGTAATTTGCCTTTATAGCGTGGATCCAGGATGCTGGCCAACCAGTAGTCGTCATCGTTCATCATTTTGGCAATGCGGGGGTCCCTTTTTAGGATCCGCAAGGCATAATCTGACATGTGGGCCAATGTTCCCGGTGTCAATGATGCACTGCGAGTGCTGGGTGGAGGAGCACTTTCTGGCAAATCCACATCCCTCCAGTCACGCACAATCCCTGTACCAGACCTTGCCATGCCAACATTTTCACTTGCCCCACGAGATGCATCCTCCTCCCCTAAGTAATCATCCCCATCATCATCCTCCTCCTCCTCTTCTTCCTCCACCTCGTCCAGGAGAGGTCCCTGAGCAGACAATGGCTGAATGTCATCAAGGATTCCCTCCTCCTCTTCCTCCTCATCAACATTGGCTGCAGACGCCTGCTCCTTAAGGTGCGTCAAAGTTTGCATGAGCAGACGCATAAGTGGGATGCTCATGCTTAGGATGGCGTCGTCTGCGCTTACCAGCCGTGTGCATTCCTCAAAACACTGAAGGACTTTACAAAGGTCTTTCAGCTTCGACCACTGCACACCTGTCAACTCCATGTCTGCTCTCAAAGTGCCTGGCCGTGTATCCTCCCACAAATGCATTATGGCCTGCCTCTGCTCGCACAGCCGCTCCACCATGTGCAGGGTGGAGTTCCACCTTGTTGCAATGTCGATAATGAGGCGGTGGTTGGGAAGGTGGAGCAATCGCTGCAGCTTCTGCATACGAACGGAGTGTACAGGCGACCGGCGGATGTGCGCGCACAGTCTTCGCACCTTCTGGAGCAGGGCTGTTAACTCCGGATAATTTTTGAGGAAGCACTGCACCACCAGGTTCAAGGTGTGAGCCAAGCAAGGTATGTGGCTGAGTTTTGAAAGGGCTATGGCTGCCACAAAATTACGGCCGTTATCACTAACTACCTTGCCTGCCTCAAGATGTACACTGCCCAGCCATGACTCAGTTTGTCGCTTCAAGTACTCGGCCAGCACCTCGGCGGTGTGTCTGTCGCCCAAACACATCATCTGCAACACAGCCTGCTGACGCTTTCCACTAGCTGCTCGATAGGGGGACACATCGTGTGCAACAGTGGCAGCTGCAGATGGAGTGCTCGTACGACTGCGCTCTGTGGACGAGCTTTCGCTTCTGGAGGAGGAGGAGGAGGAGGAGGGTCGAACGCCTACAGCCAACTGTTTCCTATGCCGTGGGCTAGGCAGCACTGTCCCACCACCGCTGTCCCCTGTGGACCCTGCATCCACCACATTAACCCAGTGCGCAGTGATGGACACGTAACGGCCCTGGCCATGCCGACTGGACCATGCATCAGTTGTGAGGTGCACCTTTCCGCTCACTGGCTGCTTGAGTGCATGGACAATGCGGTCTTTCACATGATGGTGGAGGGCTGGGATGGCTTTGCGAGAGAAGAAGTGGCGACTGGGTAGGTCATAGCGTGGTACTGCATAGGCCATGAGTTCGCGGAAAGCTGTGCTTTCCACCAACCGAAAGGGCATCATCTCAAACGAGATTAGTTTGGCAATGTGGGCGTTCAAACCCAGTGTACGCGGATGAGAGACTGAGTACTTTCTTGACCTACTCATAGTGTCTGGGAGGGTGAGCTGGACTTGAGAGCTGCATATGGTGGAAGTAGCGGTGGACAGGGCGGACTGAGAGAGGGTTGATGATGGTGATGGAGTTGGTGTTCTTTCTGATGGCCTAGAATCAGTCTTTCGTTGATATAACAGTGGGATTCCCTGACTGCTGTGGTCTTGCAACGACACCTCAACATTTGCTGCTGTGCTAACCGGTGGGCTTACAGTGGGGGAAACAATGTAGCGTTGCTGACTACCTTCGTTGTGATCAGTTGCACATGTGGCACTTGAGGTTTGGTGTTGTGTCCACGCTTGCAAGTGCATGCTGGTTAAATGTCTAAGCATGCAACTGGTATTCAAATTTTTCAGATTTTTCCCTCGGCTAAAGGTCTTTGCGCACTTCTTACAGATAACCTTGGCCTGATCATGAGGATTTTGGTCAAAAAAGTGCCACACTGCACTCTTCCTACTTTGGCAGACATTTTGCGGCCTAGCACGCTGTGATCTTTTGACCCTCTGGACAAGCTGTCCAGCAACTCTTTTGATGTTTGGAACCTGTCTTTGGAGTGCTCCGGGCCTGCCAGATAACAGCTGTTGCGATGTCGATGTCTGCTGTAGATGCTCCTCATCTGAGCTATTGGAAGCAGCACCCTCTTCCCCCAATGGATGCCAATCTGGGTCAACAACTGGGTCATCCATCACCTCCTCTTCTATGTCATGTGCACCTTCCTCTGTGTCACCGTGTATGGTGGTATAGTGTGCGGGAAGGGGCACCTGAGTCTCATCAGGGTCAGAATCTGGCTCTGTACACTGCGAGGACAATGTAGTGCTCTGAGTGAATGTACCAGCAGAATCATCCATCAGCGGCTGTGCATCAGTGCACTCCATGTCAGATTCATCTTGGCCTGGGTAATTCACCATTTCACTTGATAATCCAGGCATGGTATGTGAAAACAGCTCCATGGAGTAATCAGTAGTATGGCCTGCGTCATCCTTCAATCTTGGTTGGGGTGAAGGACACAAGGAAAGGTGTGGTTCATGAACATGAGCCTCCAATGACGACTCAGTGCTTTTACTTTTTACAACTGAAGAAGAGGAGGCGATAGAGCTGGAGGCTGAGTCAGCAATGTAAGACAAAACTTTTTCCTGATGCTCTGGCTTTAAAAGCGGTTTGCCAACTCCTAGAAAACTAAGCGTTCGAGGCCTTATGTAGCCAGACGATGACGCAGGGTCAGCACCTCCTGCATTTGGTCCTATTTTGCTCTTGCCACTACCATCAGATCCACCACCAACACCATCATTACCAGCTGCCAACCCCCGCCCAATTCCACGGCCTCTTCCACCAGCCTTCCTCATTTTTGGTAGAAATGTAGACAAAATCCAACAAACTATATAGTAATGTAAAACAAGGTACAAGGTGTCTATAGGACAGGGGAGATTTTGAATTTCTGCAGACACTTGTGGACACTGGACACTTTTGGATTGTGTGAGGCCCACTGATATCTGAGCGCTATGTGACAGGCTCGATGGCACAGCTGTGACCAAAGTGACTAGAGGATAAGGGAGATTTTGAATCTCTGCACACACTTTTGGACACTGGACACTTTTGGATTGTGTGAGGCCCACTGATATCTGAGCGCTATGTGACAGGCTCGATGGCACAGCTGTGACCAAAGTGACTAGAGGATAAGGGAGATTTTGAATCTCTGCACACACTTTTGGACACTGGACACTTTTGGATTGTGTGAGGCCCACTGATATCTGAGCGCTATGTGACAGGCTCGAAGGCACAGCTGTGACCAAAGTGACTAGAGGATAAGGGAGATTTTGAATCTCTGCACACACTTTTGGACACTGGACACTTTTGGATTGTGTGAGGCCCACGGATATCTGAGCGCTATGTGACAGGCTCGATGGCACAGCTGTGACCAAAGTGACTAGAGGATAAGGGAGCTTTTGAATCTCTGCACACACTTTTGGACACTGGACACTTTTGGATTGTGTGAGGCCCACTGATATCTGAGCGCTATGTGACAGGCTCGATGGCACAGCTGTGACCAAAGTGACTAGAGGATAAGGGAGATTTTGAATCTCTGCACACACTTTTGGACACTGGACACTTTTGGATTGTGTGAGGCCCACTGATATCTGAGCGCTATGTGACAGGCTCGATGGCACAGCTGTGACCAAAGTGACTAGAGGATAAGGGAGATTTTGAATCTCTGCACACACTTTTGGACACTGGATGGACACTTTTGGATTGTGTGAGGCCCAATGAATATCTGAGCGCTATGTGACAGGCTCGATGGCACAGCTGTGACAAAAGTGACTAGAGGATAAGGGAGATTGGATTGCTTTTAAAAAAGCAGTTTGCGGAGCAGTGGGTAAACAGCAATGCAGGAATGTCAGGAAGCCTTAGAAGGCAGCCCAACAACCAACACCACTGATACACCACTATATAGCCTCCCCTTGCACTGCACACACAGTGACTGGTGTGTTGTGCAGGCCAAATTGCTAGCAGCAGAAGCAGTTTTTTTTTCTTCTCAGCAGGACAAAAAAAAAAAATTGGGATTGCTTTTTAAAAAGCAGTTTGCGGAGCAGTGGGTAAACAGCAATGCAGGAATGTCAGGAAGCCTTAGAAGGCAGCCCAACAACCAACACCACTGATACACCACTATATAGCCTCCCCTTGCACTGCACACACAGTGACTGGTGTGTTGTGCAGGCCAAATCGCTAGCAGCAGAAGCAGTTTTTTTGTCTTCTTCCCTGCCTAACGCTCTCCCTACAGAATCAGCAGCAACCTCTCCCTATACTAAGATCGGCAGAAGTAAGATGGCGGTCGGCGTGCACGCCCTTTTATACCCCCTGTGACGCCCACCAAAGCAAGCCAATCACTTGCATGCCCTTCTGAAAGATGGTGGTGACCCGTGCCTATGTCATCACGTTGCCCACAGTGTCCGTGGATCCTGATTAGCTGAAAAAGAGCGCAAAACAAACTTTTGAAACGCGACTTTGGCGCGTAAGTCGCCGACCCCGTGGCCGACCTCATCCTAGGGTCGGGTTTCGTTTCATGAAACCCGACTTTGCCAAAAGTCGGGGACTTTTGAATTTTTTCGACCCGTTTCGCTCAACTCTAGAAGACATAGTTTGAAAAGCCAGCTGGGGACCATAGGTGAGGCAAGGCTAGTCCAGAGCTGCTCCTGGTTGGCTTTTTCCAACCCATCTCCTAGTGATTGACAGATTCCCTGCTAGGTACACACATAGAAGAGAATTGACAATCACCCGGAGTAGCTTGGGTAAAATCTGGCCAACGGCAAAACTAGTCAACTATATTTTCCTTGTTTTCTCAGAAACGTAAAGCACTGATTCCATCCACCTGAGCTTTGAGCATAAAATGACTGAAAGGTTCCCATTAAAGCAAATGAATGACATTACTATTAACAAAAAGGAATTATTGTTGTATTGCTACACAGGAAATTACTATTTGCATTTATTTTATACACTGCACAGTTTCAGATGTCTAAAATATGGATACATTTTAATTTATTATTATGTCATCAATACTTAAAAACCCTACAGTCTAAAAAAGGTCAGATACCTGTTATAGTTTTGCACAGGTTTGTCCTTCCGTTTTGGATTACTTAAAGGGAACCTGTCACCAGCTTTGACAGATATACATGTAAGTTAAGGCCATCGCCTTTCAGGACTTATATACAGCATTCTATAATGCTGTATATCTGCCCTCAACCCATCCTGTAAGAGAAGAAAAATAACTTTTATTATACTCACCTGCATGGTGGTCCGGTACGAGGGGTGCCGCTGGTCTTTGTCCGACTCCTCCTTTCTTCTTACGATCGCTATACTCCTTCTTGGTTCGTGTAGATGCGCCATCCCTACAGTCTCCCGACATCGCGCTCCTGCGCAGGCGCACTTCTCTGCCCAGGCTAGGAAGGCTGAATGTTACTTATACAGTACATGCGAGCACAGCTTCACACAACAAATAGTTTGTAAGTTTTCCAGGAGGAAAATCAAGAGTATATAACAATACCAGCAAAGTACGAGGTGTAACCAAATCTCATCCACACACTGCACATACATTTGCAATCTACAGCGTGTGAATTTGTGCTGCGAGCATGCACGTGGATTACAGTAATTCAGCCTCCAAATCATTGCAGATGGGTTTTTGCCTCAATTTACATTCAGTGTGGGCTTACCCTTAGTGCTGTGTTGAAATAAAGCTTAATCTTTAGAGAAATATTATAGAAATATTAAGGGATTACTGTATATTTCTGTATATATTCCTGTGGTTTTGAACTTTTTTCCAAAAATAATATTAAAGCATCCCTTTAGTTTATTTCTTTACTGTGCAATGAGTAACAGCATCTTGGAGATATACGGTATATAGTATTTGAGAAAACAGATGGAAACAACCTGCGGATACTCCTTTTCCTAAATTGATTCTTCTTTATCCCAGTATTAGTTTTATAGAAAAAATCAGTTATTTAATATACTATTGATTCTCCTTCTCACTTCTTTATTTCCATTGCTTAAAGTGGTTTTCCCCTTTCAAAAAACTTTTCCCTATGTGCTGTGGTTATCTACCAATCACTGAGCCTAGCAGCTCTGCTGTTGTAGATGGCACGATCCGCAGAGTTCAGTGATTGGCTGCAGTGTTATTGTCATAATGTCACCACGGCTCCACATAATGGAAGCCAGGACAATGGAGGAGACACAGCGCCGGACCTGGGAATGGTAAGAACAGCCCAGTTTGTTGTTTAACAATAATGAATGTTTTTGTAGTTCTAGATCTTAATTTCAATATGTTACACTTGGACATCTCCATCACATGATACAATCATCAAAGCAGAGCAGCCACCAATTTTTGTTTAGGAAAGACATCATCTTAACCTCAAAAGAGACGTGATAGAAACAAGGAATGAGAACTATGATTAAGTAGGCAAATGCTACATTATTGCAAGGTAAAATGGATGTGTTCAGAGAAATATTCTCCTTTCCCTTCAAGTAGTTTGTATTGATTGGAGAACTGTAAGATCATTCTAAATTTATTGCATATACTGTAAGTCCTTAAATTCTACTAAGCATGGCTTACTCAGATTAAATGTGTAATGCCGGTGTCTCTGCATTCCCTTCCCTGACAGAGACACCGACGCGCTCTCCAACTAATCCCTGCACCTCACACTCCACCTCCTGCCTTGTCTCCAGCGCTTCTGCTCTCCACCTCCCTCCCCCAGCAGAGGCGCCGACATACTCACTGACATAATCCCGCGCCCCGTCTCTCTTCTCCTGCAGCTGCCGGACTTCTTAAAGGGACAGCAAGCGCCATCCTAAACTATTACCAGCCATGAGCAGGGGAGCAATTTTTATTTAGGGCACCTCCATCAGGTGGGTGGTGCCTATGCAATGTTGCAAGTGTTCTTAAAATCCTTATCAGTTCTCAGGTCCCAGTGCTCATATTCCTGAATACCAGTCTGTCTATCAGCCATGACCGCCAGCCTGTCTACCAGCTGTGCACGCCAGCCTGCCTATCCACCGGACCAGCCTGCACCTGCCAGTGCATATCTTCTCATGAGCCAGTCCCGTCTGCACCGTGTTACCTATCATCCTACTCCACCTGTCTGCAACTATTGGACATTCCGTTGTGCCACCCCAGCTACCTGTTCCTAGGGGGTCAGCTGCCATCTACCCAAGGTCAGTCCTGGAGTAACACCTGGAACACCTCCCTTGTCTCTCCTCAGATATCGGTGTCATATGCTGCTGCGTATCTGTGGTCAGATTGGGTGAGGCTCCTAGTCATGCCACTCAAGGTCTTTCTTGGGCTCCGGCACAGTCGTTCCACCACCCACCACCCAGCCCGTTACACAGTGCCTCACCATTGGTTGTTATGATACCTCTTTTATAATGATATCTATAATATATACTGAAACACGCTAGAGGTGTTGAAGGGTGGCATGACAGTGACATAGATGGAAACAGTCCATATAAAGGAAACGTGGGGATTTTATTTTCAGCCAAAATACAGCAAACAATAAAGCAACCGAAAAACAACAAAGACTTGTCCGGCTGGTCGCTAAGTAATACACCATACCTCTGAGTCGACTCATGCTACCAGAGATGTGTGTGGAATTTAGCTCTCCAAAAGCTCAGCGTTTAGCACATTTAACCACTGTCCATATGCTTCTCAGAAATACAGCATATCAGTCTGGAGGCTGTGTCTCTCTGAAGCTTTTCCTGTAGTGTTTTCTGTGTCTGTAATAGGACAACCTCTTTCTTGAGCTGGCTAAGTCGCCAGTACTACCCGTACTGGAGTGGGAGTGTGAGAGATGAGTCTCACTACCAAAACCTACTCATCACTTCAATAAAAACTGTCATGGAACTACCATGAATAAAATGGCTCTTCACTCATTTATATTTAGTGCATTCCGCCGTCCCTAACATTATACTAGCGCCAGTCTCGCTAGTAATGGCGGACCTGCAGCAGCTGCAGCGGTACATTCGGCAGCTGGAGAGCAGGTTGGCGGCTATTGAGAGCTCCACCTCAGCTCCGAATGCTACGGTAGCCGCTGCTCAGGCAGTCGCAGAGGCTGTATCACGCGTGCCCGCACTCACGACTATGCCAACAATATCTCGCCTCCCGCTCCCCGACAAGTTTTTGAGTGACAGCGCCATCTGTAGGGGATTCGTGAGTCAGTTCTCTATCCAGCTTGAGTTACTGACTGCACGGTTCCCTACAGAGCAGGCTAAGGTGGGGTTTATTGTTTCTCTTTTATCTGGCCGGGCATTAGAGTGGGCTATGCCATTGTGGGAGCGTGATGATCCCGTGGCACAGGGCGCTGCTCAGTTCCTCGCGGCTCTGAAGCAGGTATTTTTGGGACCACGGATCACGCACGACACCTCTCTTCAATTATTGGCCCTAACACAGGGGTCTCTCTCGGTCAGCCATTATGCCGTCCGATTCTGGACATTGGCTTCCGAACTAGAGTGGCCTGATAAAGCACTCATCCCTGTATTTTGGAGAGGGTTAGCAGAGCATGTCAAAGATGCTCTAGCAACCAGAGAGGTCCCCACAAGTCTGGAGGAAGTGATTGCCATCTCCACCCACATTGATCGCCGGTTTATGGAGCGCGGGCTGGAACGTGTGCAATCCAGACGAAGGGTTAACTTGGCTCCCACCTTCACCGACCCGCTAAGATCTCCCGCTCAGGAGCTTACATCCTCCGAACCTATGGAGGTGTCTCGCGCCGGCCCCAAGCCACGTCCGGTGCGAAGCTCTGCATGTTGTTACCAGTGTCGGCAGTTTGGACACTCGGCTAGCACGTGTTCTCTGTGGTCAGAAAAACGATCAAGTCCAGTGGTCGTAGGTGGTGGTCAGACAAATATGAAACCCTTTTCTCCCAAACCGGTATTCCGAGGGACCTTAGATAGCGGGGGCTCCACCTTGGAGGTAGAGGTTACCATGGATTCTGGGGCTGAGGGGAACTTTATGTCCTCGACCTTCGCCCAGAAACACGCTATTCCACTGGTGTTACTGCCCCAACCTCTGGCTATCAGGGTGGTTAATGGTGCACCTTTACCATCTCAGGTGACCCACCAGACAGCCCCACATGGGCTCTCAATCTCACCCTCTCATTGTGAGAGTCTGTCCTTGTTCATTTTGTAAGATGGCATCGACCAGGTGCCTCTCGGAGTTCCCTGGCTCCGTTGCCACTCCCCTCATATTGATTGGGCTTCAGGGAATATACTGGGTTGGAGCAAGGACTTTGAGGGAAGGTGCCTGAGGGGCAGTGTTCAGGTAGCTTCCACTGAAGTGCCCGCGGATCTCTCCGCGCTTCCCAAACCTTACCTGTTATGATTGAGTCACCGTAGGAGGCAAAAATAGAAATGCTAGCTAAGTCCAGAAAACCAGAGAAGTTGGCAGCTATCGGATTGCAGACCCCTGAACCTATCAACACAACTAGCAGTAGCCGTGGGGGGCTCCTACGATGCCCTAGGCCCCTCGTCCACAGCCGGAGGACTACATAGCCTAAAGACAGAAAGGGAAATCTAAACTGCCCCAGAGCAGACCCCAAAGCAAAAGGCAGCCCCCACATATAATGACGGTGAAGCAAGAAGAAAGAACAAAACACAGACAGAAAGATAGACTGAGCAAAGATGGGGCCCAAGCTTGCTTAGATAGGAAAGGACAGGAAGGCTGCTGTCTGCAATCCGTGAAAAACCCTATGAAAATAAGAGCCAACAAGCTGACAGTAAAAAAGGCCCTGAAGACGCTAGGCTTCAAAAAAGGCTATGTCAGTACTCAGGAATATTCTGAAGACAGAGCAACAGGCAAAAGGAGATTCAGCTCACCCCAGCAGGGAATGGCAGAATCCAGAAAAGCAAGGAAAACAAAACACTAATGCAAAAAGGCAAAGCAGAAATCTTAGCTTTAGATGAGCAGGAATCAGACTGGTTTCCTAGAAGTCCACAGAGAAATCACCCGCAGGCCAGAAGGGCGTCGGCAGCCTTATATCCAGTCATTAACTCCACTCAGCCAGTCATCATCATCAGCCCCAGGTGTTTGACAATCAGGCTCACTACCTTTCTTCACCAGAAGAGGGAGTTCCTCGGGCCTCAGTAGTGAAGGGGAAAATGAACTCACAACAGTACCTCCCCCTTGAGGAGGGGTCACCGAACCCTCAACCACGCCACCAGGGCGATCAGGGTGAGCCCGATGAAAGGCACGCACCAATCTTTTGGCATGAATATCAGAGGCAGAGACCCAGGAATTATCCTCCTGACCATAACCCTTCCACTTAACCAAATACTGGAGTCTCCGTCTAGCCAGACGGGAATCCAGTACTTTCTCTACCTCATATTCCATGTTACCTTCAACCAATACAGGGTCCAGAGGTGCAACCCCCGGAACAACAGGTTCAACAAACCTCTTCAACAAAGATTTATGGAACACATTATGGATTTTAAATGTGACAGGAAGAGCCAAACGAAAAGAGACCAGATTAATAATCTCCAAAATCTTGTAAGGTCCAATAAATCTAGGCTTAAACTTAGGAGAAGCCACCTGCATAGCAATATTTTTTGAAGATAACCACACCATATCACAAACCTTAAACTGGGGACCAATGGTCCTATGTCGGTTGGAAAACCGCTGGGCCTTTTCCTGGGAGAGAGATAACTTATCCACCACTTGGTCCCAGATCTGGTGCATTCTCTCCACCACAGTGTCAACACCTGGGCAGGCAGAGGGCTCCACCTGCCCTGAAGAAAATCGAGGATGAAACCCAAAGTTACAAAAAAAAGGTGACATCAAAGTGGCAGAACTAGCTCTATTATTTAAAGCAAATTCGGCCAAGGGCAAAAATGAAACCCAATCATCCTGATCAGCAGAAATAAAACATCTCAAATATGACTCCAAGGTCTGGTTTGTTCTCTCTGTCTGCCCATTGGTCTGAGGGTGAAAAGCAGAGGAGAAGGACAACTGAATTCCCAGCTTGGAACAGAAAGTTCTCCAAAATCTAGACACAAACTGGACTCCTCTGTCAGATACAATGTTCTCAGGAATCCCGTGCAAGCGAACCACCTGTTGTAAAAACAGGGGCACCAATTCAGAGGAAGACGGCAACTTAGGGAGTGGTACAAGAGCTCCCCGGAGATGATATCTGCTTCTCTAGCTCTTATGAGAATCCCCTTTAATTGTGTACAAAAGGCGGACAAGGGGTTAAATGTCAATTTCTTATAACATGTAGTGTTGGAGAACTGGCGCATGGCCTCCTCCTCATACATTTGTTTGGGCCATAATACAATGTTTCCCCCCTTGTCCGCTGATTTGATCACAACATCAGGGAGACTCTTTAAATACCTCAAAGGCTTACTCTCCTCCCCAGTTAAATTATCCCTCTGTATATATTGTGGCACCTTCAAAAATTCATTACTGACCACTTTCACAAAAAGGTCAATGACACCACAGTTTGAAAGAGGGGGGAACTTCTTGGAGAGTATCTTCAAAGACGAAGCTATCTTACCTCCCTCGGTGGATAGGTGTTCATCAGCCAATTCCTCAAGGGTCCTCAGGGCTAATTGTTCTTTTTCTGTAGGGAACAATTTACTTAAATTGTCATCATAGAAGAAACGTTTAAATAACAAAGACCTAGCAAAAATATGCAGGTCTTTAATGGCTGTGAATCTGTCAAAACCAGCCACTGGTGAAAATGACAGGTCTTTGTGAAGTAACACGCAATCAGCTCTAGTGAGTATGTGATTACTAAGGTTAATTACCTTATTGTCTCTACTCGGGCCTTCTGGTGAACGATTTTTGTTCCTTTTATATGGATGAAAGTTGTAGTTTCTCATCCGCCCATAATTACCCCTTGATCGAGTGATTATCAAGGAAGTAGAGGCCTCAGACTGGGTACTAAGTGATGACACCGAAGGATTAGAGACACTACGATGTATAGATGACGGGTGATTAGAATATCTTTTCCATTGGTAAACCGCTTTTTCCTGGTAGTCCTTCAGGTCCCTATTGAACTTAGAGGCCTGTGTATAATTGATTTTCTTCACCACCATATCTACCGATTTTTCAAGGTTATCCTCATACATTTTCAATTGTTCATCAGTGCAATTAGCTCGAAGATCTATCAAGACCTGATCAATCTCCTTGTTTGTTTTGTGGCCTACAAGTAATTTCATCAAGGCAACAGAACACGTCCCACATGCATCCTCCCAACCGGACACAAATTCAGCATCATCAATGGGGAAGGTGGGTAGAACCCGGACCCGTAGGCCCCTCGGCATCATATTCTTAGCAATGTATTTTTCCAGAAATATTCTATTCCACCAAATTTTTGTTTGTTTGATGAGTAATTTCTTCGTGGACCTTTTTGGATGATTTTGCCCGAAATCGGAAGAGGGGTAGTGCGGCTTGTGGTCACTGTGTGGCATGTGTTAATATGATCAAAGATGACACCTTCATGGATTCTTCAGGACAGAAACAATTTAAGATTGTGAAAACCATCAATTCTATGTCCCGTAATGTCATATACTATGCCACATGCCCCTACTCCTTGATCTACATAGGGCTTACCACCAGACAGTTGAAGGTCAGGATCAGGTAGCATGTTTTAGGCATACAAGCTGTGGCTAGTGAAGAAGATGCTCATCTGCTCAAAATATTGCCCAGGCATTTTAAAATGCATTATAACTGTGATAGCAGTGGCCTGAAGGTCCAGGGTATTGACACGGTAGATTTGGGGATTCGAGGTGGGAAAATATCTCAACGCCTAGCTCAAAAAGAGACGCGGTAGATTTGGACCTTAAATACGGTACATCCTAATGGGTTAAATGAGAGTTTGCCATACGTTCCATTCCAGTGATTATGTCTGTTCGATTTGGGACTGTGCCTGAGCACACGTATTTGTGGTGGTATTGTTTTTATATTTTTATTGGTCTTAATTTTATTTTTTCTTTAGTTTTTTTTATTAGTTTTCATTGCTTGGAGCCGCTCTTGGACATTTACGTCTACTACTCCTGGCTATTTAGCTGAATAATCTCAAGCTATCCTGATCATCCACAGAAGAGGTTGGGGCGAGGACTTATGACGCATTTTGATTTGGTTCCTGGTGTGTCCTATACATAGCTACAGCGAGGATGGCCTGATATCTTAGTGTGGCTGATGTGGTTCTGCCACAAAAAAAGAAAAGAATCCATCAAGGATGCCAGTTAATATGGACCTCTCCGTATACCCATTACCCCTTTATATCTGTTTGGGGTTTGATATTTCGATATTTTGATATTTTGATTTGCCCCACGTTAGTTAATATGGATCCTTCCGTATACCTACTGTTCCTCTTTGTTCTTATGGGGTATGATGGTTTGTCATTTACCCCAGGGTCCTATGTTTTTATGTATATAAAAATATAATGAGACATACAGCTCCTATCCTGTATTTAATGTTGATGCACTCCATGTCTTGTTGGTGATAGGTTGGATAGAGAGATGCATTTATGTGCTATTTATGTATAGGCCTATGGGACAGCAATTTTGAAGTGAAGGGAACAAGTGTATATTAACTATATTTAAATAATTTATTTTTTTGGGGGGCACTGACGGATTTGGGATATGGTTGGTTAGGCATATATATAGATATATAGGATTGATGGTACAGTGGAGTCATGGTTTCTCCCTTCCGCCTTCCTTCCTTTCCCTCCCTCCCCACTTCCCTCTTCTTCAGGTGATATTGAATGTACGTGTATATATGAGCGGTTTTGTGGTGTGGTGACTATACATATATGTGGATAGTACTTGAATTAAAATATATATATATATATTTGTAAGATAAAGAGATTATTTGCACCCCTTTTTACATCTGTTGAGTAGTTAGGACTCATTATATATCTTGAGCATTAACACCTTAATATGTCCGGAGCATTTGGCTCTGTTTTATTGTTAATGGGAGTCTGTATATGGTCACCCTTTCGTCTCCCCTTCACAAATATGGCCACCGTTGAATCATCTCTACTGCGCATGCACACCCGCTGCTGCCCTATGCGTGTGGAGCTCCGCCCATGTCGGGTGCCAGATCACGTGGGCCCGCGTGTTTCCGGTTGCGTCATGGGTGGGAGGTTCCATCTGCCGTGGGACATGTGGGCGGCGCGTTTGCGGTGCTTCCGATCGGCACATATAAAGATGTGCATTATGTGCCTTACATCTATGCTCCCTGAGGAAGGAGCTTTTTGCTCCGAAACGCGCGTCGGGGTGACGTGCGGACCGCCTGGTCATCCGAGGATCTGCACTGAGGTAATGTTGTTTTTGGGGTATTAACCCCTTCTGGGTGGGTGATACATATGCCCCCAGTGGGAGTGATTTTTAGTCTCCCTGATATATTATGAGCTCACTGGTTTAACATCCGGGCTTTGCAGCAGCGGCACACAATTGTTTGATTAGCATTTTAGCTGTGCATTGTAGTATATTGAGCATACATGGACAATAGACGATAGGCATTTGTCTATTTGAGATGCAGTGTGAGCCGTTTTGGTGTTTCATCACTGTTCACCAAGTATAACTACCAATGATTTACTGGTGAGCATATTAACACATTGTATGCCTCGTTATAAATAGATCTGAATATCTTAATTGTATTCCTCGGCTGGCTGTGGCTAGTCCGGCGCGTCTTTTGCACTGCTGCACTTTAGTTTGCTGTTTGCACATGTTCCCCAACTGTCCAGTTCTGTCCTTTTTCTAATAAAGATGATATAATACTATGATATAGGATCTTTGGTCGTAATTTTCTGTGTTTTCCACATTCTCGTTCAGCAGGTGACATTGCCTGGGCCCACCAAAGAATCCTCCGGTTCACTGATGGGCCAGTCCGACCCTGTTATACAGCTGACATGAGCTTGCATCAGCCACGGGTGGAATCGCCGATCCACCCGCTGCTGTTAATTAGTTAAATGCCCTGTCAATCTCTGAAAGCGGCATTTAAAAGAAGCTTACAGGAAGGGTGTCTTTTATTATGCCCATCAGTGACCCCGTCACATGATCGCGGGTTACCTATTGGCTGGCATGACAACCAGAGGTCTGAAGCAAACTTCTATGGTTGTCATAGCCAGATTACTATGAGATCCGCCCGGTTGTCGGCGCTCATAGCAAGTGAGCATTTCTGCTACACACAGGCGTCTGATCATCGCCTGTGTGTAGCAGATGTGTTTGAAGTAGTGCAGCTCCTAGTCTCCCATGGAGACTATTGAAGCATGCAGAAAGTAAAAGTAAAAAGGTTTTTAAAAATATAATAATAAAAAAGTATATAAAAGTTCAATTCACCCCCTTTGGCCCCATTCAAATAAAAAATTAAACAATATAAATAATCAAATATACACATATTTGGTGTCACCGAGCTCAGAATTGCCCGATCTGTCAATATAAAAAAAGAATTAACCTGATCGCTAAATGGCATGAGAAAAAAATCAAAATGCCAGAATTGTTTTTTTGTGTGGTCGCTACATTTCAATAAAATGCAATAATAGGCGATAAAAAGATGGTGTCTACACCAAAATGGTATCAATAAAAATGTCAGCTCGGTGTGCAAAAACAAGCTCTCACCCAGCCCCAGATCCCAAAAAATGGTGGCGCTACAGGACTCGGAAAATTGCGTCATTTTTTTAAAAAACAAATTTGGAATTTTTTTTCACCATTTAAATAAAAAAGAACCTATACATGTTTGGTGTCTGTGTACTCATAACAACCTGGAGAATCCAGTATACGATATGTTAAAACCAATGGTGTTGTTTAAAAGTACCACTTGTCCTGCAAAAAACAAGCCCTCACATGGCCAAAATAAAAAAGTTATGGCTCTGGGAAGAAGGGGAGCAAAACACAGAAATTCAAAAGCTGAAATACCCCTGGTTGTTAAGGGGTTAACAGCAAAATTCTCTAAAATAGTTGCAGGACAGCAAGTTGGAGGCAACTAATTACATTTCAAGTACGTCTTCAAATTGTGTTTCATATGGATAGAGAACAAATCCATCTTAGTATATTGGCATATTCACTTGACATATCCAATTTTTTTCAAATTTTCTTCCACTCAAGTGAAAAAGAAAATATAGCATTGGATGCTATATGTGTGTCATCCAAGTGCTGTCTGTTTAATGAGTAGAAGGAGCTCTGAAATTCTTTTTTTTTACTTTTTTTTAATTGACTGGAAGGTAACTCCACAAAAGTCACCTGCTGTTCTCATATAGCCAGGGGTCTTTTTGCTCAGTGTTAAAAGGAACCATTCGTGTGGCCCAACACATGAGTATAATCTAACAGTTATTCTAATATAGCTAGACTCAATCCATGCTGCACGGGCAGCAAGAATGAGAGAAGACATAGTTTGAAAAGCCAGCTGGGGACCATAGGTGAGGCAAGGCTAGTCCAGAGCTGCTCCTGGTTGGCTTTTTCCAACCCATCTCCTAGTGATTGACAGATTCCCTGCTAGGTACACACATAGAAGAGAATTGACAATCACCCGGAGTAGCTTGGGTAAAATCTGGCCAACGGCAAAACTAGTCACCTATATTTTCCCTGTTTTCTCAGAAACGTAAAGCACTGATTCCATCCGCCTGAGCTTTGAGCATAAAATGACTGAAAGGTTCCCATTAAAGCAAATGAATGACATTACTATTAACAAAAAGGAATTATTGTTGTATTGCTACACAGGAAATTACTATTTGCAGATATTTTATACACTGCACAGTTTCAGATGTCTAAAATATGGATACAATATAATTTAGTATTATGTCATCAATACTTAAAAACCCTACAGTCTAAAAAAGGTCAGATACCTGTTATAGTTTTGCACAGGTTTGTCCTTCCGTTTTGGATTACTTAAAGGGAACCTGTCACCAGCTTTGGCAGATATACATGTAAGTTAAGGCCATCGCCTTTCAGGACTTATATACAGCATTCTGCTGTTGTAGATGGCACGATCCGCAGAGTTCAGTGATTGACTGCAGTGATATTGTCATAATGTCACCACGGCTCCACATAATGGAAGCCAGGACAATGAAGGAGACACAGCGCCGGACATGGGAATGGTAAGAACAGCCCAGTTTGTTGTTTAACAATAATGAATGTTTTTGTAGTTCTAGATCTTAATTTCAATATGTTACACTTGGACATCTCCATCACATGATGCAATCATCAAAGCAGAGCAGGCACCAATTTTTGTTTAGGAAAGACATCATCTTAACCTCAAAAGAGACGTGATAGAAACAAGAAATGAGAACCGTGATTAAGTAGGCAAACGCTACATTATTGCAAGGTAAAATGGATGTGTTCAGAGAAATATTCTCCTTTCCCTTTAAGTAGTTTGTATTGATTGGAGAACTGTAAGATCATTCTAAATTTATTGCATATAAGTCCTTAAATTCTACTAAGCATGGCTTACTCAGATTAAATGTGTAATGCCGGTGTCTCTGCATTCCCTTCCCTGACAGAGACAGCGACGCGCTCTCCAACTAAGCCCTGCACCTCACACTCCACCTCCTGCCTTGTCTCCAGCGCCTCTGCTCTCCACTTCCCTCCCCCAGCAGAGGCGCCGGCATACTCACTGCCATAGTCTCGCGCCCCGTCTCTCTTCTCCTGCAGCTGCCGGACTTCTTAAAGGGACAGCAAGCGCCATCCTAAACTGTTCCCAGCCATGAGCAGGGGAGCAATTTTTTATTTAAGGCACCTCCATCAGGTGGGAGGTGCCTATGCAATGTTGTAAGTGTTCTTAACATCCTTATCAGTTCTCAGGTCCCTGTGCTCATATTCCTGAATACCAGTCTGTCTATCAGCCATGCCCGTCAGCCTGTCTACCAGCTGTGCACGCCAGCCTGCCTATCCACCGGACCAGCCTGCACCTGCCAGTGCATATCTTCTCATCAGCCAGTCCCGTCTGCACCGTGTTACCTATCATCCTACTCCACCTGTCTGCAACTATTGGACATTCCCTTGTGCCACCCCAGCTACCTGTTCCTAGGGGGTCAGCTGCCATCTACCCATGGTCAGTTCTGGAGTAGCACCTGCAACATCTCCCTTGTCTCTCCTCAGATATTGGTGTCATATGCTGCTGCGTATCTGTGGTCAGATTGGGTGAGGCTCCTAGTCATGCCACTCAAGGTCTTTCTTGGGCTACGGCACAGTCGTTCCACCACCCACCACCCAGCCCATTACACAGTGCCTCACCATTGGTTGTTATGATACCTCTTTTATAATGATATCTATAATATATACTAAAACACGCTAGGGGTGTTGAAGGGTGGCATGACAGTGACATAGATAGAATAGTCAGACAGCTGAAAGAAAAAAAAGCGCAATAGGGTCTTACCCGAGTAGGGATTGATATGAAATCAAATCATTATAATCACCTTATGTAGGAGAGTTACAGACATATAGGAACGAAAGGTCAGGCTGCTGCACATCCAAAGGGCCACTCCGTGACCCCAAATCATCAGATTGCAAAGGAGAAAGTTTATGGATTAAACGTGCGCTGCTTGACAGATCACTCCTTCCAGATTATATTGATTGTACTTTTATTTCCCAACGCGTTTCGAAGTTTACACTTCTTCCTCAGGGGATGACATGTACAGACAGGCAAGACCATCACCGGTTTTATACATGGACAATTCAAAAATTGGCGCCAAAGGTCACATGTTACAGAGAAAAAAAATGTCAAAGTTCATCAGCATATAAATGTAAAGAATGGGAAAAAAATATATTATTTAAAAGACAATTAATTCTTTTTATTCTTTTCAGACAATTTAAAAACAGAAAAACAGAAAAAACATGAATTCCAAGAAAAAAGAAAAAGGAAAAAAAGATCTGTATCGAACCGAAACAAAGATAGGGAGGTAGAGCAGGAGACCAGAGCTCAAACCACCACACTAAATGAGAAGGATGCTGGTGTTACATTTAGAAGGGCTCCTACTATCAAAAGTGTGGTAGCCCCAAGCCGCCTAAAAAATATAAATACTAATAATAAAAGTACGACTATAGCTAAAGCCCCTCTTAAGGGCATTTATAAATGTGGCAAGAAGAATTGCTTATGTTGC
Source organism: Dendrobates tinctorius (assembly GCF_039654945.1). NCBI lineage: Eukaryota > Metazoa > Chordata > Amphibia > Anura > Dendrobatidae > Dendrobates > Dendrobates tinctorius. The sequence continues at coordinate 12,229,037 of NW_027361712.1, read as the reverse complement.
ACGTGTATTGCACATAAGGATAAATGTTTTAAATCCACTAGCACCTATGAATGCTTTCCTATTAAGGAATATGTGAACTGTACCACCGATTTCGTGGTCTATCTGATAGAATGTGAATGCGGAAAACAATACGTGGGTAGGACGGTTCAACCGCTACATCTGAGAATTAGTTCCCACAGATACAATATTAAAAGAGGTTTTTTGCAACATGGTCTCTCTAGACACTGTACGATAGAACATAATAGAAATCCAAATGGTCTGAAAATCAGCCCTATTGAACACATACAGGTTGGCACCCCTGATAGGATAGGGTTACTAAATAGGAAGGAAGTCTTCTGGATTTACAGGTTAAACACCCTAAGACCAAATGGTCTTAACGAAATAACGGAAGTTTTTCTGTGAAAACATATTAAGGTCACATTTTTCGTTTAAAATAATTTTTGTGGATCTGTATCCTGTTTAATAAGATGGTTTTTATTATTATTAATTTTTTATTAATTATCAACCTCTATTGTTCTGTCACTAATGCGATTTATTAATTTAGTTCGCTATATGTTCTGTTTTATATACCTTTGTTCCTCAGGTATTTTAATTATTGAAGTGCCCATTGCTCTAAAAAAATTTTTTAATTTGTGTGCTGATATACGGATTTCCCTACACCTCCTTGATTTTATTCTTGCCCCATGATGCGGACACGTGTGATTCCACCGTACTCTTCTTTGCTCTACGTTTGTGATCCAGCGTCCCTGTGTGTCTTTGATGTTGCTTTTTTCCTTCGGGACAACCTTTCTTTCTTTGAGAGCCACCGATCGTTCTTGCCCTCTGATCAGGCTCCTCCATCCTTGGGTAGCGCTTTTTTGTCTCACCTTTTATGCGCATTTTTCAAGCATTTTTAATATATACTACCTGCATTTTTCTATACTTTTATATGTTTCATATATGCACTTATATATATTTTTTTATACTTTTATATGTTTCATATATGTACATTTATATATTTTCTCGCATTTTTATATATTTTGTTCCCAAGCATCGATGACATATCTTATATCAATGTATACATTTTTATTTTTATTTTATTTTATTTTATTTAATATTTTATCATAAGCATATATATTCATAAAAAGTTTTATTAAAAGTTCTTTATTGTGTGTCCACATAAGGAATCCTTCCCCTTTTTTTCCTTTTTTCCTTTTTTCCTTGCATCCTTCTCATTTAGTGTGGTGGTTTGATCTCTAGTCTCCTGCTCTACCTCCCTCTCTTTGTTTCGGTTCGATACAGATCTTTTTTTCCTTTTTCTTTTTTCTTGGAATTCATGTTTTTTCTGTTTTTCTGTTTTTAAATTGTCTGAAAAGAATAAAAAGAATTAATTGTCTTTTAAATAATATATTTTTTTCCCATTCTTTACATTTATATGCTGATGAACTTTGACATTTTTTTTCTCTGTAACATGTGACCTTTGGCGCCAATTTTTGAATTGTCCATGTATAAAACCGGTGATGGTCTTGCCTGTCTGTACATGTCATCCCCTGAGGAAGAAGTGTAAACTTCGAAACGCGTTGGGAAATAAAAGTACAATCAATATAATCTGGAAGGAGTGATCTGTCAAGCAGCGCACGCTTAATCCATAAACTTTCTTCTTTGCAATCTAGTGACATAGATAGAAACAGTCCATATAAAGGAAACGTGGGGATTTTATTTTCAGCCAAAATACAGCAAACAATAAAGCAACCGAAAAACAACAAAGACTTGTACGGCTGGTCGCTAAGTAATACACCATACCTATGAGTCGACTCACGCTACCAGAGATGTGTGTGGAATTTGGCTCTCCAAAAGCTCAGTGTTTAGCACATTTAACCATTGTCCATATCCTTCTCAGAAATACAACATATCAGTCTGGAGGCTGTGTCTCTCTTAAGCTTTTCCTGTAGTGTTTTCTGTGTCTGTAATAGGACAACCTCTTTCTTGAGTTGGCTAAGTCGCCAGTACTACCCGTACTGGAGTGGGAGTGTGTGAGATGAGTCTCACTACCAAAACCTACTCATCACTCCAATAAAAACAGTCATGGAACTACCATGAATAAAATGGCTCTTCACTAGAGTTGAGCGATACCGTCCGATACTTCAAAGTATCGGATCGGAATGGATCGGCCGATCTTAAAAAAAAGTATCGGTATCGCCGATTCCGATACTGGAAGTCCCATTCAAGTCTATGGGACTTCCGGTATCGGAATAAGAAAAATCCTGTTTTTCCCTTGCACAGCCTCTCTGGGGTCTGTACGGGCCTTTCGGGGGGCTGTGCCGGCCTGCCAGGGGGTCTGTGCAGGCTCCGGTGGTCTGTGCCGGCCTGCCAGGGGGTCTGTGCCGGCCTGCCGGGGGGCTGTGCCGGCCTGCCGGGGGGGCTGTGCAGGCTTCGGGGGTCTGTGCAGGCATCGTCCGATGGGACTACAAGTCCCATCGGGCGATGCCTGCTACCATGACAGTGATTGACACATTAGCCAATGATGGGACAGTAGTAGTCCCATCATCCGGCTAATGTGTTGAATGTAAAAAAAAATTAAAAAAAAATTACATGCTACATACATGCTACATACATACAACATGCATACTACATACATGCTACATTCATACTACATACTACATACATGCTACATTCATACTACATATATACTACATGCAACATACATACTACATATATACTACATGCATGCAACATGCATACTACATATATACTACATGCAACATACATACTACATATATACTACATGCAACATACATACTACATATATACTACATGCATGCAACATGCATACTACATATATACTACATGCTACATACATACTACATATATACTACATACATACTGCATGCTACATACATACTACATGCTACATACATACCACATACATACTACATACATACTACATGCTACATATATACTACATATATACTACATGCTACATACATACTACATACATACTACATGCTACATACATACTACATATATACTACATACATACTACATATATACTACATGCATGCAACATGCATACTACATATATACTACATGCTACATACATACTACATATATACTACATACATACTGCATGCTACATACATACTACATGCTACATACATACCACATACATACTACATACATACTACATATATACTACATGCTACATACATACTACATATATGCTACATACCTACTACATACATACTACATGCTACATACATACTACATATATACTACATACATACTACATACATACTACATGCTACATACATACTACATGCTACATACATACTACATATATACTACATGCTACATACATACTACATATATACTACATGCATGCTACATACATACTGCATGCTACATGCATGCTACATACATACTACATACATACTACATGCTACATACATACCACATATATACTACATACATACTACATACAATACATTCATACAATACATACATAGACATACAGTACATATAACATAGAGTAACATACTTACCAATACTTGTCACATTGTTCCCCGAAGCCATTGTCTTTTACGGAATAAATATTAACATAACAAACCACAAAAATACTCGCCCACGATCCGAAGCAGTCCACGAGTGTGTCCCACGACGATCTTGGGTAGAGAACTGCAGCATCAGCTGTTGCTGCCGTTCTCTACGGGCTGCAGGAATCCAATGACGGAAGGTAGGTATCCTTCCGCACTGTATTCCTCCGCCACTTAAAAAAAAAAAAGTCCCTAGTCTCACTTTATGCCATTGCTGCGTGGGAAATTCCCACACAGCAATGGCATAAAGTGAGACTAGGGACTTTTTTTTTTTTAAGTGGCGGAGGAATACAGTGCGGAAGGATACCTACCTTCCGTCATTGGATTCCTGCAGCCTGTAGAGAACGGCAGCAACAGCTGATGCTGCCGTTCTCTACCCAAGATCGTCGTGGGACACACTCGTGGACTGCTTTGGATCGTGGGTGAGTATTTTTGTGGTTTGTTATGTTAATATTTATTCCGTAAAAGACAATGGCTTCGGGGAACAATGTGACAAGTATTGGTAAGTATGTTACTCTATGTTATATGTACTGTATGTCTATGTATGTATTGTATGAATGTATTGTATGTAGTATATATGTGGTATGTATGTAGCATGTAGTATGTATGTAGTATGTATGTAGCATGCATGTAGCATGCAGTATGTATGTAGCATGCATGTAGTATGTATGTAGCATGTAGTATGTATGTAGTATGTATGTGGTATGTATGTAGCATGTAGTATGTATGTAGCATGCATGTAGTATGTATGTAGTATGTATGTAGTATATATGTAGTATGTATGTAGCATGTAGTATGTATGTAGCATGCATGTAGTATATATGTAGTATGTATGTATGTAGTATGTATGTAGTATATATGTAGCATGTAGTATGTATGTAGCATGCATGTAGTATATATGTGTTATGTATGTAGTATGTATGTATATATGTGGTATGTATGTGGTATGTATGTAGTATGTATGTAGTATGTATGTAGTATGTATGTGGTATGTATGTAGTATGTTTGTAGCATGTAGTACATGCATGTAGTATGTATGTAGTATTTTTTTTTTTTTTTTTTAACATTTAACACATTAGCCGGATGATGGGACTACTACTGTCCCATCATTGGCTAATGTGTCAATCACTGTCATGGTAGCAGGCATCGCCAGATGGGACTTGTAGTCCCATCGGACGATGCTTGCACAGACCCCCGGACATCAGCACAGCCCCCCGGCAGGCCGGCACAGCCCCCCGGCAGGCCGGTACAGACCCCCACAGGGTGCACAGACCACCGGCAGGCTGGCACAGCCCCCCGGCAGGCCGGTACAGACCCCGGGCAGTCCACACAGCCCCCCGGCAGGCCGGCAGAGACCCCCGGAAGGCCCGAAATGACGGCGCATCATGATGCGCACACACCGCGCATCATGATGACGTCAGGCTGTCAATCAACTTTGAACTTCCGATTCCGATGCCGACTTCCGATATTGAAAAAATATCGGAAGTCGGTATCGGAATTCCGATACAGCAAGTATCGGCCGATACCCGATACTTGCGGTATCGGAATGCTCAACACTACTCTTCACTTATTTATATTTAGTGCGTTCCGCCATCCCTAACATTATACTAGCGCCAGTCTCGCTAGTAATGGCGGACCTGCAGCAGCTGCAGCGGTACATTCAGCAGCTGGAGAGCAGGTTGGCGGCTATTGAGAGCTCCACCTCAGCTGCGAATGCTATGGTAGCCGCTGCTCAGGCAGTCGCAGAGGCTGTATCACGCGTGCCCGCACTCACGCCAATGCCGACAATATCTCGCCTCCCGCTCCCCGACAAGTTTTTGAGTGACAGCACCACCTGTAGGGGATTCGTGAGTCAGTGCTCAATCCAGCTTGAGTTACTGGCTGCACGGTTCCCTACAGAGCGGGCTAAGGTGGGGTTTATTGTTTCTCTTTTATCTGGCCAGGCATTAGAGTGGGCTATGCCATTGTGGGAGCATGATGATCCTGTGGTACAGGGCGCTGCTCAGTTCCTCACGGCTCTGAAGCAGGTATTTTTGAGACCACAGATCACGCACGACACCTCTCTCCAATTATTGGCCCTAACACAGGGGTCTCTCTCGGTCAGCCATTATGCCGTCCGATTCTGGACATTGGCTTCCGAACTAGAGTGGCCTGATAAACACTCATCCCTGTGTTTTGGAGAGGGTTAGCAGAGCATGTCAAAGATGCTCTAGCAACCAGAGAGGTCCCCACAAGTCTGGAGGAAGTGATTGCCATCTCCACCCACATTGATCGCCGGTTTACGGAGCGCGGGCTGGAACGTGCGCAATCCAGACGAAGGGTTAACTTGGCTCCCACCTTCACCGACCCGCTAAGATCTCGCGCTCAGGAGCTTACATCCTCCGAACCCATGGAGGTGTCTCGCACCGGCCCCAAGCCACGTCCGGTGCGAAGCTCTGCACGTTGTTACCAGTGCTGGCAGTTTGGTCACTCGGCTAGCACGTGTCCTCTGTGGTCAGAAAAACGATCAAGTCCAGTGGTCGTAGGTGGTGGTCAGACAAATATGAAACCCTTTTCTCCCAAACCGGTATTCCGAGGGACCTTAGATAGCGGGGCCTCCACCTGGGAGGTAGAGGTTACCGTGGATTCTGGGGCTGAGGGGAACTTTATGTCCTCGACCTTCGCCCAGAAACACGCTATTCCACTGGTGTTACTGCCTCAACCTCTGACCATCAGGGTGGTTAATGGTGCACCTTTACCATCTCAGGTGACCCACCAGACAGCCCCACACGGGCTCTCAATCTCACCCTCTCACCGTGAGATTCTGTCCTTGTTCATTTTGCAAGATGGCATCGACCAGGTGCTTCTCGGAGTTCCCTGGCTCCGTTGCCACTCCCCTCATATTGATTGGGCTTCAGGGAATATACTGGGTTGGAGCAAGGACTGTGAGGGAAGGTGCCTGAGGGGCAGTGTTCAGGTAGCTTCAACTGAAGTGCCCGCGGATCTCTCCGTGCTTCCTAAACCTTACCACTAGTACGTGGACGTCTTCTCTAAAAAAATCTGCGGAGACGATCCTGCCGCACCGTCCTTACGATTGCCCGATAGATCTTCTGCCAGGCACGGAACCTCCTAGAGGCTGTGTGTATCCACTATCACTCCCTGCGACAGAGGCTATGTCTCAATATATCCGGGAGAACCTGGCTAGAGGTTTTATCAGAAAGTCGGTGTCACCGGCTGGTGCAGGGTTCTTCTTCGTGCAGAAGAAGAGCGGAGAGTTACGTCCCTGCATTGACTACAGAGGTCTCAACGCCATAACAGTTAAAATCAAATACCCTCTCCTGTTGATCTCTGAGCTATTTGACAGGTTGCGAGGGGCCTGGATCTTTACGAAATTAGATCTACGGGGGGTGTACAACCTGATCCGCATTCACGAAGGAGACGAGTGGAAGACAGCCTTTAATACCAGGGATGGCCACTACGAATATCTGGTCATGCCCTTCGGCCTTTGCAATGCTCCTGCTGTCTTCCAGGATTTTGTCAATGACGTCTTCCGCAATATGCTCTCCACCTCGGTGGTGGTCTATCTTGATGACATCCTCATCTTCTCGCCAGATTTGACCTCCCACCGGAGAGACGTCTGTAGGGTCTTCGACCGTCTGAGGGCGAACTCTCTTTTTGCCAAGCTGGACAAGTGCCAGTTTGAGCAAGAGTCCTTGCCGTTCCTGGGCTACATCATCTCGGCCCAGGGGTTGGCTATGGATCCGGCCAAACTGCCAGCGGTAATGGACTGGCAGGAACCACACTCAGTCAAAGCGGTGCAGTGCTTCCTAGAGTTCGTCAACTGTTATCGTCAGTACATACCTCACTTCTCCACACTGGTAGCTCCTTTGGTTGCTCTCACAAAGAAAGGAGCTAATCCTAACGCTTGGTCTGAAAAGGTCCCCAAGGCCTTCTCGTCTGTAAAATCCCATTTTGCTGGCGCTCCCATCTTACACCGTCCCGATGTGGATAAACCATTTATCCTGGATGTAGATGCCTCTTTCATTGGTACAGGAGCAGTTCTTTTCCAGAAGGATGCTCAAAGTCGGAAGCATCCCTGCTTCTTCTTCTCTAAGACCTTCTCACCGGCAGAGAAGAATTACTCCATCGGGGACAGGGAGCTGCTAGCAATGAAGTTGGCCTTTTCCGAGTGGAGACATCTCCTGGAGGGAGCCTGGTTTCCCTTCCAGGTGTATACGGACCATAAAAATCTGGTCTATTTACAAACGGCCCAGCGCTTGAACTCTGGTCAAGCTAGGTGGTCGCTCTTCTTCTCCCGCTTCCGCTTCACCTTGCACGCTCTCTCTGGAGAGAAGAACGTCCATGTGGATGCTCTCCCGCGCTCGGTGGTCTCAGCGGAGGAAGGGGAGGCTGAGCCATGGCTAATTCTCCCTTTGGAGAGCTTTACGACCGTGGCTCCAGTTGCTCTCGAGTCAGTGCCACCGGGCAAGACCTTTGTGCCTCCTCAGCTACGGCCGGAGGTTCTCACCTGGGCACACGCGTCCAGGGTGGGCGGTCACTTTGGCAATAAGCGGACCACAGAACTCCTGGCAAGGTCGTATTGGTGGCCGCACATGGCTCGAGACACTAAGGAATACATACAAGCATGCGTCTCGTGTGCATGGAACAGGTCCTCAAGACAGGAGCCGGCTGGGTTATTGTATCCTCTGCCGGTGGCGGATAGACCTTGGGAGATGGTTGGCATGGATTTTGTGGTTGGCCTGCCCAAGTCTGGTGGCAGTACAGTCATCTGGGTGGTCACCGACCATTTTTCTAAAATGGTGCATCTGGAGCCACTCGCACGGTTACCTTCCGCTCGTGGTCTTGCCACACTGTTCATAAAACATGTATTCCATCTGCATGGCACGCCGGACAAAATTGTTAGTGATCGAGGTCCCCAGTTTGTGTCCCGGTTTTGGAGGGAGCTCTGCAGCCTACTCAGCATTGAGCTAAATCTGTCCTCCGCTTACCATCCCGAGACAAACGGCTTGGTTGAGAGAGCCAACCAAACCCTGTCACGTACCTGCGGCATTTCGTCTCTGCCAGGCAGGATGACTGGGCACCCTTGCTACCATGGGCTGAATTTGCCCTGAATAATGCAGTGGCTGATTCCACTGGTCAGACGCCGCTCCTTCTAAATTACGGCCAACATCCGCGCGTCCATGTCCCGATGCCATTGTCCTCCACTGACTCCAAGGTGGCAGACTGGGCAGTGGAGGCTCGCGACATTTGGGATCGCACTCAGGATGCTATTCGTGCCTCTAAAGAAAGAATGAGGGCATCCACCGACACACATCGGTGACCGGCTCCAACCTCTTTCCCCGGCGATTTGGTGTGGCTCTCTGCTCGAAACATCAAGTTCATGCCGCGATACATGGGACCTTTTAAGGTTCTCGAGCGAATCAGCTCGGTGGTCTACCGCCTGGCTCTTCCTCCACATTTAGCCATTTCTGACGTTTTCCATGTGTCCCTTCTCAATCCTGTTCACATGGCCCGTTTCTCTGAGTCATCTGCCTGGTCATCAGACTTGTCTTCGGACGAGTTTGAGGTTAACACCATTATGGGACGCAGGATTGTGCGTGGCAAAAAGTTTTATTTGGTGGACTGGAAGGGTCATGGTCCAGAGGCCTGGACCTGGTGGAGAACATCCATGCTCCGCTCCTGATCGTGACCTTTGAGCGTAGCGAGGCTCAGAGGGGGGGCAATGTTAGGCATTGGATTCCTGCAGCTGCACAGCAGAAATCCAGAGCCATGCATCCAGCGGTCTCCCATTCCTTTCTGACCACTCAGGGACCTGCACAGGAATCTCTCAATCCAGGCACCCTGCTCAGACCAGCTCTCTGGATCTGGATGTTGCTGCCACCTCTGGACCAGCAATGATAGCGCAACCTGCTTTGCAGGAAACCACTCCAGAGGCTAAGTCCTCTTGCCATGCTACTGGGCATGTCCACGAGACAATCTCCCAGTGAAGATCGGTGCTCACGTGCTCCGGTCCTTCTCCTCATCTGATTGGCCCATCTCAGAGGTCTGGAAGGTCCCGGAAGCACATGGCTATAAAAGGCCCGCATGGCCGTTCGGCCATGCGCTAGTATGGACTATACTTGCTATGTGTGAATGGTGACGGATGTATGATTCTGGTGACTAGTGAAGAGAAAACAACTGCACTCTGGGAAATTTTGACTTTCAATGCAAAAAATTTTTTATTGAAGACACCACAGGGGAATAGTGCGTTGAGGTAATGTTTCGACCCTATGTCGGGTCTTTTTCAAACCTCACTAAAGTGTCATATGTAGAAGTCCGGTCTGGCAGGGACCAGGCAGAGGTCCTAAGATGAGCTGGAAGCATGGGGCAGCAAGCGCCGTCTGTGGTGGATGACCGTCTGGACTAAGTTCCAGGTTCAGCTGCACCTACCTTATATCCAGAGTGCACGCCTTGTCTGTATCACTGATTTTGGTGATTGACTCATTTGAAACCCCTACCCTCTGATATTACGTATGTGGTTAGAGAATTAGAGTTATAATCAGCGCCAGTCAGTGGCAAGCCATAAGCCACAGTGCATACCGCACAGCTACACTAGCGTCCGATAGTGTTATGCCTCACGGCACTGTCGTACAGCGGCAGTAGTTACCGCCGTGCTGCAGTTAGCAGCACTTACCGCACGCACGGTAGGTCAAGACGGACACCAACCTCTGCCTTGGGCCTTGTCCTATGACCATATACCGTGTGTGCATGCCAGCTGAGACCTGTGAAGCTAACAGGCTCGGCGTTTATGCTTTATTTATACTAAAGCGCCTCTGTGAGTTTAACAGAGTCCGCTCTGCACACCTCGGGTGACGTTTAACCCGAGTGCAGTATACCGCCATATAGCGAGTCTGCCATTACTCAGCAGCGGTTGTTACACCTACTGCACGGTGGACCCCGGGCGGCGAACGCACTTCCTATTATTTATATTTAGTGCGTTCCGCCGTCCCTAACCTTAAGCTGCTCCACCAACCAGTACTACCCGGCTTTTAATATCTCACCCAGCATAAACCAGCTTAACTTTCTGGGAGAGATATATATCCTCTCCCTCTCTCAGACCTTTTTAACCAGATCGTAGTAGCAAAATGGTTTTCTAAACTGGATCTTGTGGGGGAGGGGCGTATAATCTCATTCGTATTAAGGAGGGGGATGAGTGGAAAACCGCCTTCAATACCCTTGAGGGACACTATGAAAACTTTGTGATGCCGTTTGGGTTAACTAATGCTCCTGCCTTCTTTAAGCGCTTTGGAATTTACATTTTAGTCATATAGCAGGCAGATTTGTTGTGTTCTTTCTTGATGACATATTATTTTATTTGCCTGACTTCAAGTCACATCAGGTACATGCAGGCATGTGTTACAAATAAACAATGAAAAAGACTGGAGGGCACCACAGAACACATACTGTATATCGGGATACACCCGAGGCCCATAGAACACAGATTAGCAATGAAGAGAGAAAAGACTATCGGCCATATGAACGAGGATCACCAAAAATACATATAAATAATGAAAAGCTTTATTGGGTACAAAACACAAAAACAACACTCATTAAAAACATTTAAAAAGTCACACATGTGACATACCAAATGTAATCATTTGCTCATGATAAAGCTACAGCTCCAAACAATTGATGTAATAACACATATATATAGTGTCATGGAGTGACTGGCCCTGTGTGACATAACCTAACAATCGGTCGGTCACTAAACGGAAAAACAAACAAGGGAACACCGGGTAACAATAACAACAGTGGGCCCTGCGATAGGGAACGGGGAAATGGACACCTCCTGCACTCTCCTGATGATGTGCCCTGCACTATCCTGACGTCCCTATGCGGCTTCTTTCAAACCGTTGCTGAGCAGGATATCTTTGCTCTCACTTGCCCTGCACCTATCCCTCAGTATGGAATTGGTAAGTGAAGACACTGGTCCCACCGCTGCACTAATATAGCACAAGGTAAGGACAGACAGACAGCAAAAGGAACAGGGTAACAAAAACCACACTTAGCTTTCTCTGCTTCAAGCATACAGTTGTGAGCTCCATGGGTATTACCCCCTTCCCAGGCTCTAAACATCTGCCCCCAGTCGCTGGCTTTCCCTCTGCTGGTTACAAAAATTGCACAGGAGCCCACGCCATTTTTTTCAGAAGATTTATTAATTTAATACATGTCCAGTAATTCGCACCACGCTGTACTAATTGTATTTGTCACTGACATCTATATACAGTATCTATCTATTCCATTTGTATTTACTGTATGCAATCCATGTCTTCTATCCTGTCGGCTCCTGCTGTGATTTTACAAAACCTGGCAGATGAAATACTGGCTTTTCTTGTATCTATCTCTCTATGCAATATAAATACATATATATATGTGTGTGTGTGTCACCGACATGCACTGCATATATCTACATCTATTTTATATGTATATATCTATTCTATTCAAACCTGTCACTCAGTGATTATACTGTATGTGGCAGATCATTTGCCAGCATCTATCTAATATATATATATAGTGGTGTAGTGACCACTGTGTCCGCTAGGGGGCGCTGTGTTGGTGTCCCAGGATGAGCGAATAGCCTTGTCCAGAGTGGTAACAGGAGCAGGGTGCTAAAGGATCGTTATGTATCTCAAGGTGGGTGGCCTTGGGATGGAGGCTTGCTTATGTGCTGATCAGCAGAGCTGATCTTTCATTCCAATGTGTCAGGGAGAAGTCTCCAGGTAGCTGTTGAGACGGGCGAGACCAGTTACCTACAAACCCACCCAGGGGGTGTGTTTAAGAATGCTATTGTAAAGTGTGTATGAGTGGTTGAAGGACCTGTGATGAGGTCATAGCCATGCGACCCGGTGGGCGTGGCTACGGACCATATAAGGTGGCCAGTGTAGGTCACATGGAGTGAATGCTGGGACCTGGTTGGTCCGTTTTGGAAGGTCCCGTCTGAGAGAGATGGGGCTGTCTTCCTGACAGCAAGTGAACGCTGTGTTTAATGGCTGCACGTGCCTGATAGTTCCCTGGAGGGAATGGACGTCTGCAGCGTGGTGAAGCAGCCATGCGAGGTAAACCCAGAGAGGGGATATAACTGTGAGGCTAAGAGAGCCTGTGTGCTGGACATGGCACAACCTGTGTGACCACAGGGATAACAGAGTGAAGCTCTGTCATGGATGCTATGCTGTTAATATGAACTTTATGTTGCTGGCCATGGTTTATGAGGCCTAAATAAACCACTTGGACTGTGGTTTATTGGCTGCCAAGCAAGTATCCCCTACCCGAATGACAGCAATACCATACTATATATATATATATATATATATATATATATAAACTGTACATTTATATATATATATATATATATATTACACACGTCCGATTCTCCTGCAAGAAAATGGGACCGATCTTAAAATCGCTAGTGTGTCTACAGCCTAAGGCTATGGCCACACTATCAGTATTTGTTCAGTATTTTTTCTCAGCATTTGTAAGCCAAAACCAGGTGAGGAACAATCAGAGGACAAGGTATAATAGAAACAAGTGCACCAATTCTGCATGTTTGACCCACTCTGGGTTTTGGCTTAGAAATAGTGATGTGAAATACTGACTAAATACTGAGAGTGTGGCCGTAGCCTAAGGGTATGTTCCCATGGTCAGTAAATGCTGTGGGTTGGATGCTGTGTACATCCACAGTGGCCAGATGTTACAGCATAGTGGATGGGATTTCATGAAATCCCATCTCCACTATGCGTCCTAATGCCTCCGGCATCCCTGCTTAACGAACATGTGGCACGTCTTTCCTGACCGCAGCATGTCTATTTATGTTGCGGAGACTATCATTAGATGTGGTAAAACTGCACTGTCTTTCTAGTCACATGCATAGTAAGTGCTGGAATGCAGCTTACTACGCATGTGAACTAATTTAAATAATGTCTTACCTTGTGCCACAGCCAGAAGTTTGTGTCCACTGCAGTTCTCGCGATGAGCTGAGCTGACCATGAGAACTGCCATGCATGTGACCCACGGGGTTATCTCTGGTCACTAGGCAAATTCTCATGGTCAGCTGGCCTTGAAAACTGCAGTGCAGGTGACCGCCGGAGACCAAGTTATCTTCGGTTGTCATCTACAAGCTCCTCTACATAATTCCACTATTCAGCCTGACATCCAGATGTAGCAGAGCTGGACTCATCATGGGACAGGATGTATATATTCTCTGTGGACAGGTATGGTGTACTGTTGCTTTTTTATTTTATTTCTCTTACAGGAGATGAGGGCTTCCGTGGAATTAGGCGATGCAGTAAGTATGGTTTAATTAAGAATATTAAAGGAGTCTGTGTCATTATTTCAATTAAAGGACTTTATTTTTGCTGTGTCTTTATATACCATATAACTATAAGATTAGTAATGGATAGGTGTCTTATAGACTCTTCTCCATTACTAAGCTGTGAGTTTGATGTCACCGGACAATACAAAGGTGACATCAACCCCACAAATATTACCCTACTTGCCACCGCTACTGGGCAAGTGGGAAGAGCTGGGTAAAGTGCCACGATTGGTGCATATTTGGATTCGCCAATTGTGGGGCAGCTGCGGGCTGCTATTTTTAGGCTGGTAAGGGCCAAAATCCATGGGTCTCACCAGCCTGAGAATGCCAGGCCGCAGCTGTCTGCTTTTACCTTGGCTGGTTAACAAAAATAGGGGGACCAAATGCTATTTTTTTTTGGAGGGGATCCCACTCTTTTTGCTAACCATCCAGATAAGCAGACTTCTGCGTCCTGGCATAATCAGGCTGGTAAGGTTCATGGATATTGGATCCTTACCAGCCTGAAATACCAGCCCCAGTAGTCTGCTTTACTCTGGCTGCTTAACAAATATAAGGGAACCCCATGCCATTTTTAAAAAAAAATATTATTTATTTATTACAAAGGAGAGGACCTGACTGTGCTTTCCTCCACTTTCTATGTCATGTACTTCTGGCTGTGTCACAAGATTCACCATTATGTAAATTAGTTAACATGTGTAGTAAGCTGCGTTTCCACACTTAATAGGCATGTGACTAGGATGATAATGCAGTTTTACCGCATCTAATGAAAGTGTATGGGTAATTTACGCAGCGGAGATGGAGCATCTCCACTACATAAATTGGCAAGCTGCGGTCTGGAAAGACACGTCACATGTCCGTCTCTGCAGGTGAGCCGTGAGCATCGGTGTACGCATAGTGGACATGGGATTTCTTGAAATCCCATCCACTATGCTGAAACAGCTGGACGCTGCAGGTTGGCCCTGCGGATGTACGCAGCATCCAACCTGCAGCATTTTCTGACCGTGGGAACATCCCCCAATATACTGTATCTGCAAACAGGAAGTCACTTTTTTTTTCATCCCCAAAAGCCATCTTTCTTTTTATACCTCAAGGAAATCTGGATGAGAGTTCCCCTTAGTACGGCCTTGTGGGCATTCCAAAATGTGAAAATATCAATTTCGGCAGATTGGTTTTCATTAAAGAAGTTGGCAATATGGTTTTCAATCTCTTGTCTAAACAGGTATTTTAAAAGTGATGGGTTGTTTTTCCAGAGGTGCGTATTTTCGTGGGATGGGCCTAATGTGAATTTTGCTAAGACCGGAGAATAATCAGATAAGGACTTATTCAGGATTTTATCACTTTGGAACTTAGTTAATGTGAAAATATTTGTAAGAATCAGATCAATTCGTGAGGATGTCATATGGACATCCGAATAATTGGTGTATTCCCTTGAGGATGTGTTGAGGCAGCGAAATGTGTCGTAATATTCATTTTGCATAAGCCAATTTTTTAATACTGAGGCTTTATGCCTGACTGATGAGGACGAGTCCAGGCTGCTGTCGGGGATTATGTTAAAGTCTCCTACCCCTGGTAGACCAGAACAGACAGTCAGCTGGGTGGAGGTTGAATTATAATAACCGGAATCTCCTTTATCCTTTAATTGATGCAGGGATTGTAGGTTTCTCCAGAAGGTTCACCAGAGGAGATCACAACATACCCTCAATGGTTTCTGAGGGAACAGCCTTATGTAGTCTGCTATGTTACTTGACTATCTCTCCAGATGTCTGTCCAGTAATGATGGCTGGACCCATGGAGTAAACAGGTATATACTCTTTGGCGGCAAAAACTTTATATTTTGTGCAGGCTGAGTGAAAAGACCCAGGACCCCAGCTGTCAGATGTCACCGAAGTTAGTAAAAGGGTCACTTAATAAAAGAACTCAAATGGGCAGAGTGCAGAGTCCACTGTATGTAAATAGTACTAAGATGGTTTGTGAGGAATGGGTTAATCCTTTCCTGTCATAGAAATACTGCAGGCTGTCCAGACTGTTTCACAGGTGGATGACCCAAAAGTGCCTCTCATAGATAGTAATAGGGCTCAGAGAAATGGACCCACGGGTAGAAAAAGTTATTAGTAATAGATCATGAGCTGCTGCCGTCTGACAGCTGGTCCCGCTGCTATGTGTACAAGTGTCGCAGCCGGGACTATTTTTGCGCGCTGCGGTTCTAGATCCAGCAGCTGCAAGCCCGTCCGCCGGGATTAAGGCAAAGACGTCAGTGTGCCTCGGTCTAGAGGGTAGGGACGGGTACCTCAAGGCAGGAAGAGACGTCCCCACCAGTTCTCCTGCTCGAAAACAGCTGCACTTGTCTTCAGATAGTCTCCTCAGGGAAGCCCACAATGATGAGCGGTACCACTCCGCCCCTCAGCTCTGCTCCGTCACACTGCAAGTCCGCTGAGATTAAAAGTATTAAATGTCAGGAACGTTGTTGTGCCTCCTTCTAGACTGAGGAGACGGGTACCTCAAGGCAGGGGGTGATGAATTTAAAAAACAAACAAATGCTGCACTCGATTATCTCCTCAGGAAGGTCCACGGTGATGAGCGGTATCCTTCCGCCGCTTCCACCCTGTTCACGCTGTCAGTTCCTGAAGGGCTGATATTTCACTCTTTCCTGACCAAAGGAACTTGAAAGAAGGATCAACTTTGTCCTGGTAGATCAGGGAACTCTTCTGTACCAAATAGAGTTGTTCAAGTAAACCTCCAGTCGCTTTGAGGGTCGCCTCTGGGATATCAGAGCGGGAGCTCTGGACTCCTGCCTCCTACATAGCCAGGATCCTAGGCCACGCCCCCAATCCTGAGCAAATACTGAGCCATTCCTGACCGTGGTAACATACCCTAAGATGGAGCCCTGCTTTCAAGATAGGTGCTGGTCATAGAGATGGATATGCCATAAATATCAGAGATGTTGTTTTCGTTACAGACCATGGAAACAAAATCCAAACACAGTGGGAGAGCTCATAAAACCTTGCATTGTCAATGACATCACATGCGTTCACTTCTGCGGTGTATTGAATGGAACTAAAAAGAGGAAACTGGTACCACTATTCATCTTAAAGAAGAAAGTTCCTCTTTAATCATCTAAACTATTTACAAATTATTTCCCAAAGTCTAGAACATTCTTGTTACAGCATATGCTAAGTATATCTTTAAAAATCCTATGCTATGGTTTTCCACATTCAGCCTGGACACTGTAAAATACTAGAAAGCAATACATAATATTCTTTCTTAACAATTTCAAGAATTGCTAAATTAAAAAAAAATCAATAAATCAAACTATAGAAATGTTATAAGAAAAACGCTAAATTAAATATTGGAAATACATATTAAAAGGTATTTATAGAATAAAACCAAATAGAACAACCTTGACGTGGCTAAAAGCCACTGCAGCCAGCAACTGTCTATTAAAAGATTGTTTCCCTAAAATCCAATTTATCACTTATACATAGCATAGTGGATAACTTGCTGAGTCCGAATGCTGAGACCCTCAGCGATTCTGAGCTTTAGAACGTGGCTCTGCAGCTATGTCCTTTATTGAGTGGAAATTTGCAATGCCCGGCCTCCACTCCATTGTCTATGGATAACTTGTTTTTGTTTTTTTTTGAGGAATAACCCATTTTTGATTATTAAACGTACACATGATTTTGTAAAACAAAAGGTTCATGTACTCAACTGTTTGGCCACTTGTAATGACTAGAGATGAATGGATTGATTTGTG
Organism: Dendrobates tinctorius; assembly: GCF_039654945.1. Taxonomy (NCBI): domain Eukaryota; kingdom Metazoa; phylum Chordata; class Amphibia; order Anura; family Dendrobatidae; genus Dendrobates; species Dendrobates tinctorius. The sequence goes on along the minus strand of NW_027361712.1, from coordinate 12,211,366 downwards.
GTATATTGAATTTGAGTCAAATTTCCTGAAATCCATAGTTCCATAATTTTGGAAAGGTTTTTCCATAATGCCCTGCAGCATCACACAGTGTAGCACAGGACGTCTGTGGGGCTGGAGAGACCCAAGGCCTGCAGTAATGATAATGAAGTGCAATCAGGTGACTTAGTGGAGGAGGTCACCGAGACCCATGGAGAAGAGCCAGACATCGAACGTCCGCATGAGGTACCTGAAGTTCTGAGTACTCCTGGTAAGAAAATTCATGAGGGGCCTCGAAGAACTCAGGGTGTCCAAGCTGGCGTCCCGCCCTTGAGATACATGCAGGATGATTTCACTCTGTAGTGCAAGAGACTCAGGAATGGAAGTGAAAACTGTGTGCATCTGGCCCAACTCCAAAGAACATTAAGGGGCACAAAGAAGCTTCTTGCCCAAGAACTGGTGCATTTAAAGAAGGGAGGAATGTAGAGGGATGGACAAGAGAGACTGAAGAACTGTAAGTGAACATCGCCATTTGCTGGTCAAAACTGAAATTGTGTTAGCAGGAACTAAGAAGGAATTACATGGTCCCCAGGGTAATAGTTTGAAGGATGACACCAGGTCAGGTAGGTGACACCTATGTCACAGTGACTAAATATAAAAGACTTGACTAGGCTGAGAAGAGGTAGTTGGCACCAAGGGAAGTGAGAGTTGGTGCTGCTGCAGCTCCAGCAGCCATTACAGTTTGGCCGCAGCCGTGTGCACTAGCAAGGTCCAGTCTAAGATGAGGACAGTCGAGCACCAAAGAGCACCAAAGATCCAAACGACACCGGTCAAGGCTCCCGACCCAGACGATGCCAGTCAACAGTTGAGGCCAGCCTCAATTGAAATGGTCCAAGAAGACACTCATTGGCAGTCGAGTACCGAAGAAGCCCTGAGGATACCCGGCCAGAGACCCAAGCCTGGGCCGGATGACAAGGAGGAAACTTATGGTAATAGGGGTGGGCAGGGAAGAGACTGCAGATGAGACAAAGTCCAACTAAGGCTAAAGTGGCACAGTAAGCATTATAGTACTTTTCAGAGCTCATAAAGTTGCATGGGTGCCCTAGACACTGTGCCTACTAAATACGGTGTTGGTCCTCTTTCCAGTTAGACCAAGGTTGGATTGTAGACCCCCAAACTGATCTTGAGGACATATCTCTTGTAATGTACTAACCATATACATGCATATTACTATGCATGTAATTGAATGTAAATGATACTGTGAATATTGTTGGTGTGTGATTTATCTATGATAATATTCTTTCCATATTTAACCCTGTTAAGTAAATAAAATAGAAGTAGATTGTTGATCCCACCTGTTGTCTCCGCTTCTGCATTCTGATCACCTGTTTACACTAAAGCAAGACTTGGGGTGGGAATCAGGTCAGGGGCAATGAGCGCTGGTCATTTCACACACAGAAGCACCTGTCTGTTGAATCATGGATGATGATGAAGATGATGATTCTGTGTTGGACAAAACCTAGTAACTAGACAGGGGTTATAAGGAGTTGAGGTAATCAGAGGAGTAGGTTACTGGCATCTACGATACACATCACAGACAATGTGCATCAAGAACAGCAAATATCCATTACCAATTGTTTGTCAGGAAACAACCGCACACTTTCAGTCATTCTCTGGTTTCCCACCAAACTCACATTTTGTCACGTTGCTGGTGGTACAGTCATTGACTTAGCTCAGCTGACATGACCTCATCCACAAAAATGCCAGGGCTCTTAATTGATTAAACCCAGCATCCTCATTATTTTGCTCTTGCAAGGCAAAACACTACCAAGCAGGTTTACATCTTGAAATCCTGGGGGAGAAAACCCACATGGCTTAAAAGTTGCTGCTGTGCAACAATAGACAACCCCCTACTGACTGGCCTCGTAGTAACTGCAACTTCGCAATTGTGATGAGGTATAATGCCCGTAACATGCTGGCTTCTTTACAGTCAGGAAAAATGACCCACACTCCATGCATGGCTCACATCCCGAATTTAATAGTGCAAGATTTGTTTCATAAACATATGCACTTGACAAAGGTGGTAGCTTTTTTCCCTTAGGCCGGGGTCACACTAACTGACGCAAAATATGGTCCGTAGTTTACAGGCGTAATACGGATGAATGACCCCTAAATAGTGCTCCGTATGTCATCCGTAAGCAAGGTGTGGTCGCGTATTTTGCGCATGTTAGCATCCGTATGTAATCCGTATGGCATCCGTATGGACTCCGTATGGCGAGATTTTCTCGCAGCATTGCAAAATGGACATTTAACGGTTTTGAGGCCTGCAAACTATTTAAATCATTAGCCTGTACCCTATTTATTGCCTCAGGAACAGGTGGCTGCCTCCATTCTGTCCATTTGTGACCTTGCCTTCAATAGGTGTGTTGCTGTTGTATGTGCAACAAGGCAAACAGTCTGACTTTCAACACAACTGAGCAGGTTCTCTTCAACTGACTTTTGTCACGCCGCTTAGGCCAACCATACCCATTGATAGTGGATCCGCGGAGGAGGAGGCATGTGGGTACATTCACTTTTGAGGCAACGACTCACAAGAGGTCATTTTCACCGCCTCTATTCTTCTCTGCGGGAGCACACGGCTAAATTCTACCAATACTGTCGCATGAGCCTTGCAACATTTGATAGACTCTTAGAGACAGTGCGCCCTGGGATAACCTTTCAGGACACAAGGATGCGCAAAGCTATATCTGCAGAGGAGCGACTTCTACTCACAATACGGTATGTACTACACAACCATATTCTCTATGTTCATGATGTGTTGGCCAAAGTATGTATTTTTTGCTTCTTGGAGTAACTTTTATGCCCTCATCTTAGTCCACATATGTGTCAACTTACAGACCAGAATGTTATGTGTAATATGTACTGAATATCACTAACTCATTGTGCAAACAAAGATGGGTGTGTTATTTGCTCTGAAATCCTACCAAGTTTGTTATGTTTGGACCTGTTTGTTTTGTAAATGTGTGCATTCTAAAATATTCCTTTTCTGTTGTTCTTCAGCTTCCTAGCCACTGGCCTGTCTTATGCTGCCCTACACCATGAGTTTCTGACTGGAAGATCTACCATTTCTGGCATAGTCAGGTCAACATGTAGTGAAATCTGGACAAGACTACATCAAGTCGTCATGCCCGAGCCCAGGATGGAAGACTGGTTGAGGATATCAAGGGACTTTGAGGAGGAATGCCAGTTTCCAAATTGTATTGGGGCCCTTGATGGCAAACATATCCGGGTGCGTAAGCCACCGAACTCTGGCTCCCAATTCTTCAATTATAAACAATACTTTTCTGTTGTATTGTTGGCTCTGGCCGACCCTCAATACAAGTTTATAATTGTTGACATTGGGGCCTATGGAAGGACGGAAGACTCTAGAGTCTTCAATACTTCCATTATGGCTCGGCGGCTACGCACCAACCAGTAGGATCTACCACCACCACGCCAGCTACCAGGCTTCACTCAAGAATCTGTCCCTTATGTCCTTGTAGCAGATGAGGCGTTTCAGTTAACATGCAATGTCATGAGGCCATATCCCCGGCGCAACCTTGACCACAGGCGCAGAATTTTTGACTTGCGCCTATCACGTGCTCGGTAGAGTTGAGCGATACCAGCCGATACTTGAAAATATCGGATCGGAATGGATCGGCCGATCTTAAAAAAAAATATCGGTATCGCCGATTCCGATACCGGGAACCAATGCAAGTCAATGGGGCCAAAATATCGGAATTAAAAAAAACCCTTTCTTTCCTTGTAGGTTAATTCTACATGAAGAAAAACAACTAAGAATAATGTAGAATGTATTGTGGGAGGTGGAGAAGACATTAAAGCCATAGAGTTTTAGCCCAATCAAAAGGAATAGCAGGAATTAAACTTTTTTTTTAAAGACGTTAGGAGTTACAAAGATATTGACTATGTTAGCCTCATTTATATTTTGCCAGACATGTATGTCTTCTTCTTCTTTCTTCTTCTTTCTTATTCTTCTTCCCTTTTTTACCTTCTTCTTCTTCTTCTTCTTATTCCTTTTTTTACATTCTTCTTCTTCTTCCTTTTTTTACATTCTTCTACTTCCTTTTTTTACATTCTTCTTCTTCTTCCTTTTTTTACATTCTTCTTCTTATTCCTTTTTTTACATTCTTCTTCTTCTTCCTTTTTTAAATTCTTCTACTTCCTTTTTTTACATTCTTCTTCTTCTTCTTCCTTTTCTTACATTCTTCATATTCTTCTTATTCAACAATTATTATTCTACATATTCAACTTCTTCATCTTCTTCCTATTCTTCTTCATCATATTCTTGTTTGTGTCAGGCATTCCTGTAGTTGTTATCTAGAAAAGTTAGTTTACACCTTCCGTTCTGCCTGTCACAAAAGATTTACAACAGGATTTGTCCGCGTTCAGTTTGGCCTGCAGCAGCAGGCCTTTTCCAGGGGCACCACGAGGAGGAACGGACTCACCCCCATACACTGCTTAGTCTTCTTCTGCTTATAAATAAGATAATATCATTTGCTCAGAGTATTAGTCTTATGCTTAATGTTCTTCTGCTTTGTTTTTTTTATGCTTCTTTGTCTTCTCTCTCTTGTTGTTCTGCATCTTGGTGGTTGTCTTCCTGTTCTTTGTCCTCTTGAACCAGCTGACGGTACTGGCACCCGGAGGGGCAGCAGAAGGAACAAGAGCCAATGGCACTACCGAGGACCAGCTGACGGTGCTGAAACCCAGTTACTAAGCAGGAGGTACCTGTGCTACAAAGCACTACCAAGGACCAGCAGACGTTGCCGGAACTCGGATACCGAGATGGAGGCACCTAGGCCAAAGGCTCTGACGAGAACCAGCTGACGGTGCTGGAACCCGGAGGGGTAGCATAAGCTGCAAGAGCAAATGTAAATAGCGAGGACCAGCTGACAGTGCTGGCACCCGGAGGGGCAGCAGGAGGAATAAGAGCCAATGGCACAACCGAGGACCAGCTGACGGTGCTGGAACCCGGTTACTAAGCAGGAGGTACCTGTGCTACAAAGCACTACCAAGGACCAGCAGACGTTGCCGGAACTCGGATACCGAGATGGAGGCACCTAGGCCAAAGGCTCTGACGAGAACCAGCTGACGGTGCTGGAACCCGGAGGGGTAGCATAAGCTGCAAGAGCAAATGGAAATAGCGAGGACCAGCTGACAGTGCTGGCACCCGGAGGGGCAGCAGAAGGAATAAGAGCCAATGGCACAACCGAGGACCAGCTGACGGTGCTGGAACCCGGTTACTAAGCAGGAGGTACCTGTGCTACAAAGCACTACCAAGGACCAGCAGACGTTGCCGGAACTCGGATACCGAGATGGAGGCACCTAGGCCAAAGGCTCTGACGAGAACCAGCTGATGGTGCTGGAACCCGGAGGGGTATCAGAAGTTACCCCTGAAAAGCAAAGTTGGCATGCCGCAAGCTGGCCGCAGTTACCGAATCACACAGTCCTACAGGGGGTGCTTGTCCTACTGGCACTATGGAACAAGCCTTTCTTACCAGAACCCGCAGTCCACATAGGAAGCACCTAAACTGCTGGCACCCTAGCCTCGGCTAACCCAACCGCAACACGACATGGCAACTTGGGGTGGCAAACTGACATTGACACTTCCCGGAAACAGCAGGCAGGGCTGGAACCAAGCTGGGCAGGAGGGAGTACCCGTGCCAAAGTCAGTTATGAGCAGCAACTGGCGATGTTGGAGCCCAGGACAAGCACTTAGCAGGCTGAGGCCTGATGTGCTGTCAATTGGGAGGCAGCAGGACAGATTGCCATCAAAACAGCAGGGGAACAGCTGACATTACTGAACCCCACAAACACAGGAGCTAGTGTTTTACTCTGTGAAGACGGCACTTCCGAGCAACAACTGGCTGTGTTGAAGCCCAGGGACAAGCACGGAGCAGGCTGAGGCTGCATTGAAGAAATTTTAAGATCGGTTGTAGACTACTAATTTTAACCAAGCTCCACTTAGGCCTGTGGCTTCACTGATTTTCGTATTTCCCCTGTCCTCCAACCCCGCCAGTTACAGCTCCGAAGTGGCGTCTGCACAATCCACACTTGTTCCTGTGTTACAGGTGTTCAGTCCGGTCAGTTAATCCCCTGATGTGTGTCCGGCAATGTCGCCTGCTCTGTCCACATTCCCATAATGGGAATGTGGACAGAGCAGGCGACATTGCCGGACACACATCAGGGGATTAACTGACCGGACTGAACACCTGTAACACAGGAACAAGTGTGGATTGTGCAGACGCCACTTCGGAGCTGTAACTGGCAGGGTTGGAGGACAGGGGAAATACGAGAGACAGTGGAGCCACAGGCCTAATTGGAGCACGGTTAAAAATCAGTAGTGGTACGACTGTGTAGGCAGCAGGAGACTTTGCCATCTACACAGCAGGGGATCAGCTGACGTTACTGAACCCCACTGAGACACGGGAGCAAGTGTCTCTTTCCGTGTGGACGGCACTTCCGAACTACAACTGGCTGTGTTGAAGCCCAGGAAATTGGAGGGTGTAGGCAGAGGCCTACTGTATTTTGAATGAGGTGACAGCAGGAGAGACTGCCATCCACACAGCAGGGGATCAGCTGACGTTACTGAACACCACTGAGACACGGGAGCAAGTATCTCTTTCCGTGTGGACGGCACTTCCGAACTACAACTGGCTGTGTTGAAGCCCAGGAAATAGGAGCGTGTAGGCAGAGGCCTACTGTATTTTGAATGAGGTGACAGCAGGAGAGACTGCCATCCACACAGCAGGGGATCAGCTGACGTTACTGAACCCCACTGAGACACGGGAGCAAGTGTCTCTTTCCGTGTGGACGGCACTTCCGAACTACAACTGGCTGTGTTGAAGCCCAGGAAATTGGAGGGTGTAGGCAGAGGCCTACTGTATTTTGAATGAGGTGACAGCAGGAGAGACTGCCATCCACACAGCAGGGGATCAGCTGACGTTACTGAACCCCACTGAGACACGGGAGCAAGTATCTCTTTCCGTGTGGACGGCACTTCCGAACTACAACTGGCTGTGTTGAAGCCCAGGAAATAGGAGGGTGTAGGCAGAGGCCTACTGTATTTTGAATGAGGTGACAGCAGGAGAGACTGCCATCCACACAGCAGGGGATCAGCTGACGTTACTGAACCCCACTGAGACACGGGAGCAAGTATCTCTTTCCGTGTGGACGGCACTTCCGAACTACAACTGGCTGTGTTGAAGCCCAGGAAATAGGAGGGTGTAGGCAGAGGCCTACTGTATTTTGAATGAGGTGACAGCAGGAGAGACTGCCATCCACACAGCAGGGGATCAGCTGACGTTACTGAACCCCACTGAGACACGGGAGCAAGTATCTCTTTCCATGTGGACGGCACTTCCGAGCTACAACTGGCTGAGTTGAAGCCCAGGAAATAGGAGGGTGTAGGCAGAGGCCTACTGTCTTTGGAATGCGGAGACAGCAGGAGAGACTGCCATCTCCACAGCAGGGGAACAGCTGGCATTGCTGAACCCCACTAACACTTGAACGAATGTGTTTGGCTCTGTGGAGACGACACTTCTGAACACCAACTGACGCTGTTGGAGCCCAGGATTAGGCGAGGAGCAGGCTGGGGCCTACTGGATTTTGGCAGGTGAAGGCAGCAGGAGACTTGCCATCTCCACAGCAGGGGAACAGCTGGCAGTGCTGAAACCCACTAACACTCGAACGAATGTGTCTGGCTCTGTGGAGACGACACTTCTGAACACCAACTGACGCTGTTGGAGCCCAGGATTAGGCGTGGAGCAGGCTGGGGCCTACTGGATTTTGGCAGGTGAAGGCAGCAGGAGACTTGCCATCTCCACAGCAGGGGAACAGCTGGCAGTGCTGAACCCCACTAACACTTGAACGAATGTGTTTGGCTCTGTGGAGACGACACTTCTGAACACCAACTGACGCTGTTGGAGCCCAGGATTAGGCGTGGAGCAGGCTGGGGCCTACTGGATTTTGGCAGGTGAAGGCAGCAGGAGACTTGCCATCTCCACAGCAGGGGAACAGCTGGCAGTGCTGAACCCCACTAACACTTGAACGAATGTGTTTGGCTCTGTGGAGACGACACTTCTGAACACCAACTGACGCTGTTGGAGCCCAGGATTAGGCGTGGAGCAGGCTGGGGCCTACTGGATTTTGGCAGGTGAAGGCAGCAGGAGACTTGCCATCTCCACAGCAGGGGAACAGCTGGCAGTGCTGAAACCCGCTAACACTCGAACGAATGTGTTTGGCTCTGTGGAGACGACACTTCTGAACACCAACTGACGCTGTTGGAGCCCAGGATTAGGCGAAGAGCAGGCTGGGGCCTACTGGATTTTGGCAGGTGAAGGCAGCAGGAGACTTGCCATCTCCACAGCAGGGGAACAGCTGGCAGTGCTGAACCCCACTAACACTTGAACGAATGTGTTTGGCTCTGTGGAGACGACACTTCTGAACACCAACTGACGCTGTTGGAGCCCAGGATTAGGCGTGGAGCAGGCTGGGGCCTACTGGATTTTGGCAGGTGAAGGCAGCAGGAGACTTGCCATCTCCACAGCAGGGGAACAGCTGGCAGTGCTGAAACCCACTAACACTCGAACGAATGTGTCTGGCTCTGTGGAGACGACACTTCTGAACACCAACTGACGCTGTTGGAGCCCAGGATTAGGCGAGGAGCAGGCTGGGGCCTACTGGATTTTGGCAGGTGAAGGCAGCAGGAGACTTGCCATCTCCACAGCAGGGGAACAGCTGGCAGTGCTGAACCCCACTAACACTTGAACAAATGTGTTTGGCTCTGTGGAGACGACACTTCTGAACACCAACTGACGCTGTTGGAGCCCAGGATTAGGCGAGGAGCAGGCTGGGGCCTACTGGATTTTGGCAGGTGAAGGCAGCAGGAGACTTGCCATCTCCACAGCAGGGGAACAGCTGGCAGTCCTGAACCCCACTAACACTTGAACGAATGTGTTTGGCTCTGTAGAGACGACACTTCTGAACACCAACTGACGCTGTTGGAGCCCAGGATTAGGCGAGGAGCAGGCTGGGGCCTGTTGTTTTTGGCAGGTGAAGGCAGCAGGAGACTTGCCATCTCCACAGCAGGGGAACAGCTGGCAGTGCTGAAACCCACTAACACTCGAACGAATGTGTTTGGCTCTGTGGAGACGACACTTCTGAACACCAACTGACACTGTTGGAGCCCAGGATTACGCATGCCGCATGCAGAGGCCAATGGGCAGCGGTTTTTATGGAGGTTGTGGACTACTACTGATTCTAACCATGCTCCACTTAGGTCTCTGGCTCCACTGTCTCTACTATTTACCCTGGCCTCCAACCCCGCCAGCTACATCTCTGAAGTGGCGTCAGCACAATCTACACTTGTTCCTGTGTTACTGGTGCTCAGTCCCGTCAGTTGATCCCCTGATGTTTGTCCGGCAAGTTCGCCAGCTCTGTCCTCATTCCCACTACTGGTTATGGGAATGTGGACAGAGCAGGAGACCTTGCCGGACACACATCAGGGGATAAACTGATGGGACTGAGCCACAGGAACACAGGAACAAGTGTAGATTGTGCTGACGCCACTTCAGAGATGTAGATGGCGGGGTTGGAGGTCAGGGGAAATAGTAGAGACAGTGGAGCCAGAGACCTAAGTTGGGCACGGTTAAAAATCAGTAGTGGTTTGAATGTTGATGGAGCTGGTGACTTTGCCGTCCACACAGCAGGGGATCAGCTGGCATTACTGAACCCCACTAACACAGGAGCTAGTGTGTTTCTCTGTGCAGACGACACATCTGAGCGACAACTGGCTGTGTTGAAGCACAGGGATTATAGTTCAGGTGGTAGAAAAATGAACACACCAGCAGACCTGGATACAGTTGCCAACCACTAATTTAGTCTGTAAGAGGAATGGCAAAGTCTTTTGAGATCCAGGCCTTGTTCATTTTCAGAAAAGTCAGCCGGTCAACATTATCGGAAGATAGTCGCGTGCGACGGTCTGTTAGTACACCACCTGCGGCACTAAAGACACGTTCCGATAATACACTGGCAGCAGGGCAAGCCAGCACCTCCAATGCATACTGGCTAAGCTCTGGCCATGTATCCAGCTTAGAGACCCAAAACTTGAAGGGGGAAGAGCCATCTGGGAGTACAGCGACAGGGCAAGACATGTAGTCTGACACCATCTGACGGAAGCGTTGCCTCCTGCTGACTCGAGGCGTCGCTGATGGTGTAGACAATTGTGGTGGACACACAAAACTTTGCCACATTTGGGCCATAGTGGTCTTGCCTTGTGCTGTGGCGCTGCCTCTGCTCCCTCTTTGTGCAGAGTTTCCTCCACTGCCTCGACGCACAGAGCTGCTTTTTAAAGCAATAGCAACAATGCTGTCGGGTGGAATGGAAAACATTATGGACTGCACCAGTGACTCTTCGTACTCCCGCATTTTACGCTCCCGGTTCAACGTTGGTATGAGCCTTTGTACGCTGTCCCGGTAGCGAGGATCTAGGAGGGTGTACACCCAATAATCAGCCGAGACGAGAATGTGGGCGATGCGGCGGTCGTTTCTCAGGCACTGCAGCATGAAATCAACCATGTGCTGCAGACTCCCAACTGCCAAAGAACCGCTGTCCCCTGTTTGAGGCGTGACCTCGGCCTGCTCTGCATCACCCCACCCTCGCTGTACATACTGAGTAGAGGTTTGTGTACCTCCCTCCTCTGGAGAGATGTCTTCCTCCTCCATCGACTCCTCCTCATCCTCCTCACAAAGTGTCCCCTGCATAGGCCTTTGTGAGGAAACACGTAGCGCAGACTGTCCAGAAGCAGATGGCATTTGGGACTCCTCATCCTCCACCTCTTCCGAAACCTCATCCCTTAGTGCTTGCAGTGTTTGTTGAAGCAGGCAGATAAGGGGGACAGTCATGCTGACTAGTGCATCATCTGCACTCGCCATCCGCGTGGATTCATCGAAGGCACGCAAAACGGGGCAGATGTCCTTCATAGAGGCCCACTCAATGGTGCTGAAGTGTGAACGGCGCACAGTGCGACTTGTTTGCGCCTGATGCAGCTGGTACTCCATGACTGCTGCCTGTTGCTCACACAACCGCTCCAACATATGTAACGTTGAATTCCACCGGGTGGGTAGGTCACATATGATGCGATGTTCCGGAAGGCCAAATCGTCGCTGCAGAGCAGCGAGGCGCGATCTTGCCGTGCTGGAACGTCGCAAGTGAGCGCACTCTATGCGGACCTTGTGCAACAGTGCATCAAGATCCGGATAGTCCCTCAGAAAGCTCTGCACGACCAAGTTAAGAACATGTGCCAGACATGGGATGTGTGTGAGGTTGCCTAGGCCAAGAGCTGCCACCAGATTTCGGCCATTGTCACACACTACCAAGCCCGGCTGGAGATTCGCTGGCCCAAACCACACATCGCTCTCCAGCTTGATAGCATTCCAGAGCTCCTGCGCTGTGTGGCTTCGATTCCCCAAAGAAATTAATTTGAGTACAGCCTGTTGACGTTTGGCCACGGCTGTGCTCATATCGGTCGTAACAGGCTTCTGCTCTGCTGTTTCTGAGGAACTTGAGTAGGAGGAGGAGTCTATGTGTACAGACTGGAGTCCTGCAATCCGTGGCGTTGGAAGAACACGTACAGCGCCACTCTCCAGATCCGTACCCGGCTCCACAACATTGACCCAGTGGGCAGTGAGGGAAAGGTATCGTCCCTGTCCATGGTTACTGGTCCACGCATCGGTGGTCAGGTGGACCTTGCTACTAACGGCGTTTAGTAGCGCATGTTTTATTTTGCCCTCAACATGTTTCTGCAGGGCAGGGACGGCTCGCCTGCTGAAATAAAAGCGGCTGGGCACGTTGTATTGGGGGACTGCCAATGCCATTAAGTCCCGGAAGGTGTCAGTGTCCACCAGCCTGAATGACAGCATTTCAACTGCCAGAAGTTTGGCAATGCCAGCATTCAGAGACTGTGCTCGGGGATGGTTTGCCGAGTAAGGGCGCCTTTTATCCCATGCCTGTGCTACCGATGGCTGTGATGGATGGGAACGTGCTGCTATGGGTGTAATCTGACAGGGTCTCCGGACAACAGTGGCAGAGGTTCTTCCTTGGCGATCCTGTGAGGAAGCCGAACCAGCAGTGTGTGAGCTGGAGGAAGAGGCCCCAACACGAACTGAAGAGGTGGTAGGTGGTGCTGTACGTTGGCCTACGTCTTCAGGGTGTCTCTGCAACTCCAACTCGTGCTTGGTGCGCACATGTTTCCACATATTTGTGGTATTGAGGTTGCTGACATTTCTCCCTCTTTTGACTCTCTGATGACACAGCTTGCATTTGACAAAGCAAATGTCATCTGCAACTGTGTCAAAAAAGGACCACGCACTGCAACTCTTGGGAGCGCCCGGTTTGCCTTTGGAATGAGGAATGCTCCTAACGGGTGCCGAAGTGGAGGGTACAGGCAACCAAGTCTTCCCCCTCCCTCTGCCTCCTGTTTTGGCCGGTAGGGGAATCTCTTCCTCCGAGCTGCTCCCACCACCTTCCTGTTCCTCACGCCATGATGGGTCAAGGACCTCATCATCTTCCCTCCCCTCTTCAAACAGCTGCTTCTCCGGGGTTGTCTCGCCAGCACCGTACGCACCAGAAAGTGGCAACTGAGTCTCGTCATCATCTGATGCGTACTGAGGTGTGCTGACCATAGGCACTGGCCCACTCGCCTCTTCAGATTCAGAGGGACAAAGAAGTTGCGCATCACTGCATACTCCCTCTTCTTCACATTCAGGAATGCTGCTTGGCTGGCCCCCTCTTTCCAAGCCAACAGATTCCGAGAACAGAAGTAGAGACTGTGATGGCTCCTGTCCATGTCTCTCTGACTGCCTGGGCACTTTGGCAGGTGGTGAAGAGACAGATGGTTGCTCTTCGGTGCTCTGACCCTGAGAGGATGCGGAAGTAATTGAAGTCGATGCGTTAGCTGCCATCCATCCGACAACGGCTTCAATTTGTTCCTCCCGCAGCAGTGGGGTACGTTGAGGTCCTACAAAGCTGCGCATAAAGGACTGTTGCCTGCTAAAACTGGGGGATGCTGATCCACTGGTGCCCGCAGCAGGCCCAGAATCCCCACGTCCTCTACCTGTAGAATCCCCACGTCCTCTCCCTGCAGAATCCCCACGTCCTCTCCCTGCTGAAACTCCACGCCCACGCCCACGCGCCTTACTCCCTGCCTTCTTCATCTTGCAAGACTGCTTAAGATAGGCAGAAAAGTACAAAGGGGGGCCTTAGTGTGCTTATTCCTGAACAGCTGGTTACAGGTACAAGAAACACTAATTTTATGAAGTGTGTGTGTGTGGACTACACTTTAATAGGAGCTGATGTGGCCTACACAAGTTCCAAATGTAGTGTTTGGTGAACTTTTTTTGTGGTTTCTTTGTTGGAAACAAACTCAAAGTATGTGAACAAAGAATTGAAACTGATAGTATCACCAACTTTTTGGAGCTATTACAATGCAGGCAGGTAACCTACAATGCAAAAGATGAGGCTCCAAAAAAATTGGGTAATACTAATCTGGCTGCGCCGGCAGGGCACAAGCCAGAAAAAAAGGCTCCTCTATCTACTCCTATATAGTGTTTGCAACCAACCAATGTTGATGGATACGGATGGATGCACACTAATAGGAGAAGAAAAAATGAGCTGCACTCAAAGACAAATATGTGTGAGGCAGTGACGCACGTTGAGCGTCCTACAACCAGACGTAGCTGCAGGACACTCTACTCAGCGTGAGCTGCACTCACACACAGTCAGAGACCTCTCAGACAGCCGTCAACAGTGCAGCTAAGTGGGCACTGGCACTGACAGGCTGCAGAAAGGCTCCGCTGTGTACTCCTATATAGTGTTTGCAACCACCGTAGATGGAGACGGATGGATGCACACTAATAGAAGAAAAAATGAGCTGCACTCAAATAAAAATATGTGTGAGGCACTGACGCACGCTGAGCGTCCTACAGCCAGACGTAGCTGCAGGACACACTACTCAGCGTGAGCTGCACTCACACACAGTCAGAGACCTCTCAGACAGCCGTGAACAGTTCAGCAAAGTGGACACTAGCACTGAAAGGCTGCAGAAAGGCTCCGCTGTCTACTACTAGTGTTTGCAACCAACGTATATGGATACGGATGGAAGCACACTAGATTGAAATTATGTAAAAAATGCAGCTCAAAAAATAAAAGATGTATGAGGCAGCAGTGATCACACTGGGTGGCCTACAGCCTGATGTGGCTGCAGGACCCACTCCACAGCGTGAGCTGCACTCACACAGCCCTTGCAGACAGCTGTGAACACTGCTGCTAGGGCAAAGAAGGCTACAGTGGTGGTTTATGTAGCCTGGGTAAAGCACTAGATGTTTGGTGGAATCGCTATTTCTAACTGTCCCTCACAGTCTTCTGCAGTAGCCTGTCCCTAACTGAATTCACAGCAGAGTGACCAGAAATGGCGGCTGCGGTGGCTTTTATAGTGCATCATGACATCATTTCGGCAGCCAATCACAGCCATGCCAATAGTTAACATGCCTACATGCCTAACAGGATGTGCCCACACTTCGGAGGATTCCCATTGGCTTAATCAAAGCAAGCAGGCTCATAGCATGATGGGAACTTCCGATTCCGATTCCGGAATCCGATATGACAAAAGTATCGGAAGTCCGTATCGGAATTCCGATACCGCTAATATCGGCCGATACCCGATACTTGCGGTATCGGAATGCTCAACACTAGTGCTCGGCGACTGGTGGAGTGTTCCTTTGGCATTCTTTGTGCCAAATGGCGTGTACTTCATTCTGCCATTCAGCTGAGTGAACAAAATGTTAATGAAGTAGTGAAAGCCTGTGTGGTTCTTCATAACTTTACCAGGATACATGATTGTTCCTCCTCTGCTGGTGTTGTGTGTAGGCCGGACAATGTTCGTAGGGTGAGACAACCTATCAACCCTCAACGTAGACCGCTCTTTGGCCTCAAAGTGCGTGATATTTTCACTAATTACTTTATGGCACCTTAGGGGGAAACTTCTTGGCAAGAGCATGCTGTCTCTATGTTGTAAATTTTTGTTTGATGTGTGTCCAAAAATATATATTTCTACCCCTTCTGAATCTATGACTGTTTAATTGCATTGGTAAGCGTATGTTGATACGTTTTTTGAGAATTGAGACAGAGACGTAAAGTGTAGTAGACAAATTTTTACTTTTGCCTTTTTTTTAGGTTTTTTTTTCTAAGATCTTTAGCGAGCCATTTGGCATTTATGAGACAAGAGCTGGGAATAGGTAATATGCCTTTATAAGACATCTATAGTGTGAATGATATGTCTAGTTGTGAGCCGTGATACAATGTAGCGTTATATGTAATATAACGGCAGTATTTGTAGCTGCAATTATTTGCTCTGGTCAATATTTCTAATGAGATTTCACAGTGTGCAAGGCACACAGCAATATTGGGAACTGCTTCAGTGTGCTTTTTGCCCCTTTATTTCGTGTAGAATTAATATGCTATAAGGAATTTTTCTAATGAATATATAAATTAAATAGAAGGTTGATAAATTTTGGTGGCACTCTCTTTAGAATGTTATTTTTTGTGGAGCACACAATTTATAAACTGATGCAGTTTTCCATTATTCTATTTTGTTAGTTTTGTGTCAATTTGAATCTATCTTATGTGAATTATCACTAATCAGGCCATGCGGTTTTTTGCAATATTTGTGTGATAAAAAAGATTTTATTTAGAAATATAAGAATAAAATTTAAAGATGATAATTATATGATGTGCTTTTAAAGATGTGCTTTATATTTTTCAAGATATTTTCAAAAAAATTGCAGAAAATATTTATGCACAACTTTAATATATAGCTTACAATATATGTCTCTATTATGTCCCTTGAACTTTTGTATTCGCTAATTTTGATCTTTTTGCATGGTATGAGGCACTTTATTCATTTTATATGTTGAAATAAATATTGGAATTTTACCTCATGTATGTTTCTATCACACTTTTTTGGTCTAGATGTAGCGTATTGTCTACAAGATCAGTATGTTTCATTGATATTTAAAGTGTGGCCAATCCCTTGGTAAGGGAAATGGGTTTGGGTAGTGTGTTTATAAATTTTTACTTTTGCCTTTTTTTTAGGTTTTTTTTTCTTAAAGGCAAACATATTCTTGCCCTATATAAAACTTGGGCAATGGGCCAAATTGGCCATTTTGCAGATTTGAACATTGTTGCAAAATAAACTTTACAAACATATCCAACAAAAGATATAATGCAATTACAACATTGCAACATTAGACAAATGGATTCCAAAGTCAAAAAGAGGAGGTCTCCATCATCAAAATGATATAAAAAATATAATACAAACATTTATTATGAATGTTTTCAAATCATATTAATAAGCCACCATGACAGGCAAGGCTACCATACGCGTTTCTGAGACATATTACATGTCTGCAAAAAAGACAATATTTCAGCGCACTATACAGGGAAACTCAAAGGATCACATTACAATACTCACTTGATAATACATAGAGAGAGCATGATGTTCTTGAGGCTGTTTGCCTTGATTTGGAAAGAAAGTTAGCTGCCCACAAATTTACGAATTTTATATGGACAGCACGGCTTTTCTACGTATTATCAAGTGAGTAGTCTATTTTGATCCTTTGACTTTACCAGTATAGCGTGGTGAAATATTGTATTTCTTACAGACATGTAATATGTCTCAGAAATGCGTAAGGTAGCCTTGCCTGTCATGGTGGTTTATTAATATGCTTTGAAAACCTACATAAGGCTACTTTCACATTTCCGGATTTTAAATCCGGCGGGCTGCGGCGAAAAGTTGTCAAACCTGATTCGGTAGGAGCCGCAGCCCGCCGGATCATGTTTATGCCGGATACGTTGCAGGAGAGGGAGAGGGAAAGAGAGTCTTCGCGCATGCGCTCTGCAAAAAAGTGGTCCGGCGCTGTTAAAAAATGTTGCATGGAACGTTTTTTTGCAGACGCCGGACAGGCATTTTTTGCCGTTTCCGGCTAAAGCCCGACACGCCGCATGGCCATCAGGCACAATGCGGCGATAATGTAAGTCTATGGGAAAAAAGCCGGATCCGGTGGCAGCAGGCGCCGGATCCGGTTTTTCCATTTTTCGCCGCATCGCGCCTGATGCTTCAAAACGAAATGTGAAAGTAGCCTAATAAATGTTCGTTTTATAGTTTGTACATCATTTTGATGATGTAGAGCACCTCTTTTTTACTTAGGTTTGTGATTTTTAGCACCAGTTGTAACACACTGGACATCTCCTGCTATCAGTCTGCTTATGGACACTGATGTACAGTATGCATCAACAATTTGCATGTTTGTAGCCACTTATAAATTGTGGAATCTTGGGGAAGGAGAAGGCGGAAGAGCAGCCTGTGGTTGCTGCTTACTATTTTGAGCATCATCGCCCTGTGTGGGGGCATACTGTTGCCCATGATGTTGGTACTGACCCTCCTCCTGTGATTGTTGGGGGTAGTGGCCAGAGTAATACTGCTGAGGGGCTTCTTGTTGGGGCGGGTAGGCCCGTGTCTCATACCCACCAATATAGCCATGTCGTCCCCAACCAGGTTGGGACCAGCCTCCAACACTGGGTGGGAAAAAGTGGCCATATTGGTGGGGTTGGCTAGAGGTAGACATATGTTGCTGCTGTAGGGGGAGGAAG
Organism: Dendrobates tinctorius; assembly: GCF_039654945.1. Classification (NCBI taxonomy): domain Eukaryota; kingdom Metazoa; phylum Chordata; class Amphibia; order Anura; family Dendrobatidae; genus Dendrobates; species Dendrobates tinctorius. The sequence continues at coordinate 12,193,627 of NW_027361712.1, read as the reverse complement.
GGGGTGAGGTGTCGGGCCACGTATTTGAGGATGTTCAGACCCTGCTTGAGCAAGCATCTGTGTGGGTGGTCTCATGCGCATAAGATTTCTGGGGGAAAGCTACCACCTCTCCAGATATTCAAAAAGCTCATATGGGGTATTGGGGGGTGTGCTTGCATCAAGCAGGATCTGAAAACATCCTCGAATACGGAGCCTCACCTCACAGGAAAGGGCACGGAGATAAAGGGCAAGGCTACATGAGTAGGCCTCCTCCCCATCATCTGCATTGACTCTAGATAGGAAATTTAGGACCCCAGTGTCCACATTGGTCCTGGTATCTTGAACAGCCATCTGCCGCCTTCTTCGTCCTCGCCGGCATGTTACAGCAGCCTGTGGGGAGCCCCGGATCTGGACAGTTGGGCTGCTGCTCATGTTGCCCTGCTCCTCCAGTATGGGTGATGGCCCAGCAGCAGACAGTCCTGGTGGTGGTGTTTGTTGGGTAGGCAATGTGTTCTCTTGTGATGACTCTTCACCCATGCTTCTTGTTGGGGGAGAAGATGGGCCAGCCACCTCATCCCCTACAAGATCAATTATGGCCTCTGTCTCTGAGCCCGTTCCTCGATCCGTAAGTTTGGATTGAGTTCTGTTATGAAATAGAACAGAGCCAAAAATACATCAATATTTTTGGCCCTGTAAAGTATGGGTGCAATGTAGTGTGAGGTATCTACTTACGGTCTCAGATCCAGAATTGGGGCGAGGAAGGAGAGGCGGTCATAATATATGTATTTTCTTTTTACGGAGCCTGCATCCCCGCTCCTGAACCGCTGCTGACGTTCCCGCCGGTACTGATCCCGGATGCTGCACCAGCGTTTCATAACATCTTCCACTGCAATGTGACAGGAAATATTATCAATTTCACATATTTGATCAGTCACATTTGCTACCAGTAGTCTAGGTATGTGGCCTTCTGGGGTGTGCTTTCTAGGCAGGGTGGCATATCTAATTGGCCCATCCAGGCCAGATACACAGGGTCTGAATAGTTCATGTATCAAGTAACTACACTTAATAACTTGGTTGGCTAAGAGGATGAGGAGCTTGTGGCCTGGGCAAAATTATGGCAGTGTGAAACTATGTGTCACATCAAAATCTAACCGCCTCATGAGGAAAAAAGTAGAAGCACAGGAAGGGGAGGGGGGCAGAATCTGTATCCATTTTTGGTTGTGAGGTAATTTTAATCATTTTTGGGCCTTGTACTTACTCAGTTTCTGCTGCTCCTCACGTGGCCGATCACCAAAGTCATGGAACATCTGGCGACATATGCGCCTCCATGACACCTCCTTTCTTGCCCGGTTTCCATAATTGGCATCCGGTTCGTCCCAGAGTTCTGGACGCTCCTGTACCAGTACAATGAGCATCTCCACATTTAGGAAATATGGTGCCATGACGCTGCTGTACTCCGTGGAGGCTGACTTCCTGGATGTCTGGAGCGCTATTTGTGGTGATTTGCATGTCTAGGCTTCCTGATGATGGATTGGGCCATTTCCTGTCACCAGCCAAAAGACCTGCGTATTTCTCGCAAGTCACACGTGTGGTCTGTGTGTAATCCGTATTTTTTGCGCACCCATAGACTTGCATTGGCGTATTACAGGAGTAGTATGCTGACAATCGCAGCATGCTGCAATTGGCACGGACCGTAGAATACGCCCGAGAAATATACGGCTGTTGGGAGCAAACCCATAGAGAATAATGTGTCCGTGTGTAATGCGTGCTTTTAACGCCTCTCACTCATCCGTATTCCTCGCCAGTGTGACCCCGGTCTTATACTCATATCTTGGAGCTACATGTGCTGCTATACAGGCTTCATGGCCTTGGCAATGTTTACAGGAACCTTACAGGTGTTTTTTTTCATCAACTTCTGTATATTATTTCAGATTTTTAAAGCATATGATAAATGAAGAAACCTCATTCCCTTGCTGTTAAAATTCTGCTTTTCCTGTCAAATGTGATCATGAGACCTCCAGATGTTTAATATCAAACGCCATATATTCTGTTTAACCCCTTAAGGACCAAACCACTTTGTAGGTTAATGACCAGGCCTTAATTATGAAATCGGACAACTGTCACTTTATGTGGTTATAACTCTGGAACGTTTCAACGGATCCCGCTGATTCAGAGATTTTTTTTCATGACATATTGTACTTCATGTTAGTGGTAAAATTTCTTCGATTTGAATTGTGTTTATTTATGAAAAAAACAGAAATATGGCGAAAATTTTTAACATTTTTCATTTTTCAAACTTTTAATTTTTATCTCCTTAAATCAGAGAAATATGTCACAAAAATTAGTTAATAAGTAACATTTCCCACATGTCTACTTTACATCAGCACAATTTTGGAACCCAAATTTTTTTTTTAAGGTAGTTATAAGGGTTAAAATTTGACCAGCGATTTCTCATTTTTCCAACAAAATTTAAAAAAACATTTTTTTATGGGACCACCTCACATTTGAAGTCACTTTGAGGGGTCAATATGACAGAAAATACCCAAAAGTGAACCATTCTAAAAACTGCACCCCTCAAGGTGTTCAAAACCACATTCAAGAAGTTTATTAATTCTTTAGGTACTTGACAAGAATTGAAGCAATGTGGAAGGAAAAATTGAACACTTAACTTTTTTTCATCAAAATTTTTCTTCGGACACAATTTTTTTTATTTTGTCAAGGGTATCGGAAGAAAATGAACCACAATATTTGTTGTGCAATTTCTCCTGAGTACACTGATACCCCATGTGTGGAGGAAGACCAATCTTTAGGCGCACGGCAGTGGTCAGAAGGGAAGGAGCATCATTTTAGATTTTGAATGTCAAATTTGCTGGAATTGAGAGCGGATGCTATGTCGCGTTTGGAGAGCCCCTGATGTACCTAAACAGTGGAAACCCCCATAAGTCACCCCATTTTAGAAACTAGACCCCCCAAGGAACTTATCTAAATGTGTGGTGAGCACTTTGAACCCCCAAGGGCTTCACAGAAGGTTATATTGTAGAGCTGTAAAATTAAAAAATCATATTTTTTCCACAAAAATGATCTTTTCACCCCAAATTTTTATTTTCCCAAGGGTAGCAGGACCCCAAAAGTTATTGTGCAATTTGTCCTGAGTACGCTGATGCCCCATATGTGGGGGTAATCCACTATTTGGGTGCATGGCAGAGCTTGGAAGGGAACGAGCGCCATTTGACTTTTTTGGCTGGAATTGAGACACCATGTCGCATTTGGAGAGCCCCTGATGTGCCTAAACAGTGGAAACCCCCTACAAGTCACACCATTTTGGAAACTAGACCTCCCCAAGGAGCTTATCTAGATGTGTGGTGAGCACTTTGAACCGACCAAGTGCTTCACAGAAGTTTATAATGTAGACCAGTGAAAATAAATAAATCATTTTTTTTCCACAAAAATGATATTTTTGCCCCCAAATTTTTATTTTCACAAGGGTAACAGGAGAAATAGGACCCCAACAGTTGTTTTGCAATTTGTCCTGAGTTCGCTGATTCCCCATATGTGGGTTGGATCCACTGTTTGGGTGCATGGCAGAGCTCGGAAGGGAAGGAGCGCTGTTTTGGAATGCAGACTTTGTTGGAATGGTCTGTGGGCGTCATGTTGCGTTTGCAGAGCCCCTGATGTGCCTAAATAGTAGAAACCCCCCACAAGTGACCCCATTTTGGAAACTAGACCCCCCAAGGAGCTTATCTAGATGTGTGGTGAGCATTTCAAACCCACCAGTGCTTCACAGAAGTTTATAACGTAGAGCTGTGAAAATTAAAAAATCATATTTTTTTCCGCAAAAATGATCTTTAATGAGCTATAATTTTTCAATATTTCGGCTGAGAGTCATGTTCGAGCTTGATTTTTGCGGGACGAGCTGACGTTTTTATTGGTACCATTTTCGGGCACATAAAATTTTTTGACCGCTTTCTATTTCAATTTTTGTGGAGGCAGAAGGAACAAAAACCAGCAATACAGAAATTGTTTTTTTTTCTCCGTTTCGCATGTGGTAAAATTGGTAAGGCAGCTTTATTCTTCGGGTCACTATGATTATAACGATACCTCATTTATATATTTTTTTTACGTTTTGGCATTTTTTAAACAATAAAATCTTTTATAGAAAAAATAATTGTTTTTGCATCACTTTATTCTGAGAGCTATAACTTTTTTATTTTTCCGCTGATGGAGCTGAATGGTGGCTTGTTTTTTGAGAGACAAGATGACGCTTATAGTGATACTATATTTACCACAATTCATTTTTTTATCGTGTTTTAGTACACTTTTTCCAAGCGGTATGATGATACCGCTTGGAAAAAGCATAATTTGCTACTTTTTTGTGTTTTTTTTACGCCGTTCACTGAAGGGGTTAACTAGGGTGACACTTTTATAGATGGGATTTTTACGGACGCGGCGATACCAAATATGTGTATTTTTTGTTTATTTTATTTTTTTTTACATAAAAAATGTGTATTTTTTAGAGGATTTTTTAAATTATTTTTTAATTTTTTTTTACATATTTTTTACAAAATATTTTTTTTTTTACCTTTTCCCTTTATGGGACTTTCACTTTTGTTGCAGGTATAATACATTGCAATGCTCCAGCATTGCAATGTATTATGCCCTATGGAGAAAGCTTGAGACTATGGCAGAGATCGGGCCCCGCGATTACCTCGCGGGGACGCCGATTTGAGGCAGAGAGAGCCCCCGACCCTCTGCCTCCTCCCTGAATGCTGAAATCACGCTCAATCACAGCACTCAGGGGGTTAACAGCCAGGGGCGGCACGTACGCTGAGCTCCTGCACTTACAGGGCAGGAGATGCTGAAATTTCAGCATCTCCTGCCCGATAACGCTGTGATCGGTCAGTCAGATTGACTGATCGATCGCAGCGTTTGGGTGCAGGGACCGACTGCAAGGGTTCCTGCACCCCTTGCCGTGCCTCTCAGCTGTCTATGGTGCAGGAAGTTACATCCTGCCATGACGGGCTATCCACGTCAATGGACGTTAAGGGGTTAAAACACAGAGTATATACATTTCTTGTATGTGCTTTGGATAAAATGTAGAAAATAATTTCTGTCCTAATATCACAGTATCAAACAAGAGTTTGTACGCGGCAAATACCTCAAACAATCTTTGGCTATTTATGTAACAGTATCTGGAATCAGCTGCATACACTTTACCAGTTCTTGATATTAAGGCAATGATCTCATCCTCTAATTGGTTAAAGGGAAACTGTCAAACCACGGGCAGCATGAATCACAGCCTGGTTGCACAATTGCTGATTACTTTTTCCATGACCACTCCAGGTGATTGATAGGTCTTTTCCTAGTGAGAGAGCACTAAAATGCTTGGATGCTCGTTGCTTTAACAGGTCAATTCCTAATAATACTTGAATGCTCATTTCGAGTAACGAGTATAATGGGAGTCAATGGGAAAGCCGAGATTTTCTCTGGAAGACCCTGCAAAGTGGTTTAGGGGGCAGTGAAAATGTTCATATAGTTGGGAAAAGTGCTGAATGAATGGAGAACAGTATGGTGAAGACCCCTGGAAGTATCTCTGACTCCCAGATCGCTGCTGAGAACAATGGTGTCACACCTTTGATCCAATTTAAGTAGTGACAATAACACATTGCAAACTCACAAGAAATTGCATTTTAGGCTGGAGTCACACACAACGAATAAAAAATCAGTCCCATTTTAACGGTACGAAATTGCACAAAGAATTCTTGTCCAGGGATCTGTCTGTCATCCCATTTTCCGGCGATGAACCGATTTTATTCACATCTAACCATCAAATTGACATCCAATGCCAATGCCTGATGCTCTTTCCTGTTGACCAGGAGAAGTCTTGCGATTTAATCGCAAGTCATATGTGTGGTGCGTTTTTCAATGCGTTTTTTAATCGCATCCATAGACTTGCATTGTCAAATCCGATCAGAAAATCGGTGACAATCGCAGCATGCTGCGATTGTCTCGGTCCGAGGAACGGATCCGATAAAAAAACGCATGATGGGAGCAGCACCATTGAATAACATAGGGACGACTGCAATGCGATTTTTCATCGCATTGCATTCGTCCGATTTTATCGCTAGTGTGACTCCGGCCTTACAGGAAAAAAAGTTAAGAAACTTTTTTTTCCTGTATAATGACTTGTATGTAAGGCAAAATGTAAAATGATTTAAAAATATATAATTTAAATAAACCAAAATTGATTTTTTAATTAAAAAACAGAATATTTCAGGTTCATTTATGAAGAAAACAACAATTGCCAAAAATTAGGGACTGAGAGGGACTCAGATACACCCTGTATTAAGCCGGTGTAACACTAGAGAGAAATACGGACGAGTGAGAGGCGTAAAAACCACGCATTGCACACGACCAATGATTCTCTATCGGTTAGCTCCCATCAGCCGTATATTTCTCGCGCATATTTTACGGTCCGTGCCAATCGCAGCATGCTGCGATTGTCAGAGTATTCCGGCCGAAATATGCCAATGCAAGTCTATGGCTGTGCAAAAGAAATGCATTACACACGGACCAGATGTGTGACTTGCGAGAAATACGCACCCAGTGTCCTTTAGAAAAGCCAGCAATTTAGTGCGCGATACAGTAAAATCACACTGACACTGACACTGAAACGAAAGAATAGATATATACACATAGAATATATATATATACATACATGTCATTGAGACACACACACACGCACACACATATATATATATTTATATTTCATAGAGTTCTACATAGCATAATAGCCGCAAAATCAATTGCCGGCTTCTGTAAAATCATTCCCAAACCCAACATGAAATGACGCATGGTTTACATACAGTACACCATTTCATTTCATGTATTTTTTTATATGTCCCTGACTAATAATTAAATTAGAGTTTGTGTGTAAAATTTGGGACATCTAGGTGTTAAATTAAGGGGTTAATTTGTTGGAAAAAAATGCGTGGGCTCCCGCGGCAAAATCGCAACCAGAGAGGTAAAGCAGGTGAGTGAGGGCAGATTTTAGTAGCCTTAAGAGAGACCATTGTTTTTGTCCCCCCCGGCTACAAAGATGCACCTTTTCTGGCACTTATCCTCTGTATTCCAATTGCCCTGTAGCGGTGGCTAATGGGTTAATATTAATGGCTTAATGTCACCTTGCAATTGGAAGGTGACATTAAGCCGATTAATAATGGAGAGGTGTCAATTAAACACTTATCCATTATTAACCCTAAACTATTAGGCCGGTTTCACACTAGCGCATTTTCAACGCGCGCACGGCCGGGGGTAGCTCCGCCCCCGATCCGGCTCTCTGCCCGGCGTGCCCGCCCCTTCCTTGTAGCGCCGCCTCCTAGCGGACAGCGGCGCCTGCGATCGGCGCACCCTATCTTTAGCATAGGGTGCGCCGATCGTGCGCAGGCCGTGCGCTAGTTGCGCTTTGACCTGCGCTGCGCACTTTTGACGGTGTGCCGTGCGCGCCAAAATCAAACTTTTCGGATTTTGGCGCGCACGGCGCACCGTCAAAAGTGCGCAGCGCAGGTCAAAGCGCAACTAGCGCACGGCCTGCGCACGATCGGCGCACCCTATGCTAAAGATAGGGTGCGCCGATCGCAGGTGCCGCTGTCCGCTAGGAGGCGGCGCTACAAGGAAGGGGCGGGCACGCCGGGCAGAGAGCCGGATCGGGGGCGGAGCTACCCCCGGCCGTGCGCGCGTTGAAAATGCGCTAGTGTGAAACCGGCCTTAAACAGTTAAAAAACACACACACAGACATTAGTTAAAAATTATTTTAATGAAATAAAGACACCTAGTTTTTGACAAGATTTATTGCTCTGGTAATCCAAAAATAAACCATTGACCTGTAACAAAAATGAAACAAAAAGCAACTATATCCTTACCTTTCCGCTGCTCAGTCAGGTCCCCCGCTGCAATCCATCAGAAAGGGTTAAGTGGTTTACACAGGGACCATTGCTAATGCGACCAGCCCCATGTAAACCACTGCCAGAATGAATTATTTAATCTCTGCGCAGCCTCCCTGGCTGCCCGGAGATGAACTATTTACCGTGGGAAAGTTTCTGCATTTTTTCCCAAGCTCATTAGTTCACCTCAGTGAGGCTGCGCAGAGCTGAACTAATTCATTCCGAAGTAGTTTACAGTGGGGGCTGGTCCTCATTGTAAACTATTTAACCCCTTGTGAAGGATTACAGCGTGGGACATGACTGAACGGCAGAGAGGTAAGGATATTGTTGATTTTTTATTTTTTTTTTGCAGATCATGGTTTTATTTTGGAATAGCAGAGTAATAAAAATTGGTCAAAAACTTGGTGTCTTTATTTCATTAAAAGACTTTTTAATTAATGTCTGTGTTTTTTAACCCTTTCATAGTCTAGGGTTAATAATGGATTGGTGTCTTATTGACACCTCTCCATTATTAATCGGCTTAATGTCACCTTCCAATCGAATGGTGACATTAACCCTTTGTTATTAACTCATTCGCCACCGCTACAGGGCAATGGGAATAGAGGATAAGTGCCAGAAAAGGCATATCTTATAGATACGCCTTTTCTGGGCATGTCCGGTCGGCACGGTATATATACATGGCGATTTCACTCTCTCTCCATGCCCCCTGAGGAAGGCGCTTGCGCTCCGAAACGCATGTCGGAGAAAGGGCTGGCGGTCCAGTTCCTCTGCAACACCCGTCAGTCACTTAGGTAATGTTGATTTTTGGTGTATAGCTGTCTATTTATAATTGGAATCTCTCTGGTGCCATACTGAGCATGGGCTCTGGGTACTACAAGGGCGGTATATGGGGTCTTAACTTTATTTAAAGTAACCCCTTTCTTGTGTTATATGAGCACCGGCTCCTAATTTATGATTGCTTACAGTATACCCATATTTAACCATTTTTTGTACCAGATGGGTATTGGCACTTTTCATCATAGCATTGCATTGTAATATTTTTGGTGCCATATTGAGCATTTGCTCCGGGTATTGCACGGGCGGGATATAGGGTTGTAACTTTATGTAAAGTAACCTTTTTCTTTATTACATGAGCACTGGCTCCTAATTTATTATTGCCTGCAGCATACCCATACTTAAACTACTTTTGCGCCATATGTGTACTGTACTGTACTTATTCATGCATTGCTGGCAGTATATCTATATTCAATTACTGTTGTGCCAGATGAACATTTGTCCTTTATCTACCTTTGCCCACACCAATTTTTGTGGTTATTTGTAGTATATGTAGTTGCAGAGGGTTTGGTCTGTATGCCCTGAACATTGTGTGACCACCTGATGTGTACAATTTTTTCTGTCCCCATCATTGTATTTGATCTTTTTTAAAACTATTTATATTGAATAAAGCAATTATTTTTAATGGAACTCTATGACTGCTTTCAGGTCTTTTCTTAGCCTTTTCTGGGGTGTCTGGGGGCAGATTTTTGTAGCCAGGGGGGTCCAAAAACAATGGTCCCTCTCAAGGCTATTAATATCTGCCCTCACTCACCTGCTTTACCTCTCTGGTTGACAAATTACCGCGTGAGCCCACGCAAATGTTTACAACGAATTAACCCCTTAAATTAACACCTACACCTCCCAAATTTTACACACAAACCCTCATCTAATTACTAGTGAAAGACATATAAAAACATGAAATCAAATGGTTTACTGTATGTAAACCATGTGTCATTTCATGTCAGGTTTTGCAATGATTTTAATGAAGCCGGCAAATATTTCAGAGGCTATTCGGCTATGTAGAACTATATGAAATATAAATATATATATGTGTGTGTCTCTATAACATATATATATATATATATATATATATATATATATACAGTTGTGGCCAAAAGTATTGACACCCCTGCAATTCTGTCAGATAATACTCAGTTTCTTCCTGAAAATGATTGCAAACACAAATTCTTTGTTATTATTATCTTCATTTAATTTGTCTTAAATGAAAAAACACAAAAAGAATTGTCCTAAAGCCAAATTGGATATAATTCCACACCAAACATAGAAAAGAGGGTGGACAAAAGTATTGGCACTGTTTGAAAAATCATGTGATGCTTCTCTAATTTGTGTAATTAACAGCACTTGTAACTTACCTGTGGCACCTAACAGGTGTTGGCAATAACTAAATCACACTTGCAGCCAGTTGACATGGATTAAAGTTAACTCAACCTCTGTCCTGTGTCCTTGTGTGTACCACATTGAGCATGGAGAAAAGAAAGAAGACCAAAGAACTGTCTGACTTGAGAAACCAACTTGTGAGGTAGCATGCGCAATCTCAAGGCTACAAGTCCATCTCCAAAGACCTGAATGTTCCTGTGTCTACCGTGCGCAGTGTCGTCAAGAAGTTTAAAGCCCATGGCACTGTGGCTGTCCTCCCTAGATGTGGACGGAAAAGAAAAATTGACAAGAGATTTCAACACAAGATTGTGCAGATGTTGGATAAAGAACCTCGACTAACATCCAAACAAGTTCAAACTGCCCTGCAGTCCGAGGGTACAACATTGTCAACCCGTACATCCGTCGGCGTCTGAATGAAAAGGGATTGTATGGTAGGAGACCCAGGAAGACCCCACTTCTTACCCCGAGACATAAAAAAGCCAGGCTGGAGTTTGCCAAAACTTACCTGAAAAAGCCTAAAACATTTTGGAAGAATGTTCTCTGGTCAGATGAGACAAAAGTAGAGCTTTTTGGGCAAAGGCATCAACATAGAGTTTACAGGAGAAAAAAAGAGGCATTCAAAGAAAAGAACACGGTCCCTACAGTCAAACATGGCGGAGGTTCTCTGAGGTTTTGGGGTTGCTTTGCTGCCTCTGGCACTTGACTGCTTGACCGTGTGCATGGCATTATGAAGTCTGAAGAATACCAACAAATTTTGCAGCATAATGTAGGGCCCAGTGTGAGAAAGCTGGGTCTACCTCAGAGGTCATGGGTCTTCCAGCAGGACAATGACCCAAAACACACTTAAAAAAGCACTAGAAAATGGTTTGAGAGAAAGCACTGGAGACTTCTAAGGTGGCCAGCAATGAGTCCAGACCTGAATCCCATAGAACACCTGTGGAGAGATCTAAAAATGGCAGTTTGGAGAATGCACCATTCAAATATCAGGGACCTGGAGCAGTTTGCCAAAGAAGAATGGTCTAAAATTCCAGCAGAGCATTGTAAGAAACTCATTGATGGTTACCAGAAGCGGTTGGTCGCAGTTATTTTGTCTAAAGGTTGTGCAACCAAGTATTAGGCTGAGGGTGCCAATACTTTTGTCTGGCCCATTTTTGGAGTTTTGTGTAAAATGATGAGTGTTTGGCTTTTTTTTGCTTCATTCTCTTTTGTGTTTTTTCATTTAAGACAAATTAAATGAAGATAATACCATAGATTTTGTGTTTGCAATCATTTTCAGGAAGAAACTGAGTATTATCTGACAGAATTGCAGGGGTGTCAATACTTTTGGCCACAACTGTATGCATTCTATGTGTCTATATCTATTCCTTCGTTTGTGTTTGAAAACCTGTCATTGGGCTCCGTTATATGTCCATTTTGCCAGCCGGCGAGAAATTTTCGACATACGGATGCCATACGGATTAGACGGATGCTTACATGCGCAAAGTACGCGGCCACACCTTGAAAACAGATGACATACAGATCATTATTTAGGGACCATTTCTCTGTATTATGACCGTAAAATACGGACCGTATTTTTATACATTAAGTGTGACTCCAGCCTTAGACATAAAAGAGGGCCTTATACACATTCCGTTCAAATGATCATGTATTGGTACTCCTAGCCACATAAAGGCTATGCACTTTTGAGGGTTATATACCAATGACATGTACTCCAGTCTGTGGAATAGTCTATGATTGAGCAATATAACACCGATAAAATTTTGAGCAAGCTTTTTGAGGCTTATATAGCAAAGAAATCTACGCAAGAATATATAAAAGTCTATGGCTGAGAAATGTAACCCTACAACGTTTTTATATACGGTACTTTTTTGTTCTAGAGATCACAGAAATGTACTCAGATCACGTAATACTGTATGGCTGTAACCCTACAAAAATTATGCTTTATGTTAGTTTTATAGATCACAGAAATATACCCCCAGACCATATAATACTATATGGGTGACAAACTTAACCCTGCAAAATTATTTAAACGCTTTGTTGTAGTGTTATGAATGAAAAATTAATCTAGAACATGGAATACTGTATGGGTAAGTAATTTAACCCAAGGAGATTGTGTTACTATTTTTTGAGTGTTGTATAACACAAAAAAGTAACACAAATCATGTAATACTTGATGGATCAAAATATGTTCAATTTTATCACCCCCCAATAAAGCTTCACCTATGTATTTGCCAACTGACTGCACAGCACTAATCCCTGTCTACAGACTGGTGGATTCTATCACTCCCCCTGCGGCTCTCTCTGATTCCCTAGGCTAAATGCAGATTGTATGTGGTGCAGCAAATCAAATGATTAACCATTAGAAGAGCTGTTAGTGTGAAGGTTGAGCTTCAGCACCAGTATCAACACTACAGAAATCTGATTCGCTATACTCTGCATACATAAGCCTAGACAAGCACTCTCTCCCTCTAATACAAAATGTCACAGGGCTGTGCAATGGCGTCAGGGTGCCAGGCCACGCAGCGCCTGTTCTTTTATAATCCCTGATGATGTCGAACCGCCAGCCAATCACAGTAATGCCACAACCAAGAAGGCTACGACATTACAGTGACATGCAGGCAATCCCCGCATGCTTATTGGCTGTGTAATAGGTGCCAAAAATGCGGGGTGGTGATTCGAATTTTACATAGATCACTGACTATTACTTGCAGAGTAGCGAGTTAATCCGAGCACCGTGATACTTGAGTGATAACTGAGTATCACCGAGCACGTTCGCTCATCCCTAATCAGAATTTATATGCATGAGCGTCTCTATATGTTACATGGCAATGATTCTAGTGAAGTCATTTATATTCTTTATAGCTTCTTAGGGATTAATAAAGGAAGCAAACTTTGACATACACAGATATGAGGATCTAAGTGATATGGAAAATAGCATGAAATAGTGAGGCACATGGCAATTAAAACAAACATGTACAGTATCTTATGTTTAAATCCTTTAGTAGAACATGGCTTGGTATACATTATATCTATTTTTCATATTACTTTATTGCTTTAGTCAACTGGATTAATAACTTTGGAGAGAAGTCAAATATGCCGAATGTGATAAATGGAAAAAATGAAAAAGGAAGAGAACATTTTTCTTTTGTTCAAGGAAAATATGAAAGACTAGGTTTTAGCTTGTCATGACATTATGTGTATAGGATTAAGATGCAGTCTACCACAAAATGATTCAGGATCTCATGAAAACTATATACTGAATCTATTACGCCGCTATGTAACATTCTGAAAATCATTAGCTCATAATTACTATCATATGCGTTTGTAGACATTTTATTTGCACACGTTAACCTCCTTAATGTTCTGCTGCTGAATGAAATGTTCACAGAAAACACATAATTATTGGGAGAGCATTACTATAAATATTTGGATTCTTTTAATTTAACTTAATAGCACATAATGAAGATGCGGAATAAGAGCTGTAAGCAAAAACATTGTTTCTCATGAAGCTTTGTCCTTATTAGACAATGTCATGATATACTGGAATGTTCTTAAAGTTTGGAGTTGTTTTTTAAGTTGCTATGCATTGTAACCTTAGATGACATGGCTTAATCATTTGCAGAGTATCGTTAATGGCTAGTATGAAGGCGCTTAGTTTACCTAAAATGACACAGAGGAAGGCTTAGCTGCATTACATTGAGAACATGTTTTTAAATTCTGTACTGATGAAGTTTTTCTATCTTCATAGATAAACTTTGTTTTTATATAGAGCTCCAAATCTGCAGTTGTCTCTGTACACCGCTTAAGGAAGCTTAGAAGCGTATAGCTTATGATTATTGAGTTCAGTGGATAACAGAATGCAGCAAGCTACTAAGTTCCCTTTATAAACAGCCACAGCAGCAGGTATCAAGCTTAAAATCTGTGTCTATTCACTGGGTCTTGGCGCTTTGTGTGCTCTGATAACAATAAACATATGTTACGAAACCAATTTTAACAGATTTTTTTATTTTCTTAGGGTAAAAAGCACAAGGATTGAGATTGACTCATGGATTGGTCAAGTTGTTTCTCTCCATTCAGTATTATTAGTTACATTGCCAAGTTCCAGATTTAGCTCCTCCTGCACTATGTTGTACAACTACTGGGGTTAATCATGTACAAAGGGAAGTCTATTTTCTATGTCTTGCCTTCTTTTTGAAATTTATACAGTTTTCTAGGCCTCATTTCAGGAGCTTCTGATCCTAATCTTGACCTTGTATCCATATTTCGCTTCTGCCTCTCACTTGGGTTCGCTCTTCTGGTACCTGTTAATTTACTCCTGTCTCTGACTGTTTGCTCTTCTTCTGACTTTATTTCTGTCTTGTTCTTTGGCCTGTCGCATCCTGGCGATTCAACTGTTGATGACTAGACATGAACGACTTTTCCTTTTTTCGGGTTGAGTCGGGTTTCATGAAATGCCACTTTCTTAAAAGTTGGGGCGAACGAAATCTGCCGACTATAGGGAAAAGTCGGGGTCCGACTGAAACACAAAACCCAATGCAACTCAATGGGAAAGCAAAGTCGGCAGGGAGTGGAGGACAGTAAACACACCTACAGTGCCCATTTCAATGCCAACAACATCAATTCTTATTACTTAAGCTTGGCAACCTTAATTTACTTTATAATAATAGTTATGCATTGAAAACTGGGGGTTATCTGGCTCAAGTTGTGGGGGGGTAGGGCTGGCAGCAGGTTTACGTGTGCCCTAGGCCAAAGAGTGTCAGTGCACCCTTTTAACACATACCACAATTCATAATGCTCCGAAACGGCACAGAAATATAGGTATAGTACAATGAAAAATACTTCACTGCTTGCATGACATGACTGATATCTATTTTAAATTCTACAATAGCTCAAAAAACGGACAGTATATTACTCCATACAGTATTATGGCCACCACATTGTTCGCCATACAAAATAATGAGCCCCATATATTTCTCCATACAGAATTATTGGTCCCATATAATGTTCCATACAGTATATGATGAGCTCCACATAATGTTACAGTATATGTTGGTCCCCATTGATGATGCTCCACTGTCTTATGGGCCCAAATAATCTTCACAGAGTCCATATATAATGGGCCCCATTTCTAATGCTCCAGTGTATATGGTGCCCCGTAAATGCTGCTCCAGTGTCTGATGTCCCCCATTTGGAATGCTCCAGTATATGTTGGTCCCCATGGACGATGCTCCAGTGTGTTATGGGCACAAATAATGCTCCATATATAAAGGGCCCCATTTCTAATGCTCCAGTGTATAATGGGCCCCGTTAATGCTTCTCCAGTGTCTGATGTCCCCTATTTGGAATGCTCCAGTATATGATGGGCCAAATGGATGATGCTCCAAATGTATGATGGGCCCCATATATCATTCTCCAGTGTATATTGCTCTCTAAAAAAATGCTCCCAACATTTAAAAAAATTAAATACCTCTCCTCGCTGGGCACTGTTCTACTCTGGACTCCTCAGCATTGCCATTTTAAAGCTCTCTGCACTTGTACTGTTTTGGTAGAGGGCATACAGACGTGATGTCATCGCGCTCTGTAACCTGAATGTCATTGTCAGGAAAGGCGGAAGATGTCACGGCGGTGGAGCAGGGAGAGGTAAGTATTGCAAGTGCTGTGGCTCTGAGCAAGCATGGAGGGCCCACTCGTGAGCGATGGCACTGGCACAGGGCCCCTCATAGTATGACGGTATGTCTAACGGAGAGTGGGCCCTCCCACCGGCAGAGACACTTTTGCGTACTATGGGGGGCCCTGTGCCACTGCCGTCGCCCACGAGTAGGACCCCCCACCTGCTCAGGGAATGGGCACTTTCATCTGCAAATTCCTCTGTGTCACCGTGTAAGGTGGTATAGTATGAGGGAAGGAACACCTGAGTTTCATCAGTGTCACATTCTGGCTCTGTAGAGTGCGAGGGGAATGTAGTGCTGTGGGTCAATATACCAGCAGAATCATCTAGCAGTGGCTGTGCATCAGTGCACTCCATCTCCGATTCATGTTGGACTGGGGAATTCAGAATTTCACTTGATAACACAGGCATGGCCTGTGAAAAGAGCTCCATGGAGTAATCTGAAGTGTGGGCTGGGCATCCTTAACTTTTAGTGGGAGTGTAGGAGACAAGGAAAGGAGTGGTTCCTGACCAGAAGCCTGGAAGGAAGTGGTCCTTGGGGTGCGGGAAATGCAATAAGCCACCTGTGAAGCCCGTTTCTGGAGAAGGAAGGACCAGGCCTCGTTGGGGAAGGTGGCTCCTGAAGGTAGTGGAGAAATACAGGGCTCAGCTAGAAAGACAGAGGCTGAGATAACTTTAAGTGCCTCAGTCGCAGCCGCATTCAATACTCAAAAAGGCAGCAGTTGGAATAAAGGACCCCGGAGCCTGACCCATGTCGTCCGGTGTGATGAGTGGCTGCCAGCTTGGGACACTGTTTGCGAAGGCACACAGCAGGAAGGAAGGGAGAGATCAGTGCAGAGACACGGCCTAGTAAGGATATACAAGGAGGAGTCTTGAACAGGTGTTCCTGGTCTACCTTGGAGTTTGCCGGACCCCTCCCTCGGATGACACAGTACCAATCGGGTCATGTGGTGCACAAAACTTTTGAGGAAAAACTCAGAAAATGCACCCAAGTGTGTCCTTCCTGTCTTTTCCAACTCGCCTGCTACACACGCTACACTCACCATCACCGTCAATGGCTCACAAACACCATCTCAACTGCCCTGGAATACAGCTCTGGCCGTGGAGAGCTTCATCATCTTGGCTGCTTTAACACCGGCCCAGAGGATCTGCATTGCAGCGTCGGCTACCCTAGCCGAGTACCACGGGTGGTGTCACGATCCCCCTTTTCCAAATAAATTATCATACCATCTTCCCCCTCATCTGAACTGTCATCTTCTTTATTGGACACCCAGGGCCACTGACCGGGTCCCAATCACCACCATGACATGCTTCCCCCTTAAAAGAGCCTGAAAGGCTCGGTACTGAGTAACCCCCGACCCTGCGTGGCGTTTCATTTTAACACCAGATAACAGGGATATATTGTATAGTTTCAACATTATAAATCTACGCATATATTTGAGGAGGCAGGCACAGACGCTGTCATGGCCAGTATGGATTCGACAACAATCTAAAAAGTAGAAAAAGGGTATAGTATCACCATATATAAGGTATATATAGTATAGTTTAAGCATTCAAAATCTCCATAGACATTTCATGAGGCAGACACAGATGCTCTCAGTCCCACTATGCATTAGCCAAGAATATAAAAAGTATACAAAGGTTACTGTATCACCAGATACAAGGTACATATAGTATTGTTTAAACATTGCAAATCTCCCTATTTACTTCTGGAGGCAGACACAGATGCTCTCAGGGTCAGTATGGATTACGCAATATAAAAATTAGTAAAAGGGTAATGGATCAGAAACGTACAGCTGTATACAGTGTAGGGGGCATTGTAAATCTCAGTATATATTTCCAGAGTCAGAAACAGACTCTCACTGGCTCAGTATGGATTACACCTGAATATAAAAATGAGAAAAAAGGGAAATATATTCGAAACGTACACCAGTATACAGTGTTGGAGTACTTTGAAATCTTCGTTTATATTTCAGTGTCAGTCAACCAGTCCAGACTCTCCGCTAGAGGAAGGTAGATGGATAAAAGTACAGACGTAAAGTCGAGTGATTTTAGATGTTTTGGAATTAGTAATCACGGGAAAACCTCCCGGGAGAATTCGCAGAGGCGACGCTGACGCTCAATAACTTTAACTGTGGATACAGCTAAAACGCAAATTTGTGAAGAAAGGGTTGCAGTATCGCAGTAGCGCCGATCCGATCACCGTAACTCGTCTCCATCAAATTGTGATCTCAGGGAGAGCTGTAGACATGGTCCTCACTGCCTATCATGATCTGTCTGGTCACTTTGGAGTGTAAAACACACAAGCCACAGGCCGTAGGGGATTCTATTGGATTGGCATGAGAGTAGACATTGAAAAATGGTGGCAGGAATGTCACACGTCTGTGACTATGAAAAATGTGAAAGGTGATCATAAAGCACCACTGCATCCGATTGGGAGTTGACGTCCATTACAAATGTTAACCATTGGTAATCTGAAAGTAGAGGCCAGTAGGGCAGGACATAGCTACATCTTAACCATCGGCTAATAACGGATTTAACTGGCCAGACTACACAGCGGTGGAGCAGGGAGAGGTAAGTATTGCAAGTGCTGTGTCCCTGAGCAAGCAGGGGAGACCCACTCGTGGGCACCGGTACTGGCACAGGGCCCCTCATAGTATGCCAGTGTGTCTGACGGTGAGTGGGCCCCCCACCATCAGAGACACTTTATTGTACTATGAGAGGCCGTGTGCCAGTGCCGTCACCCAAGGGTGGGCCCACACACCTGTTCAGGGCAACAGCACTTGCCCCGGTGTGGCAGGTGTTGACCCCGGGCCTGGAGTGGGGGTGGCAGCCCATTTAGTGTAGTTTAAAAAATGGCAGATGTTGATGCGTAGGCTGGACTTTCAGCTGCTGCAAATGGAGGAATTGGAGAAGTCAGAGGAAGAGGAGGACAAAAGCGAGCCTTTTTTCTGGCAACCTATGTGTTATCAGGGGAGGGTGGGAAAAAATCTTTTGAAACCCATGCATGGTTCATTTTAATGAAAGTTAGCTCATCAACATTTTGGGTCGACAGACGGGTCCTTTTTTCTGTCAGGATTGATCCAGCAGAATTGAAGACTCTTTCAGATAGCACACTAGCAGCAGGGCAAGGGAGCTCCTGTAAGGCATATTGTGCCAATTCAGGCCATATGTCCAGTTTTGAGGCCCAATAATCAAAGGGGAATGACCTGTGAGAGAGAACCTCATTATGGGAGAAGTAGTTTGTAACCATACTTGACAACTGCTGTCTCCTGTCACTTGCAATCGATTCTGTATTAGCTGTCGTGTGCGCAGGACTTGAGAAATCAGACCACAACATGGTCAGGAAACCCCTGTCTCCAACGCCAGTTCGGCTGTGTGCACCACAATGACCTCTTCCATTTTGCCCACAATGGCTCGTGGGAGAACCAGCTCCGCTGCTGTGTGCTGGGAATGCCTCAAACAACCTGTTTACCAGAGTTGCTGGTTTGTTAGCCAATAATAGTTCTAGGTTCTCCTGTGGCATAATGTTGTGTAACTTGCCTTTATAGCGTGGATCGAGGATGCTGGCCAACCAGTAGTTGTCATCCCTCATTATTTTGTCAATGCGGGAGTCCCTTTTTAGGATCCGCAAGGCATAGTCACACATGTGGGCCAATGTTCCAGGTGTCAATGCTGCACTGCCAGTGGTGGGTGAAGGAGCACTTTCTGGCAAATCCACATCCCTCCAGTCATGCACAAACCCTGTACCTGACCTTGGCATGCCCACATGTTCTCTTGCCCCCTGAGAAGCATCCTCCTCCCCAAAATAATCATCCCCCTCATCCTCATCCTCATCTTCCTCTTCTTCCTCCACCTCGTCCACACCAGTTCCCTGACCAGACAATGGCTGACTGTCATCAAGGCTTCCCTCCTTTTCCTCCTGTTGCTCCTCAGCTGCAGACGCCTTCTTAATGTGCGTCAAAGTTTGCATGAGCAGCCGCATAAGTGGTATGCTCATGCTTATGATGGCGTCATCTGCGCTTACCAGCCATGTGCATTCCTCAAAACACTGAAGGAATTTACAGAGGTCTTTCAGCTTTGACCACTGCACACCCAACAATTCCATGTCTGCCCTCAAAATGCCTGCCCGTGTATCCTCCCACAAATGTATTACAGCCTGCCTCTGTTCGCACAGACTCTCAACCATGTGCATGGTGGAGTTCCATCTTGCAGCAACGCCTATGATTAGGCGGTGCTGGGGAGGTTGAGTGATCGCTGCAGCTTCTGCATACGACTGGAGTGGACATTTGAGCGATGGATGTGCGAGGAGAGTATTCGCACCTTATGGAGCAGGGCTGTTAACTCCGGATAATTATTTAGGAAGCACTGCACCACCAGGTTCAAGGTGTGAGCCAGGCAAGGTGTGTGTGTGAGTTTTGAAAGGGCAATGGCTGCCACAAAATTCCACCCACTATCACTGACTACCTTGCCTGGCTCAAGATGTAGACTGTCCAGCCATGACTCAGTTTGTCAATGCAAGTAGTAGGCCAGTACCTCCGCGGTGTGTCTACTGTCGCCTAAAGACATCATTTTTAAAACAGCCTGCTGCCGCTTAGCACTAGCTGTTCGATAGTGGGACACCTCGTGTGCAACACTGACAGATGTGGATGGAGTGCTTGTGCGACTGCGCTCTGTAGATGAGGTTTCGCTTCTGGAGGAGGAGGAAGGTCGAATGCCTACAGCCAACTGTTTCCTATACCGTGGGCTAGGCAGCACTGTTCCACCGCTGCTGTCCCCTGTGGAGCCTGTTAGGGCTGGCAGAACGCACCAAATAATAAAGATGGTAATAAGGTGCGCTCGCAGTCCGAGGTCCACCGTGCAGGGGTGGTAACCAGCTGCTCAGTAATGGCGGATGCTATATGGCGGTATACTATAAAGAAACACGTGGGTTATCATCACCCGGTGTGTACGGGGGCGGACTCTTTTGCTTCACAGAGCCGCACTACCGCTGAACATAAACGCCGAAGCCTGTTTGTGCTCACAGAGCTCAGCTAAAAGAGCGCACAGTGTACGGCCACAGAACGCTACCCCAAGGACAAGTCCATCTAGGCCCACTGAGCGAACGGCGTTGCTGCCACGAGCGCCGCTAAAGACGCTGGCAGTGGAGTGTGGAGCACGTGCACTGAGGCGTGCTGGATCACTGGTGAGGACCAATGTCTGACTCAAACCCGGACCTACCTACACCTAAGCCTGGGCGCTAGCAGGCTAGGCAGCACAACACATGTGCCCCAAGGGTAGGGGTTTCATAATGAGTCAGTCACCAGATACATTCATACGTACATACATCTCTCACACCTTATAGTCTGTAAATATAGTCTATCCTAGCGCATGGGCGAGCGGCCATGCGAACCTTTTATAGCCACTGGCGTCCGGGACCTTCCTAGCTTCTCGGATGGGCCAATCCAAACACGAGCAGGACCTGAGCACGTGACCCTCGATCTACAATTGGAGATCACTCCACGGGCATGCTCAGTGGCCTTACATGAGGACTTAGTCCCTGGAGAATCTCGCTGCTGAGCAGCATGCATTGTCATATCTGTGCCAGAGGTGGCAGCAGCAAGCAACCCCACGGAGTTGGCCTGGGCAGAGCGCTGGGACCGACGAATCTGCTGAGCAGTCTCCACTGCGGCCGAAGAAGAATGGGAGACCGCTGGGTGCAAGGCTCTGGATTCCTGCTGTGCAGTGGCAGGAACCTGATGCCTAACAGAGCCTGCATCCACCACATTAACCCAGTGCGCAGTGATGGATATGTAACGGCTCTGGCCATGCCTACTGGTCCATGCATCTGTTGTGAGGTGCACCTTTCCACTCACTGAGTGTTTTAGTGCATGGACAATGCAGTCTTTCACATGCCGGTGGAGGGCAGGGATGGCTTTTCGAGAAAAGAAGTGCCGACTGAGTAAGTCATAGTGTGGGACAGCGTAGGCCATGAGCTCTCGGAAAGCTTCGCTTTCTACCAAATGGAAGGGCATCATCTCTAATGAGATCAGTTTGGCAATGTAGGCGTTCAAAGCCAGTGTAAATGGATGAGAGGATGAGAGCTTTCTTGTCCTACTCAGAGTGTGTGGTAGGGTGAGCTGGACTTGAGAGCTGCATATGGGGGAACTAGCATTGGACATGACGGACTGAGAAGGGGTTGGTGATGGTGAGGGTGTTGATGGCCTAGATTCAGTGTTTCCGCGCGAAGATATTGTGATTGCCTGACTGCTTTGGCCTAGCACCGGCACCTCAACATTTCTTGATGTGGTGTGCTTAGTGGTGGCCTTACAGTGGGGGGGAAGCAATGGAGCGTTGCCGGCTAACTTCAGTCGGAGCAGGTGCACATGTGCTACCTGAGGTTTTGTAGTCCGTCCACGCTTGAAAGTGCATGTTGGTTAAATGTCTAAGCATGCAACTGGTATTCAAATTTCTTAGATTTTTCCCTCTGCTAAAGGTCCTTCGGCACTTCTTACAGATAACCTTTGCGTCATCATTAGGATTTTGTTCAAAAAAGTGCCACACGTGCCTACACGTGGTACAAATTTTCAGGGCTTGCACACTGTGCTAATTTGACTGTCTGGCCAAGCTGTCCTGCAACTCTTTTAGTTTTCTTGCCAAATTTTTTGACAGCTACGGGCCTGCCGGATAACCACTGCTGCGATGATGATGCCTGCTGCGGATCCTTCTCCTGTTCTGACCTATTGTCACCAGCACCCTCTTCACCCAATGGATGCCAATCAGGGTCAACAACTGGGTCATCCATGACCTCGTCTTCAATGTCATCTGCACCTTCCTCTGTACCTTCCTCTGTGTCACCGTGTAAGGTGGTATAGTATGTGGGAAGGGGCACCTGAGTTTCATCAGGGTCTGATTCGGGCTCAGTAGACTGCGAGAGCAATGTAGTGATGTGGGTGAATGTACCAGCAGATTCATCTAGCAGTGGCTGTGCATCAGTGCACAACAATTCTGAAAAGAGGGAAGAATAGGAAGCATTTAAGGAAACCAGGATGGATGAACACAGAACTTAAGCACATGCTAAAAAGGAAGAAAAAAATGTTTATAAAATGGAAAGAGGGAGGCATATCTAAAGAAGAATATAACGCTGTCTGCAGAACCTGCAGGGCACAAATCAGATTATCTAAAGCTGACAATGAATTGAGGCTTGCAAGAGATGTCAAAAGCAATAATAAAGGATTTTGGGGATATGTCAAAAGTAAAAGAAAAGTCAAAGATGCTATAGGATTTTTACAGGATGAAAATGATGAAATGGTAAGACAGGATGTTGAGAAGGCCGAACTTTTAAATTCCTATTTTGCATCTGTTTTCTCTCAGAAAGGAAATGTAACATCAACTGTTTTTCACTGTCCTATTAAGGGAATAGAAGAATCCAGGATATCTATAAACAAAAAGATAGTGAGGAAACACTTAGCTAAACTAAATGAATTCAAGTCTCCAGGTCCAGATGAATTACACCCCAGAGTACTGAAGGAGATAGCAGAAGAAATTTTTGAACCCGTCTCCATAATCTTTGAAAATTCTTGGAGAACAGGAGAAGTCCCAGAAGACTGGAGAAGAGCAAATGTTGTTCCTATCTTCAAAAAGGGGAGGAAGGTGGACCCTGGCAACTATAGGCCGGTGAATCTGACTTCTATACCAGGAAAGATCTTTGAACAAATTATTAAACAACATGTATGTCAGTACCTGGATAAGAATGAAGTGATTAAACAGAGTCAGCATGGGTTTGTAACTAATAAGTCATGTCAGACTAACTTAATTTCCTTCTATGACGGAATCACTGATTGGGTGGATCAAGGAAATGCTGTAGATATAGTATATCTTGACTTCAGCAAAGCATTTGACAAAGTATCTCATACAATCCTTATTGAAAAATGACTAAGTATGGAATGGACAAGGCAACTGTAAGGTGGATTCATAACTGGCTTAGTGATCGGACCTAAAGAGTGGTCGTAAATGGCTGCACATCCAGTTGGAAGAATGTCTCAAGTGGGGTACCACAGTGCTCTGTCCTGGGCCCTGTATTGTTCAACATCTTTATCAACGATTTAGATGAAGGAATTGAGGGTAAACTGATTAAATTTGCTGATGACACAAAGCTAGGAGGGATAGCTAATACTAGAGAAGAGAGAGAGAGGATTCAAAAAGATATAAATAAACTGGAGCAGTGGGCAGCAACTAACTGAATGGTTTTTAACAGGGAAAAATGCAAAGTACTACATCTGGGCAATAAAAATGAAAAAAGCATATACAGAATAGGAGGAATAGGGCTAAGCAACAGCACATGTGAAAAAGACTTGGGTATACTAATAGATCACAGACTGAATATGAGTCAACAGTGTGATGCAGCAGCAAAAAAGGCAAACACAATTCTAGGATGTATTAACAGAAGCATACAGTCTAGATCACGTGAAGTCATTATTTCCCTCCACTCCTCTTTCGTCAGACCTCATCTGGAATATTGTGTCCAGTTTTGGGCACCACATTTTAAAAAAGACATCAACAAACTGGAGCAAATTCAGAAAAGAGCGACCAGAATGGTGACCGGTCTGCAAACCCTGTCTTATGAGGAAAGGTTGGAGGATTTGGGATTGTTTAGTTTGCAAAAGAGAAGACTGGGAGGAGACTTAATAGCTGTCTACAAATATCTAAAGGGCTGTCACATTGTAGAAGGATCATCTTTATTCTCATTTGCACAAGGAAAGACTAGAAGCAATGGGATGAAACTGAATGGGAGGAGACACAGATTAGATATTAGAAAAAACTTTTTGACAGTAAGAGTGATCAATGAGTGGAACAGGCTGCCATGGGAAGTGGTGAGTTCTCCTTCAATGGAAGTCTTCAAGCGGAGGCTGGACAGACATCTGACTGGGATGATTTAGCGAATTCTGCTTTGAGCAGGGGGTTGGACCAGATGGCCCAGGAGGTCCCTTCCAACTCTACGATTCTATGATTCTATGTCAGATTCATCTTGGACTGGGGAATTTAGGATTTGACTCGATAACCCAGGAATGGTATGTGAAAAGAGATTCATGGAGTAATCTGAAGTGTGTGCTGCAGCATCTTTCACTTTTGGTGTGGGTGAAGGACACAAGGAAAGGTGTTGTTCCTGACCAGAGGCCTGCACTGACGACTCTGTGCTTGCAGTTTTTGTAACTTCAGAAGAGGAGGCAATAGAGCTGGAGGCTGATTCGGCAATGTAAGCCAAAATCTGTTCCTGATGCTCCGGCTTTAAAAGCGGTTTACCTACTCCCAGAAAAGGGAACCTTAAAGGCCTTCTTGTGCCAGATGATGACACAGGCTCAACACCTCCTGCCTTAGCTGCTATTGTGCTTTTGCCAGAACCAGCCGATGCACCACCACCACCATCAGTACCAGCTGCGCCCCCCTGCCCACGTCTGCAACCTCTTCCACCAGACTTCCTCATGTTTGGCAAAATGTACCAAAAATATCAGCAGAGAAATGGTACTGTATGAGTAGCATACAGCTGTGTAAGGTGTATGTAAGAAGTGAAATCTCCGTATATATTTTGTGAGTCACAGACACTCACCCAGTATGTATTTCACCGTAATCCAACAAGCAGATATACGGTACTGTATCAGAGGTGTACAGCTGTATATGTTGTTGGTGAAACTATCCATCTCCGTATATGTATTTACGGAATGTGACACACACGCTGACTCTGTGTAGATGTGACCGTAATAAGAACACCAGATATCCAATACTGTTTGAGAATCGGACTGCTCAATACGGTGTATAAAAAAATGGAAATGTCCGTATATGTATTTATGGAGTGTCACACACACACGCTGACTCTGTGTAGATGTGACCATAATAAGAACACCAGATATCAGATACTGTTTGATAATTGGACAGCTCAATATGGTGTATAGAGAAATGGAAATGTCCGTATATGTATCTATGGAGTGTTATACACTAACACGCTGACTCTGTGTAGATGTGACTGTAATAAGAACACCAGATATCCGATACTATTGGAGAATCGGACTGCTCAATACGGTGTATAAAGAATTGGAAATGTCCGTATATGTATTTATGGGGTGTCACACACACACGCTGACTCTGTGTAGATGTGACCGTAATAAGAACACCAGACATCAGATACTGTTTGATAATCGGACAGCTCAATACAGTGTATAGAGAAATGGTAATGTCCGTATATGTATTTATGGAGTGTCACACACACACACACGCTGACTCTGTGTAAATGTGACCGTAATAAGAACACCAGATATCTGATACTGCTTGAGAATTGGACACCTCTATATGGTGTATGTATGGAAAAATGTTAATCTCCGTGTATTTTTTTACGGAGTCACACACATATAGCATGTATTTGTCCATGATACCAGCCAGTACACGGTAGTGTGTGAGGAGCGTACACCTCTATACGGTGTGTGAAAAAATTTACACTCAGTATCTACTGTGCAGATAAAAAGGAATAAAAGGATTTTTGCTTTTAAAAAAGCAGTCTGCACAGCAGTGTGCAAACAGCAATGCAGCCATCAGGGAGCCTTATAAGGCAGCCTGATAACCAACAGAGCTGCTGCACAAAAAAGTGTCAAAAAATGAACGATTGGTAACTGTGCAGAGAAAAGGAATAAATATATTTTTGCTTTTAAAAAAGCACTCTGCACAGCAGTGTGCAAACAGCAATGCAGCTATCAAGGAGCCTTATAAGGCAGCCTAATAACCAACAGAGCTGCTGCACACAAAAATCCGCCCCTGTCACTGCACACAATACTTATGTGTTGTACAGTGACATTCGCTATCAGCACAAGCAAATTTTTTTTATTTTGCCCTGCCTAAACACTCTCCCTATTGAGAACGAACAGCAGCACCCACTCCCTATGCTAAGATCGGCAGAAGTAAGATGGCGGTCGGCGGTCACGGCCTTTTATAGGCACTGTGACGCCACAGAAAGCCAGCCAATCACTTGAATGCCCTTCTCTAAAATGGTGGGGGCCGCTGCCTATGTCATTGCGTTGCCCACAGTGTGCGTCATTGATGATTGGATGAGAAAAGGCGCTGGAAGCATTGTGGGTAACGCGACTTTGGCGCTCAAGTCGGCGAGCTCATGGCTGACCTCACGCTATGATCGGGTTTTGATCAGCGAAACCCGACTTTAGCCAAAGTCGGCAGATTCTGAATTTAGCCGACCCGTTTCGCTCAACTCTATTGATGACCTTTGGCTCAGTTTTTGACTCCATTAGCGTTAATGCCAACATTGTGTATTCTAGGGACTGTGACCTGGAGATTCTTGCTGTACAAGAGTATATGTCTTCTTGTTCGAAATTATAGGTCTGGGACACTTTCTCTTGTTGGTGCAGTTTTCCTAACAAACTGTCCAGCTCTTCTGTCCATAGAATGACTGCTGATGTAGGAGAATGTGACCACACCACTCCATCAGCCTCCTCCAATAGAAATACAATTTTCCAGTGTGAGATGTTTAACAGTTGGAGAAGGCTGATGCACTGGTCTGTTCACATGCTACTCCACCAGAGGCCACTGTATGGACAGAAGTGCTGGTCAGTGTGTGATGAAAGCTGCAATAACAAGAGAAGTGGCTGACCAAAGGATTCCTACACTCTACCCCCCAGTATAACTAGCATCAAACAGATTATAACTTAGCGAGTCCACATCTCTGTAGGTTACTCGTTACACATATTGAGTATTTGGTGAGTTTTTTTTTAACTCATTATTTTTAAGCCAAAACCAAGAGTGGGTGATAAATACAGAAGTGGTGACGTGTTTCTGTTATACTTTTCCTCTGACTGTTCACCTCCTGGTTTTGGCTTTCAAATACTGAGGTAAAAATCACCAAATACTCAACGTGTAAATGTGGCCTAAAAGGGTTCTCTGGGCGTTAAATATTAATTGACCTTAGGTCATCAATATGAGATCAGTGTGGGTCCAATATCTGCTCTGGAAGAAGCTGGATGTAGGTAATTCACGTGGTGGAACACAGGAGCTGTGTACAGTGGTTACATTTCCTAGTGGTTGCTTTTCAGTACTGCAGTTTACACTGTGTTACCAAGGTTTTGTCCCTTGGACAATTTTGAGTTTTCCTGATAGATTTTTTCATACTGATTTCAGAAATTACTTCAAATTTTCCTATCATGTAAGGTTTTTGAGAAATGATACGAAACATTATAATATTCTGTTATAATTCTAAAAACTCATATATGAACTTTTTCTGAAACAGTATATTCTGAATTTTCCACTGAAATAACATAAATCGCTGATCTACACATATGCAAGCACTTATTATGCGAATTCCGCGCAGGCGCAGTGAATCATTCGGCTAACCGTGTACAGAGCATACCACATCTCCTGGGCAGAGGAGGAATCAAAAGACAATACTGACATACTCAGAGCATGGCTTAATGGATCACAACATTCAATGCTGTTCGCTGTCCCAATGATATGGAGAGAACAGAGAGATCATGTAACAGATTACTACGTCTGCCTTACAAATGTAACAGGGTATTCAGCAAAGAACAAGAAATCAATAGAATATCCTAATCTTCCTATGATGAAAGGAACACCATTCCTACTGTAAAGCACTGAGGTGGATCGCTGATGTTTTGGGGATGTGTGAGCTACAAAGGCACAGGAAACTTGGTCAAAGATGAAGTAAAGTTGAATGCAGCACATTATCAGCAAATATTGGAGGCATATTTGCAATTATCAGCCTGGAAACTTAGCATGGGACATACTTGGGCGTTCCAACATGACAACAATCCAAAACTCCAAAACCCAAGGCCAAGTAGACCTGTCATTGGCTACAGCAGAACAAAGTGAAGGTTCTGGAGTGGCCATCTCAGTCTCCTGACCTCAATATCATTGAACCACTCAGGAGAGATCTCAAGCGTGCAGTTCATGCTAGACAGCCCAGGAATTTACAGGAACTGAAGGCTTTTTACCAAGAAGAGTGGGCAGCTTTACCATCGGATAAAATAAAAAAAATCATCCACACCTACCACAATAGACTTCAAGCTGTCATTGATGTTAGAGGGGGCAATACATGGTATTAAGAAATGGGTATGTGAACTTTTGATCAGGGTTATTTGGATGTTTTGGGTTGTTATGATTTTAAAAGAGAAAACACAGTAGTTTGACAATAAATGGCTTCACCCAACCACTAACCATGAGTGGAGAAAAAGTTTTGGTGTTATCATTCACATTTTCTGAAAACAAGCCAAGAAAGCAAAAATTCAGATGGGGTATGTAAACTTTTGAGCACAATTGTATAACTATAAAAAAAATGTATGCATGCCAGCATAGTTCCAATAAAAGCTGCAGCTTGTCTCGCAAAATGAGCCATGTAACTCTTTGAAAGAAAAGTAAAATTATAGGTCCGAGAATTTGTCAGCATAAACCAAAAGTTTTCTAATTTTTAAAAGTAGTACAATATGAAAACTGTATGAATTTGATATTATTGTTATAGCACTGACCCACATAACAAAGTTATCATGTCATTTTTTACTACACAGTGAGTGTTGTAAAACCAAAAGCAAGAAACAACCTGTCAGAATTGTTGCTCTTTGAAAGTCCATCCAACACGTATGAAAATACAATATACAAAAGACAAAAGGTTGAGAGCCAAGAATAGTATAAGAAAGTTATCTTATTTTGAAAACCCCTTTCTATATTAATGCTGACCCTATGTATCAAGTGTCAGAAAATTCTGTTGATGCAGTGTTAAAACTAAATAACTGAACCTGATGGAGGGGATTGATGTTTCACGTTCTGAATGTTTTTGGAAAGCCACCACTGAAGTTGCTAAAGGAGATTAAGGTGCACATATTTATGTTCATGGCTCGCCCTCCCAGGGCTGTGGGGTACTCAGTACCGGGCCGGTATCAGCGGGATGTGTCACAGCAGCGAGGACCCGGTTCGTGGCCCTGGGCGCCCAAGTAATGGGGGGGGATGTAATGCTTTGAATGAATAGTTCGTGACGCCACCTGTGGTGTTCGGCAAGTGAGATGTTAGGCCGACGCTGCATGCAGATCCTCTGGGGCTGGTGGTGTGTTGCAGCCAAGATGGTGAAGCTCCCCACAGGTGAAGCTGTAGCCCCAGGGCAGTGTAGATGTGGGGGAAGAGGAGAGGCACACGCGGTGTAGAAGCTGGTACCCAGATGTAGTGGGGCTGGATGCGTTGGCGCAAGAATGAATGGAGGACACCTGGGCTTGTAGTTCCAAATCTTTACTCACAGTCTGTAGTACACACAGGTGCCTGCCTCCGTGCCGTGTCCTCCGGGTCAGGGACTCAGTCAACCTCCAGGCAAGATGGAATGTTCCCTTCCAACGCTCCGCCACCATGTGCCTTTCTGAACGTCTCCTCTATAGCGCCTTTAAGTGTGACGTACTCCCAGTACTGAGTTACACTGGAGTGCCTCCTGACAGATGTTCCCAAGAACTCTACTTGTACGGCAGACAGCTGTAGCGTGCTTCGGGGACTCCTTACTCCTGAGTCCTGGCTCACTATCCAAGTTGCTGTTATGCCCCAAGTCTTAGCTGGGAGTAGTGCATTTACAGCCCACTACTCCACCGGTGTCTGCTGTAGAACCATTAGTGTCCATACAACCTCGGGGACCGAGCCCCGGCTTTGCGCTTAGTACTTCTAGGCAGGGTTCTTCCTCTTACCCACGTCCTCTCTGTTCCCTTTTACGCCTTCGTTCTGTTCTAATCTCTCTCTTATGGAAGATCAGGTTTCAGTTCAAAGTCTTTCTCCTTCTTTCCTTTCCCATGCCAGCAGACCCAGGTCACTCAGGTCTGCTGCAGCACCTCCTTCCTCCGTCCCTCTCTCAGGGATCTTCTTTCCTCACTCCTCTCTGAGTGGCTTTCTCTCCCAGATTGACCTGTAATTCTAAACCTTCCCGCTCTTTTATGTATTCTCCACTCCACCCGCCTCCCAGCACGTTTCGTGTTCCAAGCAGGGAACCACCAAAGGTGCTCTGCTACTCTCTAAGCAAGGAGCCGCAATGTGGCTTTGCTGAACTACTCTGTTGTGTGGGGTGCGAGTGTTGGAGCGTGGTCAGGAGCCTCCAACTTACCTGGATGGTGGGGCACCACACCTCAGGAGGAGGTGCAGTACCTCTGTGGCGACTGAAGCCTCAGGGGCGCCACATACAAGTGCTGCAACTGAATGGCTATTTTTTCTGTGAATCTTTTAAGTTCTAGTAAAAATGTAGCAGTTAGTGATGAGCAAACGTGCTTGCCACTACTCGGTACTCACCCGAGTATCACTGTGATCGGTGTACTCGGCGAGCACCGAGTATTTCCCGGATTACTCGGCAGGAACTCGGATCTCCACCCAGCATTTTTAACGGACTTTAGAGACCCAATCACAGTGCAGGCATTGTCTGCCAGGCCATGAAACGCCACAGCAATCTTTGTTGTGGTCGTGCAGTGATTGGCTGGCCGAACAGCATCATCAGGGGTATAAGGAACCTGACGCCGCCCTTCTCGGCGCATTTAGCTCTGGGTTGAGAGAATGTAGGGAGAGCAGCTGCCTTGATAGGGTCAGAATTGGACATTTCTTAGTGTGGGGTCTACCATCCTAAATACTCACATCCAGCTGAACCAACAGTCCTTCTAAGGACTAATTTCGAAGTATATAGGTTCCAGTGTAGGCAAGCAGGGGATTGTATGTTGCTGTATACACATCAGTGCAAGGCCTGCAGGCACTGTATGTGTGTATATAGAACATTGCATATATCATATCTGTGGGTGCTGAAATTTTGGCCAGTTTATGACTTTTTTCTCTTTTTTACCTGGCTGTCAGTTTTGGTTAAATAAAGCTGTATTTAGGCAAAAAAAAAACATACAGGCCACAAATATTTTGGTGAGGTTTCTCCATTTCAGCTCATATCTGTGCGTGCTGAAATTTTGGCCAGTTTACGGCTTCTTTCTATTTTTTGGCTGGCTGTCAGTTTTGATTAAATAAAGCAATATTTAGGACCAAAAAATCATACAGGCCACAAATGTTTTAGTGAGGTTTCTCCATTTCAGCTCATATCTGTGCGTGCTGAAATTTTGGCCAGTTTACGGCTTCTTTCTATTTTTTGCCTGGCTGTAAGTTTTGGTTAAATAACGCAATATTTAGGACCAAAAAATCATACAGGCCACAAATGTTTTGGTGAGGTTTCTCCATTTCAGCTCATATCTGTGTGTGCTGAAATTTTGGCCAGTTTACGGCTTCTTTCTCTTTTTTGTCTGGCTGTCAGTTTTGGTTAAATAAAGCAGTATTTAGGCAAAAAAAAGCATACAGGCCACAAATTTTTTGGTGAGGTTTCTCCATGTAGCTCATATCTGTGCGTGCTGAAATTTTGGCCAGATTACAAGCTTCTTTCTCTTTTTTGCCTGGCTGTCAGTTTTAGTTAATTAAGGCCGTATTTAGGCATACAAAAATCCATACAGGCCACAAATTTTATGGTGAGGTTTCTTCATTTCAGCTCATATCTGTTTGTGCTGAAATTTTGGCCAGTTTACGGCTTCTTTCTCTTTTTTACCTAGCTGTCAGTTTTGGTTAAAAAAAGCAGCATTTACGCAAAAAAAATTATACAGGCCACACATTTTTTGGTGAGGTTTCTCCATTTCAGCTCATATCTGTGCGTGCTGAAATTTTGGCCAGTTTACAAGCTTCTTTCTCTTTTTTGCCTGGCTGTCAGCTTTAGTTAATTAAGGCCATATTTAGGCATAAAAAAACCATACAGGCCACAAATTTTATGGTGAGGTTTCTTCATTTCAGCTCATATCTGTTTGTGCTGAAATTTTGGCCAGTTTACCGCTTCTTTCTCTTTTTTGCCTGGCTGTCAGTTTTGGTTAAATAAAGCAGCATTTAGGCCCAAAAAAAATACAGGCCACACATTTTTTGGGGTGGTTTCTCCATTGCAGCTCACATCTGTTTGTGCTGAAATTTTGGCCAGTTTACGGCTTTTTTTCTCTTTTTTGCCTGTCTGTCAGTTTTAGTTAATTAAAGCCGTATTTAGGCAAAAAAACACACAGGCCACAAATTTTTTGGTGAGGTTTCTCAGTACCAGCTCATATCCTTGCATGCTGAAACTTTGACCAGTTAACAGTTTCTTTCTCTTTTTTTGCCTGGCTGTCAGTTTTGGTTAAAAAAAGCAGTATTTAGGACAAAAAAATTATACAGGCCACAAATTTTTTGGTGAGGTTTCTCCATTTCAGCTCATATCTATGCGTGCTGAAATTTTGGCCAGTTTACGGCTTCTCTTTTTTGTCTGGCTGTCAGTTTTGGTTAAATAAAGCAATATTTAGGACAAAAAAAATCATACAGGCCACAAATGTTTTGGTGAGTTTTCTCCATTTCAGCTCATATCTGTGCGTGCTGAAATTTTGGTCAGTTTACGGCTTCTTTCTCTTTTTTGTCTGGCTGTCAGTTTTGGTTAAATAAAGCAGTATTTAGGCAAAAAAAAGCATACAGGCCACAAATTTTTTGGTGAGTTTTCTCCATTTCAGCTCATATCTGTGCGTGCTGAAATTTTGGCCAGTTTACAAGCTTCTATCTCTTTTTTGCCTGGCTGTCAGTTTTAGTTAATTAAGGCCGTATTTAGGCATAAAAAAAACATACAGGCCACAAATTTTATGGTGAGGTTTCTTCATTTCAGCTCATATCTGTTTGTGCTGAAATTTTGGCCAGTTTACCGCTTCTTTCTCTTTTTTGCCTGGCTGTCAGTTTTGGTTAAATAAAGCAGCATTTAGGCCAAAAAAAAATACAGGCCACACATTTTTTGGGGTGGTTTCTCCATTGCAGCTCACATCTGTTTGTGCTGAAATTTTGGCCAGTTTACGGCTTTTTTTCTCTTTTTTGCCTGTCTGTCAGTTTTAGTTAATTAAAGCCGTATTTAGGCAAAAAAACACACAGGCCACAAATTTTTTGGTGAGGTTTCTCAGTACCAGCTCATATCCTTGCATGCTGAAACTTTGACCAGTTAACAGTTTCTTTCTCTTTTTTTGCCTGGCTGTCAGTTTTGGTTAAAAAAAGCAGTATTTAGGACAAAAAAATTATACAGGCCACAAATTTTTTGGTGAGGTTTCTCCATTTCAGCTCATATCTATGCGTGCTGAAATTTTGGCCAGTTTACGGCTTCTCTTTTTTGTCTGGCTGTCAGTTTTGGTTAAATAAAGCAATATTTAGGACAAAAAAAATCATACAGGCCACAAATGTTTTGGTGAGTTTTCTCCATTTCAGCTCATATCTGTGCGTGCTGAAATTTTGGCCAGTTTACGGCTTCTTTCTCTTTTTTGTCTGGCTGTCAGTTTTGGTTAAATAAAGCAGTATTTAGGCAAAAAAAAGCATACAGGCCACAAATTTTTTGGTGAGTTTTCTCCATTTCAGCTCATATCTGTGCGTGCTGAAATTTTGGCCAGTTTACAAGCTTCTTTCTCTTTTTTGCCTGGCTGTCAGTTTTAGTTAATTAAGGCCGTATTTAGGCATAAAAAAAAACATACAGGCCACAAATTTTATGGTGAGGTTTCTTCATTTCAGCTCATATCTGTTTGTGCTGAAATTTTGGCCAGTTTACGGCTTCTTTCTCTTTTTTGCCTGGCTGTCAGTTTTGGTTAAATAAAGCAGCATTTAGGCCCAAAAAAAATACTGGCCACACATTTTTTGGGGTGGTTTCTCCATTGCAGATCATATCTGTGCGTGCTGAAATTTGGGCCAGTTTACGGCTTCTTTCTCTTTTTTTTGCCTGGCTGTCTGTTTTGGTTAAGTAAAGCAGTATTTAGGCAAAAAAAAAATCATACAGGCCACACATTTTTTTGGTGAGGTTTCTCCGTGCCAGCTCATATCTGTGCGTGCTGATATTTTGGCCAGTTTACGGCTTCTTTCTCCTTTTTGCCAAGCTGTCAGTTTTGGGTAAATAATGCAGTATTTAGGCCAAAAAAATATACAGGCCACACATTGTTTGGGATGGTTTCTCCGTGTCAGCTCATATCTGTGCGTGCTGAATTTTTGGCCAGTTTATGGCTTCTTTCACTTTTTTGCCTGTCTGTCAGTTTTGGTTAAAAAAAGCAGTATTTAGACCAAAAAAAAGAGTACAGGTCACACATTTTTTGATGTTTATTAGTGACAGCTCATATCTGTTTGTGCTGAAATTTTGGCCAGTTTACGGCATCTTTCTCTTTTTTGCCTGGCTATCAGTTTTGGTTAAATAAAGCAGTATTTAGGCCAAAAAAAACCATACTGGGCACAATTTTTTTGGGTGGTTTCTCTGTGCCAGCTCAAATCTGTACATGCTAAAATTTTGGCCAGTTTACGGCTTATTTCTCTTTTTTGCCTGGCTGTCAGTTTTGGTTGAATAAAGCAGTATTTAGGCCAAAAAAACCTTACACGCCACACATTTTTTGGTGAGGATTCTCCATGTCAGCTCATATCTGTGCTTGCTGAAATTTTGGCCAGTTTACAGCTTCTTTCTCTTTTTTGCCTGACTGTCAGTTTTAGTTAAATAAAGCAGTATTTAGGCCCAAAAAACATACAGGCCACACATTTTTTGGTGAGGTTTCTCCATTTCAGCTCATATCTGTGCATGCTGAAATTTTGGCCAGTTTACTTTGGTTTCCATTTTTTGGCCTGGCTGTCACTGTTGTTATATCCAGCAGTCTTTTGTATCCACAAAATACAAAAAAATGAATACAGTCTGTTATCTCAGGCTGAGGCCTGGTGTATCTGTGGTGGAAAATTCTTTGCTTTGCAGGCATACCTATCACATCTAATTTTTCTCCAAAGAAATCCATTTGTATTGAGCTTTTCAAATATTTCAGTAGTCAATTCAAAATGGGCAAAGCAAGGGGCAAGGGACGGGGAAGTGGACGTGATTCTGATGGTACATGCCGTGGTCAAGCTGAAAGTGGGCCATAGCAAAGACCCACATCTTCGCACTCGATCTTCCTTTCCCAGTTTCTCAGGGACCGCACCACAGCACTCTTGAATCCAGAACAGTGTGAAATGGTTGTTGGATGGATAGGTGATAATGCTTCCAGCCAGTTAGCCACCACCACCACCACCATGTCTTCCACACGGTCAAGACTGAGTAGACTTGAATGTAGACCGGATATTACTCACGCTGATCGTCCTTCCTCCAACCATGCCGAGTGCCCTGAGACAACTGATACCACACTTGGACACTCCAAAGAGCTGTTCGGTTATCCATTTGGAGATTCATGCCTCTCGCCTACTCCACTTGAAGCGGGGCAAGATAATATTCCATGTAGCAATGCACAAGTCTTTAAGCAGCCACGGTCACATGAGGTGGATGATGATGAGACACAATTGCCGGAATGTCAGGAGGAGGAGCAGGGTACCGATGTGGAAGACGAGGTGGTGGATGACATAGTGACTGACCCAACCTGGCAGGAGGACAAACAGGCCATTTGCAGCACTTGCCATGCCCGCATCAGCAGGGGTAGCAAAACTACTAGCCTGACCACCACCAGGATGATTAGGCACATGGCAGCAAAGCACCCGACTTTGTGGGCCGAACCCCAGGCTCAAGGAACACTGTCTGTAAATGACAACACTGCTTCTTCCACTGTTTTGCGTCCAAGCCAATCTCCAGTTCATCGTGCCTGTGAAGATGCTTTGTGCGCTGCACCTGTTATTCAACCGTCACTATCATCAAGCCTGTCCATGTCCTTGTTCCAGCCCAGCCCAGCCTTCAGTTGTCTATACCCCAGTCATTGGAACGCAAGTGGAAATATGCAGCCAATGCCCCACAGGCCACAGTATTTAATTCACACATATCTGATATGCTTGCGCTCAAAATGTTGCCTTTTAGGCTCATTGAGACGGAAGCTTTCCGCAACCTGATGGCGGCGGCCATCCCAAGGTACTCGGTCCCCAGTCGCCACTATTTCTCCTGTTGTGCCATACTGGCATTACACCAGCATGTGTCCCACAACATTACCCGTGCCCTCAACAATGCTGTTACTGGGAAAGTCCACCTAGCCACGGACATGTGGACAAGTGCTTGTGGGCAAGGATGTTGCATCTCACTGACGGCACACTGGGTTCACATAGTGGAATCCGGGGCCCAGTTGGACCTTGGGATGGAACACATCCTCCCCACGCCAAGGATTGCTGGACCTATGTAAATCAGGGTTGCCCCCACAGTCTACAGCTCCTGCACTTCCTCTTCTTCAGCCTCCATCTCTGAAATTAACACATCAGTCAGAAGCTGGAAGCACTACAGCACTGCCTCAGCCAAGGGACAACAGGCTGTGCTGAAGCTAATCTGCATAGGTGACAAACCACACAATGCAGAAGAGTTGTGGACAGCGCTGAATGAGCAGTTAGATATTTGGCTGACACAGCTGAACCTACAGCCAGGCATGGTCGTGTGTGACAATGGCCAGAACCTGGTGGCGGCCCTGAGGTAAGGTGAGCTCAGACATGTACCTCAGACAGGCTGACTCTTATAAAAATGAACAAGGGTTGGATAGGGCAAGACTTCTGCACTCCACCGAATGAAAACATTGAAACAAAACCTCAAATAATTTTTTTGATGGTTGGGGAGGTGTTTTCTCATGCACCTCTCCACAATTACACATGGTTATCCGCTTCCTGATTGGATCTGTTTGGTGTTATCCTCCTCCTTATCCTCAACCTCATCATCCACAACCAGACTGTATTAATTTTTTGGGAGGTTTCGTGTTCACTTTTGAAAACCCAAAATAATGAGTAGAACAAAGCTAGCAGACAGAACTATCCAACATATGCCTGCGAAGCAAATATTTTGCCAACACAGATACACCAGGACTCAGCCTGAGATAACAGACTGTATTAATTTTTTTGGAGATTTTGTGTGCACTTTTGAAAACTCAAAATAATTTTTTGGGCTAAATAGTGCTGTATTTAACCAAAAGTGACAGCCAGGCAAAAAAAAGAAAACAGCCGTAAACTGGCCAAACTTTGAGCACGCACAGATATGAGCTAGCACAGAGATACCACACCAAAAATGTGTGGCCTGTATTTTTTTTTTTTTTTGCTAAATACTGCTGTATTTAACCAAAAGTGACAGCAAAGCAAAAAAACCCCAACAAAACAGTCATAAACTTGCCAGAGATTGAGAACGCACAGATATGAGCTGCACGGACATACCACACCAAAAAATGTGTGGCCTGTATTCCAATTACACCTACCTGGGGCTAGTTATATACGGCTAATATATCCCACGGGTAGCAGCAGCAGCACCAGAACACAGGAAGGGAATGGACCCTCTTGATGTATGCAATGATCTATATACACACATACAGTGCCTGCAGGCCTTGCACTGATGTGTATAGAGCGACGTACACTACCCTGCCTGCCTAACACTGGAACCTATATACTCCGGAATTAGTCCTTGAAGGACTGTTGGTTTAGCTGGATGTATTTAGAATGGTAGATCCCAAACTAACTAAGAAATCCCCAATTCTCACCCTATCAAGGCAGCCACTCTCCCTACACTCTCTCAATCTGGAGCTGAATGCACAGAGCAGGGTGGCGTCCGGTCTCTTATACCCTGATGATGCTGTGCGGCCAGCCAATCACTGCACGACCACAACAAAGACGGCTGTGGCATTTCATAGCCTGGTAGACAATCCCTGCAGCGCGATTGGGTCTCTAAAGTCCACCAAAAATGCTGGGTGGAGACCCGAGTTCCCGCCGAATAATCCCGGAAATGCTCGATGCTCGCCGAGTACACCGAGCACAGTGATTCTCGGGCGAGTATCGAATAGTGGCGAGCACGTACGCTCATCACTAGTCATATCTTTATTGTTAGTCACTCATTTCTGTATGATGGCCTTTAAAATTTTTGAGGCATTCGTTGACTAAAATAAACTTTAAGCTGTTGAAGCTGTTAATGCAGCCAAATTAGGATATACAAAGTACTAACTTTAGAGTGATTAATAGTTATGCACAGTGTAGTTATTTTTTTCCAATGTGTGATTTGCTTCACCATAATCCACCCCCAAAATAAAATAGAATAAAATGACCACTACGTCATCACAGGTCATTGCGCAAGGCATCACTGGGAACGGGACTTGCCGAGAGCATCGCTGAGACCTGGGAACACTGCGGGGGCCGTCAGAAGGTGAGAATATCATGATTTTTTATTTTAATTCTTTTTTTTAACAGGGATATGGTACCCAGGGCCTGGAGGAGAGTCTCCTCTCCTCCAGATCCTGGGTACCATCCGCACATGATTCGCCTACTTTGTGCATGGTAGGCACAGCCACATGCGGAAAGTAAGCGGATCAATGCATTGCTATGTGTGCGGAATCCCTGCGATTCCGCAAAAAGAATGAGCATGCTGCGTATTTTTCCGCGATGTGATTCCGCCGCGGAAAAATACGCAGCATTAGCACAGCATGTGCGGAATGCCATTGAAGTCAATGGGTTGTGGATTTTTAGCATTTTCGCAGAATGTTTAGAATTGAGAGTCCTCAATGGTTGATACCTTTTAATGGCTAACTGAAAAGATGGTCAGTTTGCCATTAAAAGGTATCAACCATTGAGGGCTCTCAATTCTAAATATTCTTCTATCTACTGGCTAAGGCCTCTTTCACACTTCCGTTTTTTACAATCAGTCACAGTCCGCCAGGTTTTGAAAAAAACGGATCCGCAATTTTTTTTTGCGGATCCGTTTTTTCCCCTTTGACTTTCATTATTGGCGGATCTTGACGGATTGCTGTCCGTTGCATCCGTTTTTGTGCGGATCCGCCATAATGTTGCTGTCCGTCAACGTCCTCAAAGATTTACAAACGGAGCTTGCAACGTTTTTTTGGGTGCCGGACAAAAAAAAATAAAAAATTCTCTCTCTCTCTCAAAACACTTTAAAAATGCGAAAAAAATGCTTATGTGTGCACACAGCCTTAGGCTGTGTGCACACGTTGCGTTTTTTTGCGTTTTTTTTGCTCGGGAAAAAGCGCACGTTTTCTGGGAAGGAGTCCTGTTTTTATGCAGAAATTTTCTGCATACGTGTGCACATAGCCTTACTGTTTTTTGCCTTAGCTAACACACTGACATAAAATCCATAGACATCTCAACATAGGCTGTTGTAGGATAGGAAAAGGCTGGAGGGGACTGTGAGGAGCTCGCCACGGACTATTAGATTAACGGACATAGAGCGGAGTCCACGGCTCTAATAATACTAATCTTTATTTATATAGCGCCAACATATTCCGCAGCACTTTACAGTTTAACAGTTTCATACACAACAGTCATAAGTCACAACGTTAACAATAATAAAATAATTAAAGCAAAACAAGATGACCCTGCTCATGAGAGCTTACAATCTACAATGAAGTGGGGGAGATACAAAGTACAGGTGTGCATTTACAATGATGTATTTACAATGATGGTCCAGCCATCTTGAGGGTGTGTGGGATAGGTAAGGGCCGCATGGTTACCAGCCAGTATTTGTGGTGCTGTTGGGTGCGGTGGAGTTTGATGGAGGGTTATTCTCAGATAGTGAATGGGCTACACACACAAAAATAAAATAACTTTGATTAGAGAACGTGATAGGCTGCTCTGAACAAATGTGTTTTGAGGGAGTGCCTAAAATTATGCAAGTTGTGGATAGTCCTAATTTCTTGGGGTAGAGCATTCCATAGGATTGACACAACGCAGGAGAAGTCTCGGAGGCGGGAGTGGGAGGTACGGAATAGTGCAGAGGTTAGTAGAAAGTCGTTTGCAGAACGTAACGATCAGGTAGGCTCATAAACAGAAATGAGGAAGGAGATGTAGGGGGGTGCCGCACTATGGAGAGCTTTTATGGGTGAGAACAAGCAGTTTGAATTGGATCATTTAACGAATGGGCAACCAAGGATGCAGACTTTTTCCAGCACAGAGCACCTAGACGTAGTTATGAGTAATTCGTCTTTATTGGAGGATTTGGAAGAGATAATGCCGGAACAATCCCATTCACCACAATATAAACAGAGTTCACTGATTAAACGTGATTTACTAGTGTTCTGTCTTCTTCCACGTATGACGCTGTGTGGATTGCAGCTTATAGCTTAACCTATCATCCACTCCCAGAAACAAG
The DNA here is from genome assembly GCF_039654945.1 of Dendrobates tinctorius. Classification (NCBI taxonomy): domain Eukaryota; kingdom Metazoa; phylum Chordata; class Amphibia; order Anura; family Dendrobatidae; genus Dendrobates; species Dendrobates tinctorius. The sequence goes on along the minus strand of NW_027361712.1, from coordinate 12,152,709 downwards.
ACTGTATGGGTGGTTAAGTCTATATTTATTGGGATGATATGGACAACAATTGAAGATGATAACAGAAGGTATAGTAAAACACAGTAGTAGATGAGATCAGGGGTTGTTGTACAAAGTTGTAGATGATATCAGAGATTGTTGAACACAGTTATGGATGATTCAGGTAAAAACGGAATCCACTTGTTATAAGCAGTGGTTTTGCATGGAGCTGAGCACATGTGGGCTACTCAGGAGTTCGGCAGGAATGGTTACATGCTGCAAAACCTGGGCAGGAAGAAGGGGCGGTTCTGGACAGTTAACCTTTTGGGGGAACAGAAGATTCCAAACACATGAATAAGAAAGAGAAAGGCAGCTATGACACCTAATGGCCATAGCTGGAACAGCACTTAAAATATCTTGCTGCACAGCAAGGACAGAACACTTCCTGCTTGGCATCAACAGATGCCTCAATTTGGCTCTTTGGATTGAGGGCGGTATACGCATGCTTGTAGTGGTGCCAACCTTTACAAGGTCTCTGCCTGCAGATGAAGCTGACTTGTAGGACTGGGCCACATAACGTAGACAGGCTATGGCTCGAACAAGTGACTTCCACGTTGAGAACCTGCTGAACCGATGAGATTCCAGATGATGGCTTGAAGTCCCTGTATGCAGAGCAGACACTTGAGGGTGGAGCTCTTTGTCGGCATCTGGATCCACTAGTTCGAACGTATCGGGCCTGTTGATGTGGGGCATCGAGCAGTACAAGGAAGCAGGGCCTGTGAACCACGAAGTGTCCTTAAGATGACTTGGTGCAATGGATCTAGTCACATGGTCCGCAGGATTGAGGTGAGTAGGCACATAGTGCCACTGATTAGGGCAGGTTAATCTTATCCTCAGTACCCGGTTGCTGATGTAGACATAAAAGCATCGCGTTTCATTGCAGATATATCCTAGTACCACCTTGCTATCGGTGTAGAACTCTGCATCTTCAATCTCCAGATTCATAAGCTCGGCCAACTCAACTGCGAGGACAGCAGCACAGAGTTCTAGTCTGGGTCTTTGTCCAGATTGTTGTCACGGTACCAAAAGAACCACAAGTAGTTTCTGTGCTCCTCTTTGACCAGAAAACAGTGGAAGATCTGTTGTATGTCAGCCATAAATACCACCATATCTCTGTGGAAAGAGAGTTGTACCTCCAGAAGTCTGTTGTTGAGGTCTGGACCCGATATTAGGACGTCGTTCAGTGAAAAATCTTCGCATTTGGCACTTGAGTCAAATACCATTCGTATCTGACTTGGCTTATTAGGATGGTATACTCCGAAGATGGACAAGTGCCAACACTCCTCTGAGGGCCGAAGTTCAGGTGCAATCTCTGTGTGGTTGTTTTGGAATATCTTCCCCATGAAAGTAAAGAAGTGTTCCTTCATCTCAGGTGACTTCTGAAGCTTGTGCCTGAGGGAGATGAATCGGCTGTAGACCAGTTCCCTGTTGTTGGGTAGGCGCCTTCACTGAGGCCAAAATGTTAAAGGTGCGACCCAACTGTTTGATTCGTCTTTGACCATTTGTGTATCCATGATGTCCAGGAGCATCCTATCTTCTATGCACATCGCTACATTGTCATCCTCCTTTGTCCTGTGGAAGACCGTACATCCCAGGTGGGCTTGTTCACCTTCACAGGCGTGGTCTTCGTTGATAGGTGCTGACCAGCAGACTGTTGTGACATGGCCGGAAGAGAGACAGACATCCATTTTCTAGTGTGCTGGTAAGCATACTGTTGACTGAGACTGGCTTGTGTGCTCCTCCTAGACAGACGTCTCCTATGATGACCCATCCAGGTCATGCCTCTGTGCGTACAGAGCATTCCTGGAGCCATTTATACATTCTCTAGCCATGTCTGCATGCATGCATGCATACATTCTCTGTCTGTCTGCAACAAACTTTCTTTCATCCATGATCTTTTTATTACTAACAAACTTTCCTTCCTCGCCATCACTGAAACCTGGCTCACCTCCTCTGACACAGCCTCTCTTGCTGCACTCTCATATGGTGGATTCCACATTTCCCACACCCCCCTCCTCAGCTGCAAGCATGGTGGAGGAGTTGGTTTTCTCCTGTCAGATAACTGCTCCTTCACCCCAATCCCACTGCCGCCCTCTGTTACCCTCCCTTCCTTCGAGGTGCACTCTGTGCGCATCTACTCCCCCTCCAACCTCCAACTAGCTGTCATATACCACCCTCCAGGGTCAGCCACCACCTTCTTTGACCACTTCACCACCCGGCTACTTCATTTCCTTTCCACTGAAATCCCTACTATCTTCTTGGATGACTTTAACATCCCCACTGACACTTCCCTCTCAGCTGCCACTAAACTTCTATCTCTCACTTCCTCCTTCGGCCTCACTCAATGGTCTTCTGCAGCCACTCACAAAGATGGCCACACACTTGACCTCATCTTCACCCGCCTCTGCTCCCTATCTAGCCTCTCTAACTCACCTCTTCCTCTCTCTGACCACAACCTACTTACATTCTCTTCCCTGTCCTCCTCAGGTCCACAATCCCCACCTCAAAAACTCACACACCCTCGCAGAAATCTTCAACACCTCGATCTACACTCACTGTCTGAATCCCTCCTCCCTCTTACAGACATAAGTTCCCTACACAATGCGGATGCCGCTGCCGCTCTATATAACACAACAATAGCTGTAGCTTTGGAATCAGTTGCCCCTCTCAAACATTCCAAAACTCGCAAAATCAACAGACAGCCATGGCACACCAGTCTGACCAAAGAACTGAGGCGGGCTTCCAGGGCTGCTGAGCGGAGATGGAAAAAATCCCACTCCAATGAGGACTTCATCACATTCAAACAGTCCCTCACTACTTTCAAGACCACACTCACTGCAGCAAAACAAACCTACTTTTCATCTCTCATATCCTCCCTGTCTCACAACCCTAAACAGTTATTCAACACCTTCAATTCTCTCCTCCGCCCCCCAGCACCTCCTCCCTCTTCACTCATCTCAGCTGAAGACTTTGCCTCATTTTTCAAGGAGAAGATTGATAACATCAGAAACAGTTTTGGTCAACCACCCCCAGTGCCCTTCCTCCTACCTGCCCTGCCCTCCCCCAAAACCAACTTCTCCACCATTACAGAAGATCGACTCTCCACTCTACTCTCAAGATCACATCTCACTACCTGTGCACTTGACCCGATCTCATCCCACTTCATCCCAAACTTCACCACAGTCTTCATCCCACCCCTATCCCATCTCTTCAACCTATCACTAACAACTGGTGTTTTCCCCTCAAGCTTTAAACATGCCTCAATCACACCTATCCTCAAAAAGCCCTCTCTTGACCCATCCTCTGTATCTAGCTATCACCCTACATCACTTCTCCTCTATGCCTCAAAACTACTGGAACAACACGTCCATCTTGAACTATCCTCCCACCTCTCTTCTTGCTCCCTCCTTGACCACTTGCAATCCGGCTTCCGGCCACACCACTCCACTGAAACTGCCCTAACTAAGGTCACCAATGACCTACTAGCCGCCAAGGCCAAGCGACACTACTCTGTCCTCCTCCTCCTGGACCTGTCCTCTGCCTTTGACACAGTGGACCATTCCCTATTACTACAGACCCTCTCATCTCTTGGTATCACAGTCTTGGCCCTATCTTGGATTGCATCATACCTAGCAGACCGGACATTCAGCGTCTCCCATTCACAAACAACCTCCTCACCGCGCCCCCTATCCGTCGGAGTCCCGAAAGGTTCAGTCCTAGGGTCCCTGCTCTTCTCCGTTTACACCTTCGGCCTTGGACAGCTCATAGAATCTCATGGCTTTCAGGATCATCTCTATGCTGTTGACACACAGATCTACATCTCTGGACCGGATATCACCTCCCTACTAAGCAGAATCCCTCAATGCCTGTCTGCTATTTCATCCTTCTTCTCCGCTAGATTTCTAAAACTTAATATGGACAAAACAGAATTAATCATCTTTCGCCCATCTCACGTGACCCCCCCCAACAGACCTATCCATTAAAGTAAATGGCTGCCCACTCTCTCCAGTCCCACAAGCTCGCTGCCTCGGGGTTATCCTTGACACTGATCTCTCTTTCAAACCACATATCCAAGCCCTTTCCGCTTCCTGCCGACTTCAACTCAAAAATATTTCATGGATCCGAACATTCCTCAACCAAGAATCTGCAAAAACCCTAGTCCATGCCCTCATCATCTCCCGCCTTGACTACTGCAACCTCCTGCTCTGTGGCCTCCCCTCTAACACTCTCGCACCCCTCCAATCTATTCTTAACTCTGCTGCCCGACTAATCCACCTGTCCCCCCACTATTCCCCGGCCTCTCCCCTCTGTCAATCCCTGCACTGGCTCCCCATTACCCAAAGACTCCAGTTCAAAACCTTAACCATGACATACAAAGCAATCCACAACCTGAGTCCTCTGCATATCTGTGACCTAGTCTCCCAGTACTTACCTGCACGAAACCTCCGATCCTCACAAGATCTCCTTCTGTACTCCCCTCTTATCTCCTCTTCCCACAATCGCATACAAGATTTCTCCCGCGCATCCCCTCTACTCTGGAACTCTCTACCACAACATATCAGACTCTCGCCTACCATGGAAACCTTCAAAAAGAACTTGAAGACCTCCCTCTTCCGACAAGCCTACAACTTGCAGTAACCACCGATCCACCAAACCGCTGCACGACCAGCTCTACCCTCGCCTACTGTATCCTCACCCATCCCGTTGTAGATTATGAGCCCTCGCGGGCAGGGTCCTCTCTCATCCTGTACCAGTCGTGACTTGTATTGTTTAAGATTACAGTAGTTTTATGTATTATGTATACCCCTCCTCACATGTAAAGCGCCATGGATTAAATGGCGCTATATTAATAAATAATACTAATAATAATAATAATAATAATGTGGACTTGTAGTATATCTCTTCCAAGAAGTAGAGCTATTGGGGTTCCTGGATCCCTTTCAGGTATCAGGTGGGCTATACGCTTTAGATGGGGTGATGTGTCGCCACCTCCTGTAAAGGTATCTCTGACCTGTTGTCAGGAATCTGGTTGCACTCCAGGATGTTCGGTAATGATAGGCAGGTTTGGCCAACTATGGACTCCACTTTGTATCTGGTTGCTTTTCTCCCCACTGTCTCAACTGTACCTGAACATGTCCTCAGGGTGTAGGGAGAACCAGGACCTACAATGCTGAAGTTGTCAAAGAAGATGGACCTGGCTAGGGACCTGTTAAATTGGTCATCCAGGATTTCATATGTCTTGAGGACTTTGTCTTTGCGGTCTGCAGGATAGACTCGTACAAGGCAGATTTTTTAACAGGACCTTCCTCCTGTGAGTCCCCTACAGATCTCCTTACATTGAGAGCTGACCTCAGGGGTGTCTTCGTCAGTGTCCTTCTGCTTCCCATCGTGCTCCTCTGCTTGCGACAACACTTGTGGAGGTGATCCAGGGTGCAAGGCTGTATTGTGATCTGTGCTGCTGCATTCTGCACATTTCACGCTAGCTTCGCAGTTCCTGGCGGTGAGAGATTGTGGCACAACATTTGAAACAGATGTTGTTCTCCTTGAGGAAACCTTTGCGATCCTCCAAAGACTTCTCCCTGAAGGCTCTGCATTTCAGTAGAGGATGTGGTTTCTTGTGTAGAGGACAATATTTACTGACATCCTGAGGTTTGCTCTCATCTGGAGGGGGTTTATTCACCTTGTGAGGAGGGCCTGTGGAAACCATGTTAGTTTTGTCGACTGCCACAGGTGTCTTACTGGGTTTGACACCAGGGGCAGTGGAACATGACAGAGTAAAGTCAAAACTTGGTCATTTCTGATCCTAGATTGTTTGGTGACAAAATCAACAAATACAGTGAAAGGAGGGAATGATACATTATGATTTTGTTTATACTGTGAACCACATGTATAAACCTCTTTTCTTGTAGGTTGTAAGGAAGTTTCTGTACTATCTGATTGACACCCTTAGCGGTGTCTAAGAATGCCAATCCGGGCAATTCTCCTTCCTCCTGAGCAACCTGTAACTCATTCAATAAATCACTCAGTTCTCTAAGCTTTAGATAACCTTTAGGTCCTATCTAAGGAAAATCATCAATTCTTCTATATAAAGCATTCTGTATGACTTCTACTGTCCCGTAGCATTCATCAAGTCTTTCCCACACTTTACGTAGACCTGTGCTAGGATGCTTTACGTTAATGTCTCTCAGTCTTTTGGCATGTTCGACTGACTCACTTCCGAGCCACTTTACCAGGAGATTTAACTCCTCACTACAACAAAGGTCAAGACCATGAATGGCGTTCCGGAACGAGGCTCGCCATGACTGATAGTTCTCAGGTTTGTCAGTGAACTTTACAAATCCTTTTGTAACCAGTTCTTGGCAGGCAAATAACTTTGCAAAGTCCATTGTGACTCCGTCAGTGCTGGCATGAGCCGGTGTGTTATAGTCATGTCTAGTGTGTGGTGTATCACCATACCTGTAAGATGTTTCTGAGTCCGGATAGTCTGTGCAGTACCTTCTTGGTGAAGAAGGTGTCTCTTTAAGGCAGGATGGCAGCTGTAACTTCTTCTCAGTGGAACGGTAGCTGTGGTCGACACCTATGTGCTGGAAGTCTCCTCGCCTATGGTAGTGAAGCTCAGGGTTGGATCGCTGGTAATCGGAATGGGCTGATCGATATGATGTGTCAGGGCTGTCATCCACGCCGGAATGTTGACGGACGTATTCTGCGACGCGCTGTGCTGGGTCTTGCTGCTCTAGATCTGGTCCTAGAATGCTGCTGTGTCTCTCAGAATCAGGATTCTTCATAGCTTCCAAATACTCTGCTTTAGCTATTGCAGCTACTGTCTCTTTGTCTGCCGCAAGTTTTTCTAGCTCTGCTTGCAAACGTGCAGTTTCCGCTTCTCTCTCTGCCTGCAGGCGTGCTGTTTTGGCCCCTCTCTCAGCTTGCAGACATGCGGATTCTGCATCTTGCTCAGCCTGTCTCAGCTTTAGATGCATCTCTCATTCGGTGAAGGTGGATCTTGCTTTGGCTGCTTTGGCCCCAGCATGAGCGACAGCAGCAGGCTCTGCTATTGACGACCTGCTAGAACTTGCTTGTGACCAAGATGATGCTGCAGGTCTTAGGAGGTGGTCTGTGATTGACCTTGACTGTTCTCAGCATTCTTCTTCTCTGCCTTTCTGATATTTTTCTTGGCCTGCCACTTCTGGGTTTAACAAGAACTGTATCTGTGTTCTTCCATTTCCTTACTATGTTCCTCACAGTGGAAACTGACAGGTTAAATCTCTGAGACAACTTTTTGTATCCTTCCCCTGAAAAGCTATGTTGAATAATCTTTGTTTTCAGTTCGTTTGAGAGTTGTTTTGAGGAGCCCATGATGCCACTCTTCATAGGAGAATCAAATAGGAGAACTACTTGCAAGTGGCCACCTTAAATACCTTTTCTCATGATTTGATAATAATAATAATAATAATAAATTTTATTTTTATAGCGCCGACATATTCCGCAGAACTTTACATTTCAGAGGGGATTTGTACAGACAATAGACATTACAGCATAACAATAATCACATACAGTAGATTATAACACATACCAAGAGGAAAGAGGGCCCTGATCGCAAGCTTACAGTCTATGAGGAAAGAGGGAGACACGAAAGGTGGGTGGTAACAGTTACCCTGAATTGTATGGACCAGTCATAATGTTAAGTGTGTAACAGTACAGACACAGAGGGCTAATGGAGGCATAAAGCATGTGGGAACATGATACGGGGAACCTGGTTATGGTAAAACTTTTGGCTCTGCCACACAGGGATAGATTAGGTTAATGTGTTGGGGTGGTAGGCCAGTCTGAATAAATGCGTTTTCAGGACACGCTTAAAATTGTGGGGATTGGGGACTAATCGTATTGACCTGGGAAGTGCATTCCAAAGAATTGGTGCGGCACGTGTAAAGTCTTGGAGACGGGAGTGGGAGGTTCTGACTATTGAGGATGCTAATCTCAGGTCATCAGCAGAACGGAGGGTGCGGGTAGGGTGGTATACTGAAACAAGGGAGGAGATGCAGGGTGGTGCTGAGCCATGGAGGGCTTTGTGAGTGAGGGTAATAAGTTTATACTGAATTCTGGAGTGGATGGGTAGCCAGTGTAATGACTGGCACAAGGTAGAGGCATCAGTGTAACGATTGGTGAGGAATATGATCCTGGCTGCAGCATTCAAGACAGATTGGAGGGGGGAGAGTTTGGTAAGAGGGAGACCGATTAGAAGAGAGTTACAATAGTCGAGACGAGAATGAATAAGAGAAACAGTAAGAGTTTTTGCAGAGTCAAAGGTAAGAAAAGGTCGAATTCTTTGTTTTTGAGGTGCAGATGACAAGAGCGAGCCAGTGATCGAATGTGGGGGGCAAAGGAAAGCTCGGAATCAAGTATGACCCCAAGACAGCAGGCCTGTTGCTGGGGAGTAATAGTGGAACCACACACAGAAATGGCAATGTCGGGTATAGGTACATTAGTAGAGGGAGGAAACACCAGGAGTTCAGTCTTTGACAGGTTCAGTTTCAGATATAGTGAGGACATGATATTAGACACAGCGTTTAGACAATCGCCGGTGTTTTCTAGAAAGGCTGGCGTGATGTCAGGAGAAGAAGCGTATAATTGGGTGTCATCAGCATAGAGATGATACTGGAAACCAAATCTACTGATTGTTTGACCAATAGGGGCAGTGTACAAGGAGAAGAGGAGGGGACCTAGAACAGATCCTTGGGGGACCCCAACAGTAAGGGGAAAATGAGAGGAGGAGGAACCGGCAAAAGATACAGTAAAGGAGCGGTCGGAGAGATAGGAGGAGAACCAGGAGAGAACGGTATCCTTGAGGCCAATGGAACGGAGCATAGTGAGGAGGAGCTGATGATCCACAGTGTCGAATGCTGCAGAGAGATCCAAGAGAATTAGCATGGAGTAATGACCATTTGATTTAGCTGTTAGCAGATCATTAGAGACTTTAGTGAGGGCAGTTTCAGTGGAGTGTAAAGAGCGGAAACCGGATTGGAGAGGGTCGAGAAGAGAGTTTTCTGAGAGATAGCGGATAAGACGGGAGTGGACCAGGCGTTCCAGGAGTTTAGAGATGAAGGGAAGATTAGAGACAGGTCTATAGTTAGCGGCACAGTTTTGGTCGAGGGATGGTTTTTTAAGTAGTGGATGTATGATGGCATGCTTAAATGAGAAGGGAAAAATACCAGAAGAGAGAGAGAGGTTAAATATTTTAGTTAGGTGAGGGGTGACAGCAGGGGAAAGGGACTGAAGGAGCTGTGACGGAAATGGGTCACTGGTGCAAGTAGTTGGGTGAGAAGATGCAAGGAGCCTGCTTACTTCTTCTTCTGTGACTGGTTCAAAATCAGAGAGTGAGTTAGATGCAGTGGGGGAGGGAGGACGGTGCATGGTATGAGGTGATTGGGAGATAATTTCCTGTCGGATCTGGTCAATTTTTTCTTTGAAGTAATTGGCCAGATCGTCAGCTCGGAGCTCCGTGGTTGGGGCCTGTACTCTTGGATTGAGTGGAGAATGAAAAGTGTCAAAGAGACGTTTCGGGTTATTGGACAGTGAGGTGATGAGGGTGTTGAAATAGGTTTGTTTGGAGAGGTGAAGGGCAGTGTTGTATGTTCTAAGCATAAACTTAAAATGGATGAAATCTTCGGGTAGATTGGATTTTCTCCACAGACGTTCGGCGCACCTGGAGCACCGCTGCAGGAAACGTGTTTGCACCGTGTGCCAGGGTTGTCGCCGTCTGCGTTGTGGTGTTCTATTTATAGGGGGTGCAAATTCATCCAGGGCACTTTGAAGTGTTTCATTGTAATGCTTCAATGCAGAATCAGGACATGAGAGGGAGGAGATAGGGGCCAATGAAGACTGCAAGTTCTTCATAAGTTTCTGGGTGTTAATGGCCTGTATGTTTCTATAAGTATGGACAGTGGGGGTGACCTGAGCAGCCTGGCAGTTCTTGATAGAGAATGAAAGAAGATTGTGGTCAGAGAGCGGGAGAGGGGAGTTTGCAAAATCATCCACTGCACAAAGCCGAGAGAAGACCAAATCGAGGGAGTTTCCGTCTTCATGCGTTGGAGAATTAGTAAGCTGCGAAAGGCCAAATGAGGAGGTTAGAGATAAAAGGTGAGTAGCAGATGGGGAGAGGGGAAGAGCAATGGGGATGTTGAAATCACCCATGATGAGGGTAGGGATGTCACAGGAGAGAAAATGTGGAAGCCAAGTGGCAAAATGATCCAGGAACTGATGGGAGGGGCCGGGAGGACGATACACCACCGCCACTCGCATGGAGAAGGGGGTGTAGAGTCTGACGGCATGGACCTCAAAAGAAGGGAAGACAAGTGAGGGTACTTGAGGGATAACCTGAAAGGTACATTTTGGTGATAGGAGCAGACCAACGCCTCCACCAGCTCTATTGTCTGATCTTGGGGTATGAGAGAAGTGAAGCCCCCCGTATGAAAGAGCAGCAGCAGCGGTAGTGTCTGACTGCTGGATCCAGGTTTCAGTAAGAGCCAGGAGGTTAAGAGAATTAGAAAGGAAAAAGTCATGAATGAAGGAGAGTTTGTTACACACTGAGCGAGAATTTCAAAGTGCACAATTAAGAGAGACAGATGGCATGCAGGGAATATTAATAAGATTAGAGGGGTTTCTGAGTGTAGCAGTCGGGAGGTTTGACTTTCTATAACATGGGGGACCAGGGTTGGGAGCAATGTCTCCTGCGACTAGGAGAAGGAGGATAGAAAGAGTGAGCAGATGGTTAAGTGCTTTGTGAGAGCGTCTCTGATGTTGAATGGTGGGACTGACTGGATCTGTGCAGTTTAGCAACGTGAAAAGAGCATGAGTGCTATACATAGGAGAGGAAAGAAGCGAGGGGCCAATGTGGATGGAGTGTAGAGAGTTAATGCCAGGGCGGTTGATGTGTGTGAATGCAGCGGCCAGGATTAAAATTACACAAATGCATATGGTATATATTTGTTGTCCTCCAAATGTACAGGGAGTAGATGTATATAAATGTCTTACCTGTCTCCTGCCCTGTCTAACTGCCATGTTATAACTGCCAGTACTTTGATAAATTGTACTTGGATAAAGTGTGCATAAATGCCCCCTGCATAAATGCTATCCCCAAGCTATGTCTGAATATATAGGAGGATAAGACTTAGAACTTTTTTTTTTTTGAGCTCTCTCTCTTCTCGTTAATCAATCACACTAAATTGAGACACCAGGACCCAATAAAATGTTGTGGTCAAATAAACACATGTCCAGCACTACATGGATCATAAAGCACTTTGAAAAGTTTCTTGACCTCACAACATAAGGGGACAAGCAGAGTAAGTTGAAAAAAAACTATATACCATATAGAAGCTTGCAGAGTTGAAAACACAGAGATAGCATTCAGGATTAACTGCTTGCTGACATTGAATGGAGACACAGGAGTGGATTCAGAGCAGAGATTGGAAAAGCTGGTTACCATATAGAAGCTTGCAGAGTTGAAAACACAGAGATAGCATTCAGGATTAACTGCTTGCTGACATTGAATGGAGACACCTTGAATGGAGACACATTTGATACACCTGGCTATGAAGTTCAAAGCTCAATGAGGTTACAAAACCAATTTAGTGCTTCAGGAAGTCAGTAAAAAGTAGTTAGGAGTGTTCAAATAAAGAAAATGATAAGGGTGCCCATACTCCTGCACCAGTCAAATTTTGTTTAAATGCAGATTGCACATTTTCTGTTAGTACAATAAACCTCATTTGAATCCAGAAATATAACTGAGTCCATCAGTTATTAGATATACGAAACTGAAATAGCTGTTGCAAAAACCAAAATTGTTATAAAGAAAAAAGGTTAACATTAATAGGGGTGCCCAAACTTTAACATATGACTGTAACATGGAGTACATACTCACCATCACTTGTCACTTTGATCCCTGAAGCCAGTGTCATCTCACTGTAAAAAAATATTAAAATAACAAACAACCAATATACTCCCTGATCCGCAGAAATCCACGAGTGTCCTGTAGGCTGTAGGCTTTCGATTTCTTTTTCCCTTAATAATAGAGACCTTCATTTAAAAACTGCCTTTTGTGTTTACTTGTGTTATCTTTGCCTAATATTTAAATTTGGTTGGTAGTCTGAAACATTTAAGTGTGACAAACATGCAAAAGAATAGGAAATCAGGAAGGGGCAAATACTTTTTCACACAATTTTGTATGAAACTAAACTAATATGCAAAAACCCAGTACAGTACTTTGTGAAATGCTGACTTTGCTTAGCAAATACTGAATTAGATTATATTGTCCACAAATATTGCTGGCTTGCTTCTGCATGACAAATGAATAGAAAAATACTGCTACCAACTCTTCTTTCTCTCTCTCTCTGTATTAAAGGGAACCTGTCAGCTGTTTTGGCTGCTATAAGGGCGGTCCGGTCCGATGGGTGTCGCAGGTCTGAGTCTAGCGCCTCCCATCTTCTTGTGACGCCGTCCTCCTGCTTGCTTCATGGCACCCTGGCATTGCGCTCCTGCGCAGGCGTACTTCTCTGCCCTGTTTAGGGCAGAGCAAATACCTGCAGTGCGCAGGTGCTGGGTCTCTCTGACCTTTCCTTGCACCTGCGCAATGCAGTACTTCGCTCTATCCTCAACAGGGCAGAGAAGTACTCTAGCGCAGGAGCGCAATGCCGGGGAGGCATGAAACAAGCAGGAGGGCGTCGTTGCAAGAAGGTGGGAGGCACGGGACCCGGACCTGTGACACCCATCAGACCGGACCACTCTGGATCGCCCCCCAGGTGAGTATAATAAAACTTATTTTTCTTATCTTGCAGGTCGGATTGGGGGCTTATCTACAGCATTATAAAGGGACAGTTGTCAGAATTGTAAAAATTGGCCAGGTCATTAACATGCAAACCACCCTTGGGAGTAAAGAGGTTAAACAATTAAATCTATATCATTCTCTCTTATTCTCTTCACTGCTGTTCAAAAATAAACAAATATGAAGAATTTGTTCACTGCTTTATTGCGATTACTAAGCCTTCCTCACACTATCCAGATTCACTCAGAAATGTCTGTTATAGTCTATGCCTCTTTCTTTATACAGGGTGTCAGGGACAACATCTGGGGACTCGCGCAGATCAAACCACTGCCACCAATTTGTCACTGGTAACTCCTGAGAGATCACACAGATTCCACTGCTCCCACCAATTTGTCTGCTGCCTCCAATCATCAGGATAATTACATAACTGATTTATGAGTGATGGACGAGGCTGCAGCTGTTTTACCTACTAGACCAGTTACTGAGGAACTCACAGTGAGCAAATGGTAAATGCACCTCCGATTTCAACGTATGGAATATACAGTATATACCCTAATATGATCACTGCCAACTCCAAAATAACAAAGAACTACTAGCTGGCACCGTTTATATAGGCCAATTGGACATCCATTAGAGGTACCATATGCCTTCAAGGGTGCAATTTAACAAGCAAGATGAACGGAGCTATTACATTTTATATATTTAACCCCTTTCCTACATTGGACGCACTATTCCGTCCATGTGACCTGGGACCTAAGTCCCAAGGATGGAATAGTACGTCTAATGCGATCATCGGCGCTCACGTGGTGAGCGCCACTCATCGCGGCCGGGTGTCAGCTGATTATCACAGCTGACACCCGGCACAATGTGTCAGGGGCAGTCACGGACAGCCCCCGACACGTTAACCCCTGGCACACCGCGATCAAACATGATCCCGGTGTACCGGGGATTAAAGGAAGCATCGGCAGGGAGGGGGCTCCCTCTGTGGTTCCCTGCGACCCCCACAGCAGCGCGATGTGCAGCACCGCTGCGGGGGTCGCTTTCCCTGCAGGTCCCCGGATCCAATATGGCGACGGGGACCCTCGGGGGCCTGTATGGAGCTGGCTTCCTCACTGCCCGCAGAGCGCAGGCATGAGGAAGTCTGCAGCAGTGCCTGTGACAGATCGCTGATCTGTCTCAGCGATCTGTGATGTAACAGATCAGCGATCTGTCACAGGACAGTGATGTCCCCCATGAGACATTATAATAAAGTAAAAAAAAAAATTAAAAAAAGTGTAAAATTAAAAAAAAAAAATTCCCTAATTAATTAATTTTTTGAAAATAAAGAAACAAAAAAACAATAAAAGTACACATATTTGGTATAGCCGCATCCGTAATGACCCACACTATAAAACTGTCCCATTAGTTAACCCCTTTAGCGAACCCCTTAAAAAATAAAAATAAAAAACGAAGCAAAAAATAATGATTTATTATCATACCGCCGAACAAAAAGTGCAATAACGCACAATCAAAAAGACATATATAAATATCCATGGTACCGCTGAAAACGTCATCTTATCCCGCAAAAAACGAGCCACAACATAGCGTCATCAGCAAAAAAATAAAAAAGTTATAGCTCACAGAATAAAGCAATGCAAAAATAATTATTTTTTATATAGAAATTGTTTTCATTGCATAAAACTGCCACAACATAAAAAAATGACATAAATGAGGTATCGCTGTAACTGTACTGACCCAAAGAATAAAAGCGCTTTATCAATTTTACCGCACGCAGAGCGGTGTAAACGCACCCCCAAAAGAAATTCATGAAACACTGGTTTTTGTTCATTCTGCGTCCCAAAAATCTGAATAAAAAGCGATCAAAAAATGTCACGTGCCCGAAAATGGTACCAATAAAAACGACAACTCGTCCCGCAAAAAATAAGACCTCACATGACTCGGTGGGTCAAAATATGGAAAAATTATAGCTCTCAAAATGTGGTGATACATAAACTATTTTTACAATAAAAAGCGTCTTTTAGCGTATGACAGCTGACAAAAATAAAAACCCACCATAAATAGTAAATCAAAACCCCATTATCACCCCCTTAGGGAAAAATAATTAAAGTAATTTTTTTTTATTTATTTCCATTTTCCCATTAGGGCTAGGGTCAGGATTAGGGCTAGGGTCAGAGCAAGGGTTAGGGCCAGGGTTAGGGCTAGGGTTATGGCTAGGGCTAGGGTTAGGGTTAGGTTTGGAGATAGAATTGAGGGATTTCCACTGTTTGGCACATCGGGGGTTTTCCAAACGCGACATGGCATCCTATCTCAATTCCAGCCAAAAAAGTTAAATGGCGCTGCTTCCCTTCCGAGCACTGCCATGTGCCCAAATAGTGGTTTACCTCCATATATGGGGTATCAGCGTACTCAGGACAAATTGCACAATAACTTTTGGGGCCTGTTACTCTTGGGAAAATAAAAATTGGGGGTGAAAAGATCATTTTTGTGGAAAAATATGATTTTTTTAATTGTACGGCTGTACGTTATAAACTTCGGTGAAGCCCTTGGGGGTTCAAAGTGCCCACCACATATCTAGATAAGTTCCTTGGGGGGTCTAGTTTCCAAAATGGGGTCACTTGTGGGGGGTTTCCACTGTTTAGGTACATCAGGGGCTCTCCAAACGTGGCATGGCTTCCAATCTGAATTCCAGCCAATTTTGCAGTGAAAAAGTCAAACGGCACTCCTTCCCTTCCGAGCTCTGCCATGCGCCGAAACAGTGGTTCCCTCCCACATATCAGGTATCAGCATACTCAGGACAAATTGCACAATAACTTTTGCAGTCCAATTTCTCCTGTTACCCTTGGTAAAATAAAAAAATTGAACCTGAAGTAATTTTTTTTGTGAAAAAAAGTTAAATGTTCATTTTTTTTAAACATTCAAAAAATTCCTGTGAAGCACCTGAAGGGTTAATAAACTTCTTGAATGTGGTTTTGAGCACCTTGAGGGGTGCAGTTTTTAGAATGGTGTCACTTTTGGGGATTTTCTATCATATACACCCCTCAAAGTGGCTTCAAATGTGATGTGGTCCCTAAAAATAAAATGGTGTTGTAAAAATGAGAAATCGCTGGTCAACTTTTAACCCTTATAACTTCCTAACAAAAAAAAATTTTGGTTCCCAAATTGTGTTGATGTAAAGTAAACAGGTGGGAAATGTTATCTATTATGTTTTTTGCGTGCCATATCTCTGTGATTTAAGAGCATAAAAATTTAAAGTTGGAAAATTGCAAAATTTTCGCCAAATTTCCATCTTTTTCACAAATAGACGCAAGTTATAAGAAAGAAATTTTACGACTAACATGAAGTACAATATGTTACGAGAAAACAATGTCAGAAACACCGGGATCCATGGAAGCGTTCCATAGTTATTACCTCATAAAGCGACAGTGGTCAGAATTGTAAAAATTGGCCCGGGAGTTAGCGTGCAAACCACCCTTGGTAGTGAAGGGGTTAATATGGAAAGGTAGACAGTGCTTATAAAAATTTACAAAATATGTTACAAAATGGGAGCAAACAATCTGGTATATACAATTGCATGCAATGAAAAGGAATAATGAAGGAGAAGTACTAAAGCTGATGTTGCAGGAATGCCTCTTAGCATCATGGAGGGAAATGTTCCTATTATGAAATTGGAGCATGAACTGTGTCTTCCAGAAATGAACTATGATAGAAACCCAAACACTGATTTTTTTAGATCATGGTTGTGCCCACATACCTCCCCTTGGTGAGATTATATGTGGGCTGGTTGTGAGATGTACTAGGTCTTTTAGATGATTATGAGATCCCAAACTTCCAGGAAATCTTCGCCCCTGGAGGTCTTAAGAGGGAGTTATTGTCATCATGCTTCCTGTCACGATTCTACCTTTTTGAATAAATGAAACATGGCATGGATAGCATCATCCAACTCTCCGATATTATGTTGGAGGCATTAGAATGGCCTTACAGTGATGTGTGTGAATGAGGTATGTTTGTCCCTTCGTTAAGATGCCAAAAATATATCTGTCATAAATATCTGATGATGCAAACCCCGATATTCATCACTGACAACTGGCTCCAAAAACTTTGGGACCAGTCCTTAGAATAGTGGAAGCTATTGCCTTCTTTCACAATTCTACATTTATATATAGAAGAAACACTGCATGGATAAGATCATCCATCTCAGCAATATTACATTGAAAGCGTTAGAGTGAGCTTACAGTGATGTGAGTTAATGCGGTATGCTCGTCCCTTCGCTACAACGCCAAAAATATATCTCAGCAATTTCTAACGATGCAAACCCTGACATTCATCAAAGACAACAGGCTCCAAAAAGTCTGGGATCAAGTCCTTTGAACAACAGAAGCTATTGCCTCTGAAATGTACTTCTCTGCCTCTGAATATACGAATCTTAGCCTTGGTGTCTAGTTCTCAGAGTAGATCTTCTCTTGTAATTACCCAGTCACTGCAGGAGGTCCCACTTCAATGGAGGTTGAAGTGTAAGCCCGCTCTCCCTTTCCCATTTATAATTAGTTTTTCACTTCCCCAGTTACAATTCATCCCATGTGTTCACTGTGAGAGCGATATATCCTCTCTTTGGAGGTGTCTTTACAAATTTTACTTTTTCTCTAACAAACAGGCTGTAAAAGTTCCTCTTGATTGTTCGTGCTATACTATGTCATGTGGTAGCTGCAAGGCATTATGAAGAAGTCAACCTGGCTACCTTGAAGGTCATGTGAGCCTTTTCTGGAAATTGCAATTTTCAGCAATGTGTAACATCTTGCACTAAACAAATCACAAATTATTTGAATTTGTTGGGTTTGGGAAATTCCTAAAAATTCAACACAAAATCAGTTTGGACCAAATCTATTCACTCATGTCTAATTATTACACATTCAGGCCTCTTTAAATACATATATTTAATAACCATCAAGTTCATATTTTATGTTGATGCAAAAATCTCTTTTCCATAGATGTAGAAGATGCCTACTCATATATGTGTATTAACTGATGATGATCGTGATCTCTATATTGACCTTTCATAGATTTATACCTACTTGTAGGTTCAACCTTCAGCCATCATTTTTTTTTCAAATAACCTTAATTTGTTCATCTTTTTTGGTACTGTAGACCACCCATACTATGTACAAAACGTATGGATGGCTTAAGTCCACCAAAGTTATTCTCCATTTTAGTATATAATGAGTAGTCCCACTCAGGAGCCTCTTGTCTGTGACATTCAGACATGGGTTGTCTTTATGAAAAACACCTTTAAAAAAAGAAGCAGAAATAAAATACATTATAAATTAATTATTTTGATATACTATAAATTCATACATTGTATGAGCATACAGACCTTTAAATATATATAACATTTTTTTTCTTCAATCAATAGTATTTCTCTGTACCATTCATCCTCTTTAACCCCTTAATGAGTGTGCCAAATTTGACCTTAATGACCAGACCAAATTCTACAATTCTGACCACTGTCATTTTATAAGGTTATAACTCTGGAACGCTTCAATGGATCCCACTGATTCTGAGAATGTTTGTTCATGAGATATTGTACTTTATGAAAGTAGTAAAATTTCTTTGATATGGCTTGCATTTATTTGTGAAAAAAATGGGAATTTGGTGAAAACTTTAAAAATTTCACAATTTTCAAACCTTTAAGTCTTATGACCTTAAATCAGAGTTATGTCACCCAAAATAGTTAATAAATAACATTTCCCACATGTCTATTTTACATGAGCACAATTTTTGAAACATATTATTTATTTGTTACAAAGTTGTAAGGGTTAAAAGTTGACCAGCAATTTCTCATTTTTCCAACAAGATTTACCAAACCATTTTTTAGGAACGACCTCACATTTGAAGTGACTTTGAGGGGCTTATATGACAGAAAATACCCAAAAGTGACACTATTCTAAAAACTGCACCCCTCAAGGTGTGCAAAACCACATTCAAGAAATTTATTAACCCTTCAGGTGCTTCACGGGAACGGAAGCATTGTGAAAGGAAAAAATGAACAATTAATTTTTTTTCATATAAAAAATTTACTTTTGACCTGAACTTTTTTTTTTCACAAGGGTAACAAGAGAAAATAGACCCCAAAATTTGTTGTGCAATTTCTCCTGAATATGACAATACATTATTTGTGTGGTGCGTGGCAAGGCTCCTGAGGGAAGGAGCACCAAATGTAAAATTTGCTGGAATAATTAACAGATGCAATGTCGCAATTGGAGAGCCCCTGATGTGCCTAAACAGTGGAAACCCCCCACAAGTGACACCATTAATGGAACCATACTGCTCAAGGACTTTATCTAGGGGTATAGTGAGTATTTTAAATCCACAAATAAAACACAGAATTTGATAACATTAGGTCGTCATATTGAATATGTTGTCATTAGTGCTCGCTACTCCAGTTTGCATCGAGGTGCTCAGGTATGTACCAAGTATCGCAGGTGCTGGAGTAACATGCTCGAGTCCCTACCTTGCATGTTTCATGGCTTTTAGACACCCAAAAAGAAACAAGCAGGAATCTGGGATACTACGTGCATACCCAAGTACCCGATGCAAACTCGAGTAGCGAGCACTTGCGCTCAACAATAGCCGTCATATTGTCATTTTTTTTACTTTTCTAAAAAAAAAAAACAATTCTAACCACAACCCAAACCCTATCAACAACACAACCCTCATGCAACCCTAACCCCAACCCCACCACCAACTCTAACCGTGACATAACCCTATCCCCTAACCATAAAGGTAACCATAATATTTTATCGTTGTTATCTAACTAAATGGGTGACAAAGGGGGATTTGATATACTTTTTTTTTCCTTTTGATCACTGTGATAGTAATCTATCACAGTAATCAAATGGAACCAATAGGAAAAATGTCCTATTGTTGCTGGGTACTGGCCAGCAAATCTTGGGGGGCACACTGCGCATAAGCCCGACTTTTTTTTTTCCAGGAAGATGACACAGGGCCAGGGGATGAATCAGGTGGACCAGGGGATGGCGGAGGTACCGGTGGTCTAGGGGGGCATCATTTCTCTCTCCTCTGACATGTATATCATGTCACAAGAGAGAGAAATCACTAAACCAGCCAGCACACTTAGCTATTTTTTTGTGATCACCTTATCATGTAATCCGTTAGCCAAGACTCCGGAGATTTTTCAACTTTGGAAGCACTACAGCCTTATTCCCAATCTCTGTTTTAATGCATATCGACGGTCTCTAAGGGGCTAAAGGGATTTTTCACTTCTATGTAAGAGGACCCCAAACAATTCCAGTGACCGTAAAAGGGAATCTGTAACCCCATTTTTGGCCTTTGAGCTGCGGCCACCGACAACACGAGGTTATCTACATCATTCTGCAATGCTGTAATGCATAAAGATATCTATAACTTTGTATGTAACTGCCCCCTTCTCATGTACAGCACCATGGAATTAATGGTGCTATATAAATAAATAATTATAATAATGTCAAACATGCTGCCAATCGCAGAGCTCGGCGCCTCTGTCAATGCATCCAGCACAAATTGCTGAATTCCATGATTGGCTGCAATTGTAATATGCACTGTCAATGTGACATCACTGCTGCAGCCAAAACACAGAGACGAGAGCAGAGAACCCAAGCTGGAGCGTAGAAATGGTTAGGACTATATGGCGTGTAATTTTACATTTTTAGAATAATTTGTGATCCTCTTTTCTAAGAGTAAAAAAACACTTTAATAACAAACAGGAATATTATTACATCACTAACTGCTACTGATGTTTTCTCTATGGGAAATCGTTAAAACAAAATCTCCAGCCAAACACTTATCTAACTTTAGTCGGTTTTTCTAGAGTAACATTTCTGAGGATCAATACTGCCCCCTGGAGTTCATCAGTGTAAAGCACTGAAATAAATCTCTTGTTTAATCATAGAGCAAGTTGAATACTATTTGCTTAACTAAATATGATATTTCATTACTTTCAAAAGGAAAGTCTGATCACTGAAAACTATTACTTCAAGTAAATGGATTTCTATTCAACTAATCTACACAAAGTGTGCAAATAATAGGCATTGCTTTATCAGCCTATGCCACACTTTTTTAACTTAAAAATGAGATAACTATCCATAGATGTAGTTGATAACGCTCACTTACTTCCACATTTGAGAGAAGGATTCCAACTAGAAGATTTATTTAAGGCCGGCGTCACATTAGAGAGAAATATGGACGAGTGAGAGGCGTTAAAAAAACGCATTGCACACGGACCAAAGATTCTCTATGGGTTTGCTCCCATCAGCCATATTTTTTTCGCGTATTTTCTATGGTCCGTGCCAATTGAAGCATGCTGCGATTGTCAGCGTATTACGACCGTAGGACGGCAATGCAAGTCTATGGGTGCGCAAAAAATACGGATTACACACGGACCACACATGTGACTTGCGAGATATACGCAAGACTTCTCCTGGTGACAGGAAATGGGCCAATCCATCATCAGGAAGCTTAGACATGCAAATTAGCTCAAAAAGCGCTCCAGACATCCAGGAAGTACGCCTCCAAGGAGTCCTGCAGCGTCATGTCTGGCCACATTAACGTGGAGCTCCTAATTGCATTGTTCCAGGAAAGGCCCGAACTTTGGGACCAACGGGATGCTCATTATTCAGACCGGGGCCGCAAAGAGGCGGCATGGAGGCGCAACTGTGTGCACATGTTCCCAGACTATGCCCAACGACCGCGTGAGAAGCAACAACAAATTCGTAAGTAATTGCCATTTTTACCAATCAGCTTAAAGGCCAGAAGTTAGGCTAGTTTCAGACTAGAGCATTTTACATGCAGCGCACGGCGCCGCTAAGCCCCGCCCCCTGCCCGTCCGGTCATTTCCTCCTACTATCGAACACGGCTGCATGCGATATGCGCACCCTATCTTTATTATAGGTTGCGCAGACCGTGCGCTGGCCGTGCGCTAGTAGGATTTTTGCGTGCACTGAGCACTTTTGAAGGTGCGTCGGTGCACGCCGAACGCACCATGTTGCATTTTGGTGCGCTCAGCGCACCTTCAAAAGTGCGCAGCGCACGCAAAAATCCTACTAGCGCACAGCCAGCGCACGGTCTGCGCACCCTATGCTAAAGGTAGGGTGTGCAGATCGCATGCAGCTGTGTGCGATAGTAGGCTTAGTGGCGCCGTGCGCTGCCTGTAAATGCGCTAGTCTGAAACCAGCCTTAGCTTTTTTAAATGTAGATCCTACAATCCTATACTGTGTATGTAGTTATCCCTGTCTGCTAAAGAAAAATGTATGTAAAACCCACCCCCTACTAGGCCTCGTGACTATCTGAAATGTTAGGAATATTGCTTGGCACAATTCACAAAGGTTACAGTCCCTTTTCAATTCACATTGCAGTTGAGGATGTGATGAGACGCTGGTGCAGCATCCACGACCAGTACTGGTGGGAAAGACAGCAGAGGGCCAGGAGTGGGGCAGCAGCACCGACCAAGTGGAAATACATATATTTTGACCACCTGGCATTTTTGGCAACCAGTATGGATTTCAGACCGTAAGTACAGACATCACACCACATGACACATATGCTTTTTAGGATCAGAGCTACATTTTGTTTTTTGTACATTTCCTAACAGAACTCAGTCCAACCTCACAGAGAGGGAGACAGGGTTGGATACTGAGCCCATTATAGACTCGAACGGGGGATGTGAAGAGGTGGCTGGCCCATCTTCAGACCAGAGCTTTTGCAACCCCCAAGCTCCACCAGCATCAGGACCAGCATCAGGTTCTACACCTGGTCCAGACCCAGCAGAGCCACCAGCAGCCAGCAACTTAGAAGACCCTGGAAACAGCAGCAGCCCTACTGGCCGTGTTGAGGGGTCCCCCCAGCCTGCAGCCGTAGGCCGCCGTGGGAGACGGAGAAGGGACCACTCTGATACCCAGAGGCATGTAGACACAGGTGTCCTAAATTACCTGTCCAGGGCTACCCAGCATGAGGGTGAAGAGGCATATTCCCGAAGCCTGGCCCGGTACCTTGGGGGGTATGATGGACGTGGCTACAATCAGCCACAGGAATATAATCGACAGTATCCATATCTCTTTGGTGCGCAGCTGCAGGAACATGGTCACATATTCCCACAGGGCCAAGATCATTCACCCCAACAGGGTGATGTTCAAGCTGGGCACCCCAACACCCAACAAAGAGATGAAGGCCTCCCGCCATCACCTCCGCAAAGCTACCAGCAGTTGTAAAATACATAATTGTTTTTTTTTTGTTGGTATTTATCTTTTCTTGTTACCTATTTGTGTGTCAAAAAATGCAAATGTTATATACAGAAAAGACTAAATGGCTTGGGCAATATCTGCCATATGAAAAAAATATGATAAACCGTATAGCTATTTTTTGCATTTATAAAACATTTGAAAATGCATCTTTGGCCTTCTTCAGGAATTATTTTAGCCATTCAATTAAGTAAGTCAACTTTATCACATATAAGCAAACAACACAAATCATAGAACACCAAAAAAAATATACACACACATAAGAACATCACAACATAGATACAGCCTGATCTTGCCAGGTAGTAGCACCATGAGGTGAAACAAAATACTAGGTGAACACATCACGTACTTTGAGTCCTGAGAGAGGACGCCATAAAGGGAGCACATGTGGCCTAGGCCTATCCCCATTGTCCACCACACCTTCAGTCACATCAGATGAGGAGCAATCATGCAGTCTAGTGAAGTTATGGAGGACCACACAAGCTTTGATAACCTCATTGACATTGGCTTCACTCAGTTGAATGGCAGACTGGAGGACACGCCATTTGGCACAAAGAATGCCGAAGGCGCACTCCACCAGTCTTCGGGTACGTGAAAGGCACAAATTAAAAATCCTGCGCCGGTGGTCAAGGTTTCTGCGTGGGTATGGCCTCATGACATGCCTGGTCAATTGGAAGGCTTCATCACCCACTAGGACATAAGGCACCACTTCTTGATTTGAGCCTGGCAGCCGACGAGGTGGTGGTAGGTCCAACAGGTTATTGCGCAGCCGCCGACCCATAATGGAAGAATTGAAGACTCTAGAGTCTCCAGTTCTTCCATAAGCCCCAATTTCTACAATTATAAACCTGTAGTTACTGTCAAGCAGAGCCAACAAAACTACCGAAAAATATTGTTTATAATTATAGAATTGGGACCCTGAGTTCGGCGGCTTACGCACACCGATGTGCTTCCCATCCAGGGCTCCAATACAATTGGGGAATTGGCAGTGCAACTCAAATCCACTGGCAATCCTCAACCAGTCTTCCATCTTGGGCTCTGGCATGACAAAATGATGAACTCTGGACCATATTTCAGAACATGTAGCACGAACGATGCCAGATATTGTCAATCGCCCAATCAAAAACTCGAGATGGAGTGCTGCATAAGAAAGGCCAGTTGAGAGGAACCTACAATTAAACAAATGTAGAAAATATATACATTAAAATACATGCTCAAGGATGCACTCATTACATATAGAACACCAGAACAGTGTGTAAGTAAGAAGCTAGGCGAACAATACATATACACATGTCCCACGGCTATGTAATGTGGAATAACACATCAAAGTGTTCTAACTTTGAGAACATATATTTGGTACCAATACCTAATGTTTCTTGGCCAAAAATGGGTTACTGAGTAAGAGAAATATTTGAGAAAATAATCATCTACATACATTCTGTAGCTGAGGAATACATACCGTAACGTAAGGAGAAGCCGCTCCTCCGCAGAGATACATTTGCGCATCCGGGTGTCCAGGAAGGTGATCCCTGGGCGCACTGTCTCCAACAAAACATCAAAGGTAGAAACGGTCATCCGACAATAGAGGAAGAACTTGTCAGGATGTGTCCTCAGCGCTGCATAAAGCCTGTGAAAATGGCTTTTATTGAGGCGTTGTCTCAAATGCGGATGCACCCACATTCGTCTCCTCCTCCTCGGATGCACAATCACTGGGTATCGCTGGCCAAAGCGCCTGGACAAAACCCAGTTGAAGAGAACACGGTCAGTTGGGGTGAACTGAAGTGTGTCAGACATGTTTGCTAACAACCAGCAAGACACCAACACAAGCAGAGCACCAAAATGGGCAGATTGGAGGCTGCCACCTGATGCTGAGGCAATAAATAGGGTTGGTGCTGATGATTTAAATTATGTAGAATCATAGAATCGTAGAGTTGGAAGGGACCTCCTGGGCCATCTGGTCCAACCCCCTGCTCAAAGCAGGATTCGCTAAATCATCCCAGTCAGATGTCTGTCCAGCCTCTGTTTGAAGACTTCCATTGAAGGAGAACTCACCACTTCTCGTGGCAGCCTGTTCCACTCATTGATCACTCTAACTGTCAAAAAGTTTTTTCTAATATCTATAGAATCATAGAATCGTAGAGTGCAGGCCTCAAAACCGTTAAATGTCCATTTTGCAAGGTTGCGAGAAAAAAACGCTATACAGATGCCATACGGATTACATACGGATGCTTACATGAGAAAAATACACGGCCACACCCTGACAACGGATGACATACGGAGCACTATTTAGGGACCATTTATGCGTATTACGGACGTATAATACGGTCCGTATTTTTCTACCTTGTGTCTGACTCCAGCCTAATTCCAAAACTAGTGTTTACTCACAAAAGGGAAGTATTTTGGAAGCCTGTAGATTGTAGGTAGGAATTGCTTTCTTCACTTCTGATCTTTTGTGGGATTGTATTTCTTAAAGAGGACCTTTCACCAGTATCAGTCTATTCTACTGGCCAGATCATGGAATAGTGTATGCAGAGCTGAATAAAATGTAGTTTTTATGTCTTCCTTTCTCCTCTCCGTTCCAGTGATATTAGCTTGTACTGTATAAGGTAAAATTTATGTTAGGCCGGCATTACACTACGGCTGGAGTTACACTACCATAGAGTACGGCTGAGTGCTATGCGAGAAAACATCATAGCATAGCGCTCGTCCCAGTGTTAATCTATGGGGCAGCTCACATTACTGTTGATTTTCTCAGGCGTACTCAGTGTGCAAGTAAAATTGCAGCATGCTGCGATTGTACACATATATCGTCCGAGACTCTCCAATACAGGCCTCTGGGTGCGAGAAAAAAATGCACAGTCCTCGCCCCATGCGAGTCCTGTACGATTTTTATGCCCCGGTGTCCTTTGAAAAGCCGGCAATTCATGTGCCGCATACAGTAAAATCACACTGACAGGTTAGAATAGATATATACACATAGAATACATAGACATATATGTCTGTGTCACTGTCACCTATATCTATCTATCTACAGTATGTAATATATACATATATACAGTATATATGTGTGTGTCATCTATATATCGTTGTCTTCTATGTGTATATATCTATTCTATCTATACTATTCTAACCTGTCATTCTGTGATTTTACTGCACGCACACATGAATTGCTGGCTTTTATTCTATCTATCTATCTATCTATCTATCTATCTACAGTATTGTCACGGACGTGGTTTGTAGAACCACTATGCCACGGACTGAGGATAGCCTGGAGGAACATGACTAAGTGATCACCTGACTGTTCACGAGAGCCTCTGATGGTGAGGTTAGACTTGGCTTCCGATGAACGCCAGGTGCCACCGCAGGACAAACCAACAGTCACGCAGCAGCTGGACCCAGAAGGACAGACTGAATGGAGCAAAAGGCAGAGCTTGCATCAGAGTTCAGCTGACCAAGTTCATATCCGAGTGCAGCAGGCAGAGATTGTGTCAGAGTGCAGCAGACAGGGTCTGCATCAGAGTGCAGCAGGCAGGATTTGCATCAGATTGCAGCAGGCAGGATTTGCATCTGAGTGCAGCAGGCAGGAATTGCATCAGAGTGCAGCACACATTAATTACACTAGAGTGCAGTAAGCAGGATTTGCATCTGAGTGCAGCAGGGACTGGTATGCAACCTTACACAACTTAGACTGCAAAACAGTAAGGTCGCTCAGGCACCTCCTCAGTGGGGAGGAGGCAATATATACATAATGTCCCACAGCTATTGGCTGGGGAGGAAATAGCAAGTGCATATGCTGACCCTTTAAGAAGGTGGGAGTGCATGTGCACGTGCCCTAAGGACATGGCCAGAGGACCGGCTGGAGGCATGCAGAGCATGGGGAAGGGAAGAACTGACCGCAGCAAGGGTGAGTGAAGAGACACGCCAGAGACCCTGACTGTCAGAGCAGGACTCTGGCATGGTGCTAACATCTATCCATTTATCTATCTATCCCTATCTATCTATTATATATATACAGTGGGTACGGAATGTATTGAGACTGTTTTACATTTTTTTTGTTTCATTGCAGCCATTTGGTAAATTTAAAAAAAGTTCATTGTTTTTTCTCATTAATGTGTACTCTGCGCCCCATCTTGACTGAAAAAAACCCAGAAATATAGAAATTTTTGCTAAATTATTAAAAAAGAAAAACTCAAATATCACATGGTCATAAGTATTCAGACCCTTTGCTCAGTATTGAGTAGAAGCACCCTTTTGAGCTAATACAGCCATGAGTTTTCTTGGGAATGAGGCAACAAGTTTTTCACACCTGGATTTGGGGATCCTCTGCCATTCTTCATTGCAGATCCCCTCCAGTTCTGTCAGGTTGGATGGTGAACGTTGGTGGACAGCCATTTTCAGGTCTCTCCAGAGATGCTCAGTTGGGTTTAGGTCAGGGCTCTGGCTGGGCCAGTCAGGAATGGTCACAGAGTTATTCTGAAGCCACTCCTTTGTTATTTCAGCTGTGTGCTTAGGGTCATTGTCTGGTTGGAAGGTGAACCTTCGGCCAAGTCTGAGGTCCAGAGCACTCTGGAAGAGGTTTTCATCCAGGATATCTTTGTACTTGGTCGCATTCCATTGCAACCAGTTGTCCTGTCCCTGCAGCTGAAAAACACCCCCAAAGCATGATGCTGCCACCACGATGTTTTACTGTTGGGATTTTATTGGGCAGGTGACGAGCAGTGCCTGGCATCTGTGCTAGAGCGGGCTAATGGGGCTTTTCCAAGCAGTCCTCCTCTGCTTCTGCAAACAGTACTGATAGACCTAAGTCAACTTCTTTACTCTTGGTTCCCTAAAACAGGGATTTTGCTTCTGCTATAACCGCTGGATGCCTTCTCTCTCTACTCTGATTATGCTACTTCCTTTCCAGATCTCAGCAACTAATGGCGCCGACCTTCTCATTGCTGCGCACTTCCTGGCATGGCTCCACCTTTCAGTGAGCTGGTCTTCCTTTGGCGCATAATACCATTTCTCTAGTGTCTCCTCCCATTTTCCCTCTTCAGCTCCCAGTAGGCAAGCTTTTTCTTTCCATGTCACTCTTCGTTAACGTGCACCTCCCATAATGGCGTGGCTACTGTTTTCAAGAGAGTTTTTTATTTCTGAGAGGTAATCTATGAAGGGCTGGACAATTGTCCATGCCCTTTTGTGTTCTCTACATCCATGATGAGCAGTTTCTTCTTTCTTTGCTGAGGCCCCATCCGCCATCTTGTGATCCATTCACGGTGCCTTATTTAGGTCGGGGTCACACTAACCGACGCAAAATACGGTCAGTATTTTACATGCGTAATACGGATGAATGACCCCTACACAGTGCTCCGTATGTCATCCGTAATCAAGGTGTGGTCGCGTATTTTGCGCATGTCAGCATCCGTATGTAATCCGTATGACATCTGTATGGCGAGATTTTCTTGCAGGCTTGCAAAATGGACATATAATGGAGCCCTATGACAGGGTTTCTAACAGAAACCAAAGAATAGATATAGACACATAGAATGCATATATATATATATATATGTATGTATGTATTCTATGTGTATATATCTATTCTTTCGTTTCTTTATTAAACCTGTCAGGGTGAGTTTACTGTATAGCGCACTGAATTGCCGGCTTTGCTAAAAGACACCGGGTGCGTATTTCTCGCAAGTCACATGTGTGGTCCGTGTGTAATCCGTATTTTTTGCGCACCCATAGACTTGCATTGGCGTACCACGGGCGTAGTACGCTGACAATCGCAGCATGCTGCGAGTGGCACGGACCGTAGGATACGATTGAGAAATATACGGCTGGTGCGAGGGACCCCATAGAGAATCATTGGTCCCTGTGTAATGCGTGCTTTTAGCGCCTCTCACTCGGCCGTATTCCACGCCAGTGTGACCCCGGCCTTAATGGAGACCTGTCAGCAGGATTGTGTACAGTCTCCTACACACAATGCCAAGTTGGCACCATTTTACTGATTACAATGATACCTTGGTTGATGAAATCCGTCTTTATTGTCAGTTTGCAGTTAATGATATGCTCATGCCGTAAGGCGGGCCTGGAGGGGGGGTCTGCATGTGGTACTTTGATTAGATATTCATAAAGCAGACTGCTGACAGTTCACTGATCCCTCAGTGACCTGCCCCCTTAGTTTGCATTATGAATATCTTTACATACTTTAAAAAACTCTAAAAAAAAATATGTGCTGCAGGCAGTTGCAGGCCGTGTCTCCGAGCTGCTACTGCACCATTTTGGAGGAGGATTTTTATTTTCTTCTCCAGTAAAATAGCCCGCCAGTGCTTGTGCAGTAGCAGCTATCGGATCAGCTATAGACTATAGCTACTAGGCAGGCGCGGTGGGCGCCATTTTCAAATTGATTTTTTTTCTAGCTGAATAACATGAATAAAATGTATTACTGGCACATAAAACATGCGATTATGCTGCACCTGCCTGCAGAAGGTTTTTTTTTTTTTTAAGTATGTACAGATATTCATTATGTAAACTAGGTGGCAGGTCACTGAGGGATCAGTGACCTGTCAGCAGTCTGCATTCTGAATAAGTAATCAGAGCACCACATGAAGACCCCCTCCAGGCCAGCCCTGGGGCACAAAAATCTAATTAACTGAAAACTGAAAATAAAGATTAAAGAACAACCATAAGACGTATTTCATCAACCAAGGTATCATTTTAATCAGTGTAATGGCGCAGACCTGACACTGTGTGTAGGTTACTGTGTACAATCCTGCTGACAGATAACCCCTTAACGACCACTGATATGCCTTTTAACAGTGGCGGGTACTTAAAGGAAACCTGTCACCAGTTTTTTGGCCTATGAACTAAAAATATCATCTAAGGGAGTGTGAGCTATACATTCCCCAACTACTTGTGAAACCCCCTGACTCCCCATGAATCCCCCATAAAACCTTATATTTTTCTCCTGAGCTGTATGTAAATATCCTCAGTCCGGTCTGATGGGCATTGGTTCTGGTCCCTCTCTCCACCTCAAATCTTCTGTGAAAAGCATTGTTCGTGTACAGGGCCTGTATGTGCACATTCAAATTGCCTCCTGTGTGTGCACAGTATGCTTTGCCCAACTGTGGGCAAAGCCGAAAAGCATTAGTGCGTATTCGCCGGAAGTACTATGCCCCGGAAGTATTTTGCTGTATACCGGAACATAGTTCACTGGTGCATGCACTCTAATGCTTTTCGGCTTTGCCACAATGCTATTCACAGGACAGAATGCATACAATATGCCGATTTGGGGTGGAGAGAGGGACCAGAACCATCGGCCATCGGTCCATCAAAGTCTGCATTCCAAAACGCGCTCCTTCCCTTCCGAGCTCTGTCATGCGCCCAAGTAGTAGTTCCCCCCATATATGGGGTATCAGCGTATTCAGGACAAATTGCACAACAACATTTATAGTCCAATTTCTCCTGATAACCTTGTGAAAATAAAAAATAGCGGGCTGAAAATCCTTTTTGAGGAAAAAAAATAATGTTGTATTTTCACGGCTCCGTGTTATAAACTTCTGT
Organism: Dendrobates tinctorius; assembly: GCF_039654945.1. NCBI lineage: Eukaryota > Metazoa > Chordata > Amphibia > Anura > Dendrobatidae > Dendrobates > Dendrobates tinctorius. The sequence goes on along the minus strand of NW_027361712.1, from coordinate 12,122,025 downwards.
GAAGCACTTTGGGGTTCAAAGTGCTCACCACACAACTAGATAAGTTCCTTAAGGGGTCTAGTTTCCAAAATGGTGTCACTTGTAGGGGGGTTTCCACTGTTTGGGCACATCAGGGGCTCTCTGAACACGACATGGCGTCCGTTCTCAATTCCAGCCAATTCTGCATTGAAAAAGTCAAATGGCGCTCCTTCCCTTCTGAACTCTGCTGTGTGCCCAAACAATGGTTTACCCCCACATATGGGGTATCGGTGTACTCAGGACAAATTGCACAACAACTTTAAGGTTCTCCTGTTACCCTTGTGAAAATAAAAATTTGGGGGCAAAAAGATCATTTTTGTGGAAAAAATATGATTTTTTTATTTTCACAGCTCTACGTTATAATTTAAACTTCTGTGAAGCACTTGGAGGTCCAAAGTGCTCACCACTCTTCTAGATAAGTTCCTTAAGGGGTTTAGTTTCCAAAATGGTGTCACTTGTGGGGGGTTTCCACTGTTTAGGCACATCAGCGGCTCTCCAAATGCGATATGGCGTCCTACAGTATATCAATTCCAGCCAATTCTACATTGAAAACGTCAAATGGCACTCCTTCCGTTCCAAGCCCTTCTGTGCGCCCAAACAGTGGTTTACCCCCACATATGGGGTATCGGCGTATTCAGGAGAAATTACATAACAAATTTTGTGGTTCATTTTCACTTGTGAAAATAAAAAAATTGGTTCTGAAGTAAAATGTTTGTAAAAAAAGTTAAATGTTGTTTTTATCTTTCCACATTGCTTCAGTTCCTGTGAAACACTTAAAGAGTTAATAAATTTTTGAATGTGGTTTTGAGCACCTTGAGGGGGGTAGTTTTTAGAATGATGTTACTTTGAGTATTTTCTGTCATATTGACCCCTCAAAGTGACTGCAAATGTGATGTGGTCCCTAAAAAAAACGGTTTTGTAAATTATGTTGTAAAAATGAGAAATCGCTGGTCAACTTTTAACCCTTATAAGTTCCTGAAGTGCTGATGTAAAGTAGACATGTGTGAAATGTTAGACAATAAAACAATTGGTTATACACACTGGCGCTCTACCTAGAAAAAAACTACTGCGATAGCTGCAAGTGAAAGACAGGCACTGTGCACGTCCTGTTAAATGAATTACAAACTAAAATATAGAACAAACTTCACTGCGCTTATCCTCAAGAAGCCTGGAATGAATAAAGGCCAAAAAATAGTTAAAACATAGTTGAGGATTGACCCTTCACTGATATTGCACACTGTTGCTGCTAAATAGCAGTAGATTGAGTGACAAGCTATGATTTGACTGCACAAGTTCTATGCGCATTAGACTCTCACCGTTGTCAGTAGACAGCGGTGAGTTTAGACACTTACTTGTGATAAAGTAGAGCCAAGTTGTTGAGTTTCGCTATTGAGCGATGAAACAACATGTAGCATGTAGCAGTGCGCTCTTAGTGCGCCGTGGATTGTTGAGATCTGGCTGACAAGCGGGGATGGAGAGCGGGGAGCTTTAGAGAGGCAGAGGCTGACGGCGGGCTCCGGCCGAAGCACCTTGATGAAGAGGGACCGCGTCCCTCGAAACGTGTCGTTCAGACGGACCCTCAGCACTACCCGTCCAGCCCAGCAGCGTTCTGCTCTCTGCTGTGTGTCGGCGGCAGTGCTTCGGCCGGAGCCCGCCGTCAGCCTCTGCCTCTCTAAAGCTCCCCGCACTCCATCATAGCTTGTCACTCAATCTACCGCTATTTAGCAGCAACAGTGTGCAATATCAGTGAAGGGTCAATCCTCAACTATGTTTTAACTATTTTTTGGCCTTTATTCATTCCAGGCTTCTTGAGGATGTGTGCCCACGATGCGATTTTTAAGCGTTTTTGCCGCGATTTTCGGAGTGAAAACGCTGCGAAAACGTTTAAAAATTGTGTACAGAACACACCCCATGCATTCCTATGGCATTCCGCACATGCTGTGCTAATGCTGCGCTTTTTTCCGCGGCGGAATCGCACCGCGGAAAAAATCGCAGCATGATCATTCTTTTGTGCGGAATCGCAAAGAATTGCCGCGATTCCGCACCCATAGGAATGCATGACAATCGCTTACTTCCCGCATGTGGCTATGCCCACCATGCGGGAAGTTAAGCGTCTCATGTGCGGTTGGTACCCACGGTGTGGAGGAGAGGAGACTGTCCTCCAGGCCCTGGGTACCATACCCCTGTAAAAAAAAGAATAAAAACTAAAAAATGGGGGTTTATTTACCTTCCGACGGCCCACACTGCATTCCCGGCCTAAGCGTTCCCAGTAATGCCTTGCGGCAAGGTCCTGTGATGACGTAGTCTCGCGTGACTCTAGCGGTCTCGCGAGATCGCTATAGTAACGCGAGACCAACGTCATCACAAGTCTCGCAAGGCATTACTGGGAACACTGAGGCCCGGGATGGCAGCGCGGGACGTTGGAAGGTAAATATACCCCAATTTTTTTTTTTTTTATAATTTTTAACATTTTATCTTTTACTATTGATGCCGCATAGGCGGCCTCAATAGTAAAAAGCTGCTCACACTTGTCAAACACTATGTTTGACGAGTGTGACCAACCTGTCAATCACTTTCCAAGCGATGCTTCAAATCGCTTGGAAAGTGCTTGAGAAAATCACGGCAAAATCGCGAACAGAATCGCGGTGAAATCACGGTGAAATCGCGCAGAAAAAAACGTGTGATTTATGGGAAGGAGTCCGTTTTCAGTGTGCGTTTTAACACGCAACGTGGGCACATAGCCTGAGGATAAGCGCAGTGAAGTTTGTTCTATATTTTAATGTGTGAAATGTTATTTTGTGTGACATATCTCTCTGATTTAAGGGCATAAAAATAAAAAGTTTGAAAATTGCAAAATTTTAAAAATTTTCGCCATATTTCCATTTTTTTCATAAATAAACGCAAGCCGTATTGAATAAATTTTACCACTAACATGAAGTAAAATATGTCACAAAAAAATAATCTCAGAATCAGCGGGATCCGTTAAAGCGTTCCAGAGTTATAACCTCAAAGTGACAGTGGTCAGAATTCTAAAAATTGGCCCAGTAAATAAGCTGCAAATTGGCTCCGTCACTAAGGGATTAAACGTGTTAGGCATCGGTGTTATGAATGAGTCACCGAGGAGGAAAAAACAAAAAGCAAGCTAAGCCCAGAAAACCGGAGAGGTTGGTAACTAGCGGATTGCAGACCCCTGATCCTATCCACAACAACTAGCAGTAGCCATGGAGCGTGCCTACGGTGGTCCAAGATGCCTCATCACGGCCGGAGAACTAAATAAGCGTAAAGAAAGAAAGGGAAAATCTAAACTGCCCCAGAGCAGAGCCTAAAGCAATAGACAGCCCCCAACATGTATTGTCAGTGAAACAAGATGAAAACACAGACACAGGTAGAAAGATAGGCTGAGCAAACGATGGGGCCCTCGCTAACTAGAAAGGACAGGAAAGAAAAGCTGCTGTCTGCAATCACGCAAAAAACCCTGCCAAAAAGAATGTCCAACACGTCTGATAGAAAAAGGCCCTGAAGTCGCTAGACTTCAAATCACTACATCAGCACTCAGGTATATTCTGAAGACAGAGCAAAAGAGATCAACTGATCAGAGACAAAATGGGGATTCAGCCCAGTCCCAGCCAGGGCTGGCTGAACACAAAAACTAAGTAAACCAGACAAAAACTCATATGAACAATAGCAGAGAAAACTTAGCTTTAGGAAGGCAGGAACCAAACTGGAAACCAGGAGCCACAGTCAGGAAAAATCGCCAGCAAGAAACTAGGGAGTCGGCTGCCTTAAATCCAAACAGAAACTACTGATGTCCAATCGCAGTCCTCTTCCTCAGGTGGCCGGTCTCTGTCATTTAGATCAGCTTCATTACCTCCCTTCACCAACAGAGGGAGTCCAGATAGAGAACTCACTACTCCTCTGTCAGCACAGCCAGCTCCATAACCCTCACCAGAAGCCAGTGGCAAACCCGAAAATGAGCTCACAACACATCGGGTTCTGGGCGCTGCACAGCGGGAATCCCAAGCATTGCCACCTTCGGTCTCCCATTCCTCTCCAGCCACAGTGGAGTCTGCTCAGCAGAATTCACGATCCCGGCGTTCAGCCCACACCAGCATTGTGGGTTCAGTTGCTACTGCCACTTCTGGTTCAGTTATGGCAATGCAGCCTGGCCAGCAGCAAAAGACTCCAGAGGCTAAGTCCTTCCTTCGGCCCACTGAGCATGCTCATGAGACGATCTCCCATTGGGGATCGGGAGTCACATGCTCAGGTCCTTCTCCTGTTCTGATTGGTCCATCTGGAGCATCAGGAAGGTCCCAGAAGCACACGGCTATAAAAGGTCAGCTTGGCCGCTCGACCATGCGCTAGTATAGACTCTAGTTGCTATATGTGTGGATGATGACAGATGCATGTACCTGGTGAATGACTCATTAAAATTCCCCTCCCTTTGTTATTACTTATGTGGATAGGGAATTAGTTGCAGAGTCAGCGTCAGCCAGTGGCTAGCCATAGGCCACAAGTGCTCGTCACTTTCCAGCACTAGCGTCCTATGTTGTCCCCTGCCATAGGGCACCATCGTACCACGGCAGGCACTGTCGCTTTGCGGCAGTCGGTTTCTGTTAGCGGCGTTCGCAGCTGCAATGCCACACGCTCGGTAGGTCTAGAGGGACGCTGGTCCTATGTCCTGGGGCCAGAGTCCTTTGACCATTTACCGAGCGGTCTTCTCCCCGAGCACTGTGAGTGTGAACAGGCTCGGCATTTTTTGTGTTGTTTTGCTTTGATTTTCCTGAAAGAGCCCCATTTTAAAAATCTGCCATATGTCACTTCCTGGGAAAGTAATCTTAGAATGCTTTTTCCAATTCTAGCAATTCTGAGTAAGCTGTTTCATAACTCGTAGTACTTCATGGTAATGGTAAATTTAGGTCAATAACATTTTAATAAATTTATGAAAATTTATGAAAATATTGGAATTTGGCAAAAAAAAATTGACAAATTTGATATTTTATAATTTTATAAAGTTTATGCCATTATACAGTAAAACAGAATCAAATCACACAAAAATGTTAACAAATAATCATAAATTATTTTTTCTTTTATGATTTTAGAAGGGTTAAAAGTTTGCCAACAATTCTTTCAACATGATTTACAAAATCTATTTTTTTTACAAACCTATTTAATGTTGAAGAGGCTTTTGTGGGGCCTGTATGTCAGATAACCATGGTAGCCCTTTTAAACAGCAAATCCAAAAGTATTCAAAACCACACTCAGGAAGTTTGTTAACCCTTAAAGTGCTTCACAGGATTTGCAAAGTGAAATGAAGAAATAAAAAATGACTTTCTGTCAACAAAAATGTTGCTTTACCCTTTTGCGCCTGTTTTTGTCTTTGTGATCGAGCCAATTTTATCAATTTTGACCACTGTCACTAGAGTTGAGCGACTTTTGGTTTTTTAGGGTCGCGTTTCGTTTTGTGAAACCCGACTTTTCCAAAAGTCGGGTTGAGCAAGATCGTCCGATTATAGGGAAAAGTCGGGGTCGTCCCGAAACACGAAACCCGATGTAAGTCAATGGGGAATAAAAGTCGGCAGTGAGAGGAGGACAGGAAACACACCTACAGTGCCCATTTGAATGCCAAAAGCATCAATTCTTCTTACTTAAGCTTGTCAACCTTAATTAACTTCATAATACAAGTTACGCACTGAAAAATGGGGGTTATTTGGCTAAAGTTGTGGGGGGGGAGGGCTGGCTGCAGGTTTTCATGTGCCCTGGGCGAAAGAGCGCCCCTTTAACACATACCACAACTCATCATGCTCCGATACGGCAGAGAAATAGCGGTATAGTACAATGAAAAATACCTCACTTTTTACATCTCATGACGAGGCCCATCTATTTCTCCATACAGAATCATTGGTCCCATATAATGTTTGAAACAGTATATGATGAGCTCCACATAATGCTACAGTATATGTTGGTCCCCATGGATGAAGCTCCACTGTCTTATGGGTCCAAATAATGCTCCAAACATAATGGGCCCCATTTCTAATGCTCTAGTGTATAATGGGCCCTGTAAATGCTGCTCCAGTGTCTGATGTCCACCTTTGGAATGTTCCAGTGTATGGTGGGCCCCATCTATCATTCTCCAGAGTATAGTGCTCCCCAAAAATTGCTGTCCCAACATTGAAAACAATCAAATAAGTCTCCTCGCTAGGGAATCCCTGTACTTGTCTGGACTCCTCGTCGTCCCCATCTTCCATCTCACTGCACAGTATTTCAACTTTGCAAGTGCTGTGATCCTGGGCAAGCAGGGGGGCCCACTCGTTGGCGACGGCACTGGCACAGGGCCCCTGATAGTACGGTGGTGTGTCTGATGGCGGGTGGGCCGAACCTGCACTTTCATCTGCAGCTTCCTCTTTGTCACCATGTAAGATGGAACTGTATATGGGAAGGGTAACCTGAGTTTCATCAGGGTCAGATTCAGGTCGTGTAGCGTGCGAGGGGAATGTAGTGGTCTGGGTCAATGTACCAGCAGATTCATCGAGCAGTGGCTGGGCATCAGTGCACTTGTGTCGCCCCCAGGAGTACGGTCGCCACAGTGGCATTACCTTCTTCCTAGGGAGTGTGATGTCATGCTTGGGAGCAACGAAGGATCTCTCTAGCAGGTTAACTGATTGGGCGGCGTTATTCCCACGAGTCATGACCCTCCAAACAGCGTTCATGAAGGCAAAGTGTTTGTTTTACGTGGGCAGTATGGTTGCAAAGCTGAACCTTAAAGGAATGTCCAGAAGGGCACCACCAGGAGTGGAGCCTACGGTTAAACTCGACTCCACCTGGGAAACCTCAACCATGCCAGCTACAGAACAGATGCACACATTGCAAGCTTAATTCCGTTAATGAACGAGACTCCGTCATGCCCTGCGGTCCGAGTCCGGCTTACTAGAGGGACACGTGAGGCTCTGGCACATGAGATTGGCCAATAACTGGTGTGTCATGCCCTTACATGTCCGTGGCTGCATGTGCGCTACACTGAAAAGGCCAGCGTTTGTCGCTTACAGGTGCAGATAACCCGCTGAACAACGTTAGTGATGGGGATCACTGATTACAATTTTTACCCGCGAACAATGATTTCCCAGTAAGTGCAGGTCAACCGCAGTTCCGGAATAAGGCCTAACCGTCATTCCTGAAAAAATGAAAAACTTACGTGTGCAAACCACAGGTGCTGTAGCTTGCTTAACAGCTCGCCAGCCGTTCTCACGCCCAGTATGGATTACACGTGATTGCACAAAGGTGAGAAAGGGTACCACATCCCCAGATAACATGTATGGATAGCGTACACATTCAAAATATATGTCTCAGGAGGCAGGCTCACACGGTGTTAGGCCCAGTATGGATTGCACGTGATTGCACAAAGGTTAGAAAGGGTACCGTTTCCCCGGATAACATGTATGGATAGCGTACACATTCAAAATATATGTCTTAGGAGGCAGGCTCAGACGGTGTTAGGCCCAGTATGGATTGCACGTGATGGCACAAAGGTTAGAAAGGGTACCGTTTCCCCGGATAACATGTATGGATAGCGTACACATTCAAAATATATGTCTATACATCAGGAGGCAGGCTCAGACGGTGTTAGGCCCAGTATGGATTGCACAAAGGTTAGAAAGGGTACCGTATCCCCAGATAACATGTATGGATAGCGTACACATTCAAAATATATGTCTCAGGAGGCAGGCTCAGACGGTGTTAGGCCCAGTATGGATTGCACGTGATTGCACAAAGGTTAGAAAGGGTACCGTTTCCCCATATAACATGTATGGATAGCGTACACATTCAAAATATATGTCTCAGGAGGCAGGCTCAGACGGTGTTAGGCCCAGTATGGATTGCACGTGATTGCACAAAGGTTAGAAAGGGTACCGTTTCCCCGGATAACATGTATGGATAGTGTACACATTCAAAATATATGTCTCAGGAGGCAGGCTCAGACGGTGTTAGGCCCAGTATGGATTGCACAAAGGTTAGAAAGGGTACCGTTTCCCCGGATAACATGTATGGATAGCGTACACATTCAAAATATATGTCTCAGGAGGCAGGCTCAGACGGTGTTAGGCCCAGTATGGATTGCACGTGATTGCACAAAGGTTAGAAAGGGTACCGTTTCCCCGGATAACATGTATGGATAGCGTACACATTCAAAATATATGTCTCAGGAGGCAGGCTCAGACGGTGTTAGGCCCAGTATGGATTGCACGTGATTGCACAAAGGTTAGAAAGGGTACCGTTTCCCCGGATAACATGTATGGATAGCGTACACATTCAAAATATATGTCTATACATCAGGAGGCAGGCTCAGACGGTGTTAGGCCCAGTATGGATTGCACGTGATTGCACAAAGGTTAGAAAGGGTACCGTATCCCCAGATAACATGTATGGATAGCGTACACATTCAATATATATGTCTCAGGAGGCAGGCTCAGACGGTGTTAGGCCCAGTATGGATTGCACGTGATTGCACAAAGGTTAGAAAGGGTACCGTAACCCCGAATAACATGTATGGATAGCGTACACATTCAAAATATATGTCTATACATCAGGAGGCAGGCTCAGACGGTGTTAGGCCCAGTATGGATTGCACGTGATTGCACAACGGTTAGAAAGGGTACCGTATCCCCAGATAACATGTATGGATAGCGTACACATTCAAAATATATGTCTCAGGAGGCAGGCTCAGACGGTGTTAGGCCCAGTATGGATTGCACGTGATTGCACAAAGGTTAGAAAGGGTACCGTTTCCCCGGATAACATGTATGGATAGCGTACACATTCAAAATATATGTCTATACATCAGGAGGCAGGCTCAGACGGTGTTAGGCCCAGTATGGATTGCACGTGATTGCACAAAGGTTAGAAAGGGTACCGTTTCCCCGGATAACATGTATGGATAGCGTAAACATTCAAAATATATGTCTATACATCAGGAGGCAGGCTCAGACGGTGTTAGGCCCAGTATGGATTGCACGTGATTGCACAAAGGTTAGAAAGGGTACCGTTTCCCCGGATAACATGTATGGATAGCGTACACATTCAAAATATATGTCTATACATCAGGAGGCAGGCTCAGACGGTGTCAGGCACAGTATGGATTTGACGGCCCAGATTACACAGCGGAGGAGCAGGGAGAGGTAAAGATTGCAAATGTTGCGGCCCTGCCCAAGCAAGGGGGGCCCACTCTTGGGCGACGGTACTGGCACTGGGCCCCTCATAGTACAGCGGTGTGTCTGACGGCGGGTGTGCACCACCACCATCAGAGACACTTGATTGCACTATGAGGGACCCTGTGCCAGTGCCCGTGCCCAAGAGTCGGCCTACCCACCTGTCCAGGGCAACGGCACTCGCACAGTGTCGTGCGCTAGGTGGTGACCCCGGCCATGGGGGGGGAGGCAGCACAGTTAGGGAGTTTTAGAAAGTGGCATATGTTGATGTTGGACATTCAGCTGATGCAAAAGGCGAAATAGGTGAAGTCCCAGGAAGAGGTGGACCAAAGCAAGCCATTTTTCTGTCACCCTATGTGTCATCAGGGGAAGGTGGGACAAAATCCTTGGAAACCCATGCATGGTTCATTTTAATGAAGGTTAGATCATCCACATTTTGGGTTGACAGACGGGTCCTTTTTTCTGTCAGGATTGATCCAGCTGCACTGAAGACTCTTTCCGATAGCACACTTGCAGCTGGGCAAGCGAGCTCCTGTAAGGCATATTGGGCCAATTCAGGCCAGGTGTCCAGTTTAGCGGCCCAATAGTCAAAGGGGAATGACCTGTGTGGGAGAACATCGATATGGGAGGAAAAGTAGTTTGTAACCATAGTTGACAACTGCTGTCTCCTGTCACTTTCCATCGATGCAGTATTACCAGTTGTGTGAGCGGTATTTGAAAAATCAGTCCACAACATTGTCATGAAACCCCTGTCTCCAACGCCACTTCTGCTGTGTGCACCACGAACACCTCTGCCAAGCTGCCCCCGGCCCGTACGGCTCGTGTGAGAACCATCACCGCTGCTGTGTGCTGGGAATGCCTCAAGCAACCGATTTACCAGAGTTGCTTGTTTATTAGCCAATATTAGGTCAAGGTTCTCCTGTGGCATGATGTTTTGTAATTTGCCTTTATAGCGTGGATCCAGGATGCTGGCCAACCAGTAGTCGTCATCGTTCATCATTTTGGCAATGCGGGGGTCCCTTTTTAGGATCTGCAAGGCATAATCTGACATGTGGGCCAATGTTCCCGGTGTTAATGATGCACTGCGAGTGCTGGGTGGAGGAGCACTTTCTGGCAAATCCACATCCCTCCAGTCACGCACAAACCCTGTACCAGACCTTGCCACGCCAACATTTTCACTTGCCCCACGAGATGCATCCTCCTCCCCTAAGTAATCATCCCCATCCTCCTCCTCCTCCTCTTCTTCCTCCACCTCGTCCAGGAGAGGTCCCTGAGCAGACAATGGCTGAATGTCATCAAGGATTCCCTCCTCCTCTTCCTCCTCATCAACATTAGCTGCAGACGCCTGCTCCTTAAGGTGCATCAAAGTTTGCATGAGCAGACGCATAAGTGGGATGCTCATGCTTAGGATGGCGTCGTCTGCGCTTACCAGCCGTGTGCATTCCTCAAAACACTGAAGGACTTTACAGAGGTCTTTCAGCTTCGACCACTGCACACCTGTCAACTCCATGTCTGCTCTCAAAGTGCCTGGCCGTGTATCCTCCCACAAATGCATTATGGCCTGCCTCTGCTCGCACAGCCGCTCCACCATGTGCAGGGTGGAGTTCCACCTTGTTGCAATGTCGATAATGAGGCGGTGGTTGGGAAGGTGGAGCAATCGCTGCAGCTTCTGCATACGAACGGAGTGTACAGGCGACCGGCGGATGTGCGCGCACAGTCTTCGCACCTTCTGGAGCAGGGCTGTTAACTCCGGATAATTTTTGAGGAAGCACTGCACCACCAGGTTCAAGGTGTGAGCCAAGCAAGGTATGTGGCTGAGTTTTGAAAGGGCTATGGCTGCCACAAAATTACGGCCGTTATCATTAACTACCTTGCCTGCCTCAAGATGTACACTGCCCAGCCAAGACTCAGTTTGTCGCTTCAAGAACTCGGCCAGCATCTCGGCGGTGTGTCTGTTGCCCAAACACATCATCTGCAACACAGCCTGCTATCGCTTTCCACTAGCTGCTCGATAGGGGGACACATCGTGTGCAACAGTGGCAGCTGCAGATGGAGTGCTCGTACGACTGCGCTCTGTGGACGAGCTTTCGCTTCTGGAGGAGGAGGAGGAGGGTCGAACGCCTACATCCAACTGTTTCCTATACCGTGGGCTAGGCAGCACTGTCCCACCACCGCTGTCCCCTGTGGACCCTGCATCCACCACATTAACCCAGTGCGCAGTGATGGACACGTAATGGCCCTGGCCATGCCGACTGGACCATGCCGACTGGACCATGCATCAGTTGTGAGGTGCACCTTTCCGCTCACTGACTGCTTGAGTGCATGGACAATGCGGTCTTTCACATGATGGTGGAGGGCTGGGATGGCTTTGCGAGAGAAGAAGTGGCGACTGGGTAGGTCATAGCGTGGTACTGCATAGGCCATGAGTTCGCGGAAAGCTGCGCTTTCCACCAACCGATAGGGCATCATCTCAAACGAGATTAGTTTGGCAATGTGGGCGTTCAAACCCAGTGTACGCGGATGAGAGACTGAGTACTTTCTTGACCTACTCATAGTGTCTGGGAGGATGAGCTGGACTTGAGAGCTGCATATGGTGGAAGTAGCGGTGGACAGGGCGGACTGAGAGAGGGTTGATGATGGTGATGGAGTTGGTGTTCTTTCTGATGGCCTAGAATCAGTCTTTCGTTGATATAACAGTGGGATTCCCTGACTGCAGTGGCCTTGCAACGACACCTCAACATTTGCTGCTGTGCTAACTGGTGGGCTTACAGTGGGGGAAACAATGTAGCGTTGCTGACTACCTTCGTTGTGATCAGTTGTATATGTGGCACTTGAGGTTTGGTGTTGTGTCCACGCCTGCAAGTGCATGCTGGTTAAATGTCTAAGCATGCAACTGGTATTCAAATTTTTCAGATTTTTCCCTCGGCTAAAGGTCTTTGCGCACTTCTTACAGATAACCTTGGCCTGATCATCAGGATTTTGTTCAAAAAAGTGCCACACTGCACTCTTCCTACTTTGGCAGACATTTTGCGGCCTAGCACGCTGTGATCTTTTGACCCTCTGGACAAGCTGTCCAGCAACTCTTTTGATGTTTGGAACCTGTCTTTGGAGTGCTCCGGGCCTGCCAGATAACAGCTGTTGCGATGTCGATGTCTGCTGTGGATGCTCCTCATCTGAGCTATTGGAAGCAGCACCCTCTTCCCCCAATGGATGCCAATCTGGGTCAACAATTGGGTCATCCATCACCTCCTCTTCTATGTCATGTGCACCTTCCTCTGTGTCACCGTGTATGGTGGTATAGTGTGCGGGAAGGGGCACCTGAGTCTCATCAGGGTCAGAATCTGGCTCTGTACACTGCGAGGACAATGCAGTGCTCTGAGTGAATGTACCAGCAGAATCATCCATCAGCGGCTGTGCATCAGTGCACTCCATGTCAGATTCATCTTGGCCTGGGTAATTCACCATTTCACTTGATAATCCAGGCATGGTATGTGAAAACAGCTCCATGGAGTAATCAGTAGTATGGCCTGCGTCATCCTTCAATCTTGGTTGGGGTGAAGGACACAAGGAAAGGTGTGGTTCATGAACATGAGCCTCCAATGACGACTCAGTGCTTTTACTTTTTACAACTGAAGAAGAGGAGGCGATAGAGCTGGAGGCTGAGTCAGCAATGTAAGACAAAACTTTTTCCTGATGCTCTGGCTTTAAAAGCGGTTTGCCAACTCCTAGAAAACTAAGCATTCGAGGCCTTATGTAGCCAGACGATGACGCAGGCTCAACACCTCCTGCATTCGGTCCTATTTTGCTCTTGCCACTACCATCAGATCCACCACCAACACCATCATTACCAGCTGCCAACCCCCGCCCAATTCCACGGCCTCTTCGACCAGCCTTCCTCATTTTTTGTAGAAATGTAGACAAAATCCAACAAACTATATAGTAATGTAAAACAAGGTACAAGGTGTCTATAGGACAGGGGAGATTTAGAATTTCTGCAGACACTTGTGGACACTGGACACTTTTGGATTGTGTGAGGCCCACTGATATCTGAGCGCTTTGTGACAGGCTCGATGGCACAGCTGTGACCAAAGTGACTAGAGGATAAGGGAGATTTTGAATCTCTGCACACACTTTTGGACACTGGACACTTTTGGATTGTGTTAGGCCCACTGATATCTGAGCGCTATGTGACAGGCTCGATGGCACAGCTGTGACCAAAGTGACTAGAGGATAAGGGAGATTTTGAATCTCTGCACACACTTTTGGACACTGGACACTTTTGGATTGTGTGAGGCCCAATGAATATCTGAGCGCTATGTGACAGGCTCGATGGCACAGCTGCTGTGACCAGTGACTAGAGGATAAGGGAGATTTTGAATCTCTGCACACACTTTTGGACACTGGACACTTTTGGATTGTGTGAGGCCCACTGATATCTGAGCGCTATGTCACAGGCTCAATGGCACAGCTGTGACCAAAGTGACTAGAGGATAAGGGAGATTTTGAATCTCTGCACACACTTTTGGACACTGGACACTTTTGGATTGTGTGAGGCCCAATGAATATCTGAGCGCTATGTGACAGGCTCGATGGCACAGCTGTGACCAAAGTGACTAGAGGATAAGGGAGATTTTGAATCTCTGCACACACTTTTGGACACTGGACACTTTTGGATTGTGTGAGGCCCAATGAATATCTGAGCGCTATGTGACAGGCTCGATGGCACAGCTGTGACCAAAGTGACTAGAGGATAAGGGAGATTTTGAATCTCTGCACACACTTTTGGACACTGGACACTTTTGGATTGTGTGAGGCCCAATGAATATCTGAGCGCTATGTGACAGGCTCGATGGCACAGCTGTGACCAAAGTGACTAGAGGATAAGGGAGATTTTGAATCTCTGCACACACTTTTGGACACTGGACACTTTTGGATTGTGTGAGGCCCACTGATATCTGAGCGCTATGTGACAGGCTCGATGGCACAGCTGTGACCAAAGTGACTAGAGGATAAGGGAGATTTTGAATCTCTGCACACACTTTTGGACACTGGACACTTTTGGATTGTGTGAGGCCCAATGAATATCTGAGCGCTATGTGACAGGCTCGATGGCACAGCTGCTGTGACCAAAGTGACTAGAGGATAAGGGAGATTTTGAATCTCTGCACACACTTTTGGACACTGGACACTTTTGAATTGTGTGAGGCCCACTGATATCTGAGCGCTATGTCACAGGCTCGATGGCACAGCTGTGACCAAAGTGACTAGAGGATAAGGGAGATTTTGAATCTCTGCACACACTTTTGGACACTGGACACTTTTGGATTGTGTGAGGCCCAATGAATATCTGAGCGCTATGTGACAGGCTCGATGGCACAGCTGTGACCAAAGTGACTAGAGGATAAGGGAGATTTTGAATCTCTGCACACACTTTTGGACACTGGACACTTTTGGATTGTGTGAGGCCCAATGAATATCTGAGCGCTATGTGACAGGCTCGATGGCACAGCTGTGACCAAAGTGACTAGAGGATAAGGGAGATTTTGAATCTCTGCACACACTTTTGGACACTGGACACTTTTGGATTGTGTGAGGCCCAATGAATATCTGAGCGCTATGTGACAGGCTCGATGGCACAGCTGTGACAAAAGTGACTAGAGGATAAGGGAGATTGGATTGCTTTTAAAAAAGCAGTTTGCGGAGCAGTGGGTAAACAGCAATGCCAGCCTGTCAGGAAGCCTTAAAAGGCAGCCCAACAACCAACACCACTGATACACCACAATATAGCCTCCCCTTGCACTGCACACACAGTGACTGGTATGTTGTGCAGGCCAAATTGCTAGCAGCAGAAGCAGGTTTTTTTTCTTCTCAGCAGGACAAAAAAAAAAATTTGGGATTGCTTTTAAAAAAGCAGTTTGCGGAGCAGTGGGTAAACAGCAATGCAGGAATGTCAGGAAGCCTTAGAAGGCAGCCCAACAACCAACACCACTGATACACCACTATATAGCCTCCCCTTGCACTGCACACACAGTGACTGGTGTGTTGTGCAGGCCAAATCGCTAGCAGCAGAAGCAGTTTTTTTGTCTTCTTCCCTGCCTAACGCTCTCCCTACAGAATCAGCAGCTACCTCTCCCTATACTGAGATCGGCAGAAGTAAGATGAAGGTCG
Organism: Dendrobates tinctorius; assembly: GCF_039654945.1. Lineage (NCBI taxonomy): Eukaryota > Metazoa > Chordata > Amphibia > Anura > Dendrobatidae > Dendrobates > Dendrobates tinctorius. Next base: position 12,106,639 of record NW_027361712.1, on the reverse strand, counting down.
GCGTGCACGCCCTTTTATACCCCCTGTGACGCCCACCAAAGCAAGCCAATCACTTGCATGCCCTTCTGAAAGCTGGTGGTGACCCCTGCCTATGTCATCACGTTGCCCTCAGTGTCCGTGGATCCTGATTGGCTGAAAAAGAGCGCAAAACAAACTTTTGAAACGCCACTTTGGCGCGTAAGTCGCCGACCTCGTGGCCGACCTCATCCTAGGGTCGGGTTTCGTTTCATGAAACCCAACTTTGACAAAAGTCGGCGACTTTTGAAATTTTTCGACCCGTTTCGCTCAACTCTAACTGTCACTGTATGAGATAATAACTCTGGAGCGCTTCAATGTATCCCGCTGATTCTGAGACTGTTTTTTGTGACATTTTGTACTTCATGATAGTGTTAAAATTTGTTTTCTAAAACTTGTTCGATACAACTCGCATTTATTTCTGAAAATATCAGAGATTTGTCAAAAAATTCGAAAATTTTGCAATTTTTAAACTTTTACTCTTTATTCCATATAACCAGAGAGTTATGTCACACAAAATAGCTCATAAATACCATTTACCACATGTCTACTTTACATCAGTACAATTTTTCAAAACATATTTTTTGTTACAAAGTTAGAAGAGTTAAAAGCTTATCAGCAATTTCTCCATAAAATTAACAAAACCATTTTTTTTAATGACCACCTCCCATTCAAAGTGACTTTGAGGGGCCTGTATAACAATAAATATCCAAAAGTTACACCATTCTGAAAACTGCACTCCTCAAGGTGCTCAAAACCACTTTAAAGAAATGTATTAACACTTCAGGTGCTTCACAGGAATTAATGGAATGTGGAAGGAAGAAATGAAGATTTAAGTATTTCCCACAAAAATATTAGCGCCAAATATTTAATTTTCACAAGAGGAGAAAATGCACCATAAAATTTGTTGTGCGATTTCTCCTGAGTACGCCATTAACCCACATGTTGTGGAAAACTACTGTTTGGGCGCACAGCAGGGCTCAGAAGAAAAGGAGAACATTTGAGTTTTGAAATGCGAAATTAGCTGGAATCGTTAGTGGATGCCATGTCGTGTTTGGAGGGCCCCTGATGTGCCTAAACAGTGGAAATCTCCCGCAAATTACCCCATTTTGGAAACTAGACCCCTCATGGACTTTATCTAGAAGTGTGGTGAGTACCTTGAACCCTCAGGGGCTTCATAAAGTTTTATATTGTTGTGAAAATTAAAAAACACATTTTTTCAACAAAAATTTTATTTTAGCTTCAAATTTTTTATTTTCACAAGGGTAGCAAGAAAAAATGATCTTCAAAATTTGTTGCGCAATTTCTTTGAAGTATGCTGATACAACATATGAGGAGGAAAACTACAGTTTGAGCGCACAGCAGGACTCAGAAGGGAAGGAGCACCATTTGACTTTTGGAATACAAAATTCGTTGGAATCAATAGTGGACACCATGTCGCATTTGGTGATCCCTTGAGGTGCCTAAACAATGTAAAAACCCCCAAAGCGAAGGAGCTCCTTATTACAGTGCAGATTTTGCTGCACTGGATTGAGGGGCCATGTCACATTGGCAGGGCCCCTGGGATTCCAGAATAGCGAGAACCCCCATAAGTGACCCCATTTTGCAAGCTATACATCTCAATGAATTCATCTAGGGGTGCAGTGATCATATTGACACCATAGGTGGGTCATAGAATTTTATACCATTGGGCAAGGAAGAAAAAATAATTAAGTTTTAATCACAAAAAATTGTTTTAGCCCTAAATTTTACATTTTCACAAGGTGAAATAGGTAAAAATGGTGCCAAAATGTATCACACAATTTCTGCTGAACGTGGCAATACACCTTCTGCTGTACAGTACTGCTAGCCACACAGCGAGACTCGGGAGGGACTGAGTGCTATGTGAACAAATTTTTATAGAATAGTTTCCAGACTCCATATATAGAGCCCTTAAATGCTAGAAGAGCACAATCCCCCTCAAGTAACCTCATTTTAGAAATTACACCCCTTTGGGAATTTATCTACAGTTGTAGTGGCGATTTTGACTCCGGTATTTTCCAGAAACAAGCAACAATGGATGTTGCTGAGTAAAAATTGCAAACTGCCGTTGCAGTGACCAGTATGTTGCAGTGATCGTTATGTTATGCGCAGCTTATGCTTCTGGAAACATGCCGCTGCAAATTAGGCAGGTTTTCATCGCTACAGAAATGTCATACATTTGTTTTGGGGGCGAGGAGCTATAGCACTTTTCCAGCACTTTTCCTTCGTACTACTAGTAACATGGAAGCCCACTATATCTCTGTTAACAGATGATGGAACTGAGTGATGACTGGCTTTTTTTGTGGATTGAGTTGACGCTTTTATTGGGAACATTTTTCATAGCATTCGGGGTCTCATTTATCCTGCGCTCTAAGCTGATCACTTACTTTGGGGTTTCCATCTAAATCTCAGAGTGGCATGATTCAGATGAAACCAGAGTTACTCTGGACTACGTCTGGCCTTTGTTCAGTGGTGCACAAAACTGGCAGACTGTGCTTTTATGTACGCTTAAAAAGACGAGCACCGTCGGATCACAGGTCAGATGGCAGTCACAGTGCCTCCATCTACCTCATTATTGGGAATCTTCCACCGGGGGCTCCATCTAAATCACGTATTTCATAGATTTATATGGAAACCATGGGGTAAGAACTCAGCATAGAGTGCAGGATAAATGTGAGCCAAGCTTTACTGCAATCTTTGTGAGGTGGAACAAATCAACAGCAAGTGAAAAATTAGTTTTATTCATCTTTTACACCATTCCTCATGCAGTATAAGTGGTTAGGCGACTTTATTCTTCAGGTTGGTGCGATTACGGTGATGCCAGATTTATATTGGGGTGTTTTTGGCTGCAGTCACACACTAAAATAAGCTTTATTTACTAAAACAAGTTTTTGCATCACCATATTTTGAGAGCTATAATGTTTTCCATATTTCTGCCGACAGTCATATGACAGCTTATTTTTTGCTGGCCAAGTTATTGTTTTTATTGGCACCATTTTCGGGCACATGACATTTTTGATTTCTTTCTATTTTGATTTTTGGGAGGCAGAAGGAACAAAAACCAGCAATTCAGGAATTGATTTCTTTTGTTTTTCTTTATTGCACTTGTGGTAAAATTGATAAGGCAGATTTATTCTTCTGGCCAGTACGATTACAGCAATACCACATTTATATAGTTTTTTTTAATGTTTTGCGGCTTTTACACAATGTTTTACGCTTTTACACAATAAAAACTATTTTTTAGAAAAAAAATTGTTTTTGCATCACTTTATTCTGAGAGTTATAACTTTTGTATTTTTTTCTGTATGGTGTCTTATTTTTGCATGACAAGATGACGTTTTCAGCATTATGGTGAACGCTTTTTTTTTACAGTGTGGATTGGACCTTTCCGGACACAACCATACCAAATATGTGTACTTTTTTGTTTTTACATAAATATATTGTAGGGATTCGCTCTGCTAGGTAATGGCAGGGCTGCAGTAACAAGGCAACACACAGGCTTAAAGTCTAATTTCAGTGGTTTAATGTCACTTTGCAAACAGCAGGTTAACAGAAAATAAGGGAAAAACATAAATGTACTCCAGCTTGGAGAACCACTGGTCCCAGACTCACCCCTTGCACGGGATGTGCTTAACTAAGTGGCTGCCAGGTCCGCTGCATCCGCCAGGTGCCATTCCCAGGGTTGTTGAGAGTCTTGCTGCTATAGTCCTGCAGCATGGGGATCCTGTATACAAGTTCAGGCTAACTCCAGCCAAGTTCCTGTAACTTTCAGACACACACTCACCATGTGCCAAACACCAACCTCCATTACATAGCCCATAACCCCTCCCACAAGTGAGGTAGACATCACATGGGCTGATCACATGAGCATGACATCATCGCAGGTCCTGTCTTAAGGCAAAAACCCGGCCAAACAATCTGCTGGGACAAATGTATCTCCCATCCCGTAAAACACCCTTTACTGTACCACAATATGTATTTATTGGTTTAATATATTTTCTTCTTTTTTTATTTATTTTGTGATTTTTTTTAAATAGTTTTAAAACAGTTTTTTACTTTTTGACCCTGCATGGGACTTCAATTTTTATTTCTCTGATCACTGGTCTCATGCTCTGCAATACACATGTATGAGACCTGACAGTTTTACGCTGTCAGATCACTTGTTAAGCCAGGTTCACATTGCGTTAACACAGCCCGTTCAACGCATAGTGTTGACGGGTTGCGTTAACGCTATAGCATAACGCGATATGCGTTATGCTATACCGCTATCACAGATGCTCCATCTGCGCTAGCTGTGATGGAGCCTCAGATGCTGCAGCCTGCGTCTGAGGCTCCGTCACTGAATGACGGCACATCGCGAACGTGTGCTGCTTTACGGCATGCGTCACGATGCGCCTGACAATGGGGCTGAATGGCAGCGTTAACGGACTGCATTACACCGTGTTATACCGCGGTGTAACGCAGTCCATCTAACGGACTGCTATAACGTAATGTGAACCCAGCCTTAGACTCAAGTGACCTCGGGTTGCCGGGACAACGGGGGATCCCCCGTGATGTGTTCAGATCTCATCACAGGGGGCGATGGAGAGGTGAGTACAGTAGTGGTCTCCCTCTGCTATCTTCTAAATGCCGCAATTGTGGCATCTAGAAAATAGCAAAGTGTTAACATAATTGGAACCTAGGGGTTCTGAGCACTGCAAGAACACCGACCGCTGATAAATGTAAAAGCTGCACAGAGCCCAGCAAGCACCGACGTTTATCTACAGTGAGTTGTCTGGAGCGGTTAAGTCTCAAATTTTCTTTTTCACATTGTGGATTTTAGACTATAAGTGCATGACCCCACATTTTACACATGGCCTTACGGGCACATCTTAATATTTTTTTTTAAAAACTTTGTGCTTACAAACAGAACTGACTCAAACCTTACCGAGAGGGAAGCTTCTTCTGACTCAGAGGTGAACATTGACCCAGTTGGTGAAGGTGAAGACATGGCTGGCCCATCTTTGGCACCATCATCCAGCACCCAACCACCTCCACCAGCAGCGCCTTTGGAATAACAGGAGGCCAATCCAGAGGACGAGGACCGGGGCCACAGTATCAGTCCAACATTTCCACTGAATACATCACCCCAGGCTGCCGCAATCCCATGTCATGGCTGGCGCAGGAGGGAGCATTCCACCACAGGAAACAGGAGACAAGTGGACACTGGGGTGTTGGACTATCTTTCACGGACTGTAAATGATGATAGGGAGAAAGCTTTTGCATGAAGCCTGGCACGTTACCTGCATCCAATTCCCCATGAGGTGAGGCTGCAGGCCAGAAGGGCAATCCAAATTTTGATAGATGCTTGCACACCACCAAATAATCCCAACCCAGTATTTGTATTACTAGAAAGGTGGCAAATGTCAATCAGTAACCAACTTGAAATGCCTGGAATACAAGATGAGCAGGCACTATCAGTTGCTGAGCCACCTCCCACAAGTATGCCAACACCTCAGCCACAACAACGCCGAACACATGTACAATATTCAGATACTGCTAAACATGCCCAATATGGCCACTTTAACAGACCCACTGTTGGAGGCTGATCCCAATATGGGTATGCTGCTCGATATGGCCATATTCGGGGTATGACCAAATGGGGCATGCCAATACCCAGGATTACCAACATCCATACCCTACTTCACAGTACTATGTTCCCCAACAGGATCCTTCCTTGGTCTGTAATCTTGGGTCATCATCAGCCATGTCGTAGGGTCAAACTCAGGTTGGCCCACAAAGTAGCCAAACCTCGCATGCTGTCCACGCGCCATCACCACCCCCAAGCTACCATAACTTGTAAGGCAAAGTGGCATCATCACATATACAGCTCTGGCAAAAATTAAGAGACCACCACATCAAAACCCTGTCATGGGTAGCTCATTCTCCAGACCTGAATCCCACTGAAACCTCTGAAATATAATCAAGAGGAAGATGGATAGTCACAAGCCATCATACAAAGAAGAACTGCTTAAATTTTTGCTCCAGCAGTGTGAAAGACTAGTGGAAAGCATGCCAAGACGCATGAAAGCTGTGATTAACCCCTTTACCCCCAAGGGTGGTTTGCATGTTCATGATCGGGCCAATTTTTGCAATTCTGACCACTGTCCCTTTATGAGGTAATAACACTGAAACGCTTCCATGGATCCTGGTGATTCTGACATTGTTTTCTCGTGACTAGTGTTGAGCGATACCATCCGATATTCATAAATATCGGATCGGATTGGATCGGCCCGATACACAAAAAGTATCGGGTATCGCCGATTCCGATCCCAGAAGTCCCATTCAAGTCAATGGGACAGAAATATCGGAATAAAAAACCCCTTTCTTGCCTGGTACATCCTGTTTGGGAGGGAGGAAGACTGTGGGCGGTGCGTGGGCGGACTCTGTGTGTGTCTGTGTGTGCGGGCGGGGTCTGTGCGGGCCTCTCGGGGGTCTGTGCTGACTGTCGGGGGCCTATGCCGTCTGCCAGTGGTCTGTACGGGCCTCTCGGGGGTCTGTGCCGACTGTCAGGGGCCTGTGCTGGCTGCCGGTGGTCTGTACGGGCCTCTCGGGGGTCTGTGCTGACTTCGGGGGGCCTGTGCCGGCTGCCAGTGGTCTGTACGGGCCTCTCAGGGGTCTGTACAGGCCTGTCGGGGGCCTGTGCCGGCTGCCGATGGTCTGTACGGGCCTTTCGGGGGCCTGTGCCGGCTGTTGGTGGTCTGTGCCGGCTGCCTGGGGCCTGTGCTGGCTGCCGGTGGTCTGTGCGGGCCTGCCGGGGGTCTTGTGTGTGTGCGCAGGCATCGTCCGATGGGACTACAAGTCCCATCGGGCAATGCCTGCTACAATTACAGTGATTGACACATTAGCCAATGATGGGACAGTAGTAGTCCCATCATCCGGCTAATGTGTTGAATGTAAAAAAAAACCATACTACATACATACTACATATATACTACATTCATACAACATACTACATGCTACATACATGCTACATATATACTACATTCATACAACATACATACATACTACATACTACATACATGCTACATATATACTACATTCATACAACATACATACATGCTACATACATGCTACATATATACTACATTCATACAACATACATACATACATACTACATACATGCTACATATATACTACATTCATACAACGTACATACATACTACATACATACTATATATATACTACATTCATACAGCATACATACATACTACATACATGCTACATATATACTACATTCATACAACATTCATACATACTACATACATGCTTCATATATACTACATTCATACAACATACATACATAGTACATACATACTACATACATACATACATACAACATGCTACAGACATACAGCATACATACATAAATACTACAAACTGCATACATACTACATACATACTGCATACAATACATTCAGACAATACATAGACATACAGTACATATAACATAGAGAACATACTCACCATCACTTGTCACTTTGATCCCCGAAGCCAGTGTCATATGAAAATAACAAACAAGCCATATACTCCCTGATCCGCAGAAATCCACGAGGGTCCCACGCCGATCTCCCGTGGAGAACAGCAGCATCAGCTGATGCGACCGCTCTCTAGGGACTTCAAAAATCAAATGACGGGAGGTAGGTATCCTTCCGCACTGTATTCCTCCGCCACTGTAAAAAAAAGTTCTCACGCAGCTTTTGCCATAAAGTGAGACCAGGGATCAGTATGTATGTAGTATGTATGCAGTATGTAGTATGTATGTATGTATGTATGTTGTATGTTTTTAGCATGTTGTATGTATGTACTATGTATGTAGTATGTACTATGTATGTATGTTGTATGTAGTATATATGTATGTATGTTGTATGTCTGTAGCATGTTGTATGTATGTAGTATGTATGTAGTATGTACTATGTATGTTTTATGTAGTATGTATGTATGTTTTATGAATGTAGTACATATGTAGCATGTATGTAGTATGTATGTATATTGTATGAATGTAGTATATATGAAGCATGTATGTAGTATGTAGTATGTAGTATGTATGTATGTTGTATGAATGTAGTATATATGCAGCATGTATGTAGTATGTATTATGTATGTATGTTGTATGAATGTAGTATACATGTAGTATGTATGTAGTATGTATGTATGTATGTTGTATGAATGTAGTATATATGAAGTATGTATGTAGTATTTATGTATGTATGTTGTATGAATGTAGCATATATGTAGTATGTAGTATGTATGTATGTTGTATGAATGTAGTATATATGTAGCATGTATGTAGCATGTAGTATGTATGTATGTTGTATGAATGTAGTGTATATGTAGCATGTATGTAGTATGTAGTATGTATGTATGTATGTTGTATGAATGTAGTATATATGTAGCATGTATGTAGCATGTATGTATTATGTAGTATATATGTATGTTGTATGAATGTAGTATATATGAAGTATGTATGTAGTATGTATGTATGTTGTATGAATGTAGTATATATGTAGCATGTATGTAGTATGTATGTATGTTGTATGAATGTAGTATATATGTAGCATGTATGTAGTATGTAGTATGTATGTATGTTGTATGAATGTAGTATATATGTAGTATGTATGTAGTATGTTTTGTTTTTTGTTTTTCTACATTCAACACATTAGCCAGATGATGGGACTACTACTGTCCCATCACTGGCTAATTTGTCAATCACTGTGGTGTCTCCGCGGCTTGTGTTTTGCATATTTTTACATTTTTCCAATAATAATAATATTCCAATAATAATAATATTATGGCGGTAGAGGCAAATTGGCCCTGTAATTAGACACCGGCAGAGGCGCAAGGCAGCAGTAGTTATGGCGGTAGAGGCAAATTGGCCCTGTAATTAGACACCGGCAGAGGAGCAAGGCAGCAGTAGTTATGGCGGTAGAGGCAAATTGGCCCTGTAATTAGACACAGGCAGTGAACAGTCAGAGGAGCAAGGCAGCAGTACTTATGGCGGTAGAGGCAAATTGGCCCTGTAATTAGACACCGGCAGAGGAGCAAGGCAGCAGTAGTTATGGCGGTATAGGCAAATTGGCCCTGTAATTAGACACCAGCAGAGGAGCAATGCAGCAGTAGTTATGGCAGTAGAGGCAAATTGATCCTGTAATTAGACACCGGCAGAGGAGCAAGGCAGCAGTAGTTATGGCGGTAGAGGCAAATTAGCCCTGTAATTAGACACCGGCAGAGGAGCAAGGCAGCAGTAGTTATGGCGGTATAGGCAAATTGGCCCTGTAATTAGACACCGGCAGAGGAGCAATGCAGCAGTAGTTATGGTGGTATAGGCAAATTGGCTCTGTAATTAGACACCGGCAGAGGAGCAAGGCAGCAGTAGTTATGGCGGTAGAGGCAAATTGGCCCTGTAATTAGACACCGGCAGAGGAGCAAGGCAGCAGTAGTTATGGCGGTATAGGCAAATTGGCCCTGTAATTAGACACCGGCAGAGGAGCAAGGCAGCAGTAGTTATGGCAGTATAGGCAAATTAGCCCTGTAATTAGACACCGGCAGAGGAGCAAGGCAGCAGTAGTTATGGCGGTAGAGGCAAATTAGCCCTGTAATTAGACACCGGCAGAGGAGCAAGGCAGCAGTAGTTATGGCGGTAGAGGCAAATTAGCCCTGTAATTAGACACCGGCAGAGTAGCAAGGTAGCAATAGTTATGGCAGTATAGGCTAATTGGCCCTGTAATTAGACACCGGCAGTAAACAGGCATAGGACCAAGGCAGCAGTAGTTATGGTGGTACAGGCAATGCCAAGCGTCCGCACAGCAAGTCGGCGTGAGGTAAATGACGCAATTTCACGAATGCAAGATGGCGTCAGCGAAATCTCGCGAGATTTCGCCGACGTCGTTAAGGCTGTGTGCACACGCTGCGGATTAGGTGCGGATTCATCCGCGCGGATTTTGTAAAATCCGCAGGTGAAACCGCAGGTCAAAAGACCTGCGGTTTTACCTGCGGATTGCTCTGCGGTTTTGCCCTGCGGTTTTTCATCTCCTCAATAGAGGAGATGGCAAACCGCAGGAGAATCCACAGAAAGAATTGACATGTCAATTCTTTCTGCGGATTGAAAACCGCAGATAATCCGCGCGGAAAATTCCGCACCGTCTGCACTGCGGTTTTTGATTCCCATAGGGAATCATGGTACTGTACACCGCAGCAAAAACTGCTGCGGGTCCGCAGCGGCCAAAACCGCTGCGGAACCGCAGCAAAATCCGCAGCGTGTGCACACAGCCTCACACCTCTTGCCATGTTAACCCTCAACACACCACACCGCCTCAACACACACTCCTCTCACCTTTCACCTCCACTCATGTCCACTCACTCTTTCACTCCACATACGTTCCTTTCTCTCACTCCGTTTCTCATACTCACACCGTCATCGTCACTGCCCCGACATCTTCCTCCGCCGCCGCGATCCAGGATCCAGACGTTCTCCAGGCCGCCAACATGTTCTTGCGGGACGCCATCTTGGATTTCGTGAAGTCCCGCGATATTCAAGATGGCGTCGCCGCAACAACATGTCGCTGGCATGGGCGACATCGGGATCCAAAATGGCGTCGGCGTAATCTCGCGAGATTTCGCCGACGCCATCTTTTTGGATCCCGATGTCGGCGGCCTGGAGAACGTCTGGATCCTGGATCGCGGCGGCGGAGGAAGATGTCGGGGCAGCGACAATGACGGTGTGAGTATGAGAAACGGAGTGAGAGAAAGGAAGGTATGTGGAGTGAAAGAGTGAGTGGACATGAGTGGAGGTGAAAGGTGAGAGGAGTGAGTATTGAGGCGGTGTGGTGTGTTGAGGGTTAAGGTGCGTGTGTGTGTGGTGACGTCACCGGTTACAACTGGACGGAAGTTGTTACAACCGGAAGCTGGTTAGGGCATTTATTATTATAGATTATATTTTACTGTTTAAAAATAAAAATGAACCAAATAGCTTAACAAATGGCTGCAATGAAACCTTGAGTGAAAAATTTAAAGGGGTTCTGAATACTTTCCATACCCACTGTACATTTTATGGCCTTCGTCAAGCATAATGAATAAGATAAAAAAATGTAGAAACATTTATTTAAATATTTAAAAATAAGGTAAAAGGATTGATTTAAATTTGGTTTTTTTTTATACTTTTCAAAAATTCGGGCATTTTATTTTGGTCACTGCAATTGCTTGATCTACAGTACTCTGCAAAATGTCTGCATTGCCATGCATTTTCATTTTAGTGAGAAGAGTGATAGGAGTACTAACACGTCAAACACTAGCCCTATGTGGGATATTATACATTATTGTCTATCTTAAAAGGGATGCAAATAAATTATAAAATGGGCAGCAAAATGACCAGCAAATATAAGATTATACAGTTTGTTGCAAAAATATACTTGCTATGCAGACATTGAATTGTATTGAATTCATTGGGTAAGTAATAAGTATAGAAGGTAAGAACAATTTAGAGGTAACTACAGAAAAGCTAAATTAAAACTGACAAATTGTTGCATCTAAAAGTAATTTTTTTTTTCATATTGGAAAGGGCTAAAGAAGAGAAGAAAACTTACAGGATATATTGTCTTTGTATAGATAACACTTATATAAACCTTTATGAAAACGTATTCTAGATGAAGGCCATGCAATGACTTCAATGTCACAGCAGAGATTTAATCTTAAATTGCTTTGGGATTTCTTTTTCATCCAAAGTACAAATGATTCCAAAAAAATGTAGTACTGGATAAACATTATGTGTTTCTGACTTTAAAAAAGATAAGAATTGATTCTTGAAAAATAAATTCTATGAAGTTATTGTTATTCATAATGTAACTTGTCGCCTATAGTATATAAGTATTAAACTTAATTCTACCCTATGCTTATTTTAAAAGTGTTTTGATACTTGAGGTGAATTTATATAAAATGGGGAAAGTTCTTGCGAATGTCTTGTGCTCCAAAGTGTTAAACAGAGTCAGTTGCAAATACCACGGCAGGAAAGACAATAAAAACCGCACCATCTTTTAATTGAACAGAGGACCAAGCAGAGGCACTAACAGAATATATTTGAAAATAGAAACAGAAGAATCCAAAAGTTACTGACCACACGAAGACCGCAGTACATATACCAATGAGAAAGAGATTGACAGATGTCTGAAGATGTTGCAGCTCGCATGATCGGTGCGATAAACAAATTGATGCTAAAAAGAACAACATAAACTAATGCTGTGAAACAGTTATGAAAAGAAGGAAGTATAAATACGTATGACACATGAAGTAAACCCTTGCTAAAGTTCCTTAGTTTTTGTTACATCTCTGCCAACAGATATTTCTACTACACTGTCATTTATAAGAAAGTATGTGTTGCCTTTTGTAAAGGATTCTTGAAGGGCATGTGTTCAAATAATAAATGTGACTAGACAGTGTATGTTCAAATATTTGTATACTAGGAAGGGGATCCAGCTCAATAGATAAAATCTTCAACTTTATTGATGCAGTATTAAAACATTGTTATACCCATACAATAAATTAGCCTTAAGCAGGATCATCAATGCGTTTCTGCACTATTAGTCATAAGTAAAGAAACTCATTGATGTAATCCGCTGAGCTGTATCCCCTTTCCTATTATAACATGGAAAATAACTACAGTACAATGCTCCATACAGAATAATGGGCCTCCATACAGAATGGGCCCATATAATGCTCCATACAGAATAATGGACCTCATATAATGCTCCATACAGAATAATGGACCTCATATAATGTTCCTTATAGAATAATGGGCACCAAATAATGCACCATACTGAATAATGGACACCAAATAATGCTCCATACAGAATAATGGGTCCCATATAATGCTCCATACTGAATAATGGGCCCAATATAATGTTTTAAACACAATGGGCCCCATATAATGCTCCATATATAAAAAATAAATAATAAAATACTCACCTCTTCTTATTTCTTGCTGGCTGCACTTCCGGTCTCCTCTGCACCTTCTGACTCCCTGCACTGCTCAGCACAGACATCATTGCGCCCTCTCCCCTGAGATATCACACAGTCAGAAGATGTGGAAGAGACCAGAGCTGTGGATGAGCAAGGAGAGGTAAGTATTTAAAACAGAGTAAAGCATGATTGAGGGGAGGGGCAGTGACAGTGGCCCAGGCAGGTCTCACGGACCCCATAACATGCCAGTGTACCTAATGGTGAGTGGGTCCCCCCACTTGCTCAGGGTCCTGACATCTGCCCGGGTATGCTGGGTTGTGACAATGTCACAGGTGTGTCCGAGGCTGCAGACAGCTGCACTGCATCTGGTTGCAGAAGGTCTCAGCAGTTGGCCTTGCAGACTAGTGGCCACCTGGGTGTTTATCTGGGTGTTTATAACTCCTAGCTTCCTGTTGGGAGTTGCGGTGCTATTTTCTATTTGCATTTCCCTGTTGAGGCTTGGAACAGTAGCTGTTGGCTATCATCCTTTTTGGAGTTTGGAGGTTGTTGGTGTTTCTCTCTGAGTCTTCTCAAGATAAGTGTTCTCTTGTTTCTCTTGTCTATCCCAGTTGTCTTTAGCAGTAGTGAGGATTGGCTAGCACTCATCCTGTCATCCCTGGTGCAGGGCTTATTGCCAGGGTCAGGCAGGGATTAGGTATTTAGGTATCCTGCTCGGCGATAGGTGCAGAACCTATATAGGGATGATAGGACAGACATGGTGACATTAGATCGGTCTAGGGGTCCCACCTTCCCTAGGGTTTGGTTCCCCTTCCCTTATCTCTTTGTGTTGCATTTATTCTGTCCTACACTGTGCGTGACAGATAAGGGCCCTGCCAGCAGCAATGTTGTTCTGTGATCCAGCAGAAAATATGCAGCATCGGCGAGCTGGCTTTTTCCTTTTTTGTATACAAATATTTGTACTTTCATTACACTTTGCTGTTAAGTCTTAACATCAAGTACCTACACTACATGAACATAGATATTTGAACACGCAAATGTATTTATGACATAGCCTTCTAATTTCATAGGCAACAATATGCAATTGATCCCCACTTTACTACTTTAACAGCTTTCACTCTTCTGGGAAGCCCTTCCACAAGATCTTGGAATGTGACTGTGGGATTTTTTTCCCTTATTTATCCAGAAGAGCATTTGTGAGGTCAAACACTGATGTTGGATGAGAGGCCCTGGCATGTATCCATTCTAGTTTATTCCAATGGTGTTCGATGGGTTTGAGTTCAGGACTCTGTAAAGGAAAATCAAGTTCTTGCACTCCCAACTTACTGAACCATGCTCTTTTGGATCTTGCTTTGTGCACCAGGTCATAATCATGATGGAACAGAAAAAGGCCTTACCCAAACTGTCCCAACAAAGTGGGAAGCATACTTTGTCCAAAATGTCTTGGTATGCTGAGGCCTTAAAGTTTCATTTCACGGGAACGAAGGGGCTGTGGTAAAGTACTAAAAAACAACCCAATAGTATTAGCCCTCCTCTTCCAAACTTTTGGCACAATGCAGTTAGGATATGTTCTTTTGGTATTTTCTAAAATGGTAGCCAATTTGTTGGAGTTTTCCAAAATTGGTTGATAAAATGACAATCAGGTCAAACTGATGACTAAATCCCATTTTGATGGTCTGTACTGTAGCCATGTGATTAAAGGACTGCATGGCACTCCTTTTAATATGGGAGCTGAAGTAGGATTCCGCTTCATACGAATAATAAACAATGAATTTGGCATTCCAATGTACAATTGTGCTCAAAAGTTTACATACCCGAGCAGAATATTTGCTTTCTTGGCCTTTTTTCAGAGAATATGAATGATAACACCAAAACTTTTTCTCTTACGAGCATCTCTCACTGAAATTTTGCTTGGTTTTCCACTAAAACTTTTCCTCCACTCATGGTTAGTGGTTGGGTGAAGCCTTTTATTGTCAAACTACTGTGTTTTCTCTTTTTAAATCATGATGATAACCCCAAACATCCAAATGACCCTGATCAAAAGTTCACATAACCTGATGATTTTGGCCTGATAACATGCACAGAAGTTGACACAAATGGGTTTGAATGGCTACTAAAGGTAACATCCTCACCTGTGACCTGTTTGCTTGTAATCAGTGTATGTGCATAAAAGCTCAGTGAGTTTATGGGACCCAGACAGACCCCTGCATCTTTCATCCAGCCTCTGACGTATCTGGATTGTGAGTCATGGGGAAAGCAAAAGAATTGTCAATGAATCTACAGGAAAGGGTAGTTGAACTATATAAAACAGGAAAGGGATACAAAAAGATATCAAAGGAAATGATAATGCCAGTCATCAGCGTTCAAACTGTGATTAACAAATGGAAAATCAGGGGCTCTGAAAAAACAAAACCACGGTCAGGTAGGCAAGCAAAAATCTCCACAACTGCATGGAAAATTGTTCGGGATGCAAAGAAAACCCCACAAATAACATCAGCTGAAATACTAGTGGTGTGGTTGTTTCAAGATGCACAATAAGGAGGCACTTGAAGAAAAATGGGCTGCATGGTCGAGTTGCCAGAAGAAAGCCATTACTGCGCAAATGCCACAAAGTATCTCACCTACAATACGTAAAACAGCACAGAGACAAGCCTCAAAACTTGTGGAACTATGTAGTTTGGAGTGATGAGACCAAAATTGAAATTTTTGGCCTCAACCATAAACGTTACATTTGGAGAGAGGTCAACAAGACCTATGATGAAAGGAACACCATTCCTACTGTGAAGCATGAAGGTGGATTGCTAATGTTCTGATGTTTTGGGATTGTGAGCTGCAAAGGCACAGGAAACTTGGTCAAAGTTGAAGGAAAGATGAATGCAGCACATTATTAGCAAATACTGGAGGCAAATTTGCAATCATCAGCCAGGAAGCTGCACATGGGACGTACTTGGACATTCCAAAATGACAACGCTCCAAAACACAAGGCCAAGTCGACCACCAGAACAAAGTGAAGGTTCTGGAGTGACCATCTCAATCTTCTGACCTCAATATCATTGAACCAATCTGGGGATATCTCAAGCGCACAGTTCATGCTAGACAGCCGAGGAATTTACAGGAACTGGAGGCATTTTGCCAAGAAGAGTGGGCAGCTTTACCATTGGAGAAAATAAAGAACCTCATCCACAACTACCACAAAAGACTTCAAGCTTTCATTGATGTTAGAGAGGGCAATACATGGTATTAAGAAACGGGTTATGTGAACTATTGATCAGGGTCATTTGGTTGTTTTGGGTTGTCATTATGATTTAAAAAGAGAAAACACAGTAGTTTGACAATAAATGCCTTCACCCAACCACTAAGCATGAGTGGAGGAAAAGTTTTAGTGGAAAACCAAGCTAAATTTCAGTGAGAGATGCTCGTAAGATTGATGGAGAGGCAAATCAGAACTTTTGCTTGACTGCAAAAGACCGTCAGAAAGATTTAGCAGATATTTAAGTTGTGGTATTTTATCATATATATATATATGTATATATATATATATATATATATATATATATATATATATATATATATATATATAAAACTCAATATCTGTAGTAGCCCGCTCTTTACAAATCTACATTTCTCGCCCAATTTGGGGGAAATTTGGCTCATCCCCTCTCCACCCACAAGAGCAGAATACTGCACACGTTACATTTCGCCAGCGTCCCCCGTCGTGAGATTGGGGCCCCCAAAGTTAGGCCCTATACATATAATGGGGAAAAGTGAAATCTGTAGTAGCCCGCTCTATACAAATCCACAGTTCTCGCCCGATTTGGGTGAAATTTGGCACGCCCCCTCTCCACCCACAGGAGCAGAATACTGCACATGTTAAATCTTGCTAGCATCCCCTTGTCATGAGATTGGGGCCCCCAAAGTTAGGCCCTATACATATAATGGAGAAATTTGATGGTTAAAGTAAAAGTGTTGAGGGGAAAACAACAGTTGTGACTGACAGGGATGGATTATAGAGACGGAGCCAAAGAGTCACTGCTAAAGGGGCCGCACCATCACCCACAACACACAAACATTTCGCAAACAGCATACAAACATCACAAAGACAGCACACATACACCAACCTACAAGCACAACACCACAAAAATGCCACAACACACCACACAAACACCAGACTACTCTAGTCACACACAACACAAACACCACCCCACAAATACCCCAACACCAGCCCATAACTATCATATGCACACCACACACACACGCTCACATGCAAACACCACATACACACACAACACACGCATGCAAACACACTCAGATGGATGCACCCTATGCACACGGATGAACATTACTGAGCAGCAATATTGGTCATGCAAAAAATGCCTCATAGTAAGATTAAGCTCTGATTGGTTGCTATGGGCAACTAGACAAGTCTGCCTGTGAGGCGGTTTTCATTACTGAGATGTGAGCTCTAGAGTTGAGCGAAACGGGTCGAAAAAATTCAAAAGTCGCCGACTTTTGGCAAAGTCGGGTTTCATGAAACGAAACCCGACCCTAGGATGAGGTCGGCCACGAGGTCGGCGACTTACGCGCCAAAGTCGCGTTTCAAAAGTTTGTTTTGCGCTCTTTTTCAGCCAATCAGGATCCACAGACACTGTGGGCAATGTGATGACATAGGCACGGGTCACCACCATCTTTCAGAAGGGCATGCAAGTGATTGGCTTGCTTTGGTGGGCGTCACAGGGGGTATAAAAGGGCGTGCACGCCGACCGCCATCTTACTTCTGCCGATCTTAGTATAGGGAGAGGTTGCTGCTGATTCTGTAGGGAGAGCGTTAGGCAGGGAAGAAGACAAAAAAACTGCTTCTGCTGCTAGCGATTTGGCCTGCACAACACACAAGTCACTGTGTGTGCAGTGCAAGGGGAGGCTATATTGTGGTGTATCAGTGGTGTTGGTTGTTGGGCTGCCTTTTAAGGCTTCCTGACACGCTGGCATTGCTGTTTACCCACTGCTCCGCAAACTGCTTTTTTAAAAGCAATCCAATCTCCCTTATCCTCTCGTCACTTTGGTCACAGGCAGCTGTGCCATCGAGCGTGTCACATAGCGCTCAGATATCAGTGGGCCGCACACAATCCACAAGTGTCCAGTGTCCAAAAGTGTACGCAGAGATTCAAAATCTCCATTATCCTCTCGTCACTTTGGTCACAGGCAGCTGTGCCATCGAGCGTGTCACATAGCGCTCAGATATCAGTGGGCTGCACACAATCCACAAGTGTCCAGTGTCCAAAAGTGTACGCAGAGATTCAAAATCTCCATTATCCTCTCGTCACTTTGGTCACAGGCAGCTGTGCCATCGAGCGTGTCACATAGTGCTCAGATATCAGTGGGCCACACACAATCCACAAGTGTCCACTGTCCACAAGTGTACGCAGAGATTCAAAATCTCCATTATCCTCTCGTCACTTTGGTCACAGGCAGCTGTGCCATCGAGCGTGTCACATAGCGCTCAGATATCAGTGGGCCGCACACAATCCACAAGTGTCCAGTGTCCAAAAGTGTACGCAGAGATTCAAAATCTCCATTATCCTCTCGTCACTTTGGTCACAGGCAGCTGTGCCATCGAGCGTGTCACATAGCGCTCAGATATCAGTGGGCCGCACACAATCCACAAGTGTCCAGTGTCCAAAAGTGTACGCAGAGATTCAAAATCTCCATTATCCTCTCGTCACTTTGGTCACAGGCAGCTGTGCCATCGAGCGTGTCACATAGCGCTCAGATATCAATGGGCCGCACACAATCCACAAGTGTCCAGTGTCCAAAAGTGTACGCAGAGATTCAAAATCTCCATTATCCTCTCGTCACTTTGGTCACAGGCAGCTGTGCCATCGAGCGTGTCACATAGCGCTCAGATATCAATGGGCCGCACACAATCCACAAGTGTCCAGTGTCCAAAAGTGTACGCAGAGATTCAAAATCTCCATTATCCTCTCGTCACTTTGGTCACAGGCAGCTGTGCCATCGAGCGTGTCACATAGCGCTCAGATATCAGTGGGCCGCACACAATCCACAAGTGTCCACTGTCCACAAGTGTACGCAGAGATTCAAAATCTCCATTATCCTCTCGTCACTTTGGTCACAGGCAGCTGTGCCATCGAGCGTGTCACATAGCGCTCAGATATCAGTGGGCCTCACACAATCCACAAGTGTCCAGTGTCCAAAAGTGTACGCAGAGATTCAAAATCTCCATTATCCTCTCGTCACTTTGGTCACAGGCAGCTGTGCCATCGAGCGTGTCACATAGCGCTCAGATATCAGTGGGCCGCACACAATCCACAAGTTTCCACTGTCCACAAGTGTACGCAGAGATTCAAAATCTCCATTATCCTCTCGTCACTTTGGTCACAGGCAGCTGTGCCATCGAGCGTGTCACATAGCGCTCAGATATCAGTGGGCCGCACACAATCCACAAGTGTCCAGTGTCCAAAAGTGTACGCAGAGATTCAAAATCTCCATTATCCTCTCGTCACTTTGGTCACAGGCAGCTGTGCCATCGAGCGTGTCACATAGCGCTCAGATATCAGTGGGCCGCACACAATCCACAAGTGTCCACTGTCCACAAGTGTACGCAGAGATTCAAAATCTCCATTATCCTCTCGTCACTTTGGTCACAGGCAGCTGTGCCATCGAGCGTGTCACATAGCGCTCAGATATCAGTGGGCCGCACACAATCCACAAGTGTCCAGTGTCCAAAAGTGTACGCAGAGATTCAAAATCTCCATTATCCTCTCGCCACTTTGGTCACAGGCAGCTGTGCCATCGTGCGTGTCACATAGCGCTCAGATATCAGTGGGCCGCACACAATCCACAAGTGTCCACTGTCCACAAGTGTACGCAGAGATTCAAAATCTCCATTATCCTCTCGTCACTTTGGTCACAGGCAGCTGTGCCATCGAGCGTGTCACATAGCGCTCAGATATCAGTGGGCCGCACACAATCCACAAGTGTCCACTGTCCACAAGTGTACGCAGAGATTCAAAATCTCCATTATCCTCTCGTCACTTTGGTCACAGGCAGCTGTGCCATCGAGCGTGTCACATAGCGCTCAGATATCAGTGGGCCGCACACAATCCACAAGTGTCCAGTGTCCAAAAGTGTACGCAGAGATTCAAAATCTCCATTATCCTCTCGTCACTTTGGTCACAGGCAGCTGTGCCATCGAGCGTGTCACATAGCGCTCAGATATCAGTGGGCCGCACACAATCCACAAGTGTCCAGTGTCCAAAAGTGTACGCAGAGATTCAAAATCTCCATTATCCTCTCGTCACTTTGGTCACAGGCAGCTGTGCCATCGAGCGTGTCACATAGCGCTCAGATATCAGTGGGCCGCACACAATCCACAAGTGTCCAGTGTCCAAAAGTGTACGCAGAGATTCAAAATCTCCATTATCCTCTCGTCACTTTGGTCACAGGCAGCTGTGCCATCGAGCGTGTCACATAGCGCTCAGATATCAGTGGGCCGCACACAATCCACAAGTGTCCACTGTCCACAAGTGTATGCAGAGATTCAAAATCTCCATTATCCTCTCGTCACTTTGGTCACAGGCAGCTGTGCCATCGAGCGTGTCACATAGCGCTCAGATATCAGTGGGCCGCACACAATCCACAAGTGTCCAGTGTCCAAAAGTGTACGCAGAGATTCAAAATCTCCATTATCCTCTCGTCACTTTGGTCACAGGCAGCTGTGCCATCGAGCGTGTCACATAGCGCTCAGATATCAGTGGGCCGCACACAATCCACAAGTGTCCACTGTCCACAAGTGTACGCAGAGATTCAAAATCTCCATTATCCTCTCGTCACTTTGGTCACAGGCAGCTGTGCCATCGAGCGTGTCACATAGCGCTCAGATATCAGTGGGCCGCACACAATCCACAAGTGTCCAGTGTCCAAAAGTGTACGCAGAGATTCAAAATCTCCATTATCCTCTCGTCACTTTGGTCACAGGCAGCTGTGCCATCGAGCGTGTCACATAGCGCTCAGATATCAGTGGGCCGCACACAATCCACAAGTGTCCACTGTCCACAAGTGTACGCAGAGATTCAAAATCTCCATTATCCTCTCGTCACTTTGGTCACAGGCAGCTGTGCCATCGAGCGTGTCACATAGCGCTCAGATATCAGTGGGCCGCACACAATCCACAAGTGTCCACTGTCCACAAGTGTGTGCAGAAATTCTAAAACTCCCCTGTCCTATAGACACCTTGTACCTTGTTTTACATTACTATATAGTTTGTTGGATTTTGTCTACATTTCTACCAAAAATGAGGAAGGCTGGTGGAAGAGGCCGTGGAATTGGGTGGGGGTTGGCAGCTGGTAATGATGGTGTTGGTGGTGGATCTGATGGTAGTGGCAAGAGCAAAATAGGACCGAATGCAGGAGGTGCTGACCCTGCGTCATCGTCTGGCTACATAAGGACTCGAACGCTTAGTTTTCTAGGAGTTGGCAAACCGCTTTTAAAGGCAGAGCATCAGGAAAAAGTTTTGTCTTACATTGCTGACTCAGCCTCCAGCTCTATCGCCTCCTCTTCTTCAGTTGTAAAAAGTAAAAGCACTGAGTCGTCATTGGAGGCTCATGTTCATGAACCACACCTTTCCTTGTGTCCTTCACCCCAACCAAGATTGAAGGATGACGCAGGCCATACTACTGATTACTCCATGGAGCTGTTTTCACATACCATGCCTGGATTATCAAGTCAAATGGTGAATTACCCAGGCCAAGATGAATCTGACATGGAGTGCACTGATGCACAGCTGCTGATGGATGATTCTGCTGGTACATTCACTCAGAGCACTACATTGTCCTCGCAGTGTACAGAGCCAGATTATGACCCTGATGAGACTCAGGTGCCCCTTCCCGCACACTATACCACCATACACGGTGACACAGAGAAAGGTGCACATGACATAGAAGAGGAGGTGATGGATGACCCAGTTGTTGACCCAGATTGGCATCCATTGGGGGAAGAGGGTGCTGCTTCCAATAGCTCAGATGAGGAGCATCCACAGCAGACATCGACATCGCAACAGCTGTTATCTGGCAGGCCCGGAGCACTCCAAAGACAGGTTCCAAACATCAAAAGAGTTGCTGGACAGCTTGTCCAGAGGGTCAAAAGATCACAGCGTGCTAGGCCGCAAAATGTCTGCCAAAGTAGGAAGAGTGCAGTGTGGCAGTTTTTTGAACAAAATCCTCATGATCAGGCCAAGGTTATCTGTAAGAAGTGCGCAAAGACCTTTAGCTGAGGGAAAAATCTGAAAAATTTGAATACCAGTTGCATGCTTAGACATTTAACCAGCATGCACTTGCAAGCGTGGACACAACACCAAACCTCAAGTGCCACATGTGCAACTGATCACAACGAAGGTAGTCAGCAACGCTACATTGTTTCCCCCACTGTAAGCCCACCGGTTAGCACAGCAGCAAATGTTGAGGTGTCGTTGCAAGGCCACAGCAGTCACGGAATCCCACTGTTATATCAACGAAAGACTGATTCTAGGCCATCAGAAAGAACAACAACTCCATCACCATCATCAACCCTCTCTCAGTCCGCCCTGTCCACCGCTACTTCCACCATATGCAGCTCTCAAGTTCAGCTCACCCTCCCAGACACTATGAGTAGGTCAAGAAAGTACTCAGTCTCTCATCCGCGTACACTGGGTTTGAACGCCCACATTGCCAAACTAATCTCGTTTGAGATGATGTCCTTTCGGTTGGTGGAAAGCACAGCTTTCCGCGAACTCATGGCCTATGCAGTACCACGCTATGACCTACCCAGTCGCCACTTCTTCTCTCGCAAAGCCATCCCAGCCCTCCACCATCATGTGAAAGACCGCATTGTCCATGCACTCAAGCAGTCAGTGAGCGGAAAGGTGCACCTCACAACTGATGCATGGTCCAGTCGGCATGGCCAGGGCCGTTACGTGTCCATCACTGCGCACTGGGTTAATGTGGAGGATGCAGGGTCCACAGGGGACAGCGGTGGTGGGACAGTGCTGCCTAGCCCACGGTATAGGAAACAGTTGGCTGTAGGCGTTCGACCCTCCTCCTCCTCCTCCTCCAGAAGCGACAGCTCGTCCACAGAGCGCAGTCGTACGAGCACTCCATCTGCAGCTGCCACTGTTGCACACGATGTGTCCCCCTATCGAGCAGCTAGTGGAAAGCGTCAGCAGGCTGTGTTGCAGATGATGTGTTTGGGCGACAGACACACCGCCGAGGTGCTGGCCGAGTACTTGAAGCGACAAACTGAGTCATGGCTGGGCAGTGTACATCTTGAGGCAGGCAAGGTAGTTAGTGATAACGGCCGTAATTTTGTGTCAGCCATAGCCCTTTCAAAACTCAGCCACATACCTTGCTTGGCTCACACCTTGAACCTGGTGGTGCAGTGCTTCCTCAAAAATTATCCGGAGTTAACAGCCCTGCTCCAGAAGGTGCGAAGACTGTGCGCGCACATCCGCCGGTCGCCTGTACACTCCGTTCGTATGCAGAAGCTGCAGCGATTGCTCCACCTTCCCAACCACCGCCTCATTATCGACATTGCAACAAGGTGGAACTCCACCCTGCACATGGTGGAGCGGCTGTGCGAGCAGAGGCAGGCCATAATGCATTTGTGGGAGGATACACGGCCAGGCACTTTGAGAGCAGACATGGAGTTGACAGGCGTGCAGTGGTCGAAGCTGAAAGACCTTTGTAAAGTCCTTCAGTGTTTTGAGGAATGCACACGGCTGGTAAGCGCAGACGACGCCATCCTAAGCATGAGCATCCCACTTATGCGTCTGCTCATGCAAACTTTGACGCACCTTAAGGAGCAGGCGTCTGCAGCCAATGTTGATGAGGAGGAAGAGGAGGAGGGAATCCTTGATGACATTCAGCCATTGTCTGCTCAGGGACCTCTCCTGGACGAGGTGGAGGAAGAAGAGGAGGAGGAGGAGGAGGATGATGGGGATGATTACTTAGGGGAGGAGGATGCATCTCGTGGGGCAAGTGAAAATGTTGGCGTGGCAAGGTCTGGTACAGGATTTGTGCGTGACTGGAGGGATGTGGATTTGCCAGAAAGTGCTCCTCCACCCAGCACTCACAGTGCATCATTGACACCGGGAACATTGGCCCACATGTCAGATTATGCCTTGCGGATCCTAAAAAGGGACCCCCGCATTGCCAAAATGATGAACGATGACGACTACTGGTTGGCCAGCATCCTGGATCCACGCTATAAAGGCAAATTACAAAACATCATGCCACAGGAGAACCTTGACCTAATATTGGCTAATAAACAATCAACTCTGGTAAATCGGTTGCTTGAGGCATTCCCAGCACACAGCAGCGGTGATGGTTCTCACACGAGCCGTACGGGCCGGGGGCAGCTTGGCAGAGGTGTTCGTGGTGCACACAGCAGAAGTGGCGTTGGAGACAGGGGTTTCATGACAATGTTGTGGACTGATTTTTCAAATACCGCTCACACAACTGGTAATACTGCATCGATGGAAAGTGACAGGAGACAGCAGTTGTCAACTATGGTTACAAACTACTTTTCCTCCCATATCGATGTTCTCCCACACAGGTCATTCCCCTTTGACTATTGGGCCGCTAAACTGGACACCTGGCCTGAATTGGCCCAATATGCCTTACAGGAGCTCGCTTGCCCAGCTGCAAGTGTGCTATCGGAAAGAGTCTTCAGTGCAGCTGGATCAATCCTGACAGGAAAAAGGACCCGTCTGTCAACCCAAAATGTGGATGATCTAACCTTCATTAAAATGTACCACGCATGGGTTTCCAAGGATTTTGTCCCACCTTCCCCTGATGACACATAGGGTGACAGAAAAATGGCTTGCTTTGGACCACCTCTTCCTGGTACTTCACCTATTTCGCCTTTTGCATCAGCTGAATGTCCAACATCAACATATGCCACTTTCTAAAACTCCCTAACTGAGCTGCCTCCCCCCCATGGCCGGGGTCACCACCTAGCGCACGACACCGTGCGAGTGCCGTTGCCCTGGACAGGTGGGTAGGCCGACTCTTGGGCGCGGGCACTGGCACAGGGTCCCTCATAGTGCAATCAAGTGTCTCTGACGGTGGTGGTGCACACCCGCCGTCAGACACACCGCTGTACTATGAGGGGCCCAGTGCCAGGACCGACGCCCACGAGTGGGCCCCCCTTGCTTGGCCAGGGCCCCAGCATTTGCAATCTTTACCTCTCCCTGCTCCTCCGCTGTGGGCCGTCAAATCCATACTGTGCCTGACACCGTCTGAGTCTGCCTCCTGAGACATATATTTTGAATGTGTACGCTATCCATACATGTTATCCGGGGATACGGTACCCTTTCTAACCTTTGTGCAATGACGTGCAATCCATACTGGGCCTAACACCGTCTGAGCCTGCCTCATGCTGTATAGACATATATTTTGAATGTGTACGCTATCCATACATGTTATCCGGGGATACGGTACCCCTTCTAACCTTTGTGCAATGACGTGCAATCCATACTGGGCCTAACACCGTCTGAGCCTGCCTCATGCTGTATAGACATATATTTTGAATGTGTCCACTATCCATACATGTTATCCAGGGATACGGTACCCTTTCTAACCTTTGTGCAATCACGTGCAATCCATACTGGGCGTGAGAACGGCTGGCGAGCTGTTAAGCAAGCTACAGCACCTGTCCAGACAAGTACAGGGATTCCCTAGCGAGGAGACTTATTTGATTGTTTTCTATGTTGGGACAGCAATTTTTGGGGAGCACTATACTCTGGAGAATGATAGATGGGGCCCACCATACACTGGAACATTCCAAAGGTGGACATCAGACACTGGAGCAGCATTTACAGGGCCCATTATACACTAGAGCATTAGAAATGGGGCCCATTATGTTTGGAGCATTATTTGGGCCCATAAGACAGTGGAGCTTCATCCATGGGGACCAACATATACTGTAGCATTATGTGGAGCTCATCATATACTGTTTCAAACATTATATGGGACCAATGATTTTGTATGGAGAAATAGATGGGCCTCGTCATGAGATGTAAAAAGTGAGGTATTTTTCATTGTACTATACCGCTATTTCTCTGCCGTATCGGAGCATGATGAGTTGTGGTATGTGTTAAAGGGGCGCTCTTTCGCCCAGGGCACATGAAAACCTGCAGCCAGCCCTCCCCCCCCACAAATTTAGCCAAATAACCCCCATTTTTCAGTGCGTAACTTGTATTATGAAGTTAATTAAGGTTGACAAGCTTAAGTAAGAAGAATTGATGCTTTTGGCATTCAAATGGGCACTGTAGGTGTGTTTCCTGTCCTCCTCTCACTGCCGACTTTTATTCCCCATTGACTTACATTGGGTTTCGTGTTTCGGGACGACCCCGACTTTTCCCTATAATCGGACGATCTTGCTCGACCCGACTTTTGGAAAAGTCGGGTTTCACGAAACGAAACGCGACCCTAAAAAACCAAAAGTCGCTCAACTCTAGTGAGCTCCTTTAGGTCATAGTAACACTGTGTAAGGGCTGCTCTGTATTTACTATTCATCCTATTACATCTCAGTGTCAGATAAATACTAAAGGGTCTTAATACTAGGGACTGTTTTTTAAAATGCCCTCCAAAAAGCCACCATCTATTGGGCAAGTTCATTTTTGATAAAAAATAGTTCAAAAAATACTTGTAATAGTTTATACTACATTATTTGTATTGAATATGTAAAATCAATAAAAATGTTGGAATAAAAAAAAAAGTTGTTGTTCACATCAATGTTACGACAAATTACAAAAATGCCAAAATAAAAATTTAAAGTGGTAATTTTTTTTTACTGTAGCACTCTGAAAATGTCAATTTCAGGGTGACACTGAAAATTTTACTTTAGCTACCATAACCAACAATTTAACATATTTTCCGTGAGTGAAGCCATGGGTATTCTACTAGTTCTACGTAAATATGGCCTTCATTAAAGAGTCATCAGAAGAAAATACCTCCTGCCTTCTCACCATAAAATTCAGCGTCAGAAGTATGCAAAAGAACATCTATGCCCAATGCATTTTGGAATCAAGCTACCATCATAAAATGTATATTTCAAGAAAGAAGGGCACAGAATTTCAGGAAAAGAATGGATTTCAGGAAAGGGAAGAATAGATTCAATGAAATTTCAATAAATTCTTAAACATAATACCATGTGTCAAAAAGCTGAAGCTGAAAAGTGGATGGCTTCTACAAATGGATACTGATCCTAAACACACTTCAAAATCCACAATGAACTATGTGATAATCTGAGGCTAAACCTCAAAATAGCAGTGCATGCAAGACTTCCCAGGAATCTCACATTTTGATACAGGAAAGATGTATATCTTTGTACCGTGTTAGCCAGTAGATAGAAAAATATTCAGGATTGAGAGTCCTCAGTGGTTGATACCTTTTAATGGCTAACTGAAAAGATGGTAACAAATTGCAAGCTTTCGAGACTACTCAGGTCTCTTCATTAGGCATTGACATCAGATTTTGTATTAGTCAATGCCTGATGAAGAGACCTGAGTAGTCTCGAAAGCTTGCAATTTGTTACCATCTTTTCAGTTAGCCATTAAAAGGTATCAACCACTGAGGAATCTCAATTCTGAATATTTTTCAGGAATCTCACAAAACTTGAAGAATTTTCCAAGAAAGAATAGCTGAAAATCCCTCAAACATGTGTAAGCAGGTTGTGTGATGCAGTGATGCAAGAAAGGCAGAGCAAGGGTTAACTATTTAATTTAACAGTAAAGATACTCCTCGCAGGGAGATAAACAGTTGAAGAGGCAAATGATAGGGAAATAGGCAAACAAAATGTGATAACAGTCCACACAATCAGCTTATCGTGTTCGTAGCTTTCTCGGCCACAGATGATCCGATGAGGGTTGTGATCCCAGCAATGGCCGGTGACCTCAGAGGAGATTCCACAGCTCACTGTATATCTTCTGGTGGCAACGGGCGGTCTCCAGTTTTTACCCGCTGAGCCAATTGGTCCATAGTCTTGTGCAGCCACAGTCAAGGGAATTGCTTGCAGTCTATTAACAAGGGGGGTCTGCTGCATGCTCTCCAACAAAGAGGACCATAGCGACCAATCCTGTGCCCGCCTACGGCACTCAGCCTAATGGAGCCCACAGCCCTTCCTCTGCTGCCAGTCTCAACGACGTTGCTCATGAGAAGCCACCCATGGTATGTTGCGGTGCTGTGGCACACCAAGCGAAGCATGCTGCGCACGCCCCTGCTCTGTCACCACCGGCAGGAAACTGCACGTCGTTTCGCGCGCTTTGCTTTTTACCATGCCCCACGCTTTTCTTTTTACCTTGCCAGTTCCGGACCTGGCACAGGACAGGTGCCCGCAACCCTGTCTTCCTCCTTGCACATGAATTAAAAGACTCCTGGCTGGCTACAAAAAGCGTTTACATGCTGTGAAACCTGCTAAAAGTGGTGCTACAAGGTACTAACCAAGCAAGGAGCCCAAACTTTTGCATCGACCCATATTCCTTTTTGCAATTTTTAAAATTTAAAAAATGACTATATTTTTTTCCTAAAATACAAAGCCATTTTGTTGGTGACTGCAAAGTTATACTGACAAGTAGACGGTCATCCAGGACAGCAGGCAGCAATTATTCTGTTAGTTAGTGCTGCTCGCTGTATCATAAACTGGGGAATACACATACACGCTCATACACATGCACGCTCACACACACAGTAAAATACACATGCACGTTCACAGTAAAATACACACGCATGCTTATACATATTCATGCTCACACACACGCACGTTGACACACTTGCACGTTCACATGCATGCACGTTCACACAAGCACACACACACATGCACGCTCACACACACACGCATATTCGCTCACACACGCATGTACGCTCACACACACACACACACTCACACACACACTCACAAATAGGAAAATATATATGCACGCTCACGCACATAGGAAAATGCATACATTGCCTCTCCCCCCAGCCAGCCTGGCCTTCATGGCCTCTCACCCAGCCAGCCTGACATACATGGTCTCCCCTCTAAGCCAGCCTGGAAAACATGGCTTCCCTCCAGCCAACCTGGGATACATGGCCTCTCCCCAGCCAGCCTTGGCATACATGGCCTCCTCAACCAGCCTGGCATACATGGCCCTCTATCTATATGATGCATAGGAAAAAAAATGGTACTTTCCTTCCCTTCTCTCCCACGAAGTGCTGCATCCTGTTCTTGGCACAGCAGTGTGACGATCTCTTTGCTGTACTCTGAACAGGTCAGTAGTGAGTAGTGATCGCAGCCTATACTGTAATACTAATTACAGGCTGCGTTCACCGCTTCCCGTGGCAGATGCTTACCCTGGACCCAGCTTCTCCCCGGCAGCTCCTATCATCCCACGCACTGAGCAATTTAGTTCAAAAAGAGTGAAAAATAAATATTGTGCTGTGTACAATGTAGTGTACTCACTTTCAGGATGGAGGTCTCCACTGCATCCACGTCCTTTAGTCCAGGATCAGCCACACACATCACACACATCAGGGGACACCCGATTCGTTTTAACAAATTCAACTTTACTTGACAGATCAGATACAACAGTCTTTAACATGCAGTGTTGAGCACAACACCCTCCAATTCCAGTTTCATCAACACTGTACATTTCCAGCCTCTGCTTACGTTCAGTTGAATTATCCCTATATGCTTGATTTTCCTGTCAGCCCCAGGGATTTCCCATCCGACCCCACAGCACTCCCGAGATCCGCTACTTTTCCCTCATGTGGTTCCCCATCTGGATTTCTTTGTATGGAAGGGATTAAGGCACACTCCTCAGTGCTTAGTTTGGGTTGTAGGTCCTGGACGTTACAGTAAGGTCCATAGGAAATTTGGTACAACCTCATGCTGTTAGAACAATATGTACTCCACATGCCTCCAGTCCACTGCACACTGAATCTTAATTTCACAGGAACTTCTCACTAATTCAGACTGACTAAACCAGGTATGATTCACCTTTTTGCTTAACTTTTATCCCTCCTATGCTGGGCTTGTTCCAACATTTAACTGTATCTGTTCCTGCAGTCTGTTATTCGTTCAATCTAACTTTTCATCGACATTCTAGCACAAAGCTTAAATTACTTTCCTACATTAACATTACACTAACAATACTTATACTATACATATCATTTATACACTAATAGGCCCATCAATGCCTATCTGCCCTAATGTTCCTACCTCTGAGCTGAGTGTACCAGGTTACCATAGGCATTAACAATACAGTACCCACACAGCAGCATCAGTAATTATAACACTCTATGCATTTTACATTTTACATTACACCATCAAAACACAATACATGTCAATATTCACACTACAATTGTTGTCTTTAGGGTCTCCAAATATCAAATTTTTTTTGTTTTTTTAACTTCTTTATTAGATGATTTGACATATTAATATGCAATCACATATATATCAGAAACCATACATTATATGCATATACAGTATCTTGACAATACAATGTTGCTCTCATCCACTTTCATTTTAACCTTTTGAATGTTACAACAATACTTCATTCGAACCATATACAGAACTAGTGATGAAACTATAAACAAATATTATGACCTCAAGATCCCCAAGTTACCAGCTACATCCTCAAGATTGTACCATATTGTACCTTTAACCCCTTTCTGACATCTGACGTACTATCCCGTCCATGTGACCAGGGCCCCTATGTCCATGGACGGGATAGTACGTCATAGCGATCAGCGCCGCTCACAGGTGAGCACCGCTGATCGCGGCCGGGTGTTAGCTGATTATCACAGCTGACACCCGGCACTATGTGTCAGGGGCGGTCACAGACCGCCCCGACACGTTAACCCCTGGCACACTGAGATCAAACACAATCGCAGTGTACCGGGGGTTTAGGGAAGCATCTGCAGGGAGGGGGCTCCCTCCGTGCTTCCCTGAGACCCCCGCAGCAGCGCGATGTGTAGCGCTGCTGTGGGGCCTCCTTCCCTGCAGGTCCCCGGATCCAATATGGCAGCGGGGACCTTCGGGGGCCTGCAGGGAGGTGGCCTCCTCACTGCCTGCAGAGCCCAGGCATGAGAAAGCCTGTGCAGCGCCTGTGTGAGATCGCTGATCTGTCACAGTGATCTGTGATGTGTTAGATCAACGAACTCACACATGACAGCGATGTCCCCCCTGGGACAGTGTAATAAAGTTTAAAAAAAAGTGTAAAAATAATTTATAAAAAAAATCGCTAAATAAATTAAAAAAAAAAAATATTCCCTAATAAATTAATTTTTTGGAAATAAAAAAACCCAAAAACAATAAAAGTACACATATTTAGTATCGTCGCATCCGTAACGAACCGCCCTATAAAACTGTCCCATTAGTTAACCCCTTTAGCGAATCCCTTAAAAAATAAAAGTAAAAAAACAAAGCAAAAAAATAATGCTTTATTATCATATCGCCGAACAAAAAGTGCAATAACGCGCGATCAAAAAGACGGATATGAATAACTATGGTACGGCTGAAAATGTCATCTTGTCCCGCAAAAAACGAGCCACCACACAGCATCATCAGCGAAAAAATATAAACGTTATTGCTCTCAGAATAAGGCGATGCAAAAATAATTATTTTTTATATAAAATTGTTTTCATTACATAAAAGCGCCAAAACATAAAAAAAGACATAAATGAGGTATCACTGTTACCGTACCAACCCAAAGAATAAAACCGCTTTATTAGTTTTACTGGACGCGGAACGGTGCAAACGCATCCCCCAAAAGAAATTCTTGAAATGCTGGTTTTTGTTCATTATGCGTCCCAAAAATCGGAATAAAAAGTGATCAAAAAATGTCATGTACCCGAAAATGGGCCAATAAAAACGTCAACTGGTCCCACAAAATAATAAGACCATACATGACTTGGTGGGTCAAAATATGGAAAAATTATAGCTCTCAAAATGTGGTGATACAAAAAATTTTACAATAAAAAGCGTATTTTAGCGTTGCTAAACATAAAAACCCGCTATAAATAGTAAATTAAACCCCCCTTTATCACCCCCTTAGTTAAGAAAAAATAATAAAATTAAAAAAAGTATTTATTTCCATTTTACCATTAGGGTTAGGGTTAGGGTTAGAGCTAGGGTTAGAGCTAGGGTTAGGGCTAGGGTTAGGGCTAGGGCTATGGTTAGGGCTAGGGTTAGGGCTGAGATTAGTGTTAGGGGTGTGTTGGGTTTAGAGTTGGAGTTAGAATTGAGGGGTTTCCACTGTTTGGGCACATCAGGTGATCTCCAAACGCAACATGGCGTCTGATCTCAATTCCAGCCAATTCTGCGTTGAAAAAGTCAAATGGTGTTCTTTCCCTTCCAAGCTCTGCCATGTGCCCAAACAGTGTCTTGCCCCCACATATGGAGTATCAGTCTACTCAGGACAAATTGCAAAACAACTTTCTGCATTCCAAAACGTCACTACTTCCCTTCCGAGCCCTGTCGTGTGCCCATACAGTAGTTTTCGCTCACATATGGGGTATCTGCGTACTCTGGACAAATTGTACAACAACTTTTGAGGTCCAATTTCTCCTGTTACCCTTGGGAAATTAAAAAAATTGGGGACTAAAAGATCATGTTTGTGGAAAAAATGATTTTTTTTATTTTCACTCCCGGGCGTTATAAACTTCTGTGAAGCCCTTGGGGGTTCAAAGTGCTCACCAAACATCTAGATAAGATCCTTGGGGGGTCTAGTTTCCAAAATGATGTCATTTGTGGGGGTTTCCACTGTTTAGGCACATCAGGGGCTTTCCAAGCGCAGCATGGCATCCAATCCCAATTCCAGCCAAAAAAGTCATATGGTGCTGCCTCCCTTCTGAGCTCTGCCATGCGCCCAAATAGCGGTTTACCCCCATATGTGGGGTATCAGCGTACTCAGGACAAATTGCACAATAACTTTTAGAGTCCTGTTACCCTTGGAAAAATAAAAATTGGGGGTGAAAAGATCATTTTTTTGTGGAAAAAATATGATTTTTTAATTGTATGGCTGTACGTTATAAACTTCGGTGAAGCCCTTGTGGGTTCAAAGTTCTCACGACATATCTAGATAAGTTCCTTGGGTGGTCTAGTTTCCAAAATGGGGTCACTTGTTGGGGGTTTCCACTGTTTAGGCACATCAGGGGCTCTCCAAACGTGACATGGCATCCAATCTGAATTCCAGCCAATTTTGCATTGAAAAAGTCAAACGGCACTCCTTCCCTTCTGAGCTCTGCCATGCGCCGAAACAGTGGTTCCCCCCACATATCAGGTATCAGCGTACTCAGGACAAATTGCACAATAACTTTTGCAGTCCAATTTCTCCTGTTACCCTTGGTAAAATAAAAAAAATTGGACCTGAAGTAATTTTTTGTGAAAAAAGTTAATTGTTCATTTTTTTAATCATTCAAAAAATTCCAGTGAAGCACTTGAAGGGTTAAATAAACTTCTTGTATGTGGTTTTGAGCACCTTGAAGGGTGCCTTTTTTAGAATGGTGTCACTTTTGGGCATTTTCCATAATATAGACCTCTCAAAGTGACTTCAAATATGATGTGGTCCCTAAAAGAAAATGATGCTGCAAAAATGAGAAATCGCTGGTCAACTTTTAACCCTTATAACTTCCTAACAAAAAAAATTTTGGTTCCAAAATTGTGCTGATGTAAAGTAAACATATGTGAAATGTTACTTATTAAGTTTTTTGTGTGACATATCTCTGTGATGTAAGGGCATAAAAATTCAAAGTTGGAAAATTGCGAAATTTTAAAAATTTTCGCCAAATTTCCGTTTTTTTTCACAAATAAACGCAAGTTATTTGAAATAAATTTTACCACTAACATGAAGTACAATATGTCATGAGAAAACAATGTCAGAATCAGTGGGATCCATTTAAGCAAGTTATTACCTCGTAAAGGGACAGCGGTCAGAATTGTAAAAATTGGCCCGGTCATGAATGTGTAAACCACCCTTGGGGGTAAAGGGGTTAAATGCTACCATTAATTGACTGATCTCTACTTGTGAATAACTACATTCAATAAAAGTCCTCCATTTTTTGAAACATTTTTCAGTATTCTTTTCTTTTGGGGATTCTGTATCTATTTTGTCCATCAACGTTAGGGATTTTATAGTATCTATCAGTTCTGAAACACTTGGTGGGTTCTTCTCCAGCCAGTGTCTCAAGATACATTTCTTAGCTGCCAGCAAAACAATATGTACAGCATCGGGAGCACCATATATTTTAATATTTGATTCACTTGTCAGGCTAATGAAATGAAAAACACATGCCTGTACATTTTTGGGTATCTCAACCTTCCAGATTCTCTGCATGTATTTAATTACCTTGGCCCAGAATCTTTACATAATCGGGCATTCCCACAAACCATGTAAGAAAATGGCCCTGTGTAGACTACATTTCGGACAATTAGTAAGATAGTGAGCAGGTGAACCACTGTAGGTAAGGTTAAAAGCGTATATCGCTTGGTGTATCAGTTTATAATGCATCTCTCTCCACTGCTCATTAATCATTACCTTTCTTAGTATTTTTTCTAACCGATCAGTATTATGTTACCTAAGTCTTCATCTGGAATAGAGTTATACCAGGTTTTAAATATTTTTGAGCACCATGGTGATTGAATCTGGACACGAATATAGTCATAGTGTCACTGTCACGTGTGTCTGGACGCAGCGAGTACCGCAAGGCGAACCCATATGACACACGTGACCCTAGATACACCGCCTCCAGTTGGGCGAATTTAAA
The DNA here is from genome assembly GCF_039654945.1 of Dendrobates tinctorius. NCBI lineage: Eukaryota > Metazoa > Chordata > Amphibia > Anura > Dendrobatidae > Dendrobates > Dendrobates tinctorius. Next base: position 12,071,822 of record NW_027361712.1, on the reverse strand, counting down.
TAATAAGACATGCAGTTAGATACACCGCCTCCAACTGGCGAATTTAGGTATTACACGTATTTATACAATAGTCTGGAAACCCCGCCTCCAGTAAGGCAAATTTAAATAATAAAGGGGAACCTGGGTAACATTAACAATGGAGGGCCCTGCAATAGGGAAACGGGGAAGTGGAGACCTCCTGCATTCCCCTGAGCCAGTGTCCCTGCACTCTTAACGTTCCCTATGCCGGTTCCGCACCGGGCAACGCACGCGTACCTCAAACCCTGACTCGCCCTGCACCTAAACCCTCACTAGGGAATTGGTCGGTGCGGAAACTAATCCCACCACTGCACTAAACACACAAGAGGAAAGACGACAAAACAGGGGAAACACCACTTAACTTTGCTCTGTTGCGTATGCTCCTAGCAACAGAGCCCATCACCTGCATGCATCTTCTCCTCCACCCGGATCCATCACCATAACCGGATCCATCACCATAGTGCAGCCTTCGAGCAGAGTCCACCACCAGTTGCAGCTGCCCAGTAAACAGAGTCCCAAAGATGAGTCCAGCATACTTGAGTCCAACTTTTCTGCCAACGAGTCCAGCATGCTTGAGTCCAGTTTTCAGCAACCAAGTCCAGCATGCTGAGTGCAACTCTCACAATAGTCGCCACTCCACCAAGTCATGCAAGCACTTCCTGCTGACACCATTAAACTGTGACTCCACCACGCCATGCCAGCCCTTCCTGCAGACCACATCGTTGGACTCCACCAATCCATGCCAGCACTCCTTGCTGACTCAACCCCTCTGGCTGGGCTGCCCAGGACTCTTGTTCAGCTCCTTCATCACCCAGGCTTGCTTCCCAAATGACAAGCTCACAATATCACCAACAGTGATCAAACACAACTGACTCTCTTTTATAGAGCCTCACACCTGATTTATAATTACATGCACATTAAACCAAAGAAACTAAAGTGCACTACCGCTCACCACCACCGGGGCAACTTAGAATGAACGACACCACGTGTAATAATTCTAATGGCCACCAGGGGCAATCACACCACTTTGGCACCAAGCCAAAGGAAAAAAGTTCACTTTGTCGATTTAACTTGTCAGATCCAGCCTGGATCATGACACATAGATGCTGTAAAGCGATTCCAGGTCTGTACTCTGCCCCATTATGGAATCAAAATTGCTTATTCTTTCTACCTTCCCCAGGTTTTTCACCAAATTTGTGTAATGTGTCGTGATTTGTAGAAATTGTAAATATTGATTATTTTTGTAATCCAAATTTGCCCGAAAATTCTGACCAACTCAATAATCTTCTCTCTGCCGGTTGTAAGATATCCCCCAGAACCCAGATTCCTTTTTCCTTACATTCCTTAAAAAGTTTATTCTGTGTTCCTTGTGAAAAGTTCGGGTCTTTCCAAATCATCAAATATTTGGAGACACAGAAAGGGAGACTGAACAGTTTCCTAATAGCTTTCCATGCTCCCAATGTGTCTCTGAGCAAACTGCTTGCTTTTACATAGTCCGATAGATGAGCAAATTTTGTTTGTAAGATTGTGTTGAGGTTCAAAGGACTAACGAGTTCCTTCTCCAGCACTAGATTGGAAAAATAGGATGTGTCCTGTAGCCAGTCTCTAATGTGTCTCATCAAAGCTGCCAAATTATATATTCAAATCAAGGGCATCTGCAATCCCCCATCAACTTTTTTTCAAAGCCAGTTTCTGTAAGCAATCCTTGGCCTTTAGCCCTGCCAAATAAACTTAGTGAAGGTCGATTGTAATTTTTTCGTGTCAGAGTGCTTCAATAGTAATGGAATGGTCTACATTGGGTATAAAAGTCGTGCAAAGCTAACCATTTTTAGCAAGTGCATTCTCCCAAACAATGAGAGGTTTAGATTTCTCCATCCTTCCAATTCTAACAATATTTTTTTCAATTAAACTAGAATAATTTAATCTCAGATGTTTTATTATTTTTACTTGGAACTCAGGTAAGATCCTTGGTGTCCAGCTTTTCAGTACAATACAAAAGTACAAAAGACTTACAGTATATAGGACAACTTTGATTAAGTGTACCACAAGTTTTTCATACCAAGCATGAGACTTACGAACAGCACTGTAGGGCTGTATCATCTGATCTGCAAGGTCCACACCACCCATTAATTTATTGTAATTCTGTACATATTGTAGAGATCCACCAAATTAGTGGATGTGGATTAACTCGCTTGGCTGCGATATTGAGGCACACAGGAACACTTTTGCTTAAAGTAACAGTCTGTGTGGTTTATTTCCTTCATAAACCAATGTCACAGGAACAAAAGGCAAACAGTCTTACATCAGACAGACGAGTTCTTAGTGTCCGTAGTAGAGCTTCGCTCTCCCAGGCATGTGGGCACACAGGCTGTGCCATGTCCAGCACGCATGCAGCGTTACCATGTAAAGCATACAAAATCTCTTACTGACCCTGGTCAGCGTTACTCACGGTTTATCCCTCATGGGTTATCAGGGAAGCAGCCGCACTGGGTGCACTGTTCCAGACAGTGCCTTGCTCACTAGGCCGTCAACAGTTCCAGAGCCACAGCCGGGCAGTAGCTCCCCTACGTAGAGCCGTCACAGACTCTACCAGGTCCGGGCCTTTCCATGTGCTTCCCAGGAAGTTCAGTCCCAGACACTTCCAACACACACAGGCCTTGCGGGACCTTGCACTCTGACCAATCATGATCAAAATACAGAACCCATGTGATCAGACCTCAGTCACATTATATATCCCAAACCACCCCATATGTGGGCAGTGTAGGTGTGGCTAGCCGATCCCGCCCAGCTCTCTGACTAGCCCTATAAGCCGCCCTTATAGATAGACAACTCATGGACAACCAGTCCCAGCATAGCAACACTATTTTGGCTAATAGCGCAGAGAACCTCTGCGACACATGCTAGACATTTACAACCATGCCGGTCACTGTTTCACCATCAAGGAAATGCCCACATGCATATTGTGAGTCGCATATGCAGCGCCCCCTAGCTTTAACAGAGGTTACTGCACCACAATAGACAAACTTATGGACACTAGAACTTGCCCTGCATACAGAAATTTGTCTGCTTCTGTTAGCATGGATTGATGTTAACATGAGGACATCCTTTTTGTCACGAAATTTGAAAAGCAGCATGTCCTCATTACAGAGCACTTTAATTTCGCTTGCCTTTAATTTTTGGGTGAAAAACCTGGGTAACACTCTGATTCCGGCGTATGGTGCCACAGGCCACTGTATTCTTGGCAGACAGGTATCTGAACAAGGGTACAGTTATGTATGTACAAATTGCACCCCTTATCTATAAGGGGAAGCACCAGGTCCGAAACAATTTTCCCATGTTTAGGGAGGGGGAAAATCGGGTGGAACATTTTAGGTGTTTTTCTCCTCATACACACTGAATTTGTGTGTTTAGCCAGAGACGCTTTCACAACATTTATATATTTTCAGTCTGAGTCGGGACCTTTTGCTCTGCAAATAATGCTTGAAATGCAGCCTGCCCTTGAAAAGGATCAGAGACTTGTCCACACAGATATGTTTGTGGGGTATATGTGTTGGAAAATTTGTAATGAAAATATTTTATTAGAGGCCTAACTTTGTAAAGTCAGTCAGGGTCAATGGGAGAGGGGCAATTTGCATTTTCTGCTAAGTTAGCCAATATACAAAACACAAGATTAAAAAATATAAAGATTAATAAAATTAATCATGTGCACTTCATGATCCACATTTTTACACATTGCACTTTTTTGGTTACACAATCGTGTGTTTTCATTGGCATATACAATTTTTAATTTAGGAGTATTTTTCTACAACAAAACATATTGATGTATGTAGAGGCCTGTTTTATGGCTTTTTTTACTCTGGACACTATGTATATAAGGGATGTTTCTTTTTGTTTTGTATTGAATCTTTTGTCTTCTTGTGTTCTAATTGAGGGACATTCTTCATATAAATCAATTAAAATATTTTTTTTTATGTTTTTGATATAATTTTTTTATTACCTTATGTCTGCCACTTTTTAAAAACATATCTATATATATATACGTTATGACTTTTGTATTAATGATTGTCATTATATTGTGTATATACTATATGTAGGCTTTCTTTTGGTATGATACTACCGTTTGTCATCTTAATAAAGGAATTTTAATTAACCAAGTGCTGCCACCTTATTATCTGTTTATCAGGGTACCTTTGGTTCCTCTGTTTTCTGCTAAGTGTAGGAAAAATTACCTCTCTTTACAAACAGGTGTAATACAGGACATCAGATGACCAATAAGATCTGATTTTTTTTTTTAATCAGACCCATGTTTAGAAGTGGAACAATACATTTTTAAATATCCAAACATCTAGAGGTCTCCAGTTACTACTTTTGGAGTAGTAGCATGTGGGGTGGCAGCAGGCTCGGTCTGGCCTGGCAGGGTACCGGGTAAATGCCCGGTGGGCCCCGAGGGTCTGGGGGGCCCTTTAAATTTCCTGCCCCATTAAATGTTTTGGCCCTTTAAGAGCCGCAGGTCCGCGCCGTGCGCGTGCATGTACCTTTGCGCCGCGCACGGTTGGGCGGCGACCCCCTGGCTGGCTGGCTCCGGCGGCCCCTGAGAGTCTGATGAGAGCGATGAGTCACTCACCCGCTCTCATCCTGGGTGTCGTGTGACCTTGCTGCACGGCCTGTTCTTGATGGGCGGTGACAACCACCCCGTGCTCTTATTTCCCCTTCTGTAGCTGGCTGCTGCCTGGCTAATAGCAGCGCCAGCACACAGACAAGAAGAGGACGCCGCCGGCCCGCCGCGCTCTGCAGTGCTCACCCTGCTGCTCCCGCTCCCTCAGTGTGTGTGTACACAGGCAGCCCTGAGCCCTCCGGTCCGGTGAGTAGAAAATAGCAGGGGAAGGGGAGAGTCAGGGTCTGTGCATCCAGTGTCCTCAGCTGTGTGATGGTGGGTGGTGGACTCTCTGCCAGGCTCCCTGACTCCTGCAGCCCTGCGGCCTGCCCAGTGCATCCAGTGTCCTCCTCCTCGGTCATGCAGCTCTGCCAGCTCCCGACTACTGCTGTCCTGCAGTGCCGGCCCGGCTGTGTGGTGGTGGTGTTGTGTGCTCTCTGCCGGGCTCCCTGTCTGACTCCTGCAGCCCTGCGGCCTGCCCAGTGCGTCCAGTGTCCTCCTCCTCGGTCAAGCAGCTCTGCCGGCTCCCAACTACCGCTGTCCTGCAGTGCCAGCCCGGCTGTGTGGTGGTGAGTGGTGGTGGTGGACTCTCTGCCGGGCTCCATGTCTGACTCCTGCAGCCCTGCAGCCTTCCCAGTGCATCCAGTGTCCTCCTCCTCGGTCATGCTGCTCTGCCGGCTCCCGACTACCGCTGTCCTGCAGTGCCTGCCCGGCTGTGTGGTGGAGGGTGGTGGTGGTGGACTCTCTGCCGGGCTCCCTGTCTGACTCCTGCAGCCCTGCGGCCTGCCCAGTGCGTCTAGTGTCCTCCTCCTCGGTCATGCAGCTCTGCTGGATCCCGACTACCGCTGTCCTGCAGTGCCTGCCCGGCTGTGTGGTGGTGGTGTTGTGTGCTCTCTGCCGGGCTCCCTGTCTTACTCCTGCAGCCCGGCGGCCTGCCCAGTGCATCCAGTGTCCTCCTCCTCGTTCATGCAGCTCTGTCGGCTCCCGACTACTGCTGTCCTGCAGTGCCGGCCCGACTGTGTGGTGGTGGTGGTGTTGTGTGCTCTCTGCCAGGCTCCCTGTCTGACTCCTGCAGCCTTGCGGCCTGCCCAGTGCATCCAGTGTCCTCCTCCTTGGTCATGCAGCTCTGCCGGCTCCCGACTACCGCTGTCCTGCAGTGCCGGCCCGACTGTGTGGTGGTGGTGGTGTTGTGTGCTCTTTGCCGGGTTCCCTGTCTGACTCCTGCAGCCCTGCGGCCTGCCCAGTGCATCCAGTGTCCTCCTCCTTGGTCATGCAGCTCTGCCGGCTCCCGACTACCGCTGTCCTGCAGTGCCGGCCCGGCTTTGTGGTGGAGGGTGGTGGTGGACTCTCTGCCGAGCTCCCTGTCTGACTTCTGCAGCCCTGTGGCCTGCCCAGTGCGTCCAGTGTCTTCCTCCTCGGTCATGCAGCTCTGCTGGCTCCACGGAGAGTGGTGAGTTATACTATTACACTGCGTAGGTGACCACTGTGGGGGCCCCCAGTCTGGGGGCCCCCACAGTGGTCGCCTTCGCAGTGTGTAATAGTATATATAATCTCAGCACCCTCCCTGGAAGCTGTGTCGGCTACCTGATGGTGTCACAATGAGAGGAAAAATAGATTTCTGGGGGCCCCACGGTTATCGCCTATGCAGTTTAATAGTATATCATTCTCGTCACCATGCTCCCTGGAAGCTGTGCCAGAGCAGAGGAGGCCATAGCATGCTGCATGGAGGAGCAGGGGGGCCATAATGTGCTGCATGGATGAGCAGCGGGGCCATAATGTGCTGCAATGAGGAGCAGAGGGGCCATAGCATGCTGCATGGAGGAGCAGGGGAGGCCATAAAGTGCTGCATGGAGGAGCAGGGAGGCCATAATGTGCTGCAATGAGGAGCAGAGGGGCCATAATGTGCTGCATGGAGGAGCAGGGGGCCCATAATACTGTATGAAGGAGCAGGTGCCCCATAATACTGTATGGAGGAGCATTATATGGGGCCTATAATACTGTATAGCGGACTATGAGGTGCCCATAATACTGTATGGCGGACTATGTGGTTGCCCATAATACTGTATGGCAGACTATGTGCTTGCCCATAATACTGTATGGTGGACTATGAGGTGCCTATAAGACTGTATGGCGGACTGTGTGGTTGCCATTAATACTGTATGGCAGACTATGTGGTTGCCCATAATACTGTATGGCGGACTATGTGGTTGCAAATAATACTGTATGGTGGACTATGAGGTGCCCATAATACTGTATGGCCGACTATGAGGTGCCCATAATACTGTATGGAGGACTATGTGGTTGCCCATAATACTGTATGGCGGACAATATGGTTGCCCATAATACTGTATGGCGGACTATGAGGTGCCCATAATACTGTATAGCAGACTATGAGGTGCCCATAATACTGTATGGCGTACTTTGTGGGTGCTCATAATTCTGTATGGAAGACTGTGGTTTCCCATAATACTGTATGGCGGACTATGTGGTTGCCCATAATACTGTATGGTGGACTATGAGGTGCCCATAATACTGTATGGAGGACTATGTGGTTGCCCATAATACTGTATGGCGGACTATGTGGTTGCCCATAATACTGTATGACGGACTATGTGGTTGCCCATAATACTGTATGGCGGACTATGAGGTGCCCATAATACTGTATGACGGACTATGTGGTTGCCCATAATACTGTATGGCGGACTATGAGGTGCCCATAATACTGTATGGCGGACTATGAGGAGCCCATAATACTGTATGGAGGACTATGTGGTTGCCCTTAATACTGTATGGTGGACAATGTGGTTGCCCATAATACTGTATGGAAGACTATGTGGTTGCCCATAATACTGTATGGTGGCCTATGAGGTGCCCATAATACTGTATGGTGGACTATGAGGTGCCCATAATACTGTATAGCGTACTACGTGGGTGCTCATAATTCTGTATAGAAAACTATGTGCCTTCCCATAATACTGTATGGAGGACTATGTGGTTGCCCATAATACTGTATGGCAGACTATGTGGTTGCCCATAATACTGTATGGTGGACTATGAGGTGCCCATAATACTGTATGGCGTACTATGTGGGTGCTCATAATTCTGTATGGAAGACTATGTAGCTTCCCATAATACTGTATGGAAGACTATGTGGTGCCCATAATACTGTATGGCGGACAATGTGGGTGCTCATAATACTGTATGGAGGACTATGTGGTTGCCCATAATACTGTATGGCTGACTATGTGGTGCCATAATACTGTATGGCGAACTATGTGGGTGCTAATAATACTGTATGGCGGACTATGTGGGTGCTCAAAATACTATATGGCGGACTATGTGGTTACCCATAATATTGTTTGGCGGACTATGTGGACCCAATCAGCAGAATGTGGAGCTTTTATCCCCATTAGACTGGAGTGGCATGTCTGACTTGATCGCTGATCCATTCATTCCCTCAGTGGCTGCATTTGTTTTTTTATAGAAGCCCCAAAGAGAATGAATGGAACTGCGGTCAGACATCCCACCTGCCACACCATTTTAAAATGGGGATAAGTGTCCTATCAGGGTTAAAACTTCCTCATTCTTCCAATCGGTGCAGTTTCTAATGGTCAGACCTAAGCGATCACCTATCCAGTGGAGTCCATCCATGGATCGGTGATAACTTGTTTTACCCAAAGAACCCCTTTAATGTAAACTACCGTAATTATACATCCCAGTTATGGGGGCGCACAGTAGATGTGCAGGAGCCAACTGTGTTTTACAGCTGATGCTCCACTATAATGGGGATAATGACTGACAGATATTTGCATATAACCGTAGGGTGGGCCCCTAGAGTCCATTCCTCTGGTGGGCCCCAGACACCCCAGTCCGACCCTGGGAGGCAGTGAATTGAGCAGTATACAAGTTGGTCTGCTTAATCATTAAGTTTAATAATTCTTCAGAGAAGAAAATTTTAAAAAGATCGACCTCCATATACCCTGTGGCTGTGCACACGTAGTGTTTTTTTTAGCGTTTCCGCAGCGATTTAAAATGCGCGATTTTGCTGCGGAAACGCTTAAAAAAAGCATTTCATGCAATCCTAATTGATTCTGCCCATGTCGTGCTAATGGTGCGCTTTTTACCGCTGCGGAATCGCTTCGCGGTATAAAAAAACGCAGCATGTCCATAGGAAAACGCATGTTAAAACGCAAGACAAACCCGTCAAAATAGTTTACAAAATCGCGTCAAAAACCGCATGAGTTTTTCCAGCAAAGGGTGTGCGTTTCTGCTCAGGAATATTCTGCTTCAAAACTGCAACGTGGGCACAAAGCCTGTAGTGTCCACATTGGCGTCCATGGCAGGCATACATTCTGTAACGCACCAAGTGTATGATTCCCTTGGCACCCAATCACTTGCAGTGGCACCACTGCTAGACTGAGAATGTTCTCGCCCGCTGTGGATTTGCTGAGACTCATAATCGCTACTAGCGAGGATGCCATCAGTAAAAACTGCTCGTTTGTCTAACTTGCACTGCCTGTATACGAACAGATCATGGTGTAAGCCTCATCTGCCGCATACAGATTTGTAGCTATTGTAGTATACAGTGGGGAAAAAAAGTATTTAGTCAGCCACCAATTGTGCAAGTTCTCCCACTTAAAAAGATGAGAGAGGCCTGTAATTGACATCATAGGTAGACCACAACTATGAGAGCCAAAATTAGAAAGCAAATCCAGAAAATCACCTTGCATGAGTATGCAAAATTTATTTTGCAAATTGTGGTGGAAAACAAGTATTTGGTCACCTAAAAACATGCAAGAGTTCAGGTTCTCACAGATCTGTAACTTCTTCTTTAAGAGGCTTCTCTGTCCTCCACTCATTACCTGTAGTAATAGCACCTGTTTGAACTCAGTATATAAGACACCTGTCCACAACCTCAAACAGTCACACTCCAAGCTCCACTATGGTGAAGACCAAAGAGCTGTCGATAGACACCAGAAACAAAATTGTAGCCCTGCACCAGGCTGGGAAGACTGAATCTGCAATAGGCAAGCAGCTTGGTGTGATGAAATCAACTGTGGGAGCAATAGTAAGAAAATGGTAGACTTATCAGACCACTGATAATCTCCCTCGATCTGGAGCTCCACGCAAGATCTCACCCTGTAGGGTCAAAATGATCACAAGAACAGTGAGCAAAAATCCCAGAACCACACAGGGGGACCTAGTGAATGACCTGCATAGAGCTGGGACTACCATCAGTAACAAACTATGCCACCAGGGACTCAGATCCTGCAGAGTCAGATGTGACCCCCTGCTTAAGCCAGTACATGTCCGGGCCTGTCTGAAGTTTGCTAGAGAGCATTTGGATTATCCAGAAGAGTATTGGGAGCATGTCATATGGTCTGATGAAACCAAAGTAGAATTGTTTGATAGAAACAAAACTTGTGTTTGGAGGAGATAGAATGCTGAGTTGCATCCAAAGAACACCAAACCTACTGTAAAGCATAGGGGTGGCAGCATAATGCTTTGGGGCTGTTTCTCTGCAAAGGGACCAGGACGACTGATCCGTGTACATGAAAGAATGAATGGGGCCATATATCATGAGATTTAGAGTGCAAACCTCCTTCCATCAGTAAGGGTATTGAAGATAAAATGTGGATGGGTTTTTCAGCATGATAATGTTCCCAAGCACACCACCATGGCAATGAAGGAGTGGCTTCGTAAGAAGCATATGAAGGTCCTGGAGGGCCTAGCCAGTCTCCAGATCTCAATCCCATATAAAACCTTTGGAGGGATTTGAAAGTCCATGTTGCCCAGCGACAGGCCCAAAACTTTGCTGCTCTAGAGGAGATCTGCATGAAGGAATGGGCCAACATACCACCAACAGTGTGTGCCAACCTTGTGAAGACTTACAGAAAACGTTTGGCCTCTGTCATTGCCATAAAGGATATATAACAAATTATTGAGATTAACTTTTGTTAATAACCAAATACTTATTTTCCACTATAATTTGCAAAATAAATCTTGCCAAATCAGACAAGGTGATTTTCTGGATTTGTTTTCTCATTTTGACTCTCATAGTTGTGGTCTACCTATGATGTAAATTACAGGCCTCTCTCATCTTTTTAAGTGGGAGAACTTGCACAATTGGTGGCTGACTAAATACCCCACTGTATATACAGTTGAAACCAGAAATTTACATACAGTATATAAAAAAGACACATATGCATGTTCTTCTCAATACCCAAAATGAAATCAAAATAAACCTTTCCCGATTTAGGTCAATTTGGATTACCATAATTATTAATATTTACCAAATGCCAGAATAATGAGAGAGAGAGTATTTTAAGGCATTTTATTACTTATGTAACCTTCTGGTTTTAACGATATATATATATATATATATATATATATATATATACAGTGAGTATCGAAAGCCCACATAGAGTTTGCTAAAAAAAACACGACTCATGGCTGTACTAGCTCAAAAGGGTGCTTCTACGCAATACTGAGCAAAGAGTCTGAATACTTATAACCATGTGATATTTCAGTTTTTATTTTTTAATAAATTCGCAAATATTTGTAAATTTCTGTGTTTTTTTCTGTCAAGATGGGGTGCAGAGTGTACATTAATGAGAAAAAATGAACTTTTTTGAATTTACCAAATGGCTGCAATGAGACAAAGAGTGAAAAATTTAAAGGGGTCTTAATACTTTCCTTACCCTCTGCAATATATATACAGTATATATATATATATATATATATATATATATATAACTTTTCATTTATTTGTTGCCCTTCAGTAGGCCAACATTTTGAATTTTAAAACCATTTTTCAAGCTGGTGTTATAAAGTATTCTAATTTGCTGAGATAATGACTTCTAGGTTTTCATTGGCTGTAAGCCAAAATCATCAACATTAGCAGAAGTAAACACTAGTGATGAGCGAGCATGCTCACCACTACTCGATGCTCGCCCAAGCATTTCACTGCTCGAGATGCTTGGAGCTCGCCGAGTATTTCCGGGGTTGCTCGGATCCCCGCCCTGCATGTTGAGCGTTCTTTAGAGAGCCAATGAACATGCAGGGATTGTCTGCCACACACTGTAATGTCGCAGCCATGTTGTTTGTGGCATTACAGTGACTGACTGGCCGCACAGCATCATCAGGTCTGTATCAGACCTGGTGTCGCCATGCTCGTCACAGTCTACTCCGGAATCAGGCAGTGTAGGGAGAGTTGCTGCTTAGCTTGGGAGAGATTTGCTTGGTTCTTACTAAGTTTGAGTATACCATATATAATACACATATCCATCTCAACTAAAAGTCCTTTTGAGGACTAATAAAGCTGCATAGATATCAGTGCTAGGCAGGCAGGCAGTGTTTGTGGCAGACTGCAGTGCATATAGCAAGAGGGTCCATTCCAGTTCTGTCTGCTGCTGCTATTATAGATATTTGTAGACATAGTCCCAGGTATCAGGGGCCAGGAATAATTTTTTTACAGGCCAACTATTTCAAACAGCGGTTTGTCCATCATATGGATCAGAGGTCAAAAGTGCGCTCAAAATTCTGCCATTTGTGGCCTACCTTTAAATTTTGTTGTGTTAGTGAAGTTATTGACACCAGTAAGCTGGTAAAAATATTTAAATACAGGCCAGCAATTAAAAACTGTGGTTTGTCCATCACATGGATCACATATAACTGCGCTGCAAATTCTACCATTTCTGCCCTCCATTTAATTTTTGTTGCAGTGTGTTATCGAATTTATTGACAGCAGTTTACAGGTAAAAATAGTTACCTACAGTCCACCTATTTCAAACAGTCGTTAGTCCGTCACATATAACTGCGCTCCAAATTCAGCCATTTGTAGTGAACGTGGAAAATATTGTCCTCAATTTAAAATGGGCAATGTGCGTGGCAAAGGACGGGGAACTGTACTTGATGGTGATAGTGCATGCAGAGGCCGAATCCGAGGCCGTAGTAGTGGGTAAGCTGAAATTTTGCCACAACAAACACCCACATCTTCTTGCCCAACCTTCCTGTCCGAATTACCAGGGGACTGCAGCACACCACTACTGAACCCAGAGCAGTGTCAAAAGGTTGTTGGTGGGATAGCGGACAATGCTTCCTGTCACTTTGCCACCACTACCACCACCCTGTCTTCCACATGGTCAAGTCTCAGTAGCCATGAGTCTGGACCGCATATTCCTCACGCTGATCCTCCATCCTCCCACCATGCTGAGTGCCCAGAGACAACTGATCCCACAATTGGACACTCTGAAGAGTGGTTCACTTTTCCATTTATAGATTCAGGCTTCTTGCCCAGTCCACTTGAAGCGGAGCAAGAAGAGATCGCATGTAGCGATGCCCAAATACTTGAGCAGCCAGTCACATGAAGGCAACTATGGGAAAGTGTCACAAGAAGTGGACAATGAGGAGACACAATTGCCAGAAAGTCAGGAGGAGGACCAGGATGCGGAAGTGGAAGACAAGGTGGTGGATGATATAGTAACTGACCCAAGCTGGCAGGGGGACATGCAGAGTGAGGACAGCAGCACACAGGGGGAGGGAGGTGTAGCACTCCAACAAGCAGTGAGAAGCAGTGTGGTGGCCACATACAGAAGGCAGGCAACCGTTCCCCATAACACCAACGCGACAGAAGTTGCCAGTGAAACTGTTAGGTCTTGCCGAGTCTGGTTATTTTTTAAAGACTCTGATGATAACCCCAAAAATGTCATTTGCACCACCTGCCTGGCCAGCATCAGCAGGGGTAGCAAAACTACCAGCCTCACCACCACCAGCATGATCAAGCACATGGCAGCAAAGCACCCAACTTTGTGGGCCGAACCCCAGAGTCCAGGAACAGTGTCTGCGGGTGACACCACTGCTTCTTCTGCTTTTGTGCATGCAAACCAATCCCATGGTACATGCGAAGATGCCTCCTGCCCTGCACCTGTCATTGCACACACTCAACTAGCACCAATCAGCAAGCACGTCCACGTCCTTGTCCCAGCGCAGCGATCAGTTGTCCATACCCCACTCCTTGGAATGCAAGCGCAAATATCCAGCCAACGCCCCACAGGCCACCCTACTAAATTCACACATTTCGCAACTGCTTGCGCTCAAAATGTTGCCTTTTAGGCTCATGGAGACATAAGCTTTCCACAACCTGATTGCAGCAGCCATCCCTCACTACTCGGTCACTAGTCGCCACTATTTCTACTGGTGTGCCGTCCCCGCATTACACAAGCACATGTCCCACAACTTTAACCATGCCCTCAACAATACAGATACTGGGAAAGTCCACCTAACCACGGACACGTGGACAAGCGCTTGTGAGTAGGGACGGCACATCTCACTGACAGTCCACTGGGTTAACATAGTGGAACCCGGGACCCAGTCGGACCTTGCGGTGGAATACGTCCTCCCGACGCCGAGTATTGCGGGCCCTAGATCAATCAAGATTGCCCCCACAGTCTACAGCTCCTGCGCCTCATCCTCCTCCTCTTCAGCCACCATCTCTGAAATGACCACATCAGTCACAAGCTGGAAGCACTGCAGAACTGCCTCAGTCAAGCAGCAACAGGCTGTGCTGAAGCTAATATGCATAGGTGACAAATCACACAATGCTGTAGAGTTGTGCACAGCTCTGAAAGAGCAGGCTGATCTGTGGCTGACACTGCTGAATCTACAGCCAGGCATGGTCATGTGTGACAATGGCCAAAACCTGGTGGTGGCTCTGAGGTGAGGCGAGCTCACACACGTACCATGCCTGGCCCATGTGCTTAACCTCGTGGTTCAGCAGTTTCTCAAAACCTACCTGGAGCTGCTGGATCTGCCTGTGTGCCCATATTAGAAAGTCAGCTATAGCTTCCGCCACCCTTGTAGTGCTGCAGCAGTGTTTGCAGCTTTCTGCTCATCAACTGTTGTGTGATGTCCCCACGATTTGGAACTCTACACTGGAGATGTTGGAAAGGATTTGTGAGCAGAAGAGCGCAGTTGTTGACTACCAGCATCAGCTAGGCCGTCGGTATTCTGTTCAGACTCCACACATAAGATCTCAGGAATGGACATGGTTGTCAGACATATGTACCATCCTCCAAAACTTTGAGGACTTCACCAAGATGGTGAGCAGCGATGATGCCATAATTAGTGTCACCATCCCACTTCTCTGTGTTTTGAAACTCTCTCTGCTCACAATCAAAGAGAATGCATTGCAAGTGGAGCATGATGAGATGGAGCAAGGAACCATACAGGGTGATTACACACAGCCAACCTCATCTCATCCCAACTTGGATTGGGTGACAATGAGGAAGAGGTTGAGGAGGAAGAAGAGGAGCTAGTTTCATGCACTATAAACGGTACTACCAGCACATTTGTTCAGCGTGGATGACCTGAGGACTGGGACGAGGAGGAGGAGAGCATGGTCAGTCATCCTGTTGCTGAGGACATGGAAGTCTTGCCTGTTAGCAGTCTGGCACGCATGTCTGAGTTTATGTTATGCGTTCTCCAAATGTTAGGTGACAGTCATTACTGGTTGGTGACACTTCTAGACCTATGCTACAAGGAGAACTTTCTATCTCTTATTCCTGAGACGGACAGGTCTATTAAATTGGGGCAGTACCAGAGGGCCCTTGTTGCGTAATTGTTAAAAAAAATTCCCATCTGAAAACGCTGGCAGGAGAGGTCACAGTTCATTGGACAACCAAGGAGTACAGGCAAGAGAGGCACAACTCCAATACAGCAGAGGCAGGAGAATACTGGCAAAGTTCTGGGAGAGTTTTTTCAGACCCTACCATCGCACAGGCCCTGAGGCTCGGGTTACTCTCACAAGGAGTGCAAAGTTTTGGACGATGCTGAGGGAATACCTTGCTGACCGTACCAACAGCCTTTGTGATCCTCCTCTGTGCCTTATACTAATTATTATATTATTACATATACATAATATTATCGTAATTATTGGGTATCCAAGCTGGACACGTGGCATGAACTGGCTCTCTACGCCTTGGAGGTCCTGGCCTGCCCTACTGCTAGCGTTTTGTCAGAGCGGGTTTTTAGTGCCGTTGGGGAATTATAACTGATAAGCGCATTCCGCCTGTCAACTGAAGATGCTGACAGGCTGACTCATAAAAATGAAAAAGGGCTGAATTGGGCCAGTCTTCTCAACACCACCGAATGAAAGCAGCGTAACATAAACTCAAATCCAGTATATTTTTTTGGGAGGTCTATTCCCATGCACCTCTTCACACCTACACATTGGTTTACGCTTCCTGATTTTGGCTATTTGCTGTTGTTCTCCGCCTTCTCCTCATCTTCATCCTCCACCACCATATCACCAGGGTGATCATTGTCCGTGATGCAACACCCACATAACTTTTTTAAAGGGTATTTCTGATGCTCATATCAAAAAAATGGTTATACAGTGTGTTCATGTATATCCCCCAAGGGTAAATGTTTGTCAGCCCATACACTTAGTGCATGGGCATTACAAGTATAGGAGACCCGCTTCTTTCTAATGGGAACATTTTTTATGAGCCCCTCCTCCACGTCTCTTCCAAGGAGCATTGGAGTGCATACAATTTTTTGGCAGCTCTTGCATTCACTACATTGGAAAACACTATGGGAGACCCACTTCCTAATATGGGAACATTGTTTTCATTAGGCCCTCCTGTACGTCTCATCAAAGGAATATTGGGGTGCGCCCAAATTTTTGGCAGCCCTTCTATTCACTGCCTAGGCAAACACTATGGGAGACCCACTTCTTCATTATGGGAACATTTCTTCATTAGGCCCTCCTGTATGTCTCATCAAAGGTGCATTGGTGTGCTTCCAAATTTTTGGCAGCCCTTGAATTCACTGCATAGGCAAACACTTTGGGAGACCCACTTCGCAATAATGGGATCATTGATTTCATGAGACCTTCCTGTACGTCTCTTCAAAGGGGTATTGGTGTGCGTCCAAATTTTTGGCAGCCCTTGCATTCACTGCCTAGTCAAACACTATGGAAGACCTACTTCTTCATTATGGAAACATTTCTTCATTAGGCCCTCCTGTATGTCTCATCAAAGCGGTATTGGGGTGCTTCCAAATTTTTGGCAGCCCTTGCATTCACTGCATAGGCAAACACTTTGGGAGACCCACTTTGCAATAATGGGAACATTGATTTCATGAGGCCTTCCTGTATGTCTCGTCAAAGGGGTATTGGTTTTCACTGCATTCACTGCATAGGCAAACACTGTGGGAGACACACTTCCTTTCTAATGGGAACATTTTTTCATGAGGCCCTCCTCCACATCTCTTCTAAGGGTCATTGGAGTGCGTCCAAATTTTTGGCAGCCCTTGCATTCACTGCATTGGCAAACACTATGGGAGACCCACTTCCTAATAATGGGAACATTGTTTTCATTATGCCCTCCTGTATGTCTCGTCAAAGGGGTATTGGGGTGCATCCAAATTTTTGGCAGCCCTTGCATTTGTGGCGCCCCCAGGAGTATGGTCGCCACACTGGCATTGCCTTCCTCCAGGGAGGGTGATGTCAGGCTTAGAGACAATAAAGGGTCTCTCTGACAGTTAATCTCTACATACAACACAGTTCCCACTCCAGGCCAGCAGAGGGAGCTCTGAACCAGAATTGGGGGAGGAGTGCTCTCTGAGGGCCAGGAAGGGAAATTAGTCAGTTAGTGTGAGGAGGGCAACGAGTCTAGACGTGTGGAGAGAAGCTGGAGGTTGAGCTGAGGATAGAGAGCTCCCTCCAAGTGATAGCGCATGATCTGGAGTCTGGTCTCCACGGTTGTAATGTTACTGAAGGTCCTGCAACAGAAACCAGAGGAATTGGAAGCTGTAAATGCTCTATTCCCAACTAAGACTCGGAGGCACAACAGCGAAGGGTGAGCCAAGAGAGATAGAAGGCTGCGGCTGTCTGCCAGGTAGATCCAAAAGGGAAGAAGAAGGAGGAACTTCAGTGTAACACTGTATTGCATGTACCTCAAGTAAGCACTAGAGAGGAGACTACACAACCTATCTGACAGAGAGATTCCTAAGTTGCTTCCAGGCTAATCATCTCCTGTGCCATCTGTAATCTGGACCCTGGACTGCACTTTCAAGTAAAGGTAAAGAAACTACATTCCGCTGTGTCCTTGCCTTCTTCCTGCAACTTCCTCAGCAATGCTACATCTCTGTGCCAGACACTGCACCCTCTTCCCCAACGCCTATCTACACTGCCCCAGGACCAACAGCCTGTGGAGGGCTACAACACCTTTGCTGCACTACACCATCTGTCCCAGAGGATCTGTCTGCAGCGTCGGCTTAACACCTTCATTGCGGAACACCACAGGTGGCGTCACGAATCACTCATAAACTTTATTTCACCACTCAAACCCCTTTTTACATGGGCGCCCAGGGCCAAGGACCGGGTCACCGCTGCTGTGACATTCCCCTCTGAAGGACCGGCTCGGTACCGAGTACCCCACAGCCCTGGGAGGGTGACCCATTTTGGCGTCATGAACAGGATTATGGAGCCCGGTATCCCCGGGTGCTGTTTTGTGTGCTGTGGACTGTTGGCGCCATTGCCGCCATTATCCCGCTGCTTGGTGCGCGTGGGAAACCAGAGAGGCGGACCGTCATGGGCGGAGCCTGCCAAAGAGCGCAAGGAAGTGAAGTGCGGACAGCGCGCGAGGAGGGGAGGATCTGAGGCCTACAGCCGGTAAGCCGCTCAACCCCAGGGCCTGGCAACTGTTAACTAGGGGGAAAGATAATGTCCAAGGCACGTGCCGATGCAGCGGCGGACGCCCCCGCCAGCCCCTCAGTGCGGCAAGATGCAGTGCCCAATGCGGCTGAGGCTCCCATAGCACCCACCGCAGCAGTCCCCATAATGCCGCTGTCTATGCCTTACATACCGGGAGCAGCATGGCTACCGCAGTATTCAGGGGAGTCACATACCCTGAGTGAATTTAAAGAGAGACTGTGCAGTTTGTTTGAGGTGTATCCTCTCTGTGAAAGCCAGAAGGTGAACATCCTGATTGGGCAGCTAACAGGTGCAGCACAGAGAGAAGTAAAAGCCTGGCAGGACACTGACAAAGAGACTGTTAAAAAGATTTGCAGCTGAAATCAAGATGATGTTCTTTGGATGTAAACAGAAAGCGCAGGACAATATAAGGGACTATGCTCTTAACCTGCAGGAGGCGCTGCGAGCTGTCAAGCAGATTGACCCTGACAGTGTGAAAGATGGAGATGGACTGTTAAAGGAGCAATTCATTGAGGGACTCCTATCCAGTACCCACCGAGCACAGCTGCGTATCATAGCCCTACAGAATCCTGATCTGAACTTTGCTGATTTCAAGGACAGGGTTATCCGAGTGCTGCAGGAACCAACTGTCAGCCGTCCAGCGCCCCCTAGGCGCCAAGCGATCACCTGCCATCAGGAAGCAACATCTTTCCCTTCCATCCCTGTGGAGGCTGATGCACAGACTCTGGATAAAGATCCGACAGAAGAGCTGCGTCTTCAGGTCCAGGAGTTGACCAAAGGGATGGCTGCACTTACTAAAACCGTGCAGTCCCTGCAAGTGTCCTCCAAGGAGAAGATCCAGCTTGCTTCCAGTCGAGAGTATGTCCCGTGGCTCCGGAAGAGGAGAACCCCGCCACTCCGAGGGAGGAACAATGATCGCTATGACCAGGACGGACGTCCCATCTGTCGTTACTGCCACAAGGCAGGCCATCTCGCAAGATTCTGTCCTTTAAACGAGTAACCCCTGGGGCAGAGGGCCAACCCCCAGGAGTAGAACCACAAGGCCCAAGGAACTGGCGAGCCAAGTATGTTGGAGGGAGACCGATCCTTCCAGTGGTGATTGATGGCATCCCCATGAACGCTTTGCTGGACACTGGCTCCCAGGTGACCACTATGCCCTATATCCTCTACAAGCCGTATTGGGCTGACTCTGAACTTACCCGTGGCCCAAGTGATGAACTGACAGTAGTTGCCAGTAGAGTTGAGCGAAACGGGTCGAAAAAATTCAAAAGTCGCCGACTTTCGCCAAAGTCGGGTTTCATGAAACGAAACCCGACCTTAGCGTGAGGTCGGCCACGAGGTCGGCGACCATCGCGCCAAAGTCGCGTTTCAAAAGATGCTTTTGCGCCCTTTTTCAGCCAATAAGGAAGAACGGACACTGTGGGCAATGTGATGACATAGGCAGCGGTTACCACCATGTTTGTGAAGAGCATGCAAGTGATTGGCTTGCTTTGTGTGGCGTCACAGGGGCTATAAAAGGGCGTGCACGCCGACCGCCATGTTACTTATGCAGATCTCAGAATAGGGAGAGCTGCTGCTGCTGATTCTGTAGGGAGAGCGTTAGGCAGGGAAGAAGATACCAAAAACTACTTCTGCTGCTAGCGATTTTGCCTTTACAACACACCAGTTACTGTGCAGTGCAAGGGGAGGCTATATTTTGGAGCATCAGCTCTGTTGGTTATTAGGCTGCCTTTTAAGGCTCCCTGATAGCTGCATTGCTGTTTTCACACTGCTGAGCAAACTGCTTTTTTCAAATCAATCCAAATTTTATTGTTTTGTCCTGGTGAGTTACTGAACATTCATTTTTTCACACACCGTACAGCAGTGTACGCTCCTCACACAGTACCGTGTTCCGGCTGTTATCACGGCCAAATTGAAGCTATCTGTGTGTGACTCTGTAAGGAAAAGCCGAGGAGTTTGTCCGTTCTTACAGACCTACACTCTAGGGAGATTCCAATTCTGCCCAATTCTATATACACCTTGTAGTTAGTCATACACTAGGCAATTTCTGCCTGTCACATTGTGGTGTAATCTGTCCTGGGCCAGAGACAATAGTTCAGCGGCCAAATTGAAGCTATCTGTGTGTGACTCTGTAAGAAAAAGCCGAGGAGTTTGTCCGTTCTTACAGACCTACACTCTAGGGAGATTCCAATTCTGCCCAATTCTATATACACCTTGTAGTTAGTCATACACTAGGCAATTTCTGCCTGTCACATTGCGGTGTAATCTGTCCTGGGCCAGAGACAATAGTTCAGCGGCCAAATTGAAGCTATCTGTGTGTGACTCTGTAAGAAAAAGCCGAGGAGTTTGGCCGTTCTTACAGACCTACACTCTAGGGAGATTCCAATTCTGCCCAATTCTATATACACCTTGTAGTTAGTCATACACTAGGCAATTTCTGCCTGTCACATTGCGGTGTAATCTGTCCTGGGTCTGAGACAATAGTTCAGCGTCCTCCAATCTATAGTGAGATTCAAATTATCACCAATACTCTATACAGCTACTGTCTTCTCATACACCAGCCAATTTCTGCCTGTCACATTGCGGTGTAATCTCTACTGGGCCTGAGACACTAGTTCAGCGTCCTCCAATCTACAGTGAGATTCAAATTCTCACCAATACTCTATACAGCTTCTGTCTTCTCATACACCAGCCAATTTCTGCCTGTCACATTGCGATGTAATCTCTACTGGGCCTGAGACAATAGTTCAGCGTTCTCCAATCTACAGTGAGATTCTAATTCTCACCAATACTCTATACAGCTTCTGTCTTCTCATACACCAGCCAATTTCTGCCTGTCACATTGCGGTCAAATCTCTACTGGGCCTCAGACAATAGTTCAGCGTCCTCCAATCTACAGTGAGATTCAAATTCTCACCAATACTATATACAGCTTCTGCCTTCTCATTCACCAGCCAATTTCTGCCTGTCACATTGCGGTGTAATCTCTACTGGGCCTGAGACAATAGTTCAGCGTCCTCCAATCTACAGTGAGATTCAAATTCTCACCAATACTTTATACAGCTTCTGCCTTCTCATACACCAGCCAATTTCTGCCTGTCACATTGCGGTGTAATCTCTACTGGGCCTGAGACAATAGTTCAGCGTCCTCCAATCTACAGTGAGATTCAAATTCTCACCAATACTCTATACAGCTTCTGCCTTCTCATACACCAGCCAATTTCTGCCTGTCACACTGCGGTGTAATCTCTACTGGGCCTGAGACAATAGTTCAGCGTCCTCCAATCTACAATGAGATTCAAATTCTCACCAATACTATATACAGCTTCTGCCTTCTCATTCACCAGCCAATTTCTGCCTGTCACATTGCGGTGTAAGCTCTACTGGGCCTGAGACAATAGTTCAGCGTCTTGCAATCTACAGTGAGATTCAAATTCTCACCAATACTCTATACAGCTTCTTCCTTCTCATACACCAGCCAATTTCTGCCTGTCACATTGCGGTGTTATCTCTACTGGGCCTGAGACAATAGTTCAGCATCCTCCAATCAACAATGAGATTCAAATTCTCACCAATACTCTATACAGCTTCTGCCTTCTCATACACCAGCCAATTTCTGCCTGTCACATTGCGGTGTAATCTCTACTGGGCCTGAGACAATAGTTCAGCATCCTCCAATCTACAGTGAGATTCAAATTCTCACCAATACTCTATACAGCTTCTGCCTTCTCATACACCAGCCAATTTCTGCCTGTCACTTTGCGGTGTAATCTCTACTGGGCCTGAGACAATAGTTCAGTGACCTCCAATCTACAGTGAGATTCAAATTCTCACCAAGACTCTATAGACCCTTTACCTTGTTTTTCAGTACCATATAGCTGTTGTTATTTTGGGTACCTTTTTCAAAAAAATGAAGAAGTATGGTGGAAGAGACTGGAAGTGGGCGGGGGTTGCCAGCTGGTCCTGATGGTGTTGTTGGTGGTGGTGCTTCTGCTGGTTGTGGCAAAAGCACAATAGCACCTAAGGCAGGAGGTGGTGAGCCGGCATCATTGTCTGGCTCCACAAGGCCTCATAGTCTCCCTTTTCTGGGAGTAGGTAAACCGCTTTTAAAGTCGGAGCTTCAGCAACGAGTTTTGGCTTACATTGCTGACACAGCCTCCAGCTATATCGCCTCCTCTTCTGAAGTTTCAAAAAATAAAAGCACTGCGTCGTCAGTGGAGGCTCCTGGTCAGAAACAACACCTTTCCTTGTGTCCTTCACCCCTACCAAAAGTGAAGGATGCGGCAGGCCACACTACAGATTACTCCATGGAGCTCTTTTCTCATACCATGCCTGAGTTATCAAGTCAAATCGTGAATTCCCCTGTCCAAGATGAATCTGACATGGAGTGCACTGATGCACAGCCACTGCTAGATTTATCTGCTGGTACATTCACTCAGAGCACTACATTGTCCTCGCAGTGTACTGAGCCAGAATCTGACCCTTTTGAAACTCAGGTGCCCCTTCCCGCATACTATACCACCATACACGGTGACACAGAGGAAGGTGCACATGACATTGAAGAGGAGGTTATGGATGACCCAGTTGTTGACCCAGATTGGCATCTATTGGGGGAAGAGGGTGCCGCTGCCTATATCTCAGAAGAGGAGGAGCATCCGCAGCAGGCATCGACATCACAACAGCTGTTATCTGGCAGGACCGGAGCAGTCCAAAAGCGGGTTACAAAAACCAAACGAGTTGCAGGACAGCTTGGCCAGACGGTCAAAATAGCACAGTGTGCAAGGCCTCAAAATGTCTTCCATAGTAGGAAGAGTGCAGTGTGGCACTTTTTTGAACAAAATCCTAATGGTCAGGCAAAGGTTATCTGTAAGAAGTGCGCAAAGACCTTTAGCCAAGGGAAAAATCTTAGAAATTTGAATACCAGTTGCATGCTTAGACATTTAACCACCATGCACTTGCAAGCGTGGACGGACTACCAAACCTCACGTACCACATGTGCAACTGCTCCCAAAGAAGGTAGTCAGCAACGCTACATTGTTTCCCCCACTGTAAGCCCACCGGTTAGTACACCACCAGCAGCAAATGTTGAGGTGTCGTCGCAAGGCCAAAGCAGTCAGGGAATCACAATGATATATCAACGAAAGACTGATTCTAGGCCATCAGAAAGAACACCAACTCCATCACCATCATGAACCCTCTCTCAGTCCGTCATGTCCACCGCTAGTTCCACCATATGCAGCTCTCAAGTCCAGCTCACCTTACCAGAGACTATGAGTAGGACAAGAAAGTACTCATCCTCTCATCCACGTACATTGGGTTTGAACACCCACATTGCCAAACTAATCTCGTTAGAGATGATGCCCTACCGGTTGGTTGAAAGTGCAGCTTTCCGTGAACTCATGGCCTACGCAGTACCACGCTATGACCTACCCAGTTGCCACTTCTTTTCTCGCAAAGCCATCCCAGCCCTCCACCTTCATGTGAAAGACCGCATTGTCCATGTACTCAAGCAATCAGTGAGTGGAAAGGTGTACCTGACAACTGATGCATGGTCCAGTAGGCATGGCCAGGGCCGTTACGTGTTCCTCACTGCACACTGGGTTAATGTGGTGAATGCAGGGTCCACAGGGGACCTCGGTGGTGGGACAGTGCTGCCTAGCCCACAGTATAGGAAACAGTTGGCTGTAGGCATTCGACCCTCCCCCTCCTCCTCCAGAAGCGAAAGCTCGTCCACAGAGCGCAGTCGCACGAGCACTCCATCTGCAGCTGCCAGTGTTGCACACGAGGTGTCCCCCTATCGATCAGCTAGTGGAAAGCGTCAGCAGGCTGTGTTGCAGATGATGTGTTTGGGTGACAGACACACCGCGGAGGTACTGGCCGACTACTTTCAGCGACAAACTGAGTCATGGCTGGGCAGTCTACATCTTGAGGCAGGCAAGGTAGTTAGTGATAACGGCCGGAATTTTGTGGCAGCCATAGCCCTTTCAAAACTCAGACACATACCTTGCTTGGCTGACACCTTGAACCTGGTGGTGCAGTGCTTCCTCGATAATTATCCGGAGTTAACAGGCCTGCTCCATAAGGTTCGAAGACTGCTCGCACATCCGCCGGTACACTCCAGTCATATGCAGAAGTTGCAGCGATTGCTCCACCTTCCCAAGCACCGCCACCGACGTTGCAACAAGGTGGAACTCTACCCTGCATATGGTTGAGCGGCTGTGCGAACAGAGGCAGGCCGTAATGTATTTGTGGGAGGGTACACGGGCAGGCACTTTGAGGGCAGACATGGAGTTGACAGGTGTGCAGTGGTCGAAGCTGAAAGACCTCTGTAAAGTCCTTCAGTGTTTTGAGGAATGCACACGGCTGGTAAGCGCAGACGATGCCATCATAAGCATGAGCATCCCACTTATGAGTCTGCTCATGCAAACTTTGACGCACATTAAGGAGCAGGTGTCTGCAGCCCAGGTAGATGAGGAGGAAGAGGAGGAGGGAAGCCTTGATGACAGTCAGCCATTGTCTGCTCCGGGACCTCTCCTGGACGAGGTGGAGGAAGAAGAGGAAGAGGAGGAGGAGGAGGAGGATGATGGGGATGATTATTTAGGGGAGGAGGATGCTTCTCATGGGGCAAGAGAAAATATTGGCGTGGCAAGGTCTGGTACAGGGTTTGTGCATGACTGGAGGGATGTGGATTTGCCAGAAAGTGCTCCTCCACCCAGCACTCGCAGTGCATCATTGACACCGGGAACATTGGCCCACATGTCAGATTATGCCTTGCAGATCCTAAAAAGGGACCCCCGCATTGCCAAAATGATGAAAATGATGAACAATGACGACTACTGGTTGGCCAGCATTCTGGATCCACGCTATAAAGGCGAATTCCAAAACATAATGCCACAGGAGAACCTTAACCTAATATTGGCTAACAAACAAGCAACTCTGGTAAACCGGTTGGTTGAGGCATTCCCAGCACACATCAGCGGTGATGGTTCTCACACAAGCTGTAAGGGCCGGGGGCAGCGTGGAAGAGGTGTTCGTGGTGCACACATCAGAAGTGGCGTTGGAGACAGGGGTTTCATGACCATGTTGTGGACTGATTTTTCAAGTCCCGCTCACACGACTGGTAATACTGCATCGATTGAAAGTGACAGGAGACAGCAGTTGTCAACTATGGTTACAAACTACTTCTCCTCCCATATCGATGTTCTCCCTCACAGGTCATTCCCATTTGACTATTGGGCCGCAAAACTGGACACCTGGCCTGAATTGGCACAATATGCCTTACATGAGCTCGCTTGCCCAGCTGCAAGTGTGCTATCAGAAAGAGTCTTCAGTGCAGCTGGATCAATCCTGACAGAAAAAAGGACCCGTCTGTCAACCCAAAATGTGGATGATCTAACCTTCATTAAAATGAACCATGCATGGGTTTCCAAGGATTTTGTCCCACCTTACTTTGATGATACAGGTTGCTAGAAAAATGGCTTGCTTTGGTCCTCCTCTTCCTCGGACTTGACCAATTTCGCCTTTAGCAGCAGCTGAATGTCCCAGATCAACATATGCCATTTTGTAAACCTCCCTAACTGGGCTGCCTCCCCCCCCATGGCCAGGATCACCACCTAGCGCACACAACTGTGCGAGTGCCGTTGCCCTGGACAGGTGGGTAGGCTGACTCTTGGGCGCGGGCCCTGGCACAGGGTCCCTCATAGTGCAATCAAGTTTCTCTGAGGGTGGGGGTGCACACCCGCCGTCAGACACACCACCATACTATGAGGGGCCCAGTGCCAGTACCGACATCGACGAGTGTGCCCCCCTTGCTTGGGCAGGGCCACAGCATTTGCAATGTTTACCTCTCCCTGCTCCTCCGCTGTGTAGTCTGGGCAGTCAAATCCTTCACTGGGACTGCCACTACAAATTTGTTGAACTGATAGATGATAGTTAAGACGTAGCTATGCCCTGTCCCGCTGGCCGGGCTCTAGCTTCAGATGATCAATGGCTTCCATTTCTTATGGACGTTGACTCACAATGACATGCAGTGGTGGTTTATCATCAGCTTTCACAGTTTTCCTACTCACAGACGTGTGACATTCCGGCGCACATTTTTAAATGTGCCCTCTCATGCCAATCCCATAGAATCGCCTACAGCCTGTGGCTTCTGTCTTTTGCACTCCAAAGTTACGTGACAGATCATGATAGGCAGTGAGCAATATGTTTACATCTCTCCCTGTGATAAAAATTTAATGGAGATGAGTAACGCTGATGGGATCAACGGTACTGCGATACAGCAACACTTTCTTCACAAAGTTATGTTTTCGCTGTCTCCACACACAAATTAATTGAAGGTCAGCATCGCCTCTGAGAATTGTGACGGAAGTTTTTCCCGTGATTATTAATTCCTAGATTTCTGCAATCACTAGACTTTATGTCAGTAATTGTATGCATCTCATTTCCTATTGCGGAGAGGCTGGACTGTCTTACTGAGACAGAAATTTATATGAAGATTTAAAAATACCACCAAAAGTGTATACTGGTGTACGCTTCAAAAACATTTCCTTTTTTCTACTTTTTAGATTGATGTCTAATCCATACTGAGAACACGGAGATTTTAAATGTTTAAACTATGCTATATATACCTGCTATCCAGTGATAATGTACCCTTTCTCACCTTTGTCCAATCACGTCTAATCCATACTGGGCCTTAGACCGTCTGAGCCTGCCTCCTGACCTATAGACATAGGTTTTTAATGTGTAAACTATGCTATACATACCTGTAATCCGGTGATACGTTACCCTTTCTCACCTTTGTCCAATCAAGTCTAATCCATACTGGGCCTGAGACCGTCTGAGCCTGCCTCCTGATCTATAGACATAGGTTTTTAATGTGTAAACTACAGTATGCTATACATACCTGTAATCCGGTGATACGTTACCCTTCTCACCTTTGTCCAATCACGTCTAATCCTTACTGGGCCTGAGACCGTCTGAGCCTGCCTCCTGATCTATAGACATAGTTTTTTAATGTGTAAACTATGCTACATATATACTGTACGTGTTATCCGGTGAAACTGTACCCTTTATCAACTTTCTACAATGTTGTCGAATCCATACTGGGCCTAAGAACGGCTGCCGAGCTGTTAAGCAAGCTACAGCACCTGTGGTTTGGACACGTAATTTTTTCATTTTGTCAGGAATGCCGGTTAGGCCTAATTCCGTAATTGCGGTTGACCTGCACTTACTGGGAAATCATCATTCGTGGGGAATAATTGGAATCCCAGATCCCCATCACTAACGGTGTTCAGCGGGTAATCAGCACCTGTAAGCGACAAAAGCTGGTCCTTCAGTGTAGTGCGCATGCAGCCCCGGACATGTAAGGGCATGATAGACCTGTTATTGCTCGATCTCACGTGCCAGAGCCTCGCGTATCCCTCTAGTAAGCATGACGCGTACCGCGGGGGCATGCCGGAGTCTCGGTCGTTAACGGAATAAAGCTGAGAAATCGTTAGCACAACTACAAACGGACATACCACACCACACACAGAATCGACAAAGCTTGCAATCTGTCCATCTTTTCTGTAGCTTGTATGGTTGTGGTTTCCCGGGTGGAGTTCAATTAAGCCACAGGCTCCACTCCTGGTGGTGCCCTTTTGGACATTCCTTTAAGGTTCAGCTTTGCAATCATACAGCCCCCGGAAACCAAACACTTTGCCTTCATGGACGCAGTTTGGAGGTTCGTGGGAATAACACCGCCCCATCGGCAGTTGGCATAATTTATTGGTGGGAAGTTCGACGGTATATGATCGTGTTCGATTTCAGAATTTTTTTGGGGGGGTTTGTATTTTACATTTTTATTCCAGCCTTTCTTGACTTCATAAGGGCATGACAAGCCTATATCTGTGTCTCCTCCACCTCCTCCTTTTACTCGTCCACCTCTTTTCTAAATGTAGTTGCCCTTTTCCATATGTTATTTTTGTCTTCTGAGCATTTTGTCTGCTTTGGGACACCTTTAAAAGTGTTTTGTAATTGATTTCTATGTGTTTGTATGTGTTTGTGTTTGCCTGCCATTGTTTTCAATTGGGTTCGACGGTGTTCTTTGAACGTTCGACGAACATTCGACGAACTTGCCTCCTGTGTGACGAACCAAAACACTAGCGGGGTGGCTCAAAACTACTCCTGATATATAGAAGTACATTGTTAATGTTTAAACTATGCCATATATACCTGGTATCTGGTGATACTGTACCCTTTCTGCCAGGAAGTCCTCCTCCAACCAACACTCTAAGTGTATCATTGACACCTGGAACATTGTCCCACATGTGTGATTATTTCTTGCGGATCTTCTTGTTATATTGTGGTGTGATCCATCCTGAGCGTGTGAGTGTCTATGGGTTACTCCTGCAATTTAGATGTACATTTAAAAATTACCCCAACACTGTATACAGCTCTACGCTTGGGATACATTACCCATTTACTGCTTGTTATATTCTGGTCTAATCCAAACTGACCAAGTGAGAGTTATTTTCTGACTGTGAAAATAAATACTGAAATTGACAACAATGACACCTACACTGTGTACAGCTGTACTCTTGAGATCTATTACCGTTTTACGGCTTTTTAGATTGTGTTGTAATCCAATACTGAGCCTGAGAGTGCCTGTGTGTGCTTCCTCAAATATCTACGGAGATTTAGAATGTTTAAACTATACAATATATACCTGCTATCTGATGATACTGTACACTTTGTCTAATTTTTATATTCTTGTCTAATCCATACTGAGCCTGTGAGCATCTCTGTGTGACTGATGGAATACAGTATATAGGGAGATTGACATTTATCCTTTGACTGAATAGAGCTGTGCGCTTCTGATACAGTGCCATATATCTGATGTTATTTTGGGTCTATTTTCTGCAAAATTTTGAAGTTTGGTAGAAGAGGCCGCGGACGTGGGCGTGTGGGGGCCAGCTGGTGCTGATGGTGGTGGTGCATCTGCTGGTAGTGGCAAAAGCACAATAGCAGCTAAGGCAGGAGGTGTTGAGCCTGTGTCATGGTGTGGCTCCGGAACGCCTGGAAGGCAACCTTTTCTGGGAGTAGGTTAACCGCTTTTAAAAGCGGAGCATAAGGAACTGGTTTTGGCTTACATTGCCGAAACAGACTCCTGCAAATGTGCCCTCCTCTTCTGAAGTTTCAAAAAATGCAAGCACTGAGTCATCAAGTGCTGGCTCCTGGTCAGGAAGAACCCCTTTCCTTGTGTCCTTCACCCCCACCAAAAGTGAATGATGCAGCAGGCCACACTTCACATTAGTCCATGTAGCTCTTTCTATCATACCATGCCTGGGTTATCAAGTCAAATCGTGAATTCCCAAGTCCAAGATGAATCAGACATGGAGTGTGGGTGGCCAGCCAGGGCAGTGGGGTTAATCAGTACCAGGCCGGTGTCTCACAGGGATGTGTCACGGTGGTGGTGACCCGTTCCGTGGCCCTGGGCATCCATGCAAAGGGGTGAATTACGTTTATAGGTGAATGATACGTGACGCCACCTGTGGTTTCTGATTAGATTGACCAGCACTGCAGTGTCACTTCTCTGGGACAGATGTTGTGGTGCAGCTAAGATGTAGAAGCCCTGCACAGGTAGGGCCGTAGTCGCAGGGCAGATGAAAGAGTTGGTAGATGGTGTGCAGTGCAGGATGTAGCAGTACCGTGCGCCAGGCGCAGGAGAAAGATGACAGACACAGTCGTGCAGTTCCTTTACCTGTACTTGGTAAGTGCCGTCTAGGACCCAGAGTACAGAAAGAGAAGGAGTTGGTCAGCCTGGAAGCCAATTTCGAATTCTCTCTCTGCAGATTGGTAGTGTGGCCTCCGTTCTAGTGCTTATCTGAGGTACTCACAGTGCTGAGTTCAATGAAGTTCCCCCTGTTGACGCTCTTTTGGAAGTTTCTCGTATGGCAGGCAGCCGTAGCTTTTTCCTTCTGGCTCACAAACGTTGATGCTGGGGCCTCCGAGCCTTAGTTGGGTACAGAGCATTTACAGCTGCTACTTCCTCAGGTTTCTGCTGCAGGAACGTCAGTGTCCCTACAAACTCGGACACCGGAATCCGACCATGCGCTCCAGCTAGGAGTGAGCCTTAACTCTGCTCATCCTCCAGCTCCCCTTCTCACGTCCACACACTTCCCCTTCCCTGCACAGAGTGCCCTAACTTACCTCCTCCCGACCACAGAGAGCAGCTCCTCAGCAGTCAGGTTCAGAGGTCTCCCTGCTGGCCTGGAGTGGGAAATGTGTTGTGTGTTGGTTGAACTGCTAGAGAAGTGCACTGATGCCCAGCCACTGCTAGATGATTCTGCTGGTACATTGACCCAGACCACTACATTCCCCTCACACTCTACACAGCCAGAATCGGACCCTGAGGAAGCATTATTTGGGCCCATGAGACAGTGGAGCTTCATCCATGGGGACCAACATATACTGTAGCATTATGTGGAGCTCATCATATACTGTTTCAAACATTATATGGGACCAATGATTCTGTATGGAGAAATATATGGGCCTCATTACTCTGTATAGCGCACTATGCGGTCCCCATAATACTGTATGGAGTAATATACTGTCCGTTTTTGGAGCTATTGAGAATTTAAAATCGATATCAGTCATGAGATGTAAAAAGTGAAGTATTTTTCATTGTACTATACCGCTATTTCTCTACCGTATCGGAGCATCATGAGTTGTGGTATGTGTTAAAGGGGCGCTCTTTCGCCCAGGGCACATGAAAACCTGGAGCCAGCCCTACCCCTCCACAACTTTAGCCAAATAACCCCCAGTTTTCAGTGCGTAACTATTATTATGAAGTAAATTAAGGTTGACAAGCTTCAGTAATAAAAATTGATGTTTTTGCCATTCAAATGGGCACTGTAGGTGTGTTTAATGTCCTCTACTCCCTGCCGACTTTGCTTCCCCATTGACTTGCATTGGGTTTCGTGTTTCAGTCGGCATTTGACTTTTCACGATAATCGGCCGCTTTCGTTCGACCCGACTTTTGAGAAAGTCGGGTTTCATGAATCCCGACTCGACCCGAAAAAAGCCAAAGTCGCTCATCTCTAGTTGCCAGTAATGGTCAGTCTTTACCGCAAGTGGGATGTAAAGAAATTACTGTTAAAGTGGGTAGTGTAGAGTTAAAATCTCAAGGTCTGATAGTTGTGGATATTGATCGACGAGAATGTAATCCCATGATGACTCTTGGTACAAATGTAATTAAAAATTGTCTTTCCGAGGTTATTGTTTTGTTGCAACAGGTGGCTGAGACTGCTGGTTCCAGTGAACAACAAGTCCTGCAGAAGGAGATCAAGGCCCTGATGCAAAGACAGCAGGTAGAACTCTCTGGCGGAGAAATTGGCAGCATCAGAGTGAGTGATGTTAGATGTGAAATGCTGATTTGGTGTCGGGCAGCCATGGGCCTCAGAGGAAAAGATTACCAGGCAATGGTAGAACCAGTATACTCTGATAGCAGGCCCACTGTCCTGACAGCCAGAGGGGTAGTTGATGTACGTAAAAAGGGAGAGTACCTGTATGCCTTTTGAATTGTGGGGAGGAGGAGGCCACAATACCTCGGTATGCCACAGTTGCTAAGCTGTTCACTGTCAGTAATAA
This sequence comes from Dendrobates tinctorius, assembly GCF_039654945.1. Lineage (NCBI taxonomy): Eukaryota > Metazoa > Chordata > Amphibia > Anura > Dendrobatidae > Dendrobates > Dendrobates tinctorius. Next base: position 12,039,804 of record NW_027361712.1, on the reverse strand, counting down.
TGCAATGCAGGCAGCAGAGCCCTTGGTCTCATCCGACCAGGTGGAGGACAATGGTTCTGTAAAGCAGCGGGAGGAGTGGTGTCAGCAACTGCAGGTGGGAACTGACTCCACCCCTTCATACCAAAAGAATGGGGTTTACAGAGTGACCCAGGAGTATGAGCGGGTATTCAGCAAACACTCTCTAGATTTTGGGAAGGCAAAAGGGGTTCAACATCATATCCCCACTGGAGATCATCCATCCATAAAAGAAAGGTAGCGGCCTATACCCCCAACACAATACCAATGTGCCAAAGGTATGTTGAGAGAGATGAAGGAAGCAGGGGTTATCAGAGACAGTTGTAGCCCCTGGGCAGCTCCAATAGTTTTTGTAAAGAAAAAGGATGGTACCATGAGAATGTGTGTTGATCACAGGAAAATTAACAGCATTACACATAAGGATGCCTACCCATTACCCAGAATTGAGAAATCATTAGCTGCACTTATGACTGCTAACTATTTTTCCACCTTAGATCTCACTAGTGGGTATTGGCAGGTTCCCGTGGCAGAGGCAGACAAGGAGAAAACAGCATTTACCACCCCAATGGGTCTCTGTGAGTTCAACTATATCCCATTCGGGCTCTGCACCGCCCCAGGATCATTTCAATGGCTGATGGAGTGCTGCCTGGGACACAAGAACTTCGAGACGGTCCTGTTGTACCTTGATGATTTCATTGTTTTCTCCAAGACTTATGAAGACCATCTGAAGCACCTGGCTGAGGTGTTTGAAGCCTTGTCCAACTTTGGCCTGAAGGTGAAGCCTTCTAAATGCCACCTCCTGAAGCCCAAGGTTCAGTACCTCGGTCATGTAGTGAGCGCAGAAAGTGTGACACTAGATCCTGACAAAGTCACAGTCATCTGGGACTGGCCGAAGCCCAGCAACCTCCATGAGGTACGCCAATTCCTCGGGTTGGTAGGCTACTACAGAAGGTTCATCAAAGGCTTCACTGAAATAGCCACTCCTATGCAAAATCTTCTGGTGGGGCAGTCCAAGAAAGCCAAACAGAAAAGTTCCACATTTGAATGGACTGAGGAGTTGGAGAGGTCCTTCACCCGACTGAAGATGGCTCTCACAGGAGATGAAGTTCTGGCCTATCCAGATTATGACCAACTCTTTGTGTTGTATACTGATGCCAGCAACGTGGGACTTGGAGCAGTACTGTCACAGGTACAGAATGGCAAAGAAAGAGTGATCTCCTACGCCAGCAGGAAGCTTCGTCCCACTGAAAGGAACTCTGACAACTACAGTTCCATCAAGCTGGAGTTCCTTGACATAGTCTGGGCTGTGACTGAATGATTCAAGCATTACTTAGCTTCAGCCAAGTTTACCATCTTCATGGACAACAACCCGTTGACTCACTTGGAAACTGCCAAGCTAGGTGCACTGGAGCAGCAATGGATGGCTCGGCTGTCTAACTATGAATTTACCATCAAGTACCGAGCAGGGCACAAGAAGCCAATGCTGATGTGCTGTCCAGAATGCTTAATCTGACAGATACAGGAGAAGACCCTGAGGCACTTGAAGAAATTGAGTTACCTGACTTCCACCGGCCAATTGCGGCCCAACGTGCCCAAGGAGTGAGAAACAGACGGACTATCCTGAAAGAGGCTACCCTAAATCCATTGCCTCATCATGACTGGGCAGAAACCCAGGATAGCGACCCAGCAGTCTGCCTGGTGAAGGAGCTCCATTCAGATGCTCCTGAAGAAACCCAGCAGTTGTGGAAGGAAAGAGGCAGACTGTTCATCTATGAAGGAAAGCTGTGTCGGAGGAGTATCAATGCCCGCACTCATGAGTTGGTCTGGCAGGTGGTAGTCCCAAAGAGAGAGGCATCAATGGTCCTGGAAGCATGCCACAATGGAGCTGGACACTTTGGATGGAAGAAGTTGGAGGCCTTGCTCCGAGAGAGATTCTACTGGGCTGGTATGAGGAAAGCCATTGAAAATTGGTGCCGAGAGTGTGGACAATGCAACCTGCGCAGAAAGGACCCTAACAGCCAGCGAGCTCTTTTGCAGCCAATAATAACCAAGCAACCAGTTGAGTTGGTTGCCCTGGACAATGTGAAACTGGTCCCAAGCCGTTCCGGCTACATTTATGCTCTTACCATCATTGACCACTACTCAAGATTCCTGGTAGTAGTGCCTGTCAAGGATCAAACAGCCAGAACAGCAGCTAGAGCATTCCAACAGCACTTTTACAGACCACACGGATACCCCTAGCAAGTGCTTACAGATCAAGGTCCAGCCTTTGAGGTGGAAGTGTTCCAGGAATTCTGTAACTTGTACGGTTGTAAGAAGATCAGGACAACACTGTACCATCCACAGACCAATGGCATGTGTGAAAAGATGAACCAGGTAGTGATCGATCTACTGAAGACCTTGCCTGTGGAAGAGAGGAATCTGTGGCCAGAAAAGTTGCCAGATCTGGTCGACCTCTACAACCACATTCCTGTGAATTCCACCAACTACACTCCAGCCTACCTAATGAGAGCGAGGCCTGGTAAGCTGCCTATTGATTTGGATATGGGAGTCCTGACACCTGAAGTGACATCACCAGATGCTGACTGGGATACAGAGAGGCAGCAACAGTACAGAAGAGTACAAGAGTGTGTGGAAAAGAGTCTAGCTCAGGCAAGACAAAAACAAGAGAGGAACTACAACCAGCATGCACCTGCAGTTCCCTTGTCACCAGGAGAACAAGTCCTAAAGAGGAAAAGAAGGATGCATAAGTTGGATGACTAATGGGAAGCGGAACCCTACACCATTCTACCCTCAAACTTTGACAATACCAAGGTGTGCCTTATTAGTAAAGATGGAGGAGAAACCTCAGGAGCAATAACAAGGGATCATTTGAAATTATGCCCTGACCAGTTAAAGGAAAGAATGGAAGAACAAAGTAACGTCCAACCCATAGAACAAGAAAAGGTCAGCACTATACAGGGAGAATTCCCTGCAAACTGGACTAAAGTAAATGATGCCATAGTGGTGCCAGTGTTGACATTTCCCCAACTGGTAGTACAAGAAGTGATTCAAGAAAATCCTGAAAATCAGGAGAATCAGGCAGCAGATGCCACACCAGCAGTGGAGCCAGAGAACCCTCGCCCTGCCAGTGGTGAATCTGTCATGCCCACAGTGAGTAGAAGTGGTCCTAGGAAATCTAGTATCCCTGTGCTACGCAGAACCACCAGTAGTATATCCAGTACATCACCCACTACACCAGTAGTTAGCATCTGGCAACCAGTAAGATCCTCAACCACACCAGTGTTACATAGATCTACCCGTACTACTCAAGGTATACCACCCCGTAGATTCCGCATATGAATAAGTTAAAGCAATGTAAGTGTTAACATGTATATACGTAACTGTTCAAATTTTGTGCCTACAGATATTCTGTAAGAAATTTCCTTTTTGAGTTTTCCCGGTTGTGTTATGGACATTTTGGCCACTGGACTAGGTGTGGTCACTACTTTTGCACATAGTTCACCATTTGCCCAGGAATAGACCATGGACGTTGATGCATGGACTTATCGTCACAGGAATATATTTTTGAAGCCTTTGGTTTCTGTAATTTTTCATTTTTCTAAATCTTGTACAATTATAGTTGTTATTTGTTTATATGTTGTGTATGTTTTTCATCAGTCCAGGAGTGCTGAATTGCACTAGGGGGGAATGTGGCACCCCCAGGAGTATGGTCACCACACTGGTATTGCCTTCCTCCAGGGAGGGTGATGTCAGGCTTGGAGACAATGAAGGGTCTCTCTGACAGTTAATGTCTACATACAACACAGTTCCCACTCCAGGCCAGCAGAGGGAGCTCTGAACCAGAATTGGGGGAGGAGTGCTCTCTGAGGGCCAGGAAGGGAAATTAGTCAGTTAGTGTGAGGAGGGCAACATAGTAACATAGTAAAATAGTTTTGAACTCTGAAGGAAGACCTTATGTCCATCTAGTTCAGCCTATTTTTAGTGCCGCTGTTCTGCATTGTTGATCCTGGGGAAGGCAAAAAACCCACAGAGTAGAAGCCAATTTTCTCCATAGGGAAAAAAATTCCCTCCCCTAAGCTTGGTCAACCATCTACCTATAATATTCTGTTATTCGTAACCTTCTATACTGTTACTCACAAGAAAAGCATCCATTCCTTTCTTAAATTCATTCAGTGAGTTGGCCATCACCACTTCCTCAGGAAGAGAATTCCAGAGCCTCACTGCTCTTACCGTGAAAAACCCTCTTCTATGCTGGTGTAGAAATTGTCTTTCCTCCAAACGAAGAGAATGCCCCCTTGTTCTTGTCACAGTCCTTGGTACAAACAGATCATTGGAGAGATCTCTGTATTGCCCTCTGATATACTTGTACATATATATTAAGTCTCCCCTAAGTCTTCTCTTTTCTAGAGTAAATAGATCTAATTTTGATAACCTTTCTGGGTATTGTATTGAACCAACTCCATTTATCATTTTAGTAGCCCGCCTTTGAACCCTTTCAAGTTCAGTAATGTCTTTCTTGAGCACCGGCGTCCAAAATTGCACACACTACTCCAAGTGTGGTCTGACGAGTGATTTGTACAGAAGGAGAATTATGTTTTCATCTCGTGTCCCCAGACCTCTTCTAATGCATCCCATGGCCCTATTTCCTTTGGTGGCAGCTGCCTGACACTGGGCACTCCAATTTAGCTTCTTATTGACTAAGATGCCTAAGTCTTTTTCCAACAAGTGTAGACGTGTGGAGAGAAGCTGGAGGTTGAGCTGAGGATAGAGAGCTCCCAGTGATAGAGCATAATCTGGAGTCTGATCTCCACGGTTGTAAGGATACTGAAGGTCCTGCAACAGAAACCAGAGGAATAGGAAGCTGTAAATGCTCTATTCCCAACTAAGACTCGGAGACACAACAGCGAAGGGTGAGCCAAGAGAGATAGAAGGCTACGGCTGTCTGCCATACGAGGTAGATCCAAAAGGGAAGAAGGAGGAACTTCAGTGTAACACTGTATTGCATGTACCTCAAATAAGCGCTAGAGAGGAGACTACAAAACCCATCTGACAGAGAGATTTCTAAGTTGCTTCCAGGCTAATCATCTCCTGTGCCATCTGTAATCTGGACCCTGGACTGCACTTACAAGTAAAGGTAAAGAAACTACATTCCGCTGTGTCCTTGCCTTCTTCCTGCAACTTCCTCAGCACTGCTACATGTCTGTGTCAGACACTGCACCCTCTTCCCCAACACCTATCTACACTGCCCCAGGACGAACAGCCCTGCCTGTGGAGAGCTACAACACCTTTGCTGCACTACACCATCTGTCCCAGAGGATCTGTCTGCAGCGTCGGCTTAACACCTTCATTGCGGAACACCACAGGTGGCGTCACGAATCACTCATAAACTTTATTTCACCACTCAAACCCCTTTTTACATGGGCGCCCAGGGCCAAGGACCGGGTCACCGCTGCTGTGACATTACCCTCTGAAGGACCGGCTCGGTACCGAGTACCCCACAGCCCTGGGAGGGTGACCCATTTTGGCGTCATGAACAGGATTATGGAGCCCGGTATCCCCGGGTGCTGTTTTGTGTACTGTGGACTGTTGGCGCCATTGCCGCCATTGTCCCGCTGCTTGGTGCGCGTGGGAAACCAGAGAGGCGGACCGTCATGGGCGGAGCCTGCCAAAGAGCGCAAGGAAGTGAAGTGCGGACAGCGCGCGAGGAGGGGAGGATCTGAGGCCTACAGCCGGTAAGCCGCTCAACCCCAGGGCCTGGCAACTGTTAACTAGGGGGAAGGATAATGTCCAAGGCACGTGCCGATGCAGCGGCGGACGCCCCCGCCAGCCCCTCAGTGCGGCAAGATGCAGTGCCCAATGCGGCTGAGGCTCTCATAGCACCCACCGCAGCAGTCCCCATAATGCCGCTGTCTATGCCTTACATACCGGGAGCAGCATGGCGCCCAGGGCCACGGACCGGGTCACCGCTGCTGTGACATTCCCCTCTGAAGGACCGGCCCGGTACCGAGTACCCCACAGCCCTGGGACGGCGACCCACATTCACTGCATAGGCAATAATAGTATAGGAGACCCACTGTTTAATAATGGGAACAACAAAGCATAGCCGGCTGATGGCTCTCTAAGAATAGTGAGGGCCGACTGCTCGCCCTTTAAGAATAGAAAAGGCCACCTGTTGGCCCTATAAAAATAGGCTTTGTGACTTTCAGAGTCCCTCCTTCAAAAATGAAACAGAATGTCTCTGATGATGTGTCGCACACTGCATGGCCAGATATGGTTGTAAAATGTTAAAACGACATTTCCCAGTGAATGCATTTGTCTTGGTTGAAAGCAATGCTAAAGTTCATAAACGCATCAAAAACACATCAAAAACGCTACGTGTGAACATAACCCAAGTGGTGGAGGAGCATTTTGGTTTTTGGCTATTTATTTTGCCTTAGGCTGGAGTCACACACAACGATTAAAAAATCGGTCCGATTTTAACGGTCCGAAATCGCACAAAGGTTTCTTCACCATGGCTCCGTCTGTGATCCGATTATCCAGCGTAGAACCGATTTTATTCGCATGTAAGCATCCGTTTGACATCCATCTGGCGAGATTTTCTCGCAGACTTGCAAAATGGACATCTAATGGAGCCCTATGACAGGTTTTCAAACACAAAGGAAAGAATAGATATTGACACATAGAATACATATATATATATATATATATATATATATATATAAAAATAAATGCGCTAAGCAGCTTTCGGGTTGTAATAACTTCCATCCAGTTGTAACTGGTGACGTCACCGCACATCTCTTGCCATGTTAACCCTCAACACACCACACCTCCTCAACACACACTCCTCTCACCTTTCACCATCTCCACTCACGTCCACTCACTCTTTCACTCCACATACGACCCTTTCTCTCACTCCGTCTCATACTCACGCCATCATCGCCGCTGCTCCACGATCCCCGACATCTTCTTCCGCCGGCGCCATCCTAGATCCAGACGTTGTCCACGCCGGCGACATGTTCTTGCGGCGACGCCATCTTGAGTATCGTGAAATCCCACGATACTCAACATGGTGTTGCCGCAAGAACATGTCGCTGGCGTGGACGACGTCAGGATCCAAAACGGCGTCGGCGAAATCTCGCCGTCATCGCCGCTGCTCCACGATCCCCGACATCTTCTTCCGCCGACGCCATTTTGGATCCCGACATCGTCCACGCCGGTGACATGTTCTTGCGGCGACGCCATCTTGAGTATCGCGGGATTTCACGATACTCAAGATGGCATCGCCGCAAGAACATGTCGCCGGCGTGGACAACGTCTGGATCCAGGATGGTGCCGGCGGAAGAAGATGTCGGGGATCGTGGAGCAGTGGCGATGACGGCGTGAGTATGAGAGACGGAGTGAGAGAAAGGGTCGTATGTGGAGTGAAAGAGGGGGGGACGTGAGTGGAGATGGTGAAAGGTGAGATGAGTGTGTGTTGAGGAGGTGTGTGTGTTGAGGGTTAACATGGCAAGAGGTGTGTCACTATCCTCCTGATGCAATAGCATCGGGCCTTAATCTAGTATATATATAAAATTCACGCAGTTCTTCATAGCAGAATAGCCACTGTAACATTTGCCGGCTTCTGTAAATTCATTCCCCTACCCGACATGAAATGACACATGGTTTACATATAGTTAAACATTTCATTTCATGTTTTTTTTTATGTCTATCACTAGCAATTAGATGAGGGTTTTTGTGTAAAATTTTGGAGTTGTAGGTGTTAATTTAAGGGGTTAATTCGTTGTAAAAAATTGCGGGGACTCCCTGCAGCCTCAGTGAAGTCAGCGAAATTCCCCGCAATTTTTTACAACGAATTAACCTCTTAAATTAACACCTACAACTCCAAAACCCTCATCTAATTACTAGTGATAGATGTGTCAATATCTATTCTTTCGTTTCCTTATTTAACCTGTCAGTGTGATTTTACTGTATTGCTAAATGAATTGCCGGCTTTTTGTAAAGGACACCGGGTGCGATTTTATCGCAACTCACATATCTGGTCCGTTTGTAATCCGATTTTTTATCGCCCCCATAGACTTGCATTGGCGAGTCCGATCCGAAAATCGGTGACAATCGCAGCATGCTGCGATTGTCTCGGTCCGAGGAAACGTTCAGAAAAAAAATCGGATGATGGGAGCTGCCCCAGAGAATAACATTGGGATGAATGCAATGCGATTTTTTATCACATTGCATTCGTCCGATTAAATCGCTAGTGTGACTCCGGCCTTATATACAATTCATTACCCTGGAAAGGATGTCCGTTAACATATTTCCCAGGAAAATCCATTTTGGTTTTGTTTTTGTATTGTGAGTCTGTTAACGTGGCGTAAGACTCTGACAGCATTGTTCACAGCAGTAACCTTGGAGTCAGAAATGCTTACAGGGTCTTCCTAATGCTGTTCCCATGTCATTTGAGCACTATTCCCATCGATTTCTGCAATTTCTGGTCCCTTTTGCAGACCGCCGCAAAAATTGGAATTCTCTGGTGCTCGATCCGAGCAACGAGCCCAATGTAAGTCTATGGCCGGGGTCACACTTGCAAGTGTGATGAAACTCGTGCAAGTCTCTTGCATCAATATTTGGCACTGCTGCTGGCACTCAGATTGTACTTGCAAGTCTGACCCCGGCCATAGAATTACATTGGGCTTGTTGCTCGGGTCAAGCACCAGAGCATTCCAGTTTGATCGACCTGAGAAACTAGCACTCGAGCATTTTAGTACTTGCCCATCACTATTAATAAATAACATTTCCCACATGTCTACTTTACATCAGCACAATTTTTAAAACATAATTTTTTTTCATTAGGAAGTTATAAGGGTTAAAATTTGACCAGCGATTTCTAATTTATCCAACAAAATTAACAAAACAATTTAATTTAATTTTGAAATCACTTTGGGGGCCTATATGACAGAAAATACCCAAAAGTGACACCATTGTAAAAGCTGCACCCCTCAAGGTGTTCACAACCATATTCAAAAAGTTTATTGACCCTTCAGGTGCTTCACAACAATTGATGCAATGTGGAAAAAAAATGAACTTTTTAAACTTTTTTCACAAAAAAAACAATTTTTTCATTTTGTCAATCGTATCGGGAGAAAATGAACCACAATATTTGTTGCGCAATTTCTCCTGAGTACACCTATACCCCATTTGTGGAAGAAGACCACTCTTTAGGTGCACGGCAGGGCTTGGAAGGAAAGAAGCACCATTTGAGGTTTTGATTGTAAAATTGGCTGGAATCGAGAGCAGATGCCATGTCGCATTTGGAGAGCCCTTGATATACCTAAACAGTAGAAACCCCCATAAGTTACCTAATTGTGTAAACTAGACCCCCCCAAGGAACTTATCTAGATGTGTGGTGAACAATTTGAAACCGAAAGTGCTTCACAGAAGTTTATAATGTAGAGACATAAAAATAAAAAATCATTTTTTCCACAAAAATGTTCTTTTCACCCCCAATTTTTTTTCCAAAGGGTAGCATGAGAAATTTGACCCCAGATTTTGTTTTGCAATTTGTCCTGAGTATGCTGATACCCCATATGTGGGGGTAAACCACTCTTTGGGTGCATTGCAGAGATTGGAAGGGAGGGAGTGCAGTTTGACTTTTTCAACTCAAAATTGGTTGGAATAGAGATTGCACATCATTTCGCATTTCGAGAGTCCCTGATGTGTCTAAACAGTGGAAACCCCCCATAAGTGACCCCATTTTGAAAACTAGACCCCCAAGGAACTTATTTAGATGTGTGGTGAGCACTTTGAACCCCCAAGTGCTTCACAGAAGTTTATAACGTAGAGCCGTGAAAATAAAAAATCATATTATTTCCACAAAAATGATTTTTTTTGCCCTCAGTTTTTTATTTTTCCAAGGGTAACAGGGAAAATTGGACCCTGAAAGTTGTTGTGCAATTTGTCCTGAGTACTTTGATAACCCATATGTGGGGGTAAACCACTGATTGGGCGCATGGTAGAGCTCAGAAGGGAAAGAATGCCATTTGATTTTTTCAACGTAAAATTGGCTGGAATTCAGATCGGACATCATGTCGCATTTGAAGAGCCCCTGATGTGCCTAAACAGTGGAAACCACCCACAAGTGACTCTATTTTGGAAACTAGACCCCTCAAGGAATGTATTTAGATGCATCGTGAGCACCTTAAACCCCCAGGTGCTTCACAGAAGTTTATAACGTTGAGCCGTGAAAATGAAAAATCATATTTTTTTCCTCAAAATTTTTAGCACCAAATTTTTTATTTTAGCAAAAGTAGCAGGAGAATATGGACCCCAAAAGTTGCGCAATTTATCCTGAGTTCGCCGATACCCCATATGTGGTGAAAGACCCCTGTTTGGGTGCACGACAGCACCTGGAATGGAAGTAGAAAGGTTTGACGTTTTGAACATAAAATTGGCTGGAATCGAGAGCTGATGGCATGTCACTTTTGGGGAGCCCCTGATGTGCCTAAACAGTGGAAACCCCCATAAGTAATACCATTTTGGAAACTAGATGTGTAGTGAGCATCTTGAACCACCAGAAGTTTATTATGGTTTTAGGGAACCATGACCCACTGGGAGAGCCCTTGAGGTTCCAGAACAGTAGAACACCCCATAAGTGGCCCCATTTTACAAACTACACCTCTCAATGAATTAATCTAGGGGTGTAATGATCATACTGATACCAAGGTTGTGTCACAGAATTTTATATTATTGGGCAGTGAAGAAAAAATAATTACATTTTTACCACAGAAATTTTATTTTAGCCCCAGATTTAACATTTTCACGCAAGAAGTAGGTAAAATTGGCACCAGAATGTGTCCCACAATTTTTCTGAATATAGAAATACACTATATGTGGCTGTACAGTACTGCTTAGCCATGTGGAGAGTCTCGGTAAGGATGGAGCGCTATTTGCCTCTTGGCAGATTTTCCTAGAATAGTTTGCGGACTTTATATACATAGTCCCCTAAGTGCTAGAGAGCAGAATTCCCCCCCCCAAGTGATCCCATTTTGGAAATTATACCCCTGCCAAATGTGAATGCTAAAGATGGTTTATGCACACTGGGGCTCAGAAGCAAGGGGGGCATTTGGAATTGGGAGCGCAGAATTTGCTGAATTACTTTTGGCTTTTCCAGAGCCTTTGTACTACCAATAACGTGAAAACCTCCTATATTTCCGTTAACAGTAGACAGACCTGACTGGGGACTTTTTTTGTGGATTGAGTTGAAGCTTTTATTGGGAACATTTTACATAACGTTTGTGATCACATTTATCCGGCACTCTACGCTGAGCACATACTTTGGGGTTTCCATCTAAATCTCCGAGCTAAGTGACAGATAAAACCCCTGAGATATCCATTCACTATAGTGAGGCAGCAGAGTTACTCTGGACTCCGTCTGGCCTCTGTTCACCATCATCCTTCTTTTCAAAGGTGCAAAAAACTATGGTGAACTGCCTCTATCTGCCTAATTATAGGGAATCTTCCGCCGTTGATTCTGTCTGAATCACGTAGTTCAGAGATTTACTTTGAAACACCAATGCAAGCGCTCAGCGTAGAGCGGAGGATAATTGTGCGCCGAGCCTTATTGCGATCTTTGGGAGGCAGAATGAACAAATCCACAGCCAGTGAAGAATTGGTGCTATTTATTTTTTACGCTGATCCTCATGCAGTATAACTGATTAGGTGACTTTATTCTTCAGGTCTACAGGCAATTACAGCAACACCAGATTTATAGCCTTTTTTATATTAAACTGCTGTCACACACTAAACAACACTTTTTTTTAGAGAAGTCTTTGCAACACCATATTTTGATAATTTTGAATAATTTTTCCATATTTCAGCTCACAGTTTCATGTGAGGGCTTGTTTTTTTGAGGGACAAGCTGGCTTTTTTATTGGTACCATTTTCAGACACATGACATTTTTTGATCGCTTTCTATTCTGATCTTTGTGAAGGCAGAATGAACAAAAACCAGCAATTCAGGAATTTTTGTTTGTTTGTTTTTCCTCCATTCTGTGTGTGGTAAAATTGATGAGGCAGTTTTATTCTTTGGATCAGTACTAATAATATTAATAATAATAATAATAATAATCTTTATTTATTTAGTGCCAACATATTCCGCAGCGCTTTACAGTTTAACAGTTTCAAAACACAAGTCATAAGTAACAACGTTAACAATACAATAATTAAAGCACAATAAGACGACCCTGCTCGTGAGAGCTTACAATCTACAAAAAGGTGGGGGAGATATAAAGTACAGGTGTGTATTTGGATCACCCCTCCGGCTGTGGGATTACTCGGTACCGGGCGGTGTCTTAAAGGGGAAGTGTCACGGCGGCGGTGACCCGGTCCGTGGCCCTGGGTGTCCATGCAAAATAGGTGGAATTGAATAAAGTTTATATGTAGGTAGTGCGTGACGCCACCTGTGGTATCTGGTCACAAGGGGGACCAGCGCTGCAGTGCAGATCCTCTGGGACAGATGGTATGATGCAGCAGAGTTAGTGAAGCTCTCCTCAGGCAGACCTGTAGTCCCAGGGCAGTAGTAGTAGATGTTAAGGTAGATGATGAAGTGTTTAGACACAGAGATGTAGCAGTGCTGAAGGGGTTACTGGGAGAATTCAAAGAACACGACAGAGTGCAATTTCTTTTACCTTTTACTGTGCTTTGAAGGTACAGTCCAGGATTCAGATTACAGATGGTACCGGAGATGGTCGGCCTGGAAGTAACTTGGGAATCTTTCTATGCAGATGGGTTTTGCAGTCTCTTTTCTAGCACTAATCTGAAGTACTTGTAGTTATGAATTACACTCAAGTACCTCTTGCTTGCTCTTACTTAGAACTCCACTCGCATGGCAGGCAGCTGTAGCCCTCTCTCTCTGGCTCACACAGGTTGATGCTGTGTCGTCGAGTTTCAGTTGGGAACAGAGCATTTACAACCTCTTGCTCCTCCGGTTTCTGCTGTGGGACCTTTAATATCCACACAGCCTCGGATGCCGGGTTCCGGTCAATACGCTTCAGCTTAGGGGTGAGCTTGACTCCAGCTCAGTCCCCAGCTCGTCTCCACACATCCACACTCTTCCCTCTCTCTGCACCAACTCACTAACTTCCCTCCTCCTGACCACAGAGAGCACCTCCTCAGCAGTTAGGTTCAGAGCTCCCTCTGCTGGCCTGGAGTAGGAACTGTGCTGTGTGTGCTGGAACTACCTGATAGAGAGATCTTTCATTGCTTCCAAGCATGATATCACACTCCCTAGGAGGGAGGTAATGCCACTGTGGCGACCGTATTCCTGGGGACTCCACATTCTTACAATGATGTATTTGAAATGATGGTCCAGCTATCTTCAGGGAGTGAGGGATAGATGGAGGTAGTGAAAGGGCTACACACGCACACATACACATAAAATGACTTTGATTAGTGAACGTGATAGGCCGCTCTGAACAAATTCATTTTGAGGGAGGGCCTAAAGCTGTACAAATTGTGGATAGTCCTAATTTCTTGGGGTGGAGCATTCCAGAGGATTGGCACAGCGCGCGAGAGAAGTCTTGGAGTAGGGAGTTTGAGGTGCGAATTAGTGCAGAGGTTAGTCGAAAGTCGTTTGCAGAGCACAGCGGTCGGTTAGACAGATAGACAGAAATGAGGGAGGAGATTTAGGGGGATGCTGCACTGTGGAGAGCATTGTAGGTGAGAACAAGTACTTTGGTTTGGATCCTGTAATGAATGGGCAGCCAATGTAAGGACTGGCGAAGAGTGGACGTGTCCGAGTACCGATTAGCCAGATGGATGACCCTGGCTGCTGCATTAAGTGTGGACTATTACAGCAATGCCACATTTATATCTTTTTTATGTTTTGTTGGTTTTACACAATAAAAACTTTTAAAGAAAAAATAATTATTTTTGCATTGCTTTATTCTGAGAGCTATAATTTTTTTATTTTTCCTCTGATGGAGCTGTATGGTGGCTTTTTTTTGGCGGGACCAGATTGCGTTTTCAGTGATATTATATTTATTTACATTCGTCTTTTTGATCACGTTTTATTCCACTTTTTCCAAGCGGTATGATGATAAAGCATAATTTGCTCCTTTTTTTTACGACGTTCACTTAAGTGGTTAACTAGTGGGACCGTTTAATAGATCGATTGTTCCGGATGCGGCGATACCAAACATGTGTACTTTTTAAATTTTTTTTTTTTTACATAAAAATGAGTATTTATTAGTGGATTTTTCACTTTGATTGCAGGTATAATGCATTGCAATGCACTAGCATTGCAGTGCATTATACCTATACTCAGCTTCTGGCACCATTCTGTGAGCATGGTCTCAGAGGTTTTCTGTAGCTTGATGACTCGGGGGTTGTCATGACAACTCCGGGTCACTATAGCAATGATCGGTCCTCGCGAAAAGGTTGCGGGGACGCCAGTCTGAAGGTAGAGGGAGCCCCTGTCCCTCTGTCTCCCTCCTGAAAGCTGCGATAGTGCTCAATCACAGTAATTAGGGGGTTAACAGCCAGAGTCGGCCACCGCTCCTGGATGTTAGTGCAGATGCTCAGCCACTGGCAGAGCTGAGCTGCTGCACTGATAGGGCAGGCAGTGCTGATATTTCAGCATCTTCTGCGCGATCATGTTGTGATCGGTTAGTCAGATTGACTGACTGATCACAGCGATCTGGGTGCGGGGACCGACAGCATGGGTCCCTGCACCTCTTCCCGTGCCTTTCAGCTGTCACAGACAGCAATCCGCACTGAACAATCATTGTGTGTTTACACGCAGTGATAGTTTAAATGAATGATGGGCATAGCCTGTCCTGGTGCAGGAACGGACATCCTGCCATGACGGGCTATGCCCATCATTGGACGATAAGGGGTTAAGGTGGAAACCTTAATTCTGTGACAATATTTACTCAGCTGAAAAATTTGAATAACTTCTATCTGCCCTTCAGACTTGATAGACATGCTTTTTCTCACTTTAACTTTGTCCTCACCAATGGCCTTCCTATTCTTTAAAATCCTGGCTCATATCATCATCTCAAATAGTATTCTGTGAGCTATCAGTTTGTCTACTTTTCTTTCTATTAAAAAAGAACCAGCATTGACCAAAAAAACCAAATAAATATGTAATTACACAGTATATAACTTGCTGTTTTTCTACACAGCAAATAAATACACAACAATTTGACTTGGTGGATAAAATTTGGCCACGGTCTTTATTTAGACTATTAAAACATATAAAACATATCAAAACTAAGGATTCTTATATATCTATCTTATACATCAATAACCGTAGCTTAGCCAAAACTTACTGTCTATTCAGTTACCTGAATGACTAACCCCAAAGCCACGACAAAGCATAAAAACTAAGAGAGAACGGGAGGGGCAGCTCCCAGGTAGGAGATGGTTAAGGTCTGACACAGACCCTTGGCATCACCAACTTTTTAACCCTGAGCTGCACTCATTTACAAATGAAGAAACTTTAACTTTCCCTGCAATGGCCAGCTGACGCGTTAACTCTAATCTTCAATCACAGCCCTGGAGATACCTTGGATGTGTAGGGAAAAATAATCTAGAAAGATACCTTTCTCTCCAATTAACCTTTTCAGGAGAGGAACACTCGGTCCAAAGTAATGCCATATGTTCCCCTCCAGAGTGCCCGGGTTGACCAATATGTAATCACCTACTGATCCTATTCAGTAATTTTTTACTTTTGCCCTGCATGCTCAACACAGTGACATACATAGAAAACACAGGCCCCAATAGCGAAATTGGGCCCCCCCTCCACCCAAACAATAAAAAAAATATTTGGAGGAGTCAGCAAGAAGGACAATTATTCCTGCAGCTACACATCAATTATACTGAAGTCCCTTAGTGCTCTCACCCACTACTATACCCTTGCATGAGCCTTTTATAGTGTATCATACTGCATGAATGAATTCCCCTAACAATTTTACCCCACATGTACAGTTTGATTATGCAAAAGTGCCTCAAACAAAGTATGCCTCCACAGTGCCACTCACAAATAATGATGTTGCCACAATATGACACCTACCACAGCATGATGTCTCAAAGTGCTCCAAAGCTTCCATATATATATATAGCATGATAGTCTCATCGCTTCCTATACACAGTATGATGGTCTCCATAGCCCCACAGCATCACACACAGTATTATTCTTCCCTTACGGTGTACGAGGGTAAACACACAAAATATGATGTTCCTTCTCACATTCCACAGTCAGAGTGAGAACCCACACATATCGTATAGTCACCCACACCCCCAACATGTAGTAGGGGAGCCACCATAGGCCTTTAAATAGAATGAGAGCCCCATCACACACAAATTGATGTCCTTTATAGTTCCCACAGGTGGTATGAAGTCCCACCTCCCACACACAGTATAAGGTCACCCACAGCCCCCCCACAAATTATGAGGGACAACAAAATAAGAAGGCCTACACATCCTCCACACAGCATGAAGGCCCCCACATGATATATGATGTCTCCTACAGCCCCGACATGTAGTATGAGGGCACCCACACAGTATGAAGGCCTCTATAAATTATGATGTCCCCTACAGCCTCAACAAAAATTCATTATGATGCCCCCACAAGGCCATCATCCGCAAAGGAGGCTCAATCTAATGTCGTAAATGCTCCTGCTGTGTTGAGTCACTCTCAGACACATAGGTAGAATGGTGCAGCAGGGACCTTACAGCTACCTCCTGCACCATTCTATTCAATGGTGTCTGCATCCCATGAATGCTGATAACAATGAAATTGTAACAACAGGTGGGAGACGATGACACTCGGCATCAGGCTACCCCAGCTCAAGGATCCTGTAGTGTCTGCATAGTTTGCCACTAGGATGGTATATCACTGACTTAATTGAGTAAGTGGATTCCACTGTTACTGAAGACAGAATGTACCCACAGTAACTATAATTTAATTTATCTGTCTTTGGATGAAACCAAAATTCCTGACCTAACTCCAGTGCCTGTTATTAACAGTGTCTGTCAAAATATTCAGGGCATCTGGATAAAAGTTCATAAGTTTTTGAAATTTGCAGCTACTAAGGCTACTAAGGCTGTTTTCAGACGTCCATGTAACAGACATACAAAAAAAACAGATTGTGGATCCAAAATTTAGATAAAAAATTCAATATTTTATTCAAATATAGATATCACCACATAAATTACATATACATAAACAATCAAGGGTCCATAGAAAAGAGGGGAAGAAACAAGGAAACCGATATGTAAAGCCGGGCCTTTTAATTATACATACAGTGGGGAAAAAAAGTATTTAGTCAGTCAGCAATAGTGCAAGTTCCACCACTTAAAAAGATGAGAGGCGTCTGTAATTTACATCATAGGTAGACCTCAACTATGGGAGACAAACTGAGAAAAAAAAATCCAGAAAATCACATTGTCTGTTTTTTTTTCATTTTATTTGCATATTATGGTGGAAAATAAGTATTTGGTCAGAAACAAAATTTCATCTCAATACTTTGTGATATATCCTTTGTTGGCAATGACAGAGGTCAAACGTTTTCTGTAAGTCTTCACAAGGTTGCCACACACTGTTGTTGGTATGTTGGCCCATTCCTCCATGCAGATCTCCTCTAGAGCAGTGATGTTTTTGGCTTTTCGCTTGGCAACACGGACTTTCAACTCCCTCCAAAGGTTTTCTATAGGGTTGAGATCTGGAGACTGGCTAGGCCACTCCAGGACCTTGAAATGCTTCTTACGAAGCCACTCCTTCGCTGCCCTGGCGGTGTGCTTTGGATCATTGTCATGTTGAAAGACCCAGCCACGTTTCATCTTCAATGCCCTTGCTGATGGAAGGAGGTTTGAACTCAAAATCTCACGATACATGGCCCCATTCATTCTTTCATGTACCCGGATCAGTCGTCCTGGCCCCTTTGCAGAGAAACAGCCCCAAAGCATGATGTTTCCACCACCATGCTTTACAGTAGGTATGGTGTTTGATGGATGCAACTCAGTATTCTTTTTCCTCCAAACACGACAAGTTGTGTTTCTACCAAACAGTTCCAGTTTGGTTTCATCAGACCATAGGACATTCTCCCAAAACTCCTCTGGATCATCCAAATGCTCTCTAGCAAACTTCAGACGGGCCCGGACATATACAGGCTTAAGCAGTGGGACACGTCTGGCACTGCAGTATCTGAGTCCATGGTGGCGTAGTGTGTTACTTATGGTAGGCCTTGTTACATTGGTCCCAGCTCTCTGCAGTTCATTCACTAGGTCCCCCTGCGTGGTTCTGGGATTTTTGCTCACCGTTCTTGTGATCATTCTGACCCCACGGGGTGGGATTTTGCTTGGAGCACCAGATCGAGGGAGATTATCAGTGGTCTTGTATGTCTTCCATTTTCTAGTTATTGCTCCCACAGTTGATTTCTTCACTCCAAGCTGGTTGGCTATTGCAGATTCAGTCTTCCCAGCCTGGTGCAGGGCTGCAATTTTTTTTCTGGTGTCCTTTGACAGCTCTTTGGTCTTCACCATAGTGGAGTTTGGAGTCAGACTGTTTGAGGGTGTGCACAGGTGTCTTTTTATACTGATAACAAGTTTAAACAGGTGCCATTACTACAGGTAATGAGTGGAGGAAAGAGGAGACTCTTAAAGAAGAAGTTACAGGTCTGTGAGAGCCAGAAATCTTGATTGCTTGTTTCTGACCAAATACTTATTTTCCACCATAATATGCAAATAAAATGAAAAAAAAACAGACAATGTGATTTTCTGGATTTTTTTTTCTCAGTTTGTCTCCCATAGTTGAGGTCTACCTATGATGTAAATTACAGACGCCTCTCATCTTTTTAAGTGGTGGAACTTGCACTATTGCTGACTGACTAAATACTTTTTTTCCCCACTGTATGTAGAGGTGGAGATGTGGCAACACTAATCCATCTAAGATAAATACATCCTAGCTGTAGCCAAAAAGTGCAAGTGACAATATATAAACAAATAGCATTATCCCCTGAGGGTCAATAATAAACTGCAAATACAGAGAAATGTTTTTCCACTGTAACCAGTATAAGTTATTCAGAAAATCCTGATGGCTACAGAAAACCCGCTGAAAACATCCTAAGATGTCAAAAAATTATGAAATAACAAAAGGGCAACTCTTAACCATAGTCCCTCTTTAAAGGATCCCCGAACACGCAGCCCCAAAGCGCGTTTTGTGTTGGCTTCCTTGGGGGGCCGTAATAGAGTACATGTAACAGAGTACGTTTACGGACTGCTATACACACACTGGATTGCGGAATATATGAGGCTGTTACGTTTGGATCAGGAGACCTATGGCCAGTCCATGCATCATGGTTCATACACAGGCTGTGTTTCATGGACTTCTGAATTCAGACTTAGGCTAAGAGAAATGCAGTTAAGCATCAATGTCAAGGTGCAAGTTTGGATTCCTCTTTGCAAGTGTTCTCATTTCAAAGGGCCATTCTGGGTATTGAAGTAAATCAACCTAGTTACATTTTGCTTTTGCTTTAAATTACCAATTTCTCATTGAATTTTCAAGCTTTTCCATATTTCTCTTTTGCAGTCTTGGGGCTCTATTGGGTTTCCTTTCAAGGCCAAACACATCCAGAATGTAAAGATAAGGTTAAACATATACTGGAATGCAGGTGGGTTTGTGAAGAGTTTCTTATTTGATTGACTGGAGACCACCAGTGCAACATCACGAAGAGGTTCTCATGAGGGAACATGAAAGTGTTCCAGGAGCCATTTTTCAGCACAACACCAGGCCACATGTTGCTTGTTCTACTAAAAGCAGCATGCGTGTCCTAAACATGCTACCATGGCCAGCAGCATCTCTGGACTTTTCTCCGATTGAGCACATCTCAGTTGTTATTGGTTGGCAATTGCAAAGGAAACTGCAGGCAGCACATCTTGATTATTTGTAGGCCTAAGTGCATTCAGTGGGGTAAAACTTTCCTTAGACGTTTTTAAAAATCGTTTCCATTTTTTCATCATTTGCGTTTCATTACATGTCTATCAATACTATGATTTCCATAATTCTTTGACTTTTTCTTTTTACTGTAATTTTAGTGTTGAGGAGGGTGCATGGTCTGAAAGAATACTGTAGATAAGGATGCTAAAGCTCAATTGCCTGTTGCTCTCCAAGAGATTCCATTTCCTCAAGCCTCACAAGATAATTTTAGGGAGGGTAAAGTAAGTTAGTATGTCTGTGTTATTGGTCCATTTGTTCTATTTACACTGTCCTTTAGCTTTCCATACTCTGCTGCAGCAGTAGAGTGGTCAATTCTTCCTTGCCCTGATGAAGCAGTCAGAATGCAACCAACTAGCCGCTTCCTAAAACATTGCAGCTGTAATATTATAAATTAATGACAGATTTCTTGCTTATTGTGAAGGGCCTGAAGAAAGCAAACAGGCAGCAACAATCAGGAGCAGT
Organism: Dendrobates tinctorius; assembly: GCF_039654945.1. NCBI lineage: Eukaryota > Metazoa > Chordata > Amphibia > Anura > Dendrobatidae > Dendrobates > Dendrobates tinctorius. Next base: position 12,019,337 of record NW_027361712.1, on the reverse strand, counting down.
TACACCTTAGCCAAGTGTCAGCTACTCCATGCGATCATGTAGCTGGAGAGTTTCTACCCGTCACAATCACTTAACCTAACTCCATCATTTAGTTCACCAAATTTTATCTTGCCGATTGTGAGTATAGGAACACTCTATTGAACAATACCTGCTCCCTAGGATGAATTAGTATATTTATAAGTGATAGTTTATATTTTAAAAAATCATGTAATTTGTGCTATTCTGTTACTACAAATAACTAAAAAGATCATTTATTTCTATTTTGACTGCAATACTTAGCTACGAAGTAAAAATGTGTATCAGTCATTATTTTTGACCTTCAAGCATTCTGTTCAAACAATATGTGTAAAGATTCAGATATCCTCTTACATTTAACTTGTTTGATACCGATAACAGCTTTTCATACTGTTCAAAATATGTTGGAATAATTAAGTGAATATGGAATGAATACGAGGTGAATAAAAATAAAATATTTCTGATGTCTCTATTTAAGAGTTGTTTGAAAAGAGTCAACACCTAGAGAAATACCAAGTGCACTTGAAACTTCTCTGGTTATTAAAAAAAGGCTTTTCTGAGTTAATTAAAAAGCTGCCCACAGACAGGAATACAGCAAAAATATGTAAGTGATATATACTAATATACCATCCCTGTCATTCTAGTGCCATTGGAAACTGATCCCTTCGAGCCCAAACTCCTTGCACCCTAATGCACTTCGTACCTGGGTATACATAGTTACTGGATAGTGACTAGTTTATGCAGCTTATGTATACTTCCCTTTTTAAAACAATTATTAAAATGGCTGGACCATTGTAGAAAACTAGTACTATTACCTTTGCTACTCATGTTTTAATGTAGATTGTAAGCTCTTGTGAGCTCTCGCTTGAAGAGTTTAGTTTGTAATTCCTAATGTCATCTGTGCATGTAACATGTATTGTAAAATACTGCACATTATGTTGGCGTTATGGGATTATAATTATGTTAGAGATGATTTACAGAAAAAAAATATAGATACAGATAGCTTTATGAATAAAGAGTTACCGTAGTTTATTTTATTGTACTTTATACTCCATTTATTAAATGAAAAAAAGCTAACAGACACATTGTGTGTTTCTTTATTTTTATCCCAGAGTGCGGAACAAGAGTTGACAACTGACAGTTGAGCCGTTTCATATATGTCATTTATATTAAAGTCCTCCAATTTCAAATATCCTATATTTAGGAGTAACAGGTGTTGAGGTCCCAACAATTGCGTACCACAAGAAGAAATGCTAACTGGCCCCCACTTCTGTGTTCTTACAGAAATAGGAGGTCTAGCCTCAGGTTCTCTAATTTGTACAATATCCACCTAATATGGAAACATAAGGATGATATCAGCTCAAGCATGCAATGTTTTTTTTAACCAGACCTGAAGAGCCATCCTTGGTTGTGGCTTCAATAACCAGTAGAATGCGGACAGCAGAGATGAGAGTTGGCTCCCACAAAGAAGGACCTGTTTCCGGCAGATGTCCCAGATACCAGGCCTTGAGATCCTACCACAAAGAAAAAAAAAGTTGCGTAAAATATATGTGTATTTTTTTTTTACAAAGCCTATATTACGATGTTGACTTCTTCAAATGTATTTTATGATCATTTATGACAAGGCTGACATATTTAGTAACCCATTCCAGTTTCTAGTTCTTTAATTCTACAATCCGAATGCTTAGAATATACTAAGCATGTCAAATAAATTAAGATGCTTGTCCAAAACAATATATAGTAGCTTGGAATGATTTATAATTTAATGACAAAATAAAGTCAAAATTATCACTAAACCATAAAAACTGTGCCACAATATTGAAAGAATTTTCCAGACTGTTTTGTTTTAGAATCAATATAGTTATAGTTATAGAGTCAATATAGTTAGTTATCAGAGGAGTTAGGAACATAAAGATATGGATGAATGAAGTCACATTGTGGTCTGTTTTTATAGTCGAGTTTATAACATAATAAAACACAGAAAACAACATTCATGTTTTAGTTGCTTTTGTATTACATCCTGATGAACAATACTGTGTTGGATTTTTCTGCACTTTGATAACAGTAATAAAATAACTGCTTTTTTATAGGATGTAATATATGTAAATATGTAAGTACTTTTATATCCAAAAAGTAAAGCGTATTTCAAGAGTGATACCTTTATTGGACAACCATAAAAATTACATTTGTAAGCTTTCAGACCACTGAGGTTGCTTCATCAGGCAAGTTTGTGCATACTTGCCTGATGAAAGGAGCCTCTGTCCATTAGAAGCTTGCAAATGTAATTTTTATGGCTGGTCAATAAAGGTATCAATTTTAGAATACATTTGTCTTTTTGAGTATAAAAGTATTTACATATATTATGTCCTATAATTATGCATTGATTTAGCACCATAGCAATTGTTATCAAGTGCACAGCTGATGCCATCATTAATCACCCAAGGACCAACAGGCTTATGGGGCTATTATGATCTGGATAAACACATGCTAGTAGAGATTTAGGTATGGGTAGCATGGACTTGTGCGACTTAGTTGCCAAGGAGGCCACATACACCTGGGGTCATTTCTGATAACATGGAACTTAATGAGTTATATGAACATTACAAGGCAAAAGGGTTACTCTCAGTACTCAAGATATGTAAACTTAGTATTGCTGCAGTGTTAAAAATACTTAGTATTGCTACTACAAATCAATAGCGATTAGTTAACAATGCAAATAAATTATACGCCAAAATTGGTGGCAAATGTGAAACATTTAAGACAGATTAATTTAATAGTTTAAAATTTACAGTAGTCCAGATACAAACTCTCTGGAAGAATTGAGTTGGGACCGCTATGTCATCAGAGGTCATTCTCACAATGCATCCCTGGGAACGGAAGTTGCTGGCAGCGTCGCTAAGAACCGGGAGGACTCCGGTGGCCGACAGAGGCTAAGTATATCCCGATTTTTATTTTAATTCTATTTTTTACAGGAATATGGCACCAGACCCTGGGTACCATCCGCACATAAAGCGCTTACTTCATGCATGGTGGGCATGGCCACATGCGTAAAGTGAGTGCTTCAATGCAATCCTCTGGCGGCGGAATAGCTGCGATTCCGCAAAATGTATGGACATGCTGCGAATTTTACCGCGATGCAATTCCGCAGTGGAAAAATCCGCAGCATGTGCACAGCAATTGCAGAGTCCCATAGGATTGCATGGGAATGTGTTTTGATAGCGTTTTTTAAGCGTTTCTGCAGCAGCAAAAACGGGGTGGAAACACTTAAAAAACGCAACTTGGGCACATAGCCTTAGGGGGTTTTACACATAGTGATATCGCTAGCAATATCGCTAAAGCATCACCGATTTGGTGACGCAGCAGCGATATCGCTATGTGATACTTACCTCTGACCGGCTCCCCCGCTGTCTGTTGCTGATCGCGCAAGATCGCACAGCTCCATTTCTCATCGGGCGCTTCCTGCTGGGCTTCCTGCTGGCGCCAACGAGCGACGCATGGACGCGGACGGGAGGACGCCAGGATCGCTGCATTTGAAAGGTAAGTAATGACCGCTGTATCGCTGCTGCATCGCTGTGAGATCTGCCTGTGTGGCAGCTCACTAGCGACCATTTAGCGATGCACCAGCGATCCTGACCGGGTCGTATCGTGGTCGGGATCTCTGGTGCATCGCTAAATGTAAAGGGGCTTTAAAGGTTTATTCTGTTTCATGTATAAAGTAGATCTCTGCTAACACCATACAGTAGACAGTTTCAGACTTACCAGATGAAGTGTTCTTTCCATTCACTGTTTTTTTTTTACGGCCTTCAGCTCAATCTTGCGCCATGGCAACTTGATGGATGAGCGATCTGCAGGAAGATCGATCTTATGTAGCCATAGATAGGTCAACGTCAACCGGGGTCTTCTCCGCCATTATCTTGACTTGTATCCTCTACGTTTGCAAAAAATCTCATAGATTGACCTGTCATGGGATGAATGTTAGTTGTTCTTTCTTACTTTATTGTTCCCGTGTTGCTACTAATTTTTTTTTGGTCTATGAAAGAGCCTGGAATTTAGCCATGCAGAATTAGAATAGCTAAAAACAAGCCCTCAGTATCTGATGGTTGCCTTGTGCCTCTGACCATAAATGAAAGCAACGATTGCAAAAAAATGCATGGATTGATTAACCCATTTCAGTATATCATATTTTTCCTAATCCCATGATTTCTTGCCTTTTTTCTATAATAACTTCAATGATGAACAGATGCTATTTTGCTCTTTCATTGGATGAAGTCATCGACTTTCAAATTGGTTGAGTTTATTAATAGTGCTTGATTAGGTTTTCTTCTCAAAATGATTCAGGCAAAATTTTCTTCATTAATTCAGACATTAGGGAAGCAAGATGAAGATGCACATGGAAATAAAGCAGCTCATTCTTATTTATTCTGATTGGTTTACAATATTTAATCAAATGCTTGTTTTTATGTAATATGCATTAATTGCAACAATTTGTCTTATCAGAACACTGAAAAGGGCAATTACATGATCAGCAGCTGCCTCAATGCCTTGTCATTATTTTTTTTAAAGCTTGAAAATCCCCAAAGAGCCATATAGAATGTAGATAACTTTTTCAGAAGCAGATGTTAAACCTATAAATTTCTGCACCATATAACCAAATTCTTCTTGTTGAAGGTCAAATAAAATGAATATTTAAAATATGGCCTCAAAGACAAAAGTAATGGCAAATAGATAAAATTTCTCTCAACTGCATGTGGAAGCAGTGCCTGTATAGTACGCTTGTAGGAAGATAGAAGTTTAAGCATCCTATACACTAAATGGGCACTTTATTAGGGACACCTGCAAGTGAGAAAGTTTTCAGTGGATCAGTTTCAGTGTAAATCTGTACTAAAATGGGAAAGTGAAGCGTTCTGACTAGTGATGAGCGAGTATACTCCTTACTCGGGTTTTACCGAGCATGCTCTTGGTGACCTCCGAGTATTTTGGCATGCTCTGAGATTTACAAGTGAGGAATGACTGTTTGTTAGGGAATCTCCACATGTATTTAGGCTGGCCAGCAGCTGCAAATCATGCAGCTGAGGCGACCAAAAAATAGATCTTTGAGCATGCCAAAATACTAGGGGGACACACGAGCATGCTCGGGAAAACCCGAGCAACTCGTATACTCGCTCATCACCAGTTCTGACTCTTGTGATTCATGAACCATTGCCATCTGTATTACACAAGCCTGGAACAATAGATCAAAATCTACCAACCCAGTGAAATTTTTTCTTGTAGCAGTGTCTAGAGTTCAGACTATACCGGGAATAATGTAATGGTGGAAAATGGCTTTGCTGTCCTTTAGAGTCCTGAGATTTTAAAGGAAAGCTATCATCTGATTCATGCTGTCGAAATCATAGGCAGCATGAATCAGATCCTGGCTGCACAATTGCAGCCAGGTACATTTTTTTCTGAAACACTCGGGTGTTTTCAGAGAAAATATATTTTGAGATCTGGCCGTCGACCATAGCTGGAGACCACTTTAGTCTGGCAGTTGAGGTTTTATTTTTTCTGGACAGCTAATCAAAAAATCATGGGCAGACAATATATTTTACGGACACATTGTAAAATCATAATAAATCATTATTATTATAAGTAATTTATGTCTACAGTCCATAATTCTGATATGTAGACATTAACGGTATTCACTGCAAACTGCAAAACGATGATAATTACAGTAAAAAAATCTGTATATGTTTCGTCATTTATGGCATAGTAATACATGTATATTATCACAACATTATGTTGTTGTTTTTGTGGATCTAATTATCACTGGGTATAGGACAATATTTGATTCAGTAATAATATAAGACATATCTTTTTATAGGTGTTAATAAGCAAGCTTTTGTTCACAAGAAATATATGTATTATACAACATATATCAGTGTGCTTTGGTATCCATCATATTGCTAGTACTAGCTAGCAGTTTGTCTGTACCCCCTTTTGTTGTTTGCATATCCTGCACTGCAATCTTTTATTATTCTTATATGGTGGATGACTTATTGTCCCTGTACCCTGGTATTATTTTACTAACTTTGTGTTATCCTTTCATATTTGTATCTGTGATGGGAATTTGTTGGGACTTTTACGGCAAGACGACATGTGAGTGGGGACACCATTGGCGTACTAATTTAGGGTGCCAACCTCCGCTGCTGGAAGGGTTATAATTGGGGACAATAGGAGAAAGTCAGTTCCCGTGCTCTATTTTGTCTTGATATTTTATTATTTTCTGCTGTATTATCCACTAACATCCACCCATTGATTATCTTTGATCTTAGGAAGTTATAGGCATCTGAAGGGTTACAAGCCCTAGTGTTTGGGGCTGTCAATAAATTATCTTATCACTTATATCTTATGTATCAATTATCACTGATACACCTTTTAATGGTGGTGGTTAAGGGGCCTCATTCCTCAGCGCTGTTTTTTAACAGCAATGAGGAATAAGGAAATAGCTCCGCCCGGTAGTGGCCATTTCCACGCGTGTCAGCTGTTCATGACAGCAGACACCCTGCTGTATCAGCACCGGCCAGTTTTATAGTTGATCGACATGTTAATCGCAATAGCAGTGCTTAATTGGTTGCAAGGGGATCACAAGACCCCTTACTAATCATCGGATCCCTGGGTTGAAAATTGCTTGTCCCATTTGTTACCATGGTACCCTGAGGTCATGTGATGACCCCAGGGAACGGTAGCCTGAGAGATCCAGCACTAAGCTGGGTCTCACAGGTTGAGTCAGTGACTCAGTGACTGCTCTCATACTTGTCAAGAGTGGGAGAAGAGGGTTGCATTGATAATCAAACACAATGGGCAGCACTTTGAACACATTTTATAAGTCGTCATAAACTTGTAACTAACTCATGAAAGAATAAAGTTACATTAAAACCAAGCACTCCATTGTTTTCCTTGTGAAATTCTCAATAAGTTTGATGTGTCATATGACCCTCTTCCCATTGAAAAAAATAAAGTTGGATCCAAAATTGTCGACTTCAAAATGGCTGCCATGGTCACCACCCATCTTGAAAAGTTTCCCCCTCCTATATACTAATGTGCCACAAACAGGAAGTTGATGTCACCATTCACCAACCATTCTCATTTTATTTACAGTTGTGGCCAAAAGTATTGACACCTCTACAATTTTGTCAGATAATACTCAGTTTCTTCCTGAAAATGATTGCAAACACAAATTCTTTGGTATTATTATCTTCATATAATTTGTCTTAAATGAAAAAACACAAAAGAGAATGAAGCAAAAAGCAAAACATTGATCATTTCACACAAAACTCCAAAAATGGGCCAGACAAAAGTATTGGCACCCTCAGCCTAATACTTGGTTGCACAACCTTTAGCCAAAATAACTGCGACCAACCGCTTCCGGTAACCATCAATGAGTTTCTTACAATGCTCTGCTGGAATTTTAGACCATTCTTCTTTGGCAAACTGCTCCAGGTCCCTGATATTAGAAGGGTGTCTTCTCCAAACTGCCATTTTTAGATCTCTCCACAGGTGTTCTATGGGATTCAGGTCTGGACTCATTGCTGGCCACCTTAGAAGTCTCCAGTGCTTTCTCTCAAACCATTTTCTAGCGCTTTTTGTAGCGTGTTTTGGGTCATTGTCCTGTTGGAAGACCCATGACCTCTGAGGGAGACCCAGCTTTCTCACACTGGGCCCTATATTATGCTGCAAAATTTGTTGCTAGTCTTCAGACTTCATAATGCCATGCACACGGTCAAGCAGTCCAGTGCTAGAGGCAGCAAAGCAACCCCAAAACATCAGGGAACCTCTGCCATGTTTGACTGTAGGGACCGTGTTCTTTTCTTTGAATGCCTCTTTTTTTCTCCTGTAAACTCTATGTTGATGCCTTTGCCCAAATAGCTCTACTTTTGTCTCATCTGACCAGAGAACATTCTTCCAAAACGTTTTAGGCTTTTTCATGTAAGTTTTGGCAAACTCCAGTCTGGCCTTTTTATGTCTCGGGGTAAGAAGTGGGGTCTTCGTGGGTCTCCTACCATACAGTCCCTTTTCATTCAGACGCCGACGGATAGTATGAGTTGACACTGTTGTACTCTCGGACTGCAGGGCAGCTTGAACTTGTTTGGATGTTAGTCGAGGTTCTTTATCCAACATCCGCACAATCTTGCGTTGAAATCTCTTGTCAATTTTTCTTTTCCGTCCACATCTAGGGAGGTTAGCCACAGTGCCATGGGCTTTAAACTTCTTGATGACACTGCGCACGGTAGACACAGGAACATTCAGGTCTTTGGAGATGGCCTTATAGCCTTCAGATTGCTCATGCTTCCTCACAATTTGGTTTCTCAAGTCCTCAGACAGTTCTTTGGTCTTCTTTCTTTTCTCCATGCTCAATGTGGTACACACAAGGACACACGACATAGGTTGAGTCAACTTTACTCCATGTCAACTGGCTGCAAGTGTGATTTATTTATTGCCAACACCTGTTAGGTGCCACAGGTAAGTTACAGGTGTTGTTAATTACACAAATTAGAGAAGCATCACATGATTTTTCGAACAGTGCCAATACTTTTGTCCACCGTCTTTTTATGTTTAGTGTGGAATTATATCCAATTTGGCTTTAGGACAATTCTTTTTGTGCTTTCACATTTAAGACAAATTAAATGAAGATAATAATACCAAAGAATTTGTGTTTGCAATCATTTTCAGGAAGAAACTGAGTATTATCTGACAAAATTGCAGGGGTGTCAATACTTTTGGCCACAACTGTATATGTATCCATATAAATGGCCCACCCTGTATATGAAACCAGAGATCAAAATAAAGATTATACATGTCCCACAATGGGGCTAAGAGGAAAAGTAAAATAAAATATTGTAAAAAAGTAAAAAAAATGCACAAAAAAGTGCACAGAAATCATGAAAATCCGTTTTGCCACAAAAAGCGCAGTATTTGTGATAACGCAAAAAAAGTACACAGAATTGGTATTGTTGCATCTGGAATTACTCGCTCTACAAAACTGGCATGTTATTTAGTCCGTATGGCGAACACAGTAAAAAATATAATAAAAATATGAAAAATTTAACTTTTTCATCACGTGGACTCACAAAAAAGTTAACAAAAAGTTGTATGTGAAAAAAGGTACAAGTAAAAATGCCAAATAGTCCAGTAAAAAACAAGCACTAATATGACTTATTCAGCAAAAATTTAAAAATTTACAGCCCTCAGAATAGACGATGCAAAAACAAATTCATTTTTGTAAAATATTGTTTTTAGTGTGTAAAAATAGCATAGCATAAAAACCAATATAAATTTGGTATCGCTGTATTAGTACCAAACCAATGGACAAATCAGTGTTATCACTTTTACCACAAGGTGTATGATGCAAAAAGTAAAAGCAACAATTGAATTGCTGTTTTTATTCATTCTGTGTTTGAAAAATTAAAAAAAGGGATCAAAAATATTATGTACCCCAAAATGGTATAGAAAAAATCTGCAACTCATCCCGCAAAACATTAGCTCTCATACAGCTCTGTTTGCTAAAAAATTACAGCTCTCAGAATATGGCAATGAAAAAAACTACTTTTTTTCAAAATACATTTTGACTGTACGACAGCAGCGAAACCTCAAGAAATTAACTATATAAATCTGGTATTGCTGTAACGGCACAGACCCAAAGAATAAAATCACATTGTCACTTATACCGCATGGTGATCTACGAAAAATAAAAATAAGAACTATTCTTGTACTTCAGTCTATTTGTTCATTCTACCTCCAAAAAATTGGAATAAGGCTCAGCTCACATTTATCCTTCACTCTCCGCTGAGCGTTTATGTCAAGATTTCTGAGTAAATTCCCCCAAATTACGATTCAGACAAAATCCCCTACAGAACCACTCACTTATGAGGCAGATGGAGTCACTTTGGAAAATTCTTTGTTCTGGTGGTGTCCCATCATTTTAGGCATTATTTTAGCGCACAACTGTGGGACAAAGCATTTCATTGATGTTTGTCATTCTTTTTTTGCTCAGCATCCCCTTTTCAGGAGGTGCATTTGTTATTAACCTTCTAGATTCTTCCTATAAGTTCACGTGAATTGACATATTTTGGCAACAAAAGAAAACACCAAAAAAGACTAATACAAAAACCACCAGAACACAGGCAAAGATGCTTACCTGCCCAGGCCACAGAACAAATGCACTAACAAGGTGCAGTGGACCCAATAAGATGGCACAGGTGCAAACATACCTGATAAGACAGCCAGCCTACAGTCAGGAATTGGCTGCTTGGTAATTCTGCAAAAAATAGAATCTGTAGTGGCAATTTTCACATAGAAAATGCAAAGCATCTGGCTGAATCTATTAATGCTTAAAAAACCGTGTGAACAGAGGCCACAGTTTACATAGCTATCTGGGCCCAGCTGCACCCTGAAAAGAAATAAAGTGCAAAATACACATAGCAATATATGTGAGGTGTTAGTTTATATTATGGCTACAATACGTAAGCTCGCAACCTACGTCAAAGGTCCCCACTTTTGCGAGTCTCTACTCTAGCAAGAAAAACACCAAAAAAGACTAATATTTTGGCAACAGCAGCTTGGCAGCTGAAGATTTGTGGCAGAATCCTTGAACTGTTTAACAAGTCAATGATAGGGCCATTACCCCCACCCCCCACTCTTTCTGATCAAGAGGTTTTTATTATTTTTTTAATACATGGTGTTTATTAATTATTATGCTAATTTTATATTTCTTTTTTTTACTTTATTTGCTGGGGAAAATTTAATGGTACATAGGAAATAGTTTATTTTCAATATTTTTCCTTTTCTTAATTTTTACTCATGACTACAATGGACAGCTAATACCATATTAAATTATGTTTCCCTCTATATATACTTTTTTATATATTGGACATATTTTTTGATGGGCATGGGTTCTAAACAGCGATTTAGACTGGCAGTGAATCCTTTTTATTAGTGTTGCTTTTTAATTTATGCTTTTTTCTATTATATTTTTGCTATTTTTATCATTTACTTTACATACTGTGCTCCCCTTATCTCCTTCTTGACATTAGATGTAAGTTTATGTCATGATCGGGAAGGGGTTTCTGCAAATTGATGTAAACTTAAGTCATGGCGATAATGCGGGCACAGAAGCTAGGCCTGCACGATCGAAAAAGAGAACTAGGCTTAATTGATAGCAGAGGTCTGATTATTATAGCCAGTTGTACCGCTGCTGGCTGTTTATTAAGCCCCTAAATGCTGCAATCAATAGTAATCTCAGCATGTGGAAGGCTAGGATAAGAAGGGGGCTCCCTCTCCTACCCGATTGGCATCCATGCGACTTGATCACAGGTGTCGATGGTAGTCATGGAAAGCAGATGTCACATGATGACCTTTTAGTCTGTCAGTTATGGTGGCCTGTTAGACCATACTGGTCTAAAATGTGTTCTGTTAGTGCAGTATAACACTTTGTGAGCATTGCAATGCATTACACCAGTTATCAGACAAATAAATGTTAAAATCCCATAAAGGGACTAAGTAAAAAGTAAAAAATAATGTTTAAAATATTTTAAAAATGTTTATTTTAAAATAACAAACAAAAGAACAAAAATAAGTTAAAAAGTTATATAAAAAATATGTATATTTATGTAAAAAAATAAACAAAAAAGAACACACACATATACCACATCTGTAACAAATCGATCTATAAAACTGTCTCACTGTTTCACCCCTTCAGTGACAAGAAACGTTACAAAAAACTATGGGTTTTCTTCATACCGTCAAAAAAAGTTGACTAAAACGCGATCAGAAAATTGAATGGAAATAAAAATTGTATAGCTGAAAACTTCATATTGTCCCACAAAGAGCAAACTGCCATATAGCTATGTCAGCGGAAAAATAAGAAAGCTATACCTCTCAGAACATAGCGATAAATCAACAATTCTCTTTTCTATAAAACGGTTTTTATTGTGTAAAAGAGGCAAAACATAAAAAATATATAAGCATGGTATCGCTATAGTTGCACTGACCCGTAGAATAAAGGTTTGTAATCAATTTTGTCAATGTTATAAATCCACAAAAATAGCAAATCCCCACTCAGGGAATGTTGCTGAAAGAACAAAGGCTCTGGAAAACTGATATGTCTTTTTCCCAATGAAAAAAAATCCAGCATATTCTGCTCTTACAAATCCAAATGCCTCTCTCTCTTCTGAGCCCCAGTGTGTCTAAACTACATTAAATGTCCTCATTTGACATTTCTGTAAGAATAAGAGCCCACTGAATTTACAGGTGCCTGTCTCAAGAAGCACGAGCTGGGCAAAATTTACTGGCCACTACGATGTATGGGCACTACAACTCACTGGTCACTACAATGTAAGGGCACCACAATTGCAGATTTGCAATTTTCACTCAGCAACATCTTCTCCTGCTTGTTTCTGGAAACCCCCATAGAATCAAAATTGTCACTACACCTATAGATAAATTCCCAGAGGGGTGTAAGTTTCAAAATGGGGTCACTTGAGGGGGGATTCTGCTCTTCTGACACTTAAGGGCTCTGTAAATAGAGTCTGCAAACTATTCTATGATAGATAATTTGTTCTCATTTAGTCAAATAGCGCTCCTTCCCTCCTGTGCCTCACTTTGTGGCTAAGCAGTACTGTACAGTCACATATGGGGTATTGCCACCTTCAGAGCAAATTGTGTGCCAAATTTTGGTGCAATTTTTACCTATTTTCCATGTGAAAATGTAAAATCTGGGACTAAAACAACATTTTTGTGATAATTATTTTTTTCTTCACTGCCTAAGTGTATAAAATTCTGTGACACACTCTTGTGTCACTTTTGAGGGGGTTTTTGCTGTTTTGGCACCTAAGTGGCTTGACTGGGCCATGGCACATGCAAACCATAATAGCAAAATCTGCACTAAAATATGGCGCTTCTTCCCTTATGAGCTTTCCACTGTTCCTTAAAGGGAATCTGTCACCCCTTTTTTGAGATATCATATAATGAGATCATTCAATTGTGTGTCACATAAGGATTCTCTTATCACATATCTCTTGTCACATAAGGATTTTCTTCCCCCTGACCCCGCACCTTTCATGCATAAATACCTTTTTTATATCGGTTCAGATGTATGTAAACTGCCATAGTCCGGTCCGATGGGCGGGGCTTATTCAACTGCTCCCCCCTCCCTGTCTTGCTCTTTTAAGAAGAAATGCGTAGAGCAAGACAGGGAGGGAGGGAGCAGTTGAATAAGCCCCGCCCAGCGGACCGGACAGTTTACATACATATGAACCGATATAAAAAAGGTATTTATGCATGAAAGGTGTGGGGTCAGGGGGAAGAAAAAGTACTAAGAGAATCCTTATGTGACACACAATTGAATGATATCATTATATGATATCTCAAAAAAGGGGTGACAGATTCCCTTTAAAAGTATTTCCTAATTACATCTAGGATATTGGTGCACTCCTGAGAAATTATAATTATTCTTTCTTCACCACCCAATAGTATAAATTTATTTGAGGCACATGTGGTGTCAACATGCTCACTGCAGCCCTACATAAATTCATTGGGGGGTGTAGTTTGTAAAATGGGGTCATTTATAGAGAGTTAGGCTATACTGGAAACTCAGTAGCTCTGCTGATGTGGCACCCTCAAACCATTCAAGAAAAACTCAGATATGGACATTCTGATTTTTGCACTGTGTCTCAAAAATAGTTTTCAACCACATATAGGGTATACGCATACTCAGGAGAAATTGCGTGACAAATTGTACTATTCATTTTATCCTATTATCCATTTTGAAAATGAAAAACTTGGGCCAAAGCAACATTTTAATGGAAAAAAGGGTAATTTTCCATTTACTCATTGTCATACAATTCTGTCAATCGCCTAACTATTAAAATTGCTCAGTACCCCCTTTATTAATTCCTCAAAAGCTGTAGTTTCCAAACTGGGATCACTTTCTGCTGTTTTGGCATGTCAGGGGCTCTTCGAATTATAAAATTTGTCTTTGTCAGAAAGGTGAAAACAGGCTTGGTGGTGAATGGGTTAAGGTCTTAAAAGATCTATAGGGGTTGAGAGCAGGGCCAGACAGGGGTGTCTGAGGCCCTCAGGGGGAATTTACTCTAGAGTCCCACCCTACAGCTATATGGAAATATCTGTTAGTCTCTGTTCCTGTTATAGTGCAGCATTGACTGTAGAACACAAAAGGCTCCTGCACATCTACTGTGCACGCACCATAACTGGGATATACAATGACGGTAGTTTGCAATAAAGAGGTTCTTTGATGAAACAAATTATCACCGATCTACAGTGATAGGTAGATGATAACATATTGATCAATGGAATCTAATCACTGGAAACCACATTGATTGGAAGAATGGGGAATTTTTATCCATGACAGGGTTATTCCCATTTTAAAAAGGAGTGGCAGGCCAGATGTCTGACCACAGCTCCATTCATCTTCTTTAGGGCTTCCAGGAAAAGCCAAGTGCAGTGTGCCGTAAGTGGTCGAGTTGTATATGCCAAAAGTTGAATATTTTGCATATCGTTGCAGGTCCCAGCAGTAAGACCCCCACCAATCAATGACTTATTTTTTGGCCATGTTCACACATTCAGTATTTGATCAGTATTTTACATCAGTATTTGTAAGCCAAAATCAGGAGTGGAACAATCAAAGGAAAAGTATAATAGAAACACGTGCTCCACTTCTTTATTTTTCACCCACTCCTAGTTTTGGCTTACAAATACTGATCAAATACTGAACATGTTAACATGACCTTAGGATATATGATTACTTGTTTTCACTGGAAGCCCTCTGTAAGTGCTACTGTGCAAGAGCTACAGGACATGGAGGGGATAATAGTCCAATTATGTAATCTTATGAGATAACAAGTGACCTCCATACACAACACAATCTGCTATACCAAGACCAATAATATCACATGCAAAGGACAAATACCATCACACAGTGACCAGACTACATATTACTACCACTTAGAGACCGAATAATACCTTTTGTAAGGGAAGAATAACACCGCACCATGACCAGACCACATATTACCTCTAAATAGTCACTAAATAATACTACATAGAAGGAACAAATACTGCCACACTATGACTGGACCAAATATCACCACAACATAGTGACTGAATAATACCACATACAAGGGACAAATACTGCTACACTATGACCAAACCACATATTACCTCCACACAGAGACCAAATATTACAATACTGATCATTATTAAAATCCACAATACAAAAAACTAATATTACCACTGGTGACTATATACACAGGATCTCTGTATATAGTTTCAGTGTAGAGATAATACAGCGGTCACCTATGATATACACATGAGCTCTGCAGTGATCATCGGTGACATTACACTATGTACAGAGCTTCTGTATATACTGTCACTGGTGATCACTGCATTACCTGTACACTATATATCATATACAGAGCTCCTCATCAGTGACATTAAACACAAGAGCTCTGCATATAGTGTATAGTGTACAGGTAATGCAATGACCATCCCTACCATTATACACAGAAGCTCTGTATATAGTGTATAGTGTGCATGTACATGTAATACTGTCATTTACCAGTAACATCTGTAGTTGAAGTAATTTATCTTCGCTTTTCTTCTTCATCCAGTGCAGACAGCTAAAACTTCTTCCAGCCAGGACTGTTCTCTGCAGAAAATAAGACACAGTTAAATATAGCTGATCACTTCTAGAGCACATTCCCCACTTTTTCACTGACTTCTTCACTATGTCAGATGAATACAAAAAACGACACAGTGCAGCCCTCCACAGTAACAGGACTTTTCTTTTATTCCACCCCTTGGAAGACAGTATCCTCAAAAATAAATTAATTTACAGCAGTAATAATGCCCCCTAATTGGCACCTACAATAATTATGTGCCCCACTTGCCATCATAAATCTATAATGTATATTCCTCATTCTGGCCCCCATACAGTAATTATGTCACCCATCCTGACACTTCTTTATTTAATAATATCCCTATCCTTGGCCCATTTATTTAATAAGGTCCCCATTCTGGGCTCCTTTATTTAATAAGATCCCCATCCTTGGACCGTTATTTAATAAGTTCCCCATCCTGGGCCCCTTTATTTAATAGGATCTCCATCCTTGGCCTCTTTTATTTAATAGGGTTCCCATTTTATTTAAAAAGGTTCCCATCCTGGTCTCCTTTATTTAATGTCTCCTTCCTAGGCTCCTTTGTTGCCTCATCCTGGGCACCTAAGCCACCCCATCCTGAACCCCTATGACAGCCCCTATGTCCACTACCCTGTCCAATCACAGAGGGAGGGGAAAAAAGGTACCTTTACATCTTCCTGCATTCCCTAGGCACCTTCTTATGGTATCATATCTGGCGCTGTCATTAAAATGGCCACCAACCCATCAGAGGCGTGCACTGACTTCACATAGCAGTGATACTGAAAGATCAAAGTCAGCAGGCATCAGTGTGAGGACTCTGATAGGCTGGTGGCCATTTACTGTCCATGCGGCCATTTAACGTGACTGCTTTGCATCACACACTGACATCAGCGCCCGATGCTTTACAATGATGTTCAATGGCTGCTGGCTTTTCAGAGCCTGCACGATGATGAGCGTGACCTTTGATAGGCCAGCAGACATTTTAATGTCACACAGAAAAAGAGAAGAGGGTTGCACTCACTGTCTCTTTAAAAATCCACTTTATTGAGTCAATTTAAAATATGCAGGACAGGAGAGTTTCATGCGGAATGAGCAGGATGACGATCGTTTTGCGCAAGAGTGGATTTCTCAAGGGACGGTGAGTGCAACCCTCTTCTCTTTTTCTGTGCATGGACATTTGCTCTGTTTTTTCATTGAGTTGGCACCAGTGGGCCCTGGGCAAAGAAGCCAAATAGCGGTCTGCATACCTACAAAAGGTTTTGGACATTGGTTCTGCAGCAATGCGGATCTCTATTGCACTTGCTTTTTGTATTTTAATGTCACAACTATGCGTCGCACGAACATGCAGCCTCTAAAAGACCTGTGGTAATTCTAACAACTGTGGCTACCAGCGGGTCTCTCTATCCAACATGGGTGTCCACAGAGGACCCAACGCTGCTTGGGAGCATTTTAACATTTTAACACATTCTTTTTGGGGGCTAATTTCCCTTTTAACTGGAGCTGGTAAATTATCCCCCAGATACGAGGGAATTTCTGTATGTAGGCTTCATAGCAGGGCTAACTGTGTTTTCTAAGACCCAGCAGCTTCTGTTCCCTCCTTGCACCCAGCAATTACATATTCACTGGGTTCGGAGATGAAAGCACTGGTTCAGCACTATGTACAGTATACTGAGATGTAAAATGAAAAAAATTTAATAAAACATGTTTCTCTGCTCTCTGGCAATTCTGGCTGTATGTGACAGCAGCTTCAGACTGCACTGATGTTATTGAACGTCAGTGCAGAGATAGTAGTGGACAGCCAAGCCAGACATTTATAACCTACGGTCAGTCCAGAATTAGTTAAAAATTCAATCAATGGAGCAACTCTCTACCCTCCCTCTCCAATATTTTTTATTTGTAGCATGTGTTCTTTTGTAGGTGGTCTCCCTGCTATTTCGGGTGGACACGGTTTTAATCAATTTAATGGTAGAGGATGGGCAGACCGTGTCTGTGTTGCCCAGCGACAGGCCCAAAACATCACTGCTCTAGAGGAGATATACATGGAGGAATGGGCCAACATACCACCAACAGTGTGTGCCAACCTTGTGAAGACTTACAGAAAACATTTGACCTCTGTCATTGCCAACAAAGGATATATAACAAAACATTGAGATGAACTTTTGTTAATGACCAAATACTTATTTTCCACCATAATTTGCAAAATAATTCTTGCCAATTCAGACAAGGTGATTTTCTGGATTTATTTTCTCATATTGACTCTCATAGTTGTGGTCAACCTGTGATGTCAATTACAGGCCTCTCTTATCTTTTTAAGTGGAAGAACTTGCACAATTGGTGGCTCACTAAATACTTTTTTTTTCCCCACTGTATCAGTGTGATATATATTAAGGCAGTGCATGTGTAGCTTAGTGTACATGTATTTAGCTAATAAATAAAATAAAAAAATGGTGTGGGGTCCCCCTTATTTTTAATTTCATTTAATTTTCAGAGAAGTCCGTGTTTCTTTATGGACCCTGAACTTTACCATTTTCGTTCGCCCATCTGTAGTCTTGATTTATTATGCGGTTTAATAATATTAATTTCTTTTTCTCATTAAGGTTTACTCTGCACCCCATCTTGACTGAAAAAACAGAAATGTAGACATTTTTGCAAATTTATTAAAAAAGAAAAACTGAATTGGAAAATTATTCCAATTACACGTTTTGTTATAGACGTTTATTTCCATTGTATGTATTGGAACAAAACAAAAAAAACAGAGAAAAAAAGACAATTGACATAATTTCGCACTACCACCCCCCCACCAAAAAAAACAACAACAAAAGTGTTGGCACCCACAAGTTAATATTAGGTTGTACACCCTTTGGAATAAATAACTGATATCAATCTCTTCCAATAAAAATCAACAGGCTTCTTACACCTCTGAACTGGAATGTTTGACCACTCTTTTTCAGCAAGCTATTCTAAGGGTACCGTTACACCTAGCGACTCACCAGCGATCCCGACCAGCGATATGACGCGGTCAGGATCGCTGGTGAATCGCTAGGTGGTCGCTAGTGAGCTGCCACTCAGGCAGATCTCACCAGCGACATCGCTGGGGACGGGGATTGCTACTTACCTGTCAGACGCGGCGATCCTGCGTCCTCCCGCCCGTCTCCATGCGTCGCTCGTCAGCGCCACAGGAAGCCCAGCAGGAAGTGACCGACGGGAAACAGTCCAGGAGCTTCTCGCGCGATCAGCGATAACCAGCGGGGGAGCCGGTCGGAGGTAAGTATCACATGCAGCAATATCGCTAGCAATATCGCTGCAACGTCACAAAATCGGTGACTTTACAGCGATATTGCTAGC
The DNA here is from genome assembly GCF_039654945.1 of Dendrobates tinctorius. NCBI lineage: Eukaryota > Metazoa > Chordata > Amphibia > Anura > Dendrobatidae > Dendrobates > Dendrobates tinctorius. The sequence goes on along the minus strand of NW_027361712.1, from coordinate 12,000,291 downwards.
GATATCGCAGTGTGTAACGGGGGCTTAAGTCTCTCATATTTGAAGGGTGCCTTCTCCAAACAGCAATTTTAAGATCTATCCACAGGTGTTAAATTGACCCCATGCTGGCCACTTGAGATCTCTCCTGCGCTTTGTTTCCTTCCATTTCTGGGTGCTTCTTGAAGTATGTTTGTAGTCATTGTCCTGCTTGAAAACCAATGACCTAGACCAGAAACCCAACTTTCTGACACTGGGGACTCCATTGCGACCCAAAATCCTTTGGCAGCAAAACAACCTCAAAACATCTTTGAACCTCCAGCATATTTGACTGTAGTTACTGTGTTCTTTTCTATGTAGACCTCATTCAATTTTTAGCAAACAGTAGAAAGATGTGCTTTACCAAAAAAGGTATCATGGTGTCATCTGTTGACAAGACGCTCTCCCATGATGATGAACCAACTGAAACACGACATATAGTGTGCAGATAAAAGGCTGCGGTATTTATTAATGGTTACTCAAATATTAAATATATAAAACCAATAACCAACCATAAAAATTAATTACTCCATAGCAACTTAAAACCATCCAATCTCCACCCAGCATAGCTAGGCAAGCACCCATCTGCCCCCACCTCCCGATATGATCTTGTCAGGATCTCTGGTGTGTTGCTACATGATCGCTGGTGAGCTGCCAAACAGGCAAATCACAGCAGCGACCAGGACAGCGACGACGTGGGTAACAAGCGCGCACGTCGCTTAGTTACCCGCTGTGTACCTTAGTTACCAGCGCGCTGGGGCATTGAGCTGGTAAACAGCGGGTTTCTAAGTGCAGCGAGGCGCAAAACTTGTGACTCAGCAGCGATCTCGCTAGCGATCTCGCTGTGTGTGACGGGGGCTTAAGAGACCAAGCTAGAGAAGGTAAATGCCATTAGACATTACATAGGAAAAAGGGGCGGGAAGAAAAGGAATAGAAGCCCACTGCTAAGAGAAATAACGGGACATATCAATACTCAACCCTAACTAAACTAGACTTTAGTTATCATGGGGAGTTGGTGCCGCAATCCCATGAAGCCCCCACACTATTTGCTCTAAAGGGGCCTTGGACATTCTTTTCTTTTTCTGTTCTCCATGTGGCACACACAGACACACATTACAAAGACTGAGTCAACTTCTCCCCCTTTTAATCTGGTTTCAGGTGTAATTTCCATATTGCCCACAACTGTGTTAGGTGCCAGGATTTTCCTGCTGCACGGGATGTATCTCAAGTCTTGTCTGGTGCTATGGTGTCCCATTCAGGCTCGGCCTCTGGGATGACTGCTCAGCACATACTTCGGCCCAGCGCCTTGCCCAGGCTCATGCTGCAGGTGTAGTTACTGCCGGCCCTCCAGCTAAGCCTATGGTGACTACTAGTTTACACGTACAGCGCTGTGCTCTGGAGCCCAAGTCCAGATTTCATCCTACTGAGCATGTTCATGATATGGTTCCTTCCCATTGGTGCTCGATCATCAGGTGGTCTGGTGATGGGCAGCTTCAGATTGGCCCACAGGCAAGGTCCTGTCTGTCTGGACTGTCTGGACTTGAGCAAGGTATAAAAAGCTCTCAATGGGGCACACCCGTGCGCTAGTATCTTTTGTGTTTGGTGTGTTCAGGGCCAGCGTTAGGGGCAGGCAGACCAGGCAGCTGCCTAGGGCCCCCACTCCTCCAGGGGCCCCAGCCAGTGGCACATCACACAGCCACTATGGGGCCCCTGTGAGGCAGGGGGCCTGCCTGCCCCCAGCGCCGACTCCCACCACCGCATTGATGGAGGCAGTGATGAAGGAGAGAGCGTCAGCTAATGCTCCCTCTCCCATCATTCCCCGCTCTGCCTCTGACACAGCGGGGGCGCAATGACGTCATCGCGCTCTCACTGTGTGCCAGACAGAGCAGGAGGAGACAGGAGCAGCCAGCAGCGCAGGCACGAGGAGAAGGTGAGGAGAGGTTGTTTTTTTTTTTAAATCAGTGTGAGTACTGGACTGTGGGGCCACTTTGGGGGGACTATATACCATGCTCAGCTGTATCATACCATGCTGGGAGGGCTATATACCATGCTGGGCTGTATTATACCATGCTCAGCTGTATCATACCATGCTGGGGGGGCTATATACCATGCTGGGCCATATTATACCATGCTGGGCTGTATTACACCATTCTGGGGGGGCTATATACCATGCTCGGCTGTATCATACCATGCTGGGGGGCTATAAATCATGCTGGGCTGTATTACACCATTCTGGGGGCCTATATACCATGCTGGGCTGTATTATACCATGCTTGGCTGTATCATACCATGCTGGGGGGGCTATATACCATGCTTGGCCGTATTATACCATGCCGGGCTCTATTACACCATTCTGGGGGGCTATATACCATGCTGGGCTGTATTATACCATTCTGGGGGGCTATATACCATGCTGGGCCATATTATACCATGCTGGGCTGTATTTCCCCATTCTGGGGGGCTATATACCATGCTGGGCTGTATTATACTGTGCTGGGCTGTATTATACCATTCTGGGGGCTATATACCATGCTGGGCTGTATTATACCTTGCTGGGCTGTATTATACCATTCTGGGGGGCTATGTACCATGCTGGGCTGTATTTTACCGTGCTAGGCTTTATAATACCGTTTTGGGGGGCTATATACCATGCTGGGCTGTATTATACCGTGCTGGTCTGTATCATACCATTCTGGGGGGCTATATACCATGCTGGGCTGTATTATACAATTCTGGGGGCTTTATACCATGCTGGGCTGTATTATACCATGGTGGGCTGTATACCATGCTGGGTTGTATTATACCATGCTGGGCTGTATTATACAGCCCACCATGGTATACAGCCCATCATGGTATACAGCCTGTATACCATGGTGGGCTGTATTATACCATGGTAGGCTATATACCATGCTGTGCTGTATACCGTGGTGGGCTGGGCTGTATACCATGGTGGGCTGGGCTGTGTACCATGTGGTGCTGGGGTATATACCATGTGGTGCTGGGCTATATATTATGCGGCTGTGTTATATACCATGGGGGGTACATTTTACATTATATTCTATAGGGGGAGGCTGTGTTATATAATATGGGGGGCTACATTATATTCTATGGGGAGGTGGGCTGTATTATATTCTATTTGGGGCTACATTATATTCTATGGGGGGTGTATTTTATTTATTATACACATGAATTTTTCCTGCAGATTCCTAGCATGTGTACAGCGGATTTGATGCAGGTTCTAGTGCGGTTTGGCAGCGCTGATGAGAGAGAGATTGATTGATTTGTATGTCCCGGAGCATACACTGCAGCTGCGGTTCCGCAAAAAAGAAGTAACATGCTGCGGAAAATAAACCGCAGCAAATCTGCGCGGAATTTTCCACAGCATGTGCACGGCGGATTTTGTTTTCCATAGGTTTACATGGTACTGTAAACCACATGGAAAAAGCTGCGGATCCGCAGGACCAAATCTGCTGCGGATCCGCAGCAAAAACCACAACGTGTGCACACTTAGTGATCCACTAGTGATCATTCTGTTCCCATTATTCTTTCTCAGACGGTGGAAAGAGGCCGGGAAACAAGTGTTGAACGACTTCTTCAATTTTGTCGATCACACTCATTTAGCGTCCTGAACTCAGCGCATGTAAATACAATCGAAATGTTTCTTTTATGTGCAATATATTAGCATTTGAGGCCCCATTTTAAACTTTGCCTAGGGCCCCACTTTGCCTAAAACCAGCCCTGGGTGTGTTGGTGACTACTTTACCACCCTGTGTGCACATGTGCCTCTAATAGCACTGCGAGTGTTGGTCTAGACAGGCAGTGTAGGGTGGGAACTCCCGCTTGAACTTAGCATCTGCATCAGGCGTCCTCAGGCGCTCGTGCTAAATCACACTGTTTGTCAGAACAGGGTAAACCACCAGCTTAGCCTTCCCTGGGGGGTTAAGTTATAAGGACCCCAATTAGTATTTCTCTATACGCCTAACAGGGTATAGTCTTTTTGCTTTGATTCATAATACCGCTCTGTGTGGTAAGGATGTCTATGTAAACAGGAAAAAAGAACAAAGTTCAAATAAACTTAAAAAAATTACAAACATATGATATATGAAGAGGTCATGCTAAAAACATCTTATGTTATATATCAAAATCACAAATTTGTACAATACATCAAGGTACATGACCAATATAATATGTATGAATTAACTCCTTTCCGACGTAGGGCGTAACAGTACGTCCACATCGAAATCCCTCCCTTTGATGTGGGATCCTGCTCTGAGCCCACATCTTTCCCAGCACATGTCAGCTGTTTTGAACATGATAAAAAAATAAAACAAGTGTGGAATTGCACTTTTTTTGCAAATTTACTGCACTTCATGCCAATCATGTCTTTCAAAAGTATAACTTGTCCCACAAAAGACAATCTGTAATAATTATATGGGTACTACGGAATCTGATTGCGTGGGACAATATGAGACTGAGACCAAAGGTGATGTAAATAAGTATATTTCACAAGAACGACAAACTAAACAGAGTACTTCTTGCAACAGTAGCAGAAATGCAGCACAATATGGAATAATGCAGGTAAAGCAGAACTGGCAGTACACTTTCTGCAAATGTAGCGAAAACTCAGCACAAAATGGAAATTATATAAGTAAGGCAAAACTGGCGGTACACTTTCTATAATTGTAACGAAAACTCAGCACATTATTTAAAAGTCCTAAGTGACCGAAGAGCGGGGTAAGACCACTAATAATAACCAGTTTGACAGTACTAATACTCAAGTGGGCACAGGGCACAGAACGTAGGAGTCCAGCAGCAGATATGTAAGTAAGTACACCGTATTAATGAGACAGTCCCATGATGTAGTGAGTCAGCACACAGACAGCACTAGGGTTCATAAGTCCAGCAAACATAAGGGTGAAATGCACATGGCACTTGAAGTCTACCGTGAACAGAAAGAGGCAAAACAGGAGAACCATCATTGCGACCAGTTATTTGCGCATGCGCACTTGTGCATGATATTTATACCATGATATTTTTTTATGAACATATTTCTGTTATAACTAGCTATATAGCATCGCATGCTGTAATGGGGATTTTCTTTATTGCGCATGCACATAAATTTGGGTACTTTTATTTCTTCTTTGAATAGTCTCTTTCATCTAATTAGTTTATATATGACAGCTTACAGCATCTTTTGAATTGAGGATTGCCTATACGATACTATACTCGTCGTTACTGTATGTCTCGATATATGTTCTTGCTGTAGATATTTTGTTTGGTGTTTTATAACACCATGGCAACTTTAGCTGCTATTGCACTGGTATATTTAACAAGGTTATTGTAAACATGTTCAATTGGCTCCAGAGGAAAGCTATTTGCGTCTTCGTTTTCGGATGCAAACTACTAAGTGTATTTCTTAAAATATCTTCTCAGTGCATCTGTTGCCATGGAACTCCTTACAAGTGTATCTTCACTATGGCTTAGCATACAGCGTCTGACGCTATCACGGTGACCATTTGTATTGCGCATGCGTACTCTGCATGGTATTTTTGTTATATTATTCCTCTATAAGCGTATTTCCTTTATGGCTAGTCATTTAGCTCTTTGTGCTGTCATGGTGACTCTTTTCACTGCGCAAGTGCATTTGTTATGGTATTGTCTCTTCTTAACCATTATTATAATTCTATTTGTATGATTTGACATCTCTTAGCATTATTCGAGTCTGGGTCTGCCTATACTCTATTATATCTGTCGCTATTGATTCTTTAGACATAGCTATTCAGGCCATGGCTGACTCAACAATGTTTTATGCTGTCTTAGTAAACGCGTACATAGCGCATGCGCATTTCAAATTGCAATTTCCATCTTTCTTTAAGGAAAAAACTATTTCCTCTTTACCTCATTTACTCCGGAAGTGACTCTTGAGCACATGTGACATCTCAGAACTCCGTCTGAGTTGGTGTTCCCGCCTCAAAACACATGCGGTAGAACAGGTAATCACAGCAGCTGCATTATATTGGTTAAATTACAAAGTATATTTATAGGATACTTGTCAGACTCAAATCTCAGCCCTTGACGGAGCTACCTCGCGGTAGCGACACGCATCGGGCATCTCCACAAGCTCCTCCGATTAGTGGTATGGTATTAGGTTAGTGCATGTATCGTTCACATTTTGATATCCTGAGGGTATTCTTTCCCCTTCTGGGTTATGTTTATTGGCACCCAGGTGTTTTGCTAGTGTGGGTCAGTCTGCATGCTCTATTTTTGATTGTTATTTATTTTTTTTGTCATTGTGGCTACTCTTTAGTATTTTCGTGGTCCATTCATTTGTACGGGCATTGCTAAAAACTGGTATATCTATTTAGGTATCATTAAATGGCTGCATATGTATATCTTCGTCAGGGCATGGGCTACATGTATGTATTATGATAAGGATCATTCTATTTGCAAACATATAATACATTGAGTTATTGTGTTGATCGATTATTGTCTGTATATTGAGCACATAGCCACTTTCATTGTTTATTCCTGCTCTCAGAGGGAAGCTTTCATGGCTCTATTATGAGCCAAAAAGGGTTTCTTGTACATGTCATTTTCATGACTTTTAATTGCTTTTAAATGTTTTTGTCTGTGTGTATCCAATAACATTTGTTCATTTTGTGGTGATCCCTGCTATAGTCAGTAGCTTTTCTTTGCATCAGCAAAATAGGAGAAGGTCGCTATATGTACCTATAGGGCTGAAAGTCCCGCACAAGTCCAGCAGCGCAGCCCCAACAGACCCAAAGGAGATGGCAAAGTCAGGATTCCTTACTGGCCACAGCAGTTCCAAGGATGATCAGCTCCACACCAGAAGTCCAGAAAATAGTTGAGCACAGCAGGGCAGTAGAATGTAGAGAGGAAGAGCACAGAGTAAAGGCCCTTTTACATTTAGCGATGCACCAGCGATCCGACCAGTGATACGACCCGGTCAGGATCGCTGGTGCATCGCTAAATGATCGCTAGTGAGCTTCCACACAGGAAGATCTCACAGTGATGCAGCAGCGACGCAGCGCACGATACTTACCTTTCACACACAGCGATCCTGACATCCTCCCGCCCGTGTCCAGCGTCGCTCGTCTCACACAGCAGGAAGCCCAGCAGGAAGCAGACGACGAGAAATGGAGTCGCCCGATCTGGCGCGATCAGCGACAGACAGCGGGGGAGTCGGTCGGAGGTAAGTATCACACATAGCGATATCGCTAGCAATATCGCTATAACGTCACAAAATCACTGACATTTTAGAGATATTGCTAGCGATATCGCTATGTGTAAAACCCCCTTAACGAGCAGCAACCACAGCAGGGTGTCCACTAGCAGATGGGTAGGAGCAAGACAGGAAGAAAATACTCAGGCACAGGCGAACACATGACCTGGACTTTTATAATCAGGACAGACAGGATATTCCATGACAGGGCGAGATACAAGACTCCATCTTGGATCAGGGCAAACAGGCACAAAGGAATGTCCGGAATCCTTACACAAGTCTTGACATGGCCATTTGGACCGAAAAATAAAAAGTTATGGCTCTGGGAAGAAGGGGAGCAAAAAACGAAAATGCAAATACAGAAAATGGTACTGGGGTTAAGGCGTTAATATATCATTCATTTCATGATGTTGTGAATCCTCTTCATACGGAATATATTGTGTCAAAACAGAGATATAACAAATTAATATCTAGCCAAAGGGATCATGCAGCAGCTTGGCCTCCATTGATGTAGCTGAGAGCAACATGTGGAAAAAGGCATTCATTATTTCTATAGAGAGGAGAGGTCAAAAGGTATTTAGGTGGAGAAGAATCTGCATAAAGTAGAATACATCGTGTATAAATCTGCTATCTATATCATGTACCTATAAAGGTAAGTATGAGACAAGGAAGAAGGGAAAAAGGTGACAAATAAACTGAATAGCTAGAAGAGATTATCTGTCCTAGGTTGAGTTGGCAAATGCAGTGTGCTGGCTGTCTGGAGCGGAGAGTCGTGTGTAATGAGGATCCCGCAGTTGACATTTTTAAAACTAACCGGTGTAGTGCATCAGCACATGATCGGGATATCAAACGTGATTGGTGGTGTTGGCAGGCGGAAAGTTCAGAGAATTTCTGAGCGGTTGGGTGCGGTGGTGCACATGCGTTGGACGAAGTGAAGGCATGTTGAGTAAAACAGGAAGTCCCGAGTGTTAGCGAGCAGTTGAAAACAGTGGTGCGCTTGTCATTAGTTACATTCCATTGTGTTACATCAGTAGAGAGTCATAATAATCAAAAAATCGATATTTGCAAGAATACCATTCAATAGAAGATCTTGCATTCTCTATTTAATCCATTTGTAAAGTGCTTCGGAATATGTTGGCGCTATATAAATAAAAATTATTATTATTATTATTATTGGGCTCCTCGTTTTTTCTCAAAAAACTTAATGTTATCACCATCCCTTCTTGGGGTTGTTACATTGTGAATCACCTGATATTTAAGTTAGGCCACTGTGTATCTTGCTGAGATAAAGTGTTATGGGATAGGAAGCATTACTTTTTTGCATCAAATAGTAGTCGATTTGTGTTGGGAATTGTGGTCTCGGATATGCTGGGTAGTCTCACCAACATATCCGAGACCGCACAGACACTTGATGAGGTAAACCACATATGAAGACTCACATGTGAAGAACCCCTTAACTGGGAATCACTTGCCTGTTCACAGATGCATAAAAGAGTTGCCTTTTGCAATATTTGAACACTGGAGTGTAGCATTGAAATGTACCCCGTTTTTGTGCAGAAAGGAATCTCAGTATGCTTTCCCAAGTAGTGACCAGTGCTCATTGATGCAGCCCTTTATAACCTGCATGTATGGGTGATAAGTATTGACAAAGGTTATTCTGTGCTGATTCCTGGATGTAGTTGTTTTTTCAGTTTGAACGTTTTGGAGTGTGTACTGGGTGTATCCGTGTTGTATGAACTTATCAAACACTTCCTCCATTCGTTTAGTTTTCTTTTCATTATCATTCACTATGCATTGGATACAGTAAAACTGTGATTTCGGTAATGCCCTCATTATTGTTGTGGGTGACATCTCATCTTAATTTCCTTCTATGACAGAATCACTGACTGAGTGGATCAGGGAAATTATTATTATTTATTATTATAGAGCCATTTATTCCATGGTGCTTTACAATAAATACAAGTACAGTAATCTTAAACAATACAAGTCATGACTGGTACAAGAGGAGAGAGGACCCTGCCCGCGAGGGCTCACAGTCTACATGGGATGAGTGAGGATACAGAAGGCGAGGGTAGAGCTGGTCATGCAGTGGTTTGGTGAATTGGTGGTTACTGCAGGTTGTAGGCATGTCAGAAGAGGTGAGTCTTCAGGTTCTTTTTGAACATGGTAGGCGAGAGTCTGATATGTTGCAGTAGAGAGTTCCAGAGTAGGGGGGATGTGCGTGTGGGGAAGATGACTTGATGGACAGACTTGACTGGAATTAGGAGGGGACGATTTGTGCACTACAGACGGAGATTGGCAATGACAGAAAGGTAACAGCAGGGAAAGACAGAAAAGGGAGTGCAGTACTGAGATTTGACCACAAGATGGCAGGGGGGAGTGTAGTTCAGGACTTGACATCAGCTTACGGCTATAGAAACTGCTTAGTCATGGGGGGCGGGGAGATAGGAACCCAGAAGGGAAATTCCCAGTGAGAGATGGGATAAATATGACAGGTTGGGGTTCCAGGCTAGGCTAGTCCCGGGAGGAGCTCAGAAGGAGAAGACTCAGGACAGAAGACTGAGAACGGTTGAAGAGCTCGACCAGGGACTGACAGGAAGAGACAGTCAGGGGGTGACCCTGACACAACGGACCGCAGGACAGACGAGGCCCCGGGGGTACCGATTGGACGACGACCTCGGGCAGGTGAAGCGCTGGCGGTAGATTGGTCTAGGACAGCCCTAGCGAAAGATCCGCGAGGGACGTCATCACGACTGAAGGAAAGGTGAAGGTACCCGGGCCTGGAAACGGAGAGCTGTAAACGTGCTGCGGTGTATGGCTACAGTCTTCAGGAGGATGGCCAATAAACTCGGACCTGTTACAATTGGAATCTGCCTCCATCTCGACTTTGCATCATCTGGTCGTGGTAACCAGTCGACCACCCCCCAATCCGGGCCCCTACCACACGCGGAAGAAATCTTGTATGCGATTGTAGGAAGAGGAGATAAGAAGGGAGTATAGAAGGAGATCTTGTGAGGATCGTAGTTTGCGTGCAGGTAAGTACTGGGAGACAAGGTCACAGATGTATGGAGGACTCAGGTTGTCGATGGCTTTGTATGTCATGGTTATGGTTTTGAACTGGAGTCTTTGGGTAATGGGGAGCCAGTGCAGAGATTGACAGAGGGTGATAGGCCGAGGAATAGCAGGGGGACAGGTGGATTAGTAGGGCAGCAGAGTTTAGAATAGATTGGAGGGGTGCGAGAGTGTTAGAGGGGAGGCCACAGAGCAGGAGGTTGCAGTAGTCAAGGTGGGAGATGATGAGGGCATGGACTATGGTTTTTGCAGATTCTTGGTTGAGGAATGTACGGATCCGTGAATTGTTTTTGAGTTGAAGTTGACAGGAAGTGGAAAGGGCTTGGATATCTGGTTTGAAAGAGAGAGCAATATCAAGGATAACCCCGAGGCAGCGAGCTTGTGGGACTGGAGAGAGTGGTCAGCCGTTTACTTTAATGGATAGGTCCATTGGGGGGGTCACATGACATGGGGGAAAGATGATTAATTCTGTTTTGTCCATAATAAGTTTTAGAAATCTAGCGGAGAAGAAGAATGAAATAGCAGACAGACATTGGGGGATTCTGTTTAGTAGGAAGGTGATATCTGGTCCAGAGATGTAGATCTGTGTGTCATCAGCATAGAGGTGATACTGAAAGCCGTGAGATTCAATGAGCTGTCCGAGGCCGAAGGTGTAAATGGAGAAGAGCAGGGGGCCTAGGACTGAACCTTGCGGGACTCCGACGGATAGGGGGCGCGGTGAGGAGGTGGTGTGTGAGTGGGGGACGCTGAATGTCCGGTCTGCTAGGTATGACGCAATCCAAGATAGGGCCAAGTCTGTGAAACCAAGAGATGAGAGGGTCTGTAGTAATAGGGAATGGTCCACTGTGTCAAAGGCAGAGGACAGGTCCAGGAGGAGGAGGACAGAGTAATGTCGCTTGGCCTTGGCGGTTAATAGGTCATTGGTGACCTTAGTTAGGGCAGTTTCAGTGGAGTGGTGTGGCTGGAAGCCAGATTGTAAGCGGTCAAGGAGGGAGCAAGAAGAGAGGTGGGAGGACAGTTCAAGATGGATGTGTTGTTCAAGTAGTTTTGGGGCATAGGGGAGAAGTGATATAGGACAATAGCTAGATACAGAGGATGGGACAAGAGAGGGCTTTTTGAGATTAGGTGTGAAATGCTGTAGATATAGTATATCTTGACTTCAGCAAAGCATTTGACAAAGTATCTCACACAATCCTTATTAAAAAAATGACTAAGTATGGAATGGACAAGGCAACTGTTAGGTGTATTCATAACTGGCTTAGTGATCAGACCCAAAGAGTGGTCGTAAATGGCTGCACATCCATTTGGAAGAATGTCTCAAGTGGAGTACCACAGGGCTGTGTCCTGGGCCCCGTATTGTTCAACATCTTTATCAATGATTTAGATGGAGGAATTGAGTGTAAACCGATTACATTTGCTGACGACACAAAGTTGGGAGGGATAGCTAACACTAGAGAAGAGAGAGAGAGGATTCAAAAAAATGGTTTACTGCAGCAGAAAAAAAGGCAAATACAATTCTAGGACGTATTAACAGAAGCATACAGTCTAGATCACGTGAAGTCATTATTTCCCTCTACTCCTCTTTGGTCAGACCTCATCTGGAATATTGTGTCCAGTTTTGGGCACCACTATTAAAAAAAAACATCAACAAACTGGCGCAAGTTCAGAAAAGAGCGACCAGAATAGTGACCTTTCTGCAAACCATGCCCTATGAGGAACGGTTGCAGAATTTGGGAATGTTTAGCTTGCAAAAGAGAAGATTGAGAGGAGACTTAATAGCTGTCTACAAAAATCTGAAGGGCTGTCACATTGTAGAAGGATCATCTTTATTTTCATTTGCACAAGGAAAGACTAGAAGCAATGGGATGAAATTGAATGGCAGGAGACACAGATTAAATATTAGAAAAAACTTTTTGACAGTTATGGTGATCAATGAGTGGAACAGGCTGCCACGAGAGGTGGTGTGTTCTCCTTCATTAGAAGTCTTCAAACAGAGGCTGAACAGACATCTGACTGGGATGATTTATTGAATCCTGTTTTAGCAGGGGGTTGGACCAGATGGCCCAGGAGGTCCCTAACAACTCAACCATTCTATGATTCTATGATACTATCTTGAAAAGTGTAAAAGACTTGTCAGCTGGTTTTGTATAGAAATCCATGTCAAGGACCCCGTTCTCCTTTACAAATAAAAAAGTGTCAAGGAAGTTGATTTTCTCAGTACTGAGATGAATGGAGAAGGTAAGATTAGGTATAGAGGAATTGATGTCTTGAAAAAACTTTATCAATGAATCACCACCACCCTCCCAAGATATCATCGATGAATCTCCTCCAATGAAAGGAGTGTTCCTGAAAGAGAGAGTGAGTATAGACATAAATCTCCTTGAGGAAACCAACCATATATTGCTCTCAGCTACGTCCCATTGGCTGGATATTCATTTGTTATACTGTATCTCTAATATCACTAATGTCAGAAGTGTCATTATTTGAATGCCGAAGGTGTTCTCTAGAATTTGTAAGTTAACTTTCCATCTGAGCACCTACGTTTACTGGTAGGGAGGGCAAAAGCTTTTGACCATTTCTATTAAATGAATATAACAAAACAAGTGCAATTGCAATAATTTTCTGTAAGAAGTGCTATATTTTGTGGAACAATTTCAAGGGTGCTATGTTTTTTGGAATCTATGGTACATACAGCATATACCTAACTACCTGCAGTATATTAGCACTGTAAGGTATTGGTAAGTAGAAATGCTTTTTTGTCGGTTCTGGAAAGGGAGAGAGAGAGACCACAATATCTAAGCCATTTATCCAGTGAATTGGAATCCAACTCTGTTGAAGATACTACTAGACCTGTGCTCGATTGTTCTCCGCTGAGAACCACTGATCTATGAAAACGGTGATATAATGATCACAACTTTGCAAGGTATGAAAATCCACTCGATAAGCTGGCATGTAATTTCACAACTGCTGGGCGTTATGTAGAAGCCCCCTCAGACACACAAACCCATGCTAGTCTGCTCTCTGAAGCTTCAATGTGGGAAATACATTTTTTTTTTCAAATTGTGAATAGAATCTCAAAGTGTTCAAATTTGCCTGCGACTATAAATTTCAGGATGCGGCTTGATCCTCTATCCTTTAATACCTATGAAAATATCTCCTAGTTGAGAGTTTATTGTGTCCAATGGCTTCTTTTGGCTCTGGGAAATTTTCTAATATGGAGTAGTTTATGGCAAAGATTAGACCATAGCAGACAATACTTTAAAAGAAAGTAAAAATGAGGGTTCTAAATTCTTTCATAAAGATTTTACTAAATTTTCAAACGTAAAAATAGAAATCATCAGATTCTGTATTTTGCAATGATTGTGAACAAATTTTTCATCAAATTAATCAATTATTACATGCATAATGTATGTTCAATGTTATATCATGGGCATTCAAGTAGCAAAAGTGAGTTCACAAACAATTCCATCAGGTTACTAAGGGTGGTTTGTTAAATAAAAAGATATAAAAAATCATAAGAGCTTTTCCGCCATCTAGTGTTCAGATTGTTTATAGCAGTCTTTTAATATTTAATACAACTTTTGTGATGTTTTAGCCATAGAAAAGGAAAATAAAAGTGATAAATAGATAGTTTGACCTTTATACCAGCAAATGTTCACATTTTTGTTAAATCTTGCCTTTTGAAATATGAGTTCTAAAATCTGATGCAGGAAGGTAACTGTATTTGTAATATACAGTATGCATGCATTTTTAGAAAAGGTAATGTGGTGCCCCTGAGGCTCAGTCGCCACAGAGGTACTGCACCTCCTCCTGAGGTGTGGTGCCCCACCATCCAGGTAAGTTGGAGGCTCCTGACCACACTCCAACATCTGCATCCCACACAACACAGTAGTTCAGCAAAGCCACATTGCGACTCCCTGCTTGGAGTGTAGCAGAGCACCTTTGGTGGCTCCCTGCTTGGAACACGAAATGTGCTGGGAGGCGGGTGGAGTTAGAATACATAAAAGAGCGGGAAGGGTTAGGATTAGAGTCAGTGTGAGTCGGAGAGTCACTCAGAGAGTAGTGAGGAAAGAAGATCCCTGGGAGAGGGATGGAGGAAGGAGGTGCTGCAGCAGACCTCAGTGACCTGAGTCTGCTGGCAGGGGAAAGGAAAGAAGGAGAAAGACATTGAACTGAAACCTGATCTTCCATGAGAAGGAGAGATTAGTACGGAACAAAGGAGTAAAAGGGAACAGAGGACGTGGGTTAGAGGAGAACCCTGCCTAGAAGTTCTAAGCGCAAGGCCGGGGCCCGGTCCCCGAGGTTGTATGGATGATAATGGTCCTGCAGCAGACACCGGTGGAGTAGTGGGCTGTAAATGCACTACTCCTATCTAAGACTTGGGGGCACAACAGCAACTTGGATAGTGAGCCAGGACTCAGGAGTAAGGAGTCCCCGAAGCAGGCTACAGCTGTCTGCCGCACAAGTAGAGTACTTGGGAACATCTGTCAGGAGGCACTCCAGTGTAACTCAGTACTGGGAGTACTTCACACTTAAAGGCGCTATAAGAGGAGACGTTCAGAAAGGTACATGTTGGCGGAGCATTGGAAGGGAGCATTCCATCTGGCCTGGAGGTTGATTGAGTCTCTGACCCGGAGGACACAGTACGGAGGCAGGCACCTGTGTGTACTACAGACTGTGAGTAAAGCTTTGGAACTACAAGCCCTGGTGTCCTCCATTGATTCTTGCGCCAACACACCCAGCACTGCTACACCTGGGTACCAGCTACTACACCGCTTGTGCCTCTCCTCTACCCCTACATCTACACTGCCCTGGGGCTACAGCGTCACCTGTGGGGAGCTTCACCATCTTGGCTGCAACACACCATCAGCCCCAGAGGATCTGCACACAGCGTCGGCTTAAGATCTCGCTTGCCGAACACCATAGGTGGCGTCACATACTATTTCATTAACCACATTCCACCATTCAATCTTCCCCTGTTAATTGGGCGCCCAGGGCCACGGACCGGGTCACCGCTGCTGTGACACATCCCGCCGACACTGGCCCGGTACCGAGTACCCCATAGCCCTGGGAGGGCGACCCAGTAAAAATGGACATAAATTAATTTACTTAAAGAAAAGCCATCATCTGAAAATTACCTATTGCTTAAACCTCGGCAGAGAGGTGTTGTTATTGGAGAAGTAACCTCATATCTGCTATGGAAGAAAGCTTACGCAAAGATTACATTTCAGTCTCTTCATGTAATCTCACTTAGACAGTATGATATTGAGACCGGGGCTCTGTGAGGCCATATCATTATGATGGATAAGTACCAGAACGTATTACTCAACATTGAGGAAATCATTAATCTTAACCAAATTTCCAACTCCTTTTGCTGAAATGCAGACCCAAACTTGCAAGGTACCTCCAGTGTGCTTCACTGTGCCTGCAGATACTTATAATTGTATCGCTCTCCTGCCCTTTGGCAAACAAAATTCTTTCTGTTACAGCCAAATATTTCAAATATTGATTCATCAGTCCAGAGCACCTGCTAATATCTTTCTGTACCCTGGTTCATATGTTTTCATGGATAGATGAGTAGCTTTGCTTATTTTCCATCCATGTCAACTGTTTTGTTCTTAGCTGCAATTTACTGTATTCATGAAGACCACTTCTGACTAGGCTTCTACAAACATTAGGTGGGTGTAGCTGGGTCCCTTTGGTTGCTGCCAGTTGTGGGCTGAATATCATCAAATTTTGAATGGACTAAACATAATGTGTCTTTCATCTTCTACACTAGGTTTCTACTGCTTCTATGGTTCTCAATATTGACCATTTCTTGGTGTCCCCAATGGTGAGAATTATAGAAAGTTACTTATCCATCAAGCAATACTATCTGAAAGGTGTCGTCTGATTGGACTTAAATTTATTCTGCAGTATGACAATGATTCCAAACATACAGCCAATGTCATTAAAAACTATCTTCAGCATACAGAAGAACAAGGATTCCTAGAAGTTATGATTTGTCCTCTACAGATATCTGAGCTCAACATAATTGAATCTGTCTGGGATAACATACAGATACAGAAAATTTGTGCAAGCCTACCTCCATAGAAGACCTATGGTTAGTTCTCCAAGTTGTTTGGAAAAACCTTCCTGCCAAGTTCCTCCAAAAACTATGTGCAAGTGTACCTATAAAAATTGATGCTTTGATAAAGTTTTGAAGGCAAATGGTGGTCACACCAATTATTGATTTGATTTAGATTTCTCTTTTATTTTTTCAGTTTGCATTTTGTCACACCAAACAGCTATAATCCATAGTAACTAGGGATGTTTGAAGTTTGGTGTACACGGCCTGTGCTGTCTCTTTACAGAGAGATTATGGCTTGTCTCTCTCCAGATGCAACACAACCCACTCTGTTCAGCTTCCCCCAGCTCACAACAGTAAAGACACGGCTGGTTCTAGTCATGATGCTCCAGGTCCACCTAATCAGGACCTGCAGTGCTAGAATATAACCCTAGCCTACCTGGCTTTCCTTCAATACAATTAACACAAAAACCTGATCTAAACAACAGAACATTTTTTGATGTCAGCTTCCCTTTAAAATAATTCAATACCCAAATTGTCAGAAATAATGTTCCACAGTCCCTAAAAATGTATATGGATGGGGATATTTAAACACATTGGAGATCCAATGCACCAATATAATAAGTAAGCCATCCCACCTAAGCATTTTTAAATTTTTTATCAATTTAAATTGGAAAAGAGCTACAACTAACCTCTACCCCCACAGATGCATTTATCTAAGCCTCGGATGTCCTCCCCAAAGTGACACCAATGGATGCACCTAAGTAGGCTACTTTGCTGTGTCTTATACTACCACGGGAAGAGTTGTGAAGGTGGCAGCTGTATCATTATTGTTAATACAGCCATGTCCACACTGTAAATAACAGTATAATTGAGTAACAGATTTTTCAAGACAATAAAATTGCATCTAGCCGTGCAATTTTATAAAACCTAAGACCAATCAAATGCAAGAATTCGCTATGGTAAGAAAAATAGAAGTGATATAAATCTAAATTAAAACCTAACTTTTATTGGTAAATAGTTTTAATAAACAATTTAAAATCAATATAAGGTGCAAGAAAAAAAGAGAACTAGAGCTCTAAATATAATATAAGCGAAAAGGTAAACCTTTGAAACTCCAAAAAATCAAATTGTATGTTGCTTAAGGATTAACATATAATAATATAATTATGGATTGAAAGGCATAAATTACATTTGGCTAATAAGCCCGTAGTTGAAAACACTATTTGTCAAGGTGGTCTGTTTTAATGATGAGAGAGCATGCTCGCCACTACTCGCCCGAGCATCTCACTGCTTGAGATGCTCGGAGCTTGCCGAGTATTTCTGGGGTTGCTCGGCTGGAGCTCGGGTCCTCTCCCTGCATGTTTGGTGTTCTTTAGAGAGCCAATGAACATACACGAATTATCTGTCACACACTGTAATACTGTAATGCCGCAGACATTTTGGTTGTGGCATTACAGTGATTGGCTGGTCGCACAGCGTCATGAGGTCTACATCAGACCTGGCACCTCCATGCTCATCACAGTCTACTCCGGAATCAGGCAGTGTAGGGAGAGATGCTGCTGAGCTAGGGAGAGATTTGCTTGTTTCTTAGTTACTGTAGGTAGACCACAGTATGTTCTACACATACATCTCAACTAACAGTCCTTCTGAGGCCTAATAAAGCTGCATAGATTTTATTGCTAGGCAGGCAGGCAGTGTATGTGGCAGACTGCAGTGCATATAGCAAGAGGGTCCATTCCAGTTCTGTCTGCTGCTGCTGCATTTATAGATATTTCTAGACATAGCCCCAGGTATCAGGAGCCAGGAATATTTTTTGGAGGATCTTAATCCTGATTATTTGCTTAAAAAGCATTCCAGAGAACGCTGTTTTTCTGCTCCATTTGCTTGTTGGCACTGCAGAATACAGCTAGATCCTTTCCATATTACAGCGCTAAAAATCCATCTATCTAAAACTGTGGTTTGTCCGTAATATGGATCACATATAAGTGTGCTCAAAATTCTGCCATATAACTTTTGTTGCAGTATGTTAGCGAAGTTATTGACACCAGTTTGCTGTTAAAAATAGTTACCTACAGGCCAGCTAATTAATAATGTGGTTTGTCCGTCACACGGATCACTTATAAGTGCGCTCAAAAATCTGCCATGTCAGACCACCATTTAAATTTTATTGCAGTGTGTTAGCGTAGTTATTGACACCAATTTGCTGTTAAAAATAGTTACCTACAGGCCAGCTATTTAAAACTGTGGTTTTCCATAAAACAGATCACATACAAGTTCGCTCCAAATTCAGCCATTTGTAGTAAACGTGGAAAATATTGTCCTCCGTTTAAAATGGGAAAGGCACGTCGAAAGGGACGGGGAACTGGACGTATTGGTGATGGTGCATGTGGCACAGAATGAGTTAATATGGGGATATGACTATATACGTCATTTATTTACCTTAACTTTTTCTGAATTCCTTATGCACATGTCACATGCAACATGCCTTCTGAGACATTGCCGAAGGCGCCAGGAAGTGACGCGTGCGGTCCAGTGACGTCATTGCGACAGCTCTGTGAACTGCAGCGCCATTTTGGATTGACAGAGTCAATGTATCTCCCGGCATTACTGACGGAAGACATGTGCCGCCACCAGGGATTCATTAAGACTAATGAAGGGATCTATATAAGATCTTGCCACACACATTGCAGCACCACCCCCTGACGAAGCCAACACGAAATGCGCATTGGGGCTGGACAGTGTTGAACCAGTGAAAGCCACAACATGGGTAAGATGACTAGGGCTTGGGAGGTTTTTGTACTTATAGGTAACTTGTCCTTAGGGATGTAAAACCGCTACAGTAGTTATACTTACCACCCTGGTCCTGTCCTTTTCTTTTCCCACTTGATATGATGATGTTGCACTAAGCACTTTACCTTATAACAAATGTGTTTTTTTCTGGTGGACACACTGTTAATGTCTATCTGCCTTCCTCGCTGAACATTTTATAGTAATGAAATTTTATCTACACTTTCTTACTATTACTGTTAATAATGTAATAACTGTTCAAATAAACTTATACCTTTTATGTACTTTGGACTTATACTCCTTTCTTTTTGGGTTGAGGATTCAATTTTGGAGTGTCCTTCTTTCTGGCCTCTGTCCTAGCTCTCCTACTTGGTGTTGAGCATGCATGACAGGAGTTCATATATTGTCGCCGTAGTGGATTGTATTTATGATGAGGCACATGGCAGCCATGCACCCAACTTTGTGGGCCGAACCCTAGGGTACAGGAACTGTGTCTGCAGGTGACACCACTGCTTCTTCCACTGATGTGCATGTAAGCCAATCCCCTGTCCATGGTGCATGCGAAGATGCATTCTGCCCTGCAACTGTCATTGCACACACTCAACTAGCACCATCAGCAAGCACGTCCACGTCCTTGTCCCAGCGCAGTGTTCAATTGTCCATACCCCAGTCTTTGAAACGCAAGTGCAAATACGCAGCTAACATTACTAAATTCCTAAATTTCATGACTGCTTTCATTCAAAATGTTGCCTTTTAGGCTCGTGGAGACAGAAGCTTTCCACAAGCTGATGGTGGCGGCCGTCCCTCGGTACTCAGTCCACAGCCACCACTATTTCTCCCTTTGTACCATCCCCACATTACGCAAGCATGTGTCCCATAACATTAGCCATGGTCTCAACAATGCAGTTACTGGGAAAGTCCACCTAACCATGGACATGTGGACAAGTGCTTGTGGGCAGGGACAGTACATCTCGCTGACGGCACACTGGGTTAACATAGTGGAAGCCGGTACCGAGTCAGAGCTTGGGATGGAACATGTCCTCCTGACGCTGAGGATTGCGGGCCCTATGTCAATCAAGGTTTCTCCCACAGTCTACAGCCCCTGCATCTCCTCCTCTTCAGCCTCCATCTCTGTAATGACCACATCAGTCACAAGCTGGAAGCACTGCAGCACTGCCTCAGCCAAGTGGCAATAGGCTGTGTTGAAGCTAATATGTTTAGGTGACAAACCGCACAATGCTAAATAGTTGTGGACATCTCTGAAAGAGCAGGCAGATCTGTGGCTGACACCGCTGAACCTACAGCCAGGCATGGTCGTGTGTGACAATGGCCAGAACCTGGTGGAGCCTCTGAGGCGAGGCGAGCTCACACACGTACCATGCCTAGACCATGTGTTTAACCTCATGGTTCAGCGGTTTCTCGTATCGTCTGTTCAGAGTGAATGGACATGGATGAGTAGAGCATGGTCAGTCGTGCTCTTGGTGAGGACATGGAAGTCATGCCTGTTAGCAGTCTGGCACGCATGGCTGAGTTTATGCTACGCTGCCTTTCCTGTGACCCTCCCATTC
The DNA here is from genome assembly GCF_039654945.1 of Dendrobates tinctorius. Classification (NCBI taxonomy): domain Eukaryota; kingdom Metazoa; phylum Chordata; class Amphibia; order Anura; family Dendrobatidae; genus Dendrobates; species Dendrobates tinctorius. The sequence goes on along the minus strand of NW_027361712.1, from coordinate 11,979,536 downwards.
TCAAAATTTTGGGTGACAGTCATTACTGGTTGGTGACACTTCTAGACCCACATTACAAGGAGAACTTTCCATCTCTTATTCCCGAGGCAGACAGGTCTACTAAAATGGGGCAGTACCGGAAAGCCCTTGTTGCGGAAAAATTAAAAAATTCCCACCTGTAAACAGTGGCGGCAGAGGTCACAGTTTGTTGGACAACCAAGGAGTACAGGCAAGAGAGACACAACTCCAATCCAGCAGAGGCAGGGAACACTGGCAAAGTTCTGGAGAGTTTCCTCAGACCCTCCCATCGTACAGGCCCTGAGACGCGTGGTACTCTCACAAGGAGTGCAAAGTTTGGGAAGATGCTGAGGGAGTACCTTGCTGACCGTACCAACCTCCTTGATTCCTCTGTGCCTTATAATTATTGGGTATCCAAGCTGAACATGTGGCATGAACTTGCTCTCTATGCTTTGGAGGTCCTGGCCTGCCCTGCTGCTAGCATTTTGTCAGAGCGAATATTTAGTGCTGCTGGTGGAATTATAACTGATAAGGGCATCCGCCAGTCAACTGAAAATGGTGACAGGCTGACTCTTATAAAAATGAACCAGAGCTGGATTGGGCCAAACTTCTCAACACCACCGAATGATAGCAGAGTAACATAAACTCAAATCCAGTGTCTTTTTTGGGAGGTCTATTCCTATGCACCTCTTCACACCCACACATGGGTATACGCTTCCTGATTTTGGCTATTTGCTGTTGTCCTCCTCATCCTCCACCACCATATCACCAGGGTGACCATGGTCCGTGATGTAACACCCACATAATTTTTTTAAAGGGTGTTTATGATGCACGTAGAAAAAATTGTAATACAGTATGTTCATGTATACCCCCCAGGGATAAATGTTTGTCAGCCCATATACTTAGTGCATGGGCATTACAAGTATTGGAGACCAGCTCCTTTCTAATGGGAACATTTTTAAATGAGGCCCTCCTCCATGTCTCTTCCAAGGGGCATTGGAGTGCCTCCAAATTTTTGGCAGCCCTTGCATTCACTGCATAGGCAAACACTATGGGAGACCCACGTCCTGATAACGGGAACATTTTTTCATGAGGCCCTCTATGTTTGTTCAAAGGGGCATTGGAGTGCCTCCAAATTTTTGGCAGCCCTTGCATTCAATGCATAGGCAAACAGTATGGGAGACCCACTTCCTAATAATGGGAACATTGTTTTCAGGAGGCCCTCCTGTACGTCTCTTCAAAGAGATATTGGGGTGCGTCTAAATTTTGGGCAGCCCTGCCACTCACTGCATACGCAATAACAGTATAGGAGACCCACTGCTTAATAATGGGAACAACAAAGCATAGCCAGCTGATGGCTCTCTAAGAATAGTGAGGGCGGACTGCTGGCCCTTTAAGAATAGTAAAGTCCACCTAATGGCTCCATAAAAATAGTCTTTGTGACTTTCAGAGTCCCTCATTAAATGAAACAGGATGCGTCTTATGATGTGTCACACACCTCATGGCTAGATAAGGTTTTAAAATGTTACAATAACATTTCCCAGTAAATGCATTTGTCTTGGTTGAAAGCAATGCTAAAGTTCATAAACGCTACATGTGAACATAACCCAAAGTGTGGAGGAGCATATGCAAATCATTACCCTGGAAAGGATGTTCCTTAACATATTTCCCAGGAAAATCCATTTTGGCTTAGTTTTTGTATGATTTACTGTGAGTCTGTAAAAGTGGCGTAAGACTCTGACAACATTGTTCACAGCAGTGACCTGGGAGTCAAAAATGCTTCCAGGGGTCTTGCCCATGCTGTTCCCATGCCATTTGAGCACTGTTCCCATTGATTTCCGCAATTTCTAATCCCTTTGCAGACCACCGGGGGGAAAAATGCTCTAGTTTGCCATAGACTTACATTGGGCTCGTTGCTTGGGTCGAGCACCCGAGCATTCCAATTTGCTTGACCCGAGCAATGAGCACCCAAGCATTTTAGTGCTTACCCATCACTAGTCTGTTTACATAATAATAAAAGTGCAAGATGCAACTATTCAATTAAATGCTCCTGAATGCCCCATGTGAACTGCATTGTATTTTATATGGTATGCATTGCTGAATTCGACCTCTCTCTCCCGTGCTCCTGAATGCCCCATGTGAACTGCATTGTATTTTATATGGTATGCATTGCTGAATTCCACCTCTCTCTCCCATGCTTCTGAATGCCCCATGTGAACTGCATTGTATTTTATATGGTATGCATTGCTGAATTCCACCTCTCTCTCCCATCGTCTGAATGCCCCATGTAAACTGCATTGTATTTTATATGGTATGCATAGCTTACCCATCTTCTTGTATGCATAATTGTACTCCATCTTGTTATCTTTGACACACTTCTATGTGGTCTGTATAACCCCTTCCCCCTTTTATGACCTCTGCTTAACTCTGTGCATTTGGCCTGGGCAGTCACACCCCACTTTCACTCACAGCTGTCTTTATCTGCACATATATTCAGCACCATGGGTCTGCTCCAGACGTAGTCGGCTCCATCTATTTCAAAATCCATATTTCAAAGTACAGATTTCTAAGTACAATACCCTGAATTAGACTAGAATTGGACTGGAATTGACTGTAAGGTAACAGACTATAACACCACAACAAAGTTTCGCCTCCTTTTCACTATCACCCCCATACTACTCTATTTCTCCCTAACTCCTGCAGTCCCTCCACCCAGTAAGGAACTTGTCATTTCCCCCTCCTTCCTTCCCAGCCATCTCACCTCTTCGTCACAACTGTTCCTCCACATGCAATCCTTTTTCTCCAGACACACACGGCCACATCATGTCCTATACTGCTCCCACCTTCTAATGCTCTGTCTACTACTCCTCATTGCTGGCGATGTATCCCCAAATTCTGGCCCTCATCAACACATCCCTACACTCACTTCTATCACCCTGCCACAATCCTCTACACGTCTTCACAACCATGATAACCACATACCCATTCATCCAGCCCCCACTCCCCCAACCCCCTTACCTGGAGCCCTATGGAACGCACGCTCTGTCTGCAACAAGCTATCATTTATCCATGACCTCTTTATCACCAACAAACTCTCCTTCCTTGCCATCACTGAAACCTGGCTCACTCCCTCTGACACAGCCTCTCCAGCTGCGCTCTCCTATGGTGGATTCCATCTCTCTCACACCCCTCGCCCCAGCAACAAACGTGGTGGAGGAGTTGGCTTGCTCCTGTCTGATACCTGCTCCTTTACCCCAATTCCTCTGCCACCCTCCGCTACTCTTCCCTCGTTCGAGGTGCACTCCATCCGCATCTATACCCCCTCCAACCTCCAACTGGCTGTCATCTACTGCTCCCCAAACTAGCCATCTCCACCTTTCTCGACCACTTCACCACCTGGCTACTCCATTTCCTTTCTGCTGACATCCCCACCATCATCATGGTCGACTTCAACATCCCCATTGACACTTCCACTCCGGCTGCCTCTAAACTTCTATCGCTCACGGCTTCCCTCAGCCTCACTCAATGGTCCTCGGTGGGCACTCACAAAGATGGTCACACGCTGGACCTTAGCTTCACCCGTCTCTGTTCCCCCACTAATCTCAATAACTCACCCCTCCCCCTGTCTGACCACAACCTACTGACATTCTCTTCCCTCTCCTCTCCTACTGCGCAACCCCCGCTCCATAAACTCGCTCACCCCCGCAGGAATCTCAAACACCTCAATTTACAATCACTCTCTGAGTCCCTTCTCCCTCTTACAGATATAGCTTCCCTTCATGACACAGATACTGCTGCCACTTTTTATAACACCACAATATTAGCAACACTTGATTCGGCTGCCCCCTTCACGCAGAGCAAAACTCGAACAATCAACGGGCAGCCCTGGCTGACCAGCCTGACCAAAGAACTGAGATGGGTTTCCAGGGCCGCTGAGCAGAGATGGAACAGAACCCATTCTACTGAGCACTTCAGTGCATACAAGCAGTCCCTTGCCAGCTTTAAGTCCATTCTGCCGCAAAACAAACTTACTTCGCATCTCTCATATCCTCCCTGTCTCACAACCCTAAACAGCTCTTCAACACTTTCAATTCTCTACTCCATCCCAAAGCACCTCCTCCCCCTCCTCTCATTTCTGCTGAAGACTTTAAGCAGAAGATCGACACGATCAGACAAAACTTTGGCCCGCAGCCCCCAATGCCCCTCTTAGCCGCTCAGCCCTGTTCTGCAAAAGCCAGCTTCTCCACCATGACAGAAGATCAGCTCTCCACCCTTCTGTCAAGATCACACCTCACCACTTGTGCCCTCGACCCACTCCCGTCTCACCTCATCCCTAACTTGGCCACAGTCTTCATCCCATCTCTAACACACCTCTTCAACCTTTCACTTACAAATGGTGTCTTTCCCTCATCCTTCAAACATGCCTCAATCACACCCATCCTCAAAAAGCCCTCCCTTGACCCATCCACTGTATCTAACTATCGCCGGATATCTCTTCTCCCTTAAAACTACTGGAACAGCATGTATATCTTGAACTGTCCTCCTGTTCCCTCTTTGACCGGTTACAATCTGGCTTCCGACCGCATCACTCAACTGAAACTGCCCTAACTAAAGTCACTAACGACTTACTAACCACCAAGAGCAAACGACACTACTCTGTCCTCCTTCTCCTGGACCTGTCCTCTGCCTTCGACACCGTAGACCATTCCCTCCTGCTACAGACTCTTTCATCTCTTGGCATGACAGACTTGGCCCTATCCTGGATCTCAGATAGAGTGGAGACGGTCAAGAAATAAGAGCGCTAGCCGTGCGTTATTTATAATGCAGCTCCAGCCAGGTACCTCATGAGAGGAAGCGGTGACAGTTCTGGGTTGTATCCTGGTCACAAACGGAGCGCAAGGAAGGGAGAGGGTGAATTTAAATCTTCTTTTTATTAGTGCATGATCCACAATGCGTTTCAACAGAATCATCTGTCTTCCTCAGGTGGCAGTACACAGATCACATGAGGGGGCAGGTATTTAAAGGGGTATTGACCAATGGGGGAGAGACAGGTGATTAATAGGTCATGAGTAGACAATTAAAACATGTTGTATCAAGAAAAGCAAGGTAAAAAATTAAAAAAATATATATCAGATGCAATAAACAATCAATATTACTGGAATCATTAAAAATAAAGATAAAAATACACTAAAATAACATAGCAAATAAAATACACAATGACTATCAAATGGGTTTGGGAATAGAGCATATCAGAGATGATGTACCCAATCGCTATGAGAGCTTAATAAGGAGGGAAAGTTTTTGGATCTTCAAATTAGGTACGCTAGCACCAGAAGGGTAAAACTTAATGATTGAGAAACCCTAACCATGACATACAAAGCCATCCACAACCTTTCTCCTCCATACATCTGTGACATGGTCTCCCGGTACCTACCCACACGCAACATTCGATCATCTCAAGATTTCCTTCTCTACTCCCCCCTTATCTCTTCTTCCCACAACCGCATACAAGACTTCTCCCATGCTTCCCCCATACTCTGGAATGCTCTGCCGCAACACATCAGACTCTCACAATCAATGGAAACCTTCAAGAAGAATCTGAAGACCCACCTGTTCCGACAAGCCTACAGCCTGCAATGATCCTCGGTCTACTGAAACACAGCACGACCTGCTCTACCCTCTCCTACTGTATCCTCACCCATCCCTGTAGACTGTGAGCCCTCGCGGGCAGGGTCCCCTCTCCTTATGTACTTGTGTGTCCCTTGTCTTACACATGTTTATTATACTTGTCTATATTTCCCCTTTTCAATTGTAAAGCGCCATGGAATAAATGGCGCTATATAAATGCATAATCATAATAATAAAAATAATAAATGCACATTAACATGCTTTTGGCTAAACTGAATGTCCATATATAACTAGTTGTGGTCAGCTACACGTTCATCTTATGATGGGCATCCAATTTGATATTCCACCACCAATTAGTATGGTTGAGAGCTATCACATTGATTAGCTGCACATTGAGTCTTTTAATGCAGCACTAAATGTATGCCCAATAAGTCCAATACACTAATACAGTAAAACTTATTTCAATGATTGTATTCACAAATCAAACATTTTAGAGGGTTAACAGGAGCAATAAAGTGCAGAGTTTGCACATTATTATCGAACGATTAAGATACGCTAAGTATGTATATATGAAATGTTGGAGAACTTTGTATTATATATATCAACTTTTATATGAAATTGTTGTACTTATGTTTATTGTATTTATAATTGATGCTCCTATTTATAATTCACATGGTGAACATTGCACTGCTTGAGAAAATTCCACACTTTGAACGAAATTTCGCTATTATGACTTTGTGTCAATACAGTAAATCACAGAACTTTTTTGGGATTTTGGAGTGCTGCCTTTTTCTTTATTTGATACCTTATTGTGTACAGTTCTGGTCTCCAGTGTATAAGAAAGACATAGCTGAACTGGAGCGGGTGCAAAGAAGAGCGACCAAGGTTATTAGGGAATTAGGGGGTCTGCAATACCAAGACAGGTTATTACACTTGGGGTTATTTAGTTTGGAAAATCGAAGGCTTAGGGGTGATCTTATTACAATGTATAAATATATGCGGGGACAATACAAAGACCTTTCTAATGATCTTTCTACTCTTAGACCTGTGACGGGGACAAGGGGGCATCCTCTACGTCTGGAGGAAAGAAGGTTTAAGCATACTCACAGACGTGGATTCTTTACTGTAAGAGCAATGAGACTATGGAACTCTCTGCCATATGATGTTGTAATGAGTGATTCTCTACTAAAATTTAAGAAGGGACTGGATGCCTTTCTTGAAAAGTGTAATATTACAGGGTATATACACTAGTTTCCTTAATATTGCGTTGATCCAGGGAGCTAGTCTGATTGCCGTATGTGGAGTCGGGAAGGAATTTTTTTCCCCAATGTGAAGCTTACTGTTTGCCACATGGGTTTTTTTTGCCTTCCTCAGGATCAACATGTTAGGGCAAGTTAGGATAGGATATGGGTTGAACTAGATGGACTTAAAGTCTTCCTTCAATCTTAATAACTCTGTTATGTTACATTGACTTAATTTTTGAAACATAATTTATTTTGTTAGGAAGTTAGAAGGGTTAAGCCTTTATCAGCAATTTTTCAACAAAATTTACAAAACCTACCCACATCACAATTGAACTGACTTTGAATAGCTATATGACTGCAAATTCCCAAAAGTGACAACATTTTAAAAACTGCACCATTCGAAGTGCTGAAAACCACATTCAAGAAGTTTGTTAACCCTTTAAGTGCATCACAGGAATTAACCCCTTAGGGGTATTTTTGGTTTTGCATTTTCATTTTCCCTCCCCTTCTTTCCAGAGCCATACATTTTTTATTTTTCCATCATTTTTTGCAGGACGATTTGTACTTTTGAATGACACCATTGGTTTTACCATGTTGTGTACTACAAAATGGGAAAAAAAATCCAAGTGTGGTGAAATTGCAAAGTGCAATCCCACACTTGTTTTTTGCTTGGCTTTTTTGCTAGGTTCACTAAATCCTAAAACTGACCTGCCATTATGATTCTCCAGGTCATTATGAGTTCATAGACACCAAACATGTCTAGGTTCTTTTTTATCTAAGTTGTTAAAAAAAATTCCAAAGTTTGTTAAAAAAAAATTGTGCCATCTTCCGAGACCCGTAGCATCTCCATTTTTTGTGATCTGGGGTTGGGTGAGTGCTTATTTTTTGCGTGCCGACCTGATGTTTTTAATGATTCCATGCTTGTGCAGATATATTCTTTCGATCTCCAATTATTGCATTTTAATGCAATGTCACAGCGACAAAAAAATGCAGTTCTGGCGTTTTGATTTTTTTTCTCGCTATGCCGTTTAGCGATTGAGATCAAGCGGCGTTTAACTAGTTAATAGGCGCAGGTGGATCGCGATTCCACCTGCGCCTATTGTGGGCACATGTCAATTGTTCAAAACAGCTTACATGTCCTGGCTTTGATGCAGGCTCACCGCCGGAGCCCTCTTCAAAGCGGGGGAGACGTCCAATTGCTTTAACCTGACATTTTTTATTTTCACACTGGTAGCAGGAGAAAATGGTCCACCCAATTTGTTGTACAATTTCTCCTCAGCAGACTGATGGAGGTGGAAAACTCCTATTTGGGTGCAGAGCTCAGAAGGGAAGGAGCACCTTTGAATTTTGGATTGCAAAATTGACTGAAATAGGTATTGGAAGCCTTGTTGTATTTGCAGAGCCTCTGATATTCCTGAACAGTGGAATTAAAAAAAAAAGGGACCCAATTTTGGAAAACTTTTGGGAACTACCTCTAGGAATTTATCTAGAGGTGTGCTGAGCACCAAGAGCCCACAGTTGTGTCATAGAATTTTATAATGTTGAGCCATGAAAATGGAAAAATAAATTGTTCCCATAAAAATGTTGCTTTAGGCCCTATTTTTTCATTTTTACAAAGGTAACAGGAGAAAATGAACCAAACAATTTATTGTACAATTTCTCCTGAGTATTCTGATGCCCTGTATGTGTTGAAAAACTACAGTTTTTGTGCACGGCAGGGCTACAAAGGAAAGGAGAACCATTTAATTGTTTAAGTGGAAAAATTTCTGGAATAAATACCTGACGCCATGTCGCATTTGCAGAGCCCCTGATGTGCTTAAACAGTGGAAACCCAACAAAACTGACCCCATTTTGGAAACTACACCACTCAAGGATTGTACCTAGAGGTGTGGTGAGCATCTTGAACCCACAGGTGCTTCACAAATTTGTAAACATTGGACTGTGAAAAATAAAAACAATATTTTTTTCCCAAAAAATGTTGTTTTAACCCCAAATTTTTCATTTTTACAAAGGTAACAAGAGAAAATGGACCACAAAATTTGTTGTGCAATTTCTCCTGAGTGCAATCACAACTCATATGAGGTCAGGAACTCTTGTTTGGGCACATGGCAGGGCTTGGAATGGAAGGAGTGCTATCTGATTTTTGGAGTGCAAAATGGTTTGGAACAGATTGCCGACCTCACATTGCATTTAGAGAACTGCCAAGGTTCCAAAACAGCAGAAACAAGTGACCATATTTTGGAAGCTACACCTCTTGAAGAATTCCTCTAGGGGTGTAGTAAACATTTGAATCCTACAGGTATTTCACAGAATTGTATAACATTGAGCTGGGAAAATGAAAAGTAAAATTTTTTCAACTAGAATGTTGTTTTAGCCCCAAGCTTTTAATATTCAAATGGGCTAATAGGAGAAAATGGACCACAAAATTTATTACGCAATATCTCCTGAGTACGGCACTGCCCCACATGTGGTAAAGAAATAGTTTTTATGCACAGTGCACAGCTCAGAAGGGAAGAAGTGCCATATAGAAGAACTGATTTGCCTGGAATGATTTGCAGGTGCTATGTCACACCTCTTATTGAAATCACCTAGCATTAATCATATTGAGACCACATGTGCTTCACAAAATGTTATACCTTTGAGTGATGAAGACAAAAAAAATGTAACCACCATAATGTTGTTTTAGCCCCTGATTTTACATTTTCACAAGGGGAAGTAAATAAACGTGACTGCATAATTTGTTACATAATTTATCATGAATATGTCAATACTCCAAATGTATATGTATGGTTTGGTATGTTTTGTTTGGCCACATGGAGAGACCCTTGGAGAACAAATTATCATAGATTAGTTTGCAGACTCCATATATAGATCCACTAACTGCAGGAAGAGCAGAAACCTCCCTCAACTAATCCCAGTTTGGAAATTACACTCCTCTGTAAATTCATTTTTGGGTGCAGTGATGATTTTTACTCCATGGATGATTTCCAGAAACAAGCAGCAATGGACGTTGAAGAGTGAAAATGCAAATCTGCAATTGTACTGCCCGTACAATTTACTGCCCTTAGATTGTGCTCAGCTCATTCTTCTGGAAACACGCACCCCATAAACTAAGTGGGCTCTCATCGCTACAGTCATGGAAAAGAAAGTGGATAGGCACAATCCGTCCCGTGCAAAGAATATCCTTTACTGTGGCATCAAGTTACCAACAGCAGGCAGAAAAAACCATGGAGCAAGTACAGACGACGATCGTTTCGCGCTTACATTGCACTTCAATAGCTTTCCTCGCTACAGTAATTGTCACGACACAGCTGATGGGTGACCTGAGACCAGGGGCTCCTTTTCTGGCCCTATCACTAGGGGGCACCCTAGCTTGCCATGTTCCCTGGGATGCTTCAGATGGTGAAGACCCCGGGGTCTCCACCCATGCCTTATCTCCTAAAATAGCCCTCTGTCTGTTCTCTTCCCCCAGCCAGGGAGAAGGGGGTGATACTGTGCACTGCAGTCCACCAAACCAACAAACAGGGCGACAAAGACAAGGGATAACTGAAAATTCCACACACCAAATATTCACTCACATATAACAGAGGAATCCACTGGGGAGTACAGGAAGGGGAAGAAACCAAAATAGGAAAGGATAAGGAATTACCAAGAATACAAAACAAACAACAGTCGCTTATAACTCCTCCCGCACTCCATCTCATACCAACTTCTCTCCCTTCTTTAGCCATGCAACAAAAAGCTAACTCTGATGAGGAGTAGTAATAGAGCCCTGATTATATAAGGAAAAGGAGTGGCTAACCGAGTACAGTTGAAAACAGGTATTTCCAACACTGCCGATTAACCCCTGTTCTGCCGGGAGAAATAAACGCGTTTAATAAGATGGAAAAGTGCCACTTTTCAGCTCTGGAATTGGAGCAACAAGATACTGCAGTCTTATACAGGAAGAAAAAGAGCATTCCATCACCAGGAGCAAAACAGTAACAATGCAATGACATGACAAGAATCTGCATAACTAATCATGTGCTAAATAGTTGCAAGTTAAATTTATCTATGGGATAACCAACATGATTGTCTATAAATTGATGATAGTCTCACATTTGAAGCAGTTGTAAGGGGGTACAGAGACTGATTCGTCCTCTACCCTTCCTGAACACGTTCCCTGTAAAGCTGCTATATTTTATATTATAAGGCTGCTTTATAGCGCAATGTGTATATATATATATCTTTTATTGTGTAGATAAGGAAAGCGTAGTGATAAGAATAGCCCACTAGAGTGGGCATTGTAGGACAGCAATAGCAACTTAGAATAGAATAAGAATTAGTTAAGATAGTAGGGGCCAACTGGGATAAGTTAGTGAGCTTCCTGGCTTTTAGTCAGTAGGGCCTGGGAGCCTGGACAGGTCAGTGGAGCCCCGTAACGTTATGTTCAAGTAATGGAGTCCAACATGTCCAAGGCATAGGAGTAACGTTTGCCAGAAAGCCAAGGAATACAGGGTAGCTTTGTCATGATTGGGCTCAGCTTCTTAGGAAGACACCTGCGTGTCTGAGGTGAAACGGACCAGGAACTCCTACAGTTAGTCAGACTGGTCAGACATAATGCTGCAGTACCAGGGACAATGGTGCGACCCTGCGATATCCCTGAAGAAGTGAGGGACAGCACAGGGACAGAAAATGTCATGTCTTGTGAAGTATCTTGTGCTGTACCTAAATGTGAACTGGACGAGCTGAGAAAGGAACTAAGTAAAATCATTTGTTTTAAGCTGGACCTTGACTCTGTTTCACGACTACAGCCCTGGGCTCCCTTACACTGTAGTGGATGGTGAGATATGGAACCTGAAAGTCAAAATTTCAAAACATTGTTACCCTTTTAAATTCCTTTTGTCATTTCTCAGAAACAAATATTTATTTTTTTTACATTTGATAGACAAACATTTATAAAATTCATGCAGTCAGAGAAAGGGGAACTTCTTGTTGTAAGTATGTAAGGGAAAGAATATACTTACCCATAACAAAGATATTTTCTAATAGTTTTTGCAGTCATGCATAAAGATGTTACAGTTCATAAGCTAGCCTGCAAGAATGATATTGTGATGCAAAAAGTTAACCCTTAACACTTAACTCAACAAAAGCCATTGAATACATATAGTTATTTTTTGCGTTAGTCCCTTCAGCATTGGGCTATCTGTCATTTTAAGAAATGTACAAAAATTTATAGTACAAAAATATCACAAAAGGTTAAAGAAGTTGGCATTCCTGACATTAACTTGAACATACATTACATACTGTACAATGGTGCGACCCATGTCGTACAAACATTTTTACTGCTGAGTAGTAAAAACCATACAATTAACCCTAAAAGGACAAATCCCCACTAAATATGAGCCCCTCTCTTACAGGCCACTATAATGTCCCATACCCTGATGATGTCGATAAGTCGGTGAAACTTGTTGGGGGGGACATATGCTTTGTGTCTCATAACTTTTACTTACCCATAATTTGATAATTAATCATGTACTAATGTTAACTCGGGGTGCTATCTTCTAATATACTGGTTAAGCAGTTTGTATGCTATTCAGAGCTCATTTACAATCTAATAATATCAAATATGTTTTTTTAATCTATTACTCCATTGAAATGAATACACACGTGGTCAAAATTGTTGGTACCCCTCGTTTAAAGGGAATCTGTCACTTATTTTTTTGAATATAAGCTGTGGCCACCGCCATCAGGGGCTTATCTATCTACTGTACAGCATTTTGTAATGCTGTAGATAAGCCCTCGATGTAACCTGAAAGAAAAGAAAAACAAGTTAGATTATACGCCCCCGGGGTCCGGTCCGGTCCAATGGGTGTTGCGGTTCGGATCCGGCACCTCCCACCTTCATGCGATGACGTCCTCTTCCTTGCTGTCTGTCGCGGCTTCTGCGCAGGAGTACTTTATCTGCCCTGTTGAGGGCAGAGCAAAGTACTGCAGTGTGCAGGCCCTGGGCCTCTCTGACCTTTCCCGGCATCTGCACACTGCAGTACTTTGCTCTGCTCTCAACAGTGCAGATAAAGTATGCCTGCGCAGGAGCCGCAACAGGCAGCAAAGAAGAGGACATCATTGCATGAAGATGGGAGGACCCGGACCGCAACACCCATCGGACAGGACCAGACCCAGGGTGAGTATAATATAACTTGTTTTTCTTATCTTTCAGGTTACTTCGGGGGCTTATCTATAGCATTACAGAATGCTGTAGATAAGCCCCTGATGGTGGTGGCTGCAGCTTATATACGAAAAAATAGGTGATAGATTCCCTTTAATGACAGAAAAACCCATAATGGTAACAGAATAACTTGATTTTGATAAAAGTAATAATAAATCAAAATGAACAAATGAAAGTCAGACATTGCTTATCAACCATGCTTATACAGAATTAAAAAAAAAAAAAAAATTTGTGAAATAGGCCTGAACAGAAATGATGGTACCCTTAACTTAATATTTTGTTGCACAACATTTTGAGGCAATCACTGCAATCAAACGATTCCTGTAATTGTCAATAAGACTTCTGCACCTCTCGACACGTACTTTGGCCCACTCCTCAAAAGCAAACTGCTCCAGTTGTCTCCTGTTTAAAGGTTGCATTTTCCAGACGGCATGTTTCAGATCTTTCCAAAAATGCTCAATAGGATTTAGGTCAGGTCTCATAGAAGGCCACTTAAGAATAGTCCAATGTGTTCCTCTTAGCCATTCTTGGGTGTTTTTAGCTGTGTGTTTTGGGTCATTATCCTGTTGCAAGACCCATGACCTGCGACTGAGACCAAGCTTTTCGACACTGGGCAGCACATTTCTCTATAGAATCCCTTGATAGTCTTAAGATTTCATTGTACCCTGCACAGATTTTAGACACCTTTTGCCAGATGCAGCAAAGCAGCCTCAGAACAGAGCCTCCTCCATGTTTCACCATAGGGACTGTGTTCTTTTCTTGATAGGATTCATTTTTCTGTCTATGAACAAAATATGCCTTGCCAAAAAGTTCCATTTTTGACTCAACTGTCCATAGGACATTCTGACAGAGGCTTTGTGGCTTATCAACATGTAGTTTGGCAAATTCCAGGCTGCATTTTTATGATTTTTTCAACAATGGTGTCCTACTTGGTCGTCTCCCATGAAGTCCACTTTGGCTCATACATCGACGGATGGGGCGATCTGACACTGATGTTCCTACTTCCTTGAGCTTGAAATTCACCTTTAATCTGTTTAGAAGTTTTTCTGGGCTCTTTCGATGCCATTCGTATTATCCGTCTCTTTGATTTGTCATCAATTTTCCTCCTGCGGCCATGTCCAGGGAGGTTGGCTACAGTCCCATGGAGCTTAAATTTCTGAATAATATGTGCAACTGTAGTCACAGGAACATCAAGCTGCTTGGAGATGGTCTTATAACTTTTACCTTTAACATGTTTGTCTATAATTTTCTTTCCAATCTCCTGAGAAAACTTTCCTTCGCTTCCTCTAGTCCATGTTGAGTGTGATACACTCCCTGTCACCAAACAGCACAGTGAGTATCTGTAGCACTCTATACAGGCCCACTCACTGATTCCAAGATTGTGGACACCTGTGATTCTAATTAGTGGACAAACCTTGATTTTACATGTCCCTTTTGTCACACTATTTTCAGGAGTATGGTACTCCTGAAAATAGTGTGACAAAAGGGACATGTAAAATCATTTCTGTCCAGGTCTATTTCATGAGTTTTATTTAAAAAAAACAGTGAAAGCATGGTTGAAAAGCAATGTCTGATTTTCATTTGTTCAATTTCATCGATTTTTGATTTATTATTACTTTTGTCAGTTTCAAGTTATTTCTGTCACCATTGTGGGTTTTTCTGTCATTAAACGAGGGGTACCAACAATTTGAGCACGTGTGTATGGGTAAATAATGTTTATTAATTATAGGTAAAGGTAAATTTTACTGGCCTGCTAGAGAAAGGTCCATGTCTAGAGGGATTTTGACCTTTTAGGGTTAATTGTATGGAAAATAATTATACTCTTCCCAGGCCATTTAGTGTCAGTGAAATTCAGATGTTTTATTGACCATATAAGCAAGGACATAAATGTGACCTAATTCATTGTGTTCTTTAACAAGTAGTTGCTGGTACTCTTATTCTCTTTTGACAGATTGTTGTTAATTCTAAAAAGAGAAGTACAGGAGATACATGTTTAATTGCAATCAGATAATCTGAGCATGAATGTGGAAGGCACTGTAATGTTTTCGGAATAAATGTTAAGTGCCACAGTTATTAAAGTCAAACTCCTGACTCAAATGTTTTCCAGATTAATCACGGAGATACAACAGCAGCATAAAACATAAAGAGGCTCTTCATATGTAAATTCTCCAACATCTGCTAGCAAATGATGTAATAATAAAGACACAGAAATTACTGGAAACTGCGCTTATGTATTCTAAATATATTTGTAGCTCAAGTCAATGGTCATGAAACATGCAGACACCTTTGTACCTTGTAAATGATCAAATGCCCATCAAATAAATAGATATTGTTGTTACAGAATCAACAACAATATTGCTTTTCAAAATGTGCCACGTGCTTCTGTATGCTGTTGGTGCTCAGATTGGCAGTGTTCTTGCCTTTTCTCTGCTTGGTATGGCCCATGCTGCCAATTAGAGTTGTTTCATCTGAAGGACTTTCAGAAAAAAAACGGCCATACAGGGGAACAATGCACTCTTGGCCTATTATCTAGCTGAGTGGGGGGCCTCTGTCAAACAGTTGACCGAGTTCTCCCTCTGGTCAAATAGCTACCTCTTCTTGCCTGTTTTCTTGCTACGGATCCAACCCTCTCTGCATTGCTGTGCTCGCTAGGCGTGCAACCATGCCAGGTTGGATCAATAGCCTCATCATCAATCACGTTGTCTTCCATTTCTTCAATCTGATCCTCCTTCTCAGTTGCGATTTTAGGCTGACCTGATGGCAACTGGGCGTCATGATTATCCTCTTCAGACATGAATTGACCTTCGTGTGGCTTTCTACTGGCCATGGATGCTCAAATGTTTGGGCATCACTGCACTCCACCTCCTTATGACCCTTTTTAATGATGCACATCTATAGGCCTGAATAATTACAAGGGAACGTAAACAGTTCCTCAGAGTAGCCAGCGTTAGGGTCATATGTCTAGTTGGACTCTTGATGGGGGGAGGAAGAAGGACCAGGTTGTGGATTCAAAGTCCCACCCTCTTGACTACTGATACTGGACCATGTGGGAGACTTCATGATGCTGCTTGTCAACACACTGGAGCCTTTGACTGCCATCCAACCCACAATATCCTCGCACTTGTCTGGGTACATGACAGTGGGGTAGCGCGCTGACCGAATTTTGATAGGAAGCTAGAACGAGATACAGTCACCTTCTGGTATATCACACGACCTTGGCGGGCACCACCATATCTACATCCACGTACTTTAATGTCACCCTTTCTCATATTGATAGAGCTATGAATAAAAAATATCCTGGCTTTATTTTTCACAATGATTCTCAAAAAGGTGTAATGTACAAATTCCCTGTATCTAGCAATGTGCGGATATTTTTTTTCAGATGTCAGCTTTGTTACACACGGCAACAGCAGACTCAGAAAAATTAGAGGTAAGTAGTCATGTCTGTGTATCTCAGCAGGCTTTGCACCAGTTGCACAACTGCTAGATAAAGATACGCTATTTATTGAACAAATAGAAAATTAATTTTTTTTTAGATTGCCTTTACGATACATGCTGACTACAGATTAAGGCCGGGATCACACTTGTGAGAAACTTGCGCGAGTCTTGCATCTCAATATTCGGCACTGCCGCCGGCACTCAGGACCGGAGTGCTCAGCTGCATAGAAACACGTGCAGGCGCACACTCCGGTTCTGAGTGCCGGCCGCAGTGCTGGGCATTGAGATGCGAGACTCGTGTGAGTTTCTCGCAAGTGTGACTCTGGCCTAAGGAAAATTATTGCAACTGGTAAATTGTGACATTTGTGTATCTCTTCAGGGTCTGCGCCAGTTGCACAACTGCTAGATAAAGATACACTGGTTATTTAACCAATATATATTTTTTTAAATTTTTTATACTGCCTTTATGAGACATGACAACAGCAGACTCAGAGAAATTACTGGTATATAGTGATGTTTGTTATGATTGAGTCACCGTAGGAGGCAAAAACAGAAATGCAAGCTAAGTCCAGAAAACCAGAGAGGTTGGCAGCTATCGGATTGCAGACTCCTGAACCTATCAACACAACTAGCAGTAGCCGTGGGGGGTTCCTACGATGCCCTAGACCCCTCGATCACAGCCGGAGGACTAGATAGCCTAAAGACAGAAAGGGAAATCTAAACTGCCCCAGAGCAGACTCCAAAGCAAAAGGCAGCCCCCCACATATAATGACGGTGAAGCAAGAAGAAAGAACACAACACAGACAGAAAGATAGACTGAGCAAAGACGGGGCCCAAGCTAACTAGATAGGAAAGGACAGGAAGGCTGCTGTCTGCAATCCATGAAAAACCCTATGAAAATAAGAGCCAACAGACTGACAATGAAAAAGGCCCTGAAGACGCTAGGCTTCAAAAAGACTATGTCAGTACTCAGGAATATTCTGAAGACAGAGCAACCGGCAAAAGGAGATTCAGCTCACCCCAGCAGGGAATGGCAGAATCCAGAAAAGCAAGGCAAACAAAAAACAAAACACAAATGCAAAAAGGCAAAGCAGAAAACTTAGCTTTAGAGGAGCAGAAATCAGACTGGTGTCCTAGAAGTCCACAGAGAAATCACCCGCAAGGCAGAAGGGCGTCGGCTGCCTTATATCCAGTCAGCAATTCCAGTCACCCAGTCATCATCATTCTGCTCAGCTGTTTGGTAATCAGCCTCACTACCTTCCTTCACCAGAAGAGGGAGTTCATCAGACCTCAATGGTGAAGGGGAAAATGAACTCACAACAGATGTTTGCATAGCTAAGCAGGTTTTGCGCTAGTCGCACAACTGCTAGATAAGTATTAGCTATTTCAGCAACTGGTGAGGAATATTATTTAGCAACTAGGTTTTAAAAAGGATGTTTACTATATGCTGGCACTGATGAATATTATTTAGCCATAGAAACAGTGTCTCAAGTTCCTTACACTCGCAGCCTAGTTATGGAGCCAGAATAGTGTTAGTCTCATTGCTGCACTATATAAAATGTTCCTTTTTCTATTCCTTTTACATCTGAGGATATGTTCACATAAATCATCCTTTTACATTCTGAAAAAATGGATGCTTTACCCCCCCACACATACAGTACACAAACAGTTAAAAATAAAGTACTTAACACAAGCACCATACTCATAAAAAAAGTCCAGCCCGTCACGTTCCTCTCAACAGCGCTATTCAGTGGAGGAGGCAAATGCTTTCCTTGCCTCTGACACTGATAGAAAGGGAGAGGATCCCATATTTCTTTATTTCTCGGATTCTTCATCCTCATCCTCTTCTTCCTTCTCATCTTCCTCCTCGGATCCTGCAGAAATGCCACGCAGACGTCTCAGGACAGAAGATGAGCCAGCGCTCACCATTCCAGAAGATGAAGCTGAACCAGCACACCCCATTGCAGACCTCATATAGACCTCGCCCACCGAAAATTACAAACCACTGATTCCTGATTTTGTGGCAGAATCAGAAATCAAGTTTGACACCACTGGCCTCACAGAACTACACTTTTTCAAAGTCTTATTCTCTGAGGATTTTATTAACTTCATGGTGGGCCAAACTAATTTATATGCTCATCACTTTTCGGAACAAAACCCCGATTCATCATATTCTAATTGGTCTCCTGTAGATGCAGTTGAAATGATGCAGTTTTGGGGCCTGGTCCTTCACATGGGGATCCCAAAGAAGCTAGAACTTCAGCAATATTGGAGTGTTGATATTGACTTCAACACTCCAGTGTTCTGAATGGTCATGACCCGGATGCGTTTTGAGGCCATCCATAAATTTCTGCATTAGACCGATAATGCCCCCACGAGATGACCCCATCTTTGACCATCTGTTCAAAGTTCGGCCGGTCATCGAACATTTCAACCAAAAGTTTCCTGAAGTGTATGTGCCCCAAAGGGACACCTACGTGGATGAGTCCTTAGTTCATTTTAAGTGAAGGCTCGGATTCCATCACTACCTGCCCAGCAAGAGGGCCAGGTATGTAATTAAACTCTACAAACTGTGTGAGAGTACCTCAGGATACACTCACAGGTTTAGAGTTTGCAAAGGAAAGGACACCAGGATTGAACTCCCTGAAGCCCAGAATGTCCTCCTGTCCTGGGAGTGAATGGGAAAATTGTGTGGGATTTGGTGCACACACTGCTGGATAAAGGTTATCACCTCTACACCGATAACTTTTATACTAGCATCCCACTCTTCAAATCCCTCTCTGCGTGAGGTACCACAGCCTGCAGTACTGTCGCAGAAATCAGAGTGGCCTCCCAAAAATGCTACTTGGGCAGATGCTCAGAAGGGCACTGTAATGGTACCGCCCTCAGCACTGTACAAGGTACCGCTACACAGGTCTGCAAACCGGACTGTGTAATGGGGTACAACAAAAACATGGGGGGAGTTAAGCTCTCCGATCAATTCCTCCAACCGTACAGTGCTTTGAGAAAGGCCAGGGTGTGGTACAAAAAGCTGGCCGTGCACATCGTACAATTGGCAATGCTCAACGCTTTCCTGCTGTCACGATGTGCACGCTGTATCGCCCGCCAGGGCAGTGGGGTACTCGGTACCGGGCTGGTGTTTCACAGGGAAGCGTCACAGTAGCGGTGACCCGGTCCGTGGCCCTGGGCATCCATGTAAGGGAGTGGAGTGATGGAATAAAGTATATGAATAGATGATTCGGGACGCCACCTGTGGTGTTCGGCAAATGTTAAGCCGACGCTGCAGACAGATCCTCTGGGACAGATGGTGTAGTGCAGCAATGATGTTATAGCCCTCCACAGGCAGGGCTGTAGTCCCAGGGCAATGTAGATGGGTATTGGGAATGAAGGTGCAGTGTCAGGCACAGAGATGTACCAGTGTCGGGGAGGTTTCAGCAAGAAGGCAAGGACACAATAGGTTGCAGTTTCTTTACCT
Source organism: Dendrobates tinctorius (assembly GCF_039654945.1). Lineage (NCBI taxonomy): Eukaryota > Metazoa > Chordata > Amphibia > Anura > Dendrobatidae > Dendrobates > Dendrobates tinctorius. Next base: position 11,959,546 of record NW_027361712.1, on the reverse strand, counting down.
GTACTTGGCAAATGCAGTCCAGGGTCCTGAGTACAGATGGCACAGGAGCTGATTAGCCTGGAAGCAAATCAGGAATCACTCTGGCAGATGGGTTGTGCAGTCTCCTTAATATCACTCTCTATGAAGTACTCCCAGTACTGAGTCACACTGGAGTTCCTCCTTTCTGATGTTATCCACACTCCACTTGCATGGCAGACAGCCGTAGCCTTCTATCTCTCTTGGCTCACCCATCGCTGTTGTGCCTCCGAGGATTATGTGGGAATAGGGCATTTACAGCTTCATATTCCTCTGGTTTCTGGTGCAGGACCGTTAGTATCCATACACCCTTGGAGACCAGGCTCCAGTTCATGCGCTATCACGGGGACTGAGCTCTCCACTTTCCTCAGTCTCCCCAGCTCTTCTCATCCACGTCTGCACATGATGCCCTCCTCACACTAACCCACTTCCCCTCCTGGCCCCCAGAGAGAAGCTCTTCCCCTTAGTATTGGTTCAGAGCTCCCCCTGCTGGCCTGGAGAGGAACCGTGTTGTATGCAATGGTTAACTGCCAGAGAGGCCCTTCATTGCTTCCAGGCATGACATCACTCTCCCTAGGAGGAAGGTAATGCCACTGTGGCGACCATACCCCTGGGGGCGCCACACTCCCCCATAGTGTAATTCAGCACTCCTGGGCTGACGAAAAACATGTAAACAACTTAAACAAATAAACAATTATAGGTGTACAAGATTCAAAAAGGAAAAATTTACAAAAAACAAATGCTCAAAAAGAGTCATATGACGATAAGTCCATGCGCCAATGTCCATGGTCCCATTCCTAAGCAATTGGTGAACTATATACAGGTTCTTACAGAGTCTCTGTAGGCACAAAACTTGAGAAAGGTTACATATTTACATTTTTGTTAAACCATTCACCATTACTATAGAACATTAGACACTATCATTATTTACTTTAACTTATTTATATGCAAAATCTGATGGGCAGTATACCTTGGGTAACATGGGTAGACCTACGTAGCTCTTGTGTGGGTAAACTTGGGAGTAGCCATCTGCGAACTCTTAGACTCACTGTGAGCATGACAGATTCACCACTGGCAGGGCGAGGATTCTCTGGCTCCACTGCTGGTGTGGCATCCGCTGCCTGAATTTCCTGATTTTCAATGTTCTCTTGAGTCTCTGCTACTTCAGTTGCAGTAGGCTGGGGAAAGGTTATGACAGGAACTACAATGGTGGGACCCATTCTTGTCCAGTTTGCAGGGAATTCACCAAGTACAGTGCTGACCTTTTCTTCCTCTTCTTCAATGGGCTGAAGATTGTTTTGTTCTTCCATCCTTTCTTTTAACTGGTCAGGGCACAGTTTCAGATGATCCCTTGATACTGCTGCTGAGGTTTCTCCCCCATCCTTACTGATAAGGCACACCTTGGTGTTGTCGAAGTTTGACGATAAGACGGTGTAGGGTTCAGCTTCCCATTGGTCATCCAATTTATGCATCCTTCTTTTCCTTTTTAGGACTTGTTCTCCTGGTGACAAGGGAACTGCAGGTGCATGCTGATTGTAGTGCCTTTCTTGTTTTTGTCTTGCCTGAGCTAGACTCTTTTCTACACACTCTTGTACTCTTCGATATTGCTGTTGCCTTTCTGTATCCCAGTCAGCATCTGGGGATGTTACTTCAGGGGTAAGGACTCCCATATCCAAATCAATAGGCAACTTGCCAGGCCTCGCTCTCATTAGGTAGGCTGGAGTGCAGTTGGTGGAATTCACAGGAATGTGATTGTAGAGGTCTACAAGATCTGGCAACTTTTCTGGCCACAGATTCCTCTCGTCCAAAGGCAAGATCTTCAGTAGGTCAATCACTACCTGGTTCATCTTTTCACACATGCCATTGGTCTGTGGATGGTATGGGGTTGTCCTGATCTTCTTGCAACCTTACAAGTTACAGAATTCCTGGAACACTTCTGCCTCGAAAGCTGGACCTTGATCTGTAAGAACTCTCTCAGGGTAACCATGTGGTCGGCAAAAGTGCTGTTGGAATGCTCTGGCTGCTGTCCTGGCTGTTTGATCCTTGACAGGCACTACTACCAGGAATCTCGAGTAGTGGTCAACGATGGTAAGAGCATAAATGTAGCCTGAATGGCTTGGGACCAGCTTCACATGGTCCAGGGTGACCAACTCGAGTGGTTGTTTGGTTACTATTGGCTGCAAAGGAGCTCGCTGACTGTTACGGTCCCTTCTGCGCAGGTTACATTGTCCACACTCCCGGCACCAATTTTCAATGGCTTTCCTAATACCAGCCCAGTAGAATCTCTCTCGGAGCAAGGCCTCCAACTTCTTCCATCCGAAGTGTCCAGCTCCATTGTGATATGCTTCCAATACCATTGATGCTTCCCTCTTTGGGACTACCACTTGCCAAACCAACACATGAATGCAGGCATTGATACTCCTCCGACACAGCTTTCCTTCATAGATGAACAGTCTGCCTCTTTCCTTCCACAACTGCTGGGTTTCTTCAGGAGCATCTGAATCTGGGTGTGAGTCAGCTTGTGACAGTAGCTCCTTCACCAGGCGGACTGCGGGGTCGCTATCCTGGGTTTCTGCCCAGTCATGGTGAGGCAATGGATTTAGGGTAGCCTCTTTCAGGATAGACCGTCTGTTTCTCACTCCTTGGGCACGTTGGGCCGCAATTGGCCGGTGGAAGGCAGGTAACTCGATTTCTTCAAGCGCCTCAGGGTCTTCTCCTGCATCTGGCAGATTAGGCATTCTGGACAGTGCATCAGCATTGGCATTCTTGTGCCCTGCTCGGTACTTGATGGTGAATTCATAGTTAGACAGCCGAGCCATCCATCGCTGCTCCAGTGCACCTAGATTGGCAGTTTCCAAGTGAGTCAACGGGTTGTTGTCCGTGAAGATGGTAAACTTGGCTGAAGCCAGGTAATGCTTGAAGCGTTCAGTCACAGCCCAGACTATGGCGAGGAACTCTAGCTTGATGGAACTGTAGTTGTCAGAGTTCCTTTCAGTGGGACGAAGCTTCCTGCTGGCGTAGCAGATCACTCTTTCTTTGCCATTCTGTACCTGTGACAGTATTGCTCCAAGTCCCATGCTGCTGGCATCAGTATACAACACAAAGGGTTGGTCATAATCTGGGTAGGCCAGAACTTCATCTCCTTTGAGAGCCATCTTCAGTCGAGTGAAGGACCTCTCCAGCTCCTCATTCCATTCGAATGCAGGACTATGCTTCCTGGCCTTCTTGGGCTGACCCACCAGAAGATTTTGCATAGGAGGGGCTATCTCAGTGAAGCCTTTGATGAATCTTTGGTAGTAGCCTACCAGCCCGAGGAATTGACGTACTTCATGCAGGTTGCTGGGCTTCTGCCAGTCCCGGATGACTGTGACTTTGTCAGGAACCGGTGCCACACCTTCTGCACTCACTACATGACCGAGGTACTGAACCTTGGGCTTCAGGAGGTGGCATTTGGAAGGCTTCACCTTCAGGCCAAAGTTGGACAAGGCTTCAAACACCTCAGCCAGGTGCTTCAGATGGTCTTCATAAGTCTTGGAGAAAACAATGACATCAAGGTACAACAGGACTGTCTCGAAGTTCTTGTGTCCCAGACAGCACTCCATCAGCCGTTGGAATGTCCCTGGAGCAGTGCAGAGCCCGAATGGCATGTAGTTGAACTCACAGAGACCCATTGGGGTGGTAAATGCTGTTTTCTCCTTGTCTGCCTCTGCCACGGGAACCTGCCAATACCCACTAGTGAGATCCAAGGTGGAAAAATAGTTAGCAGTTTTAAGTGCAGCTAATGACTCCTCAATTCTAGGTAATGGGTTGGCATCTTTATGTGTAATGCTATTAATTTTCCTGTAGTCAACACACATTCTCATGGTACCATCTTTCTTTTTCACAAATACTATTGGAGCTGCCCAGGGGCTACAACTGTCTCTGATCACCCCAGCTTCCTTCATTTCCCGCAACATACTTTTAGCACACTGGTATTGTGTTGGGGGTATAGGCCAGTACCTTTCTTTAATGGGTGGATGATCACCAGTGGGGATATGGTGTTGAACCCCTTTTGCCTTCCCAAAGTCTAGAGGGTGTTTACTGAATACCCGCTCATACTCCTGGGTCACCTGGTAAACCCCACTCTTTTGGTATGAAGGGGTGGAGTCAGTTCCCACATGCAGTTGCTGGCACCACTCCTCCAGCTGCTTTACAGAGCCATTGTCCTCCATCTGGTCGGATGAGACCAAGGACTCTGTTGCCCGTATTGCATTGTTACTGACAGTAAGCAGCTTAGCAACTGTGGCATACCGAGGTATTGTGGCCTCCTCCTCCCCACAATTCAAGAGGCGTACAGGTACTCTCCCTTTGCGAACATCAACTACCCCTCTGGCTGTCAGGACAGTGGGCCGGCTATCATAATATACTGGTTCTACCACTGCCTGGTAATCCTTCCCTCCGAGGCCTATGGCTGCCCGACACCAAATCAACATTTCACATCTGGGGGGTATTGCAATTGGGAAAGAATCATTCACTCTGACGCTACCAATTTCTCCGCCAGAGAGTTCTACCTGCTGTCTTTGCATCAGGGCCTTGATCTCCTTCTGCAGGACTCGTTGTTCACTGGAACCAGCAGTCTCAGCCACCTGTTGCAACAAGACAATAACCTCGGAAAGACAATTTTCAATCACATTGGTTCTTAGAGTCATCATTGGGTTACTTTCTCGTCGATCAATATCCACAACTATCAGACCTTGAGATTTTAAATCTACTCGACCCACTTTAATAGTAATTTCTTTACATCCTATCTGTGGTAAAGACTGACCATTACTAGCAACTACCGTCAGTTCATCAGTTGGGCCACGGGTAAGTTCAGAGTCAGCCCAATACCGCTTGTAAAGGATATATGGCATAGTGGTCACCTGAGAGCCAGTGTCCAGCAAAGCGTTCATGGGGATGCCATCAATCACCACTGGGAGGACCGGTCGCCCTCCAACATACTTGGCTCGCTAGTTCCTTGGGCCTTGTGGTCCTACTCCTGGGGGTTGGCTCTCTGCCCCAGGGGTTGCTCATTTAAAAGGACAGAATCTTGCGAGGTGGCCTGCTTTGTGGCAGTGACGTCAGATGGGACGTCCGTTCTGGTCATAGCGATCGCTGTTACTCCCTCGGAGTGGCAGGATCCTCTTCCTCCGCATCCACAGGACATCCTCTGGACTGGAGGCCAACTGGATCTTCTCCTTGGAGGACTCCTGCAGGGACTGCACAGTTTTGGCAAGTGCAGCCATACCTTTGGTCAACTCCTGGATCTGAAGACGCAGTTCTAAAGATGGTTCATTGTCCATAATCTGTGCGTCAGCCTCCACAGGGTTGAGAGGGAAAGATGTTGTTTCCTGGTGGTAGGTGATCGCTGGGCACCTAGGGGGCGCTGGACGGCTGACAAGTTGGTACATGCAGCACCCGGATAGCCCTGTCCTTGAAGTCTGCAAAATCCAGGTCAGTAGAGATGAGCGACTTTGCCTTTTTTCGGGTCGAGTCCGGTTTCATGAAACCCAACTTTCGCAAAAGTCGGGTCGAACGAAATCGGCCGATTATTGTGAAAAGTTGAAGTCCGACTGAAACACGAAACCCAATGTAAGTCAATGGGGAAGAAAAGTCGGCAGTGAGTGGAGGACAGGAAACACACACCTACAGTGCCCATTTTAATGCCAAAAATATCAATTCTTATTACTTAAGCTTGTCAACCTTAATTTACTTTATAATAATAGTTAGGCATTGAAAACTGGGGGTTATTTGGCTAAAGTTGTGGGGGGGGGGGTAATGCTGGCTCCAGATTTTCGTGGGCCCAGGGCCAAAGAGTGTCACTGGGCTTCTTTAACACATGACACAATTCATGATCCTTTGATACGGCAGAGAAATAGCGGTACAGTACAATGAAAAATACTTCAATTCTTACATCACATGACTGATATCCATTTTAAATTCTCCAGTAGCTCCAAAAACAGAAAGTATATTCCTCCATACAGTATTATGGCCACCGCATAGTGCACCATACAGAGTAATGAGGCCCATATATTTCTCCATACAGAATCATTGGTCCCATATAATGTTCCATACAGTATATGATTAGCTCCACATAATGCTACAGTATATGTTGTTCACCATGGATGAAGCTCCAGTGTCTTATGGGCCCAAATAATGTTCCATATATAATGGGCCCCATTTCTAATGCTCCAGTGTATAATGGGCCCTGTAAATGCTGCTCCAGTGACTGATGTCCACCTTTGGAATGCTCCAGTGTATGGTGGGCCCCAGATATCATTCTCCAGAGTATCATGCTCCCCAAAAATTGCTCCCAACCTTTAAAACAATTAAATAAGTCTCCTCGCTAGGGAATTCCTGTACTCTGAACTCCTCGTCATCCCCATCTTCCATCTCTCTGCACTTGGACTGTTTAGGCAGAGGGTGTACAGACATGATGTCATCGCGCTCTTTGACCAGAATGTCACTGTCAGGAAAAGTGTTTGGTTTCCGGGGGCAGTATGGTTGCAAAGCTGAGCCTTAAAGGAATGTCCAGAAGGGCACCACCAGGAGTGGAGCCTGCGGCTTAATTGGACTCAACATGGGCAACCTCAAACATGCCATTCACAAAAAAGCTGCACAGATTGCAAGCTTAATTCTGTTAACAAACAAGACTCAGGCATGCCCCCGCGGTCCGCGTCCAGTTTACTAGAGGGACACGCGAGGCTCTGGCACGCGAGATCGGCCAATAACAGGTCTGTCATGCCCTTACATGTCCGGGGCTGCACGCGTGCTAGAATGAAAGGACCAGCTTGTATGGCTTACAGGTGCGGATAACACGCTGAACCCCGTTAGTGATGGGGATCTGGAATTACAATTCTTCCCAGCGAACAAGCATTTCCCAGTAAGTGCAGGTCAACCGTAATTCCGGAATTAGGCCTAAACGGCATTCCAGAAAGAATGTTAAAAAATTAAGTGTCCAAACCACAGGTGCTGTAGCTTGCTTAACAGCTGGGCTCCTCTGCTGAGTAGCACACAGTTCTTACATAAACAGGTGGCATAGCTTGGTTCACGGGTGGCCAACTCTGCTGAGTAGCATACACAGTTACTAGGCCCAAAGTATTAAGTGGTGTAAATGCAGTCAAAAACTGGTTCTTTCATAAACAGGCAGCATAGCTCGGTTCACGGGTGGGCTCCTCTTCTGAGTAGCAGACACAGTGACTAGGCCCAAAAGGATTTTCAGGACAATATGCGGTAAAAAATTATTAGAAACACACACGGTGTAGCTCCTTCACAGGTGTACTACACCGCTGGCTACCAGACACCGCTACTCTGCCCTAAAACTGTCTATTATCATTGAAAACCATTATTAATGTGAAAAAAAGATATGCTTTTGTTTAACGAAACGTTCTCGAACGGAAACACGAACAGCCGAATTTTAATCAAAGTGTTGTAGTTCGACGAACGGATCTAACATCGCCCAAAACAGCTAGAATTTGAACTTGGCCAACAGTTCCACTCAAACACCACTCATCTGTAATCAGGAGGCAGACTCAGACGGTCTCAGGAACAGTATGGATTCGACAAGATTGCAGAAAGTTGAGAAAGGATACAGTATTACCGGATTACAGGTATATATAGCATAGTTTAAACATTTAAAATCTCCGTGTTTATTTCCGGAGTACGACAAAGACACTCACAGCCTCAGTATGGATTAGACAACAATCTAAAAAGTAGAAAAAAGGAAATGCTTTTAAAGCGTACACTAGTATACACTGTTGGGGTATTTTTAAATCTTCATATATATTTCTGTCTCAGTAGTCCAGACTCTCCGCAAGAGGAAACGAGATGGATAAAAGTACAGACATAAAGTCGAGTGATTGCAGAAATTTAGGAATTACTAATCAGAGGAAAAACTCCCTGGAGAATTCTCAGAGGCGATGCTGACCCTCAATTACTTTGTCTGTGGAGACAGCGAAAACAGTTCTTTGTGAAGAAAGGGTTGCTGCATCGCAGTACCGTTGATCCCATCACCGTTACTCATCTCCATCAAATTTTGATCACAGGGAGAGATGTAGACATGGTCCTCACTGCCTATCATGATCTGTCAGGTAACTTTGGAGTGCAAAAGACAGAAGCCACAGGCTGTAGGCGATTCTATTGGATTGGCATGAGAGGGCACATTTAAAAATGTGGGCAGGAATGTCACACGTCTGTGAGTAGGAAAACTGTGAAAGCTGATGATAAACCACCACTGCATCTCATTGTGAGTCGACGTCAATAAGAAATGGAAGCCATTGATCATCTGAAGCTAGGGCCCGGCCATCAGGACAGGGCATAGCTACGTCTTAACTATCATCTATCAGTTCACCAAATTTGTAGTGGCTGTCCCAGGGAAGGATTCGACAGCCCAGACTACACAGCGGAGGAGCAGGGAGAGGTAAATATTGCAAATGCTGGGGCCCTGCCCAAGCAAGGGGGGCCCACTCGTGGGCGTCGGTACTGGCACTGGTCCCCTCATAGTACGCCGGTGTGTCTGACGGCGGGTGTGCACCCCCACCATTAGAGACACTTGATTGCACTATGAGGGGCCCTGTGCCAGTGCCGACGCCCAAGAGTCGGCCCACCCACCTGTCCAGGGCAATGGCACTCGCACAGTTGCATGTGCTAGGTGGTGACCATGGCCATGGGGGAGAAGGCAGCCCAGTTAGGGAGGTTTAAAAATTGGCATATGTTGATGTTGGACATTCAGCAAGTGCAAATGGAGAAATTGGAGAAGTCCGAGGAAGAGGAGGACAAAAGCGAGCCATTTTTCTGCCAACCTATGTGTCATCAGGGGAAGGTGGGACAAAATCCTTTAAAACCCATGCATGGTTCATTTTAATGAAGGTTAGATCATCAACATTTTGGGTCGACAGACGGGTCCTTTTTTCTGTCAGGATTGAGCCAGCAGCACTGAAGACTCTTTGCGATAGCACACTAGCAGCAGGGCAAGCGAGCTCCTGTAAGGCATATTGTGCCAATTCAGGCCAGGTGTCCAGTTTAGAGGCCCAATAGTCAAAGGCGAATGACCTGTGAGGGAGAACATCGATAAGGGAGGAGAAGTAGTTTGTAACCATAGTTGACAACTGCTGTCTCTTGTCAATTTCAATCGATGCAGTATTACCAGTCGTGTAAGCGGAACTTGAAGAATCAGTCCACAACATGGTCATGAAACCCCTGTCTCCAACGCTACTTCTGATGTGTGCACCACGAACACCTCTTCCATGTTGCCCCCTATGGCTCGTTGGAGAACCATCACCGCTGCTGTGTGCTGGGAATGCCGCAAACAAACGGTTTACCAGGTTGCTTGTTTGCTAGCCAATATTAGGTCAAGGTTCTCCTGTGGCATGATGTTTTGGAATGTGCCTTTATAGCGTGGATCCAGGATGCTGGCCAACCAGTAGTCATCATAGTTCATCATTTTGGCAATGCGGGGGTCCCTTTTTAGGATCTGCAAGGCATAATCACACATGTGGGCCAATGTTCCAGGTGTTAATGATGCACTGCGAGTGCTGGGTGGAGGAGCACTTTCTCGCAAATCCACATCCCTCCAGTCACGCACAAACCCTGTACCAGACCTTGCCACGCCAACATTTTCTCTTGCCCCACGAGAAGCATCCTCCGCCCCTAAATAATCATCCCCATCATCATCCTCCTCTTCCTCTTCTTCCTCCACCTCGTCCATGAGAGGTCCCAGAGCAGACAATGGCTGACTGTCATCAAGGCTTCCCTCCTCCTCTTCCTCATCCTCCTCGGCTGCAGACGCCTGCTCCTTAATGTGCGTCAAAGTTTGCATGAGCAGACACATAAGTGGGATGCTCATGCTTATGTTGGCGTCGTCTGCGCTTACCAGTCGTGTGCATTCCTCAAAATACTGAAAGACTTTACAGAGGTCTTTCAGCTTCAACCACTGCACACCTGACAACTCCATGTCTGCCCTCAAAGTGCCTGGCCGTGTATCCTCCCACAAATGCATTACAGCCTGCCTCTGTTCGCACAGCCTCTCAACCATGTGCAGGGTGGAGTTCCACCTTGTTGCAACGTTGATAATTAGGCGGTGCTTGGGAATGTGGAGCAATCGCTGCAGCTTCTGCATACGACTGGAGTGTACGGGCGACCGGTGGATGTGCGAGCACAGTCTTCGGACCTTCTGGAGCAGGCCTGTTAACTCCAGATAATTATTGAGGAAGCACTGCACCACCAGGTTCAAGGTGTGAGCCAGGCAAGGTATGTGTTGGAGTTTTGAAAGGGCTATGGCTGCCACAAAATTCCGGCCGTTATCACTAACTACCTTGCCTGCCTCAAGATGTAGACTGCCCAGCCATGACTCAGTTTGTCGCTGCAAGTAGTCGGCCAGTACCTCTGCGGTGTGTCTGTCGCCCAAACACATCATCTTCATCACAGCCTGCTGATGCTTACCATCAGCTGTTCGATAGTGGGACACCTCGTGTGCAACACTGGCAGCTGCGGATGGAGTGCTCGTGCGACTGCACTCTGTGGACGAACTTTCGCTTCTGGAGGAGGAGGAGGAGAGTCGAACGCCTACACCCAACTGTTTCCTATAACGTTAGCGAGGCAGCACTGTCCCACCGCCGCTGTCCCCTGTGGACCCTGCATCCACCACATTAACCCAGTGCGCAGTGATGGACACATAACAGCCCTGGCCATGCCTAATGGACCATGCATCTGTTGTGAGGTGCACCTTTCCACTCACTGATTGCTTGAGTGCATGGACAATGTGGTCTTTCATATGAAAGTGGAGGGCTGGGATGGCTTTGCGAGAAAATAAGTGCCGACTGGGTAGGTCATAGTGTGGAACTGCGTAGGCCATGAGTTCGCGAAAACCTTCGCTTTCAACCAACCGGTAGGGCATCATCTCTAATGAGATTAGTTTGGCAATGTGGGCGTTCAAACCCAGTGTACGCGGATGAGAGGATGAGTACTTTCTTGTCCTACTCAAAGTCTCTGGTAGGGTGAGCTGGACTTGAGAGCTGCATATGGTGGAACTAGCGGTGGACATGGCGGACTGAGAGAGGGTTGATGATGGTGATGGAGTTGGTGTTTGTGACGAACAGCCCACCGCTGTTCGCCAATACGTGATGAACGGGGGTCCCGCTGCCACCAAAACATAACGGACAGCGGACCCTGTGTCACCAATATGTCATAATCCCAAAGCTATCAATACAAAAAATGGTGGGGGGAACAAGAGGCGCAATAGTGCCTTATCACTGGTGACACTTAATGACACTTAAAGTATGAGCTGTATAATACAGTTCCACTCACCTATTCCAGTTGTGTAACCCACAACCGGCTTAAGAGCATATCACAGAATCAGCTGCTGCAGGACCTCCACCAACCACTCACACGTGGAAAAACCTTCAGAAAATTGTGGGAAGCAGGGTGTGTTGCAGTCCGCGCCAGCCGAGATTCACAAATCACCTGGGATACAAGATGTTGTAGCAGTGTACTCCTTTATTTCCTCCTACGCGTTTCGGCGCCCTTCCTGGCACCTTCCTCAGGGATATTACATCAGTCATAGGAGCAGGGAATTTATAGCCCCTTACATTACCAATTATGGGTGTGTTCTGTTTACATGGGATGTCATAATGGTCATCACTGGGGGAGGGGCCAGCATTTTTGGCGGAATTTTACATAAATAACATGATAAAACAAGAAAATGGTCCAAAACACTTGCTAAAATGTACATAACAATCTTACAAACAGAATGATGTAAAAAATTTCCATGAAAGATGCAGCAGAAACGTTGCTAAAATATCCAGACTATCACTGCAGAAAAAAAAAATATTTTATAAACCCATTGTCACCCGACTTTCAAGGTAGTAGAACCCATGCATTTGCTGGTTTCGGTGCATGTCATGAAAAAGCAGTTTATAGAACTTTTGATCCAACGGCACTGATACCAGTGAGACGGTGACGCTCAACATTAGTCACAAGAGAAAACACCGAAACCAGCAAATGCATGGGTTCTACTACCTTGAAAGTCGGGTGACAATGGGTTTATAAAATATTTTTTTTTTTCTGCAGTGATAGTCTCGATATTTTAGCAACGTTTCTGCTGCATTTTTCATGGAAATGTTTACATCATTCTGTTTGTAAGATTGTTATGTACATTTTAGCAAGTGTTTTGGACCATTTTCTTGTTTTATCATGTTATTTATGTAAAATTCCGCCAAAAATGCTGGCCCCTCCCCCAGTGATGACCATTATGACATCACATGTAAACAGAACACACCCATAATTGGTAATGTAAGGGACTATAAATTCCCTGCTCCTATGATTGATGTAATATCCCTGAGGAAGGTGCCAGGAAGGGCGCCGAAATGCGTAGGAGGAAATAAAGGAGTACACTGCTACATCATCTTGTATCCCAGGTGATTTGTGAATCTCGGCTAGCGCGGACTGCAACACACCCTGCTTCCCACAATTTTCTGAATAATCCCAAAGCTGACACGGTTGTATCAGCGGACGGAGGGACGCGACACACTGCCGGCACACAGCTATCACAGGCACATTGGGGGCTTATCTTAGTTATCCCACCACTGGCACCATGTGACAAAAAATGCAGCAAGCTAACCTTGCTCTAACAATTTACCACAGGGGGGTATTTTGGATGCCCCACCACTGCTAACAAGCTTCCAAGAACTGCGAGGATTTATGTATATCCCACTTCCTCAGTTCCACTTTGGAACTCACAGCTCTCCGGCGCCCCAATTTACCCTCAGGTTAGTCAGGGAACTGCACCTAGGTTAATTAGTTGCCGGACGGGCTGCTTGTTGTGAACCGGCGGTTAGGCTACTGCAGTGAGGGAATTATCAATGCTGTGGCCGCAGCCCCTCATTCAGCAATATAAGACCCTTCTGGACTGCCAACTAGCCACAACAACCGTACACAATGCGCTGCCACCAGCTCCTGGTTTCTCCGCTTAAGTTATAGACTCAAGGGAGGGGTTCGAAGCCAACCCAAACAGTAGCGTAATTATCCAACAGAGGCGTATAGTCCATTTCTTAGAGCATGGAGACAAACTGATAACTTTACGATTTATTCCCAAAAGGGCAGTGGTTATACAGATAAAAAGTTGCTATAAAGTTGAGACATTACATATGTACAATACAAATATAAAGCAAAGTGGATGAAAGAAGAAAGTACACTCACATGTGGTCAGTTGGTATCAGGCAAACCATGTGGCTGGGAGGAGAAGGCGGAGCCACACATCTCCACTCATCTGCACGTCTCTCTGGCATGAGGACTGGAGCTCTTCTGAGCTGCTTTTGCCAAGGGAATGCCTTATAACCTCTGCTGTGTCACATCACGGAAGGGGCAGTATGGAGAGGGTCTGCCCCTACTCTTGGATTTAGAATCAAACTACAAAGCTTAGAATAACTATATCTAAACAATAAAAACCCGTACCAACACACATAGGGCATCATTGCTTGTGATTCACCGAATAGAATCCGAAGACACCAAGCATGCCATACGCAGGACGCTCTGTTTGGGAGCAATCCATCTATCAGTTTCTGGAGGTCCTAGAACTACGTCAAGAGGCACCGTAGCGAAACCAGGTTCGTGCAGATCACGGAAATATGACTATTATTTCTCTGTCATGTATGGTTTTTGCAGTGTAGTCTCTGATAGTTTTATTCAGCAATATAGTCTTAAACAAAGGAACATCTGTTACACTTAGCTGTCCAGCGAGGGGGGATGGAGAGGCTTCGATAGTAAGTAGCCGGGTTCAGGTTTCACAGCTAGCACATGAAGACACTGGTGTGTGTGCAGAGAAGGGAGGTTTGCGGGTGCTGCTGCAAAGCTGGCAGTCTACATTGTCATAGAATGGAGGATTTCTAGAAACATCTTTTACAGACAAAACCTCATACTTCACAGACATTGTATATCACACCTCCCCCCTTAAGATGGTGCTACGGAGGAATTAGCTGTCGGTAATCGGCCATGCGCACCTCAGCGGGTTCGCCCCGGCGGGACAACCCATCGGCATTGCCGTTTTCACTGCCCTTCCTGTGTTTTACAGTAAAGTCGTACTGTTGAAGGGCAAGGCTCCAGCGGAGCAACCTTCTATTGGTTCCGGACACTGTGTGCAACCAGCTCAGAGGGTTGTGGTCGGTTACCACCATGAAGGCGCACCCGTGCAGGTAGGGCTGCAAACGTTGCAGTGCCCACACCATGGCCGGACACTCCTTCTCAATGGTCGAGTATGTCACTTCCCTCTGCAAAAGTTTCCGGCTCAGGTACAGCACGGGGTGCTCCTGGTTTCCCAAGTCGACCTGGCTGAGCACAGCACCGAGGCCGAACTCGCTGGCGTCGGTCTGTACCAGAAAAGGGCGACTGCTCTCAACACTGGAGAGCTGCACAGGGCTGCTTTCAAAGCTTGGAAAGCCGCCTCACAGTCATCTGTCCAGTTGACTGCATGGGGTAGCCTCTGCTTGGTGAGGTCAGTCAAGGGTTTTGCAAGAGCGCTATAGTCCTGCAAGAACTGCCTATAGTACCCTGCATTGCTCAAGAAGGACTTCACCTGTTTCTTGGTCCTGGGGGTGGGCCAGGACACGATTGCATCCACTTTTCCTGGCTCCGGACTCATGAAACCCCCGCCTACCCTGTGCCCCAGGTAGTGGACCTCGTGCATGCCCATCTGGCACTTTCCCGGCTTGATAGTCAGGCCTGCCTGGTGAAGACGCTTGAGCACCTCCTGGAGGTGCTGAAGATGTTCCTACCAGGTGGAACTGAAGATGGCAATATCGGCTAAGTACGCCACCACATACTCCTCCAGTCCCCGAAGCAGGTGGTTGACCATCCGCTGGAAAGTGGCAGGGGCATTTTTCATGCCGAAGGGCATGACTGTGGACTCGTACAGTCCAAAGGGGGTGATAAAGGCAGATTTCTCCTGTGCCTCAGGGCTCAGGGGAATCTGCCAGTATCCCCGACTCAAATCCATGATGGATATGTACCTTGCTTTTGCCAACCGCTGAAGCAGATCCTTGATGCGCGTGGGCATCAGAGGTTGTGATGGCATTGAGCCCCCTGTAGTCCATGCAGAACCGGGTGGTTCGATCCTTTTTAGGCACGAGGACTACAGGTGAAGCCCACATGCTTTTTGACCGTCGAATCACCCCTAGCCTTAACATCTCAACGATCTCTTGGCACATGTTGCACGCCTCAGAGATCCGATAAGGTGTTCACCGAAGTGGGGTGTCATTCCCGGTGTCCACCTCATGAACCACTAACTCTGTCCTCCCAGGTCGGTTTATGAACACGGCCCGGAAGGGTTCCAGGGTTTCCACCAACTGCGACCGCTGGAATACGGTTAGCAAACCACTTATCTCCATGTCCTCGATGGACCCATCGGCCTTGGCTTGGGCCAGCATGTCCAGGAGGGGATCTTCCTCCCCATCCTCGGGCAGGTTGCAGACCGGTAGGATGCAAGCTTCACGTTCGTGGTGCGCCTTCAGCATGTTGACGTGAAAAGCCTTGCGCCTACCCCGAGCATGGTCAAGCGTGACCACGTAGGTGACCGGGTTGAGCTGTTGGTGGACGACGTATAGGCCTTCCCAGGCTGCCTGAAGCTTATCCGTTGGTACGGGGACCAGCACCCACACCTTTTGACCCACCTTGTAGGTCCACTCCCGGGCATTCTGGTCATACCAGTGCTTCTGGTCAGCCTGAGCCTGCGTCATGTTGTCATGCACCAACTGCGTCAAGGTCTGCATTTTGTCACGGAAGCGCATGACATTATCCACGATGGACACTTCTGTGGGGTTTGGCTCATCTTCCCAGGATTCTCTTATCAATCCAAGGGGTCCCCGGACTCGCCTGCCATACAGGAGCTCGAAGGGGGAGAACCCGGTCGAGGCCTGTGGAACTTCTCTGTAAGCGAACAGCCGGTGTGGGAGATACCGCTCCCAGTCGCGCCCTTGGATCTCAACCAGCATGCGGAGCATCTGTTTGAGGGTACCGTTGAAGCGTTCACACAAACCATTAGTCTGTGGGTGATACGCACTCGATACCAGGTGCGTCACCTGCATTTTCTCACAGAGAGCCTCCATTAGGCGAGACATGAATTGGGTCCCTTGATCGGTAAGCATCTCCCTGGGAAATCCTACCCTTGAAAAGATGGTCACGAGTGCGTCAGCCACCTTATCTGCCCTGGTTGAAGACAGAGCTACTGCCTCTGGGTACCGGGTAGCGTAGTCTACCACGGTGAGAATGTATCGCTTTCTAGAGCAGCTGGGGACGGCCAGCGGGCCAACAATGTCCACCGCGATCCTTTGGAAAGGCTCCTCTATCACCGGCAAAGGAATAAGGGGAGCCTTAAGAGCAGGCCCCGCCTTACCCACTTTTTGACAGGTGGCACAGGAGCGGCAGTAGTGTGTTACAACTGTCCCCATCTTGGGCCAATAGAAGTGTTGAGACAGCCGTGCCTTTGTTTTGCTGATCCCCAAGTGTCCAGCGAGTGGAACCTCATGGGCAATCTGCAACACCTCAGTTCTGAACTGTAGGGGGACGACTAGCTGTCTTTCCCTCAACCACTCCTTTTGAGGATCTCCGGGTATTGTCTCCCGGTACAACCTTCCTCGTTCCCAGAACACCCTCTCCTTATCAGACTCAGAGGTGGGTGTCTTGGCGAGACCTCTCAATTTCTCCAGACTCGCATCTGAGTGCAGAGCAGCCTGGAACTCCTTGCTGGAGGCTGCCAGAAGTGACATCAAGGTTCCTTCCTTACTGGGACCCTCTGGAATCGGCTCTGGGTTCACCTCTGGTTCAGTCTCTCCTGTAGCAGAAGAGGGTCCAGAAGACAGGGCGCTACCTGCGATCTGGGCACTCTGACTGCGTGTGACAGCTGCTATGTATGCTGTCTCCCTGGGGATTTCTACAGACCCACCAGCCGGTGCTGCCCTGGGCCCTACCTCCCCATCCACCCCCAACACTTCAGGAGCAGTGCTACCTATGGGCCAGTTACCTTCCTCGGTGGCACTGGTCAGCTGCATGGCATTACCTTCCTCATGGTGCCCATGCACCTCCCCATTTCCTTGAGCACCGTTGCTTGCTCCTGCCAGGGGTTGCTCAGCCATCTCACTCTGCAGAGTGAAGGGGCTGAGCATTTCGGTACCTGTGGACACATCTACCGTTTCAAAGAAAGGGTTAACAGTTTCAGTCGGCACAGATACATCATCATTCCTAGGAAAAGAATGGTTATCAGAATTCTTTGGTACATTCACATCATCATCAGCATTATTCCTGGGGAAAGAATGGTTGTTAGTTGCATCATTACTCATCAAGGCATTAGCAGGTAACACATTCAGTTTCCCATCATCATCATCAGGGTTGACCCTACCCTTATTATCAGACTTGGGAGGGGTGTCAGGGACGTAGTATGCGACCATCCTCCCCAAGTCAGTCCCCAATAGAACATCAGTGGGCAGGTTTTCAGACACTCCCACCTCCCTGCACCCGCTCCCAGCACCCCAATCAAGAAAAACCCGGGCCACTGGCAAGGGACAACGGGTGCCTCCAATCCCGGTGACAGTCAGGGTTTTCCCCTCAACAAACTCTTCAGGGGCCGCCAGTCCAGGACGGATAAGTGTTCGTTCAGCCCCGGTGTCCTTGAGGCCTGTAGCAAGATGGGTGCCCACCTGAACAGGTTGAACGTTGTCGTCAGCCCTCCCAACCACACCTCCCACCAAAAGAACAGAGGGTTGGACCCAGAGGCCTTGGCTGGGGGATTCTTCGGTTTTTCCGGACAGGCATGGCGGAAGTGACCAGTCCGATTGCAGGTGAAACACAGGCGACTGTCAGTAGTAGGCCTTCTGTTGGCAACAGGGACAGGGCCTCCGGAGAGACGGCTAGCTGGGGCATTGGGGTTGGTTGCAGGCTTACCCCCTCTCCAGCTGGTGGTGACTGGCCTCCGCATCTCTGGCTTCCTGTTCGCCTCATAGTTGTCAGCGATCTGCGCCGCTTTGTCCGCATTCGTTGGTTCGCGGTCCAGGATGAACTGTCGGACCTCAGCTGGGCAGAGATGCAGGAACTAGTCTTTGATCATCAGGTCCCGTAGCAGCTCAAAGGAATCAACGGACAGTCCAAGGATCCACTAGTCAAAGTGGGTCCTGAGTCCTAGCACCACATCACTGTAGCTATCATGTGGGCCACGTTGGAGGTGCCGGAACTTCTTTCGGTATACCTCAGGTGTCAGCCGGTATTTGGCGATCAGGGCCTGCTTTATGGCATCATAGTCATCTTCGGCTTCTGGCGGAAGAGAAGCAAACGCCTCCAGAGCTTTGCCTTTTAGCCCTGGGGTCAAGTACCTGGCCCATTGGTCGGTAGGCAGCTGGTACTGTCTGCAGGCTTTCTCAAATGCTCGCAGAAATGTGTCCAAGTCCCCGTCCTTTTCCATCACAGGAAAATGCTCTGGCCGGGGTTTAGGGCTCTGGACGCTGTTGGGCTCACTGCTTCGGGCTGTGGGGCATGCCCCCCTTGTCAGAGCACCTCCAGCTCATGGGCTCTCTGAGCTTCTCGTTCGGCTCGGGCCTCCTGTCGATATTGCTGGATCAGCCTCCCCCATCCTTCAGCGCTTATGAGTGGAGCCTCTGCTGCAGCCCCATTGTCACTTGGGCCAACTTCTGGGTCCGCTGGATCCTGGGTGTTGTCCAGCTGCACCAGAGCCACGATCATTTGATCTCTGGTTCGGCTTGCGGCGTCAATGCCTCGGTACGTGCATACTGCAGCAAGGGCTTCCTTCTTCTGTTGCTTATACCACTCCACTCTCACCGCTGCCATTGTCGCCAAATAAAAGATAAAAAAGAAAAATGAAGAAACGGGAGGGGATACTTGCACGTAAACAAAAATGTCTCAGGACTAATAACCACTGAGTCTGTTCTCCAAAACTTATGATGCAGGATTCCCGCAGGAACCGTGCAAGTTTTTAGTGAGAGGAATGATTGCTCAAACCAAATCACTAATGCTCTAGGATTATCCCACCGCTCTGCCACCAATATGTGACGAACAGCCCACCGCTGTTCGCCAATACGTGACGAACGGGAGTCTCACTGCCACCAAAACGTGACGGACAGCGGACCCTGTGTCACCAATATGTCACAAATCCACCGCTGACACGGGTGTATCAGCGGATGGAGGGACGCGACACACTGCCGGCACACGGCTATCACAGGCACAGTGGGGGGCTTATCTTAGTTATCCCACCACTGGCACCATGTGACAAAAAATGCAGCAAGCTAACCTTGCTCTAACAATTTACCGCAGGGGGGTATTTTGGATGCCCCACCACTGCTAACAAGCTTCCAAGAACTGCGGGGATTTATGTATATCCCACTTCCTCAGTTCCACTTTGGAACTCACAGCTCTCCGGCGCCCCCCTTTACCCTCAGGTTAGTCAGGGAACTGCACCTAGGTTAATTAGTCACCGGACTGGCTGCTTGTTGTGAACCGGTGGTTAGGCTACTGCAGTGAGGGAATTATCAATGCTGTGGCCGCAGCCCCTCATTCAGCAATATAAGACCCTTCTGGACTGCCAACTAGCCACAACAACCGTACACAATGCGCTGCCACCAGCTCCTGGTTTCTCCGCTTAAGTTATAGACTCAAGGGAGGGGTTCGAAGCCAACCCAAACAGTAGCGTAATTATCTAACAAAGGCATATAGTCCGTTTCTTAGAGCATGGAGACAAACTGATAACTTTACGATTTATTCCCAAAAGGGCAGTGGTTATACAGATAAAAAGTTGCTATAAAGTTGAGACATTACATATGTACAATACAAATATAAAGCAAAGTGGATGAAAGAAGAAAGTACACTCACATGTGGTCAGTTGGTATCAGGCAAACCATGTGGCTGGGAGGAGAAGGCAGAGCCACACATCTCCACTCATCTGTACGTTTCTCTGGCACGAGGACTGGAGCTCTTCTGAGCTGGTTTTGCCAAGGGAATGCCTTATAGCCTCTGCTGTGTGACATCATGGAAGGGGCAGTATGGAGAGGGTCTGCCCCCTACTCTTGGATTTAGAATCAAACTACAAAATTTAGAATAACTATATCTAAACGATAAAAACCTGTACCAACACACATAGGGCATCATTGCTTGTGATTCAACGAATAGAATCCGAAGACACCAAGCATGCCATACGCAGGATGCTCTGTTTGGGAGGAATCCATCTATCAGTTTCTGGAGGTCCTAGAACTACGTCAAGAGGCACCGTAGCGAAGCTGGGTTCGCGCAGATCACGGAAATATGACTATTATTTCTCTGTCATGTATGGTTTTTGCAGTGCAGTCTCTGATAGTTTTATTCAGCAATATAGTCTTAAACAAAGGAACATCTGTTACACTTAGCTGTCCAGCGAGGGGGGATGGAGAGGCTTCGATAGTAAGTAGCCGGGTTCAGGTTTCACAGATAGCACATGAAGACACTGGTGTGTGTGCAGAGAAGGGAGGTTTGCGGGTGCTGCTGCAAAGCTGGCAGTCTACATTGTCATAGAATGGAGGATTTCTAGAAACATCTTTTACAGACAAAACCTCATACTTCACAGACATTGTAGTTCACAGTATTCTTTCTGATGGCCTAGATTCAGTCTTTCGTAGCAATAACATAGAATCATAGAATCATAGAATCGTAGAGTTGGAAGGGACCTCCTGGGCCATCTGGTCCAACCCCCTGCTCAAAGCATGATTCGCTAAATCATCCCAGTTAGATGTCTGTCCAGCCTCTGTTTGAAGACTTCCATTGAAGGAGAACTCACCACTTCTCGTGGCAGCCTGTTCCACTCATTGATCACTCTAACTGTCAAAAAGTTTTTTCTAATATCTAATCTGTGTCTCCTCCCATTCAGCTTCATCCCATTGCTTCTAGTCTTTCCTTGTGCAAATGAGAATAAAGTTGATCCTTCTACAATGTGACAGCCCTTTAGATATTTGTAGACAGCTATTAAGTCTCCTCTCAGTCTTCTCTTTTGCAAACTAAACATTCCCAAATCCTGCAACCTTTCCTCATAAGACAGGGTTTGCAGACCGGTCACCATTCTGGTCGCTCTTTTCTGAACTTGCTCCAGTTTGTTGATGTCTTTTTTAAAATGTGGTGCCCAAAATTGGACACAATATTCCAGATGAGGTCTGACCAAAGAGGAGTAGAGGGAAATAATTACTTCACGTGATCTAGACTGTATGCTTCTGTTAATACATCCTAGAATTGCATTTGCCTTTTTTGCTGCTGCATCACACTGTTGACTCATATTCAGTCTGTGATCTATTAGTATACCCAAGTCTTTTTCACATGTGCTGTCACTTAGCCCTATTCCTCCCATTCTATATATGCTTTTTTAATTTTTATTGCCCAGATGTAGTACTTTGCATTTCTCCCTGTTAAAAACCATTCTGTTAGTTGCTGCCCACTTCTCCAGTTTATTTAAATCTTTTTGAATCCTCTCTCTCTCTTCTCTAGTATTAGCTATCCCTCCTAGCTTTGTGTCATCAGCAAATTTAATCAGTTTACCCTCAATTCCTTCATCTAAATCGTTGATAAAGATGTTGAACAATACAGGGCCAAGGACAGAGCCCTGTGGTACCCCACTTGAGACATTCTTCCAACTGGATGTGCAGCCATTTACGACCACTCTTTGGGTCCGATCACTAAGCCAGTTATGAATCCACCTAACAGTTGCCTTGTCCATTCCATACTTAGTCATTTTTTCAATAAGGATTGTATGAGAGACTTTGTCAAATGCTTTGCTGAAGTCAAGATATACTATATCTACAGCATTTCCTTGATCCACCCAATCAGTAATACCATCATAGAAGGAAATTAAATTAGTCTGACATGACTTATTAGTTACAAACCCATGCTGACTCTGTTTAATCACTTCATTCTTATCCAGGTATTGACATACATGTTGCTTAATAATTTGTTCAAAGATCTTTCCTGGTATAGAAGTCAGACTCACCGGCCTATAGTTGCCTGGGTCCACCTTCTTCCCCTTTTTGAAGATAGGAACAACATTTGCTCTTCTCCAGTCTTCTGGCACTTCTCCTGTTCTCCAAGAATTTTCAAAGATTATGGAGAGGGGTTCAAAAATTTCTTCTGCTATTTCCTTCAGTACTCTGGGGTGTAATTCATCTGGACCTGGAGACTTGAATTCATTTAGGTTAGCTAAGTGTTTCCTCACTATCTTTCTGTTTATAGATATCCTGGATTCTTCTATTCCCTTAATAGGACAGTGAATAACAGTTGATGTTACATTTCCTTTCTGAGAGAAAACAGATGCAAAATAGGAATTTAAAAGTTCAGCCTTCTCAACATCCTTTCTTACCATTTCATCATTTTCATCCTGTAAAAATCCTATAGCATCTTTGACTTTTCTTTTACTTTTGACATATCCCCAAAATCCTTTATTATTGCTTTTGACATCTCTTGCAAGCCTCAATTCATTTTCAGCTTTAGCTAATCTGATTTGTGCCCTGCAGGTTCTGCAGACAGCATTATATTCTTCTTTAGATATGCCTCCCTCTTTCCATTTTATAAACATTTTTTTCTTCCTTTTTAGCATGTGCTTAAGTTCTGTGTTCATCCATCCTGGTTTCCTTGAATGCTTCCTATTCTTCCCTCTTTTCGGAATTGTTAACAACTGTGCTTTGAGAATTTCATTTTTCAAGATTTCCCATCCTTCCTGGACATTTTTGTCTTTAAGGATATCCAGCCATTGGATCCCTCCAATTCTCTTTCTGAATCCCTTAAAATCTGCCTTTCTGAAATCTAACCTTGACGTCTGAGTCTTCACAGGTCTTCCGCCTCTAGTTATCCAAAATTCTAAAATAGCATGGTCGCTACCTCCTAGGGTCCCAGCCACTTTTACCTCCTCAACCATTTCCTCCCTGTTTATAAGGATTAGATCAAAGGTAGCAGTTCCCCTTGTTTTCTCCTTTACCTTTTGGAAGATAAAGTTGTCAGCAAGAGAGGATAAGAATTTCCTTGACCTGTTAGTTTTGCCTGAGAGAGATTCCCAACAAATGTCTGGATAGTTGAAATCTCCCATGAGAACTATGTCATATTTTTTGGAGAACTTGGCCATTTGATGCATAAAGAGTTCATCCATATCTTCAGCTTGCACAGGCGGCCTGTAGTAAATGCCTACAATGGTGTCCTTTCCATTGTTCTGTCCTTGTATTCTTACCCAAACAGTTTCCACAGAACTCCCAGTCTCTGAAGCTTCAATCTTTGTGCAGATATACGCATTTCTAACATACAATGCGACACCCCCTCCTCGTTTATCAAGTCTGTTTCTTGCAAATAAGTTGTATCCTTCTAGTCTTGTATTCCAATCATGTGTATTGTCCCACCAAGTTTCAGTGATTCCAATGACATCATATTTCTTTTCCTGTGTTAGTAGTTCCAATTCTCCTTGTTTGTTGCCCATGCTTTGTGCATTAGTATAGAAACATTTTAGTTTGTGATAGGTTTCTCTTTCTCCAATAATTTTATTAATTAGATTCTTTCGTCTTTGTTCTTCCTTTCCACTTCGAATAGCAGAGTTCTCAATAGCATTTGTCAGGTGTATGGCTTTTTCTGGTCTTTTGCTTCCCTTCCCATGTTGTTCTAGTTTAAAGCTCTCCTTACAAGTGTAGCAAGGCGACTTCCAAATACCTGCTTTCCAGTCTTCGTAAGGTGCACCCCATCTCTAGCAAGTAGTCCATCGTATAAGTAGTTCACTCCGTGATCCAGAAATCCAAATCGTTGCTGACGGCACCATCGACGTAGCCAGTTGTTAACCTGCAGAATCTTATTCCACCTCCTTGTTCCATGGCCATCCACTGGGAGGATGGAAGAGAAGACCACCTGCGCTCCCAGTTCTTTCACTTTCTTGCCTAAGTCTTCAAAGTCTCTGCAGATGGTTTCCAGGTCGTTTCTTGCGGTGTCATTTGTCCCCACATGTAGTAGCAGGAATGGGTAGTCATCTGTAGGTCTGAAGAGTCCTGATATCCTGTCAGACACATCTTTAATTTTTGCACCTGGAAGACAGCACATTTCTCTTGAAGTTATATCCGGTCTGCAGATAGCGGCCTCTGTTCCTCTCAACAGGGAATCCCCCATGACCACCACTCTCCGTTTCTTCTTCACAACATTTTTCTTTCTCCATCCAGGAGGACTCTGAAGGCGTACAAGGTTGCTGTTTGTTGGCAAAGTCTTATCCTGATGTATTTCTTCATTGTTTTCCTGTGTGAGAGCCTGGTACTGGTTTCTGAGCAGTATGGATGCTGACTGCCTCCTGATCCTCCTGCTTCTCTGGGTCACATGTCTCCATTCCTCTGTTTCTTCAGGTGCACTTCGAATTTCTTCTCTTTCTGTAACATGAAGAGATAATTCTGCTCTGTCCAAGAACTCTTCACCTTCCTTAACGATCTTCAACGTAGCTAACCTCTCTTCGAGATTTTTCAACTTTTCCTCCAACAGGGTCACAAGCTTGCATTTGTGGCATGTGAAGTTTGGCTTTTCCACTGGTAAATCTGTGAACATGTAGCAAGAAATGCAGCTCACCAAATGGCTCCTGGCCTCTTCCATCTTGAGATTTCGTAAAAACGATGAAAGATGAGCCAAAATTCGGCACGCGGTTTCTCCGATTTCCTCTTTTCAGCTGCAACGGCCAAAACCCAGTGATCGTTGAGCTCGCGGAGACTCTTCACTTATCCCAGAAGGCACTGGGAATATGCAAATGATCTCCTCAAGACTCTTCCCCTGGTTTTCCGATTTCCTCTCTTCAGCTGCAACGGCCAAAACCCAGTGATCGTTGAGCTCACGGAGACTCTTCACTTATCCCAGAAGGCACTGGGAATATGCAAATGATCTCCTCAAGACTCTTCCCCTGGTTTTTGTGATTCCCTGACTGCTCTGGCCTTGCGACGTCACCTAAACATTTTCTGCCTGTGGTGTGCTAACCGGTGGGCTTACAGTGGGGGAAACGATGTAGCGTCGCTGACTACCTTCATTGGGAGCAGTTGCACATGTGGTACATGAGGTTTGGTAGTCCATCCACGCTTGCAAGTGCATGGTGATTAAATGTCTAAGCATGCAACTGGTATTCAAATTTATCAGATTTTTCCCTCGGCTAAAGGTCTTTGCGCACTTCTTACAGATAACCTTTGCCTGATCATTAGGATTTTGTTCAAAAAAGTGCCACTTTGCACTCTTCCTACTATGGAAGACATTTTGAGGCGTTGCACGCTGTGCTAATTTGACCGTCTGGCCTAGCTGTCCTGCAACTCTTTTGGTTTTTGTAACCCATTTTTGGACTGCTCCGGGCCTGCCAGATAACAGCTGTTGCGATGTCGATGCCTGCTGCGGATGCTCCTCCTCCTCTTCTGAGCTATTGGCAGCGGCACCCTCTTCCCCCAATGGATGCCAATCTGGGTCAACAACTGGGTCATCCATCACCTCCTCTTCAATTTCATGTGCACATTCCTGTGTCACCGTGTGAGGTGGTATAGTATGCGGGAAGGGGCACCTGAGTTTCATCAGGGTCAGATTCTGGCTCAGTACACTGCGAGGACAATGTAGTGCTCTGAGTGAATGTACCAGCAGATAAATCTAGCAGTGGCTGTGCATCAGTGCACTCCATGTCAGATTCTTCTTGGACTGGGTAATTCACGATTTGACTTGATAACCCAGGCATAGTATGTGAAACGAGCTCCATGGAGTAATCTGTAGTGTGTCCTGCCGCATCCTTTACTTTTGGTAGGGGTGAAGGACACAAGAAAAGGTGTGGTTCCTGACCATGAGCCTCCAATGACGACTCAGTGCTTTTATTTTTTGAAAGTTCAGAAGAGGAGGCGATAGAGCTGGAGGATGTGTCAGCAATGTAAGCCAAAACTTGTTCCTGAAGCTCCGGCTTTAAAAGCGGTTTACCTACTCCCAGAAAAGGGAGCCTTCGAGGCCTTGTGGAGCCAGATGATGACGCAGGCTCAACACCTCCTGCCTTAGGTGCTATTGTGCTTTTGCCACTACCAGCAGATCCACCACCACCACCAACACCATAATTACCAGCTGGCAACCCACGCCCACTTCCACGGCCTCTTCCAACACACTTCCTCATTTTTGGGAAAATGTACCCAAAATACCACCAGCAATATGGTACTGTAAAACAAGGTACAAGGTGTATATAGTATTGGGGAGAATTTGAATCTCCCTACAGACTTGAGGACACTGAACTATTATCTCAGGCCCAGTGCAGATTACACCTCAATATAACAGCTGAAATTGGATGGTGTATAAAATGTCTATATAGGACTGGGGAGAATTTGAATCTCCCTAGAGATTTTAGCAAGCTGACAATGATGCTCTCAGTCCCAAGTATGGCAGCAGGCAGCCTAATAAGCAGGACTGCTGCGCACAAAAGTGTGGAAAAATGAACGCTTTGTAACTGGGCAAAAAAGAGGATGAAAAGTATTTTTGCTTTTAAAAAAGCAGTTTGCACAGCAGTGTGAAAACTACAATGCAGCTGTCAGGGAGCCTTATAAGGCAGACTAATAACCAACAGAGCTGATGCACCAAAATATAGCCTCCCCTTGCACTGCACACTAACTGGTGTGTTGTACAGACAAAATCTCTAGCAGCAGAAGAAGTTTTTTGTATCTTCTTCCCTGCCTAACGCTCTCCCTACAGAATCAGCAGCAGCTCTCCCTACTCTGAGATCAGCAAAAGTAAGATGGCGGTCAGCGTGCACGCCCTTTTATAGCCCCTGTGACGCCACACAAAGCAAGCCAATCACTTGCATGCCCTTCTCAAAGATGGTGGTGACCGCTGCCTATGTCATCGCGTTGCCCACAGTGTGTGTCCTCCATCATTGGCTGAAAAAGGGTGCTGAAGCATCATTTGAACCGCGACTTTGGCGCCATGGTCGCCGACCTCGTGGCTGACCTCACGCTATGGTCGGGTTTCGTTTCATGAAACCCGACTTTTGCGAAAGTCGGCGACTTTTGAAATTGACCGACCCGTTTCGCTCAACTCTACAGGTCAGGGTTCTGCAGGGCTATAATGCCCAGTTGTGCACTGTGGGTACTGGATAGGAGTCCTTCAATAAACTGCTCCTTTAACAGTCTGTCTCTGTCCTGCACACTGTCTGGATCCATCTGCTTTATGGCTTGCAGCGCCTCCTGCAGGTTAAGAGCATAGTCCCGTATACTGTCCTGCGCTCTCTGCTTACATCCAAAGAATTTCATCTTTATTTCAGCTGCAGGCGGGTGTCAAAGGTACTTCTGAGCTTAGCCAGAATCTTTTTAACAGTTTCTTTATCAGTGTGAAGCGAAAAAAGAAGAAATATGCAGCACTCACCAATATAGCTGAAAAACTGTGCGTCTTTATTTCACATAAATTCCATCAAATGTGTGGACATGCAGGACGTTGGAGGAATGCTAGGGGAGGGAGGTGCCGGACAACGACCGTTTCGCGATTACTCGCTTCTACGGGTCCAGGTGAAACGGTTGTTGTCCGGCACCTCCCTCCCCTAGCATTCCTCCAACGTCCTGCATGTCCACACATTTGATGGAATTTATGTGAAATAAAGACGCACAGTTTTTCAGCTATATCGGTGAGTGCTGCATATTTCTTCTTTTTTCGCTTTACATTGAAATATTCATGTTTTTTCATGTAAGCACCTCCATTTTTTGACTGAATCACATGCCGCAATACTTCAGATAAATAGCTCCGTCTGGTAATGTGGTGATTTGTGTGCCCTAGTATGCCGTTCATCTGTTTGCTCTTTATCACTGTCCTGCCAGGATTTTACTTCTCCCTGCGCTGCACCTGTTAGCTGCCCCATAAGGATGTTCACTTTCTGGCTTTCAGACAGAGGGTACACTTCAAACAGACTGCACAGTCTCTCTTTGAAGTCATTCAGGGTATGTGACTCACTCGAGTACTGCAGTAGCCAGGCTGCTCCCGGTATATAGGGCATGGATAGCGCCATTATGGGGACCGCTGCGGTGGGCGCTGATTCTTGCGGTGCCCTGGATGCAGCGCTGGCTGCCGGATTCAGTGGCACTGTTGGAGCAGCAGCTGCGCTGGACCCTGCATCTGGCGGCACTGGGAGGTTAGCGGGAGCGTCCACCGCTGCATTGGTGTTGTCCTCAGACATTTTCTCTCCCCCCTAGTTAATGTGGGCCAGGCCGCGGGGTTGCGCTGGCTTACCGGATGCCGCTCCTCAGCTGGATCAGGGGATGCCGGAACTGCAGGCCTCAGCTTCTCACTTCCCGCGCGCTCTTCTCCTTTCGCGCTTCTCGGCTGGCTCCGCCCACGAAGGTCTGCCCCCTTTTCTTCCCGTGCGCGCCAATCAGCGGGATAATGGCGGCAATGGCGCCAATTTCGCACACAGTCTATAGCACCAAACACAATCTCTCGCACACAGGACCCGGGGATATCGGGCTCCGTTAATCCTGTTCGTGACACCAAAATGGATCGCCCGCCAGGGCAGTGGGGTACTCAGTACCGGGCCAGTATTTCACAGGGAAGTGTCACAGTAGCGGTGACCCGGTCCGTGGCCCTGGGCGTCCATGTAAGGGAGTTAAGTGATGGAATAAAGTTTATGAATAGATGATTCGTGACGCCACCTGTGGTGTTCGGCAAATGTTAAGCCGATGCTGCAGACAGATCCTCTGGAACAGATGGTGTAGTGCAGCAATGATGTTATAGCCCTCCTCTACTTTTTTCATATCGAATACCGTAATCGGAAGTTCCCATAATGCTAGGAGCCCGCTCGATTTGATTCAGCCAATGGGGATCCTCAGAAGTGTGGGCACATCCTGTTAGGCATGTAGGCATGTTAACTACTGGCATGGCTGTGATTTGCTGCTGAAATGATGTCATGATGCACTATAAAAACCGCAGCAGCCGCCATTTCGGGTTCACTCTACTGTGAATTCAGTTAGGGACAGGCTGCTGTTGAAGACTGTGAGGGACAGTTAGAAATAGCGATCATCAAACATATCTATTGCTCTACCCAGGCTACATAATCCACCACTGTAGCATTTTTGTAGCCCACCAGTGCTGTTTTAATAGCTGTCTGCAAGGGCTGTGTGAGTGCAGACCCACGCTGTGTAGTGTGTCCTGCAGGCACGTCTGCTTGTAGGCCGCCCAGCGTGTGTCTCTGCCTCATACACATTTTTCTTTTATTGCTGCTTTTTTTTTCTCCTGTATAGTGTGCTTCCATACGTATCCATATACGTTGGTTGCAAACACTAAAGGAGTGGACAGTGGAGCCTTTCAGCAGCCTTTCAATGCTATAGCCCATATCTCTGCATTGTTTTTGGCTGTCTGATAGGTCTCTCTGTGTGTGAGTGCAGCTCACGTTGCAGTGTGTTCTACAGCCACCGCTGGTTGTAGTCCGCTCAGCGTGCGTCACTGCCTCATACATAGTCCTTTTTTTGCAGCTAATTTGTCCAGATTTTTGCTCCTATATTAGGCCTCTCTCACACATCAGTTTTTCGCCGTCAGGCGCGATCCGGCTTTTTTTTGTAAAACCGGATCCGGCGAAATGCAATGCCGGATCCAGTTTTTCCCCATTGACTTGCATTAGTGCCGGATCGCGCCGGATGGCATTGCGTCTCATCCATTTTTTGCCGGATCCGGCTACTTGTCTCATTCCGGCGTCTGGAAAAAACGGCTACTGTAACGTTTTTTGTCTCCGGCGAAAAAGCCAGAAGCGCCGGATCTGACACTTCCGACTTTTTGCCACAATGAAAGTCTATGGGCGCCGGAATGCGCCGGATCTAGAAAAAGACGGATCCAGCCACCGGATCTGTTTTTTTAAGTCTGCACATGCTCAGATCCAATTGGCCAGCCCCCAGGAAACAGATATAACCTGCTAGACGGATCCGGCAGAAAAACGGATCCATTTCTACAGTTCTCCAAAATTTATGCCGGATCCGTTTTTTCTAAAAATAGCCGGATCCTGCCTGACGGCAAAAAACTGATATGTGAAAGTAGCCTTAGTGTGCTTCCATCCACATCCATTGTCATTGGTTGGTTGCAAACACTATATAGGATTAGATAGAGGAGCCTTTTTGCTGGCTTGTGCCCTTCAGGGCCAGCCAGACAAGTATCACCCTATTTTTTGGAGCCTCATCAATTGCATTGTAGGTTAGCTTCCTGCATTGTAATCATTCCAAAAAGTTTGTGATACTATAGCTTTCAAACTTTGGTCACATCCTTTTCTTTCCCCCCCCCCCAAAAAAAAAGGAAATAAAGTTCACCAAACACTCCACTTTACAGTTGTGTAGGCCACATAAGATCATATTAAAGTGTAGTACACACACTCTTAGCCAAATTAGTGTTTCTTACACTGGTTAGCAGGTGTTCAGGAATAAGAACACTAAGCCACCCCTTTTTTACTTTTCTGCCTATCTTTATCAGTCTACCAAGATGAAGA
Source organism: Dendrobates tinctorius (assembly GCF_039654945.1). Classification (NCBI taxonomy): domain Eukaryota; kingdom Metazoa; phylum Chordata; class Amphibia; order Anura; family Dendrobatidae; genus Dendrobates; species Dendrobates tinctorius. Next base: position 11,929,050 of record NW_027361712.1, on the reverse strand, counting down.
AGGCAGGGAGTAAGGCACGTGGTCGTGGCCGTGGAGTTTCAGCAGGGAGAGGACGGGGGGATTCAGCAGGGAGAGGACGTGGGGATTCGGTGTCTGCTGCGGCCACCAGTGACCCGGCATCCCCCACTTTTACCAGGCAACAGTCCTTCATGTGCAGCTTTGTAGGACCTCGCCGTACCCCACTGCTGCGTGACGAACAAACTGAAGCCGTTGTCGGATGGATGACTGCTAACGCATCCACTTCAATGACTTCCGCATCCTCCCAGGGCCAGAGCACAGAAGAGCAACCATCTGTCTCTTCACCACCTGCCAAATTGCCCAGGCAGTCTGAGAGCCCTGGACAGGAGCCATCTCAATCTTTACTTCTGTTCTCAGAATCTGTTGGCTTGGAAAGAGGTGGCCAGCCAAGTAGCATTCTAGAGCATGAAGAAGAGGGAGTATACAGTGATGCGCAACTGCTTTGTCCCTCTGAATCTGAAGAGGCGGGTGGGCCAGTGCCTATTGTCAGCACACCTCAGTGCTCATCTGATGATGATGAGACTCAGTTGCCAATTTCTGGTGCGTACGGTGCTGGCGAGACAACCCAGGACCAGCCGATGCTTGAAGAGGGGAGTGGAGATGATGAGGTCCTTGACCCATCATGGCGTCAGCCACAGGAAGGTGGTGGGAGCAGCTCTGAGGAAGAGATTCCCCGAACGGCCAAAAGAGGAGGGAGAGGGCGGGGGCAGACTTGGTTGCCTGTAGCCTCCACTTTGGCACCCGTGAGAAGCAATCCTCTTCCAAAACAGAAAACGGGCGCTCCCAGGACTTGCAGTGCATGGTCTTTTTTTGACACAGTTGCAGATGACATTTGCTTTGTTAAATGCAAGCTGTGTCATCAGAAAGTTAAACGAGGGAAAAATGTGAGCAACCTCAATACCACAAATATGTGGAAACATGTGCGTACCAAGCACGAGGTGGAGTTACACAGACACACTGAAGATGTAGGCCAACCTTCAGCAGCACCTACCACCTCTTCAGCTCGTGTTGGGGCCTCTTCCTCCAGCTCACACACAGCTGGTTCGGCTTCCTCACTGGAACGCCATGGAAGAACCACTGCCACTGTTGTCCAGAGACCCAGTGAAATTCCACCCACTGAACCACGTTCTCAGTCATCAGCACACTCCCAGGCCACTCACCAGCAATCGGTAGCACAGGCATGGGAGAAAAAGCGGCCATACTCGGCAAACCATCCCCGAGCACTGGCTCTGAATGCCGGCATTGCCAAACTACTGGCCCTTGAGATGCTGTCATTCAGGCTGGTGGAGACTGACACCTTCCGGAACTTTATGTCATTGGCAGTTCCACAATACAATGTGCCCAGCCGCTTTTATTTCAGCAGGCAAGCCGTCCCTGCCCTGCAAAAGCATGTGGAGGGAAAAATTAAAAATGCGCTACTAAACGCCGTCAGTAGCAAGGTCCACCTAACCACCGATGCGTGGACCAGTAGCCATGGACAGGGACGATACCTTCACCTCACTGCCCATTGGGTCAATGTTGTGTAGCCGGGTACAGATCTGGAGAGTGTCTCTGTACGTATTCTGCCAACTCCAAGGATTGCAGGAATGCAGTCTGTACATATTGAGTCCTCCTCCTACTCTAGTTCCTCGGAATCAGCACTGCATGAGCCTGTTAGGCCAGATATGAGCACAGGTGTGGCCAAACGTCAACAGGCCATCCTTAAATTAATTTCTTTGGGGAATCGGAGCCACACAGCACAGGAGCTCTGGAATGCCATCAAGCAGGAGAGCGATGTGTGGTTTGTGCCAGCGAATCTCCAGCCAGGTTTGGTAGTGAGTGACAATGGACGAAATCTAGTGGCAGCTCTGGGCCTAGGCAACCTCACTCACATACCATGTCTGGCACACGTGCTCAATTTGGTCGTGCAGAGCTTTCTGAGGGACTATCCGGATCTTGATGCACTGCTGCACAAGGTTCGCCTAGAGTGTTCTAACTTGCGGCGTTTCAGCATGACAAGATCGCGCATTGCATCTCTGCAACGCCGATTCCGCCTGCCAGAACATCGCATCATATGTGACCTCCCCACCAGGTGGAATTTAACGTTACATATGTTGGAGCGGTTGTGTGAGCAGCAGGCAGCAGTAATGGAGTACCAGCTGCATCAGGCGCAAACAAGTTGCACTGTGCGCCGGACACACTTCACCACCACTGAGTGGGCCACTGTGAGGGACATCTGCCAAGTTTTGCGTGCCTTCGATGACTCCACGTGGATGGCCAGTGCAGATGATGCACTAGTCAGCATGACTGTCCCCCTTATCTGTCTGCTTCAAAAAACCTTACAAGCACTAAGTGAGGAGGTTTTTGAAGAGGTCGAGGATGAGGAGTCAGAAATGCCATCTGCTTCTGGCAAGTCTGCGCAACGTGCTTCCACACAAAGGCCCAGGCAGGGGACACTTAGTGAGGAGGATGACGAGGAGTCAATGGAGGAGGAGGAACACATCTCTCCAGAGGAGGGAGGTACACAAGGCTCTAGTAGTCAGTGTGTACAGCGAAGGGTGGGGTGATGCTGAGCATGCTGAGATGCAGCCTCAAGCTGGGGACAGCGTTTCCGGTCCAGTTGGCAGTCTGCAGCACATGGTTGATTTCATGCTGCAGTGCTTGTTAAATGACCGCCGCATCGCCAACATTCTCCACATGGCTGATTATTGGGTGTACACCCTCCTAGATCCTCGCTACCGGGACAACTTACAAAGCCTCATACCACAGTTGAACCGGGAGTGAAAAATGCGGGAGTACCAAGAAACGCTTGTGCAGGCCATCATGTTCTCCATTCCCCCCGCAAGTGTTGCTGGTAGTGCTTTTCAAAGCAGCCATGTGGGTAGAGGCAGTGGAGGAAGTTCTGCACAAAGAGGTAGCAGAGGCAGTGCCGCAGGACAAGGCAAGGCCAGTATGGCCCAAATGTGGAAAAGTTTTGTGGGACCGCCACAAACGGCTACACCATCACAGACGGCTCCAGTCAGCAGGAGGCAACGTTTCCGTCAGATTGTGACAGACTACTTGTCTTGCCCTGTTAGTGTACTCCCTGACGGCTCTTCCCCGTTCAAATATTGGGTCTCTAAGCTGGATACATGGCCAGAGCTTAGCCAGTATGCATTGGAGGTGCTGGCTTGCCCTGCTGCCAGTGTATTATCGGAAGGTGTCTTTAGTGCTGCAGGTGGTGTGGTAACAGACCGTCGCACGCGACTATCCGCCGATAATGTTGACCGGCTTACTTTTCTGAAAATAAACAAGGCCTGGATCTCACCTGAATTTGCCAGTCCTCTTCCAGAATAAATAATTGGCTGGCAACAGGATCCAGGTCTCCTGTTGTGTTCATGTTTCTATGACCTGAACTTTAATTCCTGGGCTACAGCAACGCCCGTTGTTGCTCAGAAGTGCTGTCCACACAGACAAAACACTCGCTCATGTGTAAGTGGGGTTCGGTAACGCCAGCTGATCCCCTGCTGTGTGTATGGCAAAGTGTCCTGCTCTCTCCACAGTCAAACAACCTCAGATTTACACCTGGCTCCAAGTAGGCCTCGGCCTACTACCTGATTTTCCCTGGGCTCCGACACCACCAGTTGGTGCTCAGAAGTGCTGTCCGCACAGACAAAACACTCGCTCATGTGTAAGTGGGGTTCGGTAACATCAGCTGACCCCTGCTGTGTGTACGGCAAACTCTCCTGCTGCCTACAACTTCTGAATACCTCTGATTTAATATGTTCTCTGATTTGCCCTCTGTCTCCACTCTGTTTTGAGTATTTCCTCTGGCCTACAACACCGCCTGTTTCTGCTCTCAAGTGCCGTCTGCACAATCCACACTTGTTCCTGTGTTACCTGGGTCCTGTAACATCTGCTCATCTCCAGAGGTGAGTCCGGCAATGTCTCCTGCTTTGTCTACATTCCCACTACTTGTAGTGGAAAAGTGGACAGAGCAGGAGACATTGCCTGACTCACCTCTAGGGAGAAGCTGCTGTTACAGAACCCCAGTAACACAGGAACAAGTGTGGGTTGTGCAGACGGCATTTCAGAGCAGCAACTGGCGTGGTTGGAGGCCAGAGGAAATACTCGAAACAGAGTGAAGACAGAGGCCTAATTGGAGTACGTTGACAGTTAGTAGTAGTCTAGAAACAATCGAAAACTGCCACCAAGTAGGCCTCAGCCTACTACCTGATTTTCCCTGGGCTCCGACACCGCCAGTTGGTGCTCGGAAGTGCTGTCCACACAGAAAAAAACACTCGTTCATGTGAAAGTGGGGGTCGGTAACGTCTGCTGATCCCCTGCTGTGTGGAGGGCAAACTGCTGCTGCCTCCAAATTGTAACTACTTCAGATTTAAACATTCTCTGATTTGGCCTCTGTCTCCACTCTGTCTCTAGTATTTCCCCTGACCTCCAACACCGCCAGTTCCTGCTCACAGTTGCCGTCCACGCATTCCACACTTGTTCCTGTGTTCCTGGTGTTCCGTTACGTGAGCAGATCCCCCAATGTGTGTCCGGCTCTGTCTCCTGCGCTGTCCACCTTCCCACTGCAAGCGGTGGGAATGTGGACAGAGCAGGAGACAGTGGCAGACACACATCAGGGGATCTGCTGACATTACAGAACCCCAGTAACACAGGAACACGTGTGGATTGGGCAGACGGCTGCTGTACGCATAAACTGGCGGTGTTGGTGGTCACGTGAAATCCTGGAAACAGAGTGCAGACAGATGCCTAATTGGAGCACGTTGACAGTCTGTTGTAGCCTACAAACAATCTAAAACTGCCACCAAGTAGGCCTCGGCCTACACCATGTTTGTCCCTGGGCTCCAACAACGCCAGTTGGTGCTCGGAAGTGCTGTCCACACAGAAAAACACACTTGTTCATGTGAAAGTGGGGTTCGGTAACGTCTGCTGATCCCCTGCTGTGTGTACGGCAAACTCTCCTGCTGCCTCCAAAGTCAAAATACCTCCGATTTACACCTGGCTCCTAGTAGGCCTCGGCCTGCACCATGATTGTCCCTGGGCTCCAACAACGCCAGTTGGTGCTCGGAAGTGCTGTCCACACAGAAAAAAACACTCGTTCATGTGAAAGTGGGGGTCGGTAACGTCAGCTGATCCCCTGCTGTGTGGAGGGCAAACTGCTGCTGCCTCCAAATTGTAACTACTTCAGATTTAAACATTCTCTGATTTGGCCTCTGTCTCCACTCTGTCTCTAGTATTTCCCCTGACCTCCAACACCGCCAGTTCCTGCTCACAGTTGCCGTCCACGCATTCCACACTTGTTCCTGTGTTCCTGGTGTTCTGTTACGTGAGCAGATCCCCCAATGTGTGTCCGGCACTGTCTCCTGCGCTGTCCACCTTCCCACTGCAAGCGGTGGGAATGTGGACAGAGCAGGAGACAGTGGCAGACACACATCAGGGGATCTGCTGACATTACAGAACCCCAGTAACACAGGAACACGTGTGGATTGGGCAGACGGCTACTGTACGTATAAACTGGCGGTGTTGGTGGTCACGTGAAATCCTGGAAACAGAGTGGAGACAGATGCCTAATTGGAGCACGTTGACAGTCTGTTGTAGCCTACAAACAATCTAAAACTGCCACCAAGTAGGCCTCGGCCTACACCATAATTGTCCCTGGGCTCCAACCACGCCAGTTGGTGCTCGGAAGTGCTGTCCACACAGAAAAACACACTTGTTCATGTGAAAGTGGGGTTCGGTAACGTCTGCTGATCCCCTGCTGTGTGGAGGGCAAAGTGTCCTGCTCCCTCCAAAGTCAAAATACCTCCGATTTACACCTGGCTCCAAGTAGGCCTCGGCCTGCACCATGATTGTCCCTGGGCTGCAACAACGCCAGTTGGTGCTCGGAAGTGCTGTCCACACAGAAAAAAACACTCGTTCATGTGAAAGTGGGGGTCGGTAACGTCAGCTGATCCCCTGCCGTGTGGAGGGCAAACTGCTGCTGCCTCCAAATTGTAACTACTTCAGATTTAAACATTCTCTGATTTGGCCTCTGTCTCCACTCTGTCTCTAGTATTTCCCCTGACCTCCAACACCGCCAGTTCCTGCTCACAGTTGCCATCCACACATTCCACACTTGTTCCTGTGTTCCTGGTGTTCTGTTACGTGAGAAGATCCCCCAATGTGTGTCCGGCACTCTCTCCTGCGCTGTCCATCTTCCCACTGCAAGCGTTGGGAATGTTGACAGAGCAGGAGACAGTGGCAGACACACATCAGGGGATCTGCTGACATTACAGAACCCCAGTAACACAGGAACACGTGTGGATTGGGCAGACGGCTACTGTACGCATAAACTGGTGGCGTTGGTGGTCACGTGAAATCCTGGAAACAGAGTGGAGACAGATGCCTAATTGGAGCACGGTGACAGTCTGTTGTAGCCTACAAACAATCTAAAACTACCACCAAGTAGGCCTCGGCCTTCACCATGATTGTCCCTGGGTTCCAACAACGCCAGTTGGTGCTCGGCAGTGTCTTTGGCACGGGTACTCCCTGTTGCCCAGCCTGGTTCCAGCACTCCAGCTGTTTCCGGGTAGTGTCAAGGTCACTATGCCACCAATCCATTGTCCAGTCGTCTTGCGGCCGGCTTAGCCGACTCTACGATGCCTGCAGTTTAGGTGACTCCTATGTGGGATGCGGGAACTGGCACTGAAGGCTGGATCCGTAGTGCCAATGGGACATGGACCCCCTGTAGGACTGTGGGTTTCGGTAACTGTGGCCAGCTTGCGGCCTGGCTACTTTGCTTTGGATGGGTACCTTCTGCTACCCATCCGGGTTCCAGCACTGTCAGCTGGTTCTCGCCAGAGCCATTGGCCTAAGTGCCTCCATCTCGGCATCCGAAGGTCCAGCACCGTCAGCTGGTCCTTGGTAGTGCTTTCTAGGACAGGTACCTCCTGCCTAGTAACTGTGGTCCATCAACGTCAGCTGTTCCTCGGTAGTGCCATTGGCTCTTGTAGCTTTTGCTACCCATCTGGGTTCCAGCACCGTCAGCTGGTTCTCGGCAGTGTCTTTGGCACGGGTACTCCCTGTTGCCCAGCCTGGTTCCAGCACTCCAGCTGTTTCCGGGTAGTGTCAAGGTCACTATGCCACCAATCCGTTGTCCTGTCGTCTTGTGGCCGGGTTAGCCGACTCTACGGTGCCTGCAGTTTAGGTGACTCCTATGTGGGCTGCGGCAACTGGCACTGAAGGCTGGATCCGTAGTGACAATGGGACATGGACCCCCTGTAGGACTGTGGGTTTTGGTAACTGCGGCCGGCTTGCGGCCTGGCTACTTTGCTTGGGTGGGTACCTTCTGCTACCCACCCGGGTTCCAGCACTGTCAGCTGGTTCTCACCAGAGCCTTTGGCCTAGGTACCTCCATCTCGGTATCCGAAGGTCCAGCACCGTCAGCTGGTCCTTGGTAGTGCTTTCTAGCATAGGTACCTCCTGCCTAGTAACCGCGGTCCATCAACGTCAGCTGTTCCTCGGTAGTGCCATTGGCTCTTGTAGCTTCTGCTACCCATCTGGGTTCCAGCACTGTCAGCTGGTTCTCGGCAGTGTCTTTGGCACGGGTTCTCCCTGTTGCCCAGCCTGGTTCCAGCACGCCAGCTGTTTCCGGGTAGTGTCAAGGTCACTATGCCACCAATCCGTTGTCCTGTCGTCTTGCGGCCGGGTTAGCCGACTCTACGGTGCCTGCAGTTTAGGTGACTCCTATGTGGGATGCGGGAACTGGCACTGAAGGCTGGATCCGTAGTGCCAATGGGACATGGACCCTCTGTAGGACTGTGGGTTTTGGTAACTACGGCCAGCTTGCGGCCTGGCTACTTTGCTTTGGATGGGAACCTTCTGCTACCCTCCCGGGTTCCAGCACTGTCAGCTGGTTCTCGCCAGAGCCTTTGGCCTAGGTGCCTCCATCTCGGTATCCGAAGGTCCAGCACCATCAGCTGGTCCTTGGTAGTGCTTTCTAGCACAGGTACCTCCTGCCTTGTAACCGTGGTCCAGCAACGTCAGCTGTTCCTCGGTAGTGCCATTGGCTCTTGTAGCTTTTGCTACCCATCTGGGTTCCAGCACCGTCAGCTGGTTCTCGGCAGTGTCTTTGGCACGGGTACTCCCTGTTGCCCAGCCTGGTTCCAGCACTCCAGCTGTTTCCGGGTAGTGTCAAGGTCACTATGCCACCAATCCGTTGTCCTGTCGTCTTGCGGCCGGGTTAGCCGACTCTACGGTGCCTGCAGTTTAGGTGACTCCTATGTGGGCTACGGGAACTGGCACTGAAGGCTGGATCCGTAGTGCCAATGGGACATGGACCCCCTGTAGGACTGTGGGTTTCGGTGACTGCGGCCAGCTTGCGGCCTGGCTACTTTGCTTTGGATGGGTACCTTCTGCTACCCACCCGGGTTCCAGCACTATCAGCTGGTTCTCGCCAGAGCCTTTGGCCTAGGTGCCTCCATCTCGGTATCCAAAGGTCCAGCACCGTCAGCTGGTCCTTGGTAGTGCTTTCTAGCACAGGTACCTCCTGCCTAGTAACCATGGTCCAGCACCATCAGTTGGTCCTCGGTAGTGCCATTGGCTCTTGTTCCTTCTGCTACCCATCCGGGTGCCAGCACTATCAGCTGGTTCTCGCCAGAGCCTTTGGCCTAGGTGCCTCCATCTCGGTATCCGAGGTCCAGCACCGTCAGCTGGTCCTTGGTAGTGCTTTCTAGCACAGGTACCTTCTGCTTAGTAACCGTGGTCCAGCACCGTCAGTTGGTCCTCGGTAGTGCCATTGGCTCTTGTTCCTTCTGCTACCCATCCGGGTGCCAGCACTGTCAGCTGGTTCTCGCCAGAGCCTTTGGCCTAGGTGCCTCCATCTCGGTATCCGAAGTCCAGCACCGTCAGCTGGTCCTTGGTAGTGCTTTTTAGCACAGGTACCTTCTGCTTAGTAACCGTGGTCCTCGGTAGTGCCATTGGCTTTTGTTCCTTCTGCTACCCATCCGGGTGCCAGCACTGTCAGCTGGTTCTCGCCAGAGCCTTTGGCCTAGGTGCCTCCATCTCGGTATCCGAGGTCCAGCACCGTCAGCTGGTCCTTGGTAGTGCTTTTTAGCACAGGTACCTTCTGCTTAGTAACCGTGGTCCAGCACCGTCAGTTGGTCCTCGGTAGTGCCATTGGCTCTTGTTCCTTCTGCTACCCATCCGGGTGCCAGCACTGTCAGCTGGTTCTCGCCAGAGCCTTTGGCCTAGGTGCCTCCATCTCAGTATCCGAAGTCCAGCACCGTCAGCTGGTCCTTGGTAGTGCTTTTTAGCACAGGTACCTTCTGCTTAGTAACCGTGGTCCATCACCGTCAGTTGGTCCTCGGTAGTGCCATTGGCTCTTGTTCCTTCTGCTACCCATCCGGGTTCCAGCACTGTCTGCTGGTTCTCGCCAGAGCCTTTGGCCTAGGTGCCTCCATCTCGGTATCCGAGGTCCAGCAACGTCAGCTAGTCCTTGGTAGTGGTTTCTAGCACAGGTACCTCCTGCATAGTAACCGGGGTCCAGCACCGTCAGCTGTTCCTCAGTAGTGCCATTGGCTAATGTTCCTTCTGCTGCCAGTACTGTCAGCTGGTTCTCGCCAGTTTCTCAGCCTTCTTGTACCTTCTGCTACATTTCCAAGATCAAGCTTTTTGAAATTGTCTTTGGTAATCCTTATTGATCTACATGACGACGACCCTAATGACGACGACCCTGAAGACCACACCAAAGAAGACCAGAAATATGACCCTAAATAATAAGACCAAGAGGAAAAAGAACATGAAGACAACCACCAAGATACAGAACAAAAGACAGAAGAACAAGAAGCAGAAGAAGCAAAAGCAGAAGAACAGAAAGCAGAAGAACATTAAGCATAAGACTAAAAATCAACATAGAAGAAATCAAAATTATAAGCAGAAGAAGACTAAGCAGTAAATGGGGGTGAGTCCGTTCCTCCTCGTGGTGCCCCTGGAAAATGCCTGCTGCTGCAGTCCAAACTGAACGCGGACAAATCCTGTTGTAAATCTTTTGTGACAGGCAGAACGTAAGGTGTAATCTTATAACTTTTATAGATAAGTACTACAGGAATGCCTGTCACCATAAGAAAATGAAGAAAAAGAAGAATAGGAAGAAGATGAAGAAATAGCATATGAAAATTAATAATAGCTGGATAAGAAGAATATGAAGAATGGAAAAAAAAATTAATGGGAAGAAGGTGAAGAAGATGAATAAGGTGAAGAAAAAGTTGATGAAAAAATGCTACTGCTGCGGATCATGAAGGAGAAAGTGTGGGAGAAGTACAAAAGAAGGTGAAGAGCATGGAAGTTGTGAAACATACATATCTAACAAAATATAAAAAAGTTAACATAGTCAATATCTTTTTAACTCCGAACGTCTTGAACAAAAAAAATTGGAATTAATGCTATGCCATGTGATTTGAATAAACCACTATGACTTTAATGTCTCCTCCACCTCCCACAATACATTCTACATGACTCTTATTTGTTTTCAAATACGTAGAATTAGCCAACAAGGAAATAAAGGGCTTTTTTAAATTCCGATACCGGAAGTCCCATTGACTTGAATGGGACTTCCGGTATCGGAATCGGCGATACCCGATATTTTTTTCATATCGGGCGATACCATCCGATATGATATTTTTGGGTATCGAACGGTATCGCTCAACACTAGTCGTAACTTCAGTTCCAGGAGGTAGTGGCTAAGGTCCTGATATTTGAAACTCAGGAAGGAGCGGGCCCCAGTACTTCCAGAACTGAAGGTGCTTGTATCTTACCAGGTCAGCATTTCCCGGGGGTGGTCCCGCAAACTGGAAAAAAAGGTGAGGTGCAAAAAAGGTGCCGAGTGTATTACAAAAGGGGAAAGCGCAAGGACACCATTTACAAATGCGACACCTACTCCAAAAAACCTGGCCTGTGTATGAAAGATTGCTTCAAATTGTACCACACCTCCATGCACTACTAATTTACTTAGATTTAAAGGAAACAGTAGATTAGTTCCAAAAAGGGGGCACATCTAGATAAGCTCCTTGGGGGTCTAGTTTCCAAAATAATGTGGCTAGGTCACTGAAAGGCTTGTGAGGAAAAGGGGAGTGATCCCCATCTAGTGGTGCATTTGGAAAGTGCCAGTTGAGAAATCTCTCTGATCTCTCATCCCACTTCTGCCGAGAGATATTATATTTAACAGTCCGGATACCTGCCCACGGTTTTTAGTGGCGAAACTTACTACATCACCAGTTTTTTTTATTTTCAGCAAAAACGGACCATGGTTAAGATTGGTAGATCAGCTGACACAAACGCTAATAGTGGGTCACAAACAAGCAAAAAGATGGAAAAATTTATCACAAAACAAAGTGGACCTAAACAAAGGCCATCGCAGTATAGGGACCTAGGTGATGACCCAGATTTGGAGGAATCGCAGGAGGATCCTTCTGACTTTGCGGACTCAGATAAACCTATTTTGAGAAGCTTCATTAAAAGTATTTTGTCCACAACCTTGGCCCCCCTTGCGAAAGATTTATCTACAATTAAAAAAGACATTCAGCAGATTGGCAGCAGAGTGGAGGAGCTGGAGGAGGCGCAGTCAAAGCTGTCCGCCTTCGCTGGGGATCTAAAAACGGGCCTTCAGCAACAGGAAGATCATATCAATTCCCTCTATACTGTAATGGAAGATATTGAAAGCAGGAACAGAAGAAACAATCTCAGAGTCTGGGGAGTGCCGGAGGCGACCGACCGAGAGGATGTACCAGCCATTCTTTATGAACTCTTTCTGCCTATTTTGGACACAGAAGAAGGAAAGATGTTAATTCTTGAGAGAGCACATAGGGCACTAAAACCCAAGCCCAAACAATCAGAATTCCCTAGAGATATAATTTGCAGAATTCTGGACTTCCGCATGAAAGAGAAAATTCTCAAAAAGACAAGGACACTAAGCTCATTGGAATATAAAGGCTCTACAATTCGTGTTTTCCAGGATCTGGCACCATCAACCTTGTCTAAGAGATTCTTATTGAAACCCTTTACGGACGCCCTCAAGCAGAGACAGTTTCCTTTCAGATGGCTTTTCCCATTCGGTCTATTCATCACAGCAGATGGCAAGAGATTTACAGTTAAGTCATCTTTCGACATTGCCAAAGTATGTGCAGAGCTGGGTATTCAACTCGACTCGCTACCTGATCTTCGTCTCGCCCGCACTAATTTCAGTCTTCCGAATCTGCCATTGCAAGAACCCTGGAGAAGAGCGAGCAACTCTAAAGACCAAAGAAGCAGAAAAAGACAAGCAGAGAAGCAGCATTTCTCCAGTGATTGAATTAGGGACCCTTGTCTCCTAACCATCTCTGTATGGATCCTTTAATCTGATCCACAGTGACTGCCTAGTTAACATATGGAACAAATTGAAAAATTGTCAGGTTTTCTCCTTTACACTCCCTGATGGGTATTACAGTGGTATTTGTAATTTTGCTTATTACAAAGAACATTGTTAATTTAGGTCAACAAGCCCTTTTTGTTGAATATATGCTAATGTTTTTGTCTTTTACCTTTCTCTCTTCCCCTCCCCAACCTTTCCCATGTCCATCGGCGAATCACCTTTCATCTTGTCCTGAGCCCAGGCGCCCACTGACCCGACATGGCTGATCGTATGCGAGAAACGACAATAGCATCATACAACGTAAGAGGACTGAATGCGCCAATTAAAAGAGCTCAGGTATTGGCACATATTAAGAAATTGGGGGCTGACATTGCACTCCTGCAAGAGACCCACTTTATACAGGAAAAACCCCGAGATTTGAGAAACACTACAATCGCTCTTGCAAAAAATACACCACCTCAGTATTTTGACATGGTCCTTGACAGAGATGGTAGATATATTTTCATAAAGGGGAAGTTGGCACACAAACTGGTCACGATAGGATGTGTATATGCCCCCAACACAAAACAAGACACCGGGTTTTCCAGAATTTTGAGAGAGACAAGTCAATTTGTAGAGGGCACTTTGATCCTGGGAGGTGACCTGAATGTTCCTCTTGAACCACCAACAGACTCCTCTACTGGGAAATCTAGTGTTACTAATAATGCACTAACACGAATCCGAACAACCCTACATCTGAACCAACTGATTGATACTTGGAGATTTCTCCACCCCACTGTACGAGACTTCTCACATTTCTCACAAGCGCAATCGTCTTATAGTAGAATTGACTATCTTTTTATCCCATTCCAGACGTCCTTACATCTGAAAGACTCACAAATAATTCCGAGCGTTCACTCCGACCTCTCCATCTTAATAAACAAACTTATGATAGGCTATAGACCAAATAATATCCCTTGGAGGCTAAACGAAACTTTAATTGCAGATGAACCCTCCAGAAATAAAATAAAAAAGAAAATTCAAGAGTACTTTGAGATCAACTTGAGTGAAAATATTCAATTTTCTACTATCTGGGAGGCTCACAAGGCCGTAATAAGAGGTGAATTGATTTCTATGGCCTCGCATAAGAATAAAAGCAGAAAAGAAAAAAACGACACTCTTTATAAAGAGATCCAAACATGGGAACGAGATCATAGAATGACACTGGACCCTGATGCCTTAGCTCTCCTCTCACAGAAGAGACAATCTCTTAGAGACTTACTAAACAAAGACTCAATAAAAATTTATACTAGATGGAAACACAGGGTATTTGCTCATGGAGACAAAATGTCAAAATTTATGACAACCATGATTAAAAAGCGTAAGGCTAGGTCTTATATACACGGTAAAGGGGTCGGATGGAGCCCAAATTATAAACCCAGACGGGATAGCTTCAGCTTTCAGGGAGTACTATTCCACCTTGTATGATTTGCGACCGTGAGAGAATGTAGAACAGTTAGAAAAAAGACGAGTGAATATAAAGGAATTCCTACAATCTATAAAACTCCCTACCTTATCTGAAACACAACAACAGGAACTGACAGCCCCTTTCATGATAGGGGAACTCCAGTCTACCCTGTCAGACTGTCCTATGGGCAAGAGCCCTGGTCCAGATGGCCTCCCGGCATCCTATTATAAGACTTTTCAGGACACGTTGAGTCCGTTTTTATTGAAGCTGTGCAATGGTGTACTGGGTGGTGCGGCCTTTGCAGGACAGACACTGGAAGCACACATATCCTTAAAACACAAAGAAGGTAGAGACCCCGAACTATGCAGTAATTACAGGCCGATCTCACTATTAAATAATAACCTAAAAATATTTGCAAAGATGTTAGCCACAAGGATAGGCCTGATCCTCAACACACTTATCTCACCTGAGCAAGTAGGTTTTGTCAGGGGTAGGGAGGGAAGAGACAACTCCCTTAGAGTACTGTACCTGATGCAGTATGCACACAGCCACCACAAACCCCTAGTCTTAATGGGCACCGACGCAGAGAAAGCGTTTGACAGGGTGGACTGGACATTCATGCTTGAGACTCTTGCGAGGTTTGGTTTTCCTCCCACAGTTACAGACGCCATTTTTCAAATGTATAAGTCTGCGAAAGTAAGGGTAAACGGGGATTTTTCTCCACTCTTTGAGATCAAAAACGGCACACGTCAAGGTTGCCCCCTTTCACCAGCTTTATTTGTCCTAACCATTGAGACGTTAATTCAGAGTATTAGACAGCATCCAGCAATAGGGGGTATCGAGATCTCGGACTCCTCACATGTAGTAGCAGCGTTCGCAGACGACCTTCTCTTGCTCCTATCGGACCTTGAAAAAGAAATTCCGGCGGTGTTGGAGAGGTTTGAGGCATTTGGAGAGTTATCAAACTTTAAGATTAATCTAGAGAAGTCTGAGGTGATGGGGATAAATATTCGACATACAACAATCCAAAATTTGAAAGCTAAATTCCCAATAAAATGGAACTCTAAATATATTAAGTATTTAGGTATTAAACTGAGTCCTCACTGGAACTCCCTTTTCTCACTCAACTTTGTATCCCTTCTCGATGATACTCTTGAAGCCATTAAGTCATGGAGAGCACCCTATATTTCCTGGATAGGAAGAAAAAATCTCATCAAAGGATTTATTTTACCCAACTATAGTTATATATCGAGAATGCTACCAATTAAAGTCCCTGACACGTTTATTCAGAAGGTCCGATCTCTTTTTGGGAAGTATATGGGGGGGGCTTAAGACCTAGAGTAAGCTATAATACTCTTTCCCTACCTAAACATAAATGGGGTATAGGATTACCGGATCCACAAAAATACCACGCAGCGGCAACTTTGTCGCTATTAATCGATTGGACGAGAGAGAGTAATCACAAACTTTGGACAGGGATTGCTAGCGAGTCACTGTCAGTACCAATCTCTGCTATCCTTCACTCGCCAACGGGTTTTATAAAGAAGGTTCTCTCCCCAAATGCAATAACAAAAAATTTAATCAGGACCTGGGCCAGATTCTCATCCTCACTAACGCCACTTCCATCACCCCTGATAAAAGTAGGGGACCTACCTGGCCTCCTTTTCTTAAGGACACAGACTCTCTACATAAAATAAACGAAAGTCTAGATGCTTTCATGGAGGATGGTGTGATCCTCCCTCTGAAAGATTTACAAATGAGATTTCCACACTATCATATTAACTTTCCTCATTACAACAGGCTCAAAAACTCGATCAGATGGTATTTACAATCTGGGCTTCCGCACAGAGAGTTGACCGCTTTTGAAGAGTTGCTGACTCAGAGAAATAAACCAAGGGGCGTATTGGGTAAGCTTTACCAGATGCTCCTGGCCCACTCAACCTTGGTTAAATGAGTGTTTATAATGAAATGGGAAAGGAACCTTGAGGTTGTATTGCAAGATTGGGAGGTTGAAAAGATATATAAAAACTTGCATGGTCCTTCTGGCTGTGTGAGGGTCCAAGAAAATTCTTACAAAGTCCTTACTAGGTGGTACACCACCCCTGACGCTAGAAAGAAGTGGCATCCTGATGCACCCTCTAATTGTTGGAGATGCTTCGGGGAGAGAGGATCTTATTTACACATATGGTGGCAGTGCGAAAATATTCAACCATTCTGGAGGAAAGTGCTTAAAATTGCAACAAGACTTTGTCAGCTTCCAAACCCCCCATCCTTGAAATTGATTTTTCTAAACTGGTCAAGCGATCTTGCACAATACAAACATAAAACATTTCTTATGTATTTGTTAGCAGCAGCCAAAATGCTTATCCCCTTACATTGGTTATCACAGGACTGTCCTACCCTGGCAGAATGGTTGCACAAGGTGAACCAAAAATATTACATAGAAGAAATAAAAGCCAGCACAACCTTTAAGATGAATTCAGATTGACCTGGGCGCCGTGGACACTCTTTAGAGAAACAGATGAATACTTAAAACTACTAAACCCTTAGTAAAATTTATCAAATTGCCCTAAGACCAACTAATCTTGGAGCAACATTGGTTGACCATTCAGACAATAGGGCAAAACCCTCTGCCGAATGGACATCACCCCCCTGACTGGAATTCCGACTCCATCCCACCCTTAATTGCTCCCCCTTCTATCCACTCTACTTCTCTACCTAACTTTTATTCTTTCTACTCAGTTAAAAGTTTGCATTTTGTTACGACTGATGTGTACATCTTTTCCAGGGATCTACGTCAAAGATTTTGTCTGGGACTCATGAGTTTAAGCAATAAAACTTAGACGGATACTACCTGGTTTACTGCATAGCAACAAGTATCAAGCAGTAATATATGAGATGTGAATATACGATTAGTAAGATCAAACTTGAAATGTGAGAAACTAATAATGCTTGATCATATCAGTCACATGTAATGTTATTTCTCTTTGATAAACCAATAAAAAGATGTTTAAAACAAAACAAAGTTCTCACGACATATTTAGATAAGTTCATTAGGGGGTCTAGTTTCCAAAATGTTGTCACTTGTAGGGGATTTTCTACTGTTTAGGCACATCAGGGGCTCTGCATACGGACCATGACACCCGCAGACCATTACATCAAAGTGTGCATTCCAAAATGTCACAGTAGTTTTCTCCCACATAAGGGGTACCAGCGTACTCTGGACAAATTGGATAGCAACATTTGAAATCCAACTTCTCCTGTTACCCTTGGGAAAATTAAAAATTGAAGACTAAAAGATCATTTTTGTGGATTTTTTTTTCACACCCGGGCTTTATAAACTTTATTGAAACACTTGGGGATTCAAAATGCTCACAACACATATAGATAAGTTCCTTTGGGGGTCTAGTTTCCAAAATGTGGTCACTTGTGGGGAGTTTCCACTGTTTTAGGCACATCAGGTGCTCTCCAAACGTGATATGGCATCCGCTCTCAATTCCAGCCAATTTTAGTTTGAAAGAGTCAAACAGCGCTCCTTCCCTTCTGAGCCCTGCCGTGTGCCCAAACAGTTTTTCCCCCCACATATGGGCTATCAGCGTACTCAGGACAAACTGTTCAACAACTTTTTTGATTCAATTTCTCCTGTTACCCTTGGAAAAATAAAAAATTGGGGACTAAAAAAATCATTTTTGAGGAAACAAATTTTTTGTTTCACGCCCGGGCTTTATAAACTTTAGTGAAACACTTGGGAGTTCAAAGTGCTCACCACAAATTTAGATACGTTCCTTCCTTAGGGAGTCTAGTTTCCAAAATGATTTCACTTGTGTTTTTTTTACTGTTTAGGCACATCAGGGGCTCTGCAAATGGAACATGACACCCGCAGACCATTCCATCAAAGTCTGCATTCCAAAACGTCACTATTTCCCTTCCGAGCTCCGACGTGTGCCCAAACAGTCGTTTTCTCCCACATATAGGGTATTAGCGTACTCAAGACAAATTGGGTAACAATTTTTGGGGTCCAATTTCTCCTGTTATACTTGGAAAAATTAAAAATTGGGGACTAAAAGATCATTTTTGTGGGAAAAAAGTAGGATTTTTTTTCACGCCCGAGGAATGTTAACTTTAATGAAACACATGGGGATTAAACGTTCTCACCACACATCTACATGGGTTCCTAATGGGGTCTAGTTTTCAAAATGGGGTCACTTGTGTTTCATTTATGAAAGAGTAGAACTAACAATAGAGATGAGGGGGGAAGAGAGTCGTAAACAAAATGGGGGAAAGAGACAAGGAAAGAGAGAGGCAGAGGGGAGGGAAAGTAGAGGAGAGATAGAGAGAGAGGGCAAGCGTTCCGAAACATCACAGACCAATTTTCGAGTTAATCAAATATTCAGACTTGTAGAGGCTTGAGGGTAGATCTATACTTAATCCAGGAGTGCCAGTTCTCTTCAAAAGATAACTGTGAATGGTTCACCGAGGCAACAATCTCAGCCATACGATATAGTTGGTCAATTTTTGTCAGCAGTTGATGAGAAGTGGGTATCTGGGTTGTGCCCCAGTAAGTCGGGATTAGGAGTTTGGCCGCAGCTCTAATATTGTGGACTAAGGTGGGAGTCTTCTTTTGTTTGAAGTATATAGAGAGGTACAGCAGAGCCGTCTCGGGTGTCAGCGACACTGGGGACTCTGCGATATCGCTGATTAATTTCTCTGTTGCTGCCCAAAAGGGTGGGAGGACAGGGCAAGTCCACCATATGTGAAGGTAGTCACCCCCCTCTTCCTCGCAACACCAACACCTAGCCTGAGCTCCCGACCACCAGGTACAAGTCTGTGCCGGTGTAATGTACCATCGGGTAACTATTTTAAAAGCGTTTTCTTGGGTTTTCACGCAGCTCGTTGGGCCGTGCGAATACGTATAGATATGGTCTATTTGTGATTGTGTGAATTTGTATCCTAGGTCTTTTTCCCAGAGGGCAATGTATGCTCTTTTCAGGAATAGGTCTTTAGATAAGAGTGTCTGGTAAATTGTAGAGAGGACCTTGGTTGGTCTTGATACTCTGGAGAAGAGAAATTCATATGGTGTAAGTTTGCATGGATTATCCGGGCAATATTGTATACATTTCAATAGCTCTCTCAAAGAATTATAGTGGAGAAAAGTGAAGCTCGAGGGGGCCAAGAGATCACTCAATTCAGTCAGTGGAAGGAGTGCCCCATCTGCCATTATCTGATCAATGGAGATTTGTCTCAATTTCTGGGCTAGGTCACCTCCCTCCCTTAATGCGTCCAGAGATGGAGACAATGTGTTGGATAGTTTCAATAGTGGGGATGAGGGGGAACCAGGAGGGTGTGGAAGCTTGACCAAACCCTGAGCAAAGCCAGAGAGGGGGGGTTGTTGGGGGGAAGGGATTCCATCCTATAGTATATGTCAACAGTAGAGACCTAAGAGGTATAGGAGATAGAGTGTTTTCTATGTTGACCCAATGTTTGTCACTAGAATTCCTAATCAGGTCCACTGATCGAGAAAGCACAGCTGCATAGGAATAGCTTTTGATGTCGGGGGCTCCCATTCCCCCTCTATGTTTTGGCAATGATAGTGTGCGTGAGTTAATGCGGGGTCTTGTGCCCCTCCAGATGTATTTGAAAAATAAAGAGTTCACTCTAGCGAGGAATAGTTTGGTACATGGATGGGTAGAGTTGAGAATAGGTATGTGAATTTGGGAAGGATCAAGCTTTTTAGGAGATTCTTCCTTCCCGTCCATGACAGAAAAGGGTCTCTCCACGATTTAATAATGGACTGCACCCTGTCCAATAAGGGATAATAGTTAAGCTGGAAAAGTTCTTTATCAGATCTAGCTAATTTTATACCTAGGTAAGTAATATATCTACTAGGCCAGGCAAAAGGGTAGAGCTCCTTCAACTTATCCAGCGTGTGGGCGGGCACATTTTGGTCTAGAGCTTCCGATTTTGACGCATTCACCTTAAAGTTTGTGAGGTTGCCATATTCCTCAAGAATTCCCAGTAAGGCAGGAAACCCTCGTAGTGGATTCGTCATCAAAGCCAACAAATCATCAGCAAAAGCCGCAGACTTATGGTGATTATTACCAATTTTGATGCCCTCAATCTCTTTACTTTGCTGGATTGCACACAACAGCGGCTCCATCACTAGTATGAAAAGGATCGGAGAAAGAGGACATCCTTGTCTTGTTCCGTTTTGGATGGTGAATGCGTCTGTCAGGGAACCATTGACTCTAATACGTGCAGTAGGGTCTCTATACATTTTCATAATGGCTGAAACTAATGGTAAGGGGAAGCCAAAGCAGGTCAATGCCTCTCCCAGATAAGCCCAGTCCACCCTGTCAAACGCATTTTCAGCGTCAGTCCCAAGAAGCACCAAGGGAAGATTTTTTTGTTTTGCAAAATGCAAGAGATGAAGTATTTTGTATGTGTTATCCCTTCCCTCCCCCCCCCCCCCCACAAAGCCTGTTTGGTTTAACGAGATTAATTCTGGCAAGAATTTTGCGATTCTTCATGCAATCATACTAGCGAACATCTTTAGGTCAACGTTTAACAGGAAATCGGTCGATAGCTGCTGCATAATTCAGCATCTTTACCTTCCTTGTGTGTTAATGAGATTCTGGCTTCCAGAGCCTGAGTAGGGAAAAAGCTATCACCAAGCATAGAATTGCACACATTTAACAGTTGTGGGAGGAGGATCGAGGGGAAGGATTTGTAATAAAAGGAGGAAAGGCCATCAGGGCCCGGCGCCTTGCCCGACGGACATCTCGACAGGGTGGACCGGAGCTCGTCCAACCGAAAAGGTTCGACTAACCGCTGCGGCTGTGAATCCGAGAGTTTTGGTAATCCCAGATGGGTCTGGAAGGACACTATGGATTGCCTCCTCCTGGTCAACTCCTGGGAGGACTCAGGTGGGCGCAAATTATAAAGTTGCTTAAAATAGTTTAAAAATTCCGTTTTTATCTGGTCATAGTCAAAGGTGCGCGTACCTCTCGGATTTTTAATCAAGTGAATATATGTGTAAGCTTGATGCTGTCGTATTTTTGAGAGCATGAGTTTAGATGCCCCCATGTACAAACATTTTGGTCCGCCAGGAGGAATACCATTTTGCAGACTGTAAGTTAAGGATATCTTTTAGGCGTTGTTTTTTCTGGGATAATTGGGCTAGTGTTTGAGATTCAGTTTGTTTTTTATGTTGAGTCTCAAGATCGGCTATTTCAGCATATAAAGTGTTTATCTGTTGTTTTTGTTTGTGTAGGTAGGAGGACATTGATATCAATTCTCCTCTGATAACTGATTTGTGGGCTTCCCAAAGGATCGGGGCTGACACCTCCCCATTGTCGTTTTGGTCTGGTTAAGTGCCTTGGATATACGGTCACGCGTTGAGGGAGTGTTCAGAACCGATTTGTTAAGTCGCCAAGATCTACAGGGCGCAAAGGGCTTGATCAATGTCATTTCTAAAGTTACTATTGAGTGATCTGAGAAAAAATTAGGTAATATATTGGACCTTTTTGCATTAGGAAGGTAGTTTTTAGGTATAAAGATAGTCTAGTCTATGGTAGGACCCATGAGGGTGTGAATAAAAAGTAAAGTCTCGGTCATTTGGGTGTAGGTATCTCCAAATGTCTATTATTTGTGGAGTGGATCCATTCATAGAATCATAGAATCGCAGAGTTGGAAGGGACCTCCTGGGCCATCTGGTCCAACCCCCTGCTCAAAGCAGGATTCGCTAAATCATCCCAGTCAGATGTCTGTCCAGCCTCTGTTTGAAGACATCCATTGGAGGAGAACTCACCACTTGATCACTCTAACTGTCAAAAAGTTTTTTCTAATATCTAATCTGTGTCTCCTCCCATTCAGTTTCATCCCATTGCTTCTAGTCTTTCCTTGTGCAAATGAGAATAAAGTTGATCCTTCTACAATGTGACAGCCCTTTAGATATTTGTAGACAGCTATTAAGTCTCCTCTCAGTCTTCTCTTTTGCAGACTAAACATTCCCAAATCCTGCAACCTTTCCTCATAAGACAGGGTTTGCAGACCGGTCACCATTCTGGTCGCTCTTTTCTGAACTTGCTCCAGTTTGTTGTTGTCTTTTTTAAAATGTGGTGCCCAAAACTGGACACCACGTTGTTTTATTCTACTAAGATCTCTGAGGGAAATTGCGCTTTTCTTTTTCGTTGTGTCTATTAATGGTTCATCATTATAATAAGGAGACCTTCTCTAAAATCGTCTATTTTTTTCAGTGTCGCTAACAACCATTTCAGGAGTTTCTTGTTAGGGGCGTACAGTCTGAAGATCGTAACTAAATTCCCCACCAATAGGCCCTTGACCAGTAGATATCTCCCCATAGGGTCAGACAAGATTTTTTGCATCTGAAAGGGTAGCCCCCTCGCTATCGCTACCGAGACACCCCTCGAGCCCGCCTGAGTGGTGGTAGCATGGAACCATGTGTCATAGTGAGCTCGCTCAAAATTGGGGATTTTGTTTGGTTTAAAGTGGGTTTCTTGCACTAGCAGAACATCTGCTTTTTGTTTCTTGAGAAGGGCCAGTGTATGTCGCCTAGTGACTGGTAAATTAAGGCCAGGTGCATTGAATGTGGCAAAGGTAAATACCTTATCACGAGTATCCATGAGTATGAAGGGGGAGTTGGCAGAAGCCTGTTGGGAAGACGTCCACCGTTGCCTCAGTTGCACCATGATGTCCAGATTAGATAGGTATGAAGGATAGAAAATGAAGGGTATTGAGGGGAAGAGAGACAGGAAGAGGGAGGAAAAAGAAAACAACATAAGTTTCATCTTTGAAACAAGTCTTAGCGAACTACTAAAGATTAGGTCAAATAACCTTTCAAACATGTTTGGCGGCAATCAAGGGAGAGAAGAAAAACTACATCTCCTATAGCCTTGTTGAGCATGTACTCTGTGGTAGAATGGGGTGTGGGGGTTAGGGTAGTGAGTAAGGGGGGTGGATGGGGGATAAGGATGGGATGGGAGGGAAGTTAGTAAAGGAAAAGATTATGGGAAAACAGCACTTAGAATATCACGAGATTAAAGATACAATAATTACATAACCACTAAGAGCAATGCACAAAAAGAAAAAGAGATCTGGATAGAGACAGGTCCACATGTTCATGTTACTTCAATGTCCCCTTTAGATGATGGTGTCTTTGTCGACTTTCTTTTCGGTCTCTGTGCTTTGGGAGAGCCCGCAGTAATCCAAGGGGGAGGTGGTTGCAGAGGCCAGAGAAGAGAAGCTGTGTGGAAAGTCTCTAGGTCAGGATAGGTCTCCATGCCAATATCTAGAGATTTGCAAACTTTCCTGATGTCGGCGGATGATCTGACCGGAAACCTTTTTTCACCCGCGGAAATGGAGATCCCAAAAGGGTAAAGCCAGCGGAAGTGGTAGCCTTTATGAATCAGGGCATCCGTTAATGGTTTAATAAGCCATCGCTTCCTGAGAGTAGTGGCTGAAAGATCCTGGAACTGTCTCAGGTGTGAGCCTTCATAGGTAATCTCCTCCGACTCACGAGACCTGCTCATAATCAGCTCTTTTGTACGGAAGTCTAGGAAATGGCATAGAACATCTCTTAGGGGTTCCCCCTGTTTTAGTTTAGGGTGCAAGGACCTGTGTACTCGTACAAGTGCAATGTCAGTGGGGTCCCCATCCAGCAGAAGTTTCCCAAAAATCTCTTTGGCTGCCTTGGCCAGAGCATCAAATGCCACAGATTCCGGGAGACCTTTAATTCTAACGTTGTTTCTATGCTTGCGGTTTTCATGGTCCTCCAGAGTTGATTGGATATCATGTAGCTGGTTTTCATGGGCTTTTAAACTGTCAAGGAGACCATTGGTGTGCTGTGACATAGCTATTTGGCTTTGTTCCATGTCCTCTAGCCTGTGTCCTTGTTGAGATAGGTCATGCTTAATTTCAGCGAGCTCTTTTCCAATAGGTTTAAGGGCCCTGGACAGGATCTGTTTAATGAAGGAACATGTTACCAAATTGTCCCTTGAGTCTCCACCTGTGTCAGTGTCAAGATCAGAGTCTGAATCATCCTCTGTACAATGATCTGTATGACCTGGAGATCTAGTAGGGACAGGTAGAGCAGTTTGCTCCTTCAAAAATGTATCCACATCGGCTTGTGTAATGGATTTCAGGGGCTTAGCTGTGGAACTTTGCGTTTTAGCTCCAGATTTCCCCATATTTTTATATAGAAGGCTATAGGATTTTGAAAAATTATAATTTAATCAAGCATCTCCCCTTGCCTGTCACTAGGGGGCAGTCTAGGTATTCATATCGTCAGTACTGTATAGGCCAGGGAAAGGAAGGCACAATCCTGGTTTGCAAGGAATTATTGCTGGCTATTTGGGGCCAGAGTCATTGTGTGCGGAGGGGGCTGCCTAGTGCGAGTGTGGGACACCGGGTGTTCTTGTGTAGTACAGGTAGCGCAGTTAAAGCAGTAGGTAAGATATAAGCTTTGTCTGAGCAAGCTAGTGGAGACCCAGAACAAAAACCTGCCAGCAGCAGGGCGTGAGGGGAGGGAAAGGGGACAAAGAGTGTGGCACGGGGTCTCTTATTAAACCAAGTGACTCACCGTACCAGCTGAGTGTCACTAATTCTGATGTGATTCCCTCTTTCCCATACAATCCACCGCAGCCAGTTTAAAGGAAATCAAGTCCCTACCGCAGTCCAGCATTTGTTCCATGCCTGGCCTGTATCCCAGCAGCTCCAGGATCCGGTCCCTGCAGAAAATATTCTATTCCAGGTGTAGGAAGGATGACTATGTCCAGGATTCTTCCTTCTGTATACAGGTGCTTCTCCACGCAGTGTAGCAATCTCACTCCAAGCTCTCACTGCTTCAAGTCTACTGGCCTCTCTGCAAGCAGGATGAGTCAGCAGAAAAGCAAATCTTAGTAGACCAATATCACAAAACAATCACTGACCTCAGGGAGACCAGTCAAAGAAAACACTGCAGCAGCCGGCAAAGGCTGTGAAATCCTAGGTGCAATGCTCCCTGGGAAATACGAATATGCAAGTAAAGTCCGTGGAGCCTCATTTAAGAATCTCAAACACGGGACTAGCCAGATTTTCCTCCAGGGAAGGACCCAGCCAAGGGGTGTCTCCTTTCGGAAACCACCATTACCACCATATTAAGTGGCCCGTTAAGTCAATATCCAGCTCTTTACGAGTTTACAGATATGACAAGGGAAATACCTAGGCCAGGTATCCATCCACAGACAGCTCTTTCGGGGTGTTGCCCCTGATCAGTGTGGAGTAGGATTCTGGCTAGGTGGGAGCAATGCCTAGTAGACCAACATCACGAAACAATCACTGACCTCAGGGAGACCAGTCAAAGAAAACACTGCGGCAGCCGGCAAAGGCGCTCAATCAGTGAAATCCTAGGTGCAATGCTCCCTGGGAAATACGAAATGCAGAAAAGAAAATCAGTTATAACTCCAGTCCAGATAAAACAAAGCTTCCAAATTTTTTGCCAGTTGTTCTGTGTATCCTCCTGAATGATTCTTCAAAAATCTTGATAATAGAAGAAATTAGTCGCTGGATAAGTTGCTTCAAATAGGTGGCAAAGGGAGAGCTTCAGAGCTCAAGCCACACCCCCCAGTAGCATCATTCCGATATACAGTTTGGAAAAAAAGTATTTAGTCAGCCACCAATTGTGCAAGTTCTCCCACTTAAAAAGATGAGAGAGGCCTGTAATTGACATCATAGGTAGACCACAACTGTGAAAGTCAAAATGAGTCAACAAATCCAGAAAATCAACTTGTCTGATTTGGCAAGATTTATTTTGCAAATTATAGTGGAAAATAAGTATTTGGTCATCTAAAAACATGCAAGATTTCTGGCTCTCACAGACCTGTAACTTCTTCTTTAAGAGGCTCCTCTGTCCTCTACTCATTACTTGTAGTAATGGCACCTGTTGAACTTGTTATCAGTATAAAAGACACCTGTCCACAAACTCAAACAGTCACACTCCATCTCCACTATGGTAAAGACCAAAGAGCTGTCGAAGGACACCAGAAAAAAAATTGTAGCCCTACATGAGGCTGGGAAGATTGAATCTGCAATAGGCAAGCAGCATGGTGTGATGAAATCAACTGTGGGAGCAATAATAAGAAAATGGAAGACATATAAGACCACTGATAATCTCCCTCGATCTGGGGTCTCTATGCAAGATCTCACCCCGTGTGGTCAAAATGATCACAAGAACAATGAGCAAAAATCCCAGAACCACACAGGGGGACCTAGTGAATGAGCTGCATAGAGCTGGGTCCACCATAACAAAAGCTACCATCAGTAACACACTATGCCACCAGGGACTTAGATCGTGCAGTGACAGACATGTCTTCCTGCTTAAGCCAGTATATGTCTGGGCCCATCTGAAGTTTGCTAGAGAGTATTTGGAATATCCAGAAGAGTAGTGAGAGAATGTCATATGGTCTGAAGAAGCCAAAGTAGAACTGTTTTGTAGAAACAAAACTCATCGTGTTTGGAGGAGACAGAAGGCAACACCAGACATCAGGAGCCCCGGGAGCAATGTTTTTTTAAATCAAGACTGACTGTGGAGGTTTCTGAACACTTATGATGTGCACACAACATCTTTTACACAGAGGCGAACCTGTCAAGTTTTCTAAGAGGAAGACACTTCAGGACACACCGGCATTTTTGCACCAGAAGTGCCTTTTTAATATTTTTAGTCATTACCTAAGTGCTTATGGAGCGCACTCCAGGGCCATGGGGATACTCTGTATCAGGCTGGTTCTTAAGGGGATGTGTCACGACAGCAGTGACCCGGGCCGTGTCCCTGGCCGTCTAAAGAAAAATGATGATTGAAGAGGAAATAAAGTTTATAAGAGATGGTTCATGACGCCACATGTGGTACTAGGCCAAGGATGGCCGACGCTGCTTAAAGAGACCGCTGAGGCTGATGGTGATGCAGCAGAGTTGATACAGCACTCCACAGGTAGAGCTTAGTCCCAGGGCAATTATATTGTTAAAGATGGTGATGATAGATGTAGTGCAGGGTGGCTGGTGTAGTAAATAACTCCAAGGACACAGCAGGGTGCTGTTTCTACACTTTTACTCACGGTTTGGAGTGCAGGCTGGGGCACTAGTTACAGATGACAATGGAGGTCTGGGGAGCCTGGAAGCAACTTAGGATCCACTAAGCCAGATGGGCTTTGATGCCTCCTTACTGCCTGTTCTCTGAGGTCCTTGCTGCCTAAAGCTATGCTCAGTCCTCTGTTCCTTATTGTTCTGGAGTGCCCGTATAGCAGGCAGCTTAGGCCTCTTTCACACATCAGGTTTTCGCCGTCAGGCGCGATCCGGCGCTTTTGACAGAAACCGGATCCGGCGAAATGCAATGCCAGATCCGGTTTCCCCCCCATTGACTTGCATTTGCGCCGGATGGCCATGCGTTTCATCCGGTTTTCGCCGGATCCGGCAATGTGTCGCGATCCTGCGTCTGGAAAAAACGGCTACTGTAACGTTTTTTGTCTCCGGCGAAGAAGCCGGACACGCCGGATCCGGCGCGTCCGGCTTTTTCACACAATGAAAGCCTATGAGCGCCGCAATGCGCCTGATCTGGCGAAAGCCGGATCCGGTGGCCGGATCCGGTTTTTTTGATCTGAGTATGCTCAGTAGCTCTGCCCACAAGACATATATAAAAGCAAGACAGTGGGACCCACAGCCACACCCAACATGCCACCCAAGAAAGCAACCAAGCGCAGCAGGAGAAGGAAGGAGACCACTGCAGCACCATCAGCACCACCACCACCCCAAATGGAGCAGCAAATGGAACATGCTGAGGAGGGGAGGCCAGCAGCATATGAGAGACGGTAATTATCAAATCCCCCATTCCTCCAAACTAGGGCTATTGAATATCAAGATATTGATTGGCCCTTTGTTTCTCTTTATTCAACAGCCGCCCAATAGATGCAGCAGCAGCAGCAGCAATGGCAGCAGCTGGAACACCACCCACAGGCATGGAGTGTGGCCACCAGGAAGACAGCACATCATCTTCTGGGAGCCCTCACTCGCATCGTCAGCGTTTGACGGTAAGTTTTTATTTCCAAAATCCATCATCTCTGTAATATATGTCTATTCATTGCCTTTTATTTCAAAACAGGATTCACAAGATGAAGAGGAGCTCCCAGAAGAAGAAGGAAGGGGTGGACAGACACTTGGAGTGGGCTCACAATTGGTAAGTTTTTTGCATCAAACGCAGAAACACAACATCACACTACACACAACACATAGAAAACAATGTTCTGCAGACCACACACAGCAAACAAATGCCTACATCCAAAGACATAACATTTTTTGTTTTCTTCTCTAGTCTTCCCAATCTGGTGCTCGGCCAAGAGGTCCTCGCAGTGCCTCCCAGGGTCGTCGGCGACAGCAACGCGGCGGTCACCAGCGTGTAAGTATAAATATTTTTGCTTTGTTTTTTTGCACTTTTTATTTCATTTCTTTTGTGGAGGCTAATTATGTTATTTTTGTCTTTTTCTTTAACAGCCTTCACAGCGTGCTCCCGACTCTGACGGTGAGGATGGAGGACTCGATGTGGACCACCTCATCGATCTCGTCAGAGAAAGGGAGCCGCTCTGGAATATGGCTGACCGCCGCCACGCTGACCTTATCGTTACCCGACGACTCTGGGAGGAAATCTGTTCGCTCCTTGTGGGCCGCTGGGAGGACCTCGATGTTCGGGCCCAGATTAAAGAGCGTAAGTATATACAGTACCGGTTGCTTGATGTAAACCAGTGTTTCCCGAACTCCAGTCCTCGTGGTCCCCACGGATCATGTGTTCAGGATTTCTATTTACTATGGAAATCCTGAAAACATGACCCCTGGGGACCATGAGGACTGGAGTTTGTGAAACACTGATGTTGTATACTAACCACTCCTTTCTCGTTTCAGGGAACAGAATTGTGAATCGGTGGCGGTCTGTGAGGGATCGTTTCAAGAAGGAGTTCAATAAAGAGATGCGGGCCCCGAGTGGATCTGGAGGACGCAGGAGCAAGTACAAGTACGCACAAGCCCTGTCGTTCCTCCGGGAAACAATGGTCACTAGAAGGTAAATATTACACACCACATGTGAAAAAAAATGTTAGATGCAACTTTTTTTTTTTTTTTCTCTTTATTCCACAGCACGGTGAGCAGCACTCGGGAGCCTGCACGATTGGACCCTTCTGAGGCGATCCCTGAGGAGACCAGCACCGAGGGACACTTCGACCGCCCCGGTACATCTGCACCTT
Organism: Dendrobates tinctorius; assembly: GCF_039654945.1. Classification (NCBI taxonomy): domain Eukaryota; kingdom Metazoa; phylum Chordata; class Amphibia; order Anura; family Dendrobatidae; genus Dendrobates; species Dendrobates tinctorius. The sequence goes on along the minus strand of NW_027361712.1, from coordinate 11,899,940 downwards.
CCCAGCCTTCCCACACATTCGACCCATCTGTCCCATCCACCAGCACAGGAGCATCGTGGCCGCCTACATTACATGAAGCTGCTGGTGAGGATATCGCTTTCCCTTTACCCCACCCTTCTGCCCCTGCCACCTCTAGTACACCTGCGGGTACTGGGCGGCAGCGGCAGAGGGGTCAGGAAAAGAGTTATGCGCCAGAGTTCTTGCATCTGAATGCATCTTTCCATAACTGTCTAAAAGTCTTGTCAGAGCAAATCTCCGCAGGCTTTCAGCAGATCAACTCCAGCATTCTGGAGGTGAAGACACTTCTGCAAACCATGCATTCAGAAGCAAGATCTTCGCCAAACCACACCTTTTTCAGGTCTGTTGTGGAGCGCATGGCAACACTATCTCCTACCCAGCAGATGCATGTAATGCATTCGTGCCACGGTGATCTACAGCAGGTTACCTCCCAACCTCCACCTCCCACCACTGTAGTTCCTCCACCTGCACCCCCTCCAGCCACTTTCCATCCTCCCCCTCCTATTACATCTGCACCCCCTCCAGCCACTTTCCATCCTCCCCCTCCTATTACATCTGCACCCCCTCCAGCCACTTTCCATCCTCCCCCTCCTATTACATACCAGCAACCTCACCAGTACCAGAAACCTTCCCAGTACCAGCAACCTCCCCAGTACCAGACATCTCCCCACTTCCAGCAACCTGCCCCGTACCAAACTCCTTCCCCGTACCAAACTCCTTCCCCGTACCAAACTCCTTCCCCATACAACTTTCCATCAACATCATCTGCTCCTACAGTCCCTGCCCAACCCTCCACTCCACTGCCCACCACATCTTCTGCCTCCCACATGTCCACCCATTCTGTAGCTTTTTCCACACCACCACCTCTAACTGTTCCTTCCCCACCACGATCCCAGTCCTCTCTCCACACTCCCATTGTCGAAGTGTCCCGCAGCCCCTCCAGCAGTATTTCCGCCCCACACTACACCGAGTTATAATGTTTTTTTTGTAATAAAAATGCCCATTTGGTTGGTTTCAAACCTTTATTAAAAAAGTTTTTTTAACTTTAAAAACAGTTTACACAAAAAAAAATATTTTAAATAAAAGTTAAATTATTGTTTACACTGGTTGTCTGTCATTTCTTTCTGCGGCGAAATATGTTTAAAAAAAAGGTTAAATACAGGGTATTTAAAAGGTAAAAAGGTATTCAAAACCAGGTATATAACTGTGGGTAAATTTTAGCTTTTTGCCACAGTTGTGTTCCTGGTTGTGTTTGAAGCAAAGTATTTCACCTGAAAAGTTGTGTTTATTGTTGGTGATTTCCTAACAATGTACACAACTTTTGTTAAAAGGTGAAATACTTTGCATAAAACACAACCAGGTACACACCTCTGGCCTAAAGCTAAAAATAGTAAGACCATGACAAGATAGCCAACTTTGGTTGGCAAAGGTATATACTGTTGGTCCAGAAGGTACACAAGTTTGGTTAGGGCACAAATCTTTCACACTCTGTCATCCTGCCAGTGTACTCTGCCTTGAGGTGACATAAAGTATAGTGCAAAATTGTCCCTCATTACTGAAACCGTCACAGAACTTCTAGTGGTAATATTTCCAATGACAACATCCATCTTCGCTACTTGCTCTTCTCTCCAACCTGCATTTTCTCCTCTACAACCTGTCAAAGAAGGGCTGTAGGAACATGCTATATATAGTTTTCCAGTAGCCAATCCCATTCGGAAGGCCACAAGGGTCAATTTTAAAAACCAGATCCGGCGTAATCCGTCGAAAAACGGATAGAAAAATGGATGAACCGGATGAGACGGATCCGGTTTTGTCTGTCAAGAACAAGACGGATCCGGCAGAAAACCGGATCCGGCACATCAGGTTTTACAAAACATTTGCCGGATCCGGCATTCCGGCACGACGCCGAATCGCGCCTGATGCCGAAAACCTGATGTGTGAAAGTAGCCTTAAGCCTATTGCAGGTGTTGCTCCTTTATGGTGGCTCTGGTCTGCTGTTGTGTCTTCAGGTGTTTGCTGGGCCAGGAGACCTGCAATCCCCTGCCCTCCGGATTTAGCTGCTGGGACTGTTGTACCCATCAGCCATGGATTCCGGCATCTGGCTTCTAGCGCTGCGCTCTGGGGTGAGCTTGATCACAGTCCACTCCCCAGGTTCTCTTTCACTACTCCTCTCTTCTCTCTTCACTCAGACTCTGACTTTCTCAGTTCAAGAAACTGACTGACTGACCCCGCCTCCAGGCCAAAACTAATAGAGAAGTTCCCCTGAAACTGGGTTTAGAGCTCCCCTTTCTGGCCTAGAGTCAGGAAAAGTGTTGGATGTAGGAGTTATCTGGTCAGGGAACCCCTTCTTGCTTCCAGGCATGTCATCACCCTTCTGTGAGGGAGGCAATGCCATTGTGGCAACCGGACTCCTGGGGTGCCACATTCCCCCCTAGTGAAAACCAGTACTCCTGGACTGAGGAAACAAAACATTATAACAAGTGAACAATAATAATCATTTACAAAATTTCAAAAATAAAAACTACAAAAACCCAGAGCTCGAAAATAGTCCTGGTGATGATTAGTCCAAGCGTCATTGTCCATTGTTCATTCCTGAGCGATGTTGTTAACTATAAACAAGTAAGTTCCTGGTCACACATAGTCCTTTTGCCCAATTGTCCTTCAACAGGCTATTATGAACATTTTTAAAAGTTCATAAAGTAAGTCTCTGTAGGCTCAAATGCTTAACGGTTATGTATTACATTACATATTTACATATCTTCCTTACACACTTTACTTACATGCGGAACCTTATAGAGGTTTGACCTTGGTAGGGATGAGCTTTCCGATATTGAAATATCGGAAATCGGCCAGATATTTGCGATATCGGAATTCCGATTTTCGATTCCGATATTTTTTTCATATCGGAAATCAGAAATCCCATAATCCTTCAGCCTCTGAGCGCTCCGTGGAGCCAATCAGGAGCTGAAGAATTGCTGACAACATTGTGTAACTCCCCTAAGCTTGGTAGGAGGCATCCAAACTTGCTAGCTAGGGGCTGCGCTGCGATTGGCTGGCTGGATGGTGTGATCAGGCAGTATAAAAGGCTGTGCCTGCCATTTTAGCCTCACTCTACTGTGAAAGCAGATAGGGATAGGTTGCTGTTGGAGATAGGGAGAGATCTCGGATCTTATAGCGATACAAATTGTTTTTCAGTGACTGTAGCAGCCCCTGTGTGTTTCAGAAGCAGTCTTTTTCCTCACTGACCCCACTCAGTTTCATTTTTGTGCCGTGCAGGCTTTCAGTGAGGTGCTTAGTGAGACAGTGCAGAGCACATTCACTGCAACTGCTGCAGCTCCTCTTGCTGCAGCACTGTGTGGTGTGTGTCTCACTGCCTTTTCTTTTCATCCCTTAAATCCCCTTCCCTTATTTTTTCCTAAAAGTTAAACACTATATAGGGATTGTGCTGTGAGGGACCCAAACAACCTCTGTGGCTGGTGCCACACAGCACCTGGCCCAGTCCCGGAATCCTTTTTTTTTTGGTATCACAGCAGTCATTTACTGCGCTGTAACATCCGACCGTAACGTGTACACCAATACCACAAACACACGTTACTCTTTGTGTAGGCCACACTAGATTCAAATAATGTGTAGCAGACACACCATCATAATACAGTGCCATTAGTGTTTCTTATACCTGTTTGTAGTCCTACAGGAATAAGCACACTAATTACTAATAATTACTTTCTTGCCATTCTGAATCCATCGATAGAGATGAAGAAGGCAGGGAGTAAGGGACGTCCCCGCGGCGGCCGCGAAAGAGGTGCATCAGCAGCTAGACATGGTGCACATCCAGAGCAAGCAGCAGGCCCAAGTCACTCAGCACCTACTTTCACCCGGCAGCAGTCTTTTATTCGCAGCTTGTTAGGAGCGCAGGGCCATAGGCTGATAAGAGAGGATCAAGTAGAAACCGTTGTTGGTTGGATGGCAGCTGAGGAATCCACCACAATGAGCACAGCATCCTCCCAGGACCTCTCCACCACATCTGGTCAGGCCACTGAAGAGCAGCACCCATCCGCTTCTTCACCGCCCACTAAATTGCCCAGACATTCAGAGGGCCTGGAGCCAACCTTAATCCTCTTCTCAGAATCTGTTGGCTTGGAATCTGTGTGCCATCCAGACAGCACTCCTGCAGCTGAAGAAGAGGTAGTGTGCACAGATGCGCAACCACTGTGTCCATCTGAGGAAGAAGTGGAGGGTGGGCCAGTGCCCACAGTGACCAGACCCCAGTCAGATGATGATGAAACTCAGCTGCCAGTTTCTGCTGACAAAAGTGTACTGGATGACGAGGTCCTTGACCCATCATGGCATGCTGAGGGGCAGCAAGCAAGTGGGGATAGCTCAGAGGAAGAGCTTGCAGGTGTGGCGCAGCGTGGCCGTCCACGTGGGAGAAGAAGAGGGAAAAATTGGTTGTCGGCTCCCTCAACTTCAGCACCCGTTAGGAGCAGGGCTCTTTTAAAGAACACAAGGGGTGCGCCCAAGAGTTGTGGTGCATGGGCCTATTTCGACCAAGTTGCAGATGACGTTACACTAGTCAGATGCAAGCTTTGTCGACAAACTGTGCGTAGAGGGAAGAACGTCAGCAACCTTAATACCACCAATATGTTGACACATGTCAGGAAGAGGCACCCTGTGGTGTGGCAGCATCACACCCAAGATGATTCGCCACCTGAAGCTGGTTCCCCACCTTCCACCTCTTTAGCCACAGCAGCCACCTCTTACTCCAGCTCGCAAACAGCTGCTCTCGCTTCCTCGCCAGAATGCCAGGGTGCATCTGCAGGCAGTGTTGTGCAGCGGCACACTGCCTGTACTTCGTCAGCATCAGCATCCCAATCGATGGCATCCTCACACTCCCAATCCAGTGTGCAGCCATCTGTCACACAGGTGTGGGAGAAAAGGCGCCTGTACTCTGCAAACCACCCACGAGCACACGGCATGAATTCTCGCATTGCCAAACTGCTTGCAGTGGAAATGCTACCATTCTGGCTGGTGAGCAAGCCAGCCTTTATCGATATGTTAGGGTTTGCAATCCCACAATACAGCATTCCCAGCCACTTCTACTTCAGCAGGCAAGCCGTCCCCACCCTGCAACAGCATGTGGAGCGTAAAATTAAGCATGCGCTACAAAATGCAGTTAGTAGCAAGGTCCACCTGACCACCGACGCGTGGACCAGTCAGCATGGCCAGGGACGCTACATTTCCATCACCGCCCATTGGGTAAATGTAGTTGAGCCTGGAACTGAAGTAGACAGTGCAAGTGCGCGGGTCCTGCCAACTCCACGGATTGCAGGCCTCTCCTCCGTACAAATTGACTCATCCTCATACTCCTCGTCAGACTCGCCTGCACCCAGACGTACCACAACAACCGATTTCAGCACTGCATCGGCCAAACATCAACAGGCCGTGTTGAAATTGGTTTGTCTGGGTGATGTTAGCCACACCGCAACCGAGCTGTGGAACACGCTCAAGGAGCAGAGCGACATGTGGCTTGCGCCGCTCAACCTCCAGCCAGGTATGGTGGTGTGTGACAACGGCCGAAACCTGGTCACGGCTCTGGGCCTAGGTGGTCTGACTCACATTCCATGCCTTTCCCATGTCCTAAACTTGGTGGTGCAGAGTTTCCTTAGGAACTATCCTGACCTTGAGGAGCTGCTGCACAAAGTCAGATATGAGTGCTCTCATTTGCGGCGTTCAAGCATGGCTGCATCGCGCCTTTCAGCCATGCAGCGCAGATTGGGCCTGCCCGAGCACCGCATCATTGTTGACCTCCCCACCAGGTGGAATTCGACTTTGCATATGCTGCGGAGGTTGTGTGAGCAGCAACCTGCAATTATGGAGTTGCAGCTGCAGCAGGCGCAAAGTAGGCGACACACATCTCAGCCCTCCCACTTTACAACCACAGAGTGGGCATCCATGAAGGACATATGCACCATTTCGAAGTGCTTCGAGGACTCCACTCTGATGGTGAGCGCGGATGCTGCCCTACTCAGCCTGACTATTCCCCTTATATGCCTTATAGAATCATCACTTAAAGGACTAAGGGATGAGGTTTCTCTGGAGGAGGAGGAGTATGATGAGACACTTGGACCAACCAGGAAATCTTCATCGGCCCGGTTGGTACAAAGCTCTGTGGGTGCCTCACAAAGGTTCAGGCAGGACACAGCAAGCGAGGAGGATGAGGAGGACTATGAGGATGAGCCAGAGGAGGAAAGTACACAGCGCTCTACTAGTATTCACCAGATAGAGCGTGGATGGGGTGATGCAGAGCAGCCAGAGCACATTCCTCCCGCTGGTGACAGCGATGCATGGCCAGTTGGCAGTCTTCAGCACATGAGTGACTTCATGTTGCAGTGTCTGAGAAACGACCCACGCGTGGCTCGTATTCTTCACACAAATGACTACTGGGTGGCCACCCTCTTAGATCCACGTTACCGGGACAGCCTTCAAAGCCTAATTACACCGTTGAACCGGGCGCGGAGTACGAAGATGCACTGGTTAATTCACTCATGTACTCTTTTCCACCGCATAGCAGTGATGCGCGTGCACTAGCAGGCACCACAGTGCGTCCTGGGCCCAGCGGAATCCGTTCAGAAGCCGGTAGCAGAAGCAGTACATCTGCTACTGACAGGTTCGGTATACCCAACCTATTCCAATGGTCTCTGAACCCGTAAACAGTTCGGGCACCATCAGCACAGACAGTGCAACGCACTAGGAGGCAACGTTACCGTGACATGGTGGCACAATACCTCTCCACCCCTGTCAGTGTGCTTCAGGATGGATCTGCCCCCTTTAAGTTTTGGGTCTCCAAGTTGGATACATGGCCCGAGCTTAGGCAGTATGCCTTGGAGGTCCTGGCTTGTCCTGGTGCCAGTGTGATTTCTGAACGTGTCTTTAGTGCAGCTGGCAATGTACTAACAGACCAACGTACCAGACTATCCGCTGCAAATGTGGACCAGCTTACATTCCTAAAAATGAACCAGGCCAGGATTTCTGGTGACCTTTGCTGCCCTGGGTCAGAGTAGACAGGTTACATGCATGGTTGGTAGCAGCAGGTTACATGCATGGTTGGTAGCAGTATGCATGCTCTGTCATGTGCCTATGTTGCACACAGCGTCATCTGTTATGCCAGTGCTCTGGCCTCTCCTACCAACATCTAGCTCCTGGTTCTGTGACTGACTCTTTCACCTCATACTGTTTTCCATGGGCTCTAGTACCGCCAGCTAGTGCCCATTTCAGTGACTGCTGATTTCACAGAAGGCCGTGTTTCTGGGCTCTAGTACTGCCAGCTAGTGCCCATTTCCGTGACTGCCACTTTCACAGCATGCTGTGTTTCTGGGCAACAGTAACGCCAGCTCTACCTCGTTAGACCAAAGTGGAAAAAAAGGATGACAGATGCCAAACACCTATAGGCAGAAGCACAAGAGGCAGGATCCAGCCACGCCGGCTGTTTCCTGGCAGTGAAGTGCGGACACAGGTGCCTCCCCAGAGGGGTAAACCAAGTTCCAGCATTGCCAGCTGGTTCTCGGGAGTGTCCAAGGGCACGGGTACCTCCTGCTCCAAACCGTGTTTTGACAACGCTTGCCGTTACACGGTTGTGTCCGCCGCACTGTTCCACGCCCCGCCGTAGATAATTGTGGCTCAGTTTACTGTTATCCGTGGTGTCGGCAGTGTAGGAGCCCCCTACGTGGACTCCGGGACCTAGCGCTCAAGGCTGGTCTTGACAGAGCCAGTAGGCCCTCCTCCTCCCCTGCTGTGACTGCGGAGTAAAGAAGACTGTGTCCGGGTTGCGGGGGCAAATGTGGCTCTTGCACCTTCTGCCGAGAAGACATTACTCCGGTAGAAGACCCAAGACAGGAAGACAGATGCAGAAGACCCAAGACAGGAAGAGAGATGCAGAAGACCCAAGACAAGAAGACAGATGGAGATGTCCCCGGACTCCTGTCTTTTTGTTCTTGAACTTGCATCTTTGTGTGGTTTTTTGGGGCTTCTCGGCAGTGCTTTTGGCTTATGTCACTAGTACATTGTGGTATCCGGGCTACAGTAATGTCAGCTGTTGCCCAGTACAGCCACTGGCACTTTTACCTTCTGCTGCTTATCTGGGTTCCAGTAACGTCAGCTGGTTCTCAGTAGAGTCAATGGCTTAGGTCCCTCCTTTGTGGTATCCGAGTTCCAGTAACGTCTGCTGGTCCTTGGTAGTGCATTCTGGCACAGGTTACCTCCTACATAGTTATCGGCCTCCGGTAACGTCAGCTGGTGCCCGTTAGTTCCATTGGCTCTTATGCTGATTTCTGCTGCCTATACGGGTTCCATACTCACCAGCTGGTTCTCTCAAGTTCCTGTGCCTACTGTTACTTCTGCATATTTCCTCTGGGTTTGGGAAATTCTGCGACCAGCCAATAGCAGGATAACCATAGACAGAGGTTTAGGAAGCAGTAGGAGCAGATGTACATGAACCAAAAGCAGAATATCAATATGCAGAATTACTGAATAACAGTAATATAATCAGCAGAAGAAGACTAAGCATGGTTTAAAGGGAGTGTATCCGTTCCTCCACGTGGTGCTCCTAGAAACTCCCTGCAAAGCAAGGTGAGCTGACCGCGGACACATGTCAGTCAAAGGGCATATTGACACCACCACCGGCAGTTTTAATTTAATAATGTAAAATCACTAACCCTAACTATCCCTAACCCCTAACCCTTACCCTAACCCTTACCCTACTAACCATAAACCCTAACCCTACCCCAACTAATCCTAACCCAAAGAAAAAACACAGCTGTTAAGAAGATGTTTTCCTGCTACAACTTTCGCTCTGTGCATTTTTCTAGCGATTTTTTTGCTCCTTTGCCTCTTCAAACTCCTTCCCCATTATTCTGAGGTGTTTCCCCTCCATTTTATCCATTATATAGCACTGTAGTGGTCATTTTGTAATTCCGATTTTTTTCTCCCATTGACTTGCATTGATATCGGAAATTCCTATATCCGATATTTTTTCAATATCGGAAATCGGAATTCCGATACGATATCGGCCAATATCGCTCATCCCTAGACTTTGGGTACTAAGGGTAGATTTTTGTAGCACTGGTATTGCTGGTTACATAACCAGATTCACTGTGCTTGCTGTTTTCAGCTACGCTACAAGTGACTCTACGTAGCACAGGTATACCTTATTTTCTACAACTACTGATGCTCACCGTGGGCATGACAGATTCACCGCTGGCAGGGGTTGAATTTTCTTGCTCCTCTACTGGTGTGGCATCTGCAGCTTGAGGCCGCTGGTCTTCAGGCTGGTCTTAAGTGGTATCTTCTTCTGGCACTACTGACTGGGGAAAGATCAAGATGGGCACAACTATGGCCTGGTTCAGTCTTGTCCAATCTGGAGGGAACTCTCCGAGTACTGTGCTGATCTTATTTGCCACTTCTTCCTTGGGCTGAGGAATGTCTGGGTCTTCAATCCCTTCCTTTAGTTGGTCAGGGCTCAGCTTTCTGATGATCTCTTGATACAGCCGCTGAGGTTTCTCCTCCATCCTTACTGATGAGGCACATCTTGGTGCTAACAAAGTCTGAAGGGAAAACGGTGTATGGCTCAGGCTCCCGATGGTAATCTAGTTTATGCGCTCGTCTCTTCCTTTTGAGCACTTGTTCTCCAGGTCACAATGGAACTGCAGGGGAATGCTGATTGTAGTTTCTTTCCTGCTTCTGTCTTGCCTGGGACAAGCTTTGTTCCACGTATTCTTGCACTTTGCGGTATTGCTGGTGTCGCTCTGCATCCCAGTCTGCATCTGGTGATGCCACTTCAGGTGTTAAAACTCCCATTTCCAAATCAATGGGTAACTTGCCAGGTCTTGCCCTCATCAGGTAGGCTGGGGTGCAGTTGGTGGAGTTTACTGGGATATGGTTGTATAAATCTATCAGATCCGGCAACTTCTCTGGCCATAGGTTTTGCTCTTCCAGGGGCAAGGTATTCAATAGGTCAATTACCACCTGGTTCATCTTCTCACACATGCCATTTGTCTGTGGATGGTATGGCGTCACCCTGATTTGATGTTCCTCTGACACAGCTTACCCTCATAGATGAACAGCTTATTCTTCTGCTTCAACAACTGCTGTGCTTCCTGTGGAGCATCTGGACCACGATGTGAGTCAGCTTGTGTCAGCAACTCCTTTACTAGGCGGACTGCTGGATCGCTATCCTGCGTCTCTGCCCACTCATGGTGGGGCAATGGGTTAAATGTGGCCTCTTGAATGATGTAGCACTTGTTCCTCACCCCTTGGGCGGTGGAAGGCTGATAACTAGAGATGAGCGACTTTGCCTTTTTTAGGGGCGAGTCGGGTTTCAGGAAACCCGACTTTCTCAAAAGTCGAGTCGAACGTAATCGGCCGACTATCGGGAAAAGTCGGATGTCCGACTGAAACACGATACCCAATGCAAGTCAATAGGGATGCAAAGTCGGCAGGGAATGGAGGACAGTAAACACACCTACAGTGCCAATTTCAATGCCAACAACATCAATTCTTATTACTTAAGCTTGTCAACCTTAATTTACTTTATAATAATAGTTACGCATTGAAAAATGGGGGTTATTTGGCTAAAGTTGTGGGGGGGGGGTAGGTCTGGCTTCAGGGTTTCGTGTGCCCCGGGCGAAAGAGTGTCAGTGGGCCCCTTTAACACATTCCACAATTCATGATGCTCCGATACGTCAGAGAAATATTGGTATAGTGCAATACTTCACTTCTTACATTACATGACTGATATCTATTTTAAATTCTACAATAGCTCAAAAACCGGACAGTATATTCCTCCATACAGTATTATGGCCACCACATAGTGCGCTATACAGAATAATGAGCCCCATATATTGCTCTATGCAGAATAATTGGTCCCATATAATGTTCCAGACTGTGTATGATGAGCTCCACATAATGCTACAGTATATGATGGTCCCCATATAATGTACCATACAGTATAGGACGGTCTCCATAGAGTAGAATGAGCCCCACATATTGCCCCATACAGTATAATGAGTCGCATATAAAAGCTCCATACAGTATATGATGGGCCCCATATATTGCTCCATACAGAATAGGCTCCATATAATGCTCCATACAGAATAGGCCCCATATGTGCTCCATATAATGCTCCATACCCTATATGATGTCCCATAAATAATGAACCCCATATGATGCTCCAGTATATGATGGGCCCCATGGATGATGCTCCATTGTATGATGGGCCTATATAATGCTCCATATATAATGGGCCCCATATGATGCTCTAGTATATGATGGGCCCCATATGATGCTCCAGTATATGATGGGCCCCATGGATGATGCTCCATTGTATGATGGGCCTATATAATGCTCCATATATAATGGGCCCCATATGATGCTCTAGTATATGATGGGCCCCATATGATGCTCCAGTACAGTATATGATGGACCCCATGGATGATGCTCCATTGTATGATGGGCCTATATAATACTCCATATATAATGGGCCCCATATGATGCTGCAGTATATGATGGGCCCCATGGATGATGCTCCAGTGTATGATGGGCCTATACACTGTGTGCAGAATTATAAGGCAAATGAGTATTTTGATCACATCATCCTTTTTACACATGTTGTCCTACTCAAAGCTGTATAGGCTTGAAAGCCAACTGCCAATTATGTAAATCAGGTGATTTGCATCTCTGTAATGAGGAGGGGTGTGGTCTAATGACATCAACACTCTATATAAGGTGTGCAGAATTATTAGGTAACTTCCGTTCCTTTGGTAAAATGGATCAGAATAGAGATTTGACAGACTCTGAAAAGTCAAAAATTGTGAGATGTCTTGCAGAGGGATGCAGCAGTCTTGAAATTGCCAAACTTTTGAAACGTGATCACTGAACAATCAAGCGTTTCATGGCAAATAGCCAACAGGGTCGCAAGAAGCATGTTGATAGAAAAAGGCTCAAAATAACTGCCCATGAATTGAGGAAAATCAAGCGTGAAGCTGCCAAGATGCCATTTGCCACCAGTTTTGCCATGTTTCAGAGCTGCAACGTTACTGGAGTATCAAAAAGCACAAGGTGTGCCATACTCAGGGACATCACGAAACAATCACTGACCTCAGAGAGACTAGTCAAAGAAAACACTGCGGCAGCCGACAAAGACGCTCAATCAGTGAAATCCTAGGTGCATTGCTCCCTGGGAAATACGAATATGCAAATAAAGTCCGTGGAGCCTCATTTAAGAGTCTCAAACATGGGACTAGCCAGATCTCCCTCCAGGGAAGGACCCAGCCAAGGAGTGGCTCCTTTCGGAAACCACCATTACCACCATATTAAGTGGCCCTTTAAGTCAATATCCAGCTCTTTACGAGTTTACAGATATGACAAGGGAAATACCAAGGCCAGGTATCCATCCACAGACAGCTGTTTCGGGGTGTTGCCCCTGATCAGTGTGGAGTAGGATTCTGGCTGGGTGGGAACAATGCCTAGTAGACCAACATCATGAAACAATCACTGACCTCAGAGAGACCTTGGTATTTCCCTTATCATATCTGTAAACTCGTAAAGAGCTGGATATTGACTTAAAGGGCCACTTATTTGCATACTCAGGGACATGGCCAAGGTAAGGAAGGCTGGAAAACGACCACCTTTGAACAAGAAACATAAGATAAAACATCAAGATTGGGCCAAGAAATATGTTAAAACAGATTTTTGTATGGTTTTATGGACTGATGAAATGAGAGTGACTCTTGATGGGCCAGATGGATGGGCCCGAGTCTGGATCAGTAATGACCAGAGAGCTCCACTATGACTCAGACGCCAGCAAGGTTGGAGGTGGGGTACTGGTATGGGCTGGTATCATCAAAGATGAACATGTGGGACCTTTTCGGGTTGAGGATGGAGTGAAGCTCAACTCCCAGACCTAGTGCCAGTTTCTGGAAGACACCTTCTTCAAGCAGTGGTACAGGAAGAAGTCGGTATCGTTCAAGAAAAACATGATTTTCAGGCAGGACAATGCTCCATCACATACATCCAAATACTCCACAGCATGACTGCCCAGTAAAGGTATAAAAGAAGAAAAAATAATGACATGACCCCCTTGTTTGCCTGATCTGAACCCCATAGAGAACCTGTGGTCCGTCATAAAATGTGAGATCTACAGGGAGTGAAAACATTACACCTCTCGGAACAGCATCAGGGAGGCTGTGGTGGCTGCTGCACGCAATGTTGATCATAAACAGATCAAGCAACTGACAGAATGTATGGATGGAAGGCTTTTGAGTGTCATCGTAAAGAAAGGTGGCTATGTTGGTCCCTTTTTTGGGGGTTTTGAATGTCAGAAATGTTTATTTCTACATTTTGTGTTGTTATATTGGTTTACCTGGTGAAAATAAACAAATGAGATGGGTATATATTTGGTTTTTATTAAGTTGCCTAATAATTCTGCACAGTAATAGTTACCTGTACAAACAGATATCCTCCTAAGATAGCCAAATCGAAAAAAAAACCCACTCCAACTTCCAAAAATAGTAAGTTTTGATATTTATGAGTCTTTTCGGTTGATTGAGAACATATTTGTTGTTCAATAATAATAAGAATCCTCTGAAATACAACTTGCCTAATAATAATTGCAAACAGTGTGTAATGCTCCATATATAATGGGCCTCATTTATAATGCTCCAGTGTATAATGGGCCCCATTTATAACGCACAGGTGTATGATGGACCCCATGGTTGATGCTTCAGTGTATGATGGGCCCCATTTATAATGCTCCAGTGTATGATGGGCCCATATAATGATCCATATATAATGGGCCCCATATGATGCTCCAGTGTATAATGGACCCCATATATAATTCTTCAGTGTATAATGCTCCCCATATATTGCTCCAAACATTAAAAAAAGAAATACCTCTCCTCGCTGGGCACTGCTCCACTCTAGACTCCTCAGCATCACCATATTCAAGCTCTCTGCACTTGGACTGTTCAGGCAGAGGGCGTACAGACGTGACGTCATCGCACTCTCTGACCTGTATGTCACTGTCAGGAAACTCGGAAGAGGTCACAGCGGCGGAACAGGGAGATGTAAGTTTTGCAAGTGCTGGTGCCCTGAGCAAGCAGGGGGGCCCACTCGTGGGTGTCAGCAGTGGCACAGGGCCCCCCATAGTACGACGGTGTCTGTGATGGCGAGTGGGCCCCCCCACCATCAGAGACACTGGCGTACTGTGAGTGGCCCTGTGCCAGTGCCATCACCCATGAGTGGGCCCCCCCACCTGCTCAGGGACCCGGCACTTGCCCGGGTGCGCCAGGTGCTGACGCCGACCCTGGGGGGGACAGCCCAATTAGGGAGGTGGAAAAACTGGCATATGTTGAGGTGTAGGCTGGATGTTCAGCAGCTGTAAATGGAGGAATTGCAGAAGTCTGAGGAAGAGGAGGACAAAGCGAGCCATTTTTCTGGCATCCTATGTGTCATCAGGGGAAGGTGGTACAAAATCCTTTGAAACCCAGGCATGGTTCATTTTAATGAATGTGAGATCACCAACATTTTGGGTCGACAGCTGGGTCCTTCTTTCTGTCAGGATTGATCCAGCAGTACTGAAGACTCTTTCTGATAGCACACTACCAGCAGGGCAAGCGAGCTCCTGTAAGGCATATTGTGCCAATTCAGGCCAGGTGTCCAGTTTAGAGGCCAAGTAGTCAAAGGGGAATGAACTGTGAGGGAGAACATCGATAGGGGAGGAGAGGTAATTTTGAACCATAGTTGACAACTGTTGTCTACTGTCTGTTGCAATCGATTCAGTATTAACAGTGGTGTGAGCGGTCCTCGAGAAATCAGTCCACAACATGGTCATGAAACCTCTGTCTCCAACGCCAGTTCGGCTGTGTGCACCACGGACACCTCTTCCATTTGGCCCAGTACGGCTCGTGGTAGAACCTGCACCGCTGCTGTGTGCTGGGAATGCCTCTAACAAACAGTTTACCAGAGTTGCTTGTTTGTTCGCCAATATTAGCTCTATGTTCTCCTGTGGCATGATGTTCTGTAATTTGCCTTTATAGCGTGAATCGAGGATGCTGGCCAACCAGTAGTCATCATCCTTCATAATTTTGACAATGCGGGGGTCCCTTTTTAGGATACGCCAAAGATAATCACACATGTGGGTCAATGTTCCAGGTGTCAATGATGCACTGACAGTGGTGGGTGGAGGAGCACTTTCTGCCAAATCCACATCCCTCCAGTCACACACAAACCCTGTATCTGACCTTGGCAAGTCAATATTTTCTCTTGCCTCCCCGAAAAGCATCCTCCTCCCAAAATAATCATCCCCCTCATCCTCCTCTTCCTCTTCTTCCTCCACCTCGTCCAGGACAGTTCCCTGTGCGGACAATGGCTGACTGTCATCAAGGCTTCCCTCCTCCTCCTCTTCCTCTTCCTCCTCCGCTGCAGATGCCTGATCCTTAAAGTGTGACAAAGTTTGCATGAGCAGACACATAAGTGGTATGCTCATGCTTATGATGGCGTCGTCTGCGCTTATCAGCCGTGTGCATTCCTCAAAACACTGAAGGACTTTACAGAGGTCTTTCAGCTTTGACCACTGCACACCCGACAATTCCATGTCTGCCCTCAAAACTGCCAGCCCGTGTATCCCCCCACAAATGCATTACAGCCTGCCTCTGTTCGCACAGCCTCTCAACCATGTGCATGGTGGAGCTCCACCTTGTTGCAACGTCTATGATTAGGCGGTGCTTGGGGAGGTGGAGCGATTGCTGCGGCCTCTGCATATGACTGGATTCTATGGACGAGCAATGGATGTGCGAGCACAGTTTTCATACCTCATGGAGCAGGGCTGTTAACTCTGGATAATTATTTAGGAAGCACTGCACCACCAGGTTCAAAGTGTGAGCCAGGCAAGGTATGTGTCTGAGTTTTGCAAGGGCTATGGCCACCACAAAACTACGGCCGTTATCACTGACTACCTTGCCTGCCTCGATGTAGACTGCCCAGCCATGACTCAGTTTCTCGCTGCAAGTAGTCAGCCAGTACCTCCGCGGTGTGTCTGTTGTCGCCCAAAGACATCATCTTTAAAACAGCCTGCTGACACTTACCACTAGCTGTTTGATAGTGGGACACCTCGTGTGCAACACTGGCAGCTGCAGATGGAGTGCTCGTGCGACTGCGCTCTGTCGACGAGCTTTTGCTTCTGGAGGAGGAGGAGGAGGGTCGAGCACCTACAGCCAACTGTTTCCTATACCGTGGACTAGGCAGCACTGTTCCACCGCCGCTGTCCCCTGTGGAGCCTGCATCCACCCATTAACCCAGTGCGCATTGATGGACACGTAATGGCCCTGGCCATGCCTACTGGCCCATGCATCTGTTGTGAGGTGCACCTTTGCACTCACTGATTGTTTGAATGCATGGACAATGTGGTCTTTCACATGCAGGTGGAGGGCAGGGATGGCTTTTCTAGAAAAGAAGTGCTGACTGGGTAGGTCATAGCGTGGGACAGCGTAGGCCATGAGCTCTCGGAACGCTTCGCTTTCAACCAAACGGAAGGGCATCATCTCTAATGAGATCAGTTTGGCAATGTAGGCGTTCAAAGCCTGTGTATGTGGATGAGAGGATGAGTACTTTCTTGTCCTACTCAGAGTGTCTGGTAGGGTGAGCTGGATTTGAGAGCTGCATATGGGAGAACTAGCGGTGGACCTGACGGACTGAGAGGGGGTTGGTGATGGTGGTGGTGATGGCCTATATTCAGTCTTTCGTTGCAAAAACATTGTGAGGAAAGAGGGAGGCACAAGCGCAATATAGGGTCTTATCCCACAAATAAAGTAAGCGGTTTGACAAAAAACTGCTCACCTGGTAGTAGGTATTCAAAGCATGTATAGATAAGGGCTGCTGCAGATCCACAAGTCGGTCACTGACTATCTGAAGCAGAGCTCTGCAAAGGAATACGTGGATTTCGTCTGTGCTGCCCAAATGATGAGATTCCAGAAGGTTAATGAAGTTTGACAGTGGATTATTCTACGCGTTTCAAGGTTTTTTGCAACCTCTTCTTCAGGAGATACCACGGTGGGCATCATTTGGGCAGCGCGGACGAAATCCACATATTCCTTTGCAGAGCTCTGTTGCAAAAACATTGTGATTCCCTGACTGCTTTGGCCTTGCGACGACACCTCAACATTTCTTGCTGGTGGTGTGCTTACCGGTGTGCTTACAGTGGGGGAAGCGATGGAGCATTGCTGGCTACCTTCAGTCGGAGCAGGTGCACATGTGCTACCTGAGGTTTTCAAAAGCAAAACACAAAACAAATATCCTGGAATAAAAAAGTAAAAAAATATTGCAAAAATTGCATGAAGGTAGTAATAATAGTAATAATAAGGGTATTTAGTTAACATAATTTTGATCAAAATAATGTAGAAGCCATCCCGCCACGTCACGGCAACCCTTGTGGGACAGTCCTAACTCTTGTATTTAAAACCTTTCCACTTGTCAAGTGACGTAAATGTGAACAAGGACAGAGGGACTGAACCACCAGTAATAGTATAGGCCAGACAGGATGGATTTTCCAACTCAGAAACAGGGCGGTCACACCCTTATATGCACAGAATGCACAATGAAACAAATGAGAAACTGGGTCTGAGCAGAAAAAGTAAATTAATGTGCATGCAAAATGTAATTGCATATGAACACATGACCTTTACACAGAGAAAACCAAAAGCAAAACACAAAACAAATATCCTGGAATAAAAAAGTAAAAAAATATTGCAAAAATTGCATGAAGGTAGTAATAATAGTAATAATAAGGGTATTTAGTTAACATAATTTTGATCAAAATAATGTAGAAGCCATCCCGCCACGTCACTCAGAAACAGGGCGGTCACACCCTTATATGCACAGAATGCACAATGAAACAAATGAGAAACTGGGTCTGAGCAGAAAAAGTAAATTAATGTGCATGCAAAATGTAATTGCATATGAACACATGACCTTTACACAGAGAAAACCAAAAGCAAAACACAAAACAAATATCCTGGAATAAAAAAGTAAAAAAATATTGCAAAAATTGCATGAAGGTAGTAATAATAGTAATAATAAGGGTATTTAGTTAACATAATTTTGATCAAAATAATGTAGAAGCCATCCCGCCACGTCACGGCAACCCTTGTGGGACAGTCCTAACTCTTGTATTTAAAACCTTTCCACTTGTCAAGTGACGTAAATGTGAACAAGGACAGAGGGACTGAACCACCAGTAATAGTATAGGCCAGACAGGATGGATTTTCCAACTCAGAAACAGGGCGGTCACACCCTTATATGCACAGAATGCACAATGAAACAAATGAGAAACTGGGTCTGAGCAGAAAAAGTAAATTAATGTGCATGCAAAATGTAATTGCATATGAACACATGACCTTTACACAGAGAAAACCAAAAGCAAAACACAAAACAAATATCCTGGAATAAAAAAGTAAAAAAATATTGCAAAAATTGCATGAAGGTAGTAATAATAGTAATAATAAGGGTATTTAGTTAACATAATTTTGATCAAAATAATGTAGAAGCCATCCCGCCACGTCACGGCAACCCTTGTGGGACAGTCCTAACTCTTGTATTTAAAACCTTTCCACTTGTCAAGTGACGTAAATGTGAACAAGGACAGAGGGACTGAACCACCAGTAATAGTATAGGCCAGACAGGATGGATTTTCCAACTCAGAAACAGGGCGGTCACACCCTTATATGCACAGAATGCACAATGAAACAAATGAGAAACTGGGTCTGAGCAGAAAAAGTAAATTAATGTGCATGCAAAATGTAATTGCATATGAACACATGACCTTTACACAGAGAAAACCAAAAGCAAAACACAAAACAAATATCCTGGAATAAAAAAGTAAAAAAATATTGCAAAAATTGCATGAAGGTAGTAATAATAGTAATAATAAGGGTATTTAGTTAACATAATTTTGATCAAAATAATGTAGAAGCCATCCCGCCACGTCACGGCAACCCTTGTGGGACAGTCCTAACTCTTGTATTTAAAACCTTTCCACTTGTCAAGTGACGTAAATGTGAACAAGGACAGAGGGACTGAACCACCAGTAATAGTATAGGCCAGACAGGATGGATTTTCCAACTCAGAAACAGGGCGGTCACACCCTTATATGCACAGAATGCACAATGAAACAAATGAGAAACTGGGTCTGAGCAGAAAAAGTAAATTAATGTGCATGCAAAATGTAATTGCATATGAACACATGACCTTTACACAGAGAAAACCAAAAGCAAAACACAAAACAAATATCCTGGAATAAAAAAGTAAAAAAATATTGCAAAAATTGCATGAAGGTAGTAATAATAGTAAAAATAAGGGTATTTAGTTAACATAATTTTGATCAAAATAATGTAGAAGCCATCCCGCCACGTCACGGCAACCCTTGTGGGACAGTCCTAACTCTTGTATTTAAAACCTTTCCACTTGTCAAGTGACGTAAATGTGAACAAGGACAGAGGGACTGAACCACCAGTAATAGTATAGGCCAGACAGGATGGATTTTCCAATGTGTTCATATGCAATTACATTTTGCATGCACATTAATTTACTTTTTCTGCTCAGACCCAGTTTCTCATTTGTTTCATTGTGCATTCTGTGCATATAAGGGTGTGACCGCCCTGTTTCTGAGTTGGAAAATCCAATGGCTTCTACATTATTTTGATCAAAATTATGTTAACTAAATACCCTTATTATTACTATTATTACTACCTTCATGCAATTTTTGCAATTTTTTTTACTTTTTTATTCCAGGATATTTGTTTTGTGTTTTGCTTTTGGTTTTCTCTGTGTAAAGGTCATGTGTTCATATGCAATTACATTTTGCATGCACATTAATTTACTTTTTCTGCTCAGACCCAGTTTCTCATTTGTTTCATTGTGCATTCTGTGCATATAAGGGTGTGACCGCCCTGTTTCTGAGTTGGAAAATCCATCCTGTCTGGCCTATACTATTACTGGTGGTTCAGTCCCTCTGTCCTTGTTCACATTTACGTCACTTGACAAGTGGAAAGGTTTTAAATACAAGAGTTAGGACTGTCCCACAAGGGTTGCCGTGACGTGGCGGGATGGCTTCTACATTATTTTGATCAAAATTATGTTAACTAAATACCCTTATTATTACTATTATTACTACCTTCATGCAATTTTTGCAATATTTTTTTACTTTTTTATTCCAGGATATTTGTTTTGTGTTTTGCTTTTGGTTTTCTCTGTGTAAAGGTCATGTGTTCATATGCAATTACATTTTGCATGCACATTAATTTACTTTTTCTGCTCAGACCCAGTTTCTCATTTGTTTCATTGTGCATTCTGTGCATATAAGGGTGTGACCGCCCTGTTTCTGAGTTGGAAAATCCATCCTGTCTGGCCTATACTATTACTGGTGGTTCAGTCCCTCTGTCCTTGTTCACATTTACGTCACTTGACAAGTGGAAAGGTTTTAAATACAAGAGTTAGGACTGTCCCACAAGGGTTGCCGTGACGTGGCGGGATGGCTTCTACATTATTTTGATCAAAATTATGTTAACTAAATACCCTTATTATTACTATTATTACTACCTTCATGCAATTTTTGCAATATTTTTTTACTTTTTTATTCCAGGATATTTGTTTTGTGTTTTGCTTTTGGTTTTCTCTGTGTAAAGGTCATGTGTTCATATGCAATTACATTTTGCATGCACATTAATTTACTTTTTCTGCTCAGACCCAGTTTCTCATTTGTTTCATTGTGCATTCTGTGCATATAAGGGTGTGACCGCCCTGTTTCTGAGTTGGAAAATCCATCCTGTCTGGCCTATACTATTACTGGTGGTTCAGTCCCTCTGTCCTTGTTCACATTTACGTCACTTGACAAGTGGAAAGGTTTTAAATACAAGAGTTAGGACTGTCCCACAAGGGTTGCCGTGACGTGGCGGGATGGCTTCTACATTATTTTGATCAAAATTATGTTAACTAAATACCCTTATTATTACTATTATTACTACCTTCATGCAATTTTTGCAATATTTTTTTACTTTTTTATTCCAGGATATTTGTTTTGTGTTTTGCTTTTGGTTTTCTCTGTGTAAAGGTCATGTGTTCATATGCAATTACATTTTGCATGCACATTAATTTACTTTTTCTGCTCAGACCCAGTTTCTCATTTGTTTCATTGTGCATTCTGTGCATATAAGGGTGTGACCGCCCTGTTTCTGAGTTGGAAAATCCATCCTGTCTGGCCTATACTATTACTGGTGGTTCAGTCCCTCTGTCCTTGTTCACATTTACGTCACTTGACAAGTGGAAAGGTTTTAAATACAAGAGTTAGGACTGTCCCACAAGGGTTGCCGTGACGTGGCGGGATGGCTTCTACATTATTTTGATCAAAATTATGTTAACTAAATACCCTTATTATTACTATTATTACTACCTTCATGCAATTTTTGCAATATTTTTTTACTTTTTTATTCCAGGATATTTGTTTTGTGTTTTGCTTTTGGTTTTCTCTGTGTAAAGGTCATGTGTTCATATGCAATTACATTTTGCATGCACATTAATTTACTTTTTCTGCTCAGACCCAGTTTCTCATTTGTTTCATTGTGCATTCTGTGCATATAAGGGTGTGACCGCCCTGTTTCTGAGTTGGAAAATCCATCCTGTCTGGCCTATACTATTACTGGTGGTTCAGTCCCTCTGTCCTTGTTCACATTTACGTCACTTGACAAGTGGAAAGGTTTTAAATACAAGAGTTAGGACTGTCCCACAAGGGTTGCCGTGACGTGGCGGGATGGCTTCTACATTATTTTGATCAAAATTATGTTAACTAAATACCCTTATTATTACTATTATTACTACCTTCATGCAATTTTTGCAATATTTTTTTACTTTTTTATTCCAGGATATTTGTTTTGTGTTTTGCTTTTGGTTTTCTCTGTGTAAAGGTCATGTGTTCATATGCAATTACATTTTGCATGCACATTAATTTACTTTTTCTGCTCAGACCCAGTTTCTCATTTGTTTCATTGTGCATTCTGTGCATATAAGGGTGTGACCGCCCTGTTTCTGAGTGACGTGGCGGGATGGCTTCTACATTATTTTGATCAAAATTATGTTAACTAAATACCCTTATTATTACTATTATTACTACCTTCATGCAATTTTTGCAATATTTTTTTACTTTTTTATTCCAGGATATTTGTTTTGTGTTTTGCTTTTGGTTTTCTCTGTGTAAAGGTCATGTGTTCATATGCAATTACATTTTGCATGCACATTAATTTACTTTTTCTGCTCAGACCCAGTTTCTCATTTGTTTCATTGTGCATTCTGTGCATATAAGGGTGTGACCGCCCTGTTTCTGAGTTGGAAAATCCATCCTGTCTGGCCTATACTATTACTGGTGGTTCAGTCCCTCTGTCCTTGTTCACATTTACGTCACTTGACAAGTGGAAAGGTTTTAAATACAAGAGTTAGGACTGTCCCACAAGGGTTGCCGTGACGTGGCGGGATGGCTTCTACATTATTTTGATCAAAATTATGTTAACTAAATACCCTTATTATTACTATTATTACTACCTTCATGCAATTTTTGCAATATTTTTTTACTTTTTTATTCCAGGATATTTGTTTTGTGTTTTGCTTTTGGTTTTCTCTGTGTAAAGGTCATGTGTTCATATGCAATTACATTTTGCATGCACATTAATTTACTTTTTCTGCTCAGACCCAGTTTCTCATTTGTTTCATTGTGCATTCTGTGCATATAAGGGTGTGACCGCCCTGTTTCTGAGTTGGAAAATCCATCCTGTCTGGCCTATACTATTACTGGTGGTTCAGTCCCTCTGTCCTTGTTCACATTTACGTCACTTGACAAGTGGAAAGGTTTTAAATACAAGAGTTAGGACTGTCCCACAAGGGTTGCCGTGACGTGGCGGGATGGCTTCTACATTATTTTGATCAAAATTATGTTAACTAAATACCCTTATTATTACTATTATTACTACCTTCATGCAATTTTTGCAATATTTTTTTACTTTTTTATTCCAGGATATTTGTTTTGTGTTTTGCTTTTGGTTTTCTCTGTGTAAAGGTCATGTGTTCATATGCAATTACATTTTGCATGCACATTAATTTACTTTTTCTGCTCAGACCCAGTTTCTCATTTGTTTCATTGTGCATTCTGTGCATATAAGGGTGTGACCGCCCTGTTTCTGAGTTGGAAAATCCATCCTGTCTGGCCTATACTATTACTGGTGGTTCAGTCCCTCTGTCCTTGTTCACATTTACGTCACTTGACAAGTGGAAAGGTTTTAAATACAAGAGTTAGGACTGTCCCACAAGGGTTGCCGTGACGTGGCGGGATGGCTTCTACATTATTTTGATCAAAATTATGTTAACTAAATACCCTTATTATTACTATTATTACTACCTTCATGCAATTTTTGCAATATTTTTTTACTTTTTTATTCCAGGATATTTGTTTTGTGTTTTGCTTTTGGTTTTCTCTGTGTAAAGGTCATGTGTTCATATGCAATTACATTTTGCATGCACATTAATTTACTTTTTCTGCTCAGACCCAGTTTCTCTTACCTGAGGTTTTGTAGTCCGTCCACGCTTGCAAGTGCATGGTGATTAAATGTCTAAGCATGCAACTGATATTCAAATTTCAGAGATTTTTCCCTCGGCTAAAGTTCCTTCCGCACTTCTTACAGATAACCTTTGCCTCATCAATAGGATTTTGGTCAAAAAAGTGCCACACTGCACTCTTCCTACTGTGGTATAAATCTTCAGGGCTTGCATGCTGTGCTAATTTGATTGTCTGGCCAAGCTGTCCTGCAACTCTTTTTGTTTTTTTAACAAGTTTTTGGACAGCTACGTGCCTGCCAGATAACCGCTGCTGCCATGTTGATGCCTGCTGCGGATCCTTCTCCTCTTCTGAGCTATTGCCAGCGGCACCCTCTTCCCCCAATGGATGCCAAACCGGGTCAACAACTGGGTCATCCATCACCTCCTCTTCAATTTCAGCTGCACCTTCCTCTGTGTCACCGTGTAAGGTGGTGTAGTATGCGGGAAGGGGCACCTGAGTTTCATCAGGGTCAGATTCTGGCTCAGTAGACTGCGAGGGCAATGTACTGCTCTGGGTCAATGTACCAGCAGAATCATCTAGCAGTGGCTGTGCATCAGTGCACTCAATGTCAGATTCATCTTGGACTGGGGAATTCAGGATTTGACTTGATAACCCAGGTATGGTATGTGAAAAGAGCTGGAGTAATCTGAAGTGTGGCCTGCAGCATCCTTCACTTTTGGTGGGGGTGAAGGACACAAGGAAAGGTGTTGTTCCTGACCAGAAGCCGGCACTGACCACTCAGTGCTTGCAGTTTTTGAAACTTCAAAAGAGGAGGCGATAGAGCTGGAGGCTGTTTGGGCAATGTAAGCCAAAACCTGTTCCTGATGCTCCGACTTTAAAAGCGGTTTACCTACTCCCAGAAAAGGGAGCCTTCCAGGCCTTCTTGAGCCAGACGATGATGCAGGCTCAACATCTCCTGCCTTAGGTGCTATTGTGCTTTTGGCACTAGCAGCAGATGCACCACCACCACCATCATTCCCAGCTGACCCCCCTGCCCACGTCCGCGGCCTCTTCCACCATACTTCCTCATGTTTGGGAAATTGCACCAAAAATACCAGCAGATGTGTGGTACTGTATGAGGAGAATACAGCTGTATATGGTGTAAGGGAAAATTTAAATCTCCGCATATATTTCCTTAGTCACACACAGACACTCTCCCACTAAGGATTTGACCATAATCCAAACAGCAGATATACGGTACTGTATCAAAAATGTACAGCTGTATACGGTGTAGGGGAAAATTTTAATCTCTGTATATATTTCCTCAGTCACACACAGACGCTCTCCCACTATGGATTTGACCATAATCCAAGCAGCAGATATACGGTACTGTATCAGAAACGTACAGCTGTATCGGTGTAGGGGAAAATTTTAATCTCCATATATATTTCCTTAGTCACAGACAGACGCTCTCCCAGTATGGATTTGACCGTAATCCAAACAGCAGATATACGGTACTGTATCAGAAACGTACAGCTGTATATGGTGTAGGGGAAAATTTAAATCTCTGTATTTATTTCCAAAGTCACACACAGATAGTCAGCATGTATTTGTCTGTGATACCAGCCGGTACACGATAGTGTGTGAGGAGCGTACAGCTCTATACGGTGTGGGAAGAAATGAACGGTCGGTAACTTTGCAGAAAAAAAGAATAAAAGTATTAGTGCTGTGTAAAAAGCAGTCTGCACAGCATTGTACACACAGCAATGCAGCTATCAGGCAGCCTAGTAACCAGCGCTGCTGCGCTGCACACAAACAAATCCTCCCCTGTCACTGCACACGAACTGTACAGCACAATTTCTATCAGCACATGCATGGAATCTTTCCTGCCTAACTCTCTCCCTACTGAGAAACAGCAGCAGCAACCTCTCCCTATGCTAAGATCGGCAGAAGTAAACTGGAGGTCGGCGTTCAGGGCTTTTATAGCCACTGTGACGCCTCACAAAGCTAGCCAATCACTGAAATGCCCTTCTGTAAGATGGTGGTGGCCGCTACCCATGTCATCTCATTGCCCACAGTGTGCATCCTTGCTCATTGGCTGAGAAAAGGTGCCTGCAAGCATTATGGGAAACGCGACTTTGGCGCTCGGGTCGACGACCACATGGCCGACCTCACGCTATGGTCAGGCTTCGCTCGGCGAAACCCGACTTTGGCGAAAGTCGGCGATTTTTGTATCTGACCGACCTGTTTCGCTCAACTCTACTGATAACTCAATTTCTTCGCGTCCTTCTGGATCTTGTCCCTTGTCTGGTGAACTGGGCATCCTGGACAGTGCATCAGCATTAGCGTTCTTATGCCCCGCTCGGTACTTGATTGTAAACTAGTAATTGGACAGCCGGGCCATCCATTGCTACTCCAGTGCACCCAGCTTTGCCGTTTCCTGGTGGGTAAGCAGATTATTGTTAGTTTAGATAGTAAACTTTGCTGAAGCCAGGTAGTGCTTGAAGTGCTCCGTTACCACCCGGACTATGGCGAGGGACTCCAACTTAAAGGAACTGTAGTTGTCAGGGTTCCTTTCAGTGGGACGAAGTTCCCTGCTGGCGTAGGCCATCACTCTCTCTCTCTGCCTTTCTGCATTTGTGACAGCACTGCTCCTAATCCCATGTTGCTGGTGTCTGTGTAAAGTATAAATGGTTGGTCATAATCAGGATATGCCAGGACTTCATCTCCCCTGACAGCCAATTTCAACCGAGTGAAGGATTCTTCTATCCTGTGGTTCCAGGACTCTTGTTCTTGGCCTTCTTGGATTGGCCCATTAGCAGGTCTTGCAGAGGTGTGGCTATCTTGGTGAAGCCCTTGATGAATCTTTGGTAGTAGCCCACCAACTCAAGGAACTGCCGTACTTCATGAATGTTGCTGGGTCTTTGCCAGTCCCGGATAACGGTGACTTTGTCAAGATCTGGTGGTACGCCTTCTGCACTTACCATATTGCCTAGGTACTGCACCTTGGGTTTCAAAAGGTGTCATTTGGACAGCTTCACTTTTAAACCAAAATTGGACAGGGCTTCAAACACCTCGACCAGATGCTTCTAGTGGTCTTCATAGGTTTTGGAGAAGACAATGATGTCATCTATGTAGAGCAGAACTGTTTCACAGTTTTTATGTCCTAGACAGCATTCCATTAACCACTGAAACGTCCCCAGTGTTCACTGCAGAGTCCAAATAGCATGTAGTCAAACTTGCAGAGGCCCATTGGTGTTGTAAATGCTGTCTTCTCTCTGTTTCTGCCATGGGAACCTGCCAATACCCACTGGTGAGAACTAAGGTAGAGAAATAGCTAGTGGATCTCAGTGCAGCTAGTGATTCCTCAATTCTAGGTAACAGGTAGGTTTCCTTGTGGGTAATCCTGTTAATTCGCCTGAAGTCAACATACATTCTCATGGTACCATCTTTCTTTTTAGCGAGGACTAATGGAGCTGCCCAGAGGCTACAACTATCTCTGATTACCCCAGCCTCCTTCATCTCCCGTAACATATCCTTGGCACGTTGATAGTGTGCTCGGGGTACAGGCCGGTATTTCTCTTTAATGGGAGGATGATCTCCAGTGGGGATATGGTGTTGGACCCCTTTGGCCTGCCCAAAGTCAAGAGGATGTTTGCTGAAGACCCGTTCATACTCTTGAGCCACCCGTTAAGCCCCATGCTTTTGGTGCAAAGGAGTGGAGTCAGTGCCTACATGTAGCTGTTGACACCAATGCTCCAGCTGCCCCTCAGAGCCATTGTCCTCCACTTGATCGGACGGAAGCAAGGGTCCTGCTGCCTCTATTGCATTGCTACTTACAGTGAATAGCTTAGCAAGGGTGGCAGATCGGGGTAAATGCACTTCTTTTTCCCCACAACTCAGAATGCGTATTAGTACTCTCCCCTTACGGACATCGACTACTCCCCTGGCTGTCAGGACAGTGGGCCTACTATCAGAGGACACTGGTTCTACCAGGGCCTGGTAATCTTGCCCCCTGAGGCCTTATTGTTGCCTGACACCAAATTAGAATTTCACTCCTTTGGGGTACTGCAATGGGGAATGGATCACTCACTCTGACACTGCAAACTTCTCCACCAGACAGCTCTACCTGTTGTCTCTGCATCAGTGCTTTGATTTCCTTTTGCAGGATTCACTGCTGACTGGAACTAGCAGTCTCGGCTACTTGTTGCAACAAAGCAATAATTTCTCCAAGACAATGTTCATAGGATGGCATTCTCGTTTGTCGATATCAACTATAATCAAACCTTGCGACTGCAATTCTACTCGGCCATTCGTAATGGTCACCTCTTTATAGCCCACTTGAGACAAGGGCTGACCATTGCTGGCAAAGATGGCAAGGTGTTCATCTGGGCTGCGAGTAATGTCTGAATCAGCCCAGTACCGCTTAAAGAGGACATATGGTATCATTGTCACCTGGGAGCCAGTGTCCAGTAAGGCATTCATCGGGAAACCATCAATCATGACGAGCAGGACTGGTCGTCCTCCCAAGTACTTGTATCACCAGTTTTGTGGGCCTGGACGTCTTACTCCTGGGGGTTGGCCCTCTGCCCCAGGTGTTGCTCGTTTAAATTACTGAATCTTGTGATGTGCCCTGCCTTGTTGCTGCGGCAACAGATGGGCTGTCTGTCCTCGTCTTAATGATCGCTGTCTCTCCCTCTGGTCGGTGAGATTCTCCTCTGCCTTCACTACGGGACGTCATCCGGACTGGAGGCCAGCTGAATCTTCTTCTCTGGGGCCTCTTGCATGCACTGCACAGTTTTAGTTAGTGCAGCCACACTTTTGGTCAACTCCTGGACCTTGAAACGTAGGTCTGCAGAAAAGTCATTATCTTTGGTTCGCGTGTCGGCCTCAACGGAGGTCCTGGGAAAGGATGCTGCCCCCTGTTGGTTTGTAATGGCTGCACACCTAGGGGGCACTGTGCCGCTGAAATTTGGTCCTATAAACTGCTCCATTAGCAACCTATCTTCATCTTGCACGCTGTCAGGGTCAACCTGCTTTACAGCCCATAGCGCTTCCTTAAGGCTAAGAGCATAGTCCCATATACCGTAATGTAGCCTTTGTTTGCACCCAAAGAATCTAATTTTTATCTCTGCTGCAGTGAGGGTGTCAAAGTTGTCCTTCAGCCTGGCCAAGATTTGTTTGACAGTTCTTTTATCAGTGTCCGGCCAGGACTTTACTTCCCTCTGGGCCGCACCGGTTAACTCACCAGTGATGATGCTGACTTTTTGACTCTCAGACAGTGGGTATACATTAAACAAACTACATAGTCACTCCTTGAAACCACTCAGAGTGTGTGACTCCCCTGAGTACTGCGGTAACCAGGCCGCTCCCGGTATGTACGGCATTGATAACGGCATTATGGAGGCGGTAGCTGTTGCTGCCGCTGGATCCAGCTGGACTATGGGGGCTGCAGCAGCCGCTAAATCTGGCTACATCATGGGGGCTGCAGCCGCCAATGGATCTGGTGATATCATTGGGGGTGCGGCCACCTCTGGATCTGGCCGCATCACGGGGGCTACGGCTGCAGCCGCCGCTGGATCTCCACCCAGATTGGACATTTTCTTTCCCCCCAGTGAACCTCAGCCTGGCCCTGCATGTTGCTACCTGTTATGAATGAGTCACCGGAGGAGGAAAAAACAAAAATGCAAGCTAAGTCCAGAAAACCGGAGAGGTTGGTAGCTAGCGGATTGCAGACCCCTGATCCTATTCACAACAACTTACAGTAGCCGTGGAGCGTTCCTACGGTGGTCCTAGATGCCTCTTCACAGCCGGAGAACTAAATAAGCCTAAAGAAAGAAAGGGGAAATCAAAACTGCCCCAGAGCAGACCCCAAAGCAATAGACAGCCCCAACATGTATTGTCGGTGAAAACAGATGAAAACACAAACACAGACAGAAAGACAGGCAGAGCAAACGATGGGGCCCAACTAACCAGATAGGAAAGGACAGAAAAGATGCTGGCTGCAATCTGCAAAAACCCTACCAAAAATGTCCCAACACGTCTGATAGGAAAAACGGCCCTGAAGTCACTAGACTTCAAAATCCCTATATCAGCACTCCGATATATTCTGAAGACGGAGCAAAAGAGATTTAACCGATCAGGGACAAAAATGGAAATTCAGCAGAGCCCCAGCCGGGGCTGGCAGAACACAAAACTAAGCAAATCAGACAAAATCTCATGGAACAATAACAGAGCAAAACTTAGCTTTAGAAGACAGGAACTGAACTGGAGGCCAGAGCTCAGAGCAGAGAAATCACCAGAAACCGTACAGGGCGTCGGCTGCCTTATATTCACTCAAAGATTCCGGATGTCCAATCGCAATCCACCTGTTCAGGTAACAGGTTTCTCCCATCCAAATCAGTTTCTCCACCTCCTTTCACCAGCTGAGGGAGTTCATCGGACATCAAAGGTGAACGAGAAAATGAGCTCACAACAGTTACCATTGCAAGCGTCTGCTCTGCAGAAAGGATCGATGGAGCTCCTCCAGAATTTCCCCGTTGGGAGCGAGGCCTGTTCTTCACTTCTTCCAGGATCTGCCCACAATGACACACCCCTCTCTTCGCCATGTGACACAACAATGGCGGCGATTTCAGAATTTAACAAAATCTCTGGCGCACAGTACCTGGCAATGTTGGGCTCCGAAATCCTGTTCGTGATGCCAAAATGGAGCGCCCGCCGGGGCCGTGGGGATACCTGGTCCGTGGCCATGGCAGTCCAATGAAAAATAATAATTAAAGGGGAAATAAAGTTTATAAGAGATGGTTGGTGACACCACCTGTGGTACTAGGCCAAGGATGACCGACGCTGCTTAAAGAGACCGCTGGGGCTGATGGTGATGCAGCAGAGTTCATACAGCTCTCCACAGGTAGAGCTTAGTCCCAGGGCAAATATATTGTTAAAGATGGTGATGTTAGATGTAGTGCAGGGTGGATGGTGCAGTAAATAACTCAGAGGACCCAGCAGGGTGCAGTTTCCACACTTTAACTCACGGTTTGGAGTGCTGACCGGGGCACTAGTTACAGATGAAAATGGAGGTCTCGGGAGCCTGGAAGCAACTTAGGATCCACTAAGTCAGATGGGTTTTGAGGCCTCCTTACTGCACTGTCCTCTGAGGTCCTTGCTGCCTAAAGCTATGATCAGTCCTCTGTTCCTTATTGTTCTGAAGTACTTGCCCATATGACAGGCAGCTTAAGCCTATTGCAGGTGTTGCTCCTTTATGGCGGCTCAGGCTCTGGTCTGCTGCTGTGTCTTCGGGCATTTGCTGGGCCAGGAGACCCGCAATCCTCTGCCCTCCGGATTTAGCTGCTGGGACTGTTGTACCCGTCAGCCACAGAATCTGTCATTCGGCTTCTAGCGCTGTGCTCTGGGGTGAGCTTGGTCACAGCTCAACTCCCCAGGTTCTATTTCACTTCTCCTCTCCTCTCTTCACTCAGACTCTGTCTCTCTCAGTTCCAGACACTGACTGACCCCACCTCCAGGCCAGAACTAATAGAGAAGCTCCCCTGAAACAGGGTTTCGAGTTCCCCATTTTTGTCTGGAGTCAGGAAAAGTGTTGGATGTAAGTGTTATTTGGTCAGGGATACCCTCTTTGTTTCCAGGCATGTCATCACCCCCCGGTGAGGGAGGCAATGCCACTGTGGCAACTAGACTCCTGGGGTGCCACACTTATATATCATTTTGACCACTGGTTCTTTTTTTGAGGGTTTTTCCATCGTTCTTGAGTCATCTTTTGCATTGATGTTTTCTGTTCATTTTTTTCTTCATTCAATGATAATGAAATTGCTAGCAGTATCTGAAGCATAAACACTGGGAAAATGCACAAATAGGTGCCAGGGCATTTATTTTGAAGTACTGAATGTCTCACCTGAAAAGAGACATTGTGAGCACATGCCCTTAGAAAGAAGCTACAGGCAGAGAAAGGGTAAGGATATGGAGCTGGTTGCTTAGAAGATGCCATGTTCATTCTACTCAGTTATATTACAGTTTTATCCAGTAAATAATTATTCTATCCAGAAAAATTGTTGTTTTAGATCACTTTATTGTGCCATTTACTAAAAAAAACTGAAACAGCAGGGAAATACTCGTAATATTTAAAAACATAATGATTTAGTCCATTACATTGAAATTCTCATAGCTTTTCACTCTCGTAGAGTAACTTTGCATCTCGTATATGTCACCTTAAAACAATGAATCAAAAATCCCTGGAATTTCTAGAAATAGAAATTGAGGCCCTGCAAACCACCCTAAATAAAGATATGACGGGTGATGCCCTTAAGAAACTTAATGAGGAGATTGATGCAGAGTTCCAAAAATATGCTAATGAAATCCAAGCCACGAAAACAAAAAAAATCAAGAGCTGTTCAGGACAAGTTATCATCTAGAGTCTATAGATGGCGTAACCCCAATGATCGTTCCTGCCAGCAATATAGAAACTTTTCTCGCTCCAGATCAAGATCTACTTCTATTAAATTAAATATGTCCTGTGATGAAGGAAGATTAATCACCCCAAACATCACAACATGGTGAGCAGTCCTCTTCGGACCTCTCTGCTAAGCGGATTATTACCTGACAATCTTCCAAGAACAAGTCTACTGGGTGGTCTGCCCTGGATGGTGCCGAGGGAGGGCTCCGGGTACTAAATCTTTCATCTCATGTAGTCACTGACATACAATTACAGGTTTTGGGCAGGGGTCAGACTTTTTCTCCCACTAACGCCTTCAATTATTTTTTCAGCTCTAAAAGATCACCTGTTTTCCCATAAGCTCATATTGAGGAAACTACCTAACAAAAACCAGTCAAGTGAACCCTTGCGTAACAGTGAGAAGGAGGCACTCCCCCACACCAGGGTAACTTCCCCTCATGCATTTTACCTATATCGATGAGGTTTCTCCCCTGTCCTCGAGTCCGGTCATTGAAATCTTTACCAAACTTGTGTCTGAGGATTTCAAAAAACTGTCCTCAAGACGCAGGTTTGGCAATTTGACACTCAAGCAGTATCAGGCCATAACAGAGCTGCAATCACTCCTAGATGTCATGTTGAAGCCGGCGGACAAGGGGGAGAACATCGTTGTCTGGCCGAGTGTACTGTATGAGGGGGAGGCTTTTTGCCAATTGAGCGATCCTAATATGTATAGAAAGCTACCATACAATCCAATGTCCTCCTTCTCATTAGAACTACAAAGGATTCTAACTAGAGCCCTAGAGGCAAATATCATCCCCTTAGAACTCCATCTTCTATCTTTTGCCCAAAGTCCATAAGGACGCCCTCGACTCCGTGGGGCACCCAATCATGTCTGGGATTGTGGGACTCTGTGATCCCATCTGCAAATTTATCGATTTATACCTCAAACCTCTCATTGAATCCTTACCATCATTTATCCGTAACACAACGGATGTCCTGACATGGGTTGATGGTGTCCTTATAGACGAAAAAATTTTTTTTGTTTTAGCCAACATTGAAACTTTGTACACCTGTATCGACCATGCACATGGTCTGGATGCGGTCCGCCTCTTCTTGGGGACCTCCGAACTGGACGGTTCATTGTGTGAACTCATCCTTGAGCTGATACATTTTGTCCTTACTCATAATATTTTGTCTTCAAAGACAACTTCTAATTACAGAAGCGCGGCACAGCAATGGGCGCGGTCTGTGCACCCTCGTACGCTAATCTCTTCCTAGATTCCTGGGAGCGATCCCTTTTTGGTGATTGGGGAGTGCCAGCTGCCTCCCTTGTGCTGTGCTGGCTACGATATATTGATGACATCTTATTTTTGTGGGACGGGAAGGTGCATCAGCTCGAAAATTGATGGCATCTCTCAATCAAAATCCATTTAACATTAAATTGACTTACAAGTTTGATTCTGGTAAAATTGACTTTCTGGATGACTCTCTAGAGATTGATGCCAATAGGTACATTCAGACGAATGTCTATAGAAAGCCAACCTCGGTTAATGCCCTTATACATGCCGATTCTTCACAGAATCCTGCCACCATTAGGGTCATCCTGGTTGGACAGTTCTTAAGGATGAGGTGGATCTGCTCCACTGAGGACCGATTCGAGGAAAAAGCTTTGGACCTTAACCCCTTCCTGCCATCCGACGTACTATCCCGTCCATGGGATCTGGGCCCCTATGCCCATGGACGGGATAGTACGTCTACCGCGATCAGCGGCGCCCACGTGGTGAGCGCCGCTGATCGCGGCCGGGTGTCAGCTGATTATCACAGCTGACACCCGGCACAATGTGTCAGGGGCGGTCACGGACCACCCCCGACACGTTAACCCCTTGCACACAGCGATCAAACATGATCACGGTGTACCGGGAGTTAAAGGGAAGCATCGGCAGGGAGGGGGCTCCTTCCGTGCTTCCCTGAGCCCCCCACGGCAGCGCAATGTGCAGCGCTGCTGCAGAGGACTCCTTTCCTCCAGGCCCCCGAATCCAAGATGGTGACTGGGGCCTTCGGGGGCCTGCAGGAAGCTGGCTTCCTCAGTGCCTGCAAAGCGCAGGCATGAGGAAGCCTTCGGCACTGCCTGTGACAGATCGCTGATCTGTCACAGTGATCTGTGATGTGACAGATCAGCGATCTGTCACAGGACAGTGATGTCCTACCTGGGACTATATAATAAAGTAAAAAAAAAATAAAAAAACGAGTAAAAATAATTTTTAAAAAATCGCCAAATAAATTAGTAAAAAAAAAAAAAATATTCCCCAATAAATTCATTTTTTGAAAATAAAAAAAAAAAACAATAAAAGTACACATATTAGGTATCGCCACGTCCGTAACGACCCGCCCTATAAAACTGACCCATTAGTTAACCCCTTTAGCGAACCCCTTAAAAAATAAAAATAAAAACGAAGCGAAAAATAATGATTTATTATCATACCGCCAAACAAAAAGTGTAATATCGCGCGATCAAAAAGACGCATATAAATATCCATGGTACCACTGAAAACGTCATCTTGTCCCACAAAAAACGAGCTGCCACACAGCATCATCAGCGAAAAAATAAAAAAGTTATAGCTCGCAGAATAAAGCGATGCAAAAATAATTATTTTTTATATAAAATAGTTTTCATTGCATAAAACCGACAAAACATAAAAAAAGACCTAAATGAGGTATCGCTGTAACCGTACTGACCCGAAGAATAAAACCGCTTTATCAATTTTACCGCACACGGAACGGTGTAAACGCACTCCCCCAAATGAAATTCATGAAACGCTGGTTTTTGTTCATTCTGCGTCCCAAAAATCGGAATAAAAAGCGATCAACAAATGTCACATGCCCGAAAATGGTACCGATAAAAACGTCAACTCATCCCGCAAAAAATAAGATCTCACATGACTCGGTGGGTCAAAATACGGAAAAATTATAGCTCTCAATATGTGGTGATGCAAAAACTATTTTTACAATAAAAAGCGTCTTTTAGCGTGCGACAGCTGCCAAACATAAAAACCGCCATAAATAGTAAATCAAATCCCCCGTTATCACCCCCTTAGTTAGGGAAAAATAATAAAATAAAAAAAAATGTATTTATTTCCATTTTTCCATTAGGGCTAGGGTTAGGGTTAGGGCTAGGGTTAGGGCTTGGGTTAGGGCTAGGGTTAGGGTTAGGGCTGAGATTAGGGTTAGGGGTGTGTTGGGGTTCGGGTTGGAGTTAGAATTGGAGGTTTCCACTGTTTGGGCACATCAGGGGCTCTCCAAATGCAACATTGTGTCTGATCTCAATTCCAGCCAACTCTGAGTTGAAAAAGTCATATGGTGCTCCTTCCCTTCCAAGCTCTGCCATGCGCCCAAACAGTGTTTTACCCCCACATGTAGGGTATCAGCCTACTCAGGACAAATTGCAAAACAATTTTTGGGGTCCAATTTCTCCTGTTACCCTTAGGAAAATAAAAAATTGGGGGCAAAAATATCATTTTTGTGGAAAAAAATGATTTTTTTATTTTCACGTCCGAGCGTTATAAACTTCTGTGAAGCACTAGGGGGTTCAAAGTGCTCACCACACATCTAGATAAGTTCCGTGGGGGGGTCTAGTGTCCAAAATGGGGTCACTTGTGGGGAGTTTCAATAGTTTAGGTACATCAGGGGCTCTCCAAACGCACATGACACCCGCAGACCATTCCATCAAAGTCTGCATTCCAAAACGTCACTGCTTCCTTTCCGAGCCCCGACGTGTGTCCATACAGTAGTTTTCTCCCACATATGGGGTGTCAGCGTACTCATGACAAATTGGACAACAACTTTTGTGGTCCAATTTCTCCTGTTACCCTTGGGAAAATGAAAAAATTGGGGACTAATTGATCATGAATGTGGAAAAAATACGATTTTTTTATTTTCATGCCCGGGCATTATAAACTTCTGTGAAGCCCTTGGGGGTTCAAAGTGCTCACCTCACATCTAGATAAGTTCCTTAGGGGGTCTAGTTTTCAAAATGGGGTAATTTGTGGGGGGTTTCCACTGTTTAGGTACATTAGGGGCTCTCCAAAGGCAACATGACACCCGCAGACCATTCCATCAATGTCTGCATTCCAAAACGTCACTACTTCCCTTCCGAGCCCCGACGTGTGCCCATACAGTAGCTTTCTCCCACATATGGGGTATCAGCATACTCAGGACAAATTGGACAACTTTTGGGGTCCAATTTCTCCTGTTACCCTTGGGAAAATAAAAAAAATGCTGACTAAAAGATCATGTTTGTGGAAAAAATACAAATTTTTTATTTTCACGCCCGGGCGTTATAAACTTCTGTGAAGCACTGGGGGGTTCAAAGTGCTCACCACACATCTAGATAAGTTCCTTGGGGGGTCTAGTTTACAAAATGGTGTCATTTGTGGGGGGTTTCCACTGTTTAGGTACATCAGGGGTTTTCCAATCGCGACATGGTGTCCGATCTCAATTCCAGCCAAAAACGTCAAATGGCGCTGCTTCCCTTCCGAGCTCTGCCATGCGCCCAAATAGTGGTTTACCCCCACATGTGGGGTATCAGCGTACTCAGGACAAATTGCACAATAACTTTTAGGGTGCTGTTACCCTTGGAAAAATAAGAATTGAGGGTGAAAAGATCATTTTTGTGGAAAAAATATGATTTTTTAATTGTACGGCTTTATGTTATAAACATCTGTGAAGCCCTTGGGGGTTCAAAGTTCTCACCTCACATCTAGATAAGTTCCTTAGGGGGTCTAGTTTCCAAAATGGTGTCAATTGTGGGGGGTTTCCACTGTTTAGGTACATCAGGGGTTTTCCAATCGCGACATGGAGTCCGATCTCAATTCCAGCCAAAAACGTCAAATGGCGCTGCTTCCCTTCCGAGCTCTGCCATGCGCCCAAATAGTGGTTTACCCCCACATGTGGGGTATCAGCGTACTCAGGACAAATTGCACAATAACTTTTAGGGTGCTGTTACCCTTGGAAAAATAAGAATTGAGGGTGAAAAGATCATTTTTGTGGAAAAAATATTTTTTAATTGTACGGCTTTATGTTATAAACTTCTGTGAAGCCCTTGGGGGTTCAAAGTTCTCACCACACATCTAGCTAAGTTCCTTAGGGGTCTAGTTTCCAAAATGGTGTCATTTGTGGGGGGTTTCCATTGTTTAGGTACATCAGGGGTTTTCCAATCGCGACATGATGTCCGATCTCAATTCCAGCCAAAAACGTCAAATGGCGCTGCTTCCCTTCCGAGCTCTGCCATGCGCCCAAATAGTGGTTTACCCCCACATGTGGGGTATCAGCATACGCAGGACAAATTGCACAACAACTTTTAGGGTCCTGTTACCCTTGGGAAAATAAAAATTGGGGTGAAAAGATCATTTTTGTGGAAAAAATATGATTTTTTAATTGTACCGCTGTACGTTATAAACTTCTGTAAAGCCCTTGTGGGTTCAAAGTTCTCACCACATATCTAGATAAGTTCCTTGGGGGGTCTAGTTCCCAAAATGAGGTCACTTGTAGGGGGTTTCCACTCTTTAGGTACATCAGGGACTCTCCAAACGTGACATGGCGTCCGATCTGAATTCCAGCCAATTTTGCATTGAAAAAGTCAAACGGCGCTCCTTCCATTCTGAGCTCTGCCATGCGCCGAAACAGTCGTTCCCCCCCACAAATCAGGTATCAGCGTACTCAGGACAAATTGCACAATAACTTTTGCAGTCCAATTTCTCCTGTTACCCTTGGTAAAATAAAAAAAATTGAACCTGAAGTATTTTTTTTTGTGAAAAAAAGTTAGATGTTCATTTCTTTTTAAATATTCAAAAAAATTCCTGTGACGCACCTAATGGGTTAAAAAACTTCTTGAATGTGGTTTTGAGCACGTTAAGGGGTGCAGTTTTTAGAATGGTGTCACTTTTGGGTATTTTCTATCATATAGACCCCTCAAAGTGACTTCAAATGTGATGTGGTCCTAAAAATAAAATGGTGTTGTAAAAATGAGAAATCGCTGGTCAACTTTTAACCCTTATAACTTCCTAAAAAAAAAAAATTTTGGTTCCAAAATTGTGCTGATGTAAAGTAAACATGTGGGGAATGTTAGTTATCAAGTTTTTTGTGTGCCGTATCTCTGTGATTTAAGGGCATAAAAATTCAAAGTTCACCTTTAAACTGGTAAATCTTGGTTTGTTCATCACTTTATGGAAAGCATTGCTGACAATTTGATTATTGTAACCTCGATCAAAAAGACGTTTTTTATGACTTTACTTTCTTGTAAAAAAAAGGCATTGTCTGAACATAATGGCTTGGTGGGAAGAGCAATTTCTTTTTCTTGATCTTAACCCAATCTTCAATGATATTTTTTGGTTTGGTAGATATGTGGACGATCTGATGTTCGTTTGGAAGGGTAATTCCACAGACTTGTCCCTTTTTTATTCTTATCTCAATTCTAACAATCTAAATTTAATATTCACTATTAGTGGCACAGGGAACCAAGTTTCCTTTTTGGATTTATTGCTCACAGGTGATTCTATCAATGGCCAAGTTCACACTACCATTTATAGAAAGGAAACTGCAGGTAATTCACTTTTACTTTCTTCTTCATGTCATCCCCAACATACCATCCAGTCCATCCCTTATGGGGAATTCAATAGGGCTAAACGTTTATGTTCAGACAATGCCTTGTTTTTACAAGAAAGTAAAGTCATAAAAAAACGTCTTTTTGATCGAGGATACAGTAATCAAATTGTCAGCAATGCTTTCCATAAAGTGATGAACAAACCAAGATTTACCAGTTTAAAGGAAAAATCCTCAGCTTGTGCTGATCATATGGTGACTTTTTCAACGCCATTCAGCCCCCAATTCAATCAAATTAAAGAAATTGTGAAAAAATATCTGCCCGTCACAAACCAAGACACTAAATTAAGACAAATCATACAATCTGGCTGCCGTTATGTTGCCCGAAGGGGAACTAGTTTGGCAAATTATCTTTCTCCCAGTCTTTTAAAATCACCAGAAAAAATTCGGACTTGGATTACTTCCACTGGATTTTACAAATGTGCTGGTTCCAGGTGCAATGTTTGCACACATGCAATAGACAAATCTAAATTTATTTTTTCATACCAAGGTTTTTCTCAACAAATTACATCTTTCATCAATTGTGACAGTCAGTTTGTCGTTTATTGCATTTGTTGCACAGAGTGTAAGATTCAGTATATCGGCTGTACTATACGCAAAATAAAAAAAAGAATAGCTGAACATATCAGAAATATAGAAGAAAGAAACGCTTCCTGTTCAGGAGCGGTAAAACACTTCATTCATGCTCATCATAGCAATATGGATTCATTTGCCTTCTATGGTCTAGAAAAGGTTAAAACCCCTGCACGAGGTGGTGATAGACACAAGCTATTACATATACGTGAAGCTTTTTGGATATTAAAATTAGACACTAAATCTCCAAATGGGATGAATTTCAGGAACGATTTGTTCTATATTTATTAATGAAATTTATGTACTTATTAGTTTTTTCTGTCAAAAATAATTTTACAGTGATGTGAATTTAGTTTATTTTGCGTATTTATTTTATTATACCAGGATAGCATAGAATTTATCTCATAGTTCTTATTTTATTTATATGTTTATCAAGCATTCTGCAATAGTTCCACCATTGATTGCTATGTGTTTACAACTTATTTTTTATTTATGTGCTAAAAATTTTCATTTGATTGTCATCAAGTTTATATATTGCTTGTAGGCACTTATTCACACATCTTGCATGGAACATTTTATTCCTGCTTATCTATAACTTATTTTTCAAGTCCAGGAGGGAAGGGGGGAAAAAAAAAAAAAAAAATTCCCTTTTTTTCTTTTGTTTTTTTTTGTTGACTAATTTTTTATATTGTTTGCAAGCACTCATTCATACTCTCTGCATGAAATATTTTATTATACGTGCAAAAAATTTGATTGTTATTAATTCCATATATTGTTTGTAGGTACCTATTTATACCTTTTGCATGGAACCACTCATTCCTGCACATCTATAAATTATTTTTGAGGTAAAAAAAATTCTTTTTGATTCTGACTAACTTTATATTGTCCATAGGCACTCATTCACACCTTTCGCATGGAATCATTCATTTCTGCGCAGAAAATCCATTTTCCATTGGAAGATTACCTTGGAGTTATTTAATTACTTTTAGATATATCCATTTATATTATTGTACCTTTTTTTTTTTTTCTCTTGGGAACTTCAATCCTGGAGTGATCTGTATCATTGCAAGGAACTGTTCACTTTTCCTTTCATGTGTTGCCACTTTTTGCAATTAATTGTAAGCTTTGTGATTGGTTTGTAACCTGTATATATTTTTCTATGCATATTGTTTTTATTTACCTATGACTAAGGGTGCCTTTGTGCACCGGAAACGCGTCAGGTGTTTTTTGCATTTTAATATGGCATATTAGCCTAATAAAGTTTTTTTCATTCATGCCGGTGTGCTGAACGAACTTTTTCTTCTTGTGGACATCTGCTGTGCTCACCAGCGTATTCATGCACCCACCTGTGGATCAATGAACTCAGCCCAAAGTGGTTTTCATTTGGATGCGATGCAAGCTCCCAGTCCTCCCTCTTCGACATACTACATACATACTTCATATATACTACATTCATACAACATACATGAATACTGCATACATACTACATATATACTACATTCATACAACATACAGTACATGTATACATACTACATATATACTACATTCATACAATATACTGTACATACATACATAATACATACTACATACATACTACATATATACAACATACATAAAACATGCTACAGACATACAACATAAATACTACATACATACTACATACTACATACAGTACATTCATAGATTCATACAATACATAGATATAGACATACAGTACATATAACATAGAGTACATACTCACCATCACTTGTCACTTTGATCCCCGAAGCCAGTGTCATCTGTAAAAAATATTAAAATAACAAACAACCAATATACTCCCTGATCCGCGGAAATCCATGAGTGTCCCGCGACGATCTCCCGTGGAGAACAGCATCAACAGCTGATGCGACCGCTCTCTAGAGGCTCCAGGAATACAAGGAATGAATGACAATCACTGTATTCCTCCGCCACTGTAAAAAAATAGTCTCTAGTCTCACTTTTGGCATTGCTGTGTGAGAAAGTTCCCATGCAGCTTTTGCCATAAAGTGAGACCAGTGATCTATAGTAACCTCTCCGTGATGCACTGCAGGAGATCGTCGTGGGACACTCGTGGATTTCTGTGGATCAGGGAGTATATTGGTTGTTTGTTATTTTAATATTTTTTACAGTGAGATGACACTGGCTTCGGGGATCAAAGTGAGAAGTGATGGTGAGTATGTACTCTATGTTATATGTACTGTATGTCTATATGTATGTATTGTATGAATGTATGGTATGAATGTATGAATGTATTGTATGCAGTATGTACAGTCATATGTTAAAGTTTGGGCACCCCTATTAATGTTAACCTTTTTTCTTTATAACAATTTTGGTTTTTGCAACAGCTATTTCAGTTTCATATATTTAATAACTGATGGACTCAGTTATATTTCTGGATTCAAATGAGGTTTATTGTACTCAGAAAATGTGCAATCTGCATTTAAACAAACTGTATGTAGTATGTATGTAGCATGTTGTATGTAGCATGTTGTATGTATGTAGTAAGTATGTAGTATGTATGTTTTATGAATGTAGTATATATGTAGTATGCATGTAGTATGTATGTATGTTGTATGAATGTAGCATATATGTAGTATGTATGTAGTATGTATGTATGTTGTATGAATGTAGTATATATGTAGTATGTATGCTGTATGAATGTAGTATATATGTAGTATGTATGTATTATGTATGTATGTTGTATGAATGTAGTATATATGAAGTATGTATGTAGTATGTATGTATGTTGAATGAATGTTGTATATATGTAGTATGTATGTATGCTTTTTTTTTTGTTTTTTTTTTACATTCAACACATTACCCGGACGATGGGACTACTACTGTCCCATCATTGGCTAATGTGCCAATCACTGTCATTGTAGCAGGCATAGCCCGATGGGACTTGTAGTCCCATCGGACGATGCCTGCACACACACACAACCCTCAGCAGGCCCGCACAGACCCCCGGCAGCCCGCACAGACCCCCGGCAGCCCGCAAAGACCCCTGGCAGGCCCGTACAGACCCCCGGCAGCCCGCACAGACCCCCGGCAGGCCCGCACAGACCCCCAGCAGCCCGTACAGACCCCCGGCAGGCCCGCACAGACCCCCGGCAGCCCGTACAGACCCCTGTCAGGCCCACACAGACCCCCAGCAGGCCGACACAGACCCCGGCAGGCCCTCACAGACCGCGCGTCATGATGACATCATTTCAGCAGCCAATCACAGCCATGCCACTAGTTAACATGGCTAACACAACTGGCTCATTGCATTATGGGAACTTCCGATTCCGGTATTCGATATTGTAAAAATATCGGAACTCAGTATCGGAACTCCGATACAGCGAATATCGATACCCGATATTTGCAGTATCGGAATACTCAACACTAGTCAAGAGTCATTATATCCCTAAGATTTCTAATCGGTTTGGCACGAGGGGTCCTGTCCCTGGTTCCATTCCTTGCGGCCATTACCTTGTCTGCATAAATGTCCTGTGCTGCTCAACCTTCCAGTCCTCGGATGGTTCCAAACAATTTAATATTAGACAGCGTATATCATGTGGTAGCACTAATCCTCAATAGTCAGAACCTCCCACTCCCGTCTCCAAGACTTTACACGTGCCGCGCCAATTCTTTGGAATGCACTTCCCAGGTCAATACGATTAGTCCCCAATCCCCACAATTTTAAGCGTGCCCTGAAAACACATTTATTCAGACTGGCCTATCGCCTCAACACATTAACCTAATCTATCCCTGTGTGGCACAGCCAAAAGTTTTACCATAACCAGATTTCCCGCATCATGTTCCCACATGCTTTATGCATCCATTAGCCCTCTGTGTCTGTACTGTTACACACTTAACATTATGGCTGGTCCATACAATCAGGGCAACT
The DNA here is from genome assembly GCF_039654945.1 of Dendrobates tinctorius. Classification (NCBI taxonomy): domain Eukaryota; kingdom Metazoa; phylum Chordata; class Amphibia; order Anura; family Dendrobatidae; genus Dendrobates; species Dendrobates tinctorius. The sequence goes on along the minus strand of NW_027361712.1, from coordinate 11,856,719 downwards.
GTTACCACCCACCTTTCGTGTCTACCTCTTTCCTCATAGACTGTAAGCTTGCGAGCAGGGCCCTCTTTCCTCTTGGTATTTGTTATAATCTACTGTATGTGATTATTGTTATGCTGTAATGTCTATTGTCTGTACAAATCCCCTCTGAAATGTAAAGTGCTGCGGAATATGTCGGCGCTATAAAAATAAAATTTATTATTATTATTATTATTAATGTGATCTACTGCGCTACGTGTGGGTGCTCCATGATATACTTTGGTCTTACTTCTAGGGAATTATGTGTGCGGGTACGAGAGCATGTGTGGGACATTTGTGCGGCCAAGACGGTGGCCGACCCCTCTGACCTCAAAACTATTCCCCATCATTTTAAGGCATATCATGATTGCGATGCCAAAATATTTATGATTAGGGGCATTGGCATCATACATATGGGGATAAGAGAGGGTAATTATAAGAGACTTCTCGCTCAAAGAGAGACTAAGTGGATTGTGACCTTGGACACTATGGCCCCTAAGGGTCAAAATGATTCCTTAAGTTTTGTCTCATTTCTATAAAAAGTGATCTTTGATCCATTGATCCATTGTTCCTCCCTTTACCTATTCTGTAAACTTCCCATTACCGGATGGTCCTTCTCTCTTTTGCTTTTATTGTTCTTTTTTTTATTATCACTTACCATTTTATTGTGTCCCTTGTTTATTGTCTACAGCCACTTGTTATATATGGAGTGGACAAGTTCCTTTTTTGCCTCATCTTTTCATCTAATACCATCGCCAGCAACAACTTCTTCTGCAGCACTGTGTGCACAACATACCATTATATATATATAAAAACCAGATGATCCTTGGATGCAATGTCATATAATGTGTTACATTGATGAATTTGCATGTGCTATACTTATGTGCTCTTAGTGATATATGTCTTTAGTCTGTCTTTGCTTGGATAACTGCTCACATTGCTATTCTTGCGGCTGATTGCATTCGCACTGCTGCCCCTCGCGTCCCACACAGGGCCGGACGTCTTCATACCTCTTGTGCATGCCTGGGGACCTTCCCCTCCCCTCGCATGCGCAGTGATGCTTGATGTCTTGTGCTGTGCTTGTTGGGACCCGTCAGGCGCACTGCACATGCGCCACAGGCGCCGCTCTCTATTGGTCTATTATGACCACGTGACTACACATGTGATTTGTTTACATGGCTTTTTAAGGTCCTTGCCACATTACCTCACCGCATCCCCTTCAGAAAGCAGCTTGTGAGTACGCAAAATGCGCATTAGGGTTCCCTCCATCCGGCTCAGGGTCCGTGCCTGTGTTAGCTGGTAAGCCTTTCCCGTGCACATTCACGTGGTAATCCACTAAGTGATTTTTCTCTATTAGCACAGCATTCATGTTTACTTTTGGGAAATGCCTGCTAGTGTACATCCTACGGCCTGTCCCCAATGTTACATTTTTTAAACATATGGGCTGTGCTACTATTTACTACAAACTTTGCACGTGACTCTAATTTTGGTGTTTAGCACAAAAAAAAAGCAGCTTCCCATCCAGGTGATGAAAAAAATCAAAGTGAACTTATTCTGCCATGATGCAACATTTAGACCAATATAGGTCTTTGTCAAGCTTGAGAATGCAACTGGGATTTTTTTTATTTATCATTTTAATCAGTATAACGGCACCAACCTGACAGTGTCTGTAGGTTACTTCGCAAAATCCTGCTGACAGGTTCCCTTTAATAAAATTTACAAAGCTAAAAACAGCTTCCTATGTTAAGCATTGAAATATAAAATAGACTAGTGTATGCACTTCAACAGGACATCAGCACTGCAGGCAATGCCAGACACTGGGAGTAGCATAATAAATGTTTTTTTTAAATCGAGACTGTGGAGGCTTCTGAACACTTAGGATGTGCATGTAAGGAGATGGCCGGTCCCCTCCATTGCGCTCCCTCCTTCCGCTGTGTGAACCCGTGTGCACTTCCCATGTACATAAGTTATGTACCTGTACGGTTTTATGTGTGTCTTATACCTTGCCATGTATTGTATCATATTGTGTATGTTCTCCTTTAAATGGCTGTATATAGTTAGGGACAGCAATACTTAATATGATGGGCTGGGTCAGCAGCAGAGAGAGAAAGCTGCTGCTTCCCCAGAACTGCTGGGATCTTTGACCAGAGCAGATGTGCAGACAGACGGGGCACTGCCAGACCACCCCAAATGGGAGAGGTCTGTTGTCCTGGGCAAAAGGACTGAAGGACTGCAACACAGTACACCAGGATTGTGGGGAGGCCTTCATTGAGGGGGTCTCAGGTGCCCAGATTCCAGCAAACAGTTTTACTGTGAACCTTGGCTGCTGTGGCCATTGTGGGTGCGACTGCAGCAAACATCAGGGAAAGAGCAGGAAAGCCCGTGTTGTATTTGTCTTTCATGACCATTCTTCAATTCTGTACAATAAAACAAGTTACTGTTCCCTGTTGGAATGCAACTGCATCCCTGGACTCTTAATGCCCGGACTGCTGCAACCAGGAGAAAATGAAGGTAACTCTGTTTGGGGGAAAGACTGAATCCATCCCAGATTGCATTACGAGGGGCCGGGGTGTCTACAGACTGTGTTTAGTGGGTAAGCTTGGTCAGGACTACAACCCTGGTGCTCCTTGTCTTAGATGCACACCACGTCTTTTATACAGAGGCAAATCTGTCAAGTTTTCTAAGAGGAAGAAACTTCAGGAAACACTGGCATTTTTGCACCTGAAGTGCCTTTTTTATATTTTTAGTCGTTACCTACGTGCTTATTCATCATTTTGACCACTGGTTCTTTTTCAAGGGTTTTTCCATCGTTCTTGAGTCATCTTTTGTATTGATGTTTTCTGTTTATTTTTTTCTTCATTCAATGGTAATGAAATTGCTAGCAGTATCTGAAGCAAAAATACTGGGAAAATGCACAAATAGGTGCCAAGGCATTTATTTTAAAGTATTGAATGTCTTCTCTCTTAGAGAGAGGCTACAGGCAGAGAAAGGGTAAGTATATGCTGCTGGATGCTAAGAAGATGCCATGTTCATTCTGCTCAGCTATCTTACAGTTTTACTCAGTAAATAATTATTCTATCCAGAAAAATTGTTGTTTTGGATCACTTTATTGTGCCATTTACTAAAAGAAACTGAAACAGCAGGGAAATACTCTTTAATATTTAAAACATAATGATTTAGTCCATTACATTGACATTCTCATAGCTTTTTCACTCTCCTAGAGTAACTTTGCATTTAGTATACGTCAGCTGAGTAATATCACATACCGTATTTTTCATTCAAAACTGTAAGGTTTATACAGAAAGTCCGTAAATAAAAATCTACCGTAAGTGTATACACTTTTCCTGGTTCTAGTGACGCAAATAAAAGGCAGAAATTGTGCCAGTGAAATTACTATAAGAGCTTACTGAGAAATATCATAGTAGTAATTTCGGAGTTTAAGCTCAACACTGACAAAAGTAGGACGATCTTCAACTCTGTAAAACATAATATTGAGACATCACAAATTAGTAATCACTCTTGTCAAGGGAATCTGTCACCTGGTTTTTGTTATGTTATCTGAAAGTAGCATGATGTAGGGACAAAGAGCCTGATTACAGTGCTGTGTCAATTACTAGACTACAATTTGCTATTTAAAAAAAATCAGTGTTTTACCAGCAGAGAATTATCACTAGAGGACCAAGGACTAAAGGCCCCGTCACACACAGCGATCTCACTAGCGAGATCGCCGATTTTGTGACGCCACAGCGATCTCGCCAGCGAGATCGCTGTGTGTGATGGGGATCAGCGACCGCCCCCCCGCCGGGTATTGGTGATCGTGCAGCATCGTCCTGGGCCATTTTTTCATCGTTGCTGGCCAGCGTGCATCGCTACGTGTGGCAGTGGGAGCCAATGACCAGCGAGGCTCCCAGCGCTCTAAGCAGGCGCTGGGAGCTGGTCTCTAAGGTAAATATCGGGTTACTAAGCGGGGCGCTTCACTTAGTTACCCGATGTGTACCTTAGAAACCTGCGTGCTGTCAGCTCCCGGCGCGAGCACGCAGGTTTCTAAGGTGCACATCGGGTAACTAAGTGATGCAAGCCGCTTAGTAACCCAATATTTACCTTAGAGACCAGTGTCCACGGTGGTGCTGATCGCTGGTGAAGCTGCCTGTTTGGCAGCTCGCCAGCGATCATGTAGCGATGCACCATTGATCCTGACAAGATTATATCATTGTCGGGATCGCTGGTGCATCTTTATGTGTGACGGGGCCTTAAGTGTTGTGTGTCTCCTGCTCCATCCATGCCCCCTCCACTGATTAGCAGATTTATGTCAATATACCATACACACACAATGTTGCCAATCAGTGATGTGTGCAGGTTTACACACAGCTCAGCATGACGAGCTCTGCTAGATCTGCAACAGAGAAAACTGGGATTCTATCAAAACTGATTCACTCAGTAAACTAAGTGATACATCAATGAAATAAGGGTCTCAGCCCCTACATCATACTGCTGTAAGAGTACATATCAAAAACCTGATGACAGATTCCCTTTAATTTTAGTGCCCATTGCTGTGCTGTTCAACATAGTACAGAAATTTAATGCCATATTTTACACAGAAGATCTCATTGCAATTAGTGATGAGTGAATACATTCGGCAGAAATTCTCATGGTGATCTGAGCTTGAACTGCGGTGACCTCATCACTGACTTTTTCCCATGGTGCTGAGGTCACAGTAGTTCATCCTGGCTGGGAACGCAGCCTCAGTGATCGGAGGTAACCTCGATGATATCACCGCTGGTCACTGATGCTGCGCTCGCAGCAGCTCATTCACCAGTGGTTTTCAGCCTGGACGGTCACATCTTTGCACCAACCAGGTTGAATAATATTTATCCCCAAATATGGATTACAGCGTGGGACAGAACGACAGAGAGGTAAGGGATATTGTTGTTTTTTTACTTTTGTTGTCTTACAGGAGACAAGGGATTCAGTGGAATTCGGCAGTAGGTTAACATAACTGAACTTGTTATTTTTAAGCAAAAATGGAAAAGTGTGTTTTGTTTTATTTCTTACTAGCTGAAGAGCCCGGCATTGCCTGGGCATAGTAACCAACTGTCGTTAGTTATAACAAATTATAATGATTATATTGCATATAAAAACATATCACATCATATATTCAACACTACAGATTTGCAACACAAATTAACTAAACGATTACCCAAGTATTGATTGTATTTTATGTTCAACTCATTCAAGAGCCTTTTGATAAACAACCTGTGTATCTGTGTATCTAACCCTATCCTGTGTGATAATGTCTGCTGAGCTGTGTACCTAATCCTCTCCTGTGTGATACTTTCTGCTGAGCTGTGTATCTAATCCTATTGCGTGTTACTGACTGCTCAGCCGTGTATCTAATCCTATCCTGTGTGATACTGACTGCTGAGCAGTGTATCTAATCCTATCTTGTGTGATACCATCTGCTGAGCCATGTACCTAATCCTATCATGTGTGTTACTAACTGCTCAGCCAAGTATCTAATCCTATCCTGTGTGATACTGACTGCTGAGCCGTGTATCTAATACTATTCTGTGATACTGTGTGCTGAGCTGTGCATCTAATCCTATCCTGTGTGATACTGTCTGCTGAGCCGTGTATCTATTCCTATCCTGTGTGATACTGACTGCTGATCTGTGTATCTAATCCTTTTCTGTGTGATATTGACTGCTGAGCCATGTGTCTAATCCTCTCCTGTGTGATACTGACTGCTGAGTTGTGTATCTAATCCTATCCTGTGTGATACTGACTGCTGAGCCGTGTATCTAATCCTATCCTGTGTGATACTGGGCTCCCCCTGCAGTCTGTGTCAGAAGGTGGTCTGTGTTGGCACGGTAATAAATTGTGTTATTTCCATCTTTACAGAAGGACGATAACACCATAGAAATGATAAGAATAATAGGCAAAATTGTTTGGTGAATTGGAACACGCGGGGTTAAAATTTCACCTTACAACATAGCCTATGATGCTCTCGGGGTCCAGACGTGTGACTGTGCAAAATGTTATGGCTGTAGCTGCGACGGTGCAGATGCCAATCCCAGACATACACACATACATACATAAATACACTTTTTCCCCATTATGTACATAGGGGCAAAATTGTTTGGTGAATTGGAACACGCGGGGTTAAAATTTCGCCTCACAACATAGCCTGTGATGCTCTCGGGGTCCAGACGTGTGACTGTGCAAAATTTTTTTGGCTGTAGCTCCGTCGGTGCAGATGCCAATCCCGGACATACACACATATTGAACATACACACACACACATTCAGCTTTATATATTAGATAAAGGACTTTATTCTTCCTGTGTATTTATTTACCCTATAACTATAGAATTAGTAATGGATAGGTGTCTTATAGACACCTCTCCATTACTAAGTCGTGGACTTGATGTCACCTGATAATATAAAGGTGACATCAACCCCACAAATATAAACCCCACTTGCCACCACTACAAGGCAATTGGGAAGAGCTGGGCAAAGTGCCAGAATTGGTGCATCTAAGTGATGTGTTTTTTCTGGGCAGCTGTGGGCTGCTATTTTTAGGCTAGGGTGGCTTTATCCATGGCCCCTTACCAGCCTCCAGCCGTCTGCTTTAGAAAGGCTGGTTGTCAAAATTGGGGGGTTACTCAACACATTTTTTAAATTATTTATTTAAATAATTAAAAAATGCGGCATGGGGTCCCCTCTATTCTTGATAGCCAGCCTTCCTAACGGTGACAGCTGAGGGTTGCAACCCCCAGCTGTCAGTTTTGCCTGACTGATTACAGAAAATACAGGGGAATCCACACCATTTTTTTCATTAATTTATTTATTTATTTATAGGGCAGGAGCTTGCTGTTGAATACTCCATCACCCGTTGCTGCTCGCACTGTTATTAGCAGAGGCAGGTGTAGGCTGATGGGAGCAATAGTCCCATCAGCCACAGCCTGCTGTCATTGTTCTCACTTGAATACAACTCTCATCATTCTCCCCTGCACGTGCTGATCGCTGGCAGAGCAGGGGAGAATGAAAGTCGTCTTAAGCACCCAGTGCTGGGAAACAGGATTTACTGTACTGCTGCTTCCATGGCATCCGCCGTGTGGTACTGATACAGCAGTTGCCACACATATTACACACATGGACACTGACATCTCTGGTACCGATTTGACGTTAGCACAAGCGCCGTGGAAAAATCTCTAACGGTGCTCGTGCTACCGTCAGAAAGGTCAAGTGAGTTTATTGGCTATGAACTCACAGGACCTTTCTGAAAGCACCGGGAAGGTGATGTCAGACAGGTCCTACCAGTTCACCTCAAGACACTGGGCAGCCGTAGCAGATGCTGCTCAGTGTCTCTGCTGAAAGGCAGGTTGTATGGTCGCATCATGCAACCTGCTATCTGCTAGCCTCCTTACACTCCCTCTCTCCTTTAGCTCGCCATTCCACGGGCGAGAGTTCTTTCATAAGACGTTCACACTCATTCAACAATTCGTTGCCAAATAAACTTATCTTGTTCATAATGGTAGGGAGGTATTCCAGCTGTTGCCTGCTCAGTATGGTGTGGTTCAGGTTGAGTAGTGGAGCTAGGTTGAGTAGTGGAGCTAGTTTGAGTGGTGGAGTTAGGCTGAATGGGGGACAACGGGAGCACGTTCGGGTCTAATGACTCAGCCATCTCTGAGGTTTCAGACCTGTGCACTTCTCTTGGACTGGCATGTTGCAGACTATCCAAGCCAGGGAGCGATGCAAGTGGCTTTTCCTCATTACAATCGGGAATTGCGGGAGTGAGTGTCACGGTGGGGCTTGACTCCTTCTCCTCCTTGACAGGGTCCCGAGACAGCCAGGAACTTAATACACTGGACCACCGGTTCCAACTCGGCGCTTTACCCGATATGGGGTCTTTTCTAACTTGACCTGAGGCCGCGTACCAGCACCCGATCTCCTGCCTTAAGAGCTCTCCCATGAAGGGGTGGCACTTTGTGGTGCTCGAGCTCCTGGAACTTGGTCTGCGCCAGTCGATGAAGTGTCTGCAGCCAATGTCAATGTTCTTGAACCCTGGAAGACACCCTCATCCGTGGGTAGTTGTCTTTTGGATCCAGCTCCAGTTCTGTGATCTCCCGTCCTTTCCGCCCAACGAGCAGGGTATACGGAGTGTATCCGGTTGTACTATACACTCGGTTGTTGTACACCCAGACCAATTCAGCTACGTACTCAGGCCATCGTACCTTCCGGTCTTCCTCCAATGTTCTCAGCATCTGGATTACTGTTCGATTGAAGCTTTCACATGCTCCATTCCCTTGAGGATGATATGGCGTCGTCCTTGACTTTTCAATCTGGTACAGATGATGTAACTCCTGCATCACTCGGCCTTGAAAACACGTGCCTTGATTGGAATTAATCCTTATTGGGCAACTGTACACTCGGATCATATCTCGACAGATAGCCTGTGCAGTGGACTTGGCAGTCTTGACCGGGTTGGAGTCACCACAGCAAACTTGGTAAAGTGGTCGGTCATCACCAGACAATGGTCATACCCGAGATGACCTCAACCTAAGGTTAAGTAATCGATCATCAATAACTCTAAGGGGGCAGAAGTCATGATGGTCTGTGTGGGGGCTCTCTCTTCCGGGGGCTTAGTCAGTTTGCAGCTCTGACATTGCTGACAGGCTTCCTCCACTGCAGTCTTCAATCAGAGGTAATATACCAGCTTCTGTAACCACTGGAATGTCTTCTCTGGACCAAAATGAGCCCCTCTCTCGTGAGTCTCCATAGCCACTATGTCGGTCATCTTCTCTGGGAGCACCACTTGCCAGGTGATCCCCAACTCCTGTACCAACTGCACTTTTCTATACAGCAAGCCATCTTCTAATTGGAGCCTCTCCCACTGTCTGAGAATCTGCTGAGTCCCTGGGGACAGAGCATCTCTCTCACTTCAGCTGGGGAGTCGCCTCAAAGCCACCCACCATTTCAATTGGGCAATTTCCCTGTCTTCCTGTTGGAGCTGCACCCAATCATCTCGAGGTCGTCCTAGCATTTGTTCTCCGGACGCCTCTCCGATCTGTCCCTGTGTTGCCATTAACGACCTGGCGAGTCCCGGAAGAAAGGAATCTCTTCTGCCTTCAACTGTTCATCTCGGTCGCATCTCGGTCGCTCATGAGTCAATCGGGACAGAGCATCAGCTTGTTTTTTCTCGACTTCTTTCTGATATGCGATTTTGTAGTAATACATGAACATCCATCGTTGCTCCAGGGCCCCCAGTTTTGCATTTTTTAGGTGAACCAGGGGGTTGTTTTCGGTGCACCAAGACTTCAGACCCCGACAAGTATTCTGCAAATTTTTTGGTAATGGCCCACACTAACGCCAGCAATTCCAACATGAAGTAACTGTAATTGCCCGGGTTCCATTCTGAGTCGTGGAGGGACCAGCTCACGAAGCCAGTCACTCATTCTTTAGACGAAACCAAAAGAAGGGAATAGAAAACCCCTAAAAATTAATTTTTATTAGTAATTTAAAAGTATGCTCAAACATAAAATTTGCTAGGGTCAATCAGGAACCACCCAATACACAGTATAATCAAAAAGGTATAATAACCAAAGGAGGGGGCTACTCTCACCCTAGATGGCCCTGAAAGCAGCCCTACCTACCAGCGGAGGTTGGCATCCTAGTTGTTAACGTAATGATGCACCTGCTCAATGTTGGTATCCCTGTAAACCCTAGACAACCTTAGACACACCAAAAAGTGGGACACACATGAAAAAAAAACACACACACACACACACACACACACACACACAAATAGAAACCGTAAAAAATACCCCTAATGGGGAGACAACATGGTCTCACTGGGAACTGGATCTAAATTATCTCGGAGTAAAAAATGCTGATGTGCTGTAAATAACTGTTGTGATGTAGAGCCAGAGTTATTATACCTTTTTGATTATACCATGTATTCGGGGGGTTCCTTCGGTGAGAGTCTGTCAATTCAGCCCGCAACAAGATCCTCCCTCCTTCATGCTTCCAGACCGGTGTTCCAGGGTCATGGTACTGGCTACAGTTCAAGGGTCTCCTTGTTTTACTGCCAACTGAATGGCCACTTCACTCTTGGGTGAGAGAGTAAGAATGGCCTCTTTCAGATTGACACATCACATCACTACATTAACGTCATGGACAGTGACCAGTGTCCTTGCAACGAGGAGTCCTGCGGGATTGGTCCATCAAGGCTGGCTATATCTGGACTTCCACCCCTTCGATGGGTGTACAGGCTCATACAGGCAGTGTGAGCACAGTCTGACCGGGCGGTAGGATGTTTAGCAGCGGCAGGGATCATCGCTTTTCCTAATACTTTCCCTTCACTCGATGTTTCTTGGGCCTGGGAAACTCAGATCAATTGTTGGAACACTTTCCTCTGGGTGGTTTGTGGGCTCCATCGGTCAAGAAAAGCATCTGTCGACTCGCTGATGAAAAGAGTTCCGAGTTCTTTCAGCACATTCACCCATCATTCAGTCACTGCATAGCCATTGCCAGGGACCCCAGCAGTCATCACGGCTCCCTTCTGCCCCACATCTTTTCCACTTGCATCCAGACCACCCCTGCGATCGGGATGAGCAACTCATTGGTGGCTGTTAACTTGATCACTGGGCCCTACTCGGGCCGCGCCGCCTCGGGAACGTGACGTCTAAAATATGCTTCGGGCATGGTGGTCACGTGGAAACTGGTATCAGCTAGACAGCGGACAGCTTGACCACTGTCCATTTCAGCCCACAAGAGGGGGCTCAGGGAAACTAAACTTTCGGGACTGCCTTCTCTCCTCCTTGGCTGTTTAGGCTCCGGCAACATCCCTGAGCCACAGAGCCCACTAGTTTAATGGCCGCCTCTGTCTTGTGCAACCTCGGGCACAGTGTCCAATGTCCCCACACTTGAAATAGATCGGGTGTCTCTCTGATTGGGGTTGTCCCATTGCCTGATGATGTGCCACGGGTAAGGCAGGCTCAGGGTCAGTCCTGTCTCTGGGTAGATTTGGAGCCACAGGGGGGCCCTTCTGAGGCCGGACCACTCTTCTCACATTTCTTGTATTTCCTTCCGGATCTCGCTGGCCCAGCCGGGTTCCGCCGCGGGCGAGGCGTGTACCTCCCTGCTCCGTACCTTTCCTGCTGAAGCTGCTATCCCCTGCTCTTGCATGCGTGGTTCTGCCCCGATCTCTAGGAGAGTCAAATGTGGATTAGCACACAAGTGCTCCCTCAAGGCTTGTTTAAGCAGCACATCCCTGAGGCCTGCTACAAGTTGGTCCCTCAAAATCACATTTGGGGGTCCCACTCCCACATCATCCCACTTAGGGATCACTGCGTGCACCTCCTGTAACACATTCATATATTGAGTCATGGATTCTCCCTCTCCTTGAACGCGGCTAAACAATCACATCTGCAATTCTCCGACATCAATGGGGTCCCCATGCATTTCCTCCAAAATTTGCAACATCTTAGTGAAGGTGTTCCATTCATGTGGGGGCCGAAACATCATGGTACATCTAGCCTCCCCATCAAGGGCCATCACAGCACACTCGCATAGCTGGGGTCATATAATGCATCCTCAGCATCCCCTTAACCCGCTCAGTCCAGTCCCACAGCAGTGAATTGCTCCCTGTAAACTTTTGGAGATTGTTGAGCATAGCCCCCAGCGGCAAGCTGGCCTTTGGGGCACCCATGACCACTTGGTCTGCTGCCTCTGCGCTCGTGGACTGCATCCTGCCAACTATGCCAAATAAAAGCAGGTTGCGGGATGCAGTGACGCAAGGGAGGCAGGGCAAGGGTTAACAAGTTAACAATTTAATTGGAACAATAGAGAAACTCCTCGCAGGGAAAAAACAGTTAAATTGAGAAGGGGAAATTTTAATGTAACAACAGTCCAGTAATCAAACTTATCATGTCTTTAAGGTCCTCCGCCGCAAGTGATCCAATAGGCGTTGTAGTCCAGGGAACGGCCAATGTGGTGTCCTGAGATGAGGTCCAAAAGATAGCGATCCAACTTCTGGTGGCAGCGGGCGGTCACCGGTTTTACCCACTGAGCCCCTAGTCAATAATCTTGTGTAGTTGAAGCAAAGAGAGCTGCCAAAGTCCCGGTGTCAAGTGTGGGCTGCTGTGCTCTGGCCGGCAGAGAAGATTGCAACTTAATGTTCTGCAGCCGTCTCTCAACAGTCTGCGCGAACGCGGCCTCACTTTCAGCTGGGCGCACGGTGCTCTCCAATCTCACCATTACGCCCGAGTGTCCAATGGAAGGTGGCCGCAGCACATAGTGGCGCTGATGCGTGTGCTGCGGAGTGCACTGCTCACCCTGCTGCGCTCTCCCCAATGGCGGGAAACAGACTGCTGCTTTGCGCGATTTTGGCTCTGCTTCCGGTTTAACCATGCCCTCTCGCCCCAGGACATGGGGCTTGTCTGGTCCCCTTTGTCTTCCCCCAGGCAACATGAGACGCAGCCTCTACAGTTCTGGAACTGGCTTATTATCAATACCGCACCCCAGTCCGCCTCCTTACAAGCCCACAGCAGTCTGCATAGCCTTTGCTGGTTAATAATTATAGGGGGAACCTACATCATTTTTTGGGATAGTCCTCATTTTAATAGCCAGTGAAGGCTATGAATACAGCTGTGAGCTGATGTTAATAGCCTGGGAAGCTCCATGGGTTATACCCCCTTCCCAGACTATAAACATCTGCCCCCAGCCGTCAGACGTCGGCTTTCCCTCTGCTGGTTAAGAAAATTATGCCATAGCCAATGCCATTTTCTTCTGAAAAATAATCTTTTAATAATTAAATACATGTACAGTAAACTGCGCACGTATTGTACTAATTGTATATGTCACTGACATCTGAATATCTATGTATCTGAGTGTATATGCTGTTTGTAATCCATCTATTCTATCCTGTCGGCTCCTGCTGTGATTTTACAGTATGTGGCTGCTGAATTGCCAGCTTTTCTTAGATAGATAGATAGATTTAATATATATATACATATATACAGTATATATGTGTGTGTCCCTGACATCTATAGATGTATCTATTCTATGTGTATGTCTATTCTATTCTAACCTGTCGCACTGTGATTTTACTGTACGCAGCAGATGAATTGCCGGCTTTTCTTCTATATCTGTCTATCTAGCTATCTATCTATCTATCCTATCAATTTCAGCATTTTACCCATGCCCCCAGACCTGTTTGTTGGATCCAGCAGGAAAATATTCAGCTTTCCCATTGACTTGCACGAATACATTGATATTTGAAAGTATTTGTGCTGATTTTCCCGATTCCAAATATTTCACTATTCGCTCATCACTAATAGCAATGCATTAAGAACAGAAGAGGTTGTGCTGCAGTTGAGTGCCCATAATAGGAGAATGTGGATTATCAGTAAGTATATTTAAGGGATTGTTCAGGCTTTGGGTTCAAATATGCAGTCACTTGATGTGACTGCATACTTGTGAATCCTCACAGCACAAACAGTGCTCTCTGTGAAGATTCTTTGGTGCCAGCACCAGCAATTTGCATACAGTTGTGGCCAAAAGTATTGACACCTTTGGTATTATTATCTTAATTTAATTTGTCTTAAATGAAAAAACACAAAAGAGAATGAAGCAAAAAGCAAAACATTGATCATTTCACACAAAACTCCAAAAATGGGCCAGACAAAAGTATTGGCATCCTCAGCCTAATACTTGGTTGCACAACCTTTAGCCAAAATAACTGCAACCAACCGCTTCCGGTAACCATCAATGAGTTTCTTACAATGCTCTGCTGGAATTTTAGACCATTCTTCTTTGGCAAAATGCTCCAGGTCCCTGATATTTGAGGGGTGCCTTCTCCAAACTGCCATTTTTAGATCTCTCCACAGGTGTTCTATGGGATTCAGGTCTGGACTCATTGCTGGCCACCTTAGAAGTCTCCAGTGCTTTCTCTCAAACCATTTTCTAGTGCTTTTTGAAGTGTGTTTTGGGTCATTGTCCTGCTGGAAGACCCATGACCTCTGAGGGAGATCCAGCTTTCTCACACTGGGCCCTACATTATGCTGCAAAATTTGTTGGTAGTCTTTGTTGGTAGTCTTCAGACTTCATAATGCCATGCACACGGTCAAGCAGTCCAGTGCCAGAGGCCGCAAAGCAACCCCAAAACATCAGGGAACCTCCACCATGTTTGACTGTAGGGACCGTGTTCTTTTCTTTGAATGCCTCTTTTTTCTCCTGTAAACTCTATGTTGATGCCTTTGTCCAAAAAGCTCTACTTTTGTCTCATCTGACCAGAGAACATTCTTCCAAAACATTTTAGGCTTTTTCAGGTAAGTTTTGGCAAACTCCAGCCTGGCTTTTTTATGTCTCGGGGTAAGAAGTGGTGTCTTCCTGGGTCTCCTACCATACAGTCCCTTTTCATTCAGACGCCGACGGATAGTACGGGTTGACACTGTTGTACTCTCGGACTGCAGAGCAGCTTAAACTTGTATGGATGTTAGTCGAGGTTCTTTATCCAACTTCCGCACAATTTTGCGTTGAAATCTCTTGCCAATTTTTCCTTTCCGTCCACATCTAGGGAGGTTAGCCACAGTGCCATGGGCTTTAAACTTCTTGATGACACTGCGCACAGGAGACACAGGAACATTCAGGTCTTTGGAGATGGATTTATAGCCTTGAGATTGCTCATGTTTCCTCACAATTTGGTTTCTCAAGTCCTCAGACAGTTCTTTGGTCTTCTTTCTTTTCTCCATGCTCAATGTGGTACACACAAGGACACAGGACAGAGGTTGAGTCAACTTTAATCCATGTCAACTGGCTGCAAGTTATCAGACTTTTCATGGAACTAATTCATGGACTATTAGTGTGCTGCTTGACAAAACATCGAATCCAGGTTATGTTGAAAGATTAACCATTTATTCCCCAACGCGTTTCAAAGGAAATAAATGGTTAATCTTTCAACATAACCTGGATTCGATGTTTTGTCAAGCAGCGCACTAAAAGTCCATGAATTAGATCCATGAAAAGTCTGATAGCTTTGGCGGTCACGGAGTTGACCTTTGGACGTGCAGCAAACTGACTACGGATCTTACATGCTTTAATCTCTCCTGGAAAGGGTGAGTGAATTTCTTTTATTCTCTCTCAATTTTAACCCAGATAAGACCCTATTGCGCTTTTTTGTGTTCCTATAGTTTATATACAACTGGCTGCAAGTGTGATTTAGTTATTGCCAACACCTGTTAGGTGCCACAGGTAAGTTAGAGGTGCTGTTAATTACACAAATTAGAGAAGCATCACATGAGTTTTCGAACAGTGCCAATACTTTTGTCCACCCTCTTTTTTATGTTTGGTGTGGAATTATATCCAATTTGGCTTTAGGACAATTCTTTTTGTGCTTTTTCATTTAAGACAAATTAAATGAAGATAATAATACCAAAGAATTTGTGTTTGCAATCATTTTCAGGAAGAAACTGAGTATTATCTGACAGAATTGCAGGGGTGTCAATACTTTTGGCCACAACTGTACATGTGGTCATTTGTTTACCAGACATGTGCGGTATCGCTCAATGCAATTGTGTAAGTGAGGCTGGACATGTCTAGTCGGAATATGGCTGGAAGAATGCAAATCGCATACCTGTGGTCAATTGACTGCCCACTCCTGGTGCTGTCTCCAATGAATCCTTAACGTTTATCACTTTAATTAAATATTAATATTTGAAAGGTTTCAATATCCTATAATAATGCATAGCATTACTGATTGCACACTCACTTGTAAGTCCAGCATAATTTCATTAGGTCATAAAGTTCTGGTGGGCACCTAGGAGGGCTCTCCATACGTTTTCCAGTTTCAATCATCTGGGATACTTCTCCACCTTTCATTCCCTATACATATGCATATATATATACATAAAAGATAAATATACACAAACAGCTCTATAGATGAATAGCATTGTTACAGTAATTGATTCCAATCAGATCCTCATAGATACAAGTGCTTCTCAATAAATTAGAATATCATCAAAAAGTTAATTTATTTCAGTTCTTCAATACAAAAAGTGAAACTCATATGAAAAGTATTCAGACTTTAAGTTTCACTCTTTGTTTCATTGCAGCCATTTAATAAATTCAAAAAAGTTTATTTTTTTCTCATTAATGCATACTCTGCACCCCATCTTGACTGAAAAAAACAGAAATGTACAATTTTTTGCACATTTAATAAAAAAGAAAAACTGAAATATGACATGGTCATAAGTAGAGTTGAGCAAAACGGGTCAAAAAATTTCAAAAGTCGGGTTTCATGAAACGAAACCCGAACCTAGGATGAGGTTGGCCACGAGGTCGGCGACTTACCCGCCAAAGTCGCGTTTCAAAAGTTTGTTTTGCGCTCTTTTTCAGCCAATCAGGATCCACGGACACTGTGGGCAACGTGATGACATAGGCACGGGTCACCACCATCTTTCAGAAGGGCATGCAAGTGATTGGCTTGCTTTGGTGGGCGTCACAGGGGGTATAAAAGGGCGTGCACGCCGACCGCCATCTTACTTCTGCCGATCTTAGCATAGGGAGAGGTTGCTGCTGATTCTGTAGGGAGAGTGTTAGGCAGGGAAGAAGAAAAAAAAACTGCTTCTGCTGCTAGCGATTGTGCCTGCACAACACACCAGTCACTGTGTGTGCAGTGCAAGGGGAGGCTATATTGTGGTGTATCAGTGGTGTTGGTTGTTGGGCTGCCTTCTAAGACTTCCTGACAGCTGCATTGCTGTTTACCCACTGCTCTGCAAACTGCTTTTTTAAAAGAAATCCCAATTTTTTTTTTTTGTCCTGCTGAGGTACTGAGCGTGCATTTTTTCACACCATACAGCGGTGTACGCTCCTCACACAGTACCGTGTAACGGCTGTTATCACAGCCACAGTGAAGCTATCTGTGTCACTCTGTGAGAATAAGTAGAGGACATGTTCCGTTCTTACAGACCTGCACTCTAGGGAGATTCCTACTCTGCCCAATTCTACTTACACCTTGTAGTTTGTGATACACTAGCCAATTTCTGCCTGTGACATAGCGCTGTGATATTCAGTGGGCCTCACACAATCCAAAAGTGTCCAGTGTCCACAAGTGTCTGCAGAAATTCAAAATCTCCCTTATCCTCTAGTCACTTTGGTCACAGCTGTGCCATCGAGCCTGTGACATAGCGCTCAGATATTCAGTGGGCCTCACACAATCCAAAAGTGTCCAGTGTCTGCAGAAATTCAAAATCTCACTTATCCTCTAGTCACTTTGGTCACAGCTGTGCCATCGAGCCTGTGACATAGCGCTCAGATATTCAGTGGGCCTCACACAATCCAAAAGTGTCCACTGTCCACAAGTGTCTGCAGAAATTCAAAATCTCACTTATCCTCTAGTCACTTTGGTCACAGCTGTGCCATCGAGCCTGTGACATAGCGCTCAGATATTCAGTGGGCCTCACACAATCCAAAAGTGTCCAGTGTCCACTAGTGTGAGCAGAAATTCAAAATCTCACTTATCCTCTAGTCACTTTGGTCACAGCTGTGCCATCGAGCCTGTGACATAGCGCTCAGATATTCAGTGGGCCTCACACAATCCAAAAGTGTCCAGTGTCCACTAGTGTGAGCAGAAATTCAAAATCTCACTTATCTTCTAGTCACTTTGGTCACAGCTGTGCCATCGAGCCTGTGACATAGCGCTCAGATATTCAGTGGGCCTCACACAATCCAAAAGTGTCCAGTGTCCACAAGTGTCTGCAGAAATTCAAAATCTCACTTATCCTCTAGTCACTTTGGTCACAGCTGTGCCATCGAGCCTGTGACAAAGCGCTCAGATATTCAGTGGGCCTCACACAATCCAAAAGTGTCCAGTGTCCACTAGTATGAGCAGAAATTCAAAATCTCACTTATCCTCTAGTCATTTTGGTCACAGCTGTGCCATCAAGCCTGTGACATAGTGCTCAGATATTCAGTGGGCCTCACACAATCCAAAAGTGTCCAGTGTCCACTAGTGTGAGCAGAAATTCAAAATCTCACTTATCCTCTAGTCACTTTGGTCACAGCTGTGCCATCGAGCCTGTGACATAGCGCTCAGATATTCAGTGGGCCTCACACAATCCAAAAGTGTCCAGTGTCCACAAGTGTCTGCAGAAATTCAAAATCTCACTTATCCTCTAGTCACTTTGGTCACAGCTGTGCCATCGAGCCTGTGACATAGCGCTCAGATATTCAGTGGGCCTCACACAATCCAAAAGTGTCCAGTGTCCACAAGTGTCTGCAGAAATTCAAAATCTCCCTTATCCTCTAGTCACTTTGGTCACAGCTGTGCCATCGAGCCTGTGACATAGTGCTCAGATATTCAGTGGGCCTCACACAATCCAAAAGTGTCCAGTGTCCACAAGTGTCTGCAGAAATTCAAAATCTCCCTTATCCTCTAGTCACTTTGGTCACAGCTGTGCCATCGAGCCTGTGACATAGCGCTCAGATATTCAGTGGGCCTCACACAATCCAAAAGTGTCCAGTGTCCACTAGTGTGAGCAGAAATTCAAAATCTCACTTATCCTCTAGTCACTTTGGTCACAGCTGTGCCATCGAGCCTTTGACATAGCACTCAGATATTCAGTGGGCCTCACACAATCCAAAAGTGTCCAGTGTCCACTAGTGTGAGCAGAAATTCAAAATCTCACTTATCCTCTAGTCACTTTGGTCACAGCTGTGCCATCGAGCCTGTGACATAGCGCTCAGATATTCAGTGGGCCTCACACAATCCAAAAGTGTCCAGTGTCCACAAGTGTCTGCAGAAATTCAAAATCTCACTTATCCTCTAGTCACTTTGGTCACAGCTGTGCCATCGAGCCTGTGACATAGCGCTCAGATATTCAGTGGGCCTCACACAATCCAAAAGTGTCCAGTGTCCACTAGTGTGTGCAGAAATTCAAAATCTCACTTATCCTCTAGTCACTTTGGTCACAGCTGTGCCATCGAGCCTGTGACATAGCGCTCAGATATTCAGTGGGCCTCACACAATCCAAAAGTGTCCAGTGTCCACTAGTGTGAGCAGAAATTCAAAATCTCCCCTGTCCTATAGACACCTTGTACCTTGTTTTACATTACTATATAGTTTGTTGGATTTTGTCTACATTTCTACCAAAAATGAGGAAGGCTGGTGGAAGAGGCCGTGGAATTGGGCGGGGGTTGGCAGCTGGTAATGATGGTGTTGGTGGTGGATCTGATGGTAGTGGCAAGAGCAAAATAGGACCGAATGCAGGAGGTGTTGAGCCTGCGTCATCGTCTGGCTCCATAAGGCTTCGAAGGCTTAGTTTTCTAGGAGTTGGCAAACCGCTTTTAAAGCCAGAGCATCAGGAAAAAGTTTTGTCTTACATTGCTGACTCAGCCTCCAGCTCTATCGCCTCCTCTTCTTCAGTTGTAAAAAGTAAAAGCACTGAGTCGTCATTGGAGGCTCATGTTCATGAACCACACCTTTCCTTGTGTCCTTCACCCCAACCAAGATTGAAGGATGACGCAGGCCATACTACTGATTACTCCATGGAGCTGTTTTCACATACCATGCCTGGATTATCAAGTCAAATGGTGAATTACCCAGGCCAAGATGAATCTGACATGGAGTGCACTGATGCACAGCCGCTGATGGATGATTCTGCTGGTACATTCACTCAGAGCACTACATTGTCCTCGCAGTGTACAGAGCCAGATTCTGACCCTGATGAGACTCAGGTGCCCCTTCCCGCACACTATACCACCATACACGGTGACACAGAGGAAGGTGCACATGACATTGAAGAGGAGGTGATGGATGACCCAGTTGTTGACCCAGATTGGCATCCATTGGGGGAAGAGGGTGCTGCTTCCAATAGCTCAGATGAGGAGCATCCACAGCAGACATCGACATCGCAACAGCTGTTATCTGGCAGGCCCGGAGCACTCCAAAGACAGGTTCCAAAAATCAAAAGAGTTGCTGGACAGCTTGTCCAGAGGGTCAAAACATCACAGTGTGCTAGGCCGCAAAATGTCTGCCAAAGTAGGAAGAGTGCAGTGTGGCACTTTTTTGAACAAAATCCTGATGATCAGGCCAAGGTTATCTGTAAGAAGTGCGCAAAGACCTTTAGCCGAGGGAAAAATCTGAAAAATTTGAATACCAGTTGCATGCTTAGACATTTAACCAGCATGCACTTGCAAGCGTGGACACAACACCAAACCTCAAGTGCCACATGTGCAACTGATCACAACGAAGGTAGTCAGCAACGCTACATTGTTTCCCCCACTGTAAGCCCACCGGTTAGCACAGCAGCAAATGTTGAGGTGTCGTTGCAAGGCCACAGCAGTCAGGGAATCCCACTGTTATATCAACGAAAGACTGATTCTAGGCCATCAGAAAGAACACCAACTCCATCACCATCATCAACCCTCTCTCAGTCCGCCCTGTCCACCGCTACTTCCACCATATGCAGCTCTCAAGTCCAGCTCACCCTCCCAGACACTATGAGTAGGTCAAGAAAGTACTCAGTCTCTCATCCGCGTACACTGGGTTTGAACGCCCACATTGCCAATCTAATCTCGTTTGAGATGATGCCCTTTCGGTTGGAGGAAAGTGCGGCTATCCGCAAAATATGGCCTATGCAGTACCACGCTATGACCTACCCAGTCGCCACTTCTTCTCTCGCAAAGCCATCCCAGCCCTCCACCATCATGTGAAAGACCGCATTGTCCATGCACTCAAGCAGTCAGTGAGCGGAAAGGTGCACCTCACAACTGATGCATGGTCCAGTCGGCATGGCCAGGGCCATTACGTGTCCATCACTGCGCACTGGGTTAATGTGGTGGATGCAGGGTCCACAGGGGACAGCGGTGGTGGGA
This sequence comes from Dendrobates tinctorius, assembly GCF_039654945.1. Lineage (NCBI taxonomy): Eukaryota > Metazoa > Chordata > Amphibia > Anura > Dendrobatidae > Dendrobates > Dendrobates tinctorius. The sequence continues at coordinate 11,835,831 of NW_027361712.1, read as the reverse complement.
CAGTGCTGCCTAGCCCACGGTATAGGAAACAGTTGGCTGTAGGCGTTCGACCCTCCTCCTCCTCCTCCAGAAGCGAAAGCTCGTCCACAGAGCGCAGTCGTACGAGCACTCCATCTGCAGCTGCCACTGTTGCACACGAGGTGTCCCCCTATCGAGCAGCTAGTGGAAAGCGTCAGCAGGCTGTGTTGCAGATGATGTGTTTGGGCGACAGACACACTGCCGAGGTGCTGGCCGAGTACTTGAAGCGACAAACTGAGTCATGGCTGGGCAGTGTACATCTTGAGGCAGGCAAGGAAGTTAGTGATAACGGGCGTAATTTTGTGGCAGCCATAGCCCTTTCAAAACTCAGCCACATACCTTGCTTGGCTCACACCTTGAACCTGGTGGTGCAGTGCTTCCTCAAAAATTATCCGGAGTTAACAGCCCTGCTCCAGAAGGTGCGAAGACTGTGCGCGCACATCCGCCGGTCGCCTGTACACTCCGTTCGTATGCCGAAGCTGCAGCAATTGCTCCACCTTCCCAATCACCGCCTCATTATCGACATTGCAACAAGGTGGAACTCCACCCTGCACATGGTGGAGCGGCTGTGCGAGCAGAGGCAGGCCATAATGCATTTGTGGGAGGATACACGGCCAGGCACTTTGAGAGCAGACATGGAGTTGACAGGCGTGCAGTGGTCGAAGCTGAAAGACCTCTGTAAAGTTCTTCAGTGTTTTGAGGAATGCACACGGCTGTTAAGCACAGACAACGCCATCCTAAGCATGAGCATCCCACTTATGCGTCTGCTCAAGCAAACTTTGACGCACCTTAAGGAGCAGGCTTCTGCAGCCAATGTTGATGAGGAGGAAGAGGAGGAGGGAATCCTTGATGACATTCAGCCATTGTCTGCTCAGGGACCTCTCCTGGACGAGGTGGAGGAAGAAGAGGAGGAGGAGGATGATGGGGATGATTACTTAGGGGAGGAGGATGCATCTCGTGGGGCAAGTGAAAATGTTGGCGTGGCAAGGTCTGGTACAGGGTTTGTGCGTGACTGGAGGGATGTGGATTTGCCAGAAAGTGCTCCTCCAACCAGCACTCGCAGTGCATCATTGACACCGGGAACATTGGCCCACATGTCAGATTATGCCTTGCAGATCCTAAAAAGGGACCCCCGCATTGCCAAAATGATGAACGATGACGACTACTGGTTGGCCAGCATCCTGGATCCATGCTATAAAGGCATATTACAAAACATCATGCCACAGGAGAACCTTGACCTAATATTGGCTAATAAACAAGCAACTCTGGTAAATCGGTTGCTTGAGGCATTCCCAGCACACAGCAGCGGTGATGGTTCTCACACGAGCCGTACGGGCCGGGGTCAGCTTGGCAGAGGTGTTCGTGGTGCACACAGCAGAAGTGGCGTTGGAGACAGGGGTTTCATGACAATGTTGTGGACTGACTTTTCAAGTACCGCTCACACAACTGGTAATACTGCATCGATGGAAAGTGACAGGAGACAGCAGTTGTCAACTATGGTTACAAACTACTTTTCCTCCCATATCGATGTTCTCCCACACAGGTCATTCCCCTTTGACTATTGGGCCGCTAAACTGGACACCTGGCCTGAATTGGCACAATATGCCTTACAGGAGCTCGCTTGCCCAGCTGCAAGTGTACTATCGGAAAGAGTCTTCAGTGCAGCTGGATCAATCCAGACAGAAAAAAGGACCCGTCTGTCAACCCAAAATGTGGATGATCTAACCTTCATTATAATGAACCACGCATGGGTTTCCAAGGATTTTGTCCCACCTTCCCCAGATGACACATAGGTTGCCAGAAAAATGGCTTGCTTTGGTCCACCTCTTCCTGGGACTTGACCTATTTCACCTTTTGCATCAGCTGAATGTCCAACATCAACATATGCCACTTTCTAAAAATCCCTAACTGTGCTGCCTCCCCCCCCCCATGGCCGGGGTCACCACCTAGCGCATGACACCGTGCGAGTGCCGTTGCCCTGGACAGGTGGGTAGGCCAACTCTTGGGCGCGGGCACTGGCACAGGGTCCCTCATAGTGCAATCAAGTGTCTCTGACGGTGGTGGTGCACACCCGCCGTCAGACACACCGCCGTACTATGAGGGGCCCAGTGCCAGTACCGACGCCCACGAGTGGGCCCCCCTTGCTTGGGCAAGGCCCCAGCATTTGCAATCTTTACCTCTCCCTGCTCCTCCGCTGTGTAGTCTGGGCCGTCAAATCCATACTGTGCCTGACACCGTTTGAGCCTGCCTCCTGATGTATAGACATATATTTTGAATGTGTACGCTATCCATACATGTTATTTGGGGATACGGTACCCTTTCTAACCTTTGTGCAATCACGTGCAATCCATACTGGGCCTAACACCGTCTGAGCCTGCCTCCTGATGTATAGACATATATTTTGAATGTGTACGCTATCCATACATGTTATCTGGTGATACGTACCCTTTCTAACCTTTGTGCAATCACATGCAATCCATACTGGGCCTAACACCGTCTGAGCCTGCCTCCTGATGTATAGACATATATTTTGAATGTGTACGCTATCCATACATGTTATCTGGGGATACGGTACCCTTTCTAACCTTTGTGCAATCACGTGCAATCCATACTGGGCCTAACACCGTCTGAGCCTGCCTCCTGATGTATAGACATATATTTTGAATGTGTACGCTATCCATACATGTTATCTGGGGATACGGTACCCTTTCTAACCTTTGTGCAATCACGTGCAATCCATACTGGGCCTAACACCGTCTGAGCCTGCCTCCTGATGTATAGACATATATTTTGAATGTGTTCGCTATCCATACATGTTATCTGGGGATACGGTACCCTTTCTAACCTGTGTGCAATCACATGCAATCCATACTGGGCCTAACACCGTCTGAGCCTGCCTCCTGATGTATAGACATATATTTTGAATGTGTACGCTATCCATACATGTTATCTGGGGATACGGTACCCTTTCTCACCTTTGTGCAATCACGTGTAATCCATACTGGGCATGAGAACGGCTGGCGAGCTGTTAAGCAAGCTACAGCACCTGTGGTTTGCACACGTAAGTTTTTCCTTTTTTCAGGAATGACGGTTAGGCCTAATTCCGGAACTGCGGTTGACCTGCACTTACTGGGAAATCATTGTTCGCGGGTAATAATTGTAATCAGTGATCCCCATCACTAACGTTGTTCAGCGGGTTATCTGCACCTGTAAGCGACAAACGCTGGCCTTTTCAGTGTAGCGCACATGCAGCCACGGACATGTAAGGGCATGACACACCAGTTATTGGCCAATCTCATGTGCCAGAGCCTCACGTGTCCCTCTTGTAAGCCGGACTCGGACCGCGGGGCATGACGGAGTCTCTTTCGTTAACGGAATTAAGCTTGCAATGTGTGCATCTGTTCTGTAGCTGGCATGGTTGAGGTTTCCCAGGTGGAGTCGAATTTAACCGTAGGCTCCACTCCTGGTGGTGCCCTTCTGGACATTCCTTTAAGGTTCAGCTTTGCAACCATACTGCCCACGTAAAACAAACACTTTGCCTTCATGAACGCTGTTTGGAGGGTCATGACTCGTGGGAATAACGCCGCCCAATCAGTTAACCTGCTAGAGAGATCGTTCATTGCTCCCAAGCATGACATCACTCTCCCTAGGAAGAAGGTAATGCCACTGTGGCGACCGTACTCCTGGGGGCGACACAAGTGCACTGATGCCCAGCCACTGCTCGATGAATCTGCTGGTACATTGACCCAGACCACTACATTCCCCTCGCACGCTACACGGCCTGAATCTGACCCTGATGAAACTCAGGTTACCCTTCCCATATACAGTTCCATCTTACACGGTGACAAAGAGGAAGCTGCAGATGAAAGTGCAGGTTCGGCCCACCCGCCATCAGACACACCACCATACTATCAGGGGCCCTGTGCCAGTGCCGTCGCCAACGAGTGGGCCCCCCCTGCTTGCTCAGGATCACAGCACTTGCAAAGTTGAAATACTGTGCAGTGAGATGGAAGATGGGGACGACGAGTAGTCCAGACAAGTACAGGGATTCCCTAGCGAGGAGACTTATTTGATTGTTTTCAATGTTGGGACAGCAATTTTTGGGGAGCACTATACTCTGGAGAATGATAGATGGGGCCCACCATACACTGGAACATTCCAAAGGTGGACATCAGACACTGGAGCAGCATTTACAGGGCCCATTATACACTAGAGCATTAGAAATGGGGCCCATTATGTTTGGAGCATTATTTGGGCCCATAAGACAGTGGAGCTTCATCCATGGGGACCAACATATACTGTAGCATTATGTGGAGCTCATCATATACTGTTTCAAACATTATATGGGACCAATGATTCTGTATGGAGAAATAGATGGGCCTCGTCATGAGATGTAAAAAGTGAAGTATTTTTCATTGTACTATACCGCTATTTCTCTGCCGTATCGGAGCATGATGAGTTTTGGTATGTGTTAAAGGGGCGCTTTTTCGCCCAGGGCACATGAAAACCTGGAGCCAGCCCTCCCCCCCACAGTCTGTAGCCAAATAGCCCCCATTTTTCAGTGCGTAACTTGTATTATGAAGTTAATTAAGGTTGACAAGCTTAAGTAAGAAGAATTGATGCTTTTGGCATTCAAATGGGCACTGTTGGTGTGTTTCCTGTCCTCCTCTCACTGCCGACTTTTATTCCCCATTGACTTACATTGGGTTTCGTGTTTCAGGACGACCCCGACTTTTCCCTATAATCGGACGATCTTGCTCGACCCGACTTTTGGAAAAGTCGGGTTTCACGAAACGAAACGCGACCCTAAAAAACCAAAAGTCGCTCAACTCTAGTCATAAGTATTCAGACCATTTCCTCAGTATCGAGTAGAAGCACCCTTTTGAGCTAGTACAGCCATGAGTCTTCTTGGGAATGATGCAACAAGTTTTTCACACCTGGATTTAGGGATCCTCTGCCATTCTTCCTTGCAGATCCTCTCCAGTTCCATCAGGTTGGATGGTGAACGCTGGTGAACAGCCATTTTCAGGTCTCTCCAGAGATGCTCAATTGGTCAGTTTAGGTCAGGGCTCTAGCTGGGCCAGTCAAGAATGGTCACAGAGTTGTTCTGAAGCCACTCCTTTGTTATTTTAGCTGTGTGCTTAGGGTCATTGTCTTGTTGGAAGGTGAACCTTCGGCCAAGTCTGAGGTCCACAGCACTCTGGAAGAGATTTTCATCCGGGATACCTCTGTACTTGGCCGCATTCATGTTTCCTTCAATTGCAACCAGTTGTCCTGTCCCTGCATTTGAAAAACACCTGCATAGCATGATGCTGCTACCACCATGTTTCACTGTTGGAATCATATTAGGCTGGTGATGAGAAGTGCCTGGTTTTCTCCACAAATACCTATTAGAATTACCACCAAAAAGGTCAATCTTCATTTCATCAAACCAGAGAATCTTATTTCTCATAGCCTGGGAGTCCTTCATGTGTTTTTTAACAAATTCTATGTGGGCTTTTATATGTCTGGCACTGAGGAGAGGCTTCTGTTGGGCCACTCTGCCATAAAGGCCTGACTGGTGGAGGGCTGCCGTGATAGTTGACTTTGTGGAACTTTCTCCTATCTCCTTACTGCATCTGTGGAGCTCAGCCACAGTGATCTTGGGGTTCTTCATTACCTCTCTCACCAAGGCTCTTCTCTCATGATTAATCAGTTTGCCTGGACGGCCAGGTCTAGGAAGACTTCTGGTGGTCCTAAACTTCTTCCATTTAAGGATTATGGATGCCGCTGTGCTCTTGAGTACTGCAGAAATTCTTTTGTAACCTTGGCCAGATGTGTGCCTTGCCACAATTCTGCAAGAATGTCAGATGGGATGGTCTGTAGGAGCGCCAGCTATGCGTGGGTATTGGTAAGAAGATGGGGATCCGATGCTGCTCCAGCCAGGTGCCTCAAAAGAGGAACAATTATAGGAAAGTTGCTGAAAAGACCCAGTCTGCAGGGCACAAAGTACAGGATTCTATCGATGCAAAAAATTCTTTATTTATTAAAGAAACAATTGGAATTTAAAAGAGTCCACAACGCGTTTCAATGGAATAGATCTGTCTTCCTCAGGTGGCATTATCAAATGCTTGTGAATCTCCCGCAAATTTTTGATTGACCTTTTCTTAGCAATCCTTTCTGTGCTGCGGTTATCCCGGTTGCTTGTGCACCTTTTTCTACCACACTTTTTCCTTCCACTCAACTTTCCATTAATATGCTTGGATACAGCACTCTGTGAACAGCCAACTTCTTTACCAATGACCTTTTGTGGCTTACCCTCCTTGTGGAGTGTGTCAATGACTGCCTTCTGGACATCTGAACTCCTTGTGTTTCCTCCCTCTACTAATGTACCTATACCCGACATTACCATTTCTGTGTGTGGCTCCACTATTACTCCCCAGCAACATGCCCGATGTCTTGGGGTCATACTTGATTCCGAGCTTTCCTATGCCCCCCACATTCGATCACTGGCTCGCTCTTGTCATCTGCACCTCAAAAACATTTCTAGAATTCGAACTTTTCTTACTTTTGAGTCTGCAAAAACTCTTACTGTTTCTCTTATTCATTCTCGTCTCGACTATTGTAACTCTCTTCTAATCGGTCTCCCTCTTACCAAACTCTCCCCTCTCTAATCTGTCTTGAATGCTGCAGCCAGGATCACATTCCTCACCAATCGTTACACTGATGCCTCGACCTTGTGCCAGTCATTACACTGGCTTCCCGTCCACTCCAGAATTCAGTATAAACTTATTACCCTCACCCACAAAGCCCTCCATGGCTCAGCACCACCCTACATCTCCTCCCTTATTTCAGTATACCACCCTACATGCGCCCTCCTCTGCTGATGACCTGAGGTTAGCATACTCAATAATCAGAACCTCCCACTCCCGTCTCCAAGACTTTACACGTGTTGCGCCAATTCTTTGGAATGCACTTCCCAGGTCAATACGATTAGTCCCCAATCCCCACAATTTTAAGCATGCCCTGAAAACGCATTTATTCAGACTGGCCTATCGCCTCAACATATTAACCTAATCTATCCCTGTGTGGAACAGCCAAAAGTTTTACCATAACCAGGTTCCCCGCATCATGTTCCCACATGCTTTATGCATCCATTAGCCCTCTGTGTCTGTACTGATACACACTTAACATTATGGCTGGTCCATACAATCAGGGCAACTGTTACCACCCACCTTTCGTGTCTCCCCTTTTTTTTCCCCATAGACTAAGCTTGCGAGCAGGGCCCTCATTCCTCTTGGTATTTGTTATAATCTATGTGATTATTGTTATGCTGTAATGTCTATTGTCTGTACAAGTCCCCTCCAAAATGTAAAGTGCTGCGGAATATGTCGGCGCTATAGAAATAAAATTTATTATTATTATTATCTGTCAAGTCAGCAGTCTGCACCATGATGGTGGAGCCTACTGAAACAGCTTTTGCAGGTGTGTTTTGCTAATTATTCTAATTTACTGAGATAATGACTTTTGGGTTTTCATTGGCTGTAAGCCATAATCATTGACATTAGCAGAAATATACACTTGAAATAGATCACTCTGTTTGTAACGACTCTGTATAATATATGAGTTTCACTTTTTGTATTAAAGAACTGAAATAAATTAACTTTTTGATGATATTCTAATTTGTTGAGAACCACTTTTATCTTCAATTCCTGGACACACATCCTGCCATGTCACCAAGATCCTTAGGCTATGTTCCCACGTAGTTTTTAGTCTCTGCGGATTTTGTAGAGAAAACCGCAGGAAATCCGCAGGACAAAGTGCTGCGGTTTTTCTGCGGATTATCTGCGGATTATCTGCGTTTTTTCTGCGGTTTTGCCCTGCGGTTCTCATAATGGATGAGGTGTAAGGCTGAGTGCAGACGGAGTTTTGAGCCCTGCGGATTTTTCCGTGCAGAATGGAAGAAAACCGCAGGTCAAATGACCTGCATTTTTCCTGCGGATTTCTTCCATTTTTCACGCGGTTTTCATGCGGTTTTTGTGCGGTTTTCCATTGCGGTTTTCCCCCTGCGGATTTGGAGACAGGGGAGATAGAAAACCGCACAAAAGAAGTAACATGCTGCGGATTTTGTACCGCAGGAAAACCGCGCGGAAAAATCCGCAGCGTCTGCACAGTGTTTTTTTTTTCCATTCATTTTAAAGGTACTGTACATCACAATGCGGATATGCAACTTTTCTGCGCGGTAAAATCCGCTGCGGAAACGCTGCATATCTGCATCGTGTGCACACAGCCTAAAACCGCAGCGTTTCTGCACCAAACAATTGACATGCTGCGTTTTGAAAACCGCAGCAAAACTGCGCGGAAAAAAACGCAGCATGTGCACAGCTTTTTATTATTTCCATAGGAAATAAAGGTACTGTACAATGCAGCAGAATCTGCAGCGTTTCTGCAGAGCCAAAAACGCTGCGGAAACGCAGCAGAATCCGCAGCGTGTGCACATACCCTTACAGAACCTTTTTTTCTCAGGGTTGTCAACAGCCATCAGAAATATGACAGGCTGAATGTAGATGAATGTTGTTTGTGACAGCACAAACCTGAATGTAATCTTTGTAGAAGATGGGTATACTTGACCTGACATTCTGCAAAGTTTATTCATGAAAGCAAAAAATGTACATAGGGAAAGAGAATATATAACATATATAATGAAAAGTAATGTAAATAATATTCAGCAATATTCAAAAACTGTATTCAGTAAGGGTAGGTTCACATGAATGTATAAAAAAATTGTATGGAGTTTCATTCAGAAAAGTGAGATGATTTTTTCTCACTTGTGATCCAAGTGCAGTTCATTATTTTTACAGCATCAGTAATTTATAATTTACAATATTTAATCACTGGATTGCAATGTATCCATAAAAATCAGATACTATACTGTGGCTTTTGATTTTTTTTCCTCACATCCATAGACTTGAATGGGCGAGTCTCATCCAAGTTCTGAACGAAACCAGTGCACAATGCAGTATTTTTTACACACAGATTCAATCGGTGAAAAAATCACTTGTCTGCACTGCACCATTGAACATTGGTCCGAGTGGCGGTTAATTTTTTTCACAGACCAATAAATTCAGTTGTTTGAAAGAGTCCTAAGACTCTATATTCACCTATTCCTTCTATGAGGAACAAAAAATTAATAGAAGGAGTTGTATCATTGAAGGAATACTAATAACGATTTATGAGGCTCCTGGCACTCATGGCAAACAGCTGATTTTGCTCAGAAGACTTCTCTGGACTGACATTTCCTCTGCAGACATTCTCCCCTTTCTCCTTTTTAATCCATCATGGAAAGTGGTATCAGGTATATATAAGATCACAACTTATAGAGCTATTCCATCATGTTCTAAGGCTAGTTTCACACTACCATTCAGCAGGGCTGTGGATGGCAGCCTACTTCCTTCTTCTGTCCTCCGTTAAGCCCCGCTCACTCCTGCACCTCTTCATTCAGCTCCGTGGATGTATGCTGACACATCCTCCGCATGCATCGTTTTGACGTGTCCACCGACAGCAACAAAATGCAACTTGTTGCGTTCGACACAGCTGGGCGCAGTGTCAAAATAACGCATGTGGATGCATCAACCCAATGTTAAAGATAGGGTACGCAGGACGCGTGCAGATGTAGGTGGAGCTGAATGAAGAGGTGCTGCAGTGGGTGGGGCTTAACTGAGGACAGAAGAAGGAAGTAGGCTGCAATCCGCAGCGCTACAAACCGCTGGTGTGAAGTCAGCCTAAGTCACTGAAAACATGAAGGTTTGTTTTTAATAATTGGTTGAAAGAAACCATGTTTTTCCAATCTGGACACATTGCCACTCTTATTCACAGGTGGGATCACCATTGAAGTGAATGACGCTTAGGCTACGATTACACTATCAGTATTTGGTCAGTATTTCACATCAGTATCTGTAAGCCAAAGCCAGGAGTGGGTGATAAATACAGAAGTGGTGACGTGTTTCTATTATACTTTTACTCTGATTATCCCACTCCTGGTTTTGGCTTACAGACACTGATGTGAACTACTGACCAAATACTGAACGTGTGACCTTAGCCTTAGCCACAAAAACACACACAACCCTTTTGATTTTCTGTGTGACAAACTTCTTATATCACTTATGACCTACGTAAATGTTTGCATAAAAAATAAATATATTGTTCATATGTAAACTTACTTTATATGGTTTCTGTCCAAATGAATATGCTTCCCACATAAGCACACCAAAACTCCATACATCACTTTTACTTGAAAATTTATAGTAGTTAATACATTCTGGTGCGTACCACTTGACTGGCCATTTTCCACAACTCTTTGCCTTTAAGACAGAAATTTAGCAATTAAATAAAACATCTCTTCACCGGTATTTTGTGCTATGTGCAATTTGCAAAAATAATTTCTAACACTTGGATTCTGAAGCTGCGAGGAATTTGGCATAAGTACTTTTTTGTGGGGTTTGACTCTTTTTGCCATCCTGGTTGTCTACGGGCCTTGCTTTCTGTGACTAGTAGTGGAGGGTCTTGTAGCTGGCAGATACTGTAGCTGGCAGTGGAGAGCCTTTTAGTTGGCAAATACTGTAGCTGACAGTGGAGAGCCTTTTAGTTGGCAAATACTGTAGCTGGCAGTGAGGAGCCTTTTAGTTGGCAAATACTGTAGCTGGCAGTGAGGAGCCTTTTAGTTGGCAAATACTGTAGCTGGCAGTGGGGAGCCTTTTAGTTGGCAAATACTGTAGCTGGCAGTGGGGAGCCTTTTAGTTGGCAAATACTGTAGCTGGCAGTGGAGAGCCTTGTAGCTGGCAGATACTGTAGCTGACAGTGGAGAGCCTTTTAGTTGGCAAATACTGTAGCTGGCAGTGGGGAGCCTTTTAGTTGGCACATACTGCAGTTGACAGTGGAGAGCCTTTTAGTTGGCAAATACTGTGGCTGGCAGTGGAGAGCCTTGTAGCTGGCACATACTGTAGCTGGCAGTGGAGAGCCTTGTAGCTGGCACATACTGTAACTGGCAGTGGGGAGCCTTTTAGTTGGCAAATACTTTAGCTGGCAGTGGAAAGGCTTGGAGCTGGCACATACTGTAGCTCGCAGTGGAGAGCTTTGTAATTGGCACATACCGTAGCTGACAGTGGAGAACCTTGTAGCTGGCGCTTACTGTAGCTGACAGTGGAGAGCCTTGTAGTTGGCACAAACTGTAGCTGGCAGTGGAGAGCCTTGTAGTCGGCACATACTGTAGCTGGCAGTAGAGAACCTTGTAGTTGGCACCTACTGTAGCTGATACATGGGGGAATACTATATTTAACATTGCATAGAGTGCACATACTGCAGCTAGAACTTTATGAGGGCTCGCTGTGGCTCTCACAGAGTAAAGGGAAAAACTATAGCTGACCCTAAGATGAGGTTGTGGCTGAAACTGTATGGATTATGCAAAGTGGTTGGTACAAAATAGAGGAGTGTCATTGCTGGCAATGTATTCTATGCCGTTTTGAAAAAAGATCCAGCTTCGAAAAATAAAATAAAATTGCTCTATTTAAATCCAATTAAAAGGACTCCCATATGCACCCGACCTGTGTTACCGGAGGAAAATTGCCAGGAGAGGACCTGAATGTGTTTCGAACAGCAAGGTGTTATTGTTCGAAACGCGTTCAGGACCTTTCCTGGCCATCTTCCTCCGGTAACACTGGTCGGGTATATATGACAGTCATGTTATCCTTCTAATCGGATTGAAATAAAGAAATTGGATTTTATTTTTCGAAGCTGGATCTTTTTTTTTCAAAAGTGCTCTTCATGGCGTCTGGCAGAGACGTGATCCGTGCCTTGATTTCAGTGTTCCATTGGGACCGCACAAGGGTGAACAGAACGAACTTTGTTTTTTCAATGTGTTGCATTCTGTGCCATTGCACGATGCTGCAGTCTATGTTTTGAAGTAAATGAGTTTTTTATTATTCAATAACTGACTATGAATCTAAAATATATGGCATATAGATGTCACAGACCAAATCTTTCTTAACAGAGCACTTTCACCAAACATTTTATTGCTTAAACCTGTTTAAAGGGAATCAGTCACCCCCTGGACGAATTTAAGCTATTACTATGGGAATACAGGTAATATAGTGTTAAACCAGTCTTACCTGTATGTCTCGAAGTTGCGGTGTAGATGTTGAGAAAAGCAGTTTTAATGTTTTATGTGTGGTGTGTGGTGCCTGGAAGAAATCCCTGCCTCCTCTGCTCATTATAATGGCAACCCCCTCCCATGCACGTCACACTGACTTGTGACGTGCAGTTACGGTGCTGTAATCCCGCACTTATGCCGTCCATTCACACAGTTATTTTATCTGCCCTTCTGTGGGCAATGTCTTCATTGATCTTCTACTCGGGCGTCAGCGAGTCAGGAAATAGCAGCGCTTTGGACGTATTTTCACTGTGTCCAAAACGCTGTGTTCAATCGTGCAGTTAAATCTGCATGTGTCATTGAACAATGCAGATTTACCGCATCCAATACATTCTATTGTGGAAATTTTGTTGTGGAGACTAGCATCTCCGCAACACAAATTAACAAGCTGCTGCCCATAAACACGAGCCGCGGGTGAGTTTGCACAGCGTCAAAAAGAAGCACACTGGTCATGGGATTTCTATAAATCCAATCCACTATGCTTCTATCATTGAACACAGTGCTTTGGACACAGCGCAGTTGAGCTGCGTCCAAATCGCTGCTATTCCAGATCGTGGGCACCTACCCTAAATGACTATGAGGGACAAATAAATAAGTCCCTGATTGATATGGGGTCCAATTAGGTATGGTCACTGTATGAGACAGAGGACATTCAACTCACTTTGAGCTGAATATTAGGCGTAGTGTTTGAGATAAGGGAGTCTGTGTAAAGTGGTCAGATGATTTCAGCTCGCTGGGAAGTAGATCCTTGCATGACCGTGTGAAAAGTGCAAAGGTATTCTGGCTGCAAAATCTGAAAGGACTTAGCTCTACAAGATATTCATGTGGATATTTAATGTAAGGACTTTCCTAACCATCCTAATCGGTTCAGGTCAGGAACCTTATAGATATTTTAATCTACCCCGTCCTTGCAAGGTGTAGTGTTGCATAAGTTCCAGGATCTATACAGGCAGGAGCTGTCAGGTTGTGATATGTCAGTGATTAGGGATGAGCGAGTATACTCATTAGAATTTGATACTCGGTGAGTAATGCGGTACTCGCGGTACTTGAATCCTGGTAAGTAAATTTCACTACTCGCCTCGCAATATTCCGCACAGCCGCACAGTGCCCCACAGCTAAGCTCAGTCCCACACAGCCCAGCACAGTCCCCGTACAGCCCAGCTCAGTCCCTGCACAGCCCAGCACAGTCCCGCACATTCCCTGCACAGTCCCCGCACAGTCCCTGTACAACCCGGCACAGTCCCCGCACAACCCGGCACAGTCCCCGCACAGCCCGGCACAGGCCAGCACAGCCCCGCACAACCCGGCACAGTCCCCGCACAGCCCGGCACAGGCCAGCACAGCCCCGCACACACACACACAGCCCATTACTCACATTTCCTATAGACTTACATTGGACTCGCTACTCATTACGAGTACCTGAGTATTAGGAGCTACTCGTAACGAGTATAGCGAGTCCGAGTATTTCACTACTCGCTCATTCCTATCAGTGATCTGTCTTTATTGTATGGTACCTTGGGATTTTCATCACAAAGAGGATAAAGGATCTGTGGAATATTAAACTGAATATAGAAACTGCCTGGTCTGCTGCAGGTTTAAGCCTCAAGATGCATTATCTTAATGTTACAGCTGGGTGTCATGTATGTTAAAAGAAGTTGAAAGAGGACATGATGTTTGCATTTAAAACCTACTGCACGGACACCGAACTTCACCAGGAAGTCCATGTTACTGTTCGGTTCGGCCTCTGCTTCTGAATGATTTTACCGCCGGCCAGATAGCCACAGTTCCCAGGCTGTCTCAAAAAAAAGTTTACCTCTGGTCACTGGCGTCAGCTGATGGGACTACTGCTCCAATCAGCCTACTGCTGCCGCTAATAGCAGCAAAAGCAGGTGGCAGCTGATGCCTGCTCTCTAAATAAATATTTTTTTTCAAAATGGCCTGGATTCCTCTGTATGTAGCAGGCATCTTCTCATGGGAGCAGTAATCTCATCAGCCAACGCCAGTTACCGGAGGTAAACTATTTACCTACAATCACAGCTACGGGCTCACGCTGTCATGTGGCAGTGTGAGAACCGTGGATGTCTGACCGGCGTTAATGATGTTACAGTCAGAAGCAGTGTTTGCCATGCTGTCATGCACACTACAGCACGACAAATACCTGATGTTTGGATGTTTGGTAAAATGGACTTCCTGGTGAAGTTTGAGTAAAGGGTCCGTGCCCGAACAGTAGGTGTTCGGTATGAATGCTGAACTTTACTATTCGGGTTCGCCCATACTTTACTATTCAGGTTCCAATACTTGGAAGTGATTGCTTTGGTGATCGGTGTGCATTTGTGCCTGCTTCTCATTGTAGGATTGAAGTACAGAATAGTTAAGGATCAGTGTAGGTTGTACCCAATTGCACATCTGGTCTAGTGGGCCAGTGAGCCTTCCAACTGTACATGGAGCTAATTTAGTGGATCAGAGAGCAGTGTGAGCCTTCCTGCTATACCCAGCAGATCTTGTGGATGAGAGCACCGTGTAAGCCTTCACTATATACAGTGGGGAAAAAAAGTATTTAGTCAGTCAGCAATAGTGCAAGTTCCACCACTTAAAAAGATGAGAGGCGTCTGTAATTTACATCATAGGTAGACCTCAACTATGGGAGACAAACTGAGAAAAAAAAATCCAGAAAATCACATTGTCTGTTTTTTTTCATTTTATTTGCATATTATGGTGGAAAATAAGTATTTGGTCAGAAACAAGCAATCAAGATTTCTGGCTCTCACAGACCTGTAACTTCTTCTTTAAGAGTCTCCTCTTTCCTCCACTCATTACCTGTAGTAATGGCACCTGTTTAAACTTGTTATCAGTATAATAAGACACCTGTGCACACCCTCAAACAGTCTGACTCCAAACTCCACTATGGTGAAGACCAAAGAGCTGTCAAAGGACACCAGAAACAAAATTGTAGCCCTGCACCAGGCTGGGAAGACTGAATCTGCAATAGCCAACCAGCTTGCAGTGAAGAAATCAACTGTGGGAGCAATAATTAGAAAATGGAAGACATACAAGACCACTGATAATCTTCCTCGATCTGGTGCTCCACGCAAAATCCCACCCCATGGGGTCAGAATGATCACAAGAACGGTGAGCAAAAATCCCAGAACCACGCGGGGGGACCTAGTGAATGAACTGCAGAGAGCTGGGACCAATGTAACAAGGCCTACCATAAGTAACACACTACGCCACCATGGACTCAGATCCTGCAGTGCCAGACGTGTCCCACTGCTTAAGCCTGTACATGTCCGGGCCCGTCTGAAGTTTGCTAGAGAGCATTTGGATGATCCAGAGGAGTTTTGGGAGAATGTCCTATGGTCTGATGAATCCAAACTGGAACTGTTTGGTAGAAACACAACTTGTCGTGTTTGGAGGAAAAAGAATACTGAGTTGCATCCATCAAACACCATACCTACTGTAAAGCATGGTGGTGGAAACATCATGCGTTGGGGCTGTTTCTCTGCAAAGGGGCCAGGACGACTGATCCGGGTACATGAAAGAATGAATGGGGCCATGTATCGTGAGATTTTGAGTGCAAACCTCCTTCCATCAGCAAGGGCATTGAAGATGAAACGTGGCTGGGTCTTTCAACATGACAATGATCCAAAGCACACCGCCAGGGCAACGAAGGAGTGGCTTCGTAAGAAGCATTTCAAGGTCCTGGAGTGGCCTAGCCAGTCTCCAGATCTCAACCCTATAGAAAACCTTTGGAGGGAGTTGAAAGTCCGTGTTGCCAAGCGAAAAGCCAAAAACATCACTGCTCTAGAGGAGATCTGCATGGAGGAATGGGCCAACATACCAACAACAGTGTGTGGCAACCTTGTGAAGACTTACAGAAAACGTTTGACCTCTGTCATTGCCAACAAAGGATATATCACAAAGTATTGAGATGAAATTTTGTTTCTGACCAAATACTTATTTTCCACCATAATATGCAAATAAAATGAAAAAAAACCAGACAATGTGATTTTCTGGATTTTTTTTTCTCAGTTTGTCTCCCATAGTTGAGGTCTACCTATGATGTAAATTACAGACGCCTCTCATCTTTTTAAGTGGTGGAACTTGCACTATTGCTGACTGACTAAATACTTTTTTCCCCACTGTACATTGAGAGCTCATTCTGACTTGCCTTAAGAGCAGGGCAAATTTTGGCATGAGGAGCAATCACAAAGTACTGGCCCTCAAGGTACAGCTGGCCATCACTGGCCTTCTTATGTCTGTCTTCTGCTTTAAAGAAGCAGATATAGAAGGCCTTTAAAAAACAGTCACTGGTACATAGATGTGGGAACAGAACAGAACTAACTATATAGATACGGCAACAGAACCAAGCTTACTACATAGAAATGGGAAAAGCACAGAGCTTACTACATAGAAGCAGAAACAGAACAAAGAATACTACTTAGAGACAGGAACAAAATAGTTTACTAGACTGAGACAGGAACAGAAAAGACCTTACTACATAAATACAGCAACAGAACCGAGCTTACTACATAGAGACAGTAAAAGAACCTACCTAGCTACATAGACATGGGAACAGAACAAAGCTTACTACATAGAGACAGTAAAAGAACCTACCTAGCTACATAGACATGGGAACAGAACAAAGCTTACTACATAGAGACAGTAAAAGAACCTACCTAGCTACATAGACATGGGAACAGAACCAAGCTTACTACATAGAGATGGGAAAAGAACAGAGCTTACTACATAGAAACAGGATCAGAACAGAGTTTACTACATAGATACAGCAACAGAATCAAGCTTACTACATAGAGATGGGAGCAGAAGCAAGTTTACTACATATAGACGGGTACAGAATTGAGCTTGCTGCATAGAGATGGAAACAGAACCATGTTATTATATAGTTACAGGAATAGAACCAAGCTTACTGCATAGATATAGTATCAGAACCGAGATTACTAAAAAGATACGACAACAGCACCCCCAAAAAATTGAAAAAATTAGAAACTTTATTTTCACACTCAAAAAAATATATTTTAATTTTGATTTAGGATACTGTTCAGATTTTGCTGTTTTCACACTCTCCACACTCATCACATCACCGTTCCGTATGCAGTTTGCCTACTTACAATTACGTGCCAACCTCTTTCTCTTTTTCTTTATTCAATTTAAGCAAGAAAGAAACAGACATTAGCACATCATTGTATCTATGCAAATTGCATATGGATTAGTAATTTGATGACTTAAAAGAGTAATAAATCAGCTGAATTCTAATAGAACATTACACAATGTTAGGAATCAGAGTGAAATCCTACAAATGTACTGGTCACCCATTAAAGGGAACTTGTCACCTTGAAAAACGCTATTTATCTGCAGATATTGGGATAATCTGCAGGTAAATAGCAATTATAGCCTGGTTAGCTGGCTTTCTAGAGAAGCGTTGGCTACAGATAGAAAATAAAATGTTATTCTACTTGCCGACACCCACTTCCTGTCATAGGGATAGTGCAAGGAGCCATTACAATCACCGCTCACTACAAAGTGAGCATTCTGTAAAAATGTACCCATACAATACACAGACATGTATGTGGTGCCCCTGAGGGTTCAGTCACCACAGAGGTACTGCACCTCCTCCTGAGGTGTGGTATCCCACTCTCCAGGCAAGATGGTAACACCTGACCAGCCTCCAACACCTGCATTCCACACAAACACAGTAGTGTAGCAGAGCAACCTTCACAGCTCCCTGCTTGGAACACGAAGAGTGCTGGGAGGTGGGTGGAGCTTAGACTGCACAAGAGAGCGGGAGAATATTAGGAAAAGGTCAGTCTGTGAGAGAAGATCCCCAGAGAGGAATGGAGTGAAGGAGGTGATGCAGACTTCAGTGACCTGGAGCTGCTGGCACGGGAAAGAGAAATAGAAAGCCTGATTCTTCAGAAGAAAGAAAGTTTAGTACGGAACGTAAGGAGAAGAGAACTAAGGACTAGGGTCAAAGCAGAACCCTTCCTGAAGTTTGAAGCGCATGGCCGGGGTCCGGTCCCCGAGGCTGTTTGTGAAACTAATGTTCCAGCAGCAGACACCAGAGGAATAGGAGCTGTGACCACTCTATTCCCACAAAAGACTCGAAGGCAAGGTGGCTACCTATGTGTGAGCCGGGACATGACAGATGGCGTCCCCGAAGCAGGCTACAGTCACTTGTCATGCGAGTAGAGTTCAAAGGAACATCTGAAAGGAGGAACTTGGGTTTAACACACAACCACAAGTACTTCAGTATAAGCGCTAGTGGGGAGACATTCAGAACAGGCACACGAAAGGGAGAGCTGGAAAGGTTAATTCCATCTGCCTGGGAGTTGGCTGAGCCCCTGATCTGGAGAGAACGTGAGTAAAAGAACTGGAACTGCATTCATCTGTCTCACTACCTTCTTCCTGCGCCAACCCCCTCAGTACTGCTACATCTCTGTGCCTAACACTGCACCATCTACTTCTCCTCAATAACTCCTCATTTGCCAACCTCATCTACTCTGCCCTGGGACTACAGCCCTACCTGTGGAGGGCTGCAACATCATTGCTGCACCACACCATGTGCCCCAGAGAAGCAACCCTGCAGTGCTGGTCAAACTGACCAGAAACCACAGGTGGCGTGACGAATCATCTCAATAACTTTATCTCCATTACTCTACCCCTTTTACATTGACCACCTGAGGCCACGGACCGGGTCACTGCCACAGTAACATGTCCCATTATAATCAACGGGCCCGGCACCGAGTACCCCACGGCCTCTGGGGGCGAGTCATGTACACTTAGGCAGACCTGTACACATCCAGTATGCAGACACACTGACATGCACACACATATGCAGACATGCACAGTTACGCAGACATGCAATACACAGACATGAAAACATTCGCAAACATGCACACCAACATGACGTTGGGATTGTCAAGTTGTTCCCGTTTAGGAGAGGAGACAAGAACCTCCCAAACCCCCACACCAACCCCATGTATTAACCCCATACGCCGCTTAATAACTCCAGAGACCAAAAGTTTCTTTTGGAATTTTTATGGCCACAGCAGCCTTTTATTAAATTAACAAACAACAATAATAATGTATTATGAACACCATAAATACAATACTTGAACACTGAGGAGGAGTCCTTGAAGCCACGAGATCTAGGTGAATTACCCCAAAATGTTGTGGACAAAAAACCGACATATTACTCCCAGCCGTTACCCCACAGGCTCAGGAGCATCAACACCCCGAGACATATTGTCCACTAAGCAACTAGGGGATCCGCCCACTTTACGGAAACTCCCCATCCACTTTTCACCAGATCACCACCACCATACCTATGAACGTAGGAGACCCTATACCGTGAGTCTCCAAAACCAATTTTCAAATGACTCCAAGGACTCCCCCCCCTTCCGAACCACCATGACCCGAGTAACTTCAACTTTACCACACAACAAAATAGAAAAGGGGAGGGAGGGCGGGACAATCTTCCTGGGGGAAAAGAGTAGGAACTGTGAGGAGGGAGGCCCGTTGCTCGATCATATATATTGGCAACGCCCCCTCCCACCAAGCCCACTCCCCCCACCTTCACCCTCCAAACCCCTGTCATGCTGGCCTCCACCTGACGCCTCTTCTGGGGGAGAGGGGAGGCTCAGCTCTGGCCATTACTGTATGCAGACAAACACACACATTTGCAGACATGTACACATAAAATACACAGACATGCACACACATACGCGGACATGTACACATACAGTGCACAGACATGTACACATACAATACACAGAGCTGTACATATACAGTATGCAGACATGCACAGACACACGGACATGCTCACATACAGTACGCAGACATGCACACATGGTAAATAGGCATGCACATACTTGCAGGCATGCACGGACACGCAAAAATGCACACACACGGTACATAGACATGCAGACACCATGTACGCAAACATGAACACTCACAATACAGAGACATGTAGGCAAGTACACAAATGGAGACATGCACACACATGCAAACACCTACATGCACAGACTTCAACTGCCTAATAGGCCATTAAGTTGCTTCACATTCATCCTAAACAAATGGAGTTCAGAGCAGAGTGTGAATTACCTACAAGAGGGAAGTGTGCTGAACAAAGGAAAGATTCAAGAGTGAGTAAAGTAAATAACGAAATACCAAACAAAGAATAAAGCAAGTATTGTTAACAAATATACTGCCTACTTCCTAAAGATAAACAGAAGATAGATGCAAAGAAACAGTAAAGCTAAAACCCTTAGCTGGAGCATCACAGACTGGATCCAAATATAATAGAATGCTAGAAAAAGAAAATGTGCCGCGGATGTGCTGTGTTTAACGGGGGGTATGTGGCACCCCTGAGGGTTCAGTTGCCACAGAGGTACTTCACCTTCTCCTGAGGTGTGGTACCCCACTAGCCAGGAAAGTTGGAGACACCTGACCACACTCCAACACCTGCATCCCACACAACATAGTAGTGTAGCAAAGCACCCTTTGGTGGCTCCCTGCTTGGAACACGAAACGTGCTGGGAGGCGGGTGGAGTTTAGTTTGCACTAAAAGAGCTGGAAGAGGATAGGATTCGGTTAGTTAGTCACAGGAGTCTGACGAGGTCAGTCTGTGATAGGAGATCCCCTGAGTGGGATGGAGGAAGGAAGTGCTGCAGCCGACCTCAGTGATCTGGGTCCGCTGGCACAAGAAAGGAACATTGATAGAAAGCCTGACTCTCCATAAGAAAGAAAGGATTGATACGGAACGTGAGGAGAATAAGAGAACAAGGACCAGGGATAGAGGAGAACCCTTACAAAGTTCTAAGCGCAAGGCCGGGGTCCTGTCACCGAGGTTGTATGGATACTAATAGTCCTGCAGCAGACACTGGAGGAATAGAAGTAGTGACCACTTTATTCTCACACCAGACTTGGGGGCACAACAGCAACATGTGTGAGCCGGAACTAGGTAGAAGGAGTCCCCGAAGTAGGCTACAGCTGTCTGCCATACAAGTAGAGTTCATAGGAACATCTGACAGGAGGAACTCCAGTGTAACTCAGTACTGCAAGTACTTCACTCAAAAGGCGCTAAGAGGGAAATGTTCAGAAAAGGCACATATGTTGGAGGAGTGTTGGAAAAGAGTACTTCATCTTGTCCAGGGGGACGTGAACCTGGAGATGCAGGTACGCTGAACAGAGGATTACAGTTTTCTGTGAGGGAAGGTCAGGACACAGATGCTTCAGTGTCTCTGGCCATGACTACCATCCTGGACCTCCCTTACAAGCCTCAGAGCAGAAAAAATAAGCATCTACTGAGGAAAGAACTGGAGAATCCTCAGGCAGAGAAAATGCCCAAACCTGAGGATCTCCATGGAGCTACCACAGAACAATATCAACATGTTGACTCTCACTTCTGGATGAAATAGGACCGAGATGAAAAAATAATTTTCGTGAATAAAGGAAAAAAGAATACTTACTTCGGTCTCTGTCAAAACAATCCGGCAAATTTTCCAGAGGTTCAGAGAGCAGTTTTAGATGTAGCGGAACCTGCGTAACACCGGTAAGCATATGCTGTTGTTGCTGATTCATATCTGCAACCTCCGAAGACAAGGACAGCAACTGCACAGTTAGGGTATCCACCACATCCATGATAGCCTCTCAGTACACAAAGAAAAGAGTGCACTGGTGATGTCATGATGTGCTGATCTGAATTAAGGGGAGGCTGCAACTTTCCCTGGAGCTGGGGCCCTCACTATATCATACAGGTAAGGGATCACCAGAGACGACAACGAGTGGGGGCACTACTGTTGTGACCTTAGGGTGCCAACCTCCACTGGAAGGTAGGGGTCAGCAGCAGGGTAAGACTCCACATCCCATAATTTGTATAGTGACTATGCTGTAAGTTAAGCACAGTCTTTTGACAAACAATATCAAAGATGTCTAATGATTGTTTGGTTGAGGGGCACATTTGATGTTAATTTATGAGATTGTGCTAACACTAAGGGAGAAGACTATTTTTTCGGAGAGATGGCATTTAACTATTAACCCCATAATTGTTTATATATTACGCTGAATCTGCAAATTATTTATTTATTTTTATCACCAGCTGAGTGATACACCAGCTAATTTTGGCAGATCGAGGATAAAATACCTGTTTTGGTGTCTGTTGTGCTTGACTGTTATATCCCTTTATATTGAGAGAACTGGGTTCTCTCTAGTGGACAGGCAAGGGATTATCATTGTAAGCCAGCGTTGAACAGGGGGACTACTGTTGCAACCTTAGGGTGCCAACCTCCGCAGCTTAGGTAGGGATCAGTACTGATTGAATCCTCAGATTGAGGAAATCTGGTTTATTGTGTTGTTTGTAACTCACTAGTTTAGCTTTGTGTGAATATGGGTATTTTTTAAAAATATATTTAATAAAGAATTTTTTAAGGGGAATTTATGTTACACACAAATGACAGAACAATAGCCTCACTTTTTCTCTCTCCTCTGGATGAAACAGAATGGAGACGAAAAAACAACTTACATGACAAAAGAAAAATGGAAAACTTAATTTGGTCCTGGTCTAAACAATCTAGGAAATTTAACTTATGCTCAGAAGGCAGTTTTAGGCGTAGCATAACCTATGTCTGAAAATGACCAGGGATATGACAGTAGTCTAGCCGGAAGAAGGCACAGCGCTGAAACACGCATTAGGGCGTGTGGCACCGCAGATTTGCAGGTAACCATATGGCATTTAACTATTTATTCTATTCACTCAGCACTTTCTGCCTGGTTTTGGTTTACAGCCTTTCCAGTTTGAATTTTGCATAGACTCTGTCTTTTTTCTCTAATGTGTATATATATATATATATATATATATATATATATATATATATGTATATATATATATATATATATATATATATATATATATATATGTATATATATATATATATATATATATGTATATATATATGTAATTTTATGTCAGGATCAATACTTGCACTTTGAGCGCATCAGACTTCTACACTCTCTACATTTATGCCTATTAGTTTGCCAGTATTTACATTGCGGTTCCACCCTTTAGCTAAACTACTGTTATATCCCTGGTCATTTTCATTGTTTTTACATGTATGTCATGAATAAAGTTTCAACCTTTTATTATATGGCTCTGAATGGTGCAGGTTTCTTGATTGGAGTTTTATTATTCTGGTACTGAACCTTTCCTACTTATTCTTACACCCTGTTACACAGTTTTATCATTTGTGTTTTCAATAGTGGGTGTTGGCCTATTCATAGGTGTAGCATAACCAGCATACTGTTGGTTAGCGTATGTTATTATTGCTGCTTGAAGTCTTCCATCTCCAAAGACAAGGACTGCAACTGCATGGTCAGGGTGTCCACAGTGTCCATAATGGTCTCTCAGCACACAAAAAATGCAGTGGGCTGGTGATGTTATGCCTGAGTAGCAACTCACTTGAGAAAATAGGTTATATACTAAAAACTGCCACTAACCCTGCTGGTTACTGTACAGACTAGATATCTTGATTACGCAGTCACTAGTGGAGCCTGCATGTGCAGAGATAGCCCTAACCACTGGCATGAAGATGGCAACTTGGACCTCAACTGCGTAATAGGTCGTTGAGTTTCTTTACGTTCCTCCTAAAGAACCAAAGGGCAGAGCAGAGTGTGAATTACCTACAAGAGGGAAGTGTGCTGAACAAAGGAAAGATTCCCCAGAGTGAGTAAATAACGAAATACCAACCAAAGAATAAAGAAATACTCTGCCTACTTCCTAAAGAGAAACAGAAGATAGATGCAAAGTACAGCAGTGACACAGAAAAGTGAAAACCTTTAGCTCAAGTATCACAGACTGGATCCAAACATCAATAGACTGTTAAAATATACAAATGGAAAACAACAGTTGCATGAAAGGAATGGATGAAAGACAAAAAGGTAATCAGCACCTGGACAGCAACAGAATCTGCTGTGGCTCAGCGGACAGAGACACCAACAGAAGAGCACTGGACTGCTGGATACAATCCTGAGGCATCACACTCGGACTCTGCTTTTGCTGTGTTAAATGTGGAACTATGTTTCCAGAACCTGTGATACATTTGCTTTCATTGACTGTGGGTCTGCAGCAAACCTCATTGATTGAGGATGGGTTCTCAGGAATTGAAGCTCGTGGGAGATAATTTTCATATTACTGGTGCATTCTGAGGAAATTTGGGTGAAGCTGGATTGAGCTGCTTAAATCGTTAAACTGCGCGCCATCACAGAAATTTGTTTTGTTCATGTAATAATTATATGGGTACTACGGAATCTGATTGTGTGGGGTAATATGACACTGAGACCAAAGTTGAAGCCAATTAGTATATTTAACAAGTGTAACAAAACTAACAGGGCACTTCCTAGAAATGTAACGAAAACACAGCACAATATGGAATGATGCAAGTGTGGCCCCCCTGAGGCTCAGTCGCCACAGAGGTACTGCACCTTTTCCTAAGGTGTAGTGCCCCACCACCTAGGTAAGTTGGGAACTCCTTTCCTCGCTCCAACACCTGCATCCCACACACAGGATAGTTCAGCACTGACCACATTGCGGCTTCATGCTTAGAGGGTAGC
The DNA here is from genome assembly GCF_039654945.1 of Dendrobates tinctorius. Classification (NCBI taxonomy): domain Eukaryota; kingdom Metazoa; phylum Chordata; class Amphibia; order Anura; family Dendrobatidae; genus Dendrobates; species Dendrobates tinctorius. The sequence goes on along the minus strand of NW_027361712.1, from coordinate 11,811,005 downwards.
AGAGCACCTTTCGTGGTTCCTTGCTTCGTAACACGAGATGTGCTGGGAGGTGGGTGGAGTTGAGATATATAAAAGGTTGGGAAGGTTTAGAATTACAGGTCAGTCTGACAGAGGGTCAGAGGAGTCTGAGGGTCAGTCAGTCAGGAGACACTGAGGACGGATCCCTGGAAGAAGGGATGGAGGAAGGAGTTCTGCAGCTGCCTCAGTGACCTGAGCCAGCTGGCACGGGAAAGGAACAGAAGGAGAAAGATGTAGAACTGCAACCTAAGCTTCCATAAGAGAGAGAAGGAACAGCGCGGAACGAAGAAGTAGAAGAACAGAGAGGAGTTGTGGGTTGGAAGAGGAACCCTGCCTATAGGTTCTCAGCGCAAGGCCGGGGCCCGGTCCCCGAGGTTGTATGGACACTTATGGTTCTGCAGCAGACACCGGTTGAGTAGTTGGCTGTAAATGCATTACTCCCATCCAAGACTTGGGGCACAACAGCAACTGAATAGAGAGACAGGACTCCGGAGAAGGAAGTCCCCGAGAGAGGCTACAGCTGTCTGTCATACAAGTAGAGTTGTTAGGAACATCTGAAAGGAGGAACTTCAGAGTACCACGGAACTGGAGCTCTTCACACTACAAGGTGCAATAGAGGAGTCGTTCAGGAGAGGTACACGTTGGCGGGGTGTTGGAGAGGAGAATCCTGACTTGCCCGGGAGGTTGATTGAGCCTCTACCCCAGAGGACACGGCACGGAGGCAGGCACCAGTGTGTACCACGAACTGTGAGTAAAGTTTTGGAACTGCAAGCCCTGGGGTCTTCCATTCACTTGTGCGCCAACACTGTCAGCACTGCTACATCTGGGTACCAACATTCCTCACACCGCCTGTGCCTATACAGTGCCCTGGGGTTACAGCTTCACCTGTGGGGAGCTACACCATCTATGCTGCAACACACCATCAGCCCCAGAGGATCTGCACGCAGCGTTGGCTTAACATCTTGCTTGCCAAACACCACAGGTGGCGTCACGAACTATCACACAAACTATATCTCAAACCACCATTCATTTGGGCGCCCAGGGCCACGTACCAGGTCACAGCTGCCGTGACACATCCCGCTGACACTGGCCCGGTACCGAGTACCCCACAGCCCTGGGACGGGGCGACCCACAAGTAAAGCAAAACTAACAGAGCACTTCCTGCAATTGTAACAAAAACACAGCTCAATATAGAAATGTCCAGAGTAACTGAAGAGCGGGGCGCGACCGCTAATATAACCAGTCCAACTGTAATGTAATGCAGGTATGTACAAGGCACTAAACGTAGGAGTCCAGCAGAAAGTATGTGAGCAAGCACACCACATTTAATAAGGCAGTCCTGCGATATTAAGAATGAGCACACACACAGCACTAATGTGTAGAAGTCCAGCAATCATAAAGGTGGGAATGCACTCGGCACTTGAATGTGGAAGTCCAGCTTTATATAGGAGTGGCATTAACAAGAGAAGGTCACTATGTGTACCTTTTGGGCTGCAAGTCACACAGCAGCCCACACAAACACAGACCTAGAGGAGAAGATGATGTCTGGATTCCTTACAGGCCACACAGTTCCAGGGGCAAATAGCTCCAACTAGAAGTCCAGACAGTAGTTAAGCACAGACAGCATCAGGGAGATGCCCAGAGGACTGTAGGCAGCAGAACGAGGAGAGGCAGAGCACCGAGTAACCAGCATCAGCAGCCGGGAGTTCACCAGCAAAACAGCTGGAGCTCAAGAGCCTATAGCAAAAAGGAGCACACGACCAGGACTTAAATTATCAGGACAGACAGGAAATTCCATGGCAGGGCGAGATACAAGACTCCATCTTGGATCAGGGCAAACAGGCACAAATCCTTACATTACTCCCACCTCAGAAGCGGTCTCAGGACGATCCAGGACGAGGCTTTACAGGATATTTCTGATGGAATAGTACAATCTTTTGTGGACACTGGTTTTAATAGGGAGACATGAAACACCTTCAAGGTCCTTAGTAACTTCAGATGACAGGCAATTGAACTCACGATTCCAGAGATCTTGAACGGGCTGATGAATTTTTGTCCCAGTTTCTGTGACGGATCGTTTAATCTCAAGTTTTTTGTGGATAACCACACAGAGTCCCCTACATTGAACATAGGTGCAGGCCTCCTAAACCTATCGGCAGATCTTTTATATCTCTCCTGTGCAGTAGATAGTGATTCCTTCAAGGTTTCCAGATTCTGTTTCAACCTCTCATGAACTGCAGGCACAGGTGCATCGATTGGGGATCTGGGAAGAATACTGGGATGATCACCCAGGTTGGAAAAGAAGGCTGTTACCTTAGTAGATGAACTCTGACAGTTGTTGTAACAAAATTCTGCTAGCAGTAGCAACTCCAACCTGTCATCCTGCGAATGGCTGATATAGCATCAAAGATACTGTTTCAGAGTCTGATTAGTGCACTCCGTCTGACCATTAGTCTGAGGATGATATGCAGAGCACAGAAAAACATTAACACAAAGGACAGAACAGAATCCCTTCCAGAACCTGGACGTAAACTGCACTCCCCGATCGGAGATGATTTCGTCTGAAACTCCATGCAGCCGGAACACATTCTGGATGACCAGATCTACCGTCTCCTTGGCAGAGGAAAGACAAGTACAAAGGATGAAGTGGGTAGCTTGAGTAAGATGATTCTACTGTAATGTCCATCAAAATAGGCTGAGAGGGGATGGGTAGCGGTTGTAGAAATCCAGTAGGTGATACACGAGGAGTCTTAAAATGTGGACATACCTAACAAGAGAGAACGTAGCTCTTCACGTCATTCAAACAGGTAGGCCACCAAAAAAAAACAGCTGAGGAACTACTGTGTCTTCTGTACCCCCCGATGACCAGCCAATTTGGAGTCATGGATAAACTTGGGGACCTGCAGCTTTATGGCCTCCAGAATGTTTAAATGTTGATTGCGGACCCACATACTGTTTTTGAGAACTAAGTTCACATCAGCAGTCAGGTTGGCGAGAAATGGGTCTGCGTCATAGGCCTCCTTAATGGTCTTACATAAGTCCTTATTCTGAATGACTCCGACAAGGTTGGCATCAGACAAGATGGTCTTGGACGGGGTCCCAGGTACGGAATGCGTGGCATGGATTCAAAACAAAGCATCCGCTTTCCCATTACGTGACCCTGGGCAGTACAAAATGACAAAATTAAATTGGTTCAAAAATAGACTCCAAACGAGCCTACCATGGAAAAAGACATCTAGCAGATCTAAGAAATTCCAGATTGTGATGATCCGTGAGCACAATAAAATTTAAGGGAAATGTGGTGGGGAGATCAACATAAAGGATATCATTTCCTGATGACCAGGTTCAATGGAGACTTCCAGAGGTACAGTTTCCTGATCTACTGGTCCAGAAACTAGAGGGGAACCATCCACCGTTTCCAAAGTTACCGGGGTGGCTTTCTCCTGAGTCGGAATGCCATGTTCCTTGGCAAAGGTTAAGTCCATAAAATTACCTCCTGCCCCTGAATCCACCATAGCTGCACAGGGAATCCATTGTTCTGACAACTGGATCTTAATGGGAAGGAGGCAATGTGTCTCTTTATCCCTCTGTGTTTTAGGAGAGGCGGTCACAAACAGAGAATGAAAGATGGCATTCACCGAAAAACTAGACTCCGACGTAACAGATTCAGCATCCTGATTCTCAGATTCCCCTACCGTGGCCAGTATCTTGTGAGGCTGCTTGGGACAGTTGATAAGGAAGTGATCTCACTGACTGCAGTAAAAACACAGAATTTCCCGAAAACGATGCTTTCTGCGCTAGTTACTTTGATGCCGCTGTAAAGCATCCACTTGCATGGGAACTGGTTCAGCCTCCCAAGGGGATTTGCCTGTAGGTTCTTTAGGAGAAAAGGAAGAGTTAGGCTACTTTCACACATCAGGTTTTCGGCGTCAGGCGCGATCCGGCGTCGTGCCGGAATGCCGGATCCGGCAAATGTTTTGTAAAACCTGAAGTGCCGGATCCGGTTTTCTGCCGGATCCGTCTTGTTCTTGACAGACAAAACCGGATCCGTCTCATCCGGTTCATCCGTTTTTCGACGGATTACGCCGGATCCTGTTTTTAAAATTGACCCTTGTGGCCTTCCGAACGGGATTGGCTACTGGAAAACTAGATATAGCATGTTCCTACAGCCCTTCTTTGACAGATTGTAGAGAAGAAAGTGCAGGTTGGAGAGAAGAGCAAGTTACTGGCGAAGATGGATGTTGTCATTGGAAATATTACCACTAGAAGTTCTGTGACGGTTTCAGGGACAATTTTCCACTATACTTTATGTCACCTCAAGGCAGAGTACACTGGGATGACAGAGTGTGAGAGATTTTTGCCCTAAACTTGTGTACCTTCTGGACCAACAGTATATACCTTTGCCAACCAAAGTTGGCTATCTTGTCATGGTCTTACTATTTTTACCTTTAGGCCACAGGTGTGTACCTGGTTGTGTTTTATGCAAAGTATTTCACCTTTTAACAAAAGTTGTGTACATTGGTAGGAAATCACCAACAATAAACACAACTTTTTAGGTGAAATACTTTGCTTCAAACACAACCAGGAACACAACTGTGGCAAAAAGCTAAAATTTACCCACAGTTATACCTGGTTTTGAATACCTTTTTACCTTTGAAATACCCTGTATTTAACCTTTTTTTAAAACATAGTTCGCCGTAGAAAGAAATGACAGACAACCATTGTGAAACGATAATTTAACTTTTATTTAAATTTTTTTTTTTTTTTGTAAAATGTTTTTAAAGTGCAAAAAACTTTTTTAATAAAGGTTTTAAACCCAATGGGCATTTTTATTACAAAAAACACACATTTACAATTCTGTGTACTGTGGGGTGGAAATACTGCTGGAGGGGCTGCGGGACACTTCGACACTGGGTGTGTGGAGAGAGGACTGGGATCGTGGTGGGGAAGGAACAGTTAGAGGTGAAGGTGTGGAAAAAACTACAGAATGGGTGGACATGTGGGAAGCAGAAGAGGTGGTGGGTGGTGGAGTGGAGGGTTGGGCAGGGACTGTAGGAGCAGATGATGTTGATGGAAAGTTGTATGGGGAAGGAGTTTGGTACGGGGAAGGAGTTTGGTACGGGGAAGGAGTTTGGTACGGGGCAGGTTGCTGGAAGTGGGGAGATGACTGGTACTGGGGAGGTTGCTGGTACTGGGGAGGTTGCTGGTACTGGGCAGGTTGCTGGTATATAGTAGGAGGGGGAGGATGAAAAGTGGCTGGAGGGGGTGCAGATGTAATAGGAGGGGGAGGATGGAAAGTGGCTGGAGGGGGTGCAGGTGGAGGAACTACAGTGGTGGGAGGTGGAGGTTGGGAGGTAACCTGCTGTAGAGCACCGTGGCACGAATGCATTACATGCATCTGCTGGGTAGGAGATAGTGTTTCCATGCGCTCCACAACAGACCTGAAAAAGGTGTGGTTTGGCGAAGATCTTGCTTCTGAATGCATGGTTTGCAGAAGTGTCTTCACCTCCAGAATGCTGGAGTTGATCTGCTGAAAGCCTGCGGAGATTTGCTCTGACAAGACTTTGAGACAGTTCTGGAAAGATGCATTCAGATGCAATAACTCTTGCGCATAACTCTTTTCCTGACCCCTCTGCCACTGCCGCCCAGTACCCGCAGGTGTACTAGAGGCGGCAGGGGCAGAAGGGTGGGGTAAAGGGAAAGCGATCTCCTCACCAGCAGCTTCATGTAATGTAGGCGGCCACGATGCTCCTGTGCTGGTGGATGGGACAGATGGGTCGAATGTGTGGGAAGGCAGGGAAGGTGCAGATGTACCGGGGCGGTCGAAGTGTCCCTCGGTGCCGGTCTCCTCAGGGATCGCCTCAGAAGGGTCCAATCGTGCAGGCTCCCGAGTGCTGCTCACCGTGCTGTGGAATAAAGAGAAAAAAAACAATTAAAATACTGACATGGTATGGCCCTGGCTGAAAAAAAAAAGTTACATCTAACATTTTTTTCACATGTGGTGTGTAATACCTTCTGGTGAGCATTGTTTCCCGGAGGAACGACAGGGCTTGTGCGTACTTGTACTTGCTCCTGCGTCCTCCAGATCCACTCGGGGCCCGCATCTCTTTATTGAACTCCTTCTTGAAACGATCCCTCACAGACCGCCACCGATTCACAATTCTGTTCCCTGAAACGAGAAAGGAGTGGTTAGTATACAACATCAGTGTTTCACAAACTCCAGTCCTCATGGTCCCCAGGGGTCATGTTTTCAGGATTTCAATAGTAAATAGAAATCCTGAACACATGATCCGTGGGGACCACGAGGACTGGAGTTCGGGAAACACTGGTTTACATCAAGCAACCTGTATATACTTACGCTCTTTAATCTGGGCCCGAGCTTCGAGGTCCTCCCAGCGGCCCACATGGAGAGAACAGATTTCCTCCCCGAGTCGTCGGGTAATGATCAGGTCAGCGTGGCGGCGGTCAGCCATATTCCAGAGCGGCTCCCTTTCTCTGACGAGATCGATGAGGCGGTCCACATCAATCCCTCCATCCTCACCGTCAGAGTCGGGAGCACGCTGTGAAGGCTGTTAAAGAAAAAGACAAAAATAACATAATTAGCCTCCACAAGAGAAATGAAATAAAAAGTGCAAAAAAACAAAGCAAAAATATTTATACTTACACGCTGGTGACCGCCGCGTTGCTGTCGCCGACGACCCTGGGAGGCACTGCGAGGACCTCTTGGCCGAGCACCAGATTGGGAAGACTAGAGAAGAAAACAAAAAATGTTATGTGTTTGGATGTAGGCATTTGTTTGCTGTGTGTGGTCTGCAGAACATTGTTTTCTATGTGTTGTGTGTAGTGTGATGTTGTGTTTCTGCGTTTGATGCAAAAAACTTACGAATTGTGAGCCCACTCCAAGCGTCTGTCCACCCCTTCCTTCTTCTTCTGGGAGCTCCTCTTCATCTTGTGATTCCTGTTTTGAAATAAAAGGCAATGAATAGACATATATTACAGAGATGATGGATTTTGGAAATAAAAACTTACCGTCAAACGCTGACGATGCGAGGGAGGGCTCCCAGAAGAAGATGTGCTGTCCTGTTGATGGCCAGACTCCATGGCTGTGGGTATTGCTGCTGCCAGTGATGCCATTTCTGCTGCTGCTGCATCTCTTTGGCGGCTGTTGAATAAAGAGAAACAAAGGGCCAATGAATATCTTGATATTCCATGGCCCTAGTTTGGAGGAATGGGGGATTTGATAATTACCGTCTCTCATCTGCTTCTGGACTCCCCTCCCGTTCAGCATGCTGCTCCATTTGGGGTGGTGCTGATGGTGCTGCTGCTGCAGATGTCTGCTGCCTTCTCCTGCTCCTGGTTCTTGGCTTGGGTGGCATGTTGGGTGTGGCTGAGGGTCCCATTGTCTTGCTTTTATATATCTCCTGTGGGCAGAGCTACTGAGCATGCTCAGACCAAAAAAACCGGATCCGGCCACCGGATCCGGCTTTCGCCGGATCCGGCGCATTGCGGCGCTCATAGGCTTTCATTGTGTGAAAAAGCCGGACGCGCCGGATCCGGCGGATACGGCTTTTTCGCCGGAGACAAAAAACGTTACAGTAGACGTTTTTTCCAGACGCCGGATCGCGACACATTGCGACACATTGCCGGATCCGGCGAAAACCGGATGAAACGCATGGCCATCCGGCGCGATCCGGCGCAAATGCAAGTCAATGGGGGGGAAACCGGATCCGGCATTGCATTTTGCCGGATCCGGTTTCTGTCAAAAGCGCCGGATCGCGCCTGACGGCGAAAACCTGATGTGTGAAAGAGGCCTTAGAGACACGATTAGAGGCTGCAGATCTCTCCTGTTTACACTAAGTAATTTGTATATCAATGCATACACAATGTTGTATAAAAGCGTCTAACTCTTGCGGAGCATCTGCATGAGCTAACTCGTCTTTCATCGCACTAGACAATCCCCTCTTAAAAATGGGTAATTGGGCGTAACAGTCCCAAATCGTATCTACCGCCAGCTGTCTAAACTCAGTAGCGTATTTAATGACAGAACACTTACCCTGATGAAAAGATAACAAGGTGGTCTCAGCTGTAGCGCGACGATTAGGGTAATCAAACAAAATAGACATTACAGCCAGAAAATCATCAAGGTGTCATGATCCCAGTGCAGGTTTTTGAGCTGCACACCGGGGGTTAATGTCTGGAGCTCTGTGCAGGTTTTGACCTGCACACTTGGGGTTAATGATTGTGGCCTCTTTCTGGTTCTGGGAGAGCTTCATAAACCTCTGGGTAGCTTCAATCCCTGCCAGTTATACTTTTGCCTTTGGCCTAGTGTGCTGACCCCCGTGTGCCTGTATATTGCTATAGCTTGTTTATATGGTTCTGACCCGATTCTGTTTCCCTTTGTGAGTTTGCCTGTTGATTTTGTACTGCGTTATTATCTGTGTATGACTCATTGCCTGTGATCTGACTACTCTCTGCTCGCCCCTCTTGTACCTTGCAGCTATCCCTGTGTATGACTCATTGGCTACGTCCTGACTATTCTCCCTGTCTATGCCCCTTGGTAACTTTGTCTCGCAGTTACTCTGCTAGGAATTGTCTTGCAGCTCCTAGCTCTGTGGAGTTTAGGCCACGCCTCTAGCAGTCACGTGCTTCAGGCCCTGCAGCTCTGAAGTACGCATTTATTCGGTTGCTGCCCGCTCCACAGGTATCTTTGAGCACGCTTTCGCTTTACTCAGGGCACGCGCACTGGCTCAGTGAGCAAGTTCAGTGCGGTGTCTCTGACACAAGGTTATTCAAGCAAGGGACACTAGTCTCCATAAGTGGATTTTCCCATGCGAGAGTTCGGGAAAAAAGTAACATGATTATACATAAAAACCTCGGATCGACCAGTAAGGAAGTGGGCGGCATACACATCAAAATACAAAAGGCATTGATTCACAATCCCACGAAACTTGTTGCGGTCTCTACTGAACCTAAATGGTGGTAAATTGGGAGGACTAGCTTGCAGTAGCTGCCCCGGGGGTGGAGGCGCCTGTGCTGTTATTTGATTACTTAAATCCTGAAAATGGGCCTCCCAGTTATCAACCTTGTTTTGCAGAGCCTTTATACCCCCTGTAAAGAGTGGATCATAGAGAACAACTGATCCAACTTTGTCTCAGTCAACATTATCCCAGCAGATTCCTTAAATGACCTGAGTATCCTATAACAATTATATGGGTATGTCGGAATCTGATTGCATGGAATAACATGCCACTGAGACCAAAGTTGATGCAAATAAGTATATTTAACAAGTGTAATGAAACTAACAGGGCACTTCCTGCAATAGTAACGAAAACACAGCACAATATGGAATGATGCAAGTAAAGCAAAACTAACAGAGCATTTCCTGCAATTGTAACGAAAACACAGCTCAATATAGAAATGTCCAGAGTAAGCACATCGCATTTAATGAGGCAGTCTGGCGATATTAAGAATGATCACGCACACAGCACTAAAGTGTAGAAGTCCAGCAATCATAAAGGTGGGAATGCACTCGACACGTGAACGTGGAAGTCCAGCTTTATATAGGAGTGGCATTAACATGAGAAGGTCACTATGTGTACCTTTTGAGCTGTAAGTCCCGCACAAATCCCACACAGCAGCCCACACAAACACAGGCCTAGAGGAGAAGATGATTTCAGGATTCCTTACAGGCCACAGCAGTTTCAGGGGTGAATAGCTCCAACTAGAAGTCCAGACAGTAGTTAAGCACAGACAGCATCAGGGAGATGCCCAGAGGACTGTAGGCATCAGAACGAGGAGAGGCAGAGCACCGAGCAACAAGCAGCAGCAGCAGGGAGTCCATCAGCAGAACAGCAGCTCAGTAGCCAATAGCTCAAAATTCTCAGGCAAAGAGGAGAACACGATCTGGACTTAAATAATCAGGACAGACATGAAGTTCCATGGCAGGGTGAGATACAAGACTTCATCTTTGATCAGGGCAAACAGGAACAAAAGAAAGTCCGGAATCCTTACAGTTCAATATGAAGTAGGAGATTACCCATACGGTGTGCTGCAATGTGTGCTATATGTTTACAGACTTGCAAGAGGAGAAGACAAACTTTATATGCAGGAAATGCAAGCTTGTGACTCTGTTAGAGGAAAAAGTGCAAAGTCTTCAGGAGAGAATAGCTACACTGAAGCTCATCAAAGAAGATAAGGATTTCCTTGAAAGAGTAGAAAAATATCTTCAGAATGTTGCAAGAGAAGAACTTTTCAGTGTTCCTGCAGAAGGTAATGACAGAGTAGAAATAACTGTTTGGAATGTTCGAAGAGAAGCACCTTTCAATATACTTGCAGAAGAAGAGAAATGCAAGAATGTGACCCAAAGAAGCAGGAGGATGAGTACGTAATCAGCATCCATGCTTCTGAAGAACCGCTACCAGGCTCTCACACAGGACAACTATGAAGATGTACTTCAGAAAAGTGCTTTGCCCACAAAGAACACCGCAGTAAGAAATCAGAAGCCCCTTGAAGGGACAAAAGGAACACAAGCCGCTATCTGCCGACCGGACATTACATTGTAATAAGGTGGCACGGGGTGGTAGTCGTGAGCAAGTCCACTAAGGCACAGTCAGTGAGTACCCTGGCCCCATGCACATGATAGACAGTTCTGGTCCCAGCCCCGGATCACAGTGGTTTACACCTCAGAATCACGGCTGCTCTCCATGCTGTAACGGCATCCTCTGGATGCACAACATGTCACACTCTTTAAGGAGATGCCAAGCACATCGTCAGGGCAACGAAGGAGTGGCTTCATAAGAAGCATATGAAGGTCCTAGCATATGAAGCCAGTCTCCAGATCTCAACCCCATAGATGGATTTGAAAGTCCATGTAGCCCAGCAACAGGTCCAAAAGATCACTGATGTAGAGGTGATCTGCATGGAGGAATAGGCCAACATACCAACAACAGTGTGTGCCAACCTTATAAAGACTTACAGAAAACGTTTGACCTCTGCCATTGCCTACAAAGGATATATATAACAAAATATTGAGATGAACTTTTGTTATTGACCAAATACTTATTTTCCTCCATAATATGCAAAATTAATTTAGCCAAATAAGACAAGGTGATTTTCTAGATTTGTTTTCTCAATTTGACTCTCATAGTTGTGGTCTACCTATGATGTCAATTACAGGCCTCTCTCATCTTTTTAAGTGGGAGAACTTGCACAATTGGTGGCTGACTAAATACTTTTTCCCCCACTGTATATACAGAGCTTTTGTTTATAATGTCATTGGTTATTATTGTATTACCTGTATACTGACACTAATTACAGAGTTACTGCGTATAATGTCACGGGTGATCACTCTATTACTTGTACACTAACACTATATACAAAGCTGTTGTATATAATGTCACTGGTGGTAATAATAATGTTGTTAGTATTGTGGTTTGTATTGATCAGTATTGTAGTATTCAGTCACTATATGGTGGTAATGTGTGATCTGGTCGTGGTGTGTATGTATTTATCCTCTGTAGGTGGTTTTATTCGGTCACTATATGGTAGTAATTTGTGGTCTGGTCACGGTGTGGCAGTATTTGTCCCTTGCAGGTGGTATCATTTGGTCACTATGTGGTGGAATATGTAGTCTAGCTATGGTATGGCAGTATTTCTCCTTGTATGTGATATTTTTTGGTTACTTTATGCTGATAATATGTGGTATTATTCAGTAACAATGTGGTTTGTTCATGGTAGGACGTGTTTGTTCCTTGTATGGAGTATTATTCAGTCACTATGTGGTCTGGTCATGGTGTGATGGTATTTTTCCATTGTATGTGATGTTATTCGGTCACTATATGGTGGAATATGTAGTCTAGTTAAGGTGTGACGGTATTTCTATTTGTATGCGGTATTATTTGGTCGCTATGTGGTCTGGTCATGGTGTGGTGGTATTTCTTCCCTGCATATGGTATTATTGATCTTGGAATAGTGGATTGTGTTGTGTATGGTGGTCATTTCTTCTCTCTGATGTTAATTAGAAGAAGATTCTTTATTTCCATTAGAGATTAGATACTTGGAACACAGCGGCAGAGATGCACTTTCAGGGGTTCTCCTGTGAAAAAAGTAATCTCCTCTCCACAGGATAAATGATGACTTATTGATTGGAGGAGACTGACTGATGTGCCCCAATTGTCAGAATGTGGAACTTTAATCTCCATTAGACTGGAGTGGCGTATTCGACTTGACCACTGATCAATTCATTCACTCTGTGGCTGCACTTATTTTTTTTCTGGAAGGCCCAAAGTGAATGAATTGAGCTGCTGTCAGGCATCCTACCTACCTGCAGCTCCATTTCAAAATGGGGATAAGTGTCCTATCAGGGATAAATCTTCCTTATTTTTTCGATCGTTGCAGTTCCTAATGGTTGGACCTAAGCAATCACCTATCCTGTAGAACCCATGGATCTGTGATAACTTGTATTAACCAAAGAACCCCTTTAATGTGAACTACCATAGTTGTACATCCCAGTTATGGTGGTGCACAGTAGATGGATAACGGCTTACAGATATTTGCATATAGCTGTAGCGTGGACCCCTAGGGTCTCTTCCCCCTGTAGGCCCCAGACACCCCAGTCTGACCCTATGTATGTCACATCTGAGTGCAGTCCTATGTTTCAAACGCACCAATAGACTTTTATAGGTGCGTGTGATCTGATTTTCGGATGAGCTTGCAGCATGCTGCAATTGAATTCTCATGCTGAATGGACATGAGAAAAAACTTGCAGATCTGCACTGCCTCATAATATAACATTGGTCCGAGTGCTGTCTAATAAAACATTGGATAGCACTCGGCCGTGTTATATGCTAGTGTGAGCGAACCCTACAAGCGACTTCTGGTTCTCACATTAACCCCAATGTTGTGATAACGTGAGTCAGAATATCAGTCACGTAAGGGAGAAGACAACCAAAGACAGCGATCCCTGAGTATATTACTACACTTACACTACATATACATTTATACACTAATGTAAGTTGTTATAATCATAAATTCTATCATGATACATTTACTTTCCATTTAAAACTTACTTTATAGTAATTTTCATTAGAACCAATTGCCTTAGAAAGCCCAAAATCACTAATTTTGGCATAATGTTGAGTCACCAAAAGCACATTTCTTGCTGCTAAATCCCTGTGGACAAAATTCTTTTCTTCTAAGTACTTCATTCCCATGGAAACTTGATGGACGAGTTCTGTTAAATTTTTTTCAGAAATATCCCTAAATATCACAAAAGAAATAAATATTTTATTGAAAAGTTGCAAAAAGTAGGCATCTCTAATTGATTTCAGTTATTTTCAGCAGCCTGCTCATCAGCACTGTTTTCTGTGCTGTCCTTGGGTTGGAGAAGTCAAGAAGCGGATAGCTTAGAGTGCAGGAAATGCAAGGTGAACTGACTGCAGTAAAGTGGAGGTCTTCTGCAAGCAATGGAAGCAAGAGATGCGGCTGAATCTCCACCCAGAGGTTGTACAAATTGTGAAGAAGCACAGAGGTACAGTAATTCCTTATTGGAGTTGTTGAATCTGCATATTGACTTTGCTGTTTGTACTGCAAGTGTGTGTGTATATATGTGCTTGCATATACTGTAACCTGTGAACCTGTACAGTGGGGAAAAAAAGTATTTAGTCAGTCAGCAATAGTGCAAGTTCCACCACTTAAAAAGATGAGAGGCGTCTGTAATTTACATCATAGGTAGACCTCAACTATGGGAGACAAACTGAGAAAAAAAAATCCAGAAAATCACATTGTCTGTTTTTTTTTCATTTTATTTGCATATTATGGTGGAAAATAAGTATTTGGTCAGAAACAAGCAATCAAGATTTCTGGCTCTCACAGACCTGTAACTTCTTCTTTAAGAGTCTCCTCTTTCCTACACTCATTACCTGTAGTAATGGCACCTGTTTAAACTTGTTATCAGTATAAAAAGACACCTGTGCACACCCTCAAACAGTCTGACTCCAAACTCCACTATGGTGAAGACCAAAGAGCTGTCAAAGGACACCAGAAACAAAATTGTAGCCCTGCACCAGGCTGGGAAGACTGAATCTGCAATAGCCAACCAGCTTGGAGTGAAGAAATCAACTGTGGGAGCAATAATTAGAAAATGGAAGACATACAAGACCACTGATAATCTCCCTCGATCTGGTGCTCCACGCAAAATCCCACCCCGTGGGGTCAGAATGATCACAAGAACGGTGAGCAAAAATCCCAGAACCACGTGGGGGGACCTAGTGAATGAACTGCAGAGAGCTGGGACCAATGTAACAAGGCCTACCATAAGTAACACACTACGCCACCATGGACTCAGATCCTGCAGTGCCAGACGTGTCCCACTGCTTAAGCCTGTACATGTCCGGGCCCGTCTGAAGTTTGCTAGAGAGCATTTGGATGATCCAGAGGAGTTTTGGGAGAATGTCCTATGGTCTGATGAAACCAAACTGGAACTGTTTGGTAGAAACACAACTTGTCGTGTTTGGAGGAAAAAGAATACTGAGTTGCATCTATCAAACACCATACCTACTGTAAAGCATGGTGGTGGAAACATCATGCTTTGGGGCTGTTTCTCTGCAAAGGGGCCAGGACGACTGATCCGGGTACATGAAAGAATGAATGGGGCCATGTATCGTGAGATTTTGAGTGCAAACCTCCTTCCATCAGCAAGGGCATTGAAGATGAAATGTGGCTGGGTCTTTCAACATGACAATGATCCAAAGCACACCGCCAGGGCAACGAAGGAGTGGCTTCGTAAGAAGCATTTCAAGGTCCTGGAGTGGCCTAGCCAGTCTCCAGATCTCAACCCTATAGAAAACCTTTGGAGGGAGTTGAAAGTCCGTGTTGCCAAGCGAAAAGCCAAAAACATCACTGCTCTAGAGGAGATCTGCATGGAGGAATGGGCCAACATACCAACAACAGTGTGTGGCAACCTTGTGAAGACTTACAGAAAACGTTTGACCTCTGTCATTGCCAACAAAGGATATATCACAAAGTATTGAGATGAAATTTTGTTTCTGACCAAATACTTATTTTCCACCATAATATGCAAATAAAATGAAAAAAAAAAACAGACAATGTGATTTTCTGGATTTTTATTTCTCAGTTTGTCTCCCATAGTTGAGGTCTACCTATGATGTAAATTACAAACGCCTCTCATCTTTTTAAGTGGTGGAACTTGCGCTATTGCTGACTGACTAAATACTTTTTTTCCCCACTGTATATGTTTACATGCCTTTACATACGAACAGCACAGTTCCCATATATGGATAAATACAGGACAATAAGAAGAGATCCCAAAAATTAGAGCTAAAGCAATTAATTTTATTTGACAATATTTAAAAACCTTATGCATAAAAAATCAGAAATGCTGTTAGGGGACGCCAAGTACAAAATAATAGTAGGGGACAGTGGGGTATCATGTGAAGTATAAAGTGGGTAGCTGCAATGGGTAAATAAAAGTACATTGACCCCCCTTATAACAGACTAGATGGTGGCCCGATTCTAACGCATCGGGTATTCTAGAATCTTTTTCTCCGCGCCGCAGATCTCCCGACGGAGGCCTGCGTCGCGACCAATCAGCACCGCGGAATTTCTGTTACAGACAGACAGAATTAGATGATTATATAGTAGACTAGATGGTGGCCCGATTCTAACGCGTCAGGTATTCTGGAATATGCATGTAGTTTATTTATGAAGTTTTAATAATAATGCAATAATGCACCTCCTAATCCTGATATGCATGGTCCTCTCACCCTCCAATCCTGATATGCATGGTCCTCTCACCCTCCAATCCTGATATGCATGGTACCCCTCCCCCCTATCCTGGTATGCATGGTCCCCTCACCCCCCAATCCTGATATGCATGGTCCCCTCACCCCCAATCCTGATATGTATGGTCTTCTTTCCACACCCAATCCTGATATGCATGGTATCTCTCACCCCCCAATTCTAGTAAGCATGGTCCCCTCACCCCCCTTTCTTGGTATGCATGGTCCCCCTCACCCCTCTTTCCTGGTATGCATGGTCCCGTCTCCCCCCTTTCCTGGTATGCATGGTTCCCTCACGCCCCAATCTTGATATGCATGGTCCCCTCAGCCCCCAATCCTGATATGCATGGTCCTCTCACCCCCCAATCCTGATATGCATGGTACCCCTCACCCCCCAATCCTGGTAAGCATGGTCCCCTCACCCTCCAATTCTGGAATGCATGGTTCTTTCACCCCCCATTCCTAGTATGCATGGTCCTCTCACCCCTCTTTCCTGGTAAACATGGTCCCCTCACCCCCCTTTCCTGGTATGCATGGTCCCCTCACCCTCCTTTCCTGGTATGCATGGTCCCCTTACCTCCCTTTCGGTTACAGACAGACAGACAGGATAAGACGATTATATATATAGAAAACAAACATAGGGTATAACATGAAAATCAATATATTATTACAGCACCTCAAACCCTCACTTAGAGGCAAACCCATAGGGTAAATAAAACAGTCATGAGGCAAATACAAAATTGAAAAAATTAAGCAAGTGCCTACTCTATCTATACAGTCCCTCTTAGTGGAAATGACTGAGGCCTGGTCACGTCAGAAAAGAGATACAATGGTAGCCGCCACATGTCATGTGTGTAAACCTGGAGCCAAAAGCTAAAGATATTGTGAAATGCGTATTACCTGTAGGGAATAAATCGATCACAAAGAGAGTGCTTCACATGTCCCTTCACTCTGGCTCATATTTCGCCCCTCACCCCGTCAGTATCTCCTTTCTGACATGACCAGCCCTTGGTCATTTAAAGAGGGACTGTATAGTTAGAGTAGGTACCTCCTTAATTTTGTATTTGCCTGGTGACAGTTTCATTTACCCTGTGGGTTTGCCTCTAAGTGAGGGTTTGAGGAGGTGTAATTATATATTGATTCTTAGTTTATACTCTGTTGTTGTTTAACTGTTATAAGGGGGTCATTGTACATTTAGTTACCCCTTGCAGCTACCCATTTTATACTTCATGTGAAACCCCTCTGCCCCCCACTGGTATTTTGTGCTTAGCATCCCCTATCGCCATTTCTGCTTTTTTATGTACAGTGAGTATGAAAAGTATTCAGACCCCTTTAAATTTTTCACTTTTTGTTTCCTTGCAGCCATTTGGTAAATTCAAGAAAGTTCATTTTTTTCTCATTAACGTACAATCTGCACCCCATCTTGACTGAAAAAAATCAGAAATGTAGAAATTTTTGCAAATTTATTAAAAAAGAAAAACTGAAATATCACATGCTCATAAGTATTCAGACCCTTTGCTCAATATTGAGTAGAAGCATTCTTTTGAGCTAGTATAGCCATGAGTCTTTTTGGGAATGAAATGATGCAACAAGTTTTTCACACCTGGATTTTGTGATCCTCTCCAGTTCCGTCAGGTTGAGTGGTGAAATTTGGTGGACAGCCATTTTCAGGGCTCTCCAGAGATGCTCAACTGGGTTTAGGTAAGGGCTCTGGCTGGGCCAGGCAAGAATAGTCACAGAGTTGTTCTAAAGCCACTCCTTTGTTATTTTAGCTGTGTGCTTAGGGTCATTGTCTTGTTGGAAGGTGAACCTTGGGCCAAGTCTGAGGTCCACAGCACTCTGGAAGAGGTTTTCATCCAGGATATCTCTGTACTTGGACACATTCATGTTTCCTTCAATGGCAATCCTGTCCCTGCAGCTAAAAAGCATCCTCATAGCATGATGCTGCTACCATCATATTTCACTGTTGGGATTGTATTGGGCAGGTGATGAATAGTGCCTGGTTTTCTACACAAATAACGTTTAGAATTATCACCAAAAAGGTCTATCTTTGTCTCATCAGACCAGAGAATCTTATTTCTCATAGTCTGGGAGTTCTTCATGTGCTTTTTTTTAGCAAACTCTATGCCGTCTTTCATATGTTTTGCACTGAGGAGAGGTTTCCGTTAGGCCAATCTGTCATAAAGGCTTGACTGGTGGAGGGCTGCAGTGATAGTTGACTTTGTGGAACTTTCTCCCATCTCCCTACTGCATCTGTGGAGCTCAGCCACAGTGATTTGGGTTTTTTTCTTTACCTCTCTCACCAAGGCTCTTCTCCCACGATTGCTCAGTTTGGCTGGACGGCCAGGTATAGGAAGACTTCTGGTGGTCCCAAACTTCTTCCATTTAAGGATTATGGAGGCCACTGTGCTATTAGGAACCTTGAGTACTGCAGAAATTCTTTTGTAACCTTGGCCAAATGTGTGCCTTGCCACAATGCTGTATCTGAGCTCCTTGGCCAGTTCCTTTGACCTCATAATTCTCACTGGTATTAATTAAACACAGTTGAATCCCAATGAAGCAGTAGAACTCTCTCAAGGAGTATCACAAGGAAATGGACAGCATGTGACTTAAATATGAGTGTCTGAGCAAAGGGTCTGAATACTTATGACCATGTGATATTTTGGTTTTTCTTTTTTAATAAATTTGCAAACATTTCTACATTTCTGTTTTTTTCCGTCAAGATCGGATGCAGAGTGTACATTAATGAGAAAAAAATGAACTTTTTTGAATTTACCAAATGGTTGCAATGAAGCAAAGAGTGACAAATTTAAAGAGGTCTGAATACTTTCCATACCCACTGTATGATGTTTTTAAATATTGTCAAATGAAATTATTTTATCTCCAATTTTCTAGATCACTTTTTATTGTCCTGTACTGTATTTATCAACATATGGGAATTGTGTTGTTCTATTGTACATGAAGTACCCTTTCCAATTTAAGACATTTTGTTGATCTAATTATGCCATTACATATATCTATTACATATACAGCTGAAACTAGAAGATTACATACACTATATAAAAGAAACATATGCATGTTTTTGTCAATATCTGACATGAAATCGGAATAAACCTTTCCCAATTTAGGTCAATTAGGATTACCATAATTATTAATATTTGCCAAATGCCAGGATAATGAGAGAGAGAGAGAGAGAGAGAGAGAATGTTTTAAGGCATTTTTTATTACTTAGTACAAAGTCTAAAGGTTACATACACAAAGATTACTATGCCTTTAAACATTTCTGGATTGCCAATATTATAAAGTCATGTGTTTGGAAGCTTCTGATGGCCACATCTGAGTTAATTAGAGACACACATGTGGATGTATTTTAATGCACACCTGAAACACACTGCTTCTTTGTGTAGCATAATGGGAAAGTATAAAGAAATCAGTCAAGATATCAGAAAGAGAATTGTGGACTTGCACAAGTCTGGCTCATCCTTGGGTACAATTTCAAAATACCTGATGGTGTCTAGTTCATCTGTAGAAACAATTATACACAAGTACAAACAAGACGGCAATGTCCAGCCATCACACCGCTCAGGAAGGAGATGGGTTCTGTTTCCCAGAGATGAACGTGCTTTTGTCCAACATGTGCATATCAACCCAAGGACAAAAGCAAAAGACCTTGTGAAGATGATGGTAGAAGTTGGTAAGATTGTGTCAATATCCACAGTGAAACAAGTACTGTATCAACATGGGCTGAAAAGCCACTCTGCCAGGAAAAATTCATTACTCCAAAAGAAATATAAAAATGCCAGATTAATGTTGCTAATGGTAATCAATAGATTTTATCTACCTTTAAATGGTAGATAAAATCTTTTTTCTGTTGAAACATAGTGAGTGAGGTGAAAGATGAGTTAGGTACCATCCCGATTGGGTGCACCTTGCTGTGGTGGGATGGTTTTAATGCTTTTTTGATCAAAATAGCGTTAATTAAGTACCCTATTTTATTTACTTGTTCTATAACTCTCATTTACTTGTTACATGACATTTTATTTGCCCATATACTCATATTTTTCTCTAAATGTTGCCGTATAGTTGATGTGTCTAAATAGAGACACCTATGCACAACTCTATGGGGGAAGAGATTTTATCCCTGTGTGGGTACTCAAACGTGCACCGAGGCTTATATGGGTATAAAAGGCTACAAGTATCAATGTGTGAATGAAGAGGTTTATAATAATATCACTGTTTCTTAAAATACCTGTTTTTAGTCAAAAATTTATTCAGGGGTCCAAGCTCTGCCAACTCCATTACCAACATCCAAAATTCAGCTTCACAAATGCCAATCATTCTGACAATGTATGGGTTATCCAGTTGCTGCATCACTTTAGCCTCTTCCAGAAGTTCTTGTTGAATGGACGGGTCATTGCCCTCGTTTTTAAGAATTTTAACTGCGACTTTTCTTTCAGATCTGTAAATATCGACAGAATTTTGGTAAATCAAGGTTCTGGTTTTTTACATAACAAGTGAACGTGCTCCTCACAACTGAAAATTTCTTTCATAACTAAAGTCTTCAAATGTACTTTTTTTAATTGATTTTTTTGCTCTAATCCTTATTTGACATGATCTTAGTCCTTTGTGCCAAAAATGTTCTGGAATGTTGCTATCTAAGGCTAGTTTCACACTAGCGTTCCTGCCGTCTGCGCACGGCCGCCGATAATCCCCGCCCCCTGCCGCACCCCCTCCTGACATCACCGCCTATTACATGGTCGCATGCGATCTGCGCACTCTATCTTTAATATAGGGTGCGCAGACCGTGCACTGACCGTGCGCTAGTAGGATTTTTGAGCAGCGCTACAGGTATGCTGACAAAAAGCTACCATGTCTATGTGAGGGAGGCCAGGACACCATTGCCCGGAGTCCTCGGCCACGACTACAGTTCTGGCCGAACCTTACAATTATTTAAGGCTGTTTCTTCAGATTATGCTAACCACCCCCAATATTAACTCCTTCTTGACATCTGATGTACTATCCCATCCATGGGGAGCTCCGCTAATCGCAGCCGGGTGTCAGCTGATTATCACAGCTGACACCCGGCACTATGTGTCAGGGGCGGTTACGGACCACCCCCGGCACGTTAACCCCTGGCACACTGCGATCATACATGATCGCTGTGTACCGGGGGTTTAGGGACGCATCGGGAGGGAGGGGGCTCCCTCCGTGCTTCCCTGAGACCCCCGCAGCAGAGCGATGTGCAGCACTGCTGCAGGGGCCTCCTTTCCTGCAGGGAGGCAGCTTCCTCAGTGCCTGCAGAGCGCAGGCATGAGGAAACCTGCTGCAGTGCCTGTGTCAGATCGCTGATCTGTCACAGCGCTCTGTGATGTGTCAGATCAGCGATCTGGCACATGACAGTTATGTCCCCCCTGGGACATTGTAATAAAGTAAAAAAAAAAAAATGTAAAAATAATTTATAAAAAATTGCTAAATAAATAAAAAAAATATATATACTCCCTAATAAATTCATTTTTTGGAAATAAAAAAACCAAATAATAAAAGTACACATATTTAGTATCGCCACGTCCGTAATGACCCGCCCTATAAAACTGTTCCATTAGTTAACCCCTTTAGCAAACCCCTTAAAAAGTAGAAATAAAAACAAGCAAAAAACAATGCTTTATTATCATACCGCCAAACAAAAAGTGCAGTAACGCGCGATCAAAAAGACGGATATGAACAACCATGGTACCGCTGAAAACGTCATCTTGTCCCGCACAAAACGAGCTGCCACACAGCATCATCAGCGAAAAAATAAAAAAGTTATAGCTCGCAGAATAAAGCAATGCAAAGATAATTATTTTTTATATAAAATTGTTTTCATTGCATAAAAGTGCCAAAACATAAAAAAAGACATAAATGAGGTATCGCTGTAATCATACTGACCCGAAGAGTAAAAACCGCTTTATCAATTTTACCGCACGTGGAACGGTTTAAACGCACCCCCCAAAAGAAATTCTTGAATTCTTTTGTTCATTCTGCATCCCAAAAATCAGAGTAAAAAGTGATCAAAAAAGACACGTACCAATAAAAACATCAACTCATCCCGCAAAAAATGAGACCTCACATGACTCGGTGGGTCAAAATGTGGAAAAATTATAGCTCTCAAAATGTGGTGATGCAAAAACTATTTTTACAATAAAAAGTGTATTTTAGCGTGTGACAAGCTGTCAAGCATAAAAACTCGCTATAAATAGTAAATAAACCCCCCTTTATCACCCCCTTAATTAGGGAAAAATAATAAAATTAAAAAAAAATGTATTTCCGTTTTCTCATTAGGGTTAGGGCTAGGGTTAGGGTTAGGGCTGAGATTAGGGTTAGGGGTGTGTTGGGATTAGGGTTGGAGTTAGAATTGGGGGGTTTCCACTGTTTGGGGACATCAGGTGCTCTCCAAACGCAGCATGGCGTCTTATCTCAGTTCCATCCAATTCTGCGTTGAAAAAGTCAAATGGTGCTCCTTCCCTTCCAAGCTCTACCATGCACCCAAACAGTGTTTTACCCCCACATATGAGGTATCATCCTACTCAGGACAAATTGCAAAACAACTTTTGGGGTCCAATTTCTCCTGTTAACCTTGGGAAAATAAAAAAATTGGGGACTAAAAGATCATGTTTGTGGAAAAAATATGATTTTTTTATTTTCACACCCGGGAGTTATAAACTTCTGTGAAGCACTGGGTGTTCAAAGTGCTAACCACACATCTAGATAAGTTCCTTAGGTAGTCTAGTTTCCAAAATGGGGTCACTTGGGGGGGGTTTCCACTGTTTAGGTACATCAGGGGCTCTCCAAAGGAAACATGACACCCGCAGACCATTCCATCAAAGTCTGCATTCCAAAACGTTAATACTTCCCTTCCGAGCCCTGACGTGTGCCCATACAGTAGTTTTCACCCACATATGGGGTATCAGGGTACTCAGGACAAATTGCACAACAACTTTTGGGGTCCAATTTCTCCTGTTACCCTTGGTAAAATAAAAAAATTGGGAACTAAAAGATCATGTTTATGGAAAAAATATGATTTTTTTATTTTCATGCCTGGGCGTTATAAGCTTCTATGAAGCACTGGGGGGTTCAAAGTGCTCACCACACATCTAGATAAGTTCCTTAGGGGGTCTAGTTTCCAAAATGGTGTCATTTGTGTGGGGTTTCCACTGTTTAGGGAAATCAGGGGTTTTCCAAACGCGGCATGGCGTCCAATCCCAATTCCAGACAAAAAAGTCAAATGGCGCTGCTTCCCTTCCAAGCTGTGCCATGCGCCCAAATAGTGGTTTACCCCCACATATGGGGTATCAGCGTACTCAGGACAAATTGTACGATAACGTTTGGGGTTCTGTTACCCTTGGAAAAATAAAAATTGAGGGTGAAAAGATCATTTTTGTGGAAAAAATGTGATTTTTTTAAAATTGTACGGCTGTACGTTATAAACTTCTGTGAAGCCCTTGGGGGTTCAAAGTTTGCACCACACATCTTGATAAGTTCCTTCGGGGTCTAGTTTCCAAAATGGTGTCATTTGTGGGGGGTTTCCACTGTTTTGGTACATCAGGGACTTTCCAAACGCGACATGGCGTCCAATCTGAATTCCAGCCAATTTTGCATTGAAAAAGTCAAACAGCGCTCCTTCCCTTCTGAGCTCTGCCTTGCGCCGAAACAGGGGTTCCCTCCACATATCAGGTATCAACGTACTCAGGACAAATTGCACAATAACTTTTGCAGTCCAATTTCTCCTGTTACCCTTGGTAAAATAAAACAAATTGGACCTAATTTAATTTTTTGGTGAACAAAAGTTAAATGTTCATTCTTTTAACATTCAAAAAAATTCCTGTGAAGCACCTGAAGCTTTAATAAACTTCTTGAATGTGGTTTTGAGCACCTTGAGGGGTACAGTTTTTAGAATGTTATCACCTTTGGGTATTTTCTATCATACAGACCCCTCAAAGTGACTTCAAATGTGATGTGGTCCCTAAAAATAAAATGGTGTTGTAAAAATGAGAAATCGCTTGTCAATTTTAACCCTTATAACTTCCTAACAAAAAAAATTTGGTTCCAAAGTTGTGCTGATGTAAAGTAAACATATGGGAAATGTTACTTATTAACTATTTTGTGTGCCATATCTCTGTGATTTAAGGGCATAAAAATTCAAAGTTGGAAAATTGTGAAATTTTCAAAATATTCGCCAAATTTCCATTTTTTTTCACAAATAAACGCAAGTGATATCAATGAAATTTTACCACTAACATGAAGTACAATATGTCAGGAGAAAACGATGTCAGAATCACCGGGATCCATAGAAGCGTTTCAGAGTTATTACCTCATAAAGGGACAGTGGTCAGAATTGTAAAAATTGGCCCGGTCATGAACGTGCAAACCACCCTTGGGGGTAAAGGGGTTAATAGACTTAAAGAGTGCTTCATGACTGCTCCAGTTTTGATTCAACCTGATCTTCAGAAACAGTTTATCGTAGAGGTGGATGCCTCAGAGGTTGGGGTGGAGGCTGTTTTGTCTCAAGGTCCTAGATCCCTGACAAAATTAAGGCCATGTGCTTTTATTTCTAGGAAGTTTTCAGCTCCTGAGAGAAATTATGATGTTGGAAATCATGAACTGCTTGCTGTCAAGTTAGCGGTTGAGAAATGGAGGCATTTTTTGGAGGGAGCTACTTATGAGGTCACGGTTGTGTCTGATCACAAATATTTAGCTTATATTGAATCTGCTAAATGTTTAACCCCTAGATAGGCTAGGTGATCCTTATTTTTTCTAGATTTAATTTTTCCATCACGTTCAGGCCGGGGTCTAAGAATGTGAGGGCTGATGCCTTGTCACAAAGCCTTGATTCAGTTTCTCCCCCAGAAAAGCCCTCCTCCATTCTTCCTCAGGGTATAGTAATTTCTATGGTATCCTCAGAATTGGAAACTGAGACTCACCAAGTACAGTCTCTGGCTCCTTCTGCTACTCAAGGATCTAAATTATTTGTGCCCATGCATCTCAGATTACATCTGTTGCCTGAGTTCCATGACTCTATCTTGAGTGGTCATCCCAGGGTCACTGCTACACAGAAAACTATTTGTAGACTTTTTTGGTGGCCATACATGTTTAACGACATTGAATGTTTTGTATCCGCTTGTGAGGTTTGCGCACGCGCTAAAGTTTTTCATAACCGGCCTGCCAGGGAATTGGCCCATTGCCTATTCCAGAAAGACTGTGGACTCATTTGTCCATGGATTTCATCACTAATTTGCTTTTTACTAGTGGGAAAACCTTTATTTTGTTGGTGGTTGACCGATTCAGTAAACAAGCTCACTTTGTTCTATTATCAGGGTTACCTAATGCTGAAATGCTTTACAGGTTATTTATCAATCATGTGGTGAGATTGCATGGCATTCCCTTAAGCATTGTTTCTGAGGGGGTTGCAGTTAGTCTCTAAATTCTGGAGAGCATTTTGTAAGAGATTGGGGATTGACCTGTAGTTTTCCTCTGCTTACCATCCTGAAACCAACGGTCAAACGGAGAGGACAAATCAGCCGTTGGATCAAATTCTTAGGTGTTTTTTGATTGCTCAGCAGGAGGACTGGTCCTCATTCTTACCTCTTGCTGAATTCGTGTTTAACAGTTGGGTTAACCAGTCATTTTTTTGTAATTATGGCTTTCATCCTCATTTTGGTGAATTCTCAAGGATGAGTTCTGATTGTGTGAGAGTAGAGGTTGCTATACAAAAACTGGGGGATGTCTGGAGAGAGTTTCACAGGAATATTGAGGTGACCTAGTGTCACCAGAACCAAAAGTGCTACTAGGAAACATTCAGGAGGTCTCATATTCAAGGTTGGTGATAAAGTCTGGCTTTCTTCCAAAAATATTAAATTGAAAGTGCCATCAGTCAAGTTGGATCCTAAGTTTATTGGTCTATATGAGATTTTGGAGGTAGTTAAGTTAACCCTGTGGCTTTCAGATTAAGACTCCCTCCATCTTTTCACATTCCTAAAGTATTTCATAAATCACTTCTAAAGGAGTTTGCTTCCGTTTTGGCTCCTTCATCTCCACCTCCACCGGTTTCTGTCAATGTCAGTTTTGAGTTTGAGGTTCAAAAGATTGTTCATTCCCGGAAAGTCCGTAATTCCCTCCAGTACCTCATTCATTGGAGAGGTTACGAACCGGAGGAGAAATCTTGGGTCCCTACTTGAGCTGTCAATGTCAATCATCTGGTCAGGGCCTTCCATCACAGGTTTTTGGGGAAACCTGGGGTCTGGTGGCCCCTGTAGAGGAGGGGGTACTTTCACGACTCCTCCGCTCAATGAATGATTGCTATGCTGTTCTACGGAAGCTGTCTTGCTGAGCTGTCTGTGTCTTGATTGACAGTTTGGTTGTACAATACTGAGAGGGGCTTGCTGGGCTTTTTGGTGCTTTGATTGACAGCTCTGCTGTTTAATCTGTGACTAGAAGTGTTGGATGTTGATCTCCATGAGGTCACTCATCCTCATTTTCACAGTCTTTTACTAGGCATTGCTCCTACTAGCCAGTTTCCTACTCCACACTGATGAGGGGCAATACCCCGAAACAGCTGTCTGTGGATGGATACCATGCTTTGGCATAGGTGGTTTCCTTCATTGGAGACTGCCCTTCCCGTGGTTGTTCCTTCCCAGTGAAAGACCTGGCTAGTCATTGCTTGCATTGAGAAACATGTGATGGTGTCTCCGCGGCTGTTGATTTACATGTTTTTGCATATTTCCCATAAGGGATGGGGGCATTGCTCTAGCATCACTGCGTTGAGAAACATGTGATGGTGTCTCCGCAGTGTTGGATGTTGATCTCCATGAGGTCACTCATCCTCATTTTCATAATCTGTGACTAGGGCGTGCGGGACTTTCTGCAGGTGTTCAGTGTTCTGGTAATCGCATACCTATTTAACTGAGCTGTCTGCTCCTGATCCCTGCCAGACATAGTTTGTAGTTACTGGTGAGTGTTAGCCTGATTTTGTTCTTCTGAGTTCTTATCTTCTGCTTCCTAACCCTTTGGACCGTGTTCTGACTACCCCTTTGTCTTGTCCTTCGGCTTTTGCTCTGCTATCTCTTATTATTGACCCTTTACTGCTACCTGACTTACGCATTTGTCTTTTGCCTTGGTTATCTCTTAGTATTGACCCCAGAACGTCTGACTCTTCTACCTCACGGCCTGTCCGTGAGTAGTGACTAGCATCACACTTACTTTTTTAGAGATCTAATCAGTTTTTAAATGATTTTGGTGAACCTACATGTCGTAAAATCCCCAAAAGTTAAACTATTTTAAAAACAGTACCCCCCCAACATATTCAAAACTGCTGTCAGGTAGATTATTAACCCTTCTGGTGCTTTCTAAGGAATTAATACAAAGTGGCATGATAGGAAGGAAAAAATGTTATTTTTACCATGTAAATGCTGATAACTTCTGAACAGGCTACTATAGCCAGAAGACTCTAAGGCCATTATTTGACCATAAATTGCCATGGCAAACATCAGGACCACACAATCATGATCTCAGGGTGCTGATGGGGTTAAAAAGGGAGCCCCCCCACACTCTGTTAACCATTTAGATGCCTTAGTCACTGTTGACAGCAGCACCTAAGGGGTTAAAAAGCCATGGCTATTGCCAACACCAATCAAGGCTGATACAGCAGGGTGTCACCTATAGTGTACACTTGACAGCTGCTGCATTTTCACCAGTTGGGGAATGCTATTGCTATGTGAGGTCAGTAAAAAGACGTATTGGTGGTCACTAATGGGGTATATCTTAGTGGCTCTTTCGATCAAATGGAAAAAAAAAGATATTTCTTTTTTTTAATTAAATATAAACTTATAAGGAATGTAAAATTTAAGCCCTATGTGTTAGGTGTCGGGTTCCTGCCTCTGCACAGGAGGAATCCCAAGCCTTGCCTTCTGCGGTCTCCCATTCAGTTCCAGCCACAGAGGAGGCTGCTCAGCAAAGGCGTCGATCCCAACGTCTTGCTCAGACTAGTGCTGTCAGGTTGGTTGCTGCTGCCACCTCTACTCCAGCTTTAGCAATCTGCACTAGTCAGCAGCGAGCAGCTCCGGAGGATAAGTCCTTTTTGCAGCCTACTGAGCATGCCGTGGGACGACCTCTCTTTGGAAGTCGGAAGTCACATGCTCAGGTCCTCAAGAAACTTTGATTGGACCATCAGGAAGGACCGGAAGGACGCTGCTATAAAAGGCTCGCATGGCCGCTCGGCCATGCGCTAGTATAGACTCTAATTGTTATTTGTGTGTATGATGATGGATGCATGTATCTGGTGACTGACTCCTTAAAGGGAATCTGTCACCCTTTTTTTCGACTATGAGCTGCTGCCACTGACATCAGAGGCTTATCTACAGCATTCTGTAATGCTGTAGTTAAGCTCCCGATGTAACCTGAAAGATAAGAAAAAAGAGTTAGATTGTACTCACCAGGGGGTGGTCCGGTCTTGATCCGATGGGTGTTGCGGTCCGGCGCCTCCCATCCTCTAATGGTGACATCCTCTTCTTTCCTTCCTGTCATGGCTCTGGTGCAGGCACACTGCTCTGCCTTGTTGAGGGCAGAGCAGAATACTGCAGTGCACAGGTGCCGGACCTCACCCGTTGCCTGCGCACTGCAGGACTCTGCTCAGCCCTCAGCAGGGCAGAGCAGTGCCCCTGCGCAGGAGCCGCGATGGGAAGGAAAGAAGAGGATGGCATCATATGAAGATGGGAGGCGCCGGACCGGACAGCGACACCCATCGGACCGGACCGAACGCCGGGGTGAGTATAATCTAACTTGTTTTTCTTACCGTTCAGGTTACAACGGGGGCTTATCTACAGCATTAAAGAATGCTGTAGATAAGCCCCTGATGTCAGTGGCGGCATCTCATAGTAAAAAAAAAGGGTGACAGATTTCCTTTAAGACTCTCTCTAACTGGTTATATTTGTGTTAGGGATTCAGAGTTAGAGTCAGTGTCAAAGGGTGGCTATGCTCACGTCACTGTGCTCCTAGTACTCTGCACACACTAGCATCCGATGGTGTTGCCCACTGCAGGGCACTATCGTACCGCGGCAAGTGACAGCCACCGCCTGTGCAGTGCTTATCTGGCCCAACCCGGGGCGATAAGCGGCATCTGCCTGAGCGGCACTGTGCACACTTGCACGCTTCTCTGTAATTGCATCTGTTCCTGGCACTGCAGTCACGGCGCCGAGCACTGATGGTCTAGAGGGACTCTATCCCTTGTCTCTGGGACAGAGTCCTGTGACCGTTTAGCAGCGCTCCCTCAGCCGGGTCCTGTGAAGTCAACAGGCTCCGGAGTTTGTTTCTTCGGCTCTGTGAGGTAACAGAGTTCATCCCTGTACACACCAGGTCAGTGGTTAACCCGCCGGTGTTCAGTTATTGCTCCGCCATTAATGAGCAGCAATTTTCCATCTCTGCAAGGTGGACCCCGGGTTGCGATCGCACTTCCTTATATTTTATATTTAGTGCGATCCGCAACCCTAACACTATGTATAACAAAAAAAGTCAAAAATTATTTGAATAGCCAACAAGAAAAAAACTTTACAACTCTTAATACCACATGAAGGAAATAAAATGTGTCTGATCATGAATTAGGGGAAAATGGCATGGCCTTAAACTAATCAAAGACATCCATACATGGAATTGGAATATTGGCACAAAACCCCCTGTGTACCAAAGATTAAACGTAAAACATGGTATATGGGGCTAGAGTTTGAGAAACCAAAATGTAGTATTATATAGTATATACTGTATTTACCTGTTTCATTATTTTTTACAACCGTTCAACTGCTGGCTTTTACATGACTATTTTCAATGATATGATGATATGTATATAGAGCAATGGTAGGAGGACACAGCATTCCACATTTAAATACATGTGTACTATATAACATCAGAAACTTGTTCATATCATCTTAACATCAGGGGATTTGATGCCTGTTTGTTTTTCTGCATTTTGGTTCCATTCTTTATTATTTCAAAAAGTTAATCATTTCAGGTTTCTGTCACGGGAAGCAATGGGAAAACATGATATAAGGAACCTGGGTCCCTAACTGCCCCTCAGACTAGGTGGGGGACCCTGTCTTTCCTTAACTCAGGGGTACCCTTGATGATAGGGAGGCCTGAGTCACCGACCTGTCCCTAGCTCCTGTCCAGCCTTGAGCTAAACCCTCAAGCCCCACCCCAGGAGGTGAACCTTAAAGGCCCCGTCACACACAGCAATCTCACTAGCGAGAACGCTGATTTTGTGACGCCACAGCGATCTCGCCAGCGAGATCGCTGTGTGTGACGGGGATCAGCGACTGGCCCCCCTGCCTGGTCTCTCGCTGGCCAGCACGCATCGCTGCGTGTGGCAGCGAGAGACCAGCGATCAGCGACGTTGGACGCTGGTTTCTAATGTAAACATCAGGTATCCAGGAGCCGCAGCTCCTGGATACCCACTGTTTACCTTGGAAACTGGCGTACACACTGGTTTCCAAGGTAAGCAGCGGGTATCCAGGAGTCACACGGCTCTTAGATACCAAATGTTTACCTTGGAAACCAGCGTGTACACCAGTTTCCAAGGTAAACAGCGGGTATCCAAGAGCCGCTGATCCTGGATACCCGATGTTTACATTAGAAACCTGCGTCCAGCGTCGCTGGTCCTGATCACTGGAGGGGCTGTCTTGTGACACCTCACCAGTGTTCAGCCTAACAATGTCTCAGGGATCCCATCATGCCGGATCGTTGGTGGGATTGCTGATACATCGTAACGGGGCCTTAATGGAAACCAAGATAAAGACCGACAGGGAATAAAGTAAACTTCACCGCAAAACAGGACGACACAATATGTGTGTGAGGGGAACACAATACAGAGAGGGAAATGACCGAACAACAAAGTATATTTCACCAAACTCCTAAATAAGGATTTGAGCATCAACAGCTACTCCATCACAGGACCAGTATGTAAGAGACATGCAAATGCTATAGTTGGCATCCAGGAACATACTGAGCCATACTTAAAGGGATAAGGCGATCCCCGCAGTCTCAGCCTTCAATTGAAACTAATCAAAAAGTTAACTCCTGCAAAGCTGAATATCAGAAAACAAACCACCACCTACGCCCAGACTCAGGCTGAGTAACAGGAACATTTAAGACTTCATATCAGACTCCCCAATGTGAGTCCAAAGCCAGCATGACAGTTTCTGACATGTAAAAGCATTGAACTAAGATAATGTTAGCAAACTAGATGGTGCCGTAAAGTATAAATGTAATGGTTACAGAGGAGTATAATATGTGTTTGATACCTACTTTGTCATTTTTAGACTCCCTTTTTTCACAGTTCCAAAGTTTCCAGATCCAAGTTCACCTTCATCCAGAGAAAGTTGTTCTCTTTTTATTTTGACGGTTTGAGCCCTTAGTTCATCGGGATCTTCATATATTCCGCGATATACTTCAGTATCCATTGGCAATGAATACTGTGATGGTCCTATTATAGAAAGTTATAATAAAATATTTTTTTAAAGAAACTATCAGCACCAAATGACAGTTCAAAGCAAATACAGGCGCTAGGTGCTTCACTGCGGGGCCAGTCATGTAACTCCTTTACCACCCAAGCCTGTTTTCAAATTCATGACCATTCCAAATTTTACAATTCTGGACAGTGTCACTTTGTGAGGTAATAACTCTAGAACGCTTCAACGGATCCCACTGATTCTGAGACTGTTTTTTCATGATATATTGTACCTTATGATAGTGGCAAAATTTATTTGCTATGACTTGCGTTTATTTGTGAAAAATGGAAATTTGGCCAAAATTGAACCGTGAACCACCAGGTGCTTCACAGAATTTTATAATGTAGAACCGTAACAATAAAAAAAATCACATTTTCCCACAAAAAATGCTCTTTTAGCCCCAAGTTTTGCATTTTCACAAGAGTAAAAGGAGAAAATGGAGCCCAAAATTTGTTGTGCTATTTCTCCTAAGTATGCAGATACCCCATATGTGGAGGTAAACTACTGTTTGGGCGCATTACAGGGCTCAGAAAAGATGAAGCGATGTTTTGGAATGCAGACTTTGATTGAATGGTGTCAAAAAAAAAATCACATTTTCCCACTAAAATGCTCTTTTAGCCCCAAATCTTGCAATTTCCCAAGGGTAAAAGGAGACAATGGAACCCAATATTTGTTGTGCTATTTCTCCTGTGTATGCAGATACCCCATATGTGGAGGTAAACTACTGTTTGGGCGCATTATAGGGCTCAGAAAAGATGAAGCTACGTTTTGGAATGCAGACTTTGATTGAATGGTGTCAAAAAAAAATCATATTTTCCCACAAAAATGCTCTTTTAGCCCCAAATCTTGCATTTTCCCAAGGGTAAAAGGAGACAATGGAACCCAATATTTGTTGTGCTATTTCTCCTGTGTATGCAGATACCCCATATGTGGAGGTAAACTACTGTTTGGGCGCATTATAGGGCTCAGAAAAGATGAAGCTACGTTTTGGAATGCAGACTTTGATTGAATGGTGTCATGTTGTGTTTGGAGAGCTCCTGATGTGCCTAACCAGTAGAAAACCCCCCAAAATGACCCCATTTTGGAAACTGGACCGCTCAAGGAATTTATATAGATGTGTGGCAAGCACCTTGGACCCACAGGTGCTTCACAGCATTTTACAACATTGGTCTGTGAAAATGAAACAAAAACATTTTTCCCACAAAGATGTTGTTTTTGCCCTAAGTTTTTTCATTTTCACAAGGATAGCAAGAGAAAATGTACCCCAAAATTTGTTGTGAGTAAGCCCATGCCCCATATGAGGTTGAAAACTACTTTTGAGGCAAAGTGAAAATCTTAGAAGGGAAGAAGCACCATATTAGAGTTCAGATTTTGCTGGAATGGTATAAGGGTGCCATGGCACATTGGCAAAAGTGCCAGAACAGAAGAACCCCTCATAAATGACCCCATTTTACAAACTACACTTTTCTATGAATACATCTAGGGGTGCAGTGATCATATTGACACCACAGCTGGGTCAAAGAACCATATACCATTGGGCAATGAATAAAAAAATAATTACAGTTTTACCACCAAAATGTTGTTTGTCCCAAATTTTACAATTTCACATTGGGAAATGGGTAAAAATGGCACCAAAATTTTTGCTGAATGTAGAAATACCCCATATGTGCCTGTAAAGTACTAATTAGCCATACGGCGTGACTTGGGAGGGATTGACCGCCATTTGCCTCCTGGAGCGCAGATTTTCCTGCATTTGTTTGCAGACTCCATATACAGAGCCCATAAGTGATAGAACAGCAGAATTCCCCCTTAAGTAACCTCATTTTTCAATTATATACCTTTGGGAATTTATACACTGGTATAGTAATGATTTTGACTTCATGGGTGATTTCCAGAAACAAGCAGCAGTGGATGTTGCTGAGTGAAAATTGCAAACTACCATTGTAGTGAACAGTATGTTGTAGTGACCCGTACGTTGTAATGCCCAGCTCATGCTTCTGGAGACACTGACCCGTAAATAAGGTGAGCTCTCATTGCTACAGAAATGCCAAACATGAGGATGCTAAATGTGGTAAAGGCACACTGTGGTTCAGGAAAGGAGCATTTTGATTTGGGAGCGCAGAATTTACTGGTTTTCCTTTGGGGGGGCGATAGCCATTTTGCTTTTCCATTGGCTTTATGTAACCACTGACATTGTCCCCCTATATTTTCATTGAGAGATGGCGGAACTTAGTGGGGGCTTTACTGTGATTTGAAGCTTTTTCTAGGATCATTTTACATAACATTTTGGATTTCATTTATCCTACGCTCTACGTTAACCACTTACATCGGGGTTTCCATCTAATCTACAAGTGACAGAATTCAGATGAAATCCCCGATGGATCAATTGCTTATAATGAGGCAGCAGAGTTTCTCACGACTCCACCTGTTCTCTGTTCAGTGGTGTTCTTCTTTAAAGAGGGGCACAAAACTTTGGCCAATGGCATTTTTATGAACACCTAAAGAGGCAGACAACGCCAGCTCAAAGGTCAGATTCCATTCACAATGACTCCATCTGCCTCAGCACAGAGAATCTTCCGCCAAAGAAACCATCCGAATCACGTATTTCAGAGATTTACACGGAACCCCCTTTGTAAGCTATCAGCGCAAAGCACGGGATAAATATTCACCAAGCTTTACTTCTGTCACGTCGGCGGCGGTAGCCGCCGCCGTCCCAGCAACAGCGGGGCCCGTCGCCGCCTTTACTTACCTGCACTCGCCGTGCTGCTCTGTGCCCGCCTCCTCTTCCTTCTCCTCCGTCCGGCGTGTGCCGGCTTCCTGCGGGCGCCTTAGGCCGCGGGCGTGCGCTCTGCAGATCCTTTAACTCTGCAGCACCCGCCCAGCGGTCTGAGCGCCCAATCAGCCGACTTCTACAGGGTATATCAGGCGTCTCCAACATGGAGGAGACGCCTGATTATCGTGTGGACTTCCCGTAAGGTATCCTGGCCTGGGTGTTTAGGGGTTTCTCCCCTTCTCACTCCTTACACTCCTCTGCCCAGTCCTGTACGCCGTGTCTCCCTCCTGTACTCCGTGCCTCCGTCCTGTGCTCCAGTGCCCAGTCCTACACTCCTCTGCCCAGTCCTGTACGCCGTGTCTCTCTCCTGTACTCCGTGCCTCCGTCCTGTGCTCCAGTGCCCAGTCCTACACTCCTCTGCCCAGTCCGGTACTCCGTGTCTCCCTCCTGTGCTCCAGTGCCCAGTCCTATACTCCAGTTCTCAGTCCGGCACTCTCCACTCAGTCCTTCGAGCCGCCCCTCTTGGTTCTAGCAGTCGCAGCATCTGTCTCCCTAGGGTCTGCCCCTAACGGCCCCTGTATAGGGGTCGGCACCACCTGGCGCGCTCACCCCTGGGAGCTCCAGTGCCGTGATCCAGAGGGTCCACTCTCGGACGTAACCTATTTGTTATCACAGTATACGTCACAGCATAATAAGGGCCATGGACCCTGCTAGCGCCTCAGCGGCCACCCAAAAAGAATTGCTCTTTTTGCGTGAAAATCAGACTAGAATAATGTCTTTTATGAAGTCCATGGACACCCGCCTTTCCGCCTTACAAACCACCGACCCGGGGAACGCCCCGTTGCTAGCAGGACTCCAGCAGGAGCTCGTGCAGCAGTGTGATGCCCAATCCCACATTCTTAGCTACATGGCGTCCGTGGACGACCGACTCCAATCGCTACAGTCCTCTGCTGCCGCTTCTGCCCTACCTCGGGATCCCCTATCCCATCCTCCACCACGCTTGGGGAAACCTCCCAGGTTTAGCGGCGACCCCAAGTTGTGTCGGGGGTTTTTGAACCAGTGCCGTTTGCACTTCGAGCTCCTGCCTCAGCAATACCCCTCGGATCGGGCCAAGGTAGCTTTCATTGTGTCCCATTTAGAGGGAGAGGCCTTAGCTTGGGTAAATCCCCTCTGGGAGAGAGATGACCCGGTGGTATCTAGCATCCACAACTTCCTGGATACTTTCCGCAGGGTATTTGATGAGCCTGGCCATGTGGCTTCCACCACGGAGGTTCTTTTCAATCTTCACCAAGGCTCCCTCACCGTAAGTCAATATGCTATCCGCTTCCGGACCCTGGCCTCTGAACTGGGGTGGAATAACGAGGCTTTGGTTGGGGCCTTTTGGAGGGGACTCTCGGGTAAAATAAAGGATGAGCTGGCTGGCCGGAACACCCCTACCACTCTGGAGGATCTCATATCCCTAGCTACCCGTATTGATTTACGGTTCCAGGAACGCTCCCGGGAGTCAGTTAGGGAGAAGAGATCTTTTCGGCTATACCAGGCGCCCATTCCCCCTCCCCAGCGTCTTCCAGTAATTCCATTCCTGAGCCCATGCAAGTAGACCATGTAAGGTTGTCAGAGCAGGAACACAGGGAGAGAAGGACACAGGGCCTTTGCCTTTATTGTGGCGGGGCTAACCATTTTGTGCGCACCTGCCCAGTGCGGCCGGGAAACGCCTCCGCCTAGGCCAGGTAAGAGAGGCCTCCCTAGGTGACACCGATTCCTCTCTACCCCTTACTATTTCGGCTTTAATTGTTTCAGGTCGGGAGCGCAGATCTGTGGAGGCATATGTGGACTCGGGTGCGGCTGGTAACTTCATCCGGCTCAAGGAAGTGGACCAGCTGCGAATTCCGGTTGTGACGTTAGAGAGTCCGCGCTCCATCGCTTCCGTGGATGACAAACCGCTACCTGAACCTATCACCATGGTCACTCTTGAGGTGGAGATACAAGTTGGAGCTCTTCATCGAGAAAAAAAATCGCCTTTTATGTTTTGCCCAGTTTGTCTCATGCCGTGCTCCACGGCTTACCCTGGCTTCGTCTACACGAGCCCGTTCTAGACTGGCATTCCGGGGAGATCCTCCGTTGGGGACACTTCTGCCATAAACGCTGTCTGTTGCCGGTATCTCGCCCCAGTCCGCAGTAAGCTCCTATCGATCTTCCTGGGCTTCCTACGGCTTACCACTCGTTTGCCGACGTCTTCAGTAAGAAGGAGGCTGAGATTCTACCGCCGCATCGTGCCTATGACTGCCCTATTGAGCTGTTGCCAGGAGCAATCCCTCCCAGGGGAAGAATTTATCCCCTGTCGCCGGCAGAAACCGCGGCCATGTCTGAATATGTCTGGGAGAACTTGGCTCGGGGTTTTATTCGGAAGTCATCTTCTCCTGCTGGAGCAGGATTCTTTTTCGTCCGGAAGAAAGACGGATCCCTTCGGCCATGTATTGACTACCGGGGCCTGAACAGTACAATGGTCAAGAATAGGTATCCCCTGCCGCTGATCCCAGAACTCTTTGACCGCTTGAGAGGGACCCGGATCTTCACCAAATTGGATCTGCGGGGAGCCTATAACTTGATCCGAATCCGCTCCGGGGATGAATGGAAGTCGGCCTTCAATACTCGGGACGGCCATTACGAGTATTTGGTTATGCCCTTTGGTCTCTGCAATGCCCCGGCGGTTTTTCAGGAGTTCGTTAATGAGATCTTCCGAGACCATCTCTACTCTTCTGTCATGGTATACTTAGATGACATACTCATCTTTCCTCCCGACTTATCCACTCACAGAAAAAGTGTTCGGCTGGTTTTGCAACGTCTACGGGAGAACAGACTCTACGCCAAACTAGAAAAGTGTCTGTTCGAGCAGTCCTCGTTGCCTTTCCTAGGGTATATCATCACGGACTCCGGAATAATGATGGATCCCGAAAAATTGGCTGCCGTGCTCAAGTGGCCACGTCCGGTTGAAGTAAAAGCCATCCAGCGGTTCCTGGGTTTTGCGAACTATTACAGACAGTTCGTTCCCTTCTTCTCCTCGGTAACCAAGCCCATCTCTGCTCTGACCAGGAAGGGGACCAAACCAAATGCCTGGACTCCAGAGGCTGAAGAGGCCTTTCTTGCTTTGAAGAAGTCCTTTGCTACCGCCCCGATTTTACATCGACCGTTGGTCAATAGGCCCTCCATCCTAGAAGTGGATGCCTCTTCTACTGGTGCGGGAGTGGTGCTTTCTCAGCGGACGACTTCTGGTCAAGTGGTACCGTGTGGATTCTTCTCTAGGTCGTTTTCTCCCGCAGAATGCAATTATGCCATTGGGGACCGGGAATTACTGGCCATTAAGATGGCCCTGGAGGAGTGGCGGTATCTTTTGGAAGGGGCAGTTCATCCATTCATAATCTTCATGGATCACAAGAATTTGGCATATCTTCAGTCCACGCAATGGCTCAACTCCAGGCAAGCCAGGTAGTCGCTATATTTCTCCCGGTTTGACTTCAAACTCCATTTTCGACCGGGGGACAGAAACATCAAGGCAGATGCTCTGTCCAGGTCCCTACAATCACCTGAGGTTGAGGAAGGTTCATCTCACATAATTGAGCCTGCCAAAATTGTCACCGTGGCGCCCGTGACGCTTTCTCCCATTCTGCCAGGCAAGACCTTCGTTCCACAGAATAAGAGGTCTGAGGTCCTGGATTGGGGGCATTCTTCCAAGGTTGCAGGTCACGTCGGGGTCAAGAAAACCCTCAGCCTTCTTTCGCGCTACTACTGGTGGCCATCCCTTCTCCAAGATGTGATTGATTTTATAGCCTCCTGTACGGCTTGTGCTCTGAACAAGGTACCAAGAAGTCTGCCGTCCGGCCTGCTCCACCCTTTGCCTCCTCCTGAAGCCCCTTGGCGACAAATTGGTATGGATTTCATCACCGATCTTCCACGTTCTTCCGGATGTACTACCATCTTAGTAGTGGTCGATCAGTTCTCCAAGATGGTCCATTTCATCCCTCTGCCCAGATTATCCACGGCATCTGAGCTGGCCAAGGTCTTCATACACCAGATCTTTAGGCTTCACGGACTCCCTCAACGAATTGTCTCCGATCGCGGAGTCCAATTTACCTCCCGTTTCTGGAAGGCACTCAGCAAGCTCATGGGTATATCTCTGGACTTCTCCTCTGCTTATCACCCTCAGTCCAATGGGCAAGTTGAGCGAATCAATCAGGTATTAATTGCCTACCTGCGTCACTTCTCTAACTCCCATCAAGACAACTGGGTGTCTCTTCTGCCATGGGCAGAGGTTGCCCACAACAACCATCCCAGTAAGTCCACCATCAAAACGCCGTTCTTCGTGGTTTCCGGCCAGAACCCTGGTGTTCCACTACCTCTCCCTACGCCTTCTGGTGTTCCCGCAGCAGATGCCCTCGCCACCGAATTTTCTCAAGTCTGGAAGGAGACCAGAGAAGCTCTTGAAAGATCCAGTATCCGGATTAAAAGACATGCAGACAAGAGGCGCAGGGACCTTCCACCTTACCAACCTGGCGACAAAGTTTGGCTGTCAACTAAGTATATCCGTTTGAAGTTGCCTTCTTACAAACTGGGTCCTCGGTACATCGGCCCGTTCCAGGCCTTGGGACGCATTAATAACGTGGCTTATAAATTGAAGTTGCCGGCTTCGCTTCGGGTCCCTAACGCCTTCCATGTCTCTCTCCTTAAACCTGTTGTGCTGAATCGGTACTGCTCAGTTCCCCCTTCTTCTCCTCAGCCAGTAGGGGATGATGATGTCTTTAAGGTGAAAGAGATTCTTGCTGTGAAAAAAGTTCGGGGGCGTACCCTCTACCTCATTGATTGGAAGGGTTTTGGTCCTGAGGAGAGGTCCTGGGAGCCTAAAGAGAATATTAATGCTCCTCGTCTTTTAAAGAGGTTTTTGTCTAACCTCAAGAAGGGGAGACGTAAAGGGGGGGTACTGTCACGTCGGCGGCAGTAGCCGCCGCCGTCCCAGCAGCAGCGGGGCCCGCCCGCGCCTTTACTTACCTGCGCTCGCCGTGCCGCTCTGTGCCCGCCTCCTCTTCCTTCTCCTCTGTCCGGCGTGTGCCGGCTTCCTGTGGGCGCCTTAGGCCGCGGGCGTGCGCTCTGCAGATCCTCTAACTCTGCAGCGCCCGCCCAGCGGTCTGAGCGCCCAATCAGCCGACTTCTACAGGGTATATCAGGCGTCTCCAACATGGTGGAGACGCCTGATTATCGTGTGGACTTCCCGTATGGTATCCTGGCCTGGGTGTTTAGGGGTTTCTCCCCTTCTCACTCCTTACACTCCTCTGCCCAGTCCTGTACGCCGTGTCTCTCTCCTGTACTCCGTGCCTCCGTCTTGTGCTCCAGTGCCCAGTCCTACACTCCTCTGCCCAGTCCTGTATGCCGTGTCTCTCTCCTGTACTCCGTGCCTCCGTCCTGTGCTCCAGTGCCCAGTCCTACACTCCTTTGCCCAGTCCTGTACGCCGTGTCTCTCTCCTGTACTCCGTGCCTCTGTCCTGTGCTCCAGTTCCCAGTCCTACACTCCTCTGCCCAGTCCTGTACTCCGTGTCTCCCTCCTGTACTCCGTGCCTCCGTCCTGTGCTCCAGTGCCCAGTCCTACACTCCACTGCCCAGTCCTGTACTTCGTGTCTCCGTCCTGCACTCCGTGTCTCCGTCCTGTACTCAAGTGCCCAGTCCTATACTCCAGTTCTCAGTCCGGCACCCTCCACTCAGTCCTTCGAGCCGCCCCTCTTGGTTCTAGCAGTCGCGGCATCTGTCTCCCTAGGGTCTGCCCCTAACGGCCCCTGTATAGGGGTCGGCACCACCTGGCGCGCTCACCCCTGGGAGCTCCAGTGCCGTGTTCCAGAGGGTCCACTCTCGGACGTAACCTATTTGTTATCACAGCATACGTCACAACTTCAATTTTTGGGAGGCAAAATGAAAAAAATCAACAGCAGGTGAAGAATTGATTTTTTATTTATTTTTTACATAATTCCTTGTGCTGTATAAGTCATTAGATGACTTTATTCTTTAGGTTGGTGCGATTACAGCGATACCAGAGTCATCTGCCTCATTATAGGGAATTTTCTGCCGGAGATCTGTCTGAAACACTTATTTCACAGATTTACATGGAAACCCCGGTGTAAGCCCTCAGCATAGAGAAGAATTGGTTTTATTTATTTTTAACGCCGCTCCTTGTGTGGTTTAAGTGATTAGGCGATTTTATTTAGGTTGGTGCAATTACAGCAATACCAGGTTTATATAGTTTTTTTATGTATGGCTGCTGTCACACACTAAAAGACACTTTTTTTTGCATCACCATATTTTGAGAGCTAGAATTTTTTGATATTTCTACTAAGGCTGGTTTCACATTTGCGTTGGGAAGAGCTGTTGAGGGCTGCGTACGTCCTCTGTTAAGCCCCACCCACTGCTGCACCTCTTCCACTCAGCTCCGCCTATGTCGACATGCATCCTGAATACCTATCTTTAACATTGGGTACGCAGGCCATCATCAGGCCATGCGAATGCATGCGGATGCCATTTTTCTCAAATTAATATGTTCTTAAGTGGAATATACACTGATAGGAACCCTCAAGCACTACAGCGCCACTAGCTTGCAATATGTTAATTCCTCTATGGTGCAACTGGAAGGGAATTTACTGGCAGGCTCATCCTTAGATTACAGCTGATCACTGGGAATCCCAGTGTCATAGCTTGCCATCAGTTTTTTTTAATTTTGTTAAACTGATTTGAACAAAATGTCTAAAAATGTCTAAACTGGACAACTCTTGCTATATGCACAGTACAGTCATGTATACAGTTAATATGTTGACAGTTTTGCACTTGCTTTCAATTTTTTTTAACTTAAAGTCAATGAAGCCTTTATTATTCATCACTCAGTAAGGCTATGAGGAGAGGTGAGAGTGAGACTCACAGAAGTAGCCAGGGATGCAATTATTAATGGCTATGCTTCAGAAAACTGGAAATCGTCTTGAAAAAGTCACAAGTTATGGTTCAAACAATATTTGAACAAAAATGTGCAATTTTTTTCTTACGTTACACCAATCTATGCAAC
The DNA here is from genome assembly GCF_039654945.1 of Dendrobates tinctorius. Taxonomy (NCBI): domain Eukaryota; kingdom Metazoa; phylum Chordata; class Amphibia; order Anura; family Dendrobatidae; genus Dendrobates; species Dendrobates tinctorius. The sequence goes on along the minus strand of NW_027361712.1, from coordinate 11,769,794 downwards.
TTTTTGGATAATGAGTGTGGCTTAGTTTGATGGGTGAGGTCCTCCAGAGCCTGACACATTTACCATAATAAAAGTCCATAATTGCTGGGATTTATGGTGCAAATCTACACCAATTATTAAAGTGGCATAGATAAGACTTTACAGAATACGAAAAAGGCAAAGATGTGCAAAATTTATTTTAAGAGTTGTGCGTAAATTGGGTACATATTGATCAGACAAGCTTCATATTAATCCTATCTCATGAAACATCATTCTTAAAAGGGCATTCTCAAGTTCTTAAATTGCTTTAATTAGGCAGCATGAAAATAAGCAAGTTTGCAATTTACTTGCTTTTTTCTATTTGCTGTCTTTATCCTGTAATGACAGCTTTTATATTTTAGCGTCTACAGCTGGTGTCCATGTAGCTTGGCCTCCAGACCAAGAATGTGCATAGTTACAATCCAAGAAAAAGGATAACTCCTAACATCCCAGTGAGTTCCCTCCAGCCCATTCATATCTATACAGCAGTTAGCTGCTTACCTTCTCCCCTTCCCTCCTCTCCTGCTCATCTTCGAAAGAGATGCAGTTATAAATCATCAGCCCCAAAGTTCTCAGAGCAGGTATGCTAATCACATGTCTGCTCTCACTGTCCTTAGCTGAGTGTTTGTTCAAATACCCTGTTATCTCTTTGCATAAATATAGTGGTAGAAGTGCTGATTGGCTGGTCCAAATCATATGTCTGTAGCCACTCTGTGTGACTGCAGACTTATGAATTCCCCCAGCGTGCACACTGAGGAGAGCCCACCCTGTTAGAAACCAGGAAATAAGGAGACTGCATAGTTCTGAGATGCTCAAGAGACAACTTGAGAACACCCCTTTAATAAATTCTTGAAAATGTTTTGGCAGACAGTATATAGAGATTGTAACCTACCTCTTTCACTTGGCCTCATTCTGGACACATATGGATTTGATGAAGAAACACTTCCAGCTCTTGTAACATTAGTTGTCTGGCAGAATAGGTATAATTAGTGAATGCAAATACTGGTAAGAAGAACTTCTGACGCAAAATCATAATCATAATCAATTCTAATGTAATAAAAAAAATTACATAACTTTATGATTATACAGTATTTTAAAATCTTAAAACATCTGAATTTAACATTTTCACCAAATATTTAAACGTTTGTAACTTTAAAGGCCCTGTTCTCATTAAGTCACCAAGACCCACAGATCCACCCAATTCCAGAAACTCAAATAATCGCGACAAAATAATCTTACATTTTCACTTCATTGGCTGTTGCAGGATTGTGGTAATAATACATATTGACTATTCAAGCAAATGCTCATCTATGAAAAACATGGATATTCCTGTACTGCCAGTGTGGAGATTAATTATTGGATAGTGGCTTTCTGATATGGCTATAAATTATCTTGCTATAATGACCATACAGGCCATTTGGTTTGTTTTGTCTTTTTAAAAATAGTATTTGAGCTTGCTATTTTTCAAGAAATGTTGTATTTGTCAGTGGTAACATTTTAGAGAACATATAACTTGCTACCTAACTTTTATTAATTTTTTATGTGGAGAAACAAAAGAAAACAGCAATTCTGTTGTTGTTTTTTCAAGTGTTAAATGTTTGGTATGCTCAGACACCAAATATGTTATATTTTTAGGGTATGTGCACACGTAGTTTTTTTGGTGTGCGGATTTTGTAAAGAAAGCCGCAGGTAAATCCGTAGGACAAAAGTCCTGCGGTTTTATCTGCGGTTTTGCCCTGCGGTTTTACACCTCATAATGGATGAGGTGTAAAACTGCAGCGTTTCTGCACCAAACAATTGACATGCTGCGGATTGTAAACCGCAGCAAAACCGCGCGGAAAAATCCGCAGCATGTGCACAGCTTTTTTTAATTTCCATAGGAAATAAAGGTACTGTACATCGCAGCAGAATCTGCTGCAGACCCGCAGCTGCAGAAACGCTGCGAACCGCAGCAGAATCCGTACCGTGTGCACATACCCTTTAGCTATGTTTATTTCTTTTCTATTTAAACCAATTTTATTGGAAAAATTGACATTATGGAGAGGGTGTTTTTGTTAAAAAAAAAAACAAATAAAAACATTTTTTTAAATTATGTGTACAATATTCTTTTGTCACTATCCTGGACTTGAACATGTGATCTTATGATCACAATAGTAAAACACAGTCCTAATTCAGTAGTTCAGTTTATAATATGCTGTCAGTGCTTTACTGAAAGGTAACCTATGAGGCACGCTTTCAGTGGGATCTGATAAGTTGTCATGTACGGCAAACCTAGAGGAATTTGTCAGGCCATAGAAACCCATCAGCAATCTACAATCTCTCTGCTCAGCTGTTGATGTGCTGACAGAGAGAGCGTTTTCCCTCTGTGAGGCTCCTCATGTGCCCGTACCACTCTCACTACCGACAATGGCATAAGAAGGGTTTAACTACTAGGATCAGTTACAATGCCAGTCCTAGCAGTTTACGGAAGGAGGCTTCCTGTGTATAAACCAAGGCTCATGTAACTGCACCAGCACAGAAGTTATACCATGAGATCAGCATGACATGTCAATCTTTCATGAGGTGATATGTGGTCATGATGGATATATACATCAAATATCTTTAAGGGGTTAATTAAAATCAAACCAAGAAACAAAATAGTTTTTGTCTGTTAAGATTAACTTGTAAATTTCACTGAGGACCAATATACACAGCTCATATTTCTAGTGTCCATATAGCCTGTATGGCTAGTATAGTAGGAACACTAATCTAGTAGCATGTTGGATGTCCTTCGGTCTAAACAGCTACAATGATCCCATGATGTATTAAATAGTTCTGCAGGAATATACAGCAGTTGATGCAAATTATATGGAAGTACTGGCAAGTAGTCTGTTCTATCTTTGTAAAGGCCATGGAATCCCCAGCAAGAACCCTTCAGGGCTGTCAGCAGTGCCCCTGCCTTCACTGTCAGTGCATTGCTTTGGGAGAAATCCTAGTGCTGGCCTGGTCCCAGGGATAAGGTGAATGATGACACTGGCCCCTCCTCCTCATGTGGGTCACAAGGCGAGGTCAGCTGGATAACACATGCAGCCGTGTCATGTGACCTTGCTGCAAATCTGGAAGAGTGGCTTGTGCAGTCAAGCAGGGCCCATCTTTGGCATGATCGCAGCAATACAGGTCTGGTCAGCCTGTTAAAGGGGCCAAAAGACAGGGAGACCATGGAAATGTTGGCGCTGAGAAATTGCGTTTCGAGTTCATGAGTGAACGAGCTAATTCCAGGAGTGCTGGCTGTAGGCATGCAGCTTAAGTCCATGCCTCTTCTCCCAGATGGAGAGTGTTTTTCAGCATGAATTCTAGATCAAGCAATGGGTTGAAGATGCCAGATCTTCATGGCAATGTTCCTAAGTCTGAGTTTGCATCAGAGGAAAGCCAGATATCATCAGGCAGCGATGACCAGAGCAGTGATAGTTGAGCAGGACATGTGACAACTGTACTGAGGGTTCCTCATAGTCAGCCTGGTAAGACACATGGTTTGCATGCCCCTCTTATGCATGCTTCAGACGTTTGTTCTGGTGTGCGAACAGGTGAGAGCGATATGGTAAATTCGAGGATTGGTGATGATGGTAGTGTGAGAACTACTGATTTGGCAGCAGAATTTGTGAGGATTGTTAGGGGTTTGTTTGCCTCAGTGGGGGGGGTCAGTACCTGGAGGTGTTTGACAAGGTAGTGCTCCATGGGATATGCGTCCACGAGCACTGCAGTTGATTTGGTGCGCTTGGATGATAGAGCCAGGAGTCTATGGTCCTTTAGCTGCTCATTTGAAGCTGGAAGTTAGAGATAAAATCTGGAAGGACAAATATGTTGAGATTTTTCTTGATTGCCACTTGATAAATACCATCTTGACATGGTTAAGCGAGATGAAAGGAAGAAAGATGAGGAGTTGCAGAGGCGTTATCGACTCAATCCTCTGACTTTTCATAATTGTCTGCAAGTTTTTACTGCATTAGCTAGTGTTATAGAGGAGAAAGCACCTGCAAATTGTTCAGCATTTTTTGTTACGGTGGTACTGCATGCTGTGCTATGATGAGCAATTCAATTTCAGAAAGATTCAAGGCCCCAGAAAATTTCTATAGGTCTATTATGGCCGAAATGTTGAATCATCTACATCATTTTTGCACTTTTGCCATATGATTTTAAAGATGGAATAAAAGGAATGTTTTATCCCTGTGAAAATTCTCTGTTGTCTTGGATTTTTCTGAAACCATGTTGTTTTGGAACTTGTGGGGGGTCACGGAATGGCCATTGTTGCATTGGAAATATCCACTAGATTCAAGATGAGCAATTCAGACAAAGGAAAGCTATGTGACTGAGATGGGGTTGGGACTATAAGAACTACTTGTGATTGCACCGAAAGGCGACCCCAAAGTAATATTTTCAGTACTTTTACAGGAGTTCTGGGGTTGCCATCAGTATGGTAATATCCTCAGCAGGTTTGTAAAAGGCTTGGGCTGGCAGTTTATTGAAAAGGAGTGCCATTTCAGATCATCCTGCAAGTTTAATCATGAATGTTCCGGATGCGTCCTACAGTCACTCCATGTGTTTGAAGAAAGGAAAGGTAAAGTCAAATGAGACTTCAGCAAAAAGGGACAACTCCAGTGAGAATAGATTGGATGCTACTGTTTCTAAGTAGATATCCTGATAAGGAAGTGGCTACCTTGTTGAGGTATGGTTTAGTTTTCATTTTAAGTTACCTTCTTTAGTTTACAAAACACAAAAGTTCAGCAAACATTTCAATACTAAAACTTTTCTTCTCTTATAAATTAAATAATTTTTAGGTAGAAACAGGTCTCCCTCCCATCAGTTGCATTGCATGAAATTACTTTATATTATAGAAAAAAAAGAATAAAAGTGCCTTATTGCAGTAATACCTCTCTGCACATCAAAATATTTTTTTTCGTCAGTAAAACAGCCGTGTAAAAAGCAGTAAAACAATCAGTGAAATCCACTTATCCATGGTAAGTTCAGTGATGGTTGAAAAACAAGCCAGGTAAAATCTCCTGCATCTCCCTTCTCGCCACCTCATCTGTGCATGGCTCCGTATCCCTCCGGCGCAGCCTAATGGTGGAGCCGCGCACAGATGAGGTGGTGACGGGGGCGAGTGGGGAGTGAGCAGCATGGTTTGTGTGGTGATGGGACCGGCAAGTCCTGGCCTCGTAGTGTAACAGCGGGACGCAGAAAAGTTTTAGTATTGATATGTTTGCAAAACTTTTGTGTTTTGTAAATACATTTTATAGGTTTAGAAATTCTGGAAATTTTTACCTTCTTTAGTTGAACTGTGTATTTTGCGGCCGAACAGATTGCAGTCGTCCCATTTATTCCCAACAATGGGGATGTTGTTAGGAATAAGGTGCAGAATGAAGTTATGCTTGGTAGAATGGCTAGAACTTATGCTACCCTATCCCTCTTTGGCCTTACTTGTGCTTTTACGCTTCGGGAGTGGTTCCGAAAAAGGAGCCTAATAAACTTAGGTTGATACATCATTTGTTGCATCCTATCATTACATGGGTTAATGATTGCATAAGTCCAGAGTTGATGTCAGTTTCTTATGTGTATTTTGATATGGCGGTTGAGTGGGTGTGTAGGTTTAGAAGATGGTCTCTGATGGCAAAGAGAGTCATTGAGTCCATGTTTTGGTTGCTGTCAGTGCATTCACAGGGTTTCCACTTGTTAGGTTATTACTGGGATAATAGGTTTTATGTGGATTGTTGTTTGCCATTGGGATGTTCAGTTTTATGTGCTTATTTTGAAAAATGTAGCTGTTTCATTGAATGGGTGATGAAGGAAGAGTCCGACCTGCATTGCAACTTACATTACATAGACGATTTCTTAAGCAGTAGACCAGTGGGGTTCCAAATATGCTCGCTACTACTTAGGACAACAGTGGCTCATTGTTTCGCTATGCCATTGGCACCCAAAAAAACTGAGGGTCCATCAACAGTGTTGATGTTTTTGGGCATTTAGATAGATTCTGTTAAAATGGAATGAGGGCAGATATGCTAATGGATTTAAAGGTTAGGAGATAGGAGGCCTTACAAGCCTGCAGAATTCTGCCTATGGGGAGAGTTTTTTAGTGCAGGCCACAGCAGGTATTGAACACCCTTTGCATTTTGTTTGGTTGAATTTGAAGCACAAGGCAGATTTGAAGGTCTGAGCTGAGTTTCTGCATTCTTATCATGGATGATCAGTTTGGTTGGAGTCACTGGTGTCTAATATAGATTTCATTTTCATACTGATGTATGGGGCAGGTGGTTTTGGGGCCTATTTTGGAGCTAAATGGTTTGTTGGGGAAGGCCGAATTCATGGAGAGCTACGAGTTTGATTAGAAACCTGGCCATGCTGGAAAAGTTTCCTATTGTTGTGGCTTTGAAGGTGTGGGGTAGCATTGATGGCCCTACTTTGGTCAGAGGTCTTGGCTATCCTATTCTAATGGGAATGAAACTGATTCATGGAAAATGTGTTCACTTGATTTATTTTTGCAGCTCGTGTGCATTATTTCCATACAAGGGAGCGCCGATCCTGAAAGGGCAGATGTATCTAATAAAGTGACCAAGAAAAATATTAGGTATAGTCACCATGATAGTGGAGGCCATTCTGAAATATTATGGGCGCACTAAAAATATAAAATATGTGTGCAATAATGTAAATGTAAATTATGTGTGCAATGCTGCAGAAACACTGATATAATTTTCATTTCTCTCTTTGCTACTATCGAAAAAGTTTACAAAGAAACTGTATAGTACCCGACAAATGGTCAAGACTGCAGAACTTTATCTAGAACCAGATTTAAAGTATTGTCATTTACAGTGGGGCAAAAAAGTATTTAGTCAGTCAGCAATAGTGCAAGTTCCACCACTTAAAAAGATGAGAGGCGTCTGTAATTTACATCATAGGTAGACCTCAACTATGGGAGACAAACTGAGAAAAAAAAATCCAGAAAATCACATTGTCTGTTTTTTTTTTCATTTTATTTACATATTATGGTGGAAAATAAGTATTTGGTCAGAAACAAGCAATCAAGATTTCTGGCTCTCACAGACCTGTAACTTCTTCTTTAAGAGTCTCCTCTTTCCTCCACTCATTACCTGTAGTAATGGCACCTGTTTAAACTTGTTATCAGTATAAAAAGACACCTGTGCACACCCTCAAACAGTCTGACTCCAAACTCCACTATGGTGAAGACCAAAGAGCTGTCAAAGGACACCAGAAACAAAATTGTAGCCCTGCACCAGGCTGAGAAGACTGAATCTGAAATAGCCAACCAGCTTGGAGTGAAGAAATCAACTGTGGGAGCAATAATTAGAAAATGGAAGACATACAAGACCACTGATAATCTCCCTCGATCTGGTGCTCCACGCAAAATCCCACCCCGTGGGGTCAGAATGATCACAAGAACGGTGAGCAAAAATCCCAGAACCACGCGGGGGGACCTAGTGAATGAACTGCAGAGAGCTGGGACCAATGTAACAAGGCCTACCATAAGTAACACACTACGCCACCATGGACTCAGATCCTGCAGTGCCAGACGTGTCCCACTGCTTAAGCCTGTACATGTCCGGGCCCGTCTGAAGTTTGCTAGAGAGCATTTGGATGATCCAGAGGAGTTTTGGGAGAATGTCCTATGGTCTGATGAAACCAAACTGGAACTGTTTGGTAGAAACACAACTTGTCGTGTTTGGAGGAAAAAGAATACTGAGTTGCATCCATAAAACACCATACCTACTGTAAAGCATGGTGGTGGAAACATCATGCTTTGGGCTGTTTCTCTGCAAAGGGGCCAGGACGACTGATCCGGGTACATGAAAGAATGAATGGGGCCATGTATCGTGAGATTTTGAGTGCAAACCTCCTTCCATCAGCAAGGGCATTGAATATGAAACGTGGCTGGGTCTTTCAACATGACAATGATCCAAAGCACACCGCCAGGGCAACGAAGGAGTGGCTTCGTAAGAAGCATTTCAAGGTCCTGGAGTGGCCTAGCCAGTCTCCAGATCTCAACCCTATAGAAAACCTTTGGAGGGAGTTGAAAGTCCGTGTTGCCAAGCGAAAAGCCAAAAACATCACTGCTCTAGAGGAGATCTGCATGGAGGAATGGGCCAACATACCAACAACAGTGTGTGGCAACCTTGTGAAGACTTACAGAAAACGTTTGACCTCTGTCATTGCCAACAAAGGATATATCACAAAGTATTGAGATGAAATTTTGTTTCTGACCAAATACTTATTTTCCACCATAATATGCAAATAAAATGAAAAAAAAACAGACAATGTGATTTTCTGGATTTTTTTTTCTCAGTTTGTCTCCCATAGTTGAGGTCTACCTATGATGTAAATTACAGACGCCTCTCATCTTTTTAAGTGGTGGAACTTGCACTATTGCTGACTGACTAAATACTTTTTTGCCCCACTGTATGTTACTGCAAAACAGAAACTATAATACTATAAAAGAGTAAGCTACCACTTTTAGAAACCAAGTATATCTTTATTAGTATTAGTTATGCAGTCCTAAAGACTTTAGAAAAATATTTATTTAAACAATTTCTTAGTGATGTGGTCTTCTAGAATTGTAGCCCTGTCTGGGAGCTTACTTCTCATCAGACAGGGATACACATCACACATTGTAAATCTGATGCACTCTGTGTCGACTCAAATGAGCCCCTATATACTTGTTGCCACTAATGAAAAAATGCCCGTAATAAAACTGCCTGAAGAGTGGCCAGAATGTGTTGTGGGAAATGCTGTTCAGAGTTTACTGTGCGGACTCTATCAAACCAGAAAATGCCAAAGAAAAAGAAAGTCAAAGAGATGTAAAGCATGTTAATTATGTAGAGTTACTATACTGTTTTTATTCATTATACATAAAAAAAATTGATATATATGAAATCATTACTGAATCTGTGTTGTGAATTTATATTTGTAAAAAAATAGTATATGGTTAACAGATATTAAGTTATGTATATTTAGGTTACAATAATAATAATAAAGCTAACAATAATGGTCAAACATATAAAGGCAAAAAAGTTTCCACATTACCCATTACATACCTGGTGACCGAAATTCACTATTATTGTGGTGGTGATAATAATAATAATATTCAAGTATACAATAGCAATAATGAGATTTGTAAATGTATAGCGATAGTAAAGTATTTTCTTATCACATTACATTTTTCCGTATTTTATTGTGCAGCAACATAGAAACTCAGAGGATTTCATTAGACATTTCTTTTCACTGGTCTACCAAAGATAAGAGTCCACAAATCTCCATTGTTTCAACTAAATCTGAGGTTTCCAGGGAAGCCATTGTTACCAGATCAAATATGGATAGCTGCATGAAGAAAAATAGTAACTATCTAATATGAAAATCAAAAATGTTTTGCCATTCTGACATAGTCCAACTAGTCAATGTAGCTGCCTGTAATACATCTAGTTTAACCCTATGGTGAGAGTTCAAATGACTGCATAGCCCAGTGGTTCTCACAATGTACATACTGTAGTTATTTTGTTGATAGAGGAATCCTGAAATATCCTTTAACACACACATGATATTTGAATGCATAACTAATCATGCCATTACAATGCATATTTACCAACTCACGTAATATACCTAGAAGGCTTCTGAAAAGAGGAGTGACCTCCTGGACTGCCTAAAAAAATAGGAAGTCTCCTGTACCCCTCTGTCACAAAAAGGAGAGACAAGTTCACCCTGGAATGTGGTGCTCCTTTAATGCTTTCTTTGCCTTGGTGTCAAGCCCCAAAGTCTGGCGGCAAATTCAGGGGACAGAAATGGGGCAAGGAGCGATTGTGTTTTTCCTTCAAAAGACTGTGGCATCAATGTACCTCTTTCTAGAATGTCTATCTAATAATTAATCAAATGACGAGAGGTAACAGGTCCTCTAAGAAATTAATCATGTACAGTAGCTAAGAATTAAGATACCTAGCATATAAAAGCTTTGGCACAATCCTTAAATACAAATGTCCTCATGTAGGGACCTATACATAGAAAATTAGAACTGTAAATTCTGACAACACTGCTATAACACATGATGGTTTACAAGGCGGGCATAGTTCTGCATTCAATGATTTTGCCTTTCAAATACATTTTTAGTTTTGATTATAGTCTTTTCTAGTTGTGATCATCCTAATGAAAAGTCTAGAACATGCGATGTGAATCAATGTACTAACCTAATAAAACAGGAAAAATGCCAATACTTTCTATAAACACTATAGCTACACAAAATAAACCTGTAAACTGTTCTCTCATGTTTACATAGGATGAATCAGTGTGGTCTGTGTAATGCCGTTCACATGTTGCAAAAAATAATCTGCTTGGCTTTGAAGACAGGTTATGGGTTTTCGAAACTACAGCAAGTATGAACCTCTGGCAGTGGAAATGCACTGGAATTCATCAATTGTAGTATGCATCAATATTAAGAATGTAAAATGATTAAATATTTTTATGAAGATTTTTAGCATCATTTATGGTAGGTAGATACGTTTGCAGATTTGACTGAAAATTCAGCACTACTTCTGATGGAGGTTGTATTCTGCAGCTCGTACGTGTGGATTTCTCAAACCCCATTTAGATGAAAGGAACAGTCACTGAAATCTCTGCAACAGATGTGCCACATATGAATATATACTTACTGAGGATTCTTTCGACAGCAGATCTACAATATGTAAACATGGCCATAAAGCTTTCCAAGCAAGTAGTTAGGATGAAGATTTAGTAGTTAACCACACAGTTAGTAGGATTAAAGCAGCAATGCTGGGTTCTCAAAGTGCTATATGATGACAGTGTTGCTTGAACAGTTCAAAGTATTAATAATGAAGGTCTAAATCCATTTGAATGCTCCTAGTGTTGATGGTCAGCAGAAGAGCCTCAATGATGTGGGAGCCACATATACACACTGCTTTGTAATACAGAGTCTTAAGTCTTTTATCACTTTCATTGCCAGCTGCAAGAACCTACTGTGCTTTAGTAGTTGCATTAAACTGGTGCTAATTAGAGGAAGGCAGTATACTGAATATTTTCCAAAGAGGCCTTGGGTCAAGAAAATGGACTTTGGAAAAAGTGAACAGGCCTTTCAAATCAATATAGCTAAAAGCTATATTATGTATAATTTTAGTTTCAATAAATAAATAAAAATATGGAAATAAAAAAAATATGTATTCACAATAGTTTTGTTATAGGTATGCTTTTTTCACCTTTCTTAGGGGTAGGCATACTGGAAATACAGACTTCCTAGATAGACAGTACATCAGTCTGCATTTTATTGGCAGCTTCAATAGTTGGAAATTTAAAGAACACTCTGGTATTTTTTAGTGCATCCTATGTTACCAATCAGTAATGTGTGTAACAAGTGCATTAAAATACTTATTGTATTACATCGTATCCAACGCTTCTCCTGTTTTCTCCAGCATCTGTCTGCAACTGTGACTTGCCAGCGCGCACAGCGTTGTTTGCGCAAACCACAGGTCACGTTCAAAAAAGTAAATCTATAAGACTCAGAGCGAGGCTCTTATAGACTTACAATAAGAAAGGCACAAATGTGAGGAACACATGAAAGAGCTATGGTTACATTATGCAGGAGAAGACTGTAGCACCACTGAAAACGGCAGACAACAACAACAACCGGCAAGTAGTTTAATATGCTCTGTACACACATATTACTTATTGATAACAAATGGGGCAAGAAAAAATAAAACTTCAGAGTGGTCCTTTAATTTATGGAAAAGTATCTGTAGACTATGATCGTCTGGAGGAAGTGATGGAGTACAATCCTCTCCCCACATACCAGGGAGTGACCGTGGGGATGCATTTTTTGTTACATGGATAATCACATGAAGTTACACTTCAACAAATGAATCTGTTTGTAATAAAAACCAATAAGATATATTTATATAATATCTTTTGCTAAAAAAATGTATCATTTCACATTTTGCAACATATTGAATTCCATATGTAATTTTGTATACATGTGCACGAATCCTGCAATGCTGCTTTAATGCAAGCTGTAAAAGCAAAGCAGTCAAACCTGCTAGCAATTTATAAAGCTTTGAAAGAGCAAGAACTCTGCACCTTTTTGCTGCCAGCCTTGGGAAAGGAGGAGGATTTGAATCTTGAAATTATTCCACCTGTTGACCAATTCTAGAAACCATAATGCCAGAGAGGAAAAGTAAATGTGCTAGAAAAACCCTTTTACATAATGCAATGTCATTATTATTGTAATAAGCTGTGTATTCAGTATTGACTGATGTGCTATATTTCTGTACTATACTTCTATTGCATTGGCATGGAAGGCATTTTTTAAATTGATTTCTAAAGAACCTCAGTGTTCCACAAGGATCCCCAGAGATTTTGCATGAGAGAAATGGCTAATAGATGTAGAAATATCCATTGCTGAAACAAACCAATTTACCACAGCAATAGTCATTACTGACAAAGACAAAACGTTGTTACTTTTAAGGGTGAGCGTCTAACATATAGACAAGAACTATATGTAAAAGCTATTTAAACAAAATAATTAAAGTTGTAAAAGTTGTAATCCTTGATGATACTCTTGTGTTTGTTAGGCTCCTAGGCCTCCAATTATGTAAAAATGTAACAAGGACCTTACTATCATTTCATATACTGGTAAATTCTATCTGGTGTAGGGGCATTGAGGCTCCTTCGGGCATCAGGGCTTGGGTGTGGCAGTTACTTCTGCACAACCTAAAGCTATATGCATCGCATATGAGTTCAAATTCCCCAGATGCTACTTGAATGTGGTTCTCCAATAAAAGTTATGCAAGATAGCAACTGACACCTATTTCAGGCTACAACTCATCCTATTCTTGCCCTTTGACAGGTATCAGCCTGAAGAAACACTGCTCCAGACATGGTTCTCAACTGTCATGCTGAGAAGCAACATTGTGAATCAGTATAACTTACTTCCTCACCTAACCTGGAGATAGTCTACAGGAAGAAGTCTCCATGATCTGCTGGAAGTTGTTAACAGCAGAGCAGGGAGGTTCACTGAGCAGAACAACTTTTTTTTTCTCCTGGTCCATGTCTCATAGTAAACCTGTCAGGTTAAGTGAGGAGATAAGTTATTTTTGTTCACATGCTGCTTCTCAGCTTGACAGTCGAGATTCATGTTTAGATCAATGTTTCTTCAGAGTGCAACCCATCCAGAACAGGTTTCAGCTATATTGGATTACTTTTCATAGTACCTCCTGAACCTCCTTTACCTCCATAGATAAAGATTTCTCATATGTTCTGTGGCATGTCCTAACTGAGGGAACCACTGATAATGTGTCTCCCCTAGATCGAAGCCACAAGGCAATGTTTGTAATAGTTTACAGTGGGTGTTTGACCTTTGCTTAACCACAAACCCACCAGATGATTGAGGTACTCAAGTTATTAAACTAACAAACCCAGGACAAGCGTTGGGTACCGCGTCACTGCTGGCATTTGCTCTCCTCTCACAGGACCAATAGATGGCCCTATATCACCTCTCCACAATCTAATGGACACTTTGCCCTAGCACTAAGAGCTCACAGTACATCATATGGTATATTGATGAAGGTCGCTGAGACCGAAATGTTTTTACTGTATGTACTTTACTTTATTAAATCACAGTTTTCATTGGATTCGATCCGTGTGTGCCAAGGTAATTTATAGAAGGTTATGGATTGGAATCCTACTTGTGCACCACTGTTTAGAGTTGTGCCAATGGTTCTATATACATTAAACTAACAAAAGCCAGACTGCTCATCTTCTCCTACAAGCATTAGGATGTCCACTTGAATCAAATCAGTGAAAACAATGAGCACGCACTGATGTCATATAGCTATTACCATCATGATGATCTAAATTGGTAAAATAAAGTCTAAAAATAGATATTGCACATGATGTAGCAGGGTTAAATTTGTCATATAACACAATGGAGCTGTATTAATTATGTATTGTGATAATTCATTGCATTGTGACATACATTTTCATTTTTATACTTTTATCTTTGTGTCTAGCATAAGCACAGCTCAGATTTTGAGCTGAGTGATTAAAGCTGTATTGTAGCGTCGGAAGAAGAGATCTTCATGATTTTTATGATCCAGCAATATAGCGATTCATAAATGAATAAATTAAAGTGTTCATATATAAGGAGGATGTTACTTACAAATAAGTAATTATTGAACTTCTCAAATGCTGTTCATTAAATTTGCAAAATTATATTATTGCACTTATGTCTACTTTAACTTTTCTTTTTCAGCAAATATATTTTGCATATAGACTTAGTTTGTGACTCACTTATTCCGATCGCTTATAGGGTAAAGTTGAAGGATGCAGAGTGAATGCTTTACTGGTAAGACCAGAAGAGGGTTGTGTTGCAGATTAATATACTGTAATCATGTTATGGTATGTATTCAGTTGCCATGAACCTTAGTGAATATACTAAATCTTTTTTGTAGCTTACCCTTGTAGGTGGCATAGGAAGCCCATGATGAGCACGGAAACTAATGGGCCCTTGAAAACAGAAAAAAAAGCCATTGTAAATACTTTACTGTGTAGAGATGAGCAGATCAATCAGCAGAGCATCGACTTAAAGTCAAATTTCCTGAAATTCAAAGGTCCTCCTAATTTTGAACACTGCAATTGGAATCATTAAATCAGACAAAGAAAGATTCTCAATGTCACTTCACACACTGCTGAAGACTTACAGTATAAAGTGGACTAATGATATAAGGAGTGACTTTTCCCCTTAAATCCCTGCAGCTATCACATCATATGGTCTAGCACAGCAAATCAGGGGGTCGCGCCCAGTATAAAAAATAGGGCTTGCCAAGGAGCGCCTGTTCATTCTTGTAGTGCAGAGTACAGATATTAGAGCACACAACCCATTCCAATTTATCAACCATACATCCAATGGCCATTTTGCATGCTGTTGCAGCATTTTTCGGTCATGAACCTACATGTACATAGCATTTTAGGGTTATGTAAATTCCAACGCAAATTTGTTGAAGGGGTGATCGCCAAGATAAAAAAAAAAATATATAAAAAGAATAAAAAAAAGTTAAAGACCACATTCAACAGTTTGAGCATGTTAAATTGGCTATAATATAGAATAATGGCTGTATAGCTGAGCTGAGTAAAATTGAGTTTTAATTTCTCCTTTCCGTTGTGAAGATATAAGCTTGCAAAGTTTAGGTTGTAATTTATGTTAAAAAGCCTGTTATAGCAGGTTTTTGCTATACAATTTGAGAGCAGGATTTGCTATATAATTTTAAAGCTGCATGATTTAGGAGGTGAGAGTTAGATTCTGATGATATGTCACTTATCAGGCTTTGTGTCACTGTTTCAATGAAATCAGGACAGAGACGGGGGAGCCACACATACCAGGACAGGGACGGGGGGAGCCACACATACAAGGACAGGACAGGGAAGAGCCACACATACCAGGACAGTGATGGGGGGAGCCACACATACCAGGACAGGGATGGGGGGAGCCACACATACCAGGACAGGGATGGGGGAGCCACACATACCAGGACAGGGATGGGGGAGCCACACATTCCAGGACAGGGTCGGGGGAGCCACACATACCAGGACAGGGTCGGGGGAGCCACACATACCAGGACAGGGACTGGGGGAGCCACACATACCAGGACAGGGATGAGGGGAGCCACACATACCAGGACAGGGATGGGGGGAGCCACACATTCCAGAACAGGGATGGGGGAGCCACACATACCAGGACAGGGACTGGGGGAGCCACACATACCAGGACAGGGACTGGGGGAGCCACATACCAGGACAGGATGGGGGGAGCCACACTTACCAGGACAGGGATGGGGGGAGCCACACATAGCAGGACGGGATAGGGCGAGCCACACATACGAGGACAGAGACGAGGGAGCCACACATACGACGACAGGGACGGGGGTAGCCACACATACGACGACAGGGATGGGGGTAGCCACACATAGCAGGACAAGACTGGAGTGAGCCACACATACCAGGACAGGATGGGGGAAGCCACATATACCAGGTGTTATGGTATAGGACATGGTTAATGTCCTGCTCTTTCAGGGCTAACTCTTGCTGGCCTCCTTTTGGATCTGGGAGGGGTATTTATACTCACTCCAGACTAGGATTCTCTGTCAGCTATACTGCTGTTCTGACTGTGTGTCTGACCTCCTTGTGTGCTTTTATACTGCATTGCTTGATTGCCTCCTGTGTATGACCTGGTTTGTCCGCTCACTCTGTTCTCTGGCTCACATTTTAGTAATACAGTCTTCTCCAGTTCTCACCTCCTGGCTTGGCTACTGTTACTCTGTTACAGTTTGTCCCTATTGTACTGTCTATTGCCCATTCTGGTTTACTGATCTCTTGCTATGTCCTGACTATCCGTTCTGTCTTATCCTTTGGTACTGTCGTGCTATCTATGCTTTGACCCCGGTCTGATCTGGTTTACGTCCCTGTCTGTGCCCCTTCATAACTTTGTCCCATAGTTACAGTTGTCGCCAAAAGTATTGACACCCCTGCAATTCTGTCAGATAATACTCAGTTTCTTCCTGAAAATGATTGCAAACACAAATTCTTTGGTATTATTATCTTCATTTAATTTGTCTTAAATGAAAAAACACAAAAAGAATTGGATATAATTCCACACCAAACATAAAAAAGAGGGTGGACAAAAGTATTGGCACTGTTCGAAAAATCATGTAATGCTTCTCTAATTTGTGTAATTAACAGCACCTGTAACTTACCTGTGGCACCTAACAGGTGTTGGCAATAACTAAATCACACTTGCAGCCAGTTGACATGGATTAAAGTTGACTCAACTTCTGTCATGTGTCCTTGTGTGTACCACATTGAGCATGGAGAAAAGAAAGAAGACCAAAGAACTGTCTGAGGACTTGAGAAACCAAATTGTGAGGAAGCATGAGCAATCTCAAGGCTACAAGTCCATCTCCAAAGACCTGAATGTTCCTGCGTCTACCGAGCGCAGTGTCATCAAGAAGTTTAAAGCCCATGACACTGTGGCTAACCTCCCTAGATGTGGATGGAAAAGAAAAATTGACAAGAGATTTCAACGCAAGATTGGCGAATGTTGGATAAAGAACCTCGACTAACATCCAAACAAGTTCAAGCTGCCCTGCAGTCTGAGGGTACAACAGTGTCAACCCGTACTATCCATTGGCGTCTGAATGAAAAGGGACTGTATGGTAGGAGACCCAGGAAGACCCCACTTCTTACCCTGAGACATAAAAAAGCCAGGCTGGAGTTTGCCAAAACTTACCTGAAAAAGCCTAAAACGTTTTGGAAGAATGTTCTCTGGTCAGATGAGACAAAAGTAGAGCTTTTTGGGCAAAGGCATCAACATAGAGTTTACAGGAGAAAAAAAGAGGCATTCAAAGAAAAGAACACGGTCCCTACAGTCAAACATGGTGGAGGTTACCTGATGTTTTGGGGTAGCTTTGCTGCCTCTGGCACTGGACTGTTTGACCGTGTACATGGCATTATGAAGTCAGAAGACTACCAACAAATTTTGCAGCATAATGTAAGGCCCAGTGTGAGAAAGCTGGGTCTCCCTCAGAGGTCATGGGTCTTCCAGCAGGACAATGACCCAAAACACTTCAAAAAGCACTAGAAAATGGTTTGAGAGAAAGCACTGGAGACTTCTAAGGTAGCCAGCAATGAGTCCAGACCTGAATCCCATAGAACACCTGTAGAGAGATCTTAAAATGGCAGTTTGGAGAAGGCACCCTTCAAATATCAGGGACCTGGAGCAGTTTGCCAAAGAAGAATGGTCTAAAATTCCAGCAGAGCATTGTAAGAAACTCATTGATGGTTACCGGAAGTGGTTGGTTGCAGTTATTTTGGCTAAAGGTTGTGCAACCAAGTATTAGGCTGAGGGTGCCAATACTTTTGTCTGGCTCATTTTTGGAGTTTTGTGTAAAATGATCAATGTTTTGCTTTTTGCTTCATTCTCTTTTGTGTTTTTTTCATTTAAGACAAATTAAATGAAGATAATACCAAAGAATTTGTGTTTGCAATCATTTTCAGGAAGAAACTGAGTATTATCTGACAGAATTGCAGGGGTGTCAATACTTTTGGCCACAACTGTACCCTTACCCTTACTCCTTCAGCTCCTAGCTCTCCGGAGCTTAGGCCATGCCCCCAGCAGTCAGGTTCTTCACGTCCTATCTGGCCTGAAGCAATCTTTCTCTGCTCCTGCTTCCTCAGAGAGACCTGTGGCCGGCTCCGCCCCTGGGCAGTCACGTGCTTCAGGTCCTGGTTGTCTGAAGCATGCATCTTCACCGTTGCTGCCCCGCTCCACAGGTATCTTTGAGCACAGTTTGTTTTACTCAGGACACGTGCACTGACTCAGTGAGCAAGTGCTGTGCGGTGTTCCTGACACCAGGACAGGATGGGGGGACAATGCATACGCGGCTTATACTCGAGTCAATAAGCTTACCTAGTTTTCTGTGGCAAAATTAGGTGCCTTGGCTTATACTCGAGTCGGCTTATACTCAAGTATATATGGTACACATCTCCGCTATTCCCACGCAGGCACAGTAACAGCCGCGTTGTTACTATGCATGCGCAGAACTAGTGGTGACATGTATGTCACTTGCTCAGGCAGAGTTCGTGGCCGCAATTCCCGTGCTTGCACAGTAACAGCCACAACTGTGAGCTCTACCTGCGCTGCTCCTGTCAGCACCACTAAGCATACACAGATGTTAACTTCACCGCACTCCCGATGTGATTGCATTGGGCCTATTTCTAGTTGCTTAATAATTTTCTGAATAAAACCTGCTGTGAATCTTAAAAATGGGATCATTTTTTCTAAGTAGCCTCTGCAATGTCTGAAACTGTATTGAGTAGTTTCATAAGCTGCTGTTAACCTGTTAACCGCCAATTACCACCTGTTCCCTCTTCCAAGTAGGTTGACTTGGACATTAATAAGGCTGTTTCTGCACTACAAAGCTCAAAACAGGTTCAATACAGTCCTCAGTGTTATACACATACTTTTCAGTCAGTTAGATGTTTTTCAGTAATACAATGCATGGCAAATGTATTCACCGCAAATCAAATTTTCTTTGAAAAATTGACAAAGCAATCAAATTTGACTTTCAATATCCATTGTTGTGCATGATAAACTTAAAAAGTGAAAGTATGTCTGGAATGTAAAGAAAACATGTATTTTTTTATATTGATTGATTTACTTTTTGTCAGGGGTGGGGAACTTTTTTTGTGCCAAGTGCCATTTGGATATTTATAACAATCAGGGAGCTGTACAAAATTATTAACTTGAAACATTTAACCAACTGACCCCTGATGTGATAGCTGGAACTGCTTTTCTTTGGTGAGTCATGTGATGTTAGGTGGTAGTTATGATGATGCTACTCGCAAGTGATTATCCAGTGCTTTGTGATAAGTTTTTGTAAAGAAATCACAGCAGTAAGTTGTTCCAAACACAGTAGATTACACTCATGCCTCCTCAAAGTGGGAAACTGATTACTGATCATGCTACATTTGTAGAACTCAAGTATTGGGAGGTCTGCGGTATACATCACACAGGAGACATCATGACTGCTATATATGCACATCACATAGAAGACACCATGGATGCTATATATACATCACATAGGAGGCACAGATACTGCTGTAAATACATCATATAGGAGACACTGAGACTGCTGTATATACAGAGAGGAAAATAAGTATTTGATACACTGCTGATTTTGCAAAAAATGTAGAGGTCTGTAATTTTGGATCGTAGGTACACTTCAATTGTTAGAGACAGAATCTAAAAATAATCACTGAAAATCACATTGTATGATTTTTAAATAATTAAATTGCTTTTTTATTGCATGAAATAAGTATTTGATCACTTACCAACCAGCAAGAATTCTGGCTCTCACAGATCTGTTTTTCTTTAAGAAGCCCTCTTACTGTGCACTCATTACCTGTATTAATTGCATCTGTTTAAACTTGTTTCCTGTATATAAGGCACCTGTCCACATACTCAAGCAATCACACTCCAACCTCTTCACCATGACCAAGACCAAAGAGCCATCTAAGGACACCAGTGACAAAATTGTAGACCTGCACAAGGCTGAGATGGGCTACAGGACTATATGTAAGCAGTTTAGTGAAAAGGCAACTGTTGGAACAATTATTACAAAATGGAAGAAATACAAGACAATGGCCAGAAACACACAAACCCAGGGCACCTAAGGAGTGGCTCATTAACAAGAATTTCAGGGTCGTGGAGGGGCCTGACCAGTCTCCAGACCTGAACCCAATAGAAAATCTTTGGAGGGAGCTAAAACTCAATGTTGCCCAGTGACAGCACTGAAATCTGAATGATCTGGAGAAGTTATGTAATGAGGAGTGTGCCAAAATCCCTGCTTCAGGGTGTGCCAACTTGGTCAAGAACTACAGGAAAGATCAGGAAAGGTCTGAACTCTGTAATTGCAAACAAAAGTTTCTGTACCAAATATTATGCTCTGCTTTTCTATTGTATCACATTCTTATTTCAGGCAATAAAATGCAAATTAATTATGTAAAAATCATACAATATGATTTTCTGAATTTTTTTTAGAATCTGTCTCTCACAGTTTAAGTGTACCTATGATAAAAAATTACAGACCTCTCCATTCTTTGTAGGTAGGAAAACTTGCAAAATCATCAGTGTATGAAATACTTGTTTTCTCCCCTATAAATAGATGAGTATGCTTCTAATACAAGATAAAGAAAATGTATATTGCAGCACCAACGTTGAACAAAAAAATTGTTTATTCCATCACAGAAACAGACAGTAACGTTTTGACTGCTTCTGTGATGAAACAAGAACTTTGCTGTCTGTTTCTGAGATGAAATAAAGAACATGTTAATTCTACCAAATTTTCTTTATCATTCAAGTTTAGGGTATTTGGACTCACCAGGTTAGATTTTTGATTACCTGGTTATTGTTGTTGGTAGCAGTGCTGCCTTGCATATACTGTATATGCTTTCATATATCACTAATACAGTGAGGGGCACATATTAATCATGTCAAAAAAAATATACACTGCTCAAAAAAATAAAGGGAACACTTAAACAACAGAATATAACTCCAAGTAAATAAAACTTCTGTGAAATCAAACTGTCCACTTAGGAAGCAACACTGATTGACAATCAATTTCACATGCTGTTGTGCAAATGGAATAGACACCAGATGGAAATTATTGGCAATTATCAAGGCACCCTCAATAAAGGAGTGGTTCTGCAGGTGGGGACCACAGGTCACATCTCAGTACCAATGCTTTCTGGCTGATGTTTTGGTCACTTTTGAATGTTGGTTGTGCTTTCACACTCGTAGTAGAATGAGACAGACTCTACAACCCACACAAGTGGCTCAGGTAGTGCAGCTCATCCAGGATGGCACATCAATGCGAGCTGTGGCAAGCAAGTTTGCTGTGTCTGTCAGCGTATTGTCCAGAGGCTGGAAGCGCTACAAGGAGACAGGTCAGTGCACCAGGAGACATGGAGGGGGCCGTAGGAGGGCAATAACCCAGCAGCAGATCCACTACCTCCACCTTTGTGCAAGGAGGAACAGGAGGAGCACTCCCAGAGCCCTGCAAAAATGACCTCCAGTAGTCTACAAATGTGCATGTGTCTGCACAAACGGTTAGAAACCGACTACGTGAGGATGCTCTGAGGGCCCGATGTCCACAGATCGGGGTTGTGCTCACAGCCCAACACCATGCAGTACGCTTGGCATTTGCCTCAGAACACCAGGATTGACAAATTCACCACTGGCGCCCTGTGCTCTTCACAGATGAAAGCAGGTTCACACTGAGCACATGTGACAGATGTGACAGAGTCTGGAGATGCCATGGAGAGCGATTTGCTGTCTGCAACATCCTTCAGCATGACCGGTTTGGCAGTGAGTCAGTAATGGTGTGGGGTGGCATTTCTTTGGAGGGCCGCACAGCCCTCCATGTGCTTGCCAGAGGTAGCCTGACTGCCATTAGGTACCGAGATGAGATCCTCAGACCCTTTGTAAGACCATATGCTGGTGCATTGGCCCTGGGTTCCTCCTAATGGAGGACAATGCCAGACCTCATGTGGCTGAGTGTGTCAGCAGTTCCTGCAAAATGAGGGCATTGAAGCTATGGACTGGCCCGCCCATTCCCCAGACCTGTATCCGATTGAACACATCTGGGACATCATGTCTCGCTCCAACCAAAAACATCACGTTGCGCCACAGACTGTCCAGGAGTTGGTGGATGCTTTAGTCCAGGTCTGGAAGTAGATCCCTCAGGAGACCATCCGCCGCCTCATCTGGAGCATGCCCAGGCGTTGTACAGTATGGAGGCCATACAGGCACGTGGAGGCCACACACAATAATGAGCATATTTTCTTTGTCATGAGGCATTTCCACTGAAGTTGGATCAGCCTGTAATTTGATTTTCCACTTTGATTTTGAGTATCATTCCAAAGCCAGACCTCCATGATATTCATTTTGATTTCCATTGATAATTGTTTTATTGTTCTGAACACATTCCACTATGCAATGAATAAAAATTTGCAACTGGAATATTTCATTCAGAGTTATGTAGGATGTGGTATTTTAGCATTTCCTTTACTTTTTTGAGCAGTGTATATTATATATCCTTAATTTTTTAAGGCGCATTCTTTGTGGATTGTATATACGTGTAATATTCTACTGGAATCTCACTGGTAGCCATGCATCTATTTTTTCATAGTCCCCAAAAAAATTATTTGTGCCGTAACAGTGATACTTATCACCTGACTTTAACCCCTTTCTGACATTTGCAGTAATACCAGGACCACACGCCTTATTGACGTGGGACGGATTATTATATCTTTTTTTATGCAACACTGCAACCAAAGTTGTGGTGATAGCATTAAAGTTCCGACGCCAACTTACCTCAGGGTAGATGGTGTTATCATCCTGGAAGGTGTTGACGGCCCCCACAACGACAATCGCTGTGATTGGCTATTCAATTTTGAGCAGTCAAAAGCAGCATTTCTCAGTGTTTCAGGCAATCAGATTGCCTCAAACACTGATGTCCCAGCCTATGATCAGTGCTCTCAGAAAACTTATCATAGGCTGGTGCCTGGCAACACCCTGGCATCGCCTTGATCCACTCTGATTGGTGCAATTGACAATTACATTAATTGCACCAATCATAGGGCACAGACGCTGTGTGACCGCGCTGTGACCTGGCTGTGTCTTAGCTGTAACCTGGGATCGGAGCTGTAAGAGCAATCCCCCTCTCCCCCTCTTTTTAGCCCCTCCACACCTCCTTTGCACCACCTCCGTTTGCACTGGGCATTGATTAGGGGCGCAGTTCTATCATCACTAGTGCCTGCTGTTTTTCACTTTTCTTTTTCACCCCCTCTTTGCGCCACCTCCATGCGCACATCCAGCAGCCGATTGAGCGTTGATTAGTGATGCAGTTCACTCATCAGTACTCGTGCTCACTGTTTTACACTTTTTTCACCTCCTTTGAATCACCTATGTGCGCACATCCAGCAGTCACTGAGCGTTGATTAGTGACACACATCACTGATTAGCACTCATGCTCGCTGTTTTACACTTTTTTCACTGACTTTTTTTCTCCCTGGTTGCTGCTTTTTTTCTTTTATCTTTTTCTTTTAAAATAAAAAGTTTACACTAAGCACTCTCTCATACACAACCGAATAAAGTACTGACACAAACACAACATACATAAAAAAATGTTATCCCGCTCGTCCCAAAAATACTATTCAGTGGAGGAGGCATACGCTCTCCTTGCCTCTGACACTGACAGTGAGGGAGAGGATCCCACCTTTTTTTCATTTTCAGATTCAGACTCCTTGTCTTCCTCTTCCTCCTCCTCCTCTTCCTCCTCAGGTGCTGCTGAACTGCCACAAAGACGCCCCAGGACAGAAGGTGAACCAGCACGAAGACGCCCCAGGACAAAAGGTGAACCAGCACAAAGATGCCCCAGGAGAGAAGGTGAACCAGCACCCCCATTAGTGACCCCGTATGGACCTCACCCCCAGAAACTTATGAGCCACTGATTCCTGATTTTGTGGCACAATCAGGAATCAAGTTTGAAACCACCATCCTCACAGAAGTAGACTTTTTCAAAATCCATTTCTCTGAGGATTTTGATAACCTCATGGTGGGCCAAACTAATTTGTACTCTCATCAATATTTGGCACAAAACCCCGATTCATCATTTTTTATCTGGAGTCCTGTAGACACTGTTGAAATAATGAAGATTTGGGGCTTTGTCCTTCACATGGGGATACTGAAGAAACCAGAACTTCGGCAATATTGGAGTGTTGATGTTTTATACAACACTCCAGTGTTCTGAATGGTCATGACCCAGACATGTTTTGAAGCCATCCTAAAATTCCTGCATTACAACGATAATGCATGGTGTCATCCCCGAGATGACCACAATTTTGACTGTCTGCTCAAAGTTCGGCCGGTCATCGAACACTTCAACAAAAAGTTTGCTGATGTTTATGTGCCCCAAAGGGACATCTACTTGGATGAGTCCCAAATCCATTTCAAGGGGAGGCTCAAATTCAAATACTGTCAGTACCTGCTCAGTAAGAGGACCAGTTATGGAATTGAGCTCTATAAGCTGTGTGAGAGTACCAAAGGCCACACCCACAGGTTTGGAGTTTACGAAGGGAAGGATACCCAAATTGAACCCCTGAATGCCCCCCTGTCCTGGGAGTGATTGGGAAAATTATGTGTTATTTGGTGCACCCACTGTTGGATCAAGGTTATCACCTCTATGTGGATAACTTTTATACCAGCATCCCACTCTTCAAGTCCCTCTATGCTCGAGGTACTGCAGCGTCTGGTACTGTCCACAAAAATCAGAGAGGCCTCCCAAAAATGCTAATTGTGTAGATGCTCAGAAGAGGTGTCAGCAGAGCCCAATGTAGCGACCACCTGCTGGTGGTCAAGTACAAAGATAAAAGGGATGTCTTTTACTTGACCACCAAACATGGTGATGGCAGCACCCTCAGCACTGTATGAGGTACCTCTACACAGGTCTTCAAACTGGACTGTTTACTGGGGTACAACAAAAACTTGGGGGCTTTTGATCGCTGTGATCAAGTCCTCCAGCTGTACAGTGCTTTGAGAAAGGCTAAGGTGTGGTACAAGAAGCTGGCCATGCATATCATACAGATGGCAATGCACAGCGCTTTCCAGCTTTCACGACGTGCAGGTCAGACCACTACGTCGTACCTTCAGTTCCAGGAGATAGTGATTAAGGCCCTGATATTTGGCAGTTAGGAAGGAGTGGGCCCCAGTATTTCTGGCACTGAAGATGTTCGTATCATACCAGGCCAACATTTCCTGGGGAATATCCTTCAAAGTGGAAAAAAGGTAAGTCGCAAGCGAGGTGCCGAGTGTTTCCGAAGGGGAATACTCAAGGACATAATTTATCAATGCAACACTTGCCCAAATAAACCTGGCCTATGTATGAAAGAATGCTTCAGACTGTACCACACATCCATGGACTATTAAAATCATTTCTTACTTACACAACTGACGTATGACAACCTGACGAACACTACACAACAGACGTATGACGACCTGACAAACACTACACAATTCACTTATGCCGCTACATTATGAAGTTTACATATCAGGAAACAGTAGATAAGTTCCAAAAAGGAGGCATTGTTGGGCATTTCCACAGTTTTGGCACATCAGGGGCTCTGTAAATGCAACATGATGCCAGCAGACCATTTCATCAAAGTCTACATTCCAAAACTTTACTCCTTCCCTTCTGTGCCCAAGGTGCGCCCAAACAGTAGTTTTCTCACATATATGGGTTATCAGCCTACTAAGGAGAATTTGCACAACAACTTTTGAGGTCCAATTTCTCTGGTTACCCTTGGGAAAATAAAAAATGGGGTCTAAAAGATCATCTTTGTGGAAAAAATTAGATTTTTTTATTTTTACGGCTCTACATTATAAACTTCTGTGAAGCACTTGGGGGTTCAAAGTTCTCACCAAATATCTAGATAAGTTCCTGGGGGGTATTGTTTACAAAATGGAGTCACTTGTGGGGGGTTTCCAGTTTAGGCACATCAGGGGCTCTCCAAATGTGACATGGCGTCTGCTCTCAATCTCAGCTAATTTTGTGTTGAAAAAGTCCTTCCCTTCCGAGCGCTGACGTACGCCTAAAAGGTAATTTTTCTCCATATATAGGGCATCAGCATGTTCAGAAGAAATTGCATTACAAATTTTGGGGTTCATTTTTTCCTGTTACACTAAAAAATAAAAAAAAAGTCTAAATTTAAATTTTAGTGAAAAAAAAGTTAAATGTCCATTTTTTAATTTCACATTCCATAAATTGCTGTGAAGCACCTGAAGAGTAATTGAACTTCTTGAATGTAGTTTTGAGCACCTTGAGGGGTGCATTTTTTAGAATGGTGTCACTTTTGGGTATCTTCTATCATATAGACCCTTCAAAGTGACTTCAAATGTGAGGTGGTTCATAAAAAAAATTGTTTTGTAAATTTTGTTGTAAAAATGAGAAATCACTGGTCAAATTTTAACCCTTATAACTTTCTAACAAAAAAAAAAATTGTTTAAAAAATTGTGCTGATGTAAAGTAGACGTGTGGGAAATTATAATTATTATCTATTGTGTGACATATCTCTCTGATTTAAGGGCATAAAAATTAAAAGTTTGAAAATTGCAAAAATTTTTGCCAAATTTCCGTTGCTTACACAAATAAACGCAAGTCATATCGAATAAATTTTACCACTATCATGAAGTACAATATATCACGAAAAAGCAGTCTCAGAATCAGCAGGATCTGTTAAAGCATTCTAGAGTTATTACCACATAAATTGACAGTGGTCAGAATTGTAAAAATTAGCCTGGTCATTAACATGCATACCCCACCTTTGTGGGTAAAGGGGTTAAAAGCTTTTACACACTTGAGAGACATTCTACGGTTCTTCAAGTTTTCCATTTTCTATTACATTACGCAGTAGAATTGAAGTGGGTCTGTCTATGACAGGAGAATACTGTTTCCATTATATTTAGTGTTACTGGTTGCCATTGAACATGACTAATCTGTGTCCTAGCACTGTATTTTGACAATGAGCCACTCAACCCATTTTGTTTTGCTACTAAATATTCTTATAATGTTATTACACAAGTTAAGAGAGGTAATAATTAAAGGGACATTCCAGGATTACAATATCTTTAGGATAGGCGATCAATACCAGATCAAATTCTCAACATTATTTAAAACTGTATAAATCAGAAGAAAGAAACAGTGCAAAAACGTCCAAGGTATATTGTGGTGAAAAATTACAAATCTTTATTAAAGTACCAAGTAAAAGAGCATATGTGGCTAAAAAAGTGACACATAAAAGACAGCAGGGCAATGGTAAACAGTGCTCCTAAAAAGGTAGCATAATACATATAGCATAGATCTAGTTATAAATATAAAATATGGTCACAGGAGAACAGCCACCAAGGGCTAACAGTAAATAGGTGGCCAGCATGAAAATAAGTAAAGGGAAAAGTCCTAAGCTGATCACCCCGATTGATAATGTAACTATATAGTAACCATGTGACCAAAGGAACAAATCAAGCACATACCGGGAGAAAGGAGACACTGAATACCACACTCTGCAAACCCCATATTTAAAACTGCCAGGGCACACTGCTGAAGACAACGGCCTCTTCATTGTTCCATGTACCTAAGCATTGTACACATACTAGTGGCTGGGAGGGGTTGTGTAACTGTGGTTTAAATTACATTATATCCCTTTTTGATCTGATATTAATGGCCCATCCTAGGGATAGGTTATCAATATTCAGATCAAAGAAAACACCATTAAGAAACCTAAATATATTTACGGCATTGAATTGCTTACCTACAGCATTGCTGTTAGCAGCTGATCGTGGACATGGGTTTGTCAGGACCCTCAAAAGTCCATCAGGTTTGTAGGAATAATGTTCAACTAACTAAAAAAAGTAATGGAAAATAAAAAAGAAAAGAAAATATTACAAATAATTTAAATAAGTACATTATTACCTAAAATGTAGAAATATGAAAAATTAAACAATTAATACAATTTTACATCCAATATTTTACTTACACAAGTCTGTATATTAGTGGTATTTTTCTTGAAAAGTAACTCTCTAGCTATACAGTGGGAAAAACAAGCATTTTATACACTGAAGATTTTGCAAATTTTCCCTCCTACAAATAATGGAGAGGTCTGTAATTTTTATTGTAGGTACACTTCAACTGTGAGAGACAGAATCTAAAAAAATCCAGAAAATCACATTGTATGATTTTTGCTAGAGATGGGCAAACTCCTGGATGTTTGCGTTCGACGGTTTCGGCTGAACATTTTAAAAATGTTCGGCTTCCAGAACAGTACCTGGTCCTTGACCATATTCAAATGAATGAGGGGCCTGAACATTGGGTGTTTCCAATGTTGTCATCTGTGGAACAGAATGATTAACACTGGCTCTGATAGGTGGTAAGTATGTTACCGCCGGTCAGAGAGCTGCAGTTCCCACGCTGTCATAGAGATGACAGCATGTGAGCCAGGAGCTGTGACTGGCAGTAAAAAGGTTACCGCTGGTCACAGGTGTTGGCTGATGAGAGTACCACAATCATCATCCTGCACCTTGTTTCGCTTATAGCAGCGAGAACAGGTGTACGATGATGGGAGTATTCAACAGCCGACGACTGTGCAATAAATAAATAAAAAGAAAAAAAATGGAATTGGGTCCCCTCTATTTTTGACAGTCAGCACAGGCAAAACCAACAGCTGCGGGTTGCAGTCCCAAGCTGTCAGCTTTATCTTGGCTGGTAATCAAAAATAGACGGGTCCCCATGCCGTTTTTCTAAATTATTTAAATAAATAATTAATTAAAAAAGGCATAGAGTCCCCCCATTTTTGACCACAAGCCAACTTTTCATTGATTTTCCCCTTGCATCAACGAAAAGTAAAGTGAAAATGCTGAAGAGAAATGGGACAAACATTACTATTAGTAACACATATGTAAAAGGGTGGGCACCACATTCAGTATTACTAGATGATATGGCCGGGTGCAACTATGCGACAAATGAAATGGAAACCAAACAGTGAGAAAGAAGCGCAAGAAACAGTGCACACACAGCCTACATACTGTATAAAAAGGCTTTATTTAGACAAAAATGCCAAACAGACAGAAAAAAATAACAGCTAAAACACCATTAAAATCATATGCAAAGCAACATGCAAGGACAATATAGAGCAGACGTTTATATCTAATATACAACAATATCAATGATATGTATGTACAGATAAAAATAGATCTACCACCAGGTAAATAATTTTTAATCAAGATGCAAGATGGACTTACAGGAGAAACAGCACATAAATAAGAAATGAACACCAATGTAAATTATGATATAAATGATCAGGTAATAATAAAGATGTACATTATCAGCAATAGCCATATAATTGTGTCGCTCCTCGTGAAGGTCCTAATCTGTAAAGTGCAATGATGAAGCATATTTACCCTATAAAAAAGCCTCCATGCAATAGGGAGATTGTTCAGACACCACAGATACAAATAACCAAAGTACAAACATAATTACCAGATGGAGGTTTAAACAGTCAGCTCAGTCCAGTCCAACGTATGTCGCTGTCCTAAAGACAGCTTCGTCAGGGAAACTAGTCATATTGTGAGTCAAGTCACTATAAATACCCTGTAAGTGCACTTACAGATTACCCAGGAAGTGCCGACACCTGCTGGGTACCTAGGCGGTGCCTGCTGGGTACTTCCGGTCATGTGGAAAGTGGAGCGCCAAGATGACACCTGCGCATGGGCAAACTAGATCATATACTTTCCACTGTATCTAAGATGGCGCAATCACAGGAAATCATGGTCACATGAGAATGCCCATCGGATACCATCAATGCAATGAGTCACAGGCTGAACTACAGTTCCTGCATATACGTGAACGCGACCATATACATATCATTCTATCAAAAATAGCACATTAGCAGTCTAAACTATAAAATACATCAGAGTATCGAATAGACTCACAGTAAGTCCTAAAGTATATAATCCTAAAAGCGCTTTCATATCCGCTCTAGCAGATAAGACATAACTATAAAGTATTGTTATAGCATCGGAACGACATACATACAGTGAAATCATCCGGGTCCAATGAAATAGGCTATAAGTAAAACAATGTGCATTACAAAAAATTATGATGAACATTGTACAGTACAAGCCAATCAAAACTGACATGATATCAAGAGAGGAAAGACATTCAGTAACATGTTCATATATGTCTTACATTTAAAACACATGAAAATCTTTGTTACCCTATGCCAAAAAATGAATGGAATATTATAAAACTGGCATAATACAACACCACAGCAATGAAAAAATAAGGGAAAGATAATAAAATCCTTTTCCTCTTATAGCTGTGCCCTTTTAAATGGATTTATAGCACTCCCCTACTGATCTACTTAATCTAATTCATGAGAAACCCTGTAAAACAAAATTCCTCATTCATGCCTACTGGCCTGACTGAGTTTAGTTCATAAATCCATCTGGATTCTAACTCACCCTGCCGGTCCATCCTCCGGATATTAGTTTTAACCCTTTGAAGTCCTACCATCATGAGCCCATGAATTTTCCCAGCATGATGTTCCAAAAATGGGCTGCCACAGTTGACAAGGTCTTGCCCTTGGCCAGATTAGATTTAGCCAAATTGATGTTAGATGTATGTCGTTGTATACGTTTGCGCAGGTCTTGTGATGTTTGACCCACGTATACCTTAGGACATGAGCAAACAAACGCATAAATGACATTCTGCGTTTTAGAATTTACGTAGTCCCTCAGCTTATGCTGTTGAGAGTCCACTGGATTGATAAATTAATTTGTGCGATTCACGAAAACACAGACATTGCACTCATCACAGGGATAAGATCCCTGTAGTCGAAAACCAGTATGAGTCCTCACTGTTTGTCGTACAAAATGACTTCTCATCAATGAGTCACGAAGGTTTGGAGCTCTCCTAGCAGTGAGCATTGGTCACTCAGGTAATAAGACTGATATGCGAATTTCAGAACTAAGTATTTGCCAATGTTTTTGAAAAAGATTCTGTACCACATCCGACTGGTTGTGGAATGTGGTAATGAACCTAATTCCATCGCCCGGAAGACGTGGAATTGGTCTCAAGAGGTCTTCACGGGTTTTAGACAACGTTCTACGGTACACCTGTGAGATCACCGACGTAGGATAGCCCCTGTTTTTTAGGCTCACCGTAAGATCCCTAGACTGATCCCGAAAGTCCTGTATCCTTGAGCAATTTCGGCGTAATCTTGCAAACTGTCCATACGATATACCCCGTTTTCAATGTTCAGTGAGAAAATTCCAGTAATCCAACAATCCATTGGTGGCCGTCTTCTTGCGAAAAAGATCCGTGCACAGGTGGTCACCTTCGAGACAGAGCCTCAAATCAAAAAATTCTATGACATAGGAAGAAATAGAATACGTCAAATGAATGTTAAAAGAATTTTGGTTGAGTGATGAAATAAATTCCTCACACTCTATCTGAGTGCCGGTCCAAATGAAAAAAACATTGTCAATAAAACGAAACCAGGAAAAAACATATGTTTGAAAGGCCAGCGAAGGGTACACATGCTCCGAATCCCACCAACACAAAGATAATTGGCGGAAAAAAGTCAAATCAAAAATAAAATAGTAGTGAGTCAAAACAAATTTCAGTAAACCTAGAAGAAATGAATTATGTCGCTGATCACAATTATCTTCACACTCCAAAAAATATTCCACCGCCTGTAAACCATGTTGATGTACAATATTGGTGTACAGGGATTCAACGTCTATTTTAACCAATAATGCCACCTCTGGTACCCGCATTGCCCTCAACCTGTGAATTAAATCTAATGAATCCCTTAGATAAGATGGCAATGAAAGCACCATGGGCTGTAGGAAAAATCAAGATAAACACAGGCTCTCTCTCCAAGGCTCACAATCCAAGCAACAATGGGCCTACTTGAGGGGCACATGAGGTCCTTGCGCACTTTGGATGTTAAATAGAAAGTTGGTATTACAAGTTTTTAATAAAAATGTAGTCCTTTGGTTGTTTGCTAATGACGCCCTCAACAAGGGCTGTACAAAGCAAACGTTCCAACTTCACGTTGAAAATTTCAGTTGGATTGGATGGCAATCTCAAATAGTTTGAATTATTCAACTGTCTTTGGCCTCACTGACATATTGCTCAATGGGACAGAGAACTGTATTTCCCCCTTTATCCGCCATTTTAATGACAAAGTATTTGTTTTTAAATCAGAGATTGCCTTTCTAGCCATAGACATCAAGTTTTGTTTATTTGAAAAATTTGAAGGAAGACATTGAGCCTCATTTTTTATTACCTCCAAAAAGGTTTTCACAGAGGGTATTAAAGATAAAGGAGGTGAGGTAACCAATGGAAGTTTGTAAGGAAAACACCTCCTACCTGTATAAGTCTCGTTTTCATTCAAAAAGTGCAATAGATCTAGAAAGACCTGTCTATCGAGTGTAGAGGAGGAGTCTGGTAGTAAATCCGGTTTAGAGTGCAATGCCTGTAGAATAATTTTCCTAGAGAATAAGAAAAGATCTTTGATCAATGTAAACTTATCAGTCACATGCATGGGTGAAAAGGTAAGTCCTCTGTGTAGAACTGACCTCTCAGGCTCAGTGAGTACATGTGAAGATAAGTTAATTATTTGTAGTTGTTGACTTTCAGATTGTAATGTTTGTATTTCTTCTGTTGTGTTAGTGGAAAATTGCGCTGCCTGGTATTTCTTCTTTTCATGCTGGACCCTCCGTCCGTGTCGCTGTTGTCTAAGGCTAAAAAATCACTTAAACTGTGATCTGAATGAGCTACAGTATGATTGGGAGGGCATCTCTCTTATTCCCTGAGTGTTTCCACTTATATGCTGACTCCTTGGCATAGTCTTGTTTATCACGAGCAAACTTGTGCCTTTTGCCCTCAATTGTATCTTTTTCAAATTTAGTAATGATGTCCTTCAATTTAATATGAAAAGGCTGAACCTGCAACACCAAACACATTAGGTAACACATTAGGCCAATATGGATTGATCACACCAGCACATGACCAGGCCCGTTTCAAGTTCGCCAATGACTATCTGTATGATCCATAGGAGGCATGTAAGAAAGTCGTGTGGCAAGATGAGATCAAAATAGAATTATTGGGTATCAACTCCACTCGCAGTGTTTGGAGGAAGAAGAAGGATGAGTACAATCCCAAGAACACCATCCTAGCTGTGAGGCGTGATGGGAGAAACAGCATACTTTTGGAGTGCTTTTCTGTAAAGGGGACAGGACGACTGCACCGTATTGAAGAAGGATGAATGGAGTTATGCATCTTGAGATTTTGTCCAACAATCTTCTTCCCACAGTAAGAGCATTGAAAATGGGTAGTGGCTGGGTAGTCCACCATGACAATGAACCAAAACACACAGCCAATGCAACTAAGGAGTGGTTGTGCATGAAGCATTTCAAGGGCCTGGAGTGGCCTAGCCAGTCTTCAGACCTGAACTCAATAGAAAATCTTTGGAGGGAGCTGAAATTCAATGTTGCTCAGCAATAGCCCTGAAACCTGAAAATCCTTATTTCATACAATAAAATTCTAATTAACTGTGTAAAAATCATACAATGTGATTTAATGGATTTTTTTCTGATCCTGTCTCTCACAGTTGAAATGTACCTATGATAAAATATACAGACCTCTCGATCCTTTGTAAGTATGAAAACTTGCAAAATTGGTATTGTATCAAATACTTATTTTACCCTCTGTATATACTTTAGTGTTTATTTAAGGACAAATTATTTAGGGACAGAGCTAATGCATTTTTAAATGTACACAGGTCTGTCTTTGCAACTAGGTCTGATGCCTAGGGTGGCAGTTTCAGAGATGCGGCACCAATATGGAGGGTAAAACAAAATGTTGTTTTAACCTCCCTTCAAATCTGTTAGACAATGCAATAAAAACGTTGTCTTTTCAGAAGGGCTGGGGGTGCCTCGGGGTGGCCTCGTGTTCTGTGTGAAAAGTCTGGCAGTGTGGGAGGGTCTCATCATTGGGTGTGTGGCAGCATGGAGGTCTCAGTATGGAAAGTGACCAGTGTTAGGTCTCAGTATGGAGAGTGGTCCACCATTGGGGTCTCAGTAAGGAGAGAGGGGCAGCATTGGGGTCTCAGTATGGAGTGTGGGCCAGAGTGGAAATCTCAATATAAAGAAAAGGGAAGCATGTGGGTCTCAAAGTGATGAATGGGGGGTCTCAATATTGAGAGGGGGCAGCGATGGGGTCTCAGTATAGAGAATGGGGCAGCATTGAGGTCTCAGTATAGAGAGTGGGGTAGCATGTGGGTCTCAGTATGGAGAGTGCGGCAGTGTGGGGGTCTTAACATGGAGAGTGGGGCAGCATGGTAGGCTCACTATAAAAAGTGGGTCAGTGTGGGTGTCTCAACATTGAGAGTTGCGCTGCATTGAGGTCTTTGTATGGAGAATGGTGCAGCATGGGGATCTTAGTATGGAGAGTGGTGCAGCATGGGGGTCTCAATATGAAGAGTGGGGTAGCATGAGGACCTCAGTATGTAGAGTGGGGAAGAGTGGGGGTCTTAGTATTGAGAAAGGGGCAGAATGGTAGTCTCACTGTAAAGAGTGGGGCAGTATGGGGGTCTCAGTATGGAAAGTGAGGCAGCATTGGGGTCTCAGTATGGAGAGTGGGGTAGTGTGTGGGTCTCGGTATGGAGAGTAGGCAGTGCTCAGTATGGAAATAGAAAGTGGCAGTGTTGAGTGCTCAGTATGGAAAGCAGGGCAGTGTGGGGGCCTGAGCATTGGGAGTAGGGTAGCTTGGAGGTCTCAGTATGAGAGTAGGTCAGCATGGGGGGTCTCAGTATGGAGAGAGGGCAGATAGAAGGTCTCAGTATAGAGAGTGGGGCAGCATGGAGAGGTCATTATGGAGAATACAGCATTATGGAGAACACTAGTACAGCGCATGTCGTGAAAGGGTTAATATGCAAATATTATGACATAATGGTGCACCAAGGCATAGGACATACCAGAGCTGAACCAAAATGCCATCATTTGTATATTAAATAAAAATCGACTTTTTCAGCAAAAATTAAACTACATTTTATTCGCCTGACAAGATTTTTACAAGGGAAATGTAAAAGTTTATGCTGTTTAATAGGCATTTTGGGGGTGATAGTGTAGGGAAGGTGACCGGATGGACGGACGGACTAGTCAGATTGAAGAAGGAAAGATTTGCACAGTGAAGGTAGGTGTCAGTTATTACAGTGGGGAAACAGCTAGGAAAGTGTAGTGGACGTGCAGTACCTTGGGTTGACCATTAGATGGCAGGGAGGAGTGTGAGCAAAGGACTTGACAACAGCTTAGGGTTTTAGAAACCGTTGGTCATGGGGGGCGGGGTGACAGTGACAGGGGACCGGGAGAGCTATAAATACTGAGGGAGGGTTCCAGAAGGTTCCAGTCCCCAGGGGGAGCTCCAGTGACAGGAGGACTGCGACAGTCTGTGCGCTGTGAGGAGAATCCAGACCAGGGGGACTGAGGATAGAGAACATCAGGGGGGTGGTCCTGACAGGAAGAACCGCAGAAGGGACGAGGCACTGGGTGTGAGACACCGTATTTGACACGACGACTGATCAGTGGAAGCGCTGTTGGTTTACGGGCCTAATGCGGCCACAGTGATGGACCTGTCAGGAGCATCGACGAGTGAGGAGGGGACGGTGTGTGCAGACACGTCCCTAGTATAAGGTACGGTGTGGAAAGCGGCCCTGGAAACAGAGGGCCGTGAGGTGAAGGAAGTGCGGTGTGCTTCTGAGGCCGTCAGGCGGACGGCAAGTGAGAAATAAACTTGGACTTGTTGCACCCAGAATCTGCCTCCATCGTGTCTCTGTTTTTCGTCTCTGTGCGGTAAGAAGAGGGACCACCCCCCAGCTCGGCCCACCTACTGACCCTACAATAGATTCCTTGTATACAGTGGGGCAAAAAAGTATTTAGTCAGTCAGCAATAGTGCAAGTTCCACCATTTAAAAAGATGAGAGGCGTCTGTAATTTACATCATAGGTAGACCTCAACTATGGGAGACAAACTGAGAAAAAAAAATCCAGAAAATCACATTGTCTGTTTTTTTTTCATTTTATTTGCATATTATGGTGGAAAATAAGTATTTGGTCAGAAACAAAATTTCATCTCAATACTTTGTGATATATCCTTTGTTGGCAATGACAGAGGTCAAACGTTTTCTGTAAGTCTTCACAAGGTTGCCACACACTGTTGTTGGTATGTTGGCCCATTCCTCCATGCAGATCTCCTCTAGAGCAGTGATGTTTTTGGCTTTTCGCTTGGCAACATGGACTTTCAACTCCCTCCAAAGGTTTTCTATAGGGTTGAGATCTGGAGACTGGCTAGGCCACTCCAGGACCTTGAAATGCTTCTTACGAAGCCACTCCTTCGTTGCCCTGGCGGTGTGCTTTGGATCATTGTCATGTTGAAAGACCCAGCCACGTTTCATCTTCAATGCCCTTGCTGATGGAAGGAGGTTTGCACTCAAAATCTCACGATACATGGCCCCATTCATTCTTTCATGTACCCAGATCAGTCATCCTGGCCCCTTTGCAGAGAAACAGCCCCAAAGCATGATGTTTCCACCACCATGCTTTACAGTAGGTATGGTGTTTTATGGATGCAACTCAGTATTCTTTTTCCTCCAAACACGACAAGTTGTGTTTCTACCAAACAGTTCCAGTTTGGTTTCATCAGACCATAGGACATTCTCCCAAAACTCCTCTGGATCATCCAAATGCTCTCTAGCAAACTTCAGACGGGCCCGGACATGTACAGGCTTAAGCAGTGGGACACATCTGGCACTGCAGGATCTGAGTCCATGGTGGTGTAGTGTGTTACTTATGGTAGGCCTTGTTACATTGGTCCCAGCTCTCTGCAGTTCATTCACTAGGTCCCCCCCGCGTGGTTCTGGGATTTTTGCTCACCGTTCTTGTGATCATTCTGACCCCACGGGGTGGGAATTTGCGTGGAGCACCAGATCGAGGGAGATTATCAGTGGTCTTGTATGTCTTCCATTTTCTAATTATTGCTCCCACAGTTGATTTCTTCACTCCAAGCTGGTTGGCTATTGCAGATTCAGTCTTCCCAGCCTGGTGCAGGGCTACAATTTTGTTTCTGGTGTCCTTTGACAGCTCTTTGGTCTTCACCATAGTGGAGTTTGGAGTCAGACTGTTTGAGGGTGTGCACAGGTGTCTTTTTATACTGATAACAAGTTTAAACAGGTGCCATTACTACAGGTAATGAGTGGAGGAAAGAGGAGACTCTTAAAGAAGAATTTACAGGTCTGTGAGAGCCAGAAATCTTGATTGCTTGTTTCTGACCAAATACTTATTTTCCACCATAATATGCAAATAAAATGAAAAAAAAACAGACAATGTGATATTATGGATTTTTTTTTCTCAGTTTGTCTCCCATAGTTGAGGTCTACCTATGATGTAAATTACAGACACCTCTCATCTTTTTAAGTGGTGGAACTTGCACTATTGCTGACTGACTAAATACTTTTTTGCCCCACTGTATAAGCTTAAAAATCATTTCAGCCAATAAACGAATGTTTTGTTTGTGCATCGAGTGATTAACACCCTGATTGGATAGATCAATAGGCCTTGGAATAAAAATATGTTTCACAATTGGATGTGTTAAAAAATGTTCCTGTTCTGAAATAATGTCGTAAAATTCACCCTTCCATGTTCTGTGTAGTGACTGTGCCTGAAAATACCACAATTCCTGGCCAGGAGAGAATGCAAAAGGGAGTATACAGATGGGACAGCATGGGATCGCTGCTGATTGTTTCTGTGAGGTAAAACATTACCCTGCCTGTTTTTTAAAATTATTTACCTCACAGAAAGCTGCTCCTGCGATCCCATGCTGTCTGTATACTCTTTCGCTTCCTCTCCTGCCCAGAAGCTGTGGTATGGTCAGACTATGTTCCTGTACAAAAGACAAAAAAACTGACTGGCATATCCAGACTTGTGTGAATAGGTGCATACCAGGAGGACCTACCCCCATAAACAATATACAAAAACTGAGACTGAGACCACCTTGACGATTATTGATGGGCAGATAATATTTGGCCAAATCTTATGCTAAGCGTCTCATATTTTTTCCTAATACTCCAAAGCCTTGCTGCTATTCTAATCTCTCATATTCCACAATGACATGCTTTAGCATGATAGAGTGCAACCTTTTTTTGTATATGTTCCTGAATGGTCAGACACATCCAATACACAGTACACTGCAGGGACACGTTTAATTAGAGAATCTTGGGATAGGGACATTTTCTTAACACATTGTGGAACTTATTTTTATTCTAGGATCTATTAAGAAAAAGGGAACTTAGTTCATAGGACATACCAGTGCCCCTGAATAATTTAGGGTGAAAACATTTTATTGTTTTTAGCTTAGGTAATGCTTAAAAGTTCAGAAATACCTGCCACAAAGTGTCAAATTTCTTCCCCTCTGGTATTGACAGTTTCCCAGTCTTATCCCGATCAATGCGATAATGTGAAACCTTTCGATCATGAATCAAGCACAAAGCATACGATCCATTGTTGTCACGTTCCCTTATTCTAAAACAGAAAGAGCAAAGTTATTGAAAGTATACTCTATGAACAATAAATTGCTATTAAATACTACATACAGTATTTTAAAAATCCATTTACATTAAAGGGATTGTCCACTACTTTGACAACTACGTCTGAATCCCTATGCTTGCCTCAAGTAAAATAATAACACTTAGGATTCACTCACATTAGCATACAATTCGGAGGAACGTAATTTAAAATAAATAAAAAAACACAGCAAGTTTAAATGGGACTCATGGACGTGAGCCACTCCCAAAACCCGTAGTGGAGAGAAACCCATCCAACTACAAATACTATAAATCTCTCCAAAAATAAAAGCCCATATCAGATTTTACAAAATTTGACCTGGACAAATACCTTGACCAAATTCACACTTTTATTTTGCATTGCAACCACAGCTGTAGTTGTGATTACAATGCCCTCCAGCGGGTTCAGTATGCTTCTAAGCACATTCTACGGGTTACATAATGGCCCTTCCTGGTAGTGTGCCTAGTATGCAAGCGCGAGTGCTTCCCCTGTTCTTAAAGGGGCAGCTCACATAGTAGAATGCACCCAGCCAATAGCTGGAAGGTATTTAGTATTAGAGTACATCTGCAAGATGGCTCCCAGCCAATTGCTGGGAGTCATCCTGTATAAATGTGCCTGCTTTTGCTACTGCTGCTGATGTTACTAACAATTTTTTGAAATGTGAAGACTCCAAATTGTGTCTCCATCTGGTGAGTTGCCTGTAGTGGAAGGGGTGTCAGAGCCCCATTATACTGTTTCTACTCTGGGGAATTTGATGCCATTTTAGTTGTGTCTGTCCCTAACTTTTTGAAATGTTTGTGTTAGGAACGGCGGAACGCACTAAATAAATAAATAATAAAGTGCGTTCGCCGCTCGGGGTCCACCGTGCAGTATGTGTTAAACCGCTGCTAGATAATGGCAGACGCGCTATGTGGCGGTATATTGCACGCAGGTTAGACGTCACCCGGTGTGCGCTGGGCGTACTCTGTTAGCTTCACAGAGGCGCCTAAGGAATTAACATAAATGCTGTGCCAGTTGGACTCACAGGTCTCAGATAAGTGCACGCACGATATATGGTCACAGGAGCTGGGCCCTAGGTAGAGGGTCAGAGTCCGTCTAGACCTACCATGCGCACGGTGTCGTAACTGCGGACGCCAAGATGTGCTGCAGACTGCAGCGCGGCGACAGACACTGCCGCTAATCGACAATGCCCAGTAGCAGGCGCACTGTAGGACGCTAGCACTGAGGAGGATGCTGTTGTGGCTTGCAGCTTGCCACTGGCTGACTCTAAACTTAAGTCCCTAAACACACTCGTAATATCAGAGGAAGGGGATCTTAATGAGTCATTCGCAGGTTCATGCATCCATCATCATTCTCACAGTAGCAACTAGAGACTATACTAGAGCATGGCCGAGCGGCCATGCGGGCCTTTTATAGCCATGCGCTTCCGGGACCTTCCAGAACTCTAAGATGGACAAATCAGATCTGGAGAAGGACCTGAGCACGTGACTCCCGATCCCCAATGGGAGATCATCTCGTGAGCATGCCCAGTAGAGTGACGGAGGGACTTAGCCTCTGGAGCTATTTGCTGATGAACAGCCTGCATTGTTATTGCTGACCCAAAGGTGGCAGCAACTGCCAGATCCACAGAGCAGGACTAAGCAGAGCGTCTGGGACTCCAGGATTGCTGAGCAATCTCCTCTGCGGTCAATAAATAATGGGAGACCGCAGAATGTGAGGCTCTGGATTCCTGTTGAGCCGCTGCAGGAACCCGACGCCTAACAGTTTGGAATCCAAGTTGGATCTCCTTCATGTATGTTGCCTGAATTTGGCAGGGCTCTTAGAGTACCAGGCCTATCCCTGTTACTGATCAATGTTTAAGCTAGAAATGCTGGACCGAGCCCTGTCACAGGCCCTGCCCTATGCATCAATGCTGTGCAATTATATTATTTGTACTCTGCGTCAGTTAGGCAGTTGGAGAGTTGTGATACGGGGAGAAACCAGGGTAACTTTGGTGCCACCTCTGAGGACTGCACTGTGTGTAATGTTAAAGGGAACCTGTCACCTGTTTTGGCTGCTATAAGATGCGGCCACTGCTTTCAGGGCTTATCTACAGCATTTTATAATGCTGTAGATAAGCCCCCAGTCCAACCTGAAAGATAAGAAAAATTGGCTTTATTATACTCACCAGCAGGGCGGTCCGGTTCGATGGGTGTAGCAGGTCCGGGTCCAGCGCCTCCCATCTTCTTGCGATGCTGCCCTCCTGCTGGCATCAGTACTCCCCAGTATCGCACTCCTGCACAGGCGTACTTCTCTGCCCTGTTGAGGGCAGAGCAAATTCCTGCAGTGCGCAGGCGCTGGGCCTCTCTGACCTATCCCGGTGACTGCGCACTGCAGTACTTTTCTCTGCCCTCAACAGGGCAGAAAAGTACGCCTGCGCAGAAGTGCGAGGCCAGAAGCGATGAAGCAAGCAGGAGGGTGTTGTTGCAAGATGGGAGGCCCCAGACCCAGACCTGTGACACCCATCGGACTGGACCGTCCCCAGGTGAGTATAAAGAAAGTTAATTTTCTTATCTTTCAGGTCAGACCAGGGGCTTATCTACTGTGGATCAATTTATCCCAGTTTCCTGGTGTCTGGCACTAATTTATGGAACTGTTTGGACTCAAAGTTGGGTATCCTTCATGTGTTTTGCCTGAATTTGGCAGGCCTCTTAGAGCACCAGGCTTACACCTGCCAATCATCCACTTGTTATTGCTCAATGTTTCATCTAAAAATTCTGGTCCAAGCCCTGACCCATGCATCCATGCTGCACAATTATACTGTTCATACTCTGGGTCAATTGATGACACTTTTCCTGGTGTCTGCCCCTAATTTGAGCTGTTTGGGAAGCTTTTTGTCCCCCTTAAGGTGTTACCTATGCCTTTTGGATTTGCCTCCCATTCAATTCAATAGGGTTCGGGTATTTTCATTGAATCGTTCGACGAACAAGTTTTGCGAACCTCGTGATGTTTTCCGCACTGAACCAAACCTTGAACTAGCCACCACCTGGACTTCTACCGAGTACTTACCGTTGGAAAGAAGAAGACTGATCTGGCTTATAGCCAACCCTTAAGAGGACATGTCGGAGATTAGGATCAGTACTAGTGTGGACTAGAGTTGAGCGAAACGGGTCGAAAAATTTCAAAAGTCGCCGACTTTTGGCAAAGTCGGGTTTCATGAAACGAAACCCGACCATAGGATGAGGTCGGCCACGAGGTCGGCGACTTACGCGCCAAAGTCGCGTTTCAAAAGTTTGTTTTGTGCTCTTTTTCAGCCAATCAGGATCCACGGACACTGTGGGCAACGTGATGACATAGGCAGGGGTCACCACCATCTTTCAGAAGGACATGCAAGTGATTGGCTTGCTTTGGTGGGCGTCACAGGGGGTATAAAAGGGCGTGCACGCCGATCGCCATCTTACTTCTGCCGATCTCAGTATAGGGAGAGGTTGCTGCTGATTCTGTAGGGAGAGCGTTAGGCAGGGAAGAAGACAAAAAAACTGCTTCTGCTGCTAGCGATTTGGCCTGCACAACACACCAGTCACTGTGTGTGCAGTGCAAGGGGAGGCTATATAGTGGTGTATCAGTGGTGTTGGTTGTTGGGCTGCCTTCTAAGGCTTCCTGACATTCCTGCATTGCTGTTTACCCACTGCTCCGCAAACTGCTTTTTTAAAAGCAATCCTAATTTTTTTTT
Source organism: Dendrobates tinctorius (assembly GCF_039654945.1). NCBI lineage: Eukaryota > Metazoa > Chordata > Amphibia > Anura > Dendrobatidae > Dendrobates > Dendrobates tinctorius. Next base: position 11,727,238 of record NW_027361712.1, on the reverse strand, counting down.
TGTCCTGCTGAGAAGAAAAAAAAACTGCTTCTGCTGCTAGCAATTTGGCCTGCACAACACACCAGTCACTGTGTGTGCAGTGCAAGGGGAGGCTATATTGTGGTGTATCAGTGGTGTTGGTTGTTGGGCTGCCTTTTAAGGCTTCCTGACAGGCTGGCATTGCTGTTTACCCACTACTCCGCAAACTGCTTTTTTAAAAGCAATCCAATCTCCCTTATCCTCTAGTCACTTTTGTCACAGCTGTGCCATCGAGCCTGTCACATAGCGCTCAGATATTCATTGGGCCTCACACAATCCAAAAGTGTCCAGTGTCCAAAAGTGTGTGCAGAGATTCAAAATCTCCCTTATCCTCTAGTCACTTTGGTCACAGCTGTGCCATCGAGCCTGTGACATAGCGCTCAGATATCAGTGGGCCTCACACAATCCAAAAGTGTCCAGTGTCCAAAAGTGTGTGCAGAGATTCAAAATCTCCCTTATCCTCTAGTCACTTTGGTCACAGCAGCTGTGCCATCGAGCCTGTCACATAGCGCTCAGATATTCATTGGGCCTCACACAATCCAAAAGTGTCCAGTGTCTAAAAGTGTGTGCAGAGATTCAAAATCTCCCTTATCCTCTAGTCACTTTGGTCACAGCTGTGCCATCGAGCCTGTGACATAGCGCTCAGATATCAGTGGGCCTCACACAATCCAAAAGTGTCCAGTGTCCAAAAGTGTGTGCAGAGATTCAAAATCTCCCTTATGCTCTAGTCACTTTGGTCACAGCAGCTGTGCCATCGAGCCTGTCACATAGCGCTCAGATATTCATTGGGCCTCACACAATCCAAAAGTGTCCAGTGTCCAAAAGTGTGTGCAGAGATTCAAAATCTCCCTTATCCTCTAGTCACTTTGGTCACAGCTGTGCCATCGAGCCTGTGACATAGCGCTCAGATATCAGTGGGCCTCACACAATCCAAAAGTGTCCAGTGTCCAAAAGTGTGTGCAGAGATTCAAAATCTCCCTTATCCTCTAGTCACTTTGGTCACAGCAGCTGTGCCATCGAGCCTGTCACATAGCGCTCAGATATTCATTGGGCCTCACACAATCCAAAAGTGTCCAGTGTCCAAAAGTGTGTGCAGGGATTCAAAATCTCCCTTATCCTCTAGTCACTTTGGTCACAGCTGTGCCATCGAGCCTGTGACATAGCGCTCAGATATCAGTGGGCCTCACACAATCCAAAAGTGTCCAGTGTCCAAAAGTGTGTGCAGAGATTCAAAATCTCCCTTATCCTCTAGTCACTTTGGTCACAGCAGCTGTGCCATCGAGCCTGTCACATAGCGCTCAGATATTCATTGGGCCTCACACAATCCAAAAGTGTCCAGTGTCTAAAAGTGTGTGCAGAGATTCAAAATCTCCCTTATCCTCTAGTCACTTTGGTCACAGCTGTGCCATCGAGCCTGTGACATAGCGCTCAGATATCAGTGGGCCTCACACAATCCAAAAGTGTCCAGTGTCCAAAAGTGTGTGCAGAGATTCAAAATCTCCCTTATCCTCTAGTCACTTTGGTCACAGCAGCTGTGCCATCGAGCCTGTCACATAGCGCTCAGATATTCATTGGGCCTCACACAATCCAAAAGTGTCCAGTGTCTAAAAGTGTGTGCAGAGATTCAAAATCTCCCTTATCCTCTAGTCACTTTGGTCACAGCTGTGCCATCGAGCCTGTGACATAGCGCTCAGATATCAGTGGGCCTCACACAATCCAAAAGTGTCCAGTGTCCAAAAGTGTGTGCAGAGATTCAAAATCTCCCTTATCCTCTAGTCACTTTGGTCACAGCTGTGCCATCGAGCCTGTGACATAGCACTCAGATATCAGTGGGCCTCACACAATCCAAAAGTGTCCAGTGTCCAAAAGTGTGTGCAGAGATTCAAAATCTCCCTTATCCTCTAGTCACTTTGGTCACAGCAGCTGTGCCATCGAGCCTGTCACATAGCGCTCAGATATTCATTGGGCCTCACACAATCCAAAAGTGTCCAGTGTCCAAAAGTGTGTGCAGAGATTCAAAATCTCCCTTATCCTCTAGTCACTTTGGTCACAGCTGTGCCATCGAGCCTGTGACATAGCGCTCAGATATCAGTGGGCCTCACACAATCCAAAAGTGTCCAGTGTCCAAAAGTGTGTGCAGAGATTCAAAATCTCCCTTATCCTCTAGTCACTTTGGTCACAGCAGCTGTGCCATCGAGCCTGTCACATAGCGCTCAGATATTCATTGGGCCTCACACAATCCAAAAGTGTCCAGTGTCCAAAAGTGTGTGCAGAGATTCAAAATCTCCCTTATCCTCTAGTCACTTTGGTCACAGCTGTGCCATCGAGCCTGTGACATAGCGCTCAGATATCAGTGGGCCTCACACAATCCAAAAGTGTCCAGTGTCCACAAGTGTCTGCAGAAATTCAAAATCTCCCCTGTCCTATAGACACCTTGTACCTTGTTTTACATTACTATATAGTTTGTTGGATTTTGTCTACATTTCTACCAAAAATGAGGAAGGCTGGTGGAAGAGGCCGTGGAATTGGGCGGGGGTTGGCAGCTGGTAATGATGGTGTTGGTGGTGGATCTGATGGTAGTGGCAAGAGCAAAATAGGACCGAATGCAGGAGGTGTTGAGCCTGCGTCATCGTCTGGCTACATAAGGCCTCGAACGCTTAGTTTTCTAGGAGTTGGCAAACCGCTTTTAAAGCCAGAGCATCAGGAAAAAGTTTTGTCTTACATTGCTGACTCAGCCTCCAGCTCTATCGCCTCCTCTTCTTCAGTTGTAAAAAGTAAAAGCACTGAGTCGTCATTGGAGGCTCATGTTCATGAACCACACCTTTCCTTGTGTCCTTCACCCCAACCAAGATTGAAGGATGACGCAGGCCATACTACTGATTACTCCATGGAGCTGTTTTCACATACCATGCCTGGATTATCAAGTGAAATGGTGAATTACCCAGGCCAAGATGAATCTGACATGGAGTGCACTGATGCACAGCCGCTGATGGATGATTCTGCTGGTACATTCACTCAGAGCACTACATTGTCCTCGCAGTGTACAGAGCCAGATTCTGACCCTGATGAGACTAAGTTGCCCCTTCCCGCACACTATACCACCATACACGGTGACACAGAGGAAGGTGCACATGACATAGAAGAGGAGGTGATGGATGACCCAGTTGTTGACCCAGATTGGCATCCATTGGGGGAAGAGGGTGCTGCTTCCAATAGCTCAGATGAGGAGCATCCACAGCAGACATCGACATCGCAACAGCTGTTATCTGGCAGGCCCGGAGCACTCCAAAGACAGGTTCCAAACATCAAAAGAGTTGCTGGACAGCTTGTCCAGAGGGTCAAAAGATCACAGCGTGCTAGGCCGCAAAATGTCTGCCAAAGTAGGAAGAGTGCAGTGTGGCACTTTTTTGAACAAAATCCTCATGATCAGGCCAAGGTTATCTGTAAGAAGTGCGCAAAGACCTTTAGCCGAGGGAAAAATCTGAAAAATTTGAATACCAGTTGCATGCTTAGACATTTAACCAGCATGCACTTGCAAGCGTGGACACTACACCAAACCTCAAGTGCCACATGTGCAACTGATCACAACGAAGGTAGTCAGCAACGCTACATTGTTTCCCCCACTGTAAGCCCACCGATTAGCACAGCAGCAAATGTTGAGGTGTCGTTGCAAGGCCACAGCAGTCAGGGAATCCCACTGTTATATCAACGAAAGACTGATTCTAGGCCATCAGAAAGAACACCAACTCCATCACCATCATCAACCCTCTCTCAGTCCGCCCTGTCCACCGCTACTTCCACCATATGCAGCTCTCAAGTCCAGATCACCCTCCCAGACACTATGAGTAGGTCAAGAAAGTACTCAGTCTCTCATCCGCGTACACTGGGTTTGAACGCCCACATTGCCAAACTAATCTCGTTTGAGATGATGCCCTTTCGGTTGGTGGAAAGCACAGCTTTCCGCGAACTCATGGCCTATGCAGTACCACGCTATGACCTACCCAGTTGCCACTTCTTCTCTCGCAAAGCCATCCCAGCCCTCCACCATCATGTGAAAGACCGCATTGTCCATGCACTCAAGCAGTCAGTGAGCGGAAAGGTGCACCTCACAACTGATGCATGGTCCAGTCGGCATGGCCAGGGCCGATACGTGTCCATCACTGCGCACTGGGTTAATGTGGTGGATGCAGGGTCCACAGGGGACAGCGGTGGTGGGACAGTGCTGCCTAGCCCACGGTATAGGAAACAGTTGTCTGTAGGCGTTCGACCCTCCTCCTCCTCCTCCTCCTCCTCCTCCAGAAGCGAAAGCTCGTCCACAGAGAGCAGTCGTACGAGCACTCCATCTGCAGCTGCCACTGTTGCACACGAGGTGTCCCCCTATCGAGCAGCTAGTGGAAAGCGTCAGCAGGCTGTGTTGCAGATGATGTGTTTGGGCGACAGACACACCGCCGAGGTGCTGGCCGAGTACATGAAGCGACAAACTGAGTCATGGCTGGGCAGTGCACATCTTGAGGCAGGCAAGGTAGTTAGTGATAACGGCCGTAATTTTGTGGCAGCCATAGCCCTTTCAAAACTCAGCCACATACCTTGCTTGGCTCACACCTTGAACCTGGTGGTGCAGTGCTTCCTCAAAAATTATCCGGAGTTAACAGCCCTGCTCCAGAAGGTGCGAAGACTGTGCGCGCACATCCGCCGGTCGCCTGTACACTCCGTTCGTATGCAGAAGCTGCAGCGATTGCTCCACCTTCCCAACCACCGCCTCATTATCGACATTGCAACAAGGTGGAACTCCACCCTGCACATGGTGGAGCGGCTGTGCGAGCAGAGGCAGGCCATAATGCATTTGTGGGAGGATACACGGCCAGGCACTTTGAGAGCAGACATGGAGTTGACAGGTGTGCAGTGGTCGAAGCTGAAAGACCTCTGTAAAGTCCTTCAGTGTTTTGAGGAATGCACACGGCTGGTAAGCGCAGACGACGCCATCCTAAGCATGAGCATCCCACTTATGCGTCTGCTCATGCAAACTTTGACGCACCTTAAGGAGCAGGTGTCTGCAGCCAATGTTGATGAGGAGGAAGAGGAGGAGGGAATCCTTGATGACATTCAGCCATTGTCTGCTCAGGGACCTCTCCTGGACGAGGTGGAGGAAGAAGAGGAGGAGGAGGATGATGATGGGGATGATTACTTAGGGGAGGAGGATGCATCTCGTGGGGCAAGTGAAAATGTTGGCGTGGCAAGGTCTGGTACAGGGTTTGTGCGTGACTGGAGGGATGTGGATTTACCAGAAAGTGCTCCTCCAACCAGCACTCGCAGTGCATCATTGACACCGGGAACATTGGCCCACATGTCAGATTATGCCTTGCAGATCCTAAAAAGGGACCCCCGCATTGCCAAAATGATGAACGATGACGACTACTGGTTGGCCAGCATCCTGGATCCACGCTATAAAGGCAAATTACAAAACATCATGCCACAGGAGAACCTTGACCTAATATTGGCTAATAAACAAGCAACTCTGGTAAATCGGTTGCTTGAGGCATTCCCAGCACACAGCAGCGGTGATGGTTCTCACACGAGCCGTACGGGCCGGGGGCAGCTTGGCAGAGGTGTTCGTGGTGCACACAGCAGAAGTGGCGTTGGAGACAGGGGTTTCATGACAATGTTGTGGACTGATTTTTCAAATACCGCTCACACAACTGGTAATACTGCATCGATGGAAAGTGACAGGAGACAGCAGTTGTCAACTATGGTTACAAACTACTTTTCCTCCCATATCGATGTTCTCCCACACAGGTCATTCCCCTTTGACTATTGGGCCGCTAAACTGGACACCTGGCCTGAATTGGCCCAATATGCCTTACAGGAGCTCGCTTGCCCAGCTGCAAGTGTGCTATCGGAAAGAGTCTTCAGTGCAGCTGGATCAATCCTGACAGAAAAAAGGACCCGTCTGTCAACCCAAAATGTGGATGATCTAACCTTCATTAAAATGAACCATGCATGGGTTTCCAAGGATTTTGTCCCACCTTCCCCTGATGACACATAGGGTGACAAAAAAATGGCTTGCTTTGGTCCACCTCTTCCTGGGACTTCACCTATTTCGCCTTTTGCATCAGCTGAATGTCCAACATCAACATATGCCACTTTCTAAAACTCCCTAACTGTGCTGCCTCCCCCCCCATGGCCGGGGTCACCACCTAGCGCACGACACCGTGCGAGTGCCGTTGCCCTGGACAGGAGGGTAGGCCGACTCTTGGGCGCGGGCACTGGCACAGGGTCCCTCATAGTGCAATCAAGTGTCTCTGACGGTGGTGGTGCACACCCGCCGTCAGACACACCGCTGTACTATGAGGGGCCCAGTGCCAGTACCGACGCCCACGAGTGGGCCCCCCTTGCTTGGGCAGAGCCCCTGCATTTGCAATCTTTACCTCTCCCTGCTCCTGCTCTCTGTAATCTGGGCCGTCAAATCCATACTGTGCCTGACACCGTCTGAGCCTGCCTCCTGATGTGTAGACATATATTTTGAATGTGTACGCTATCCATACATGTTATCCGGGGAAACGGTACCCTTTCTAACCTTTGTGCAATCATGTGCAATCCATACTGGGCCTAACACCGTCTGAGCTTGCCTCCTGAGACATATATTTTGAATGTGTACGCTATCCATACATGTTTTCTGGGGATACGGTACCCTTTCTAACCTTTGTGCAATCACGTGCAATACATACTGGGCCTAACACCGTCTGAGCCTGCCTCCTGAGACATATATTTTGAATGTGTATGCTATCCATACATGTTATCTGGGGATACGGTACCCTTTCTAACCTTTGTGCAATCACGTGCAATCCATACTGGGCCTAACACCGTCTGAGCCTGCCTCCTGATGTATAGACATATATTTTGAATGTGTACGCTATCCATACATGTTATCCGGGGAAACGGTACCCTTTCTAACCTTTGTGCAATCACGTGCAATCCATACTGGGCCTAACACCGTCTGAGCTTGCCTCCTGAGACATATATTTTGAATGTGTACGCTATCCATACATGTTTTCTGGGGATACGGTACCCTTTCTAACCTTTGTGCAATCACGTGCAATCCATACTGGGCCTAACACCGTCTGAGCCTGCCTCCTGAGACATATATTTTGAATGTGTACGCTATCCATACATGTTATCTGGGGATACGGTACCCTTTCTAACCTTTGTGCAATCACGTGCAATCCATACTGGGCCTAACACCGTCTGAGCCTGCCTCCTGAGACATATATTTTGAATGTGTAAGCAATCCATACATGTTATGTGGGGATACGGTACCCTTTCTAACCTTTGTGCAATCACGTGCAATCCATACTGGGCCTGACACCGTTTGAGCCTGCCTCCTGAGACATCTATTTTGAATGTGTACGCTATCCATACATGCTATCCGGGGATACGGTACCCTTTCTAACCTTTGTGCAATCACGTGCAATCCATACTGGGCCTGACACCGTCTGAGCCTGCCTCCTGATGTATAGACATATATTTTGAATGTGTACGCTAACCATACATGTTATCTGGGGATACGGTACCCTTTCTAAACTTTGTGCAATCAAGTGCAATCCATACTGGGCCTAACACCGTCTGAGCCTGCCTCCTGAGACATCTATTTTGAATGTGTACGCTATCCATACATGTTATCCGGGGATACGGTACCCTTTCTAACCTTTGTGCAATCACGTGCAATCCATACTGGGCCTGACACCGTCTGAGCCTGCCTCCTGATGTATAGACATATATTTTGAATGTGTACGCTAACCATACATGTTATCTGGGGATACGGTACCCTTTCTAACCTTTGTGCAATCACGTGCAATCCATACTGGGCCTAACACCGTCTGAGCCTGCCTCCTGAGACATATATTTTGAATGTGTATGCTATCCATACATGTTATCCAGGGATACGGTACCCTTTCTAACCTTTGTGCAATCACGTGCAATCCATACTGGGCCTAACACCGTCTGAGCCTGCCTCCTGAGACATATATTTTGAATGTGTACGCTATCCATACTTGTTATCCAGGGATACGGTACCCTTTCTAACCTTTGTGCAATCACGTGCAATCCATACTGGGCCTAACACCGTCTGAGCCTGCCTCCTGAGACATATATTTTGAATGTGTACGCTATCCATACATGTTATCCAGGGATACGGTACCCTTTCTAACCTTTGTGCAATCACGTGCAATCCATACTGGGCCTAACACCGTCTGAGCCTGCCTCCTGAGACATATATTTTGAATGTGTACGCTATCCATACATGTTATCTGGGGATACGGTACCCTTTCTAACCTTTGTGCAATCACATGCAATCCATACTGGGCCTAACACCGTCTGAGCCTGCCTCCTGAGACATATATTTTGAATGTGTACGCTATCCATACTTGTTATCCAGGGATACGGTACCCTTTCTAACCTTTGTGCAATCACGTGCAATCCATACTGGGCCTAACACCGTCTGAGCCTGCCTCCTGATGTATAGACATATATTTTGAATGTGTACGCTATCCATACATGTTATCCGGGGAAACAGTACCCTTTCTAACCTTTGTGCAATCACGTGCAATCCATACTGGGCCTAACACCGTCTGAGCCTGCCTCCTGATGTATAGACATATATTGTGAATGTGTACGCTATCCATACATGTTATCCAGGGATACGGTACCCTTTCTAACCTTTGTGCAATCCATACTGGGCCTAACACCGTCTGAGCCTGCCTCCTGATGTATAGACATATATTTTGAATGTGTACGCTATCCATACATATTATCCGGGGATACGGTACCCTTTCTAACCTTTGTGCAATCACGTGCAATCCATACTGGGCCTAACACCGTCTGAGCCTGCCTCCTGATGTATAGACATATATTTTGAATGTGAACGCTATCCATACATGTTATCCGGGGATACGGTACCCTTTCTAACCTTTGTGCAATCACGTGCAATCCATACTGGGCCTAACACCGTCTGAGCCTGCCTCCTGATGTATAGACATATATTTTGAATATGTACGCTATCCATACATGTTATCTGGGGATACGGTACCCTTTCTAACCTTTGTGCAATCACGTGTAATCCATACTGGGCGTGAGAACAGCTGGCGAGCTGTTATGCAAGCTACAGCACCTGTGGTTTGCACACGTAAGTTTTTCATTTTTTCAGGATGATGGTTAGGCCTAATTCCGGAACTGCGGTTGACCTGCACTTACTGGGAAATCATTGTTCGCGGGTAATAATTGTAATCATTGATCCCCATCACTAACGTTGTTCAGCGGCTTATCTGCACCTGTAAGCGACAAACGCTGGCCTTTTCAGTGTAGCGCACATGCAGCCACGGACATGTAAGAGCATGACACACCAGTTATTGGCCAATCTCATGTGCCAGAGCCTCACGTGTCCCTCTAGTAAGCCGGACTCGGACCGCGGGGCATGACGGTGTCTCGTTCATTAACAGAATTAAGCTTGCAATGTGTGCATCTGTTCTGTAGCTGGCATGGTTGAGGTTTCCCAGGTGGAGTCGAATTTAACTGTAGGCTCCACTCCTGGTGGTGCCCTTCTGGACATTCCTTTAAGGTTCAGCTTTGCAACCATACTGCCCACGTAAAACAAACACTTTGCCTTCATGAACGCTGTTCGGAGGGTCATGACTCGTGGGAATAACGCCGCCCAATCAGTTAACCTGCTAGAGAGATCCTTCGTTGCTCCCAAGCATGACATCACACTCCCTAGGAAGAAGGTAATGCCACTGTGGTGACCGTACTCCTGGGGGCGACACAAGTGCACTGATGCTTAGCCACTGCTCGATGAATCTGCAGGTACATTGACCCAGACCACTACATTCCCCTCGCACGCTACCCGGCCTGAATCTGACCCTGATGAAACTCAGGTTACCCTTCCCATATACAGTTCCATCTTACACGGTGACAAAGAGGAAGCTGTAGATGAAAGTGCAGGTTCGGCCCACCCGCCATCAGACACACCACCGTACTATCAGGGGCCCTGTGCCAGTGCCGTCGCCAATGAGTGGGCCCCCCCTGCTTGCCCAGGATCACAGCACTTGCAAAGTTGAAATACTGTGCAGTGAGATGGAAGATGGGGACGACGAGGAGTCCAGACAAGTACAGGGATTCCCTAGCGAGGAGACTTATTTGATTGTTTTCAATGTTGGGACAGCAATTTTTGGGGAGCACTATACTCTGGAGAATGATAGATGGGGCCCACCATACACTGGAACATTCCAAAGGTGGACATCAGACACTGGAGCAGCATTTACAGGGCCCATTATACACTAGAGCATTAGAAATGGGGCTCATTATGTTTGGAGCATTATTTGGGCCCATAAGACAGTGGAGCTTCATCCATGGGGACCAACATATACTGTAGCATTATGTGGAGCTCATCATATACTGTTTCAAACATTATATGGGACCAATGATTCTGTATGGAGAAATAGATGGGCCTCGTCATGAGATGTAAAAAGTGAGGTATTTTTCATTGTACTATACCACTATTTCTCTGCCGTATCGGAGCATGATGAGTTGTGGTATGTGTTAAAGGGGCGCTCTTTCGCTCAGGGTACATGAAAACCTGGAGCCAGCCCTCCCCCCCCACAACTTTAGCCAAATAACCCCCATTTTTCAGTGCGTAACTTGTATTATGAAGTTAATTAAGGTTGACAAGCTTAAGTAAGAAGAATTGATGCTTTTGGCATTCAAATGGGCACTGTAGGTGTGTTTCCTGTCCTCCTCTCACTGCCGACTTTTATTCCCCATTGACTTACATTGGGTTTCGTGTTTCGAGACGACCCCGACTTTTCCCTATAATCGGACGATCTTGCTCGACCCGACTTTTGGAAAAGTCGGGTTTCACGAAACGAAACTCGACCCTAAAAAACCAAAAGTCGCTCAACTCTAGTGTGGACTAATCAAGGGGTGCAGAGTTTTTCCAGAAATTAAGGCATCTCATGAACCGCAGTGAAGATAGAAGAGCAGTGGTTTTAATCATCTGAGTAGTTACTTCGATTGTTTGAGCATTGGAGGGCATTGGTTAATATCCCCCGAGACTGTAGGCAACAAGAGATGGTCTGTTGATGGCATTAAACCAGATATTGACAAATCCATGTAACTTGTGATTTTCTTATGTTAATACTGCTGTTTCCTCTTAGTATGGTATTGAGTGTATATCCTGTAGTAAGCTGGATAACGGTTGATCGACTGAGCTAGGTGAGTAGCACAAAGTTCAGTGTGGCGAGCTGGTGGGGTGAAGGATAGTCTGTTAGAGAGATACCAATGATTTGATAGGTGATGATAAATTTTATCATCAGTAAACTTCAACTATGAAAGACAGAATCTAAAATAAAAGCCAGAATGTCACATTGTATGATTTTTAAATAATTAAATTGTATTTTATTGCAAGAAACAAGTATTTGATCTCCTACCAACCATCAATAATTCTGGCTCCCAAAGACTTTAATTGCACCTGTTTTAACTTGTTCCCTGTATAAAAGACACCTGTCCACACACTGAATCAATCACATCCCGGCCTACCCACCATGGCCAAGACTGTCTAAGGTCACCAGGAGCAAAATTGTAGACCTACACATATCTGGGATGGATACAGGACAATAGGAGCTTGGTGAGAAGGCAACAACTGTTGGCTCAATTATTAGAAATTGGAAGAAACACAAGATGATTATTAATCTTCCTCACTCTGAGGCTCCATGCAGGATCTCGCCTTATGGGGTAAGAAAAATTTTGATAAAGCATAGCCCATAACTTCACAGGAAGACGTGGTCAATGACTTGAAGAATGCTGGGACCACAGTCTCAAACATTACCATTAGTAACACACTGCACCGTCATGGATTAAAATCCTGCAGGGCATGCAAGGTCCCCTTGCTCATGCCAACACTTGTCCAGGCTCGTTTGAAGTTCACCAGTGACCATGTGGATGATTCAGCAGAGGCATGTGAGAAAGCCATGTGGTCAGATGAGACCAAAATAGAACTTCTTGGTATCAACTCCATTCACCGTGTTTGGAGGAAGAAGAAGGATGAGTACAATCCCAAGAACACATCCCAACTGTGAAGCATGTTGGGAGAAACATCATACTTTGGAGATGCTTTTCTGCAAAGGGTACAGGACGACTTCATCGTATTTAAGGTCATATGGATGGGCTAAATGGTCACAAGATTTTGGTCCACAACCTTCTCCTAAGAGCATTAAAAATGGTTCATGGCTGGGTCTTCCAGCATGGTAATGATCTGAAATATGCAGCCAGGTAAACTAAGCAGTGACTCCATAAGAACCATTTCAAAGGAGCTGAAAATCTATGTTGCCCAGTAACAGCTCCAAAACCTGAAAGATCTGGAGATTTGTGTGGAGGATTTGGCCAAAATCCATGCTGTAGTGTGTGCAAACTTGGACAAGAACTACAGGAAATGTCTGACCTCTTTAATTGAAAACAAAGATTTCTGTACCAAAATATTAAGTTCTGCTTTTCTATTGTATTAATTACTTGTTTCATGCAATAAAATGCAAATGAATTATGTAAAAATCATACAATGTGATTATCTGGATTTTATTTTTAGTTTATATCTTTCATCGTTGAAGTGTACCTACGATAAAAAATTATAGACCTCTCCTTGTTTTGCAGTTGGGAAAACGTGCAAAATATTCAGTGTATCAAATACTTATTTTCCCCACTATATATACAGCTCTGACAAAAAATTAAGAGACCACCACTAGGGATGAGCGAGTAGTGAAATACTCGGACTCGCTATACTCGTTATGAGTAGCTCTTAATACTCGGGTATTCAAAATGAGTAGCAAGTCCAATGTAAGTCTATGGGAAATGCGAGTAATGTGCTGAGAATGTGTGTGGGCGGAGAATGTGTGCAGGGGCCTGTGGGGCTGTGTGTGTGCAGGGCCTGTGCGGGACTGGGCCGGGCTCTGCCGGTGCTGTGTGGGGCTGTGTCGGCCTCTGCCGGCACAGCCCTGCACAGCACTGGCAGAGCCTGGCTCAGCCCCGCACAGGCCCGGCAGAGGCCGGCACAGCCCGCAGAGCCTGGCACAGCCTCGCACAGACACGGCACACACACACAGTCCCACACACATAGCCCCGCAGACAGAAACGCACACATTCTCAGCACAGACACACAGCCTCACAGACCCCGCACACATTCTCTGCACACAAATAGTCATAGCCTTATAGCCTATGACTCATAGGCTATGACTATGATGGTGCGCTACCAGGCAATCACAGTAATGCCGCAACAAAGAAGGCGGTGGCTTTACTGTGATTGGCCAGGTGGGAGATCCTGAATATTGAGAGGCGTGTAGTGAAATTTACTCGCTAGGATTCGAGTACTGCGAGTACCGCATTACTCGCCGAGTGCAGAATCCTAACTAGTATACTCGCTCATCCCTAACCACCACATCAAAACCCTGTCATGGCCAACCCAATATCCAGACCTGAACTCCATTGAAAACCTCTGGAATATATTCAAGACGATGATGGATAGTCACAAGCCATCAATCAATCAAACTGCTTTAATTTTTGTGCCAGGAGCAGTGTGAAAGACTTTCAAGCATGCCAAGACGCATGAAAGCTGTGATTAAAAATCACAGTTATTCCACAAAATACTGATTTCTGGGCTCTTCCTGAGTTAAAACATTAGTATTGCTGTTTCTAAATGATTATGAACTTATTTTTTATGCATTATTTGAGGTCTGAAAGCACTGGTTCTTTGATTTTTGACCATTTCTCAAAAATCAGACAAACTGAACTTTTGAAATTGGTCTCTTAATTTTTGCCAGAGCTATATATATATATATATATATATAATATAGTTTTAACGTGTGATACGTGACTAGATTAGATTAGATTTGCCTGTGTTGCTATAGTACCCGTTTGCTGATTTCTAATTTTTAAGAAACGAGTCAGTTTCACTCTTAGACAATCTGCTTCTTACTAACCACTGGTCAGTACAGGATGTGACAAGAAAACTTCCTGCCAGCTCACAACAGAATTCACAAACTAAGAGTACATACAGATCATGCAATTCTGCTACTCAAGCCATAATACGTGCTATTAGTAGACGTACATATAGTGTATGTATACAATAATTGCGTTTATAGTGTATATTTATTTATTTTACTCACTTATATAGCGCCATTAACTCCACAGCGCTTTACAGACATTTTCATTGTAAATATGCAGCTATTATACTGTCAGCCAGTTTCAGAGGTAGATCCTACTATGTTTTATATGGTAGAGCGATCTTTAGACCTCCTCATATATTGGGTTTAAGGTGGGTGTGCTGCCCTTTATACTCAAAAGCTTCATCTCTAGCTAGTCTGTATAAGTGTTACATCTAGTTTGAGTAAAAATAGGGTTTTATCCAAAAACATCATAGGTATAAGCATCAGATTAGGCTAGAGAGAGAGAGGATTCAAAAAGATATAAATAAACTGGAGAAGTGGGCAGCAACTAACAGAATGGTTTTTAACAGGGAAAAATGCAAAGTACTACATCTGGGCAATAAAAATGAAAAAAGCATATACAGAATGGGAGGAATAGGGCTAAGCAACAGCACATGTGAAAAAGACTTGGGTATACTAATAGATCACAGACTGAATATGAGTCAACAGTGTGATGCAGCAGCAAAAAAGGCAAATGCAATTCTAGGATGTATTAACAGAAGCATACAGTCTAGATCACGTGAAGTCATTATTGCCCTCTACTCCTCTTTGGTCAGACCTCATCTGGAATATTGTGTCCAGTTTTGGGCACCACATTTTAAAAAAGACATCAACAAACTGGAGCAAGTTCAGAAAAGAGTGACCAGAATGGTGACCGGTCTGCAAACCCTGTCTTATGAGGAAAGGTTGCAGGATTTGGGAATGTTTAGTTTGCAAAAGAGAAGACTGAGAGGAGACTTAATTGCCGTCTACAAATATCTAAAGGGCTGTCACATTGTAGAAGGATCAACTTTATTCTCATTTGCACAAGGAAAGACTAGAAGCAATGGGATGAAACTGAATGGGAGGAGACACAGATTAGATATTAGAAAAAACTTTTTGACAGTTAAGGTACTGTCACACTTAGCGATGTACCAGCGATCCCGACCAGCGATATGACGCGGTCAGGATCGCTGGTACATCGCTAAGTGGTCGCTAGTGAGCTGCCACACAGGCAGATCTCACTAGCGACATCGCTGGGGACGGGGGTCGCTACTTACCTGTCACATCAGGCGATCCTGCGTCCTCCCGCCCGGCTGTTCTCGTGCGATCAGCGATAACCAGCGGGGGGAGGGAGTCGTAGGTAAGTATCAGACATAGCGATATCGCTAGCAATATCGCTATAACGTCACAAGTTATAGCGATATTACTAGTGATATCTCTTAGTGTGACAGGCCCTTTAGAGTGATCAATGAGTGGAACAAGGTGCCATGAGCAGTTGTGAGTTCTCCTTCAATGGAAGTCTTCAAACAGAGGCTGGACAGACATCTGACTGGGATGATTTAGCGAATCCTGCTTTGAGCAGGGGGTTGGACCAGATGGCCCAGGAGGTCCCTTCCAACTCTACAATTCTATGATTCTATGATTCTATGATTCTATGCATTTTAAGTTGTATTGTTCAGCTGCTGCAGATCCACGGGTGACAGGGTAACCATTAGATATCTGTATCAGAAGGAATTTTTAGGGAAATCCTCCGCCCTGCTGTGTTAAGAAGTCAATCCAAGAGTATGCTTAATAAACATATTTTATATATACAGTATATATATGTATTAAATATACTCTTGGATTGATGTCTTCTATAACTCAGCAGCTGAGAGGATTTCCACAAAAATTCCTTCTGATACAGACATCTAGTTTGATACAGCTGACCAGCAATATAGTATTGCCTCCCAAAACCAATTAGCAGTCGGCCAAGCATATCAGTTTTGTGCAGACATGCTAATACATAGCAAAGATACCAACTAATATTTATAAAGCTATTTAATAAAATCAACAGCCAGTCGTGCTCCCAGCATACGTTTGAGCTATCACTCCAATGGAACAAGGAGCTCAGTTTAGATCAGTTTGACTCGGTTTAGATGAGTTTTCCCTCACAGAGGAGAGGAGCCAGGGGTTTGCAGGAGTGAGTGGAACTTGAAGGCCATGCACTCCCCTGTAGACCGAAAAGGTGGGAACGCTAAAGGCCTGGAACAAGGTTATGTACTAAAAAATGTTAAAGAAGAAAGGTGTGCATATATGCCATGAAACTCAGATGGGGTCTCGCACCCATTGAGTTCATGCAACTCAAACTTAACCTTACCTTGTGGCTTAAATCCTAGGGGTCTTAGTCTCCTGACCAGATGGCTATATGAGTACAACATCTGTCACACCTGCCTTTATTACGGGTGATGTGTGACAACATCAGTACTGTTATGCATGGGACTTTTGATGCTGCTAGACCAGGGAGCTATGGGGTTGTTTTTTTGGCTACTCCTTTATGAAAGCCATTGGCGTTCCTGCATGTTATATAAACCCCTGGATCTCTGATGCCCACAGCCAGTTAATGTTTTTTTAGTTCTGCTTTCCTGGCTAGTAGCTATTGTCCTTGCTTTTGTGTTGTCTTCCTGAATTCTCTCTTTTCTAAATTTGGTTTGAATTTTTACTATCCGCTTGTATTCAGATTTTGTCTTTGATGGGACCTCTTGGCACTGACTCTACGTGACTACTCTTCCTGCCTTTGGTTAGCTCCTCAGACCAGCAAAATTTCTCTGGAAGCAATCCACTGGACCTCATTGAAAGACCAGATCCCTGTACTGGGGTTGATGGGTGAATGTTGGGGTTTTGCTGGAATCTGCCAGATCGAGTGGCTTGTGCCAGGTCTGCCCAGGTAGTCTTTTTGAGCCTGTTGTTTTTGACAAACTTTACAGAATGACTGGCCCGCAAAATATGGATCACTTCCAAACTGTAGTGGATCAAAAGCAAGACCTGGTCCATTTATTCTAAGGTCTCGAAGGACGGTTTCAGCATTATGAAACCACTTAGGTCGAGCCCCTGCACCTTCCTCCTTCACTTTTTCTGATCCCAAGGTTAACCTGCCTGAAAGATTTTCAGGTGACCATAGGATATTTTTCTCTTTAAAGAAAGCTGTCACCTGTCATCTGCCACAATTGTCTGGTTCTGAGAGCCAACAATCTGTCTTGATAGCTGGTTCCACAGACTTGACAAGAGCGCACTGCTCTTCCACCTGAACCCTGTATACCTATTACCTCTACTGCTGAGCCTATGCAAACTATGACCAACTCCATTCAACATCAAGGGGCCAAGCATAAAAGACTAAGTCTTGATGGCAACTGGGGAGAGTCTAAACATCAGATGAATGGCTGCCCAAAACTGCTGCCAGAAAGTCGCTAGCACCTAGGTGGATCCAATAATGCACAAATGGGCGCACAAGTATATCCTCATGATTCTGCAAAATTATTGCTCCCTGTTTGATTATCTTGCAAAATCTGTGTGGCTTAAGGCTTTAACTGATTGAGGTTCTGCAGACTTTTGTTTATTCCAAGGTGGAAAAAAGATCTTGGTTTACCCTTACTAAAATTATGTTTTCCTATGTAGGTCACTGCTTTTGATAATACACATCTTACCTTAGAATGTGGTGAAGCATATCACTAAGGAGGTGTGCCTGTTTTTGGTACATTACATTTTGATCTTTTCCTTTTCTTATACTTTAAAACTTGTCTGAGGCCGTGGTCTTTGGCATTCATTGGTTACATAAACATTACCTGGTTATTGACTAGCACTAGGGTGATATTGTACTCTGGAGCCCTAAGTATCTGTCATGGCTCTGTTGTCTGATATTCCGGGTATAGGGCCTCCTTATCTACCTGTAAAACTAGGGGCGCCTTAGCTATCCCTGCTCCCAGATTACTGCTAATGAAGATGCTGGGGCAATGTAGGAGTGGCCAATACTAAACAGCTGAGACCATCACAGTTCCAGCAACACTAAGGCTGTGTGTCCACATAAGCATTTAAGGGGTCAAACCGCTTCAAAAACGCTTAAAATAAGCATACCATTCATTTTAATGCATTTTGGCTTTTTTGTGCCAATGGATGCGTTTTTTTCCTCTTAGGAAATGATTAGCGGTTAAAAACGCATCATGCTCATTCATTTTGCGGAAAAGTCTGCGTTTTTAGCTATTTCCTGAGTCCAGAAGACGCGTGGAAAAAACGCATTAAAAACGCGTGTTTTTTGAGCAAAAAATGCGCAAAAAACGCGCAGAAATAAAATGCGCGTTTTCTGGGAAGGAGTCCGTTTCTGAAGCAGAAATTTTCTGCATACGTGGGCACATAGCCTAAAGCTAAACAAATTAACCCCTGCACTGCTAACAGAAACCTGCACTGTTTAATATGGAGGTGAAGTGCTTCTAATCTGCGCAGGAGTACATGAAATTAGACACTTATGGCCCCCCTCTGTTGCGGTAAACTTGTGACAGCACCCTCCTTCTATTAGGGACCTCTGGAACCTCAGGGCCGAGTCTATTAGGGTGTGCAATGTGAAAGGATTGGATCAACATGGATGCATGGACACCAGATGATGGTACCCACATTCTCTCTTCAGGACCATAACCATTCCAGTGTACCAGACACTGAACAGATCGACGAACCAAGAGAGATACCACAATCTTAGGTATCTGAAACTACAAATTCTCATCAACAATGACCGGAGACGGATGTGGCAGTGATGGCCCAGAGGACGCATGCATTATTTTAGCAGAGACCAGTGAAGTGTGGCACCCCCAGGAGTATGGTTGCTACAGTGGCATTACCTCCCTCCTAGGGCGTGTGATGTCATGCTTGGAAGCAATGAAAGGGTCTCTCTATCAGGTAATTTCAGCATACAGCACAGTTCCTACTCCAGGCCAGCAGAGGGAGCTATGAACCAAACTGCTGAGAAGCTGTTCTCTGTGGTCAAAGGAAGATAGTTGGTTGGTGCAGAGAGAGGGAAGAGTGTGGACATGTGGAGACGAGCTGGGGATTGGAGCTGGAGCAGAGTTCACCCCTAAGCTGAAGCGCATTGACCATATGCCGAAGTCTGAGGCTGTGTGGATACTGTTGTGAGTTCTTTCTCACCAGTTGTGAGTTCCCCTTCTGGACTCCCTCTGGTGGTGACGGGAGGTGGTGCGGCTGGTTTGATCAGTGGAAATCTGCCACTTGATTTTGTTGGTCTATTCAGTTTTTTGTGTGGTCTGCCAGCCCCGGCTGGGGGCTGAGCTGAATTTCCACTCTTATTTATCAGTATTTTGCCAATTGGCTTTTTGTCCCTTACTAGTTCGGTCTCTTTTTGCTCTGTCTCAGAATATTCCAGAGTGCTGATATAGTGGGAGAAGTCTAGTGACTTCAGGGTTAATTTTGCTATCAGAAGTGTTGGACATTATTTTTGTAGGGTTTTTTGCAGGTTGCGGACAGTGACTTGCCTTTCCTTTCCTGTCTAGTTAGTTTGGGCCCCATCATTTGCTCAGGCTATTTTCCTGCCTGTGTTTGTGCCTTCATCTTGTTTCACCGTCAATACATGTGTGGGGACTATCTATTCCTTTGGGGTCTGCTCTTGGGCAGTTAGTTTTCCCTTTTATTGCTTTAGGCTTATGTAGTCCTCCGGCCATGATGAGTCTAGGAACATCGTAGGCACGCTCCACGGCTACTGCTAGTTGTGTGGTAAGATCAGGGAACGGCAATCTGCATAGTTACCAACTTCTCTGGTTTTCTGTGGCTTAGCTTGTTTTGTTTTTTTTCTCCTCGGTGACCTATTCACAACAGGATACTAATGGTCCCACAGCAGAAACCGGAGGAACAAGAGGCTGTAAATGCTCTGTTCCCAACAGAGACTCGATGACACAGCAGCCACGGTGTGAGCCAGAGAGAGAGGGCTACAGCTGCCTGTCAAGCGAGTGCAGTTCTAGGTAACGGACAGAAAGAGGAACTTGTGTGGAGTTCAGAACCGCAAATACTTCAGAATAGCACTAGAAAGGAGACCTCACAATCCATCTGCATAGAGAGATTCCCAAGTTGCTTCCAGGCTGACTAACTCCTGTACCATCTGTAATCTGGATCCTGGATTGTTCCTACAAAGCACAGTAAAAGGTAAAAGAAACTGTGCTCTGTTGTGTTCTTTGAATTCTCCCTGCAACCCATTCAGCACTGCCACATCTCTGTGCCTAAACACTACATCATCTACCTCAACATCTATTACAAGTGCCATGGGACTACAGCTCTGCCTGTGGAGAACTATTACACCTCTGCTGCATCATACCATCTGTCCCAGAGGATCTTCACTGCAGTGCTGGTCCCCTTCTGACCAGATACCACAGGTGGCGTCACAAATACTCTTTACAAAAACTCTTATCTTCATCATCCCCTGTAAATAATCCCCTTCCATTGGACGCCCATGGCCACAGTCCGGGTCACCACCACTGTGACACTGTCCCTTTAAGACGCCGGCCCGGTACCGAGTACCCCACTTGCCCTGGCAGGAGCTCCAGAAGCACATAATAAATCCTAAAAGATGGTGGAAAAGCAAGGCAGAATACTACCGGATTGATGACTCCCACAATCTTATAGGGACCGATGAACCTGGATGTCAGGTTCCAAAAAGGGACCTTCAATTTAATGTTCCTTTAGGACAACCACACCAAGTAATCAACAGAGAGGACCGGACCCATCAAACATCTCTGATCAGCCACACTCTTATATCTGGAGTCTATCTTGTTCAAATTAAGAACCACACTGAAGCAATAGACCATGAAAACCGTTCTTCTTCAGGTATCCTGAAGAACAATTCCTATAAAAAGAGCTGAATTAAGGATGAAATCCGTAGGCCCAGAAAAACTGGGACTTACTTCTAGCTGAATTTGCAGTAAATAACCATCGTACGTCTTCTGGAAAGTAAGTAATCCAATCCTCCTGATTCTCAGACACAAAACACCTAAAATAAGTCTGATTAACATGTTCAGTTTGCCCATTAGACTGTGGATGAAAGGCTGAAGAAAATGAGAGCTGGATCCCAAAACGAGTGCAAAACACTTTCCAAAACCTGGAAATAAATTGCACCCCCCCCCGGTCAAAAACAATATCGTTAGGAATCCCATGTAATTCCTTTGAAGAAAATTTGTGCCAAGGTCTTGTCATTGGGTAAGGCAGATAGCTCAATGAAATGGGACATCTTACTGAACCTGTCCACTACCATCAAAATAACTATTATCTGCAGATGTGGGTAGATCAATAATGAAATCTACAGATAAATGAGTCCAAGGTCTACTGGAAATCGTCAATTGTTGGAAAGATCGAGACGGACGAGTTTCATGGGTCTTAGAACACACACACACACACTACAGGCAGTTACATACTTCGGACTATCGTGATGCACCCCAGACCACCAAAATTGCTGGGTAAGGAGAGCTGTGGTGGCTTTACTATAATGGTGTGAGGCCAAGACTGAATCATAATGTTCACCTATAACTTTGAGATAGAGATTCATAAGTATGAACAGTTTAATTGATGGACAGGCAGCAAAGGCATCCTCTTGAGCTTCTGCAACCTCCTTCTCCAGATCAGAACCAATAGATGCAATAACTACCCCCTTCTGTATTATAGGAATCCAATTTACAATATTCTCCACCCCTAGGAAAACAATGAGATAAGGCATCCGCCTTAATTTTCTTATTCCTCGGCCTATGCATCACAAAAATGTTGAATCTGGTGAAGAACGACCATCTTACCTGTTTATGTATCAGACTCGTAGCAGATTCTAAACATGCTGTAAAAGAGAAATAGCGCAATAGTGCATTATCCGGTGTGCAGATTACAATTGCAAGTAATACACTCACCAAATGGAGTTTTGTAATAGGCAATGGAGGATTCGCTGCTGCAGAACCACTGATCCACAAGGGACCAACTTAGAAGATTCAGAATAGGAAAAATGTGGTCAGACAATCCGCGCTGCGAATCACTAAAAACTCGGACTATTAATACAGTGGTCTACGCGTTTCAGAGACCAACAGAACTCCTTCCTCAGGAAAAAACACTTGAGGAAGGAGTTCTGTGAGACTCTGAAAAGCGTAGAATAAAGACCACTGTATTAATAATCCGAGTTTTTAGTGATTCGCAGCGCGGATTGTCTGACCACCTTTTTCCTATTCAGATTCTAAACATAAAAGATTCTTTTGATCAGTGGTTACTATGCCTGGATGAACTTCCCCCTCCAGAAAATGTTGCCACTCCTCAAAAGCCCACTTAATTGCCAGGAGCTCCATATTACCAATGTCATAGTTTTTTTCAGTGGATGACAGTTTCCTAGAAAAATATTCACATGGACGCCATTTACTTGGTGATACACCCCACGACAATAATGCCTCCACCCTGACTACACATGTCAACTTCTACAATAAATGGCTGAGTGACATCAGGTTGTATAACAATCGGCGCAGATGCAAAACATTTCTTTAAGGTATAGAAAGTCCCCCTGGCCAGACTGGACAATTTGGAAATGTCCATCCCTTTCCTGGTCATATCTGTCAGTGGTTTGGCCACTACCAAAAAGTTTTTGATGAACTTAGGGTAGTAGCTAAAAAAGCCAAAAACCTTTGTAAAGTCTTCAAATCCTCAGAACGATCCCAATCAAGAACCGTCCGGAATTTCACCGGATCAATTTGAAAACCGCTGGACGATAAAAAATAGCCCAGAAAAGGAATCTCTGAATTGAGAACAAACATTTCTTAGGTTTAACAATTAAGTGATTGTCTCTAAATATCTACAAGACCTGCCTGACATGTACCTGGTGTGACTCGAGGTCAGGCAAATAAATTAATATGTCATCAAGATAAATCACAGCAAACCTATTTGCCAGGTGATTAAAAATGTCTTTAACAAACTGCTGAAAGATGGGAGAAGCATTTGTCAACCTTCCCTTTTGGAAGTGCATTGAGCAGCAGAGTGGATTGCTGCTGAAGGAAAAAAAAATCTCTTTAAATCTTCTGCTTTAGTGAGTGTGAGCGAGCTGTGTGTGACCGGAACGTAAGTGCAAATGGTGGTAAGTGTGTGACTTGTGATTCAGTGACTTTGGATTCAGGGAGTTTCCAAGGGAGGAATTACTGAATTGCTATTTGTATTTTCTTAATACTTTGCATTTATTTTTATTTTGCTTCTGTCTGGTGCAATCCCTATTAGGAAATGTGCTCCACTATTGACATTGCCATCCAGTGTACATCTTGCCACATGTATGCAATCCTTGAACAGCTGGTTGAGGGTGCATACTGCTGTGTGAGATGTGAGCACGTTGTGCATTTAGAAGCCCATATACTGGAACTAAATGTGCAGCTGGCAACACTGAGATCCATAGACAATATGGAAAGGAGTCTTCTGCTCACTGAGCAGATGCTCAATGGGATAGATGAGAGGGAGGATGGTAGTAGGATGCTGCAAGACAGTAAGGCAGCTAGCTGGGTGACAGTTAGAAGGTGGGGTAGAGGGAATAGTGCCAGGGATGCTAGTCCTGATCTGGCACATTCCAATAAGTTTGCTAAGTTGGAGGATGAGGGGGATGCCAGTACAGGGGTAGCACTGCTGCAGCAAGGCATGTCCAACAAAGGGGGGAAAAAGGAGAGCAGGGCAGGCCAGACAGGTGCCGGTAGTGGGGGACTCAATTATTAGGGGAAAAGGTAGGGCAATCTGTCATAAAGACAAGGATCGTCGAACGGTGTGCTGCCTACCTGGCGCTCGAGTCCGACACATTGCTTATCAGGTTGACAGATTACTGGGAGGGGCTGGTGAGGACCCAGTGGTCATGGTACACATTGGCACAAATGACAAAGTTAAAGGTAGGTGGAAGGTCCTTAAAGATCCTTAGACTCAGTCGACCCTCTCATGCATGGCAAAATAATATGTGAGAAATCAACAGGCAACCCTAGCACAACAATCTCACCCAAAAACTTTGACAATCATCCAGGGTCACGGAGCAGCATTAGAAGAAAACATGCCTGCCAGATGACTTCACTGCTTTCAAACAAGCTACACTTGCCTTTAAATTAGCCCTCACCTCTGCTAAATAGACCTATTTCACAAACCTTGTATCTTCATTATCCTA
Source organism: Dendrobates tinctorius (assembly GCF_039654945.1). Lineage (NCBI taxonomy): Eukaryota > Metazoa > Chordata > Amphibia > Anura > Dendrobatidae > Dendrobates > Dendrobates tinctorius. The sequence goes on along the minus strand of NW_027361712.1, from coordinate 11,703,049 downwards.
CAACCCAAAACAACTGTTCAGCACATTCAACTCTCTCCTCCGCCCACCACTGTCACCTCCAACTCCCCTCATCTCTGCCGAGGACTTTGCCACCTACTTCAAAAATAACATCGACCAAACAAGGCAAAACTTTACTGTTCCGCCACCCCAACCGCTCCATATAACAGACCTCTGCCCTACCCTAATAACCTCCCTCTGGTACTTTCCTCTCTGCCTTCAAACATGCCACCATCACACCCATCCTCAAAAAAATAAACCTTGACACAACTGCTATGCCCAGCTATTTCCCCATATCACTGCTCCCATTTGCTTCCAAACTCCTTGAGCAGCATGTCCATGCTCAACTCTCCTCCCACCTCTCATCTAACTCTCTCCTTGACAACCTCCAATCTGGCTTTCGCCCCCACCACTCCACCGAAACTGCCCTGATCAAAATTATTAATGACTTACTCACAGCCAAAGCTAACAGACAGTTCTCCATCCTCCTCCTTCTCAACCTGTCCTCTGCCTTCGACACAGTTGACCACTGCCTACTGCTACAGATTCCTTCTTCCCTTGGCATCAAAGACCTTGCCCTGTCCTGGATGGCATCTTACCTTTCTAACCGCACACTTAGCGTTTCCCACTCCCACTCTACCACCTCATCCTGCCCTCTCTCTGTTGGAGTCCCTCAAGCCTCTGTCCTGGGGCCCCTACTTTTTTCCATCTATACCCTTGGCCTAGGACAACTCATAAAGTCCCATGACTTCCAGTACCACCTGTATGCAGACAACACTCACATCTCTGGTCCAGATGTCACCTCTCTGCTGTCCCGAATCCCAGAGTGTCTATCAGCCATATCCTCCTTCTTCACCTCTCGCTTCCTAAAACTCAATGTAGACAAAACTGAACTCATCATCTTTCCTCCATCTCATGTATCTTCCCTACTCAATCTATCTATTATGGTAAATGGCATCACGCTCTCTCCCGCACCTGAAATCCGCTGCCTCGGGGTAACTCTAGACTCTGCCTTGTCCTTCAAACCACACGTCCAAACTCGTGCCACCTCCTGTCGCCTCCAACTCAAAAATATTTCCAGAATTCGTGACTTCCTCAACCCTCAATCTACTAAAACTTTTGTGCATGCCCTCATCATCTCCCACCTTGATTACCGTAACACCCTCCTCTGTGGCCTCCCTGCCAACTCTCTTGCACCACTCCAGTGTGTCAACTCTGCTGCCTGACTAATCCACCTCTCTCCTCGCTACTCCCCTGTTTCTCCCTTCTGCAAATCCCTCCACTGGCTCCCAATTCCCCTCATCGAATCCAGTTCAAACTACTAACACTGACCTACAAAGCTATCCACAACCTGTCCCCTCCCTATATCTCTGAACTAATCTCCCAATATCTTCCCTCACATAATCCTCGATCCTCCCAAGACCTCCTACTCTCCTCCACACTTATTTGTTCCTTGCACAACCACCTCCAAGATTTCTCTGGAATATCCCCCATCCTCTGGCATTCCACGCCTCAACACGTCCAATTATCCACCACCCTCAGATCCTTCAGACGGAACCTGAAAACCCATCTCTTCAGGAAAGCTTACAGCCTGCAATAACCATTCTGCCGCCTCACCGCCACCCAAGCTTCTGCACCCCCAACCTTCTGTCTCTTCCCCATTATCCTGTAGAAAGTAAGTCCGCAAGGACAGGGTCCTCTCCCCTCTGTACCAGTCCAGTCTGTCATTGCAAATTTGTTTACTGTAAACTATATCTATAACTTTCTATATAACGCCTTCTCATGTACAGCACCATGGAATTAATGGCGCTATATAAATAAATAATAATAATAAAGAAGATTTCAGGGAATTAGGCTGCAAGCTTAAAGCAAGGACCTCCAAGGAGGTATTCTCTGAAATACTGCCTGTACCATGTGCCACGCCAGAGAGGCAATGGGAGATTAGGGAAATAAATAAGTGGCTCAGGAATTGGTGTAGGACGGCGGGGTTTGGGTTCCTGGAGAAGTGGCCGGCTTCTCAGATGGCTACAGGTTCTACGCTAGGGACAGGCTGCACCTCAATGGGGAAGGTGCAGCTGTGCTGGGGGAGAAAATGACTAGAAGGTTGGAGGAGTATTTAAACTAGGGATTGGAGGGATTCATTTTATAGGAGTGGAAGATAGTGCAGATAGAGACCTGGGCACAAGTAATGAAAATGGGGGTGGGGGGGTTAGAACAGTTAATAATTTAAGAAAGAATAGAGGTACAGAGAGATACATAAAGTGCATGTATACTAATGCCAGAAGCCTCGCCAACAAAATGGAGGAATTAGAATTAATTTTGTTGGAACATAATTATGACATGGTGGGGACATCTGAGACATGGCTGGATGAGAGCCATGACTGGGCTGTTAATTTACAGGGCTATAGTCTGTTTAGAAATGACCGTACAATTAAGCGAGGGCGGGTGTGTGTCTATATGTAAAATCATCCTTAAAACCCATCCTGCATGATAATATATGTGAATCTAATGAAAATGTAGAGTCCCTGTGGGTGGAGATAAGGGGAGGGGGAAAAATTAGTACATTACTGTTAGGGGTTTGTTATAAGTCTCCAAAAATAATGGAAGCAACGGAGAATATCCTTGTAAAGCAAATAGATGAAGCAGCAACTCAAGGAGAAGTCATTATTATGGGGGACTTCAACTACCCTGAAATACATTGGGGAACCGAAACCTGCAGTTCCAGCAAAGATAATAGGTTTTTGACAACTATGAGAGACAAATACTTTTCACAACTGGTTCAGGACCCAACAAGAAGGAGGGGCACTGCTAGACCTAATATTAACCAACAAGCAAAAACCGCATATCAAATATAAGGGTTGGGGGTCACTTGGGTAATAGTGATCACAAATTAATAAGTTTTCATGTATCCTTTAATAAGATATGTAGTAGAGGGGTTACAAGAACACTAAACTTCAGGAAGGCAAATTTCCAACAGATGAGAGATGATCTTGGCGCAATTAACTGGGACGATATCCTGAGACATAAAAATACACAAAGAAAATGGGAGACATTTATTAGCATCCTGAATAGGTCCTGATCACAATATATACCGTATGGGAATAAACATGCTAGAAATAGGAGGAAACCAATATGGCTAAATAGAGCTGCAAGGGACGCAATAAGTGACAAAAAGAAAGCATTTAGAGAATTAAAGCAAGTAGAAAGCAAAGATTGAGACAGAGAGACTCATTGCCAGAGAGAGTAAAAATAATCCCAAAATATTCTTTAACTACATACAGTAAATAGTAAGAAACTAAACAATGATAGTGTTGGTCCCCTTAAAAATAGTCTGGGTGAAATGATGGATGAGGATGAGGAAAAATCTAATATGCTAAATGACTTTTTTTCAACAGTATTTACACAAGAAAATCCCATGGCAGACCACATGATCAGTGATAAAGAAATTCTCCATTAAATATCACCTGCTTAACCCAGCAGGAAATACGGCGGCATCTAAAAATCACTAAAATTGACAAATCCCCGGGCCCAGATGGGCTACACCCCCGAGTACTGCTGGAATTAAGTACAGTCATAGCTAGACCATTATTTTTAATCTTTAAAGGGAATCTCTCACCACTTTTTTGGACTACCAGGTAAAAATATCATTTAATTTAGTGTCACCTATCCATTACACAAGTACTTTTGATGCCCCTTGACTCCCCACATATGATCCATAAATACCTTTTTTATTCCTCCCACTCTGTATGTTAATATAGTCAGTCTGGTCTGATGGGTGTGGCTTATTTTCAGCCTCTTCCCCCTTCCTTGCTCTATGCATTCCTTTTGGTGAATTTCTGCGATCGCATAGAGTTTTCACGCATGCGCATTCAAACGGCCTCTCGCGTGTGCGCAGTATGCTTTGCCCAACTGTGAGCAAAGCCGAAAAGCAGTATTGTGCATGCGCCGGCATACGCGATTGCGTTTTATGGCCCGGAAGCACACTTGTATACTTCCAGGCCATAGAAAGCCATGGCATATGCCTGTGCATGAGCAATAATTATTTTATGCTTTGCCCACAGTTGGGCAAAGCATACTGCACGCACGAGAGAGGCCATTTGAATGCACACTGGCGGAAAGTGTACGCGATCTGCGATATTCACAGAAAGGAATACGTACATCAAACCGAGGAGAGGGGAGACAGAAAATAAGTCACACCCATTGGACCAGACCGACCATATTTACATACAGCGCGGGAGGAATAAAAAAAGGTATTTATGGATCATACGTGGGGAGTCAAGGGGTATCAAAAGTATTTGTGTAATGCATAGGTGACACTAAATTGAATAATATTTTTACCTGTTAGCCCAAAAAAGTGGTGACAGATTCCCTTTAAAGATTTCATAATAACAGGATCTGTACCACAGGACTGGTGTATAGCAAATGTGGTGCCAATATTCAACAAGGGGACAAAAACTGAACTTGGAAATTATAGGCCAGTAAGCCTAACCTCTACTGTGGGTAAAATCCTGGAGGGTTTTCTAAGAGATACTATACTGGAGTATCTGAAGAAAAATAACACCATGACCCAAAATCAACATGTGTTTACAATGGACCGTTCCTATCAGACTAATCTGATAAATTTCTATGAAGAGGTAAGTTCTGGACTGGACCAAGGAAATGCAGTGGACACGGTGTATATGGACTTTTTAAAAGCTTTTGATATGGTGCCACACAAAAGGTTGATACATAAAATGAGAACAATGGGGATAGGGGAAAATATGTGTAAGTGGGTTAAGAGATGGCTCAGGGATAGGAAACATAGGGTGATTATTAATGGAGCACACTTGGACTGGGTCACAGTTAGCTGTGGGGTACCACAGGGGTCAGTATTGGGCCCGCTTCTTTTTAACATATTTATTAATGACCTTGTATGGGGCACACAGAGTAGAATTTCAATATTTGCAGATGACACTAAATTCTGCAGGGTAATCAATACAGAGGAGGACAATTTTATATTACAGGAGGATTTATGTAAACTTGAAGCTTGGGCTGATAAATGGCAAATGAACTTTAATGGGGATAAATATAAGGTCATGCACTTGGGTAAGCAAATAAGATGTATAATTATTTGCGCAATTGTAAAACACTGGGCAAAATTGTCAATGAAAAAGACCTGGGTGTATGGGTGGATGATAAACTCACATTTAGTGGCCAGTGTCAGGCAGCTGCTGCAAAGGCAAATAAAACAATGTGATACATTAAAAGAGGCATAGATGCTCATGAGGTATTGAGACTTCAATGTTTCTAAAACATTTAGTTTGTCAGTGACTGCTCCTATCTGCCTGCAAATTGTAGTAACTCTTCTGTCTGTGGTCTCCAGGATGTCTCCTGTCTGCCTGAAGCTTCCAATAACCCTGCTGCCTATCTGTGGTCTCCATGATGTCACCTGCTTCTAGTACCTCTTCTGTCTGTGTCCTGCATGCCTCACCCATCTGCACAGACTTCCGCTGCACATGTGCCCCCACCCAGACCTTGAACTTGGAGGATCCACCTCACCAAGTAAGCCTAACAATTTTGTTAAGGAGATACGTAAAAATCAAGAGTTAGCCCCTGACATAACTCCTTCCCAAAATTATTTATTCCTCCCTAGCATCTGCCTCCCACAATCCAAAGCGATCCCTTCTTGTATAGCTAGCACCAAATATCAATACCATTATCATTTTCATGCAGATTGTCTTGTAACCAAAAAATCCCTTTCCCAGCTTCCAAATCATGATGATGCATGCTGAAGCCTCCATTCCATACTACAAAACTTGATATTGTCCTATTTAACTTCACCCTTGCCCTGTGGATCCCTGCTATTGGTCTTACTACACACCATGTTTTTCTATGCACTATGTCAGACCAAACCATCAACGTTTATGGAAATTCTTATCATAACCTCAAAAGGTCAAAGTAGATGTACTTAATCAATTCCTTCACTGCACTTACACCCAAGTCACTACCTCCAATGTGTAAAATCAAGATATCAGGCATTCTATCCAGACAAGCTGCCTTATACAGCTCAGGTAACATCAGACTCCACACCATACAGTTAGGTCCATATATATTTGGACAGAGACAACATTTTTCTAATTTTGGTTCTAGACATTACCACAATAAATTTTAAACAAAACAATTCAGATGCAGTTGAAGCTCAGACTTTCAGCTTTCATTTGAGGGTATCCACATTAAAATTGGATGAAGGGTTTAGGAGTTTCAGCTCCTTAACATGTGCCACCCTGTTTGTAAAGGGACCAAAAGTAATTGGACAGATTAAATAATTGTAAATAAAATGTTCATTTCTAGTACTTGGTTGAAAACCCTTTGTTGGCAATGACTGCCCGAAGTCTTGAACTCATGGACATCACCAGACGCTGTGTTTCCTCCTTTTTGATGCTCTGCCAGGCCTTCACTGCGGTGGTTTTCAGTTGCTGTTTGTTTGTGGGCCTTTCTATCTGAAGTTTAGTCTTTAACAAGTGAAATGCATGCTCAATTGGGTTGAGATCAGGTGACCCAATTGCGGTGGAGCAGGGAGAGGTAAGTATTTCAACTTTGCAAGTGCCAAAGAAGGCCAGGAACAAGAGTTCTACATTTGAATGAAACGAGGAACTGGAGAGGTCCGTCACTCGACTGAAAATGGCTCTCACAGGAGATGAAGTTCTGGCCTACCCAGATTATGACCAACCATTTGTTCTATATAATGTTGCCAGCAACGTGGGACTGGGAGCAGTACTGTCACACGTACAGAATGGCAGAGAAAGAGTGATCTCCTATGCCAGCAGGAAGCTTCGTCCCACCGAAAGTAACTCGGACAACTACAGTTCCTTCAAGCTGGAGTTCCTTGCCATAGTCTGGGCTGTGACTGAACGATTCAAGCATTACCTAGCTTCAGCCAAGTTTACCATCTTCACGGATAACAACCCGTTGACTCACTTGGACACCGCAAAGCTAGATGCACTGGAGCAGCGATGGATGGCTCGGCTGTCTAACTATGAATTTACCATCAAGTACCGAGCGGGGCACAAGAATGCCAATGCTGATGCGCTGTCCAGAATGCCCAATCTGCCAGATGCAGGAGAAGACCCTGAGGCATTTGAAGAAATCGAGTTACCTGCCTTCCACCGGCCAATTGCGGCCCAACGTGCCCAAGGAGTGAGAAACAGACGGTCTGGCTTGAAGGAGGCCACGCTAAATCCATTGCCTCATCATGACTGGGCAGAAACCCAGGATAGTGACCCTGCAGTCTGCCTGGTAAAGGAGCTGCTGTCACAATCTGTCTCACGCCCGGATTCAGATGCTCCTGAAGAAACTCAGCAGTTGTGGAAGGAAACAGGCAGGCTGTTCATCTATGAAGGAAAGCTGTGCCAGAGGAGTTTCAATGCCCGCACTCATGAGTTGGTCTGGCAAGTGGTAGTCATAAAGAGGGAGTCTTGGAAGCGTACCACAATGGAGCTGGACACTTCGGATGGAAGAAGTTGGAAGTCTTGCTCCGGGAGAGATTCTACTGGGCTGGTATGAGGAAGGCTAATGAAAATTGGTGCTGGGAGTGTGGACAATGTAACCTGCGCAGAAAGGACCATAGCAGCCAGCGAGCTCCTTTGCAGCCAATAATAACCAAGCAACCACTTGAGTTGGTCGCCCTGGACCATGTGAAGTTGGTCCCAAGCCGTTCAGGCTACATTTATGCTCTTACAATCATTGACCACTACTCGAGATTCCTGGTAGTAGTGCCTGCCAAGGACCAAACAGCCAGGACAGCAACCAGAGCATTCCAACAGCACTTTTGCCGACCACACAGTTACCCTGAGAGAGTGCTTAAAGATCAAGGTCCAGCTTTCGAGGCAGAAGTGTTCCAGGAATTCTGTAACTTGTACGGTTGCAAGAAGATCAGGACAACCCTGTACCATCCACAGACCAATGGCATGTGCGAAAAGATGAACCAGGTAGTGATTGACCTACAGAAGACCTTGCCTTTGGACGAGAGGAATCTGTGGCCAGAAAAGTTGCCAGATCTTGTAGACCTCTACAATCACATTCCTGTGAATTCCACCAACTGCCCTCCAGCCTACCTAATGAGAGCGAGGTCTGGCAAGTTGCCTATTGATTTGGATATGGGAGACCTTACCCCTGAAGTAACATCCCCAGATACTGACTGGGATACAGAAAGGCAACAGCAATATCGAAGGGTACAAGAGTGTGTGGAAAAGAGTCTAGCTCAGGCAATACAAAAACAGGAGAAGAATTACAATCAAAATGCACCTGCAGTTCCCTTGTCACCAGGAGAACAAGTTCTCAAGAGAAAAAGAAGGTTGCATAAATTGGATGACCAATGGGAAGCTGAACCCTACACCGTGTTACCATCAAACTTCGACAATACTTAAGTGTGCCTTATGAGTAAGGATGGAGGAGAAACCTCAGCAGCAGTATCAAGGGATCATCTGCAACTGTGCCCTGACCAGTTAAAAGTAAGGATGGAAGAACAAAGCACTCTTCAGCCCATTGAAGAAGAGGAAGAAAAGGTCAGCACTGTACTTGGTGAATTCCCTGCAAACTGGGCAAGAATGGGTCCCGTCCATTGTAGTTCCTGCCCTAACCTTTCCCCAGCCTACTGCAACTGAAGTAGCAGAGACTCAAGAGAACGTTGAAAATCAGGAAATTCAGTCAGCTGATGCCACACTGGCAGTGGAGCCAGAGAATCCTCGCCCTGCCAGTGGTGAATCTGTCATGCCCACATTGAGTCTAAGAGTTCGCAGATGGCTACTCCCAAGTTTACCCACACAAGAGCTACGTAGGTCTACTCGTAGTACACAAGGCATATCGCCCATCAGATTTCACATATAAATAAGTTAAAGTAAATAATGATAGTGTCTAATGTTCTATAGTAATAGTGAATGGTTTAATAAAAATGTAAATATGTAACCTTTCTCAAGTTTTGTGCCTACAGAGACTCTGTAAGAACCTGTATATAGCTCACCACTTGCCCAGGAATGGGACCATGGACATTGGCGCATGGACTTATCGTCATAGGACTCTTTTTGAGCATTTGGTTTTTGTAAATTTTTCCTTTTTGAATCTTGTACACTTATAATTGTTTATTTGTTTATATTGGTTACATGTTTTTCTTCAGCCCAGGCGTGCTGAATTGCACTGGGGGGGGAGTGTGGCGTCCCCAGAAGTATGGTCGCCACAGTGGCATTTCCTTCCTCCTAGGGAGAGTGATGTCATGCCTGGAGGCAATGAAGAGTCTCTCTAGCAGTTATCCATAACATGCAACACAGTTCCCACTCCGGGCCAGCAGAGTGAGCTCTGAACCAATACTAAGGGGAAGAGCTTCTCTCTGGGGGCCAGGAGGGGAAATTAGTCAGTAAGTGTGAGGAGGGCGTCATGTGCAGACGTGGAGGAGAAGAGCTGGGGAGAATGAGGAAAGTGGAGAGCTCAGTCCCAGTGATAGCGCATGATCTGGAGCCTGGTTTCCAAGGGAGTAAGGATACTAACGGTCCTGCACCAGAAGCCAGAGGAATAGGAAGCTGTAAATGCTCTATCCCCACATAATTCTCGGAGGCACAACAGCGACAGTTGAGCCAAGAGAGATAGAAGGCTACGGCTGTCTGCCATGCGAGTGGAGTGTGGATAACATCAGAAAGGAGGAACTCCAGTGTAACTCAGTACTGGGAGTACTTCATTGAGAGCGCTAGTAAGGAGACTGCACAACCCATCTGCCAGAGTGATTCCTGATTTGCTTCAAGGCTAACCAACTCCTGTGCCATCTGCACTCAGGACCCTTGACTGCATTTGCCAAGTAAAGGTAAAGAAACTGCAACCTATTGTGTCCTTGCCTTCTTGCTGCAACCTCCCCAGCACTGCTACATCTCTGTGCCTGACACTGCACCTTCCTTCCCAACACCCATCTACACTGCCCTGGGACAACAGCCCTGCCTGTGGAGGGTTATAACATCTTGGCTGCACCACACCATCTGTCCCAGCGGATCTGTCTGCAGCGTCGGCTTAACATCTTCATTGCCAAACACCACAGGTGGTGTCACGAATCATCTATTCATAAACTTTATTCCATCACTTCACTCCCTTATGGGTTGCCCTCCCAGGGCTGTGGGGTACTCGGTACTGGGCCCGATGAGCTTCAATGGGAGATGTCACGGCAGCTGGGACCCAGCACATGGCCCTTGGTGCCCATTGTAAAAGGGAAATGTTCAGTGTGCTTATGATGAGTGATTCGTGACGCCACCTGTGGTGTTCGGCAAAAGAGATGTAAGCCAACGCTGCAGACAGATCCTCTGGGACAGATGGTGTGGTGCAGCAGTGATGTTATTGCCCTCCACAGGCAGGGCTGTAGTCCCAGGGCAGTGTAGGTGAAGTGACACTTAGATGATGTAGTGTCAGGCGCAATGGATGTAGCCATGCTGGGCAGGTTGGCGCAGGAATAAGTGGAGGACACCAGGGCATGTAGTTCCAAAGCTTTACTCAGTCTGTTGCAGGTACAGGTGCCCACCTCCGTGCCGCGTCCTCCGGGTCAGGAGCTCAGCCAACTTCCAGGCAAGATGAAGTACTCCTTTCCAACACTCCGCCAACATGTGTGCCTTTTCTGAACATCTCCTCTTATAGCGCCATTGAATGAAGTACTCCTAGTACTGAGTTACACTGGAGTTCCTCCAGTCAGATGTTCCTGTGAAATCTACTGGTACAGCAGACAGCTGTAGCCTGCTTCGGGGACTCCTTACTACTAAGTCCTGGCTCACTAATATGTTGCTGTTGTGCCCCCAAGTCTTGTGTGGGAATAAAGTGGTCACTACTTCTATTCCTCCGGTGTCTGCTGCAGGACCATTAGTATCCATACAACCTCGGGGACCGGACCCCGGCCTTGCGCTTAGAACTTGAAAAGGGTTCTCCTCTAACCCTGGTCCTTGTTCTCTTATTCTCCTCACATTCCGTGCTAATCCTTCTTCCCAATGGAGAATAAAGCTTCCTTTCTCTGTCTCTTTCCTGTGCCAGCAGACCCAGATCACTGTTGCCTGCTGCAACACTTCCTTCTTCCATCCCTCTCCCGGGGATCTTCTCTTTCTCACACTCTGTCCTTCTACATCCTCACTCACTGACTGAATGAAAGACTGACTGACTGATTCAACTCTTCCCGCTCTCTTATGTGAAATAAACTCCACCCACCTCCCAGCACATTTCGTGTTCCAAGCAGGGAGCCACCAAGGGGTGCTATGCTACACTCTAAGCAGGGAGCCGCCAAAGGTGCTTTGCTACACTACTTTGTGGTGTGAGGTGCAGGTGTTGGAGCGTGGTCACGTGTCTACACCCTACCTGGAAAGTGGGGTACCACACCTCAGGAGGAGGTGCAGTACCTTTGTGGCGACTGAACCCTCAAGGGCGCCACACTTACATGGACACCCAGGGCCACGGACCGGGTCACTGCTACTGTGACACTTCCCTGTAAAATACCGGTCCGGTACCGAGTACCCCACTGCCCTGGTGGGCGATCCAAATACACCTCAATTTAACAGGCTGAAATTGGCTGGTGTATGACAAGGTACAAGGTGTATATAGTATTGGGGAGAATTTGAATCTCCCTAGAGATTTTAGGAGGCTGAACTATTATCTCAGGCCCACTATAGATTACACCTCAATTTAACAGGCTTAAATAGGCTGGTGTATGACAAGATACAAGGTGTATATAGTATTGCAGAGAATTTGAATCTCCCTAGAGATTTTAGGGGGCCACTTAATATGGTGGTAATGGTGGTTTCTGAAAGGAGCCACTCCTTGGCTGGGTCCTTCCCTGGAGGAAGATCGGGCTAGTCCCCTGTTTGAGACTCTTAAATGAGGCTCCACGAATTTTATTTGCATATTCGTATTTCCCAGGGAGCAATGCACTTAGGATTTCACTGATTGAGCGCCTTTGCCGGCTGCCGCAGTGTTTTCTTTGACAGGTCTCCCTGAGGTCAGTGATTGTTTCGTGATGTTGGTCTACTAGACATTGCTCCCACCTAGCCAGAAACCGACTCCACACTGATGAGGGGCAACACCCCGAAACAGCTGTCTATGGATGGATACCTGGCCTTGGTATTTCCCTTGTCATATCTGTAAACTCATAAAGAGCTAGATATTGACTTAAAGGGCCACTTAATATGGTGGTAATGGTGGTTTCCGAAAGGAGCCACTGCTTGGCTGGATCCTTCCCTGGAGGAAGATCTGGCTAGTCCCGTGTTTGAGACTCTTAAATGAGGCTCTACAGACTTTATTTGCATATTTGTGTTTCCCAGGGAGCAATGCACCTAGGATTTCACTGATTGAGCGCCTTTGCCGGCTGCCGCAGTGTTTTCTTTGACTGGTCTTCCTGAGATCAGTGATTGTTTCGTGATGTTGGTCTACTAGGTGTCATGGTCACGCGTGTCTGGACGCAGCGAGTACTGCAAGGCGAACCCATATGACACACGTGACCCTGGATACACCGCCTCCAGTGGGGCGAATCTAAATAATAAGACGTGCAGCTGGATACACCGCCTCCAACTGGCGAATTTAGATATTACACGTATATATACAAAAGTCTGGAAACCCCGCCTCCAGTAAGGCGAATTTAAACAATAAGGGAAACCTGGGTAACATTAACAATGGTGGGCTGGGCCCTGCTATAGGGAATGGGGACGTGGAGACCTTCTGCACTCCCCTGAGCCAGTGTCCCTGCACTCCTAATGTTCCCTATGCTGGTTCCGCACCGGGCGACGCACAGGAACCTCAAAACCCTGACTCACCCAGCTCCTAAACCCTCACTACGGAATTGGTCGGTGCGGAAACTAATCCCACCACTGCACTAAACACACATAAGGAAAAATGACAATACAGGGGGACACCACTTAGCTTTGCTCTGTTGCTTACGCTCCCAGCAACAGAGACCACCACCTGCGTGCATCTTCTCCTCCACCCGGATCCATCACCATAACCGGATCCATCACCATAGTGCAGTCTTGGAGCAGAGTCCACCACCAGTTGCAGCTGCCCAGTAAACAGAGTCCGAAAGATGAGTCCAGCTTCTGCCAAAAAGTCCAGCATGCTTGAGTCCAACTTTTCTGCCAATAAGTCCAGCATGCTTGAGTCCAGTTTTCAGAAACCAAGTCCAGCATGCTGAGTGCAACTCTCACCATAGTCGCCACTCCACCAAGCCATGCAAGCACTTCCTGCTGACACCATAAACTGTGACTCCACCACGCCATGCCAGTCCTTCTTGCAAACCACATCGTTGGACTCCACCAATCCATGCCAGCACTCCATGCAGACTCCATAGCTGTCACTCGTCCCCTCTGGCCGGGCTACCCAGGACTCACGTTCAGCGCCATCTTTCACCCAGGCTTACTTGTGAAAGACTAACTATCACCAACAGTGATTGATACACCTGACACTCTTTTATAGAGCATTCACACCTGCATCATAATTACGTGCACTTAACCAAAGAAACAAAAGTGCACTACCGCTCACCACCACTGGGGCAACTTAGAACAAATGACACCAATGTGTAATAATTCTAATGGCCACTGGGGGCAATCACACCACACTTTGGCACACAGCCAAAGGAAAAAAAGTTCACTTGTGCATTTAAAACTGTCAGATCAAACCTGGATCATGACACTAGGCATTGCTCCCACCTAGCCAGAATCCTACTCCACACTGATGAGGGGCAATACCCCAAAACAGCTGTCTGTGGATGGATACCTGGCCTTGGTATTTCCCTTGTCATATCTGTAAACTCATAAAGAGCTGGATATTGACTTAAAGGGCCACTTAATATGGTGGTAATGGTGGTTTCCGAAAAGAGCCACTCCTTGGCTGGGTCCTTCCCTGGAGGAAGATCTGGCTAGTCCCGTGTTTGAGACTCTTAAATGAGGCTCCACGGACTTTATTTGCATATTCGTATTTCCCAGGGAGCAATGCACCTAGGATTTCATTGATTGAGCGCCTTTGCCGGCTGCCGCAGTGTTTTCTTTGACTGGTCTCCCTGAGGTCAGTGATTGTTTCGTGAAGTTATAGATTTTAGGAGGCTGAACTATTATCTCAGGCCCACTATAGATTACACCTCAATTTAACAGGCTGAATTTGGCTGGTGTATGACAAAGTACATGGTGTATATAGTATTGGGGAGAATTTGAATCTCCCTAGAGATTTTAGGAGGCTGAACTATTATCTCAGGCCCACTATAGATTACACCTCAATTTAACAGGCTGAAATAGGCTGGTGTATGACAAGGTACAAGGTATATATAGTATTGGGGAGAATTTGAATCTCCCTAGAGATTTTAGGGGGCTGAACTATTATCTCAGGCCCACTATAGATTACACCTCAATTTAACAGGCTGAAATTGGCTGGTGTATGACAAGGTACAAGGTGTATATAGTATTGGAGTGAATTTGAATCTCCCTAGAGATTTTAGGAGGCTGACAATGATGCTCTCAGTCCAAGTATGGCAGCAGGCAGCCTAATAAGCAGGACTGCTGCACACAAAAGTGTGGAAAAATGAACATTTGGTAACTGTGCTGAAAAGAGGAAGAAAAGTATTTTTGCTTTTAAAAAAGCAGTTTGCACAGTTTGCAGCTATCAGGGAGCCTTATAAGGCAGCCTAATAACCAACAGAGCTGATGCACAAAAATATATCCTCCCCTGTCACTGCACACAAACTGTTGTGTTGTACAGTGAAAATTGCTACCAGCAGAAGCAGTTTTTTTTTCTTCTTCCCTGCCTAACGCTCTCCCTTATTCAGAATCAGCAGCAGCAACCTCTCCCTATGCTAAGATCGGCAGATATAAGAAGGCGGTCGGCATGCATGCCCTTTTATAGCCCCTGTGACGCCACACAAAGCAAGCCAATCACTTGCATGCCCTTCTCAAAGATGGTGGTGACAGCTGCCCGTGTCAACGCGTTGCCCACAGTGTGCGTCCTCCATCAAGAGCTGAAAAAGGGCGCTGGAAGCATCATTTGAAACGCGACTTTAGCGCTCTGGTCGCCGACCTCATGGCCGACCTCACGCTATGGTCGGGTTTCGTTTCATGAAACCCGACTTTAGCGAAAGTCTGCGACTTATGAATTTGACCGACCCGTTTCGCTGAACTCTAGTGTAGATGAACACATAATTTAATCACTTGTTAAAAATGAAAAAAGTAATGCATATCAAATGGAAAGAGGGGGGACATATCTAAAGAAGAATGCTGATTGCAGGGAATGCAGTGCACGAGTTAGAAGAGCTAAAGTCAGTAATGAAATAAGGCTTGCAAAGGAGACCAAAAGCAGCAAAAAAAGGTTTTGGAGGTATGTCAAAAGCAAAAGAAAAGTCAAAGATGCTTTAGGATTTTTATAGGATGAAAAGGCTGAAGTGGTCAAAAATGATGTTGAGAAGACTGAACTTTTAAATTCCTATTTTGCATCTGTGTTTTCTTAAAAAGCAAATATAACATCAACTGATCTCCCGAGGCCATTGAAAGGATAAAAGAATCCACCCTACCCATAAACAGAGAGATGGTGATGAACACTTAGCTAATTTAATGAGTTTAAATATCCTGATCAAGATGAATTACATCCCAGGATGTTGAAAGAGTTAGCATAGGAAATTGCAGAACCACTAGCCAGAATCTTTGAAAAATCCTAGAAAACAGGAAAAGTCTCAGAAGATTGGAGAAGGTCAAATGTTTTCCCTATTTTCCTAAAAGGAAAGAATACGGAGCCAGGAAATTACAAGCCAGTGCGCCTTACTTCTATACCAGGAAAACATTTGAACAAATTATTAAACAGCATGCATGTAAGTACTTGGATAAGTATACAGTAATTAGCCAATTAACCAGAGCCAGCATAGGTTTGTAGCAAACAACTTATGCAAGGCTAAGGGATACCATTATGGAATATCTCAATGTTAATAAATGTTTAACTCCATATCAACATGGATTTATGAAGGATCGCTCCTGTCAAACTAACCTAATCAGCTTCTATGAGGATGTAAGCTCTCAAATGGACCAAGGAGAATCATTGGATGTCATTTATCTCGACTTCTCTAAAGCATTTGACACTGCCCCACATAAAAGATTGGTAAGTAAGATGAGAAAGCTTGGACTAGGGAAAAATGTGTGTAGATGGGTAGGTAGCTGGCTTAGTGATAGAAAACAAAGAGTGGTTATTAATGGTGCATACTCAGATTGGGCCAGGGTTACTAGTGGGGTACCACAGGGTTCTGTATGGGGCCCCCTACTATTTAATATATTTATTAATGATCTAGTGGATGGCTTACACAGTAAAATATCAGTATTTGCAGATGATACAAAACTATGTAAGGTAGTTAACAGAAAGGAGGACAGTTTGCAACTACAGACAGATTTGAGTAAATTGGAGAATTGGGCTGAAAAATGGCAAATGAGGTTTAACACAGATAAGTGTAAGGTTATGCACATGGGAAGGAGAAACAGATGCTACAATTACTTACTAAATGGGAAACTGCTGGGGAAATCAGACATGGAAAAAGATTTAGGCATCTTAGTCAATAAGAAGCTAAATTGGAGTGCCCAGTGTCAGGCAGCTGCCACCAAAGCAAATAGGGTCATGGGATGCATTAGAAGAGGTCTGGGGACACGAGATGAAAACACAATTCTCCCTCTGTACAAATCATTCATCAGACCACACTTGGAGTATTGTGTGCAATTTTGGACGCCGGTGCTCATTACTGAACTTGAAAGGGTTCAAAGGCGGGCTACTAAAATGATAAATGGAGTTGGTTCACTACAATACCCAGAAAGGTCATCAAAATTAGGTCTATTTACTCAAAAAAAGAGAAGACTTAGGGGAGACCTAATATATATGTACAAGTATATCAGAGGGCAATACAGAGATCTCTCCAATGAACTGTTTGTACCAAGGACTGTGACAAGAACAAGGGGGCATTCTCTTCGTTTGGAGGAAAGACAATTTCTGCACCAGCATAGAAGAGGGTTCATCACGGTAAGAGCAGTGAGGCTCTGGAATTCTCTTCCTGAGGAAGTGGTGATGGCCAACTCATTGAATGAATTTAAGAAAGGAATGGATGCTTTTCTTGTGAGTAACAGTATAGAAGGTTACGAATAACATAATATTACAGGTAGATGGTTGACCCAGCTTAGGGGAAGGAATTTTTTTCCCTATGGAGAAAATTGGCTTCTACTCTGTGGGTTTTTTGCTTTCCCCAGGATCAACAATGCAGAATAGCTGCACTAAAAATAGGCTGAACTAGATGGACATAAGGTCTTCCTTCAGCCTTCAAAACTATGTTACTATGTTACTAATTTAACTTCCTTCTATGATGGAATTGCTGACTGGGTGGATCAGGGAAATGTGGTAGATATAGTATATCTTAAGTTCAGCAAAGCATTTTATAAAGTATCTCATACTATCCTTATTGAAGAAATGACCAAGTATGTGATTGACAAGGCTATGGTTAGGTGGATTCATAACTGGCTCAGTGATCGTACTCAAAGAGTGTAATAAATAGTTGCATATCTAATTGGAAAAGTGTTTCAAGTGGGGTACCACAAGGCTCTGTCCTGGCCCTAGTGTTGTTCAACATTTTTATAAATGATCTAGATAAGGGAATTGAAGGTAAACTAATCAAATTTGCAGATGATGCAAAGCTAGGAGGGATAGCTAACACTAGAGAAGACAGAGAAATGATTCAGAAGGATCTAAATAACCTTGAACAATGGGCAGTGACTAATAGAATGATATTTAACAATGAGAAATGCAAGATTCTACTGGGCAAGAAAAATGAAAATTACAACTATAGAAAGGGAGGAATAGAACTAAGCAACAGCAAGTGTGAAAAAGACTTGGGTATACTAATAGATCACAGATTGCACATGAGTCAACAGTGTGATGCAGCAGCAATAAAGGCAAACACTGTTCTATGATGTATTAAGAGAAATATAGAGTCTAGATCACCTGAAGTAATTATGCCCCTATATTCCTCCTTGGTCAGGCCCCATCTGGAATATGGTGTCCAGTTCTGGGCACCAAATTTTAAAAAAGAGATTGAAAAGCTGAAGCAAGTTCAGAGAAGAGCTTCCAGGATGGTAAGCGCACTGCAAAGTGTGTCCCACCAAGAACGGTTAAAGGAATGTTTAGCTTGCAAAAAGAAGGCTAAGAGGAGACTTAATAGTGGTCTACAAATATCTGAGGGGATGTCACAGTGTAG
This sequence comes from Dendrobates tinctorius, assembly GCF_039654945.1. Lineage (NCBI taxonomy): Eukaryota > Metazoa > Chordata > Amphibia > Anura > Dendrobatidae > Dendrobates > Dendrobates tinctorius. Next base: position 11,684,814 of record NW_027361712.1, on the reverse strand, counting down.
AGGGATCATCTTTATTCTCATTTGTACATGGAAACACGAGAAGCAATGGAATGAAACTAAAAGGGAGAAGATACAGATTAGATATTAGAAAAAACTTTTTGGCAGTGAGGGTGATCAATGAGTGGAACAGGTTGCCATGAGAGGTGGTGAGTTCTCCTTCAATGGAAGTCTTCAAACAGAGGCTTGACAGACATCTGTCTGAGATGGTTTAGTGAATCTTGCGTTGAACAGGAGGTTGGACACAAGGACCCTTTAGGTCCCTTCCAACTCTAACATTCTATGATTCAATGAAACAACCAGGCCATACAAGGCCCCTCTGCAATATAAAACAAAGAACATGCCTAATTACCTACAATTATTAATTCAGGATAAACAAATTCAAACAAAAACAACTGTTCAGACTAATGCCTTATACATGACCTATGCCTACTAGAACTCCATCTTCCTATCCGTTTTTGTTTGCTGTGGCCTGAGGCCTGTCTGCTACTCCTGTCACCGCATCTATCCTAAAGTGAGAAAGCAAAACAAGCCCGATCCAAACTCCACTCCTTAGTCCTTTTCTCATCCCTGCAATACCAATAGGTGGCGCTGTAAAGTCCTCTTTCTTTCTGAAGAGGCAATTTGCTTATAAAATTTCCCAGAGGAGCATTGCACGGCGAATAAGCCTCCTTACCTTCACAAGCCAGAGCTGGTATGTCACTCTCCAGAAGGAGAAACCTTACCCCTTAGACTGCAATAAATTGGTATCTTGACAGAAAAGACTCATCCGCATGATGAAGCAACGGACCGTTCTTTTCTGGACATAACTGCCGATACTCTATGATGCAGTGCAATGGACACATTTCAGACCCAACCACCAACCCAAGATTAACACTTCTGCCTCGACCTACTTGATCTGTCTTTGACTTTCTAATCCAAAATTCAATTCACTTATCTGCACAAGCAATGTCATTCCAAAACAAACCGCCTGCTTTCCATCTACTGTGAAACTAATTCCCCATCTCTCAGTGACCCAAAAAATGCCAGTGAAAAAGTTAACCAGAATATAACTACTTCAAAATGGAAGTACAAACCACTCCCCAATTACCTTCCAAGCCATTCTAAAATTCCAAATGAATTTTTAGATCAGTATTTAGGTATAGTTTTACCACAATTTGGAATATTCCACTGGGGCTCCTAATACCGTTTCACATTCCAGCAGTGTCTGTGTAATATCTTAATCATATTTTCTCACTTTATTCTTCCCCATTTTACCCAAACAGTTGCTTCTTTTCCTTCTCCACTGGAGGCCAATTTTCCTGTCTTTTTATCGGGTTTTTTTTTTATAAATTAATGTTATTTAGTAAAGATATTTATTTTTAAACTCAACTAGAAATCACTTCTTGTCTTTATGGTACCCACCCATAACAGATTATGTTTATTAAACATTCTATCTATATCTACTAGAATATCACCCTAATATAATAACCGGCTCTACTATTCTCGCCAAGCAGACTCATATGCCTCCCGTGTACCCTCAGCAACTGAACCATGAATAAAGCAACTTGCTGTTTGGTAACCAGCCTCCACAGGTGCAAGGGACAATCCAACCTCGATTGTTGAGCCTCCGGAGCCATTTCTTGGAAATTGTCCCACTAAAATCAAGACAAAGATATGGCAATAGTAGTCAGAAAGTTAGGCAGTTTATCATCAGATGTTTGAGCTAGATAGACTCCTGTGTCAAATCTAACTAAACTAGCAACTAAACTCTTTGAGCTTATATTACACTGGTCAACAGCATTTTTGGTGCCAAAGATATTTCATCGAATTTAGGGTATTTTTGGGGTGCTGATTCTGAATATGTCATCAGTTTTGCCAGATTGGCTCAAGTTTTTGAGATTTTTGGTATCTTATTTATAGCACTTGTTGGTAAATGCGACGCATCATCTCATTAATTTCTTTGGATTAGTACTTGAACTGAGCAGTTCTCAATATAGTTTTGTGTTAATTAGTGTTCTAAAAGTTTGTTCATAGCTTGATTTTTGCACTAACTTTATGTTGTTGTCTGTTTTCCAGTGAAAAGCATGAACTCATCATGAAGAAGTTGTCTTAACGATCCAGACTCATTCTGTTACATTTGTGGTGAATACACACTGCCAAAACATAGAAGAAACATAACAGACTTCGTAAAAAAAGTGTATTTTGCCTATTTTGGGGTTATGCTTGGGGACCAAGACAAGTTTTGGGCACCACACATAGTGTGCAAAGCATGTATCGAATTATTACGAAAATGGAGCAAAGGACAAAGAAAAAGCTTCAAATTTGGTGTTCCAATGGTGTGGAGAGAGCCAAAAAATCATCATGATGACTGTTATTTCTGTGCAGTGCAAGTGCAAGGATTCAATAAGCATAAGAAACGAAAATGGGAGTAACATGGAATCTGCAAGAAGGCCTGTCCCTCATTGTGAAGATGTGCCTGTACCTGTGTTTACCATAAATAACAGTCATCATGATGATTTTTTGGCTCTCTCCACACCATTGGAACACCAAATTTGAAGCTTTTTCTTTGTCCTTTGCTCCATTTTCGTAATAATTCGATACATGCTTTGCACACTATGTGTGGTGCCCAAAACTTGTCTTGGTCCCCAAGCATAACCCCAAAATAGGCAAAATACACTTTTTTTACGAAGTGTGTTATGTTTCTTCTATGTTTTGGCAGTGTATATTCACCACAAATGTAACAGAATGAGTCTGGATCGTTAAGACAACTTCTTCATGATGAGTTCATGCTTTTCACTGGAAAACAGACAACAACATAAAGTTAGTGCAAAAATCAAGCTATGAACAAACTTTTAGAACACTAATTAACACAAAACTATATTGAGAACTGCTCAGTTCAAGTACTAATCCAAAGAAATTAATGAGATGATGCGTCGCATTTACCAACAAGTGCTATAAATAAGATACCAAAAATCTCAAAAACTTGAGCCAATCTGGCAAAACTGATGACATATTCAGAATCAGCACCCCAAAAATACCCCAAATTCATTAAAATATTTTGGACACCAGAAAAAAAAATTTTTTTCGTTGACCTGTGTTATGTTTCAGCCAGGAATCCACATTTCAGAATCTAAATTGTTTGTGCTAATATTGTGGTGCAGGTAGAAGTCCACATTTCAGAATTGAAATAATTTGTGCTAATACTGTGGTGCAAACAGGAGTCCACATTCCAGAATTTAAATAATTTCTGAAAATAGTGTGGTCCAGACACCAGGTCACATTTCTGAATCTAAATCCTTTCTGCGAATAGTTTGGGCCAGAGACCAGGCCACATTTAAGAATGTAAATCATTTGTGCTAATACTTTTGGCTAGAGACCAGGCCACATTTCAGAATCTAAATAGTTTGTGCTAATAGTGCGGGCCATACACCAGGCCACATTTCTGAATCTAAATCCTTTCTGCTAATAGTGTGGTACAGACACCAACCCACATTTACGAATCCTTTCTGCTAATAATGTGGTCCAGACACACTATCTCCGCAAATGAATAGTGATTGTTAATTGAGTGGCAGGTGACTGACAGGTCTGGGCCTAGTATTGTGTAACAGTTGGTTAAAAGAGGGAAAGGGTACATCGAACATGAGTGGGAAAAAGCAAGGTCGTGGTGGAAGGGAGAATAGGCTTGGTGTTCAAGGTGAACATGGATTAAACGGTAATCTAGTAGGTTTCTGCTCGAACGCTACTTTGTCTGACTCCGGATCCAACTGAAAAAAAATTTGGCCAAAGGTGCAGATGCTTTGGAGCAGGTGCTTTGGAGCAGACCTCTGATGCCCATGGAATAAAATGTGTAAACAGCTCTGCAGACTCACCCATCTGTGGTTCCCCACAGTTAGTTGGGTGGTTGTAGAGTTGTGACACAGGGAAAACAAAGGTAATTGTGGTGCCACCTCTGAGGGTTGTACTGTGTGTGATGTTAAGGTGAAGGAAACTTGGTGCAGCGCATGCCATCCACTAGAGCATATGCTCTTTCTGACCTTCATCTACAAGGTGTACCACTGTGCTGCTGCCAAAGAAAGGGAGTCAAGTAGTCCGTCCAGTATCAGATGTTAAAAAGTAGAAACAACAAGGCACTCAGATATTAATTAGTTCGTAGAAGGTGCACAAGTACGTCCTCCACATAGCGGCACACACCGCACGCTGAAGGGGCCATCAGCTGCAGCGCAATACTCCTAGTGGCTTAGGTCGCAATACCATAGTGCTTCATTGCCTTTTTGTCCTTATATCCAGCATCCAGAGAATCTCTGATGAAGGTCCGTTATTGGACCGAAAACGTTAAGCAAATATTTATCTGGATGCCAATAAATAGAGAAATCATTTTTTCACCAGTTTATGAGTGCCAAGTTTTTGCATTGCAGTATCAGATGTTGTCAGTGGTCTTTGGATAGGACAAGACGGTGTTTGTTCAGTTGAGCTTTCATTAACATTAACATCAACACCTAACCCACGCACACGTCAAATACCAATCGTATTCCCCCTTCTACCACGACCTCTCTTTTTCCCACTCATGTTGTATGTATGCTTCCCCTATTTTAACCTGCTGTTTCACAACCTTAGGCCCATACCTGTAAGTCACCTGTCACTAAATGAACAATCATTACTTTCTTAGACAGTGTGCCTGAACAACACTCTTATACCTAACAATTTTGTTGAGCAAATGTGGCACCCTGATTTCTCACTGAAACACAGTTTTATCACAAACGATTTGGATTAGCAAATTGAGCCTCCTGGCTTCACCCCAATATTAGCTGCACCCATTTATTAGGCCTAACAATTTTTAGGTGGAAATCTGGCCTTCTGATTTCTGACTGAAACACAGTTTTATCACACGATTTGGATTAGCAAATGGAGCCTCTGGAGACTGCAAAACAGTTTTTACACAATCTAGTTAGATGCTAACTGACTGATTTGGCTAACTGACAAGTTCACTTTCAGCAGCACTAGCAGGACCTGGCCTCTCTGCTCTGTGATACTGAGAAAATGGAGCCAGCAAAACAAGATGTCTGCTTTTTATATGGACAGGGACACATGACTTTGGCAGCCAATCGCAAAAGATCTTGTGTCATGACGTTTTGGATGGTTTCTGTGCCCTGACTGGCTGCTGGAATGTACACATATTAAATTAAAGAAAACAAAAGAAATAGAAAAAAAATACACTCCACAGCTCCTCTGACCTGGACACACCCCCTTCCTTTTATCAAACACATTTCCCTGCTCCCTCGCTATTCATACAGCACCACTATCCTAGCCAAAGTCATAACAAAAGCATTATTGGAAACGCAATGATTTACCGTACTATGACCAAATTTTGCTGACTTTGAGTAAAAATGCTCGTGAAACCAAACACGAATCTTAATGTGCTATGTTCTTGCCAAATTTGAGATTGGCAAACGTTTTCCGAACAAGTGAGTACAGACAGTTTCCGAAAGCTGATGGCCATCCAAGACTCCTAGCTGCCCAGTCGCCATTACTTCTCTAAGAAAGATGTGCCTGCACTACACCAGCATGTCACAGACATCATCACCCATTCCTTTAAAAATTCTAAGTCTGACAAGGTGAATTTAAACACTGACACCTAGACGAGTAAGCATAGGCAGGGGCATTACATATTCCAGACTGGGCACTCGGTGACTCTGTCCTGAGTCCCTGGAAATAATGCTGTGGTCAAGATTTGCACTGCAATCCATTGGAAGCCTTTGAGATTAATGGAGGTAGTTGAGCCCACTGACTGGCTTTCTATGTTAGTGTTAAAGACTGTGGATGGAGAAGCAGTGCACAAGCCCAACCAGCATTCCTCTTAAAGAGTTGTTCGCAACATCTCTTTTGAGGAATACACCACTCCTGAGCCTCTCAAATTCTTAGTTGATAGGGGCTGGTCCTTTTTGTGATTGGCAATTCAGGTCATTAGCTCTGTGTGACCAGGAGCCGCTTTCTATAAATAAATGACGCTAATGAGAGGTGGCCAGAATCAGCAGTTACCATGCTACAAATCCAGACCAGCCTTAGTGTAACCTGTGCTGGTTCATCCACCGCTTGAAGACAGCAGCCTATCTCTTTGGCAATGAGCAGTTATCATTAATATCCAAAGAAGGGGTTGTGGGAGAACAGAGGCAGAGAGAAAAAGCCAGTAAATTGTGAACTTGCTTAATTTTTACACTGCGCACCCTCACCTTCCTACACCATTTTATAAACATATTAATAATCCAATAAATGGGATACCTGGGCCTCATAGTCTTGCAATCTTTCTTTTTGTGAGACCCCAGTGATCAGCAACTTATCTCCTATGCTATCCATGTACCTCATTTTCCCTCATAACACCTTTTTGACCATTTTGCTCCAGCAGATTTTGCTATAGACTTCACCCGTACAATGCATCATCATTATCAATATCGACCATCATGTTAAAGGGAAACTGTAACAGAGAGTCACCCCTCAGCCTGTACACATGGACCATACTGTAATCAGGCTTACATTAGCATTCCTTGTCCTGTATGTGGTGGGGGCATGCTTGTCTTTGTTCCCCACTCATTGTGGATGCTGCAGAATCACCCTCATATTTGCTGCCCCAGTTCCCTGTTCCAATAAATCTCGTTGGATTGTTTATCGGCCTGGTGTCTCTTCCTGCTCTGTCGCATACCCCATCACAGACACATTCTAATAAATGGTTTCACCGAGTCAGTCAGAGCAGAGGCTATTGTTTTTGTTCCTCTCTGCTCTGACGTAATGGTGGGATTCTCTTTTAAATAAATTAACAAATATTAAAATGGTTAAATTTATTCATAAGCCACAATAATCACTGTTTATGACTGTCTATATTATAGATCAGACATCAAATGTCATCTAAAGTTGGAAAAAATTGTATTTTTCTTTATCTCCCTCCTCCTGTTTGCTGCACTTGCCTGAACATTCACTCTCAAAACTGATCAAATCTATCATGTATACATATGCCATCTTATTCTAAAAAAACAGTTACCTGAACGGACAATTAAACTTTAAACAAGTGTTTTTTTTCCATCTTGTAGAGTTAATCTGAGGACCATCGATCACACTGCTCTAACATTTCCGCAACATTTCCGCACTCCCGCGGAATTCACATGCGAATTCACATGCGTTTTCCCGCGGAAAACAAGCGTTCTGCAAGAGTTTTCCGCTTGCGGAATGCTTGTGCATGAATGTGATAGATAGGATGTTAAAATAATAATAATAAAAAAAAATATTGTTATTCTCACCGTCCGACGGCCCCCGATCTGCTCTGCGGTGCTCCCAGCATCTTTCGGTCCCAGTAATGCTTTGCGCGAAGGACCTGAGATAACGTCACGCTTGCGAGGTCATTGTGGTCATTCGCACAAAGCATTACTGGGACCGGAAGATGTCGGGAGCGTGGTGAGAGGTGCGAAGGACTTCAGGGGCCGCCGGAGGGCGAGTATATCACTATTTTTTATTTTTATTCTATTTTTTACAGGATTATTGTACCTAGGGCCTGGAGGACAGTCTCCTCTCCTCCAGACCATGGGTACCATATCCGCACATGATCCGCTTACTTTGCGCATGGTGGCCATAGCCACATGCGGAAAGTAAGCGGATCAATGCATCCCTATGGGTACGGAATCGCTGCGATTCCGCCAAAAGAATGAGCATGCTGCAGATTTTACCACGATGCAATTAATCCGCAGGATTAGCACAGCAATGCGGAATCCCATAGAATTGCATGGGATGCGTTTTCTTAGCATTTTTGCAATGTTTTCGCAGTGGAAAATCAACGCAAAAAAAATGCCATGAGAGGAACGCAGCCTTATTTATTGCTGTGTATTTTATTTGCAAGTATTTTGTTTGCTTGTGTAACAAATCTATTTGTATCATGAGGATGCTATTCAGTGCTGTAATTACATAAAGAGTAAGTTAAATTTTCATAGCCATTAAAAGGTCTCCTGGCAGTGTTGTTGAAGACTGCACAATGTATTATTTACACATCTAACTCAGCATTTTTATAAATAAACTGACGGTTCACTGTTCCGCATTGCAAACCTGAAGTAAAAATAAGGTCCATCAAATATACCTAAGTGTCAAATAACCAAAATACAGACTTTAGAAAGGTGCAGAGAAAGATTGCTTTGATAAATATAAGCGATAATTGTTTATTATTATTATTAACAAAGTGCAAAGTAAATGAACAAAAGAGAAATGTAAATCAAATCAATATTTAGTGCTTCCACCTTTTATCTTCAAAACAACGTCAAACCATGTTGCAGATTTACCTCAAAGAATGGATGCTTTGATACTGTTTTGAAGACAAAGGGTGGTCACAGCAAAAAATCAATTTCTCTTTTTTGCTCATTCACTTTCCATTTTGTTAATTGATGAAAGCAAACACTTGAATTATTTGAAGCACTGCTAGGTTGCAGAATTTTGACATACCAGCCTAAAACTTTTGCAGAGTATTCTATGGATAGATAGATGCTAGATAGATAGATAGATAGATAGATAGATAGATAGATAGACTTTACTTTCTTATTCATGCCACTGGCAAAACAGAGAGGAATGGTTACACATCTATACACCTCACCCATCTAGCATTGTATTTTTCTATATATCTAAATATATAAATATGCATATAATCATAAATATACATATAAATCTAAACATATAGCTTATTTGTCTGACTATAAGACGCTCTGGACTATAAGACGCTCCTAGGTTTTTAGAGGAGGAAAATAGAAAAAAAATATGCAAAAAATGTGGTAAATTCTATACTAATATCCCCCAACCTGGTATATATGTCCCCAATCCAGATATACATGGTTCCCAAATCCAATCCTGGTAAGTATGGTCCCCTCATCCCCATCCTGGTATACATGGTTCCTCGCCCCCATCCTTGTATGCATGGTCCCCTCATCCCCATCCTGGTATACTTGGTCCCCTCATCCCCATCCTTGTATGCATGGTTCCCTCATCCCCATCCTGGTCTGCACGGCCCCCTCATCCCTATCCTGGTATGCATGGCACCCTCATCTCTATCCTGGTAGGCATGGTCCCCTCATACCTAACCTGGTAGGCATGGCCGCCCATCCCTATCTTGGTATGCATGGACCCCTCATCCCTATTCTGGTAGGCATGGCCCCCTTTACCTATCATGGTATGCATGGCCAGCTCATCCCTATCCTGGTTTACATGGCCCATCAGAAGAAAATATAAATAAAAGAAGCCATTCTACTTACAGTTGAAATCAGAAGATTACATACACAATACAACAAGACACATACGCATGTTTTTCTCAATATCTGACATAAAATCAGAATAAATCTTTCTCATGTTATGTTAATTCGCATTACCATGATTATTATTATTTACCAAATGCCAGAATAATGAGAGAGAGAGAATGCTGGACTGTCCATATAGTGATGTCATGTGTTTGGAAGATCCTGAACAAACTGTTTATTTGTGTAGCATCATGGGAAAGTCTCAAGAAATCAGCCAAGATATCAAGAAGAAAATTATGGACTTGTACAAGTCTGGCTCAGCCTTGGGTACAATTTCAAGATAAATGAAGGTGCATCTGTACAAACAATTATACGCAAGTAGAAACAAAATGGGAATGTCCAGGCATCATACCGCTCAGGAAGGAGACAGGTTTTGGGTTCTAGAGATGAACGTGCTACGGTCCGACATGTGCGTATCAACCCAAGAACAAAAGCAATAGACCTTGTGAAGATGATGGAGGAAGCTGGTAAGATTGTGTCAATATCCACAGTGATACGAGTACTGTATCAACATCAGCTGAAAGGCCACTCTGCCAGAAAGAAGCCATTACTCCATAAGAAGCATAAAAATGTCAGATTAATGATGTTTGCCAATGCACACAGGAACAAAGACCTTAATTTTTTGAGACTTGTCCTGTGGTCTGATGAAACTAAAATTTAACATTTTGGCATAATGGCCATCGTTGCGCTTGGAGGAAAAAGTGAGAAGTTTGGAAGCCTAAGACCACCATCCCAACTGTGAAACACAGGGGTGGCAACATCATGCTGTGGGGTTGTTTTGCTGCAAGAGAGATTACATGGCGATCACATGTGCCCGCTAATAAAGAGTATAAATATTCACTGCTCTCCACTCCCATAGACGAGGAGAGCAGTGAGTATTCATTGCTCTTTATAGCGGGCACACGTGATCCCCTGGCAGCTGCAGGAGCTGGCGGCTGCTGCTAACACTGTGCTGCTGTTAAAGAGAAATGAATATTCACTGCTCCCCACGCCCATGGTCCAACCCCATTCTCAGCGCTGGCTACAGTGCATAGAGGTGGACGGGACTATGGGCGTGGGGAGCACTGAATCTTCATTTCTCTTTAGCAGCAGGCCAAGAGATAGCCACAGTAGACGGCTCCTTATCCTCCACTGCAGCTCTCCCACCTCCCCATCTACAGCAGGTACATCCAGACAATAAGACGCACTCCCATCTTCTACCAAACTTTTAAAGCAAAGAAGTGCATCTTACAGTTCAAAAAATACGGTATATATATACACTGTATATATATATGTATATATATAGTATATTCTATATATTCAGATATATAGAAATATGTAGTTCTAGATTTGTGAGGTGTACAGTATAGGTGTGTAACCATTCCATAGTGCTGTATCAATAGCATGAATGAGAACGTGGGATCTGGAATCCAAGACATAATGTTTCTCCTTGTGGAGAGTGACATGCCAAGCTGAGGAGACTTTTAAGCCTGGTAAAAAGATAGCCGTGACACGAAAATGTCTTTTTTTTGCAAATTCATGTATCAATTGTGTGAAAATGCTAAAAGTATAAAATATATATTTGGTCTAGAATTATTTACTTAGTTATACTTATTAACTGTCCTTCCCAGTATCCACATAGTTAATTTGCAGTATCCACAGTATTACGGCTATGTGTACATGACTTTTTTTCAGGTGGATTCCACCAGTAATTTATTATATTGTTTGTATATGCACTCCCTGAATTGTAAAGTGCTGCGGAATAGGAACAATGGTGAAGTTGCTGGTTTTGTTTTTTTTCATCCCCCAAAAAAATAATTAATTGTCGATAAATGCTAAGTACCAAAAGGGCCATTGAAAAACACAACTAATTCCCCAGAAAACAAATGTCGTATAGCTACATATACAGAAAAAAAGAAAAAAGTAGTAGCAGCCACATGAACCATGGAAATCGGTAGTCCTTAGTTGACTCACTGACTATTATAGGTGAGTTTTCATGGTATGTTCTATATCCTGTGCTGAGGATATTGTACGGGCCCTGAGGAAGGTGAGCAGTGAACATCACCTGTTGTGAATGATGGACCTTTTGTTATCTACAGTATGTAGAGGTATTAGCTTACAATATTATAATTCTTTCTGTGATGATAAGATATCTACTGAAAAATGATTTCTCCAAAATAGAACTTATCCGACTTCATTGTGGAATCTGCAAAATGTAAGTATTTGTTTTACAATGTAGTTAGTGGTATTCAAAATTAAAATTAAAAATCAACAATAATTTAAAAATGTGTTTAGCATAAAAACACTAGGCCATTTTCTGAAGACGCATTACCTTTAATGCTCAAACTAAGCTGATCTTTAAATGGGAGTTATACTTTCAACAAACAGGCAACAGACAAGCAGAAATCAATAGTACAAATAAATCATATAATAAAATTTGTAATGTATCTCATCATATAATTCCACATCTTTCTCCACTTTAGATCCTCTTCTCCTCCACGTTGCCTCTTTAACTTATCACTAACTGTGAAAAACAACTCTATTGTGTCTTGCTCAAAACTAAATAGACAAGGACTTCACGTTACACATCCTATCATATTCTATGGCTAGAGGAGGGGAGGAAAAGTGAGGAGCAGAGTGAGAAAACAAGTGAAGGCAGACACAGACAGACTGTGCTGAGCTTTCTCTACAATTGTTTTATTTCACTTTAGCTCCAAAAAGCTGGATTCACATCTACATTGCTCAGTTCTCATGGATAAATTTCCTCTATGCTGCTGCTGCTTCTGTCTCTGCACTAACTAATAAATGAAGAGCAGGAACGCCTCTGCGTTTAATTCAGTGTATAGTAAACAACACAACAGATGGTCTTCCCCACCTGTTCAGCGATACAGCATGAAGAAGGGAAAATTGATAAAAATGCAGGATATAAGACATATAATGGCCAGAGGTAGTATTATTCCTCATGTACATACACAACAGCTTATTCTGAAAAGTTACTTGAAAGGATTGTTCCTTTTTAATGTTAAATCCATTCAACATTTTAACTTTAACATTGTCCATGCTAAAGTCACATGTAAAGCCATTTGATTGCTTTTTAAGGCTGGTTTCACACTTGCGTTTTTTTCGCGGTATTTTAGCGCTAAAAAGCGCATGTGTTTTTTTTCCCTATACTTTGTATGGGATGCGCTTATGTGCACACACACATGCGTTTGTATGCGTTTTTCCGCGCATGCGTTTTTTTGCGGTATGCGCTCGGGCGCACAAAATGCATCCTGTTGCATTTTTTGGGCGTCCGACTTGCCTCAAAAAAACGCATGCGTGCGCAATGCGTGTTTTTACAGCAAGACACCCATTATAAGTCTATGGGTGCTCATATGTGCGCATTGGCATGCTTATGTATGCGTTTTTTTGCGCATGCATTTTTTTTTTTACCATTAGTTGGACAATGAAATTTAGGGGTTTGGGTTAGAGTTAGGGTTAGTTAAGGGGGTTTAGGGCTAGGGTTAGGGTTAGCTAGGGTTTAGGGTTAGGGTTAGGGTTAGGGTTAGTATGGTTTGGTTAAGGGTTAGGGTTAGGGTCAGGGTTAGGGTTAGTATGGTTTGGTTAAGGGTTAGGGTCAGGGTTAGGGTTAGGGTCAGGGTTAGGGTTAGGGTTAGGGTCAGGGTCAGGGTCAGGGTTAGGGTTAGGGTCAGGGTTAGGGTTAGGGTCAGGGTTAGGGTTAGGGTTAGGGTTAGTAAAGTCATGGTTTGGGTTAGTGTGAGGGGCCACCTAATGTTGGAAAAAAACGCAAACGCGGTAAAAACGCACTAAAAACGCATACAAACGCATAAAAACTCTGCGTTTTTTTCATGCATGCTCATAAAAATGCTTGAAAAAAACGCAGCATTTGTATGAGTTTGTATGCGTTTTTCCAAAGCGTTTTGTTGCCGGAAAAACACGCTGCAAAAAAAAGCAACTGTGAAATTAGCCTAATATGAATTAATTGCAGTGTGCAAGATTACCAGATTATTCTATGTAGAGTTTACTTACAGAAAAGTCCCATTAGTCTTTATGCCATTCAGTAATAGTTGTTCAGATTCCTCTCTTGAAATACTGCCATGGAACCAAGGCATTCGTTCATGAGCAGTGGTTGCAATTAACTTTTCTAACTGAGGCTTTTGGCTGATAATTGCTTGTTCCAGAGCTTCCGCCTGTAAATGACAAAATAATTAAAACAAATATTAATAATGCATAGCTGAACACTTTTAATAAACCAAAAATCTATGAAAATGAACAAATGAAAGTCAGACTGTTACACCGCTCTGTCATACTCAACTGGCCTCCGCTCCCACGCCGCAGCCGGCCTCCGCTCTCACGCCGCAGCCTCTCTCCATCCGACGGCCATGGCGGTCGCCTCTGATGAGCTTGCGGCCGACGCCATCCCTGCATGCAATGCGCATGCACCATAGGCTGCGGCCACGTCTCCCTTCTGCTTCTTGTGCTCCGGCTGTGTCCTAACCAGGAAGCACCTTCGGACCAATGGCAGACCAGACGGGGCCATATCAGGCCGCTTCCCCCTGAGGGAGGCGAATGATCATTGTGTTACCGTGCACACTGGGCCCTGCTTCCTCCGGTGCTCTCTGCAGCCTCTCTGTTCCGTCCTCAGTGTTTCCTGCAGCAGCCTCGCAGCCCTGTCTTCCGTGTTCCTTGCAGTCTTCTCCATCCTACTCCAGCCCTGTTCCAGTGTTCCTGTTCCCTCCTGCTCCTGCTCTGCTCCAGCGTTCCTACAGTCCTACTCCAGTCCTGTTCCTATGTTCCTGTTCCATCCTACTCCAGTCCTGCCTCCGGTGTTCCTGCTCCATCCAGCTATCCACACTCCTACAGTCCTACTCCTGTCCTGTTCCTGTTCCATCCTACTCCAGTCCTGCCTCCATTGTTCCGTTCCAGCCATCTCTCCACGTTCCAGCCTTACAGTTTATACTTCAGTCCCGCACTCCTACTCCAGTCCATTCTGAGCCGCCCCTCTCGGTACCGGCTACCGTGGTACTTGAACCCATGGGCCTGCTCCTAACGGTCCCTGTATAGGGGTCGGTTCCACCTGGCAGCTCGCCCGGGGCCCCTCGGTGCCACGCTTCAGAGGGTCCACTCCTGGAGATTCTGGCTCCCGACCACCCACGCTAACACAGACATTGCTTTTCAACCATGCTTCCACAGAATTTTGAAAAAAAAAAAAAATTCATGAAATAGGCCTGGACAGAAATGATGGTACCCTTAACTTAATAATTTGCTGCACAACCTTTTGAGGTAATCAGTGCAATCAAAAGGTTGCTGTAACTGTCATTGAGACTTCTTGATTTGTATTTTGGCCCACTCATCAAGAGCAAATTGCTCCAGTTGTGTTGTGTTTGAAGGTTGCTTTTTCTAGACGGCAGGTTTCAGCTCTTTCCAAAGACGCTCAATAGGATTTAGGTCAGGGCTCATAGAAGGACACTTCAGAATAGTCCAATGTTTTCCTCTTAGCCATTCTTGGGTGTTTTTAAGCTGTGTGTTTTGGATCATTATCCTGTTGCAAGACCCACGACCTGCGACTAAGACCAAGCTTTCTGACACTGGGCAGAACATTTCTCTCTAGAATTCCTTGATAGTATTGAGATTTCAATGAACCCTGCACAGATTCTAGACACCCTGTGACAAATGCAGCAAAGCAGCCCCAGAGCATAACAGAGCCTCTTCCATGTTTCACAGTAGGGACAGTGTTCTTTTCCTGACATGCTTCATTTTTCTGTCTGTGAACATAGAGCTGTCGTGACTTGCCAAAATGTTCCATATTTGTCTCATCTGTCCATAGGACATTCTCCCAGAAGCTTTGTGGCTTGTCAACATGTAGTTTGGCAAATTCCAGTCTGGCTTTTTTATGATTTTTTTTCATCAATGGTGTCCTTCTTGGTCATCTCCCTTGAAGTTCACTTTGGCTCATACAACGATGGATGGTGCGATCTGACACTGATGTTCCTTGAGCTTGAAGTTCACCTTTAATCTGTTTAGAAGTTTTTCTGGGCTCTTTTGTTACCATTCGTATTATCTGTCTCTTTGATTTGTCATCAATTTTCCTCCTGTGACCGCGTCCAGGGAGGTTGGCTACAGTCCCATGGAGCTTAAATTTCTGAATAATATGTACAACTGTAGTCACAGGAACATCAAGCTGCTTGGAGATAGTCTTATAACTTTTAACTTTAACATGTTTGTCTATAATTTTCTTTCTAATCTCCTGAGACAACTCTCTCCTTTTCTTCCTCAGGTCCATGTTGAGTGTGATACACACCATGTCACCAAACAGCACAGTGAGTATCTGTAGCACTCTATACAGGCCCACTCACTGATTCCAAGATTGTAGACACCTGTGATGCTAATTAGTGGACACACCTTGACTTAACATGTCTCTTTTGTAACATTATTTTCAGGGGTACATCATTTCTGTCCAGGCCTATTTCACTAGTTTTATTTTTTTTAAATTCTGTGGAAGCATAGTTGAAAAGCAATGTCTGACTTTTATTTGTTCATTTTCATAGATTTTTGATTTATTATTACTTTTGTCAGATTCAAGCCATGCCTGTCACCATTGTGAGTTTTTCTGTCATTAAACGAGGGTACCAACAATTTTGACCATGTGTGTAACAGCGTGTCCACTGCGAAACATCTTACATAACCTAATACATATAAACTGGCTGGTGTTCAACCTAAGTTAAAGGGAAGTTATTGCCTATATTTTTTATACAAATTGAAACCAAATAGTAATATTTATTTTTACTAGCTATATGGAAATTTGGAGTGGAATTCATTTTTAAAGGTGTCTATTTTTCTGCTATTCTGTTTTTTTTTGGAAGATTTATCTTTTAACCCCTTCACGCCATGGCCGTATTTGTTTTTTTTTCATTTTTAATCTCCTTTTTTCAAAAGTCATAACTTTCTTATTTTTCCATTAATATAGCCTTATAGCTTCTTTTTTGCAGGACATTTCAATGACACCATTGATTTATTGCTGGAAAATGTGTTTTGAAAGTGCAAAAAAAGTGCAATTTCACAATTTTTTTTTGGGGGGGGGGGTTTATTTACCATGCTCACTGTAAGGTAAAACTGACTTGACAATATGATTCTCCAGGTCAGTATGAGTAAGCAGATACCAAACATGTATAGTTTTTTTTATATTTGTGTTGAAAAAACAATTAGAAATTTGTAAGAAAATTTTTGCTTTTGTGGCCAATTTCCGAGATCTATAACATTTTCATTTTTCTGGATATGGAGCTTGTTCAGGGCTTATTTTTTGCACCCTGAGCTGAAGTTTTAAATGATATCATTTGAGATTAGATATGATGTTTTGATCGCCTATTACTGCATTTTATGTCAACATTGCGATGGTCAAAAATAGTAATTCTTGCATTTACATTTTTTTTCGCTTTGCCTCTTACTGACTAGATTACTTTTATTTGATATTTTGATAGCTCACACTTTTAAGAATGCAGCAATAGCAAATATGTGTATTTTGAATTTTTATTGTTTTATTTTTAATTGGGAAAAAGGTTGGTGATTTCAAATTTTGTGCGGTTTTTATTTTTTTCATATTTTTAACAAAATCACTTTTTACTGGATTAATTAGTCCTCTTAAGGAACTTGAGCCTGCGTTCATCTGATCACTTGATTTTGCATTTAAAGTAAGTTTCTTATTCATCTTTGTGCAATTTGTCACTTTTTTTCTCGTAATTTTTGCACATGGGCTCAAGTACTTGGTGACAAAGGGTGGAGCCAAAAAGCCACTATATCTTTGCCAGGGTATCTAAATGTAAGATATGTATAATAACTTGGATCTTTAATCTTTCCCTATAAAGAAAGCCTAGCTATACTTCTAATGGTCCTGTTGATATAATGTTAAAAAAATGCTATGCTTTTACAATGCGAAAATAATTCACTAGTAAGTCATAGTTTTGACTTTGAACTTAGAATCATAGAATCATAGAATCATAGAATCGTAGAGTTGGAAGGGACCTCCTGGGCCATCTGGTCCAACCCCCTGCTCAAAGCAGGATTCGCTAAATCATCCCAGTCAGATGTCTGTCCAGCCTCTGTTTGAAGACTTCCATTGAAGGAGAACTCACCACTTCTCGTGGCAGCCTGTTCCACTCATTGATCACTCTAACTGTCAAAAAGTTTTTTCTAATATCTAATCTGTGTCTCCTCCCATTCAGTTTCATCCCATTGCTTCTAGTCTTTCCTTGTGCAAATGAGAATAAAGTTGATCCTTCTACAATGTGACAGCCCTTTAGATATTTGTAGACGGCTATTAAGTCTCCTCTCAGTCTTCTCTTTTGCAAACTAAACATTCCCAAATCCTGCAACCTTTCCTCATAAGACAGGGTTTGCAGACCGGTCACCATTCTGGTCGCTCTCTTCTGAACTTGCTCCAGTTTGTTGATGTCTTTTTTAAAATGTGGTGCCCAAAACTGGACACAATATTCCAGATGAGGTCTGACCAAAGAGGAGTAGAGGGAAATAACTTGTAAAGCTGTAAACATTGTGCCCAAAAGTGTAAGATACTAATGTTAATTAATTTAGCTAATGGAAACATATTTCAAAAATATTACTATATATTTTGAAAATAGAAAGAATAAAATATTCCACTGTTGACACCCCGATCAGCCATAACATTAATACTTAGCATTATCTGATATTGTGTAGGTCCCATCATGCCACCAAAACACCTATAACATATGGATTAGTCATAAGTGGAAGGACTAATGAGACTTTGGTCTATTGCCCAGGTCAATGGCACTTGGCAGCTAGACAAGAGGTCCACAAATCTCTTATCTTCCGGCATTCCCAGCATCACTTTTCATTAGCCAAGGTTGACATGACGTAAGAGATTTCCAGGCCTTTAGCTTTTCTGCTAGATGACACTGACCTAGATGCTGGACTGGAGTCCCGCTAATCAATCAGTTTATCTCTAATATTGATACATTCACTCCACAAGACTTCCGAGATAATTGACACCAAGACATTAGCAGCAAATTCTTGAAGTCCTGTAAATTGTGTAGTGGCGCCTCCATGGATCTTGGATGTTTTTCCAGTACATCCCACAGATGGTGACACCTAAAACACTATTTTATTTTAAACATTTCTAAACATGTTTTTCTCTGTGGTAGGGCATATTATCCTAACTGAAGAGGTTACTACCATTTGGAAATACTATTGTCATGAATGTGAATACTTGTTTAAGTAGAAGGTATATTTCACCTATGTAAATGCCATGAATCCTATGATTTTTAGCAGAACATTGCCCATATCATCACAATCCCATAGTACAACTTGATGCCATCTCCTTCTCTAGTGACACATATGCTCCCAGACATCCACAATATTATTATAATTATTTATTTATATCACCATTAATTCCACGGTGCTATAAAAATACAAATATCACTTACAGTAAACAAACTAACAATGACAGACTAGTACAGAGGGAAGAGGACCCTGCCCTTGCAGGCTTACATTCTACAGGATTATGGGGAAGCAGACAGTAGGTCGGGGTTTGCAGTAGCTTCGATGGTGTTGAGGTAGACATGTGATCATTAAAGGTTTTAAGCTTTTTTGAAGAGATGGGTTTTCAGGTTCCGTTTGAAGGATCCAAATGTGGTGGATAACTGGACGTGTAGGGGGAACAGAATTCCAGAGGATGGTGGATGTTTGGGAGAAATCTTGAGGTGATTGGGTGATGAGTGAATAAGCGTGGAGGAGAGAAGGAGGTCTTGGAAGAATCGGACATTATGTGTGAGAAGATATTGAAAGATTAGTTCGGAAATATATGGAGGAGAAAGGTTATGGATGGCTTTGTAGGTCAGTGTTTAAACTGGATATGCTGGGAAATTGGGAGCCAGTGAAGGTACCGTATTTTTCGCTTTATAAGACGCACTTTTGTTCCCCCAAATTTTGGGGGGAGTGGGGGTTGCGTCTTATAAAGCGAATCTGTGTGCTGCTGTGCTATAGAGTGGGGGGGCGGCTCTGGCGTGGAGTCAGGGGGCTGGGGTGGGCTGGATGGGGCTGCAGAGACTGCGGGAGGTCCTGTGCTCCCACTCATTAGCCTCATGTAATATTCACTGCACCCGCTGTCCATCACCTCGGTGCTGAAACAGAGCTGAGTTGGTAGACAGGGGAGCTGTGCATATTACCTGTGCCTGCACTCACCCCCAGTCACTATAGTCACCTATTGATGATCACTCCTGCTCCCAGCTCCCCCGTGGCTTTCCTGTGTCGAGTCTGCTGTCATCCTCCTCCTGCAGGGCGAGCGGCAGCAGCAGCTCATTCAGGCAGCTCATCGCTTCAGGACTTTGCATGATGTGACCAATAGGACCTGCGGTCACATGACTCCCAGTGTGCACTGCGAGTCACATGACCGCAGCTGAGCAGCTCCTATTGGTCACATCATGGAAGGTCCTGTAGCTACAATGAGCTGCCTGAATGAGCAGCAGCTGCGTGTGCCCTGCAGGAGGAGGATGACAGCAGACTCAGCACAGACACAGGTAAGCCACAGGGGAGCAGGAGCGATCATCAGTAGGTGAGTTAACTGTTTATTATTTTAGCATTTGCTTGCCAGCAGGGGGTAAATATAGGGACGGGGCCATGTGTGACAGCGGGGGAAATATAGGGATGGGGACAATGTGTGCTAGCAGGGGGGAAATATATGAACGAGGGGCCATGTGTGCCAGCAGGGGGGAATATAGGGATGGGGGGCAATGTGTGCCATCAGGGGGGAATATATGGAGGGGGGGCAATGTGTGCCAGCAGTGGGGAGCATAGGTGCTAGGGTCGGCGGAACGCACCAAATATAAATAATAGTAGGTGCGTTCGCCGCCCGGGGTCCACCATGCGGTAGGTGACAAGACCGCTGCTGAACAATGCACCTAGTAGGTGCGGTACTGCGCTCAGGTTAACGTCACCCGAACGCTAAGGGCGGCTCCGTACATACACAGAGTCGCTTGGCGAACACTAAAGCAAAGGTGCGGGCCCTGTTAGTGTCACAGAGGCCTGCGTGTGGCGTCACAGCCGCGAACACCAATAGCTGCTGTTACTACAGTGCAGCGGCAGAGAAAGCTGCAAGCGTCGGCGCCGAGGACCGGGTGCTGACGGACGCTAGTGTAGGCGTGGAGCAAGTGGCGTGTAGCTTGCCACAACCCTGGAGCTGACTATACACACTCGGTCACCACTCGTAATATCAGAGGGTAGGGGTTTCATAATGAGTCAGACACCAGTCCATGCATCCATCACCATACACACACAGAATAAAATGCTACACTAGCGCATGGCCGAGCCGCCATGGGGGGCTTTTATAGCCATGCGCTTCCGGGACCTTCCAATACTTTGGGAAGGACCAATCAGATCCGACACAGGACCTGCACATGTGACCCCTGCTCTCCACTGAGAGGGCACATTGCGGGCATGCCCAGTAGCACGGCACGAGGACTTAGCCTCTGGAGCGGTTCCCTGCAAAGCAGGTTGCGCTACCATTGCTGCAGCGGAGGTGGCAGCAACATCCAGGCTCACAGAACGAGTCTGAGGAGAATGCCTGGCTCGCCATGATTGCTGAGCAGGAGTCCGAGCGATCGGAGGAGAATGAGAGACCGCAGGTTGTCTGGCTCTGGATTCCCGCTGTGCAGAGCCAGGAATCTGACGCCTAACATTACCCCCCTCCTAGGGCCCCCCCTGAGCCTCACTGCGCTCAAAGGCCAAGATCAGGTGCGGTGTATGAATGTTTTCCACCGGCTCCCAGGTCCGAGCCTCGGGACCATGAGCCTTCCAGTCCACCAAATAATATTTTTTGCCACGGACAAACCTGCACCCCACGATGGCGTTAACCTCAAACTCGTCAGACGATAAGTCTGATGACCCGGCAGATGACTCAGAAAACCGGATCATGTGAACTGGTTTGAGGAGGGACACTTGGAACACGTCCGAAATGTGGAGGAAGAGCCAGGTGGTAGACCACCGAGCTAAGTCGCTCGAGGACCTTGAATGGTCCAATGTATCGCCGTGCGAACTTGGGAGACTCGACCCGCAGTTTAATATTTCGGGTAGAGAGCGATACCATGTCGCCAGGGGAGAAGCTTGGCGCGGGCCGCCAATGCGTGTCGGCGGACGCCCTCATCCTTTCTTTAGATGCCCGGATAGCATCCTGAGTGTGATCCCAAAAGTCCCGGGCCTCCACTGCCCAGTCTGCCACCCTGGAGTCAGTGGAGGACACTGGCATCGGGACAGGGACGCATGGATGTTGACCATAATTTAGGAGAAAGGGCGTCTGACCAGTGGAATCAGCCACCGCATTGTTTAGGGCAAATTCAGCCCAAGGTAGCAAGGATGCCCAGTCATCCTGCCTGGCAGAGACAAAATTGTTGTGAGTTCATTTTTCCCCTCACCATTGAGGTCTGATGAACTCCCTCCTCTAGTGAAAGAAGGTAGTGATTACCAAAACACCTGGGCAGCTGGATGATGACTGGGTGGCTGGAATTGAGGACTGGATATAAGGCTGCCGACGCCCTTCTTCCTTGCTGTTGATTTTCCTGCTGGATTCCTGGAGACCAGTCTGATTCCTGCATCTCAAAGCTAAGTTTTTCTGCTCTGCTTTGTACTCTTCAGTTTTGTTCTTGTTTTGCCTTGTTTTTTGGGAGTTCTGCCATCCCCGGCTGGGGGTGAGCTGGATTCCATTTTTGTCTCTGATCTGTTGATATTTTGCTCTGTCTTCAGAATATACCTGAGTGCTGATATAGTCTTTTGAAGCCTAGCGACTTCAGGGCCTGTTTTTCCTATCAGTCGGTTGGCTCATTTTGATAGGGTTTTTGCAGATGGCAGACAGCAGCTTTCCTATACTGTCCTATGTAGTTAGCTTGGGCCCCATCATTTGCTCAACCTATCTTTCTATCTGTGTTAGTGTTTTCATCTTGCTTCACCGTCATTATATGTTGGGGGCTGCCTATTGCTTTGGGGTCTGCTCTGGGGCAGTTTAGTTTTTCCCCTTTCTGTCTTAAGGCTAAATAGTTCTCCGGCTGTGATCGAGGGGTCTAGGGCACCGTAGGAACCCCCCACGGCTACTGCTAGTTGTTGTGGATAGGTTCAGGGGTCTGCAATCCGATAGCTGCCAACCTCTTTGGTTTTTCTGGACTTAGCTGGTATTTTGTTTTTCCCTCCTTCGGTGACTCATCATAAAACAAAATGCCGTAAATAGGTGACCAAGGTCTGATTGGCTCTCTAGACCAAGCCATTCGTCTCGGGATGATAGGAGGAGGATAGATTTAGCTCGATGCTAAGTAAACTGCAGAGCTCCCTCCAAAACTGAGACGCAAACTGAGGACCTCGGTCACTCACGATTTTGTCTGGCATGCCATGTAAACGGAATACGTGCTTAATGAACAAGGTGGCCAGACCTCGAGCGGAAGGCAGGCGTGCGAGTGGCACCAGATGCACCATTTTGGAAAAATGGTCGGTGACCACCCAGATGAACGTACTGCCAGCAGACTTGGGCAGGCCAACTATGAAATCCATGCCAACCATCTCCCATGGTCTATCCACCACTGGCAGGGGAAACAACAACCCCGCCGGCCTCTGTCTAGAGGGTCTGTTCCGAGCACACGAGACGCATGCTTGCACGTATTCCTTGACATCTCGAGCCATATGTGGCCACCAATATGACCTTGCCAGGAGTTCTTCGGTGGTCCGTTTATTGCCAAAATGGCCACCCACCCTGGAGGCATGTGCCCAGGCGAGGACCTCTGGCCGTAGCTGAGGTGGCACCAAGGTCTTGCCCGGTGGTACTGACTCGAGAGCGACTGGAGCCACGGTCGTAAAACTCTCCGGCGGGAGAATTAACCGAGGCTCAGCTTCTCCTTCTTCCGCTGAGACCACCAAGCGTGAGAGAGCATCCGCACGAACGTTCTTCTCTCCAGAGAGGTAGTGCAGGGTGAAGCGGAATCGGGAAAAGAAGAGCGACCACCTGGCCTGATGGGAATTCAGGCGTTGGGCCGTCTGTAGGTAGACCAGGTTTTTATGGTCTGTATATACCTGAAAGGGGAACCGGGCTCCTTCCAGGAGATGTCTCCTCTCGGAAAAAGCCAACTTCATGGCTAGCAGCTCCCTGTCGCCGATGGAGTAATTTTTCTCCGCTGGTGAGAAGGTCTTGGAATAGAAGAAGCAGGGATGCTTTTGACCTTGAGCATCCTTTTGATAAAGGACTGCTCCTGCACCGACGGAAGAAGTGTCTACTGTCTACCTCAAGGATAAACGGCTTATCCACATCGGGACGATGTAATATGGGAGCGCCAGCAAAATGCGATTTTATAGCCGAGAAGGCTTTGGAGACCTGTTCCGACCAAGCATTGGGGTTAGCTCCTTTCTTGGTAAGAGCAACCAAAGGAGTCACCAGTGTGGAAAAGTGTGGTATGAACTGGCGGTAGTAATTCACGAACCCGAAAAAGTGCTGCACCGCTTTGAGGGAATGGGGTTCTTGCCAGTCCATTACTGCTTGTAGTTTGGCAGGATCCATGCCCAGCCCCTGGGCCGAGATGATATAGCCTAGGAACGGCAAGGACTCCTGCTCAAACTGGCACTTCTCCAGCTTGGCGAATAGCGAGTTCGCCCGCTGACGGTCGAAGACCCTGCAGACGTCTCTCCGATGGGTGGTCAAATCTGGCGAAAAGATGAGTATGTCATCCAGATAGACCACCACCGAGGTAGAGAGCATGTCGCGGAAGACGTCGTTAACAAAATCTTGGAAGACAGCTGGCGCATTACAAAGGCCAAAGGGCATAACCAGGTATTCGTAATGGCCATCCCTGGTATTAAAAGCTGTCTTCCATTCGTCTCCTTCGCGAATGCGGATCAGGTTGTATGCCCCCCGCAGATCTAATTTAGTAAAGATCCAGGCCCCCCGCAACCTGTCAAATAACTCCGCGATCAACGGTAGGGGGTATTTGTTTTTAACTGTGATAGCATTGAGACCTCTGTAGTCAATGCAGGGACATAACTCTCCATTCTTCTTCTGTACGAAGAAGAACCCTGCACCAGCCGGTGACACAGATTTCCTGATAAAACCCCTAGCCAGGTTCTCCCGGATATATTGAGACATAGCCTCCATCTCAGGGAGTGATAACGGATAAACACAGCCTCGGGGAGGCTCTGTACCTGGCAGGAGATCGATCGGGCAATCATAGGTACGGTGTGGCGGGAGCGTCTCCGCAGACTTCTTAGAGAAGACGTCCGCGTACTTGTGGTAGGGCCTGGGGAGCGCGGAGAGATCCGCAGGCACTTCAGTGGAAGCCACCTGAACACTGCCCCTCAGACACCTTCCCTCACAGTCCTTGCCCCAGCCCAGTATCCTCCCAGAAACCCAGTCAACGTGAGGGGAGTGGCAACGAAGCCAGGGAACTCCGAGGTGCACCTGATCGATGCCATTGGGCATGATAAGCAGGGACAGAGTCTCCTGATGTGAGGGTGAAATAGAGAGTCCGAGTGGGACTGTCTGATGGGTCACCTGAGACGATAACGGTTCCCCATTTACCACCCTAATGGACAGAGGTTGCGAGAGTAACACCAGAGGGATAGCGTGACTCTGGGCAAAAGTCGAGGACATAAAGTTCCCCTCGGCCCCGGAATCCCCAGATGGAGGACCCACTATCTAAAGTACCCCGGAACACTGGTTTGGGTGAAAAGGGTCCCATTTTGGATTGACCACCACCTACGACCACTGGACGTGGTCGTCTTTTCGGTCGCTGAGGACATGTGCCAGCCGAATGGCACAGATAACAGCGCACAGAGCATCGCATCGGACGCGGCTTAGTGCCAGTGCAAGACACCTCCATAGGCTCAGAGGAAGAGAGCTCTTGTGCGGGGTCCTCCAGTGGCACGGTAAAGCTGGGGGCCAAATTAACCCTACGTCTGGATTGCGCTAGTTCCAACCCGCGCTCCGTGTAGCTGAGATCGATGCGGGTGGAAACGGTGATCAATTCCTCCAGACTTGTGGGAATCTCCCTAGTGGCTAGAGCATCCTTGACGTGCTCAGCCAGGCCTCTCCAAAACACCGGGACTAAGACTTTGTCTGGCCACTCTAACTCGGAAGCCAGTGTCCGAAACCGGACAGCATAATGGCTAACCGAGAGTGAGCCTTCCTGTCCTTTCCTATCTAGTTAGCTTGGGCCCCGTCTTTGCTCAGTCTATCTTTCTGTCTGTGTTGTGTTCTTTCTTCTTGCTTCACCGTCATTATATGTGGGGGGCTGCCTTTTGCTTTGGGGTCTGCTCTGGGGAAGTTTAGATTTCCCTTTCTGTCTTTAGGCTATTTAGTCCTCCGGCTGTGATCGAGGGGTCTAGGGCATTGTAGGAACCCCCCACGGCTACTGCTAGTTGTGTTGATAGGTTCAGGGGTCTGCAATCCGATAGCTGCCAAACTCTCTGGTTTTCTGGACTTAGCTAGCATTTCTGTTTTTGCCTCCTACGGTGACTCAATCATAACAGAATCACCCGCCATACCGCAGATCCTAGGGTACTCAATAGCAGGAAAGAATTGGGTTTAAAAAAAAAAAAAAAAAGAGTGTGTATATTCTTTCCTCTATATCTCTGAGGCAGTAGGGGGAATTTTTTTTCTCTCAATGGAGATAAAGCAATTGTCTGATCGTGTGGAGCAGCTCGCTGTGGAAGTGCGGGGAATTTCCGCCTACCTTGCTCGTTCGCATGCTGTTGAACCAAAGATCCCTACACCTGATGTGTTTTTTGGGGATCGATCTAAATTTTTGAGTTTCAAAAATAATTGTAAATTATTTTTTGCCTTGAAGCCTAACTCGTCAGGGAGCTCCACGCAGCAGGTTAAAATTGTCATCTCTTTGCTGCGTGGCGATCCCCAGGATTGGGCATTTTCTTTGAAACCAGATGATCCTATTCTGACTAATGTGAATGCATTCTTTCAAGCCTTGGGGTTGTTGTATGACGAACCTAATGCTATTGATCAGGCTGAAAAGACCCTGTTGGCATTGAACCAGGGTCGAGATTCTGCAGAGTTGTACTGTCAAAAGTTCCGAAAGTGGGCGGTCCTTACTACCTGGAATGATAATGCCTTGGCTGCTCTCTTTCGGAAGGGTTTGTCAGAAGCCGTAAAAGATACTATGGTGGGATTTCCTGTTCCCTCTGGTCTGGACGATTCTATGTCATTAGCCATTCAGGTTGATCGGCGTTTACGTGAACGCAGGATTGCACGAGAGGTGTTGCCACCGGTTGAACAGACGTCTGAACCTATGCAATGTGATAGAGTTTTGTCTAAGGCGCAACGTCAGGAGTTCAGAAGGCGTAATAAGCTGTGTTTTTTCTGTGGAGATGCCTCGCATATTATTTCTGTTTGTCCTAAACGAGAGAAACGCTTTGCACACATGTTTTCTGTTGGTGGTGTTCAACCTAAGTTTCTTCTGGCAATTACTCTGATCTGCTCCCTGTCCACATTTTCCGCCAAGGCTTTTGTGGATTCGGGAGCAGCGCTAAACCTAATGGACTTGGATTTTGCTAAACGTTGTGGATTTCCAATGACACCTCTGCGGACGCCTATCCCTTTGAGGGGGATTGATGCTACTCCTTTGGCAAAAAATAAACCTCAGTTTTGGACCCAGGTGGTCATGCGGGTCGCCCCAGACCATCAAGAAAATTGCAGATTTTTGGTGTTACATGGTCTGCATGATGCCGTTGTTCTGGGGTTTCCCTGGTTGCAAATTCATAATCCAGTTTTGGATTGGAAATCTGTGTCTGTGGTGAGTTGGGGTTGTCGGTGTGCCTTTAGTGAGGCTCCGGTTTTTTCCACCTCTCCTCAGTCGCATGATGTTCCTGACTATTTGGCGGACTTTTAGGATGTATTTAGTGAGAATAAGTCTGCGTCCTTGCCTCCTCATAGGAGTTATGACTGTGCAATTGAACTGAGCCCGGGGTGTAAATTTCCCAAGGGTCGGCTCTTCAATTTATCTGTACCCGAGCACGAGGCTATGCGGTCCTATATTAAGGAGGCGTTGGAGAAGGGTCATATTAGACCATCCTCTTCACCCTTAGGTGCCGGTTTTTTTTTTGTGGCCAAAAAGGATGGTTCTTTAAGGCCTTGTATTGATTATCGTGCCCTCGACAAAATTACTATTAAATATCAGTATCCGTTACCCCTGATTTCAGATCGATTCTCTAGAGTTAGAGGTGCTTGCTGGTTTACCAAGCTTGACCTCAGGGGGGCGTATAATCTTATCCGCATTAAGCAGGGGGATGAATGGAAGACGGCGTTTAATACTCCGGAGGGACATTTTGAGTACCTGGTGATGCCTTTTGGGCTCACTAATGCCCCTTCTGTCTTCCAGTGCTTCATGAACAGTATTTTCCGAGACTTTGTCGATAAATTTTTGATCATCTATCTGGATGATATTTTGATCTTCTCCAAGGATTGGGATTCTCATGTGGAACATATTCGGACTGTGTTCCGGATCTTGAGGGAGAATTCCCTGTATGTCAAAGGATCAAAATGCCTTTTTGGAGTACAGAGGATTTCATTTTTGGGATTTATTTTGACTCCGTCAACTATTGAAATGGACCCGGCCAAGGTACAGGCCATTTATGATTGGGTTCAGCCCACTTCTTTGAAGGCCCTGCAGAAGTTTTTGGGTTTTGCTAATTTTTATCGGAAATTTATAGCAAAATTTTCTAGTATTGCCAAGCCATTGACTGATCTGACTAAGAAGGGTGCTGATGTGTTGAATTGGTCTCCGGAGGCTGTTGCTTCCTTTCAGGAGCTGAAGCGAAGATTTACCTCCGCCCCGGTTTTGCGGCAACCTGATGTCTCACTCCTGTTCCAGGTAGAGGTGGATGCTTCTGAGATTGGTGCAGGAGCTGTTTTGTCCCAAAAGGATCCTGTAACATCTAAAATGAATCCCTGTGCTTTCTTTTCCCGAAAGTTCTCTCCATCTGAACGTAACTATGATGTGGGGAATCGGGAACTGTTGGCCATGAAATGGGTATTTGAGGAGTGGAGACATTGGTTGGAGGGAGCTAAACACCAAGTCGTGGTCCTCACTGACCACAAGAATTTGATTTACCTAGAGTCGGCTAAACGCTTGAACCCTAGACAGGCTAGGTGGGCCTTGTTTTTTACACGTTTTGATTTTGTGGTCTCTTTTCTTCCTGGAACTAAGAATGTCAAGGCAGACGCCCTCTCTAGGAGCTTCTTTGCTGATTCTCCTGTGGTGACCAAGCCTGCTACCATCTTAGGCGAAGGGGTAGTTCTTTCTGCCATCTCGCCCGATTTGAGACTTGCTCTGCAAGAGTTCCAGGAGGACAAACCTGAGCGTTGTCCCAGTGGAAAGTTGTATGTTCCTGACCAGTGGAAGAAGAGAGTGATGTCTGAAGTTCATTGCTCTGCATTGGCTGGTCATCCAGGTATTTTTGGTACTAGAGATCTGGTGAGTCGCTCTTTTTGGTGGTCCACCTTGTCTCATGATGTCAGGAATTTTGTGCTGTCCTGTGGGACTTGCTCCCGGTCTAAATCTTGTTCTCGCTCTAGTGGGTTGTTGATGCCTTTGCCGGTCCCCAGGAGGCCATGGACCCATATTTCAATGGATTTCATCTCTGATATGCCGGTCTCTCAAAGAATGACTGTTATTTGGGTGATTTGTGATAGGTTCTCTAAGATGGTTCATCTTGTACCACTCCCTAAGTTGCCGTCTTCCTCTGAGTTGGTGCCCCTGTTTTTGCAACAGGTGGTTCGCTTGCACGGGATTCCTGAGAACATTGTATCTGACAGAGGAGTTCAGTTTGTGTCTAGATTTTGGAGGACTTTCTGTTCCAAGCTGGGAATTCAGTTGTCCTTCTCCTCTGCTTTTCACCCTCAGACCAATGGGCAGACAGAGAGAACAAACCAGACCTTGGAGTCGTATTTGAGATGTTTTAGTTCCGCTGATCAGGATGATTGGGTTTCATTTTTGCCCTTGGCCGAATTTGCTTTAAATAATAGAGCTAATTCTGCCACTTTGATGTCACATTTTTTTTGTAACTTTGGGTTTCATCCTCGATTTTCTTCAGGGCAGGTGGAGCCTTCTGCCTGCCCAGGTGTTGACACTGTGGTGGAGAGAATGCACCAGATCTGGGACCAAGTGGTGGATAAGTTATCTCTCTCCCAGGAAAAGGCCCAGCGGTTTTCCAATCGACATAGGACCATTGGTCCCCAGTTTAAGATTGGTGATATAGTGTGGTTATCATCAAAAAATACTGCTATGAAGGTGGCTTCTCCTAAGTTTAAGCCTAGATTTATTGGACCTTACAAGATTTTGGAGATTATTTATCCGGTCTCTTTTCGTTTGGCTCTTCCTGTCACATTTAAAATCCATAATGTGTTCCATAAGTCCTTGTTGAAGAGGTTTGTTGAACCAGTTGTTCCTGGGGTGGCACCTCCGGACCCTGTATTGGTTGAAGGTAACATGGAATATGAGGTAGAGAAAATACTGGCTAGACGGAAACTCCAGTATTTGGTTAAGTGGAAGGGTTATGGTCAGGAGGATAATTCCTGGGTCTCTGCCTCTGATATTCATGCCAAAAGATTGGTGCGTGCCTTTCATCGGGCTCACCCTGATCGCCCTGGTGGCGTGGTTGAGGGTTCGGGGAGGTACTGTTGTGAGTTCATTTTCCCCTTCGTCACTGAGGTCTGGTGAACTCCCTATTCTGGTAAAGGAAGGTAATGAGCCTGATTATCAGGCACCTGAGCCTAATGATGATGACTGGCTGAGTGGAGTCACGGACTGGATATAAGGCTGCCGACGCCCTTCTGCCCTGCGGGTGATTTCTCTGTGGACTTCTAGGAGACCAGTCTGATTCCTGCTCCTCTAAAGCTAAGTTTTCTGCTTTGCCTTTTAGCATTTGTGTTTTGTTTTTGTTTGCCCTGCTTTTCTGGATTCTGCCATTCCCTGCTGGGTTGAGCTGAATCTCCTTTTGCCGGTTGCTCTGTCTTCAGAATATTCCTGAGTACTGACATAGTCTTTTTGAAGCCTAGCGTCTTCAGGGCCTTTTTCACTGTCAGTCTGTTGACTCTTATTTTCATAGGGTTTTTCATGGATTGCAGACAGCAGCCTTCCTGTCCTTTCCTATCTAGTTAGCTTGGGCCCCGTCTTTGCTCAGTCTATCTTTCTGTCTGTGTTGTGTTCTTTCTTCTTGCTTCACCGTCATTATATGTGGGGGGCTGCCTTTTGCTTTGGGGTCTGCTCTGGGGCAGTTTAGATTTCCCTTTCTGTCTTTAGGCTATTTAGTCCTCCGGCTGTGATCGAGGGGTCTAGGGCATCGTAGGAACCCCCCACGGCTGTTGCTAGTTGTGCTGTTAGGTTCAGGGGTCTGCAATCCGATAGCTGCCAACCTCTCTGGTTTTCTGGACTTAGCTAGCATTTCTGTTTTTGCCTCCTACGGTGACTCAATCATAACAGATAACAGTTGGAGAGCCATATCGTGTGTGACCCGTGGTCCCAAGAAGACTTGCTTCAGAGCCGCGAGAAACTGAGCAGGTCCCTGAACCACGGGATCATCACGTTCCCACAATGGCGTGACCCACTGTAATGCCCGGCCAGACAACAAAGAGACAATAAACCCCACCTTAGCCCACTCTGTAGGAAACCGTGCAGCCAGCAACTCCAGCTGAATGGAGCACTGGCTAACGAATCCCCTACAGGTGGCGCTGTCACCCGAAAACTTATCGGGGAGCGGGAGGCGAGAAATTGTCGGCGAGGGCAAAAGTGTGGGCGCACGTGAGACAGCCTCGGGACTGTCTGAGCAGCAGCTAGCGCAGCATTTGCAGCTGAGTTGGTGCTCTCAATAGCCGCCAACCTGCTCTCCAGCTGCCGAATGTAGCGCTGCAGCTGCTGCACGTCTGCCATTGCCAGCCAGACCCTGGCGCTAGTGTAATGTTAGGGTCGGCGGAACGCACCAAATATAAATAATAGTAGGTGCGTTCGCCGCCCGGGGTCCACCGTGCGGTAGGTGACAAGACCACTGCTGAACAATGACAGATGCACCTAGTAGGTGCGGTATTGCACTCGGGTTAACGTCACCCGAACGCTAAGGGCGGCTCCGTACATACACAGAGTCGCTTGGCGAACACTAAAGCAAAGGCGCGGGCCCTGTTAGCGTCACAGAGGCCTGCGTGTGGCGTCGCAGCCGCGAACACCAATAGCTGCTGTTATTACAGTGCAGCGGCAGAGAAAGCCGCAAGCGTCGGCGCCGAGGACCGGGCACCGACGGACGCTAGTGTAGGCGTGGAGCAAGTGGCGTATAGCTTGCCACAACCCTGGAGCTGACTATACACACTCTGTCACCACTCGTAAAATCAGAGGGTAGGGGTTTCATAATGAGTCAGACACCAGTCCATGCATCCACCACCATACACACACAGAATAATATGCTACACTAGCGCATGGCCGAGCCGCCATGCGGGGCTTTTATAGCCATGCGCTTCCGGGACCTTCCAATACTTTGGGAAGGACCAATCAGATCCGACACAAGACCTGCACATGTGACCCCTGCTCTCCACTGAGAGGGCACGTTGCGGGCATGCCCAGTAGCACAGCACGAGGACTTAGCCTCTGGAGCGGTTCCCTGCAAAGCAGGTTGCGCTACCATTGCTGCAGCGGAGGTGGCAGCAACATCCAGGCTCACAGAACGAGTCTGAGGAGAATGCTTGGCTCGCGGTGATTGCTGAGCAGGAGTCTGAGTGGTCGGAGGAGAATGGGAGACCGCAGGATGTCTGGCTCTGGATTCCTGCTGTGCAGTGCCAGGAATCCGACGCCTAACAATAGGGACGGTGGGCCAATGTGTTCCAGCAGGGGGGAATATAGGGATCGGGGGGACAATGTGTGCCAGCAGGGGGGAACATAGGGATGGGGGTCTGTGTGAATGCCAGCAGGGGAGAATATAGGGATGGGGGGACAATGTGTGCCAGCAGAGGCAATATAGGGATGGGGGGCCATGTGTGTACCAGCAGGGAGGCATATAGAGAGAGGGGGGCCATATGTGTGAATGCCAGCAGGGGGGCATATAGTGACTGGGGGGGCCATATCCAGGATAGGATGGGGGGGCTATGTGCCAGCACAAGGGGGCAATGTGCCAGGATGGGGGTTATATAAATACCAGGATGAGGGACATATACGGTATATGATTTGAAAGACAGACACTGGCATTATAAGACACACCTCCATTTAACATAAAAAAACATTTTTTTCTCTTTTTCTTCACCAAATTTGGGGGTGCGTCTTATAATCAGCTGCGTCTTATAAAGCGAAAAATACGGTATTTGCAAAGAGGGGAAACAAGTGTAGGAAGGAGAGAGATCAATTAGTTGGGCAGCAGAGTTAAGGATTGACTGGAGGGGTGCGAAAATGTTAGAAGGTAGGCCACAGAGGAGGATGTTGCAGTAGACGAGGCGGGAGATGATTAGGTCATGCACAAGCAGTTTGTAGAGTTAGGATTGAGGAAAGGACGGATTCTGGAAATATTTTTGAGCTTGAGGGGACAGGAGGTGGCAAGAGCTTGGATGTACGGTTTGAAGGACAGGGCAGAGTCAAGGGTTACTTCGAGGCAGTGGATTACCGGGACAGGGGAAAGAGTGAATTAATTTATTTTGATAGATAGATCAGGTAGGGAAGGTATGCGAGATTGAGGAAAGACAATTTGTCCACATTGAGTTTGAGGAAGCAAGAGGAGAAGGAGGATATGGCTGATTGACACTCTGGGATTCTGGAGAGTGGAGAGGTGACATCTGGGCCAGAGAGGTAGATCTGAGTGTCATCAGCATATAGATGGTACTGGAAGCATTCGACTTTATGAGTTGTCCCAGGCCAAGGGTATAGATTGAGAAGAGAAGGGGTCCTAGGACAGAGCCTTGAGGGACACCAACAGAGAGGGGGAGAGATGAAGAGGTAGTATGGGAGTAGGAAACGCTAAATGTGCGGTTGGTAAGGTATGAGGAAATCCAGGATAGATCAAGGTCTTTGACACCAAAGGAAGAGAGGATCTGTAGTAGGAGGCAGTGGTCAACTGTGTCGAAGGCAGAGAAAAGGTCTAAAAAGAGGAATATAGGGAATTGTCTGTTAGCTTTGGCTGTAAGTAAGTCACTAGTAAGTTTGGTCAGGGCAGTCTCAGTGGATGATGAGGGCAGTAGCCAGATTGTAGGTTGTCGAAGAGCGAGTTAGATGCAAAATGAAAAGAAAGTACAGCGTGGACATGCTGCTCAAGGAGTTTGGAAGCAAATGGGAGCAAAGATATGAGGCGATAGCTGGACATAGCGCTCGGGTCAAGGGATGGCTTTTTGAGGATAGGTGTGATTGTGGCATGTTTGAAAGCAGAGGGGAAGGTACCAGAAGTTAGTGATAGGTTGAAGAGATGGGTTAGGGATGGGGTTATAGAATAATAGAATCATAGAATCGTAGAGTTGGAAGGGACCTCCTGGGCCATCTGGTCCAACCCCCTGCTCAAAGCAGGATTCGCTAAATCATCCCAGTCAGATGTCTGTCCAGCCTCTGTTTGAAGACTTCCATTGAAGGAGAACTCACCACTTCTCGTGGCAGCCTGTTCCACTCATTGATCACTCTAACTGTCAAAAAGTTTTTTCTAATATCTAATCTGTGTCTCCTCCCATTCAGTTTCATCCCATTGCTTCTAGTCTTTCCTTGTGCAAATGAGAATAAAGTTGATCCTTCTACAATGTGACAGCCCTTTAGATATTTGTAGACAGCTAATAAGTCTCCTCTCAGTCTTCTCTTTTGCAGACTAAACATTCCCAAATCCTGCAACCTTTCCTCATAAGACAGGGTTTGCAGACCGGTCACCATTCTGGTCGCTCTTTTCTGAACTTGCTCCAGTTTGTTGATGTCTTTTTTAAAATGTGGTGCCCAAAACTGGACACAATATTCCAGATGAGGTCTGACCAAAGAGGAGTAGAGGGAAATAATGACTTCACGTGATCTAGACTGTATGCTTCTGTTAATACATCCTAGAATTGCATTTGCCTTTTTTGCTGCTGCATCACACTGTTGACTCATATTCAGTCTGTGATCTATTAGTATACCCAAGTCTTTTTCACATGTGCTGTCACTTAGCCCTATTCCTCCCATTCTATATATGCTTTTTCATTTTTATTGCCCAGATGTAGTACTTTGCATTTCTCCCTGTTAAAAACCATTCTGTTAGTTGCTGCCCACTTCTCCAGTTTATTTAAATCTTTTTGAATCCTCTCTCTCTCTTCTCTAGTATTAGCTATCCCTCCTAGCTTTGTGTCATCAGCAAATTTAATCAGTTTACCCTCAA
This sequence comes from Dendrobates tinctorius, assembly GCF_039654945.1. Lineage (NCBI taxonomy): Eukaryota > Metazoa > Chordata > Amphibia > Anura > Dendrobatidae > Dendrobates > Dendrobates tinctorius. The sequence continues at coordinate 11,650,186 of NW_027361712.1, read as the reverse complement.
TTCCTTCATCTAAATCGTTGATAAAGATGTTGAACAATACAGGGCTCAGGACAGAGCCCTGTGGTACTCCACTTGAGACATTCTTCCAACTGGATGTGCAGCCATTTACGACCACTCTTTGGGTCCGATCACTAAGCCAGTTATGAGTCCACCTAACAGTTGCCTTGTCCATTCCATACTTAGTCATTTTTTCAATAAGGATTGTATGAGAGACTTTGTCAAATGCTTTGCTGAAGTCAAGATATACTATATCTACAGCATTTCCTTGATCCACCCAATCAGTGATACTGTCATAGAAGGAAATTAAGTTAGTCTGACATGACTTATTAGTTACAAACCCATGCTGACTCTGTTTAATCACTTCATTCTTATCCAGGTATTGACATACATGTTATTTAATAATTTGTTCAAAGATCTTTCCTGGTATAGAAGTCAGACTCACCGGCCTATAGTTCCCTGGGTCCACCTTCTTCCCCTTTTTGAAGATAGGAACAACATTTGCTCTTCTCCAGTCTTCTGGCACTTCTCCTGTTCTCCAAGAATTTTCAAAGATTATGGAGAGGGGTTCAAAAATTTCTTCTGCTATCTCCTTCAGTACTCTGGGGTGTAATTCATCTGGACCTGGAGACTTGAATTCAATTAGGTTAGCTAAGTGTTTCCTCACTATCTTTCTGTTTATAGATATCCTGGATTCTTCTATTCCCTTAATAGGACAGTGAATAACAGTTGATGTTACATTTCCTTTCTGAGAGAAAACAGATGCAAAATAGGAATTTAAAAGTTCAGCCTTCTCAACATCCTGTCTTACCATTTCATCATTTTCATCCTGTAAAAATCCTATAGCATCTTTGACTTTTCTTTTACTTTTGACATATCCCCAAAATCCTTTATTATTGTTTTTTACATCTCTTGCAAGCCTCAATTCATTTTCAGCTTTAGCTAATCTGATTTGTGCCCTGCAGGTTCTGCAGACAGCATTATATTCTTCTTTCCATTTTATAAACATTTTTTTCTTCCTTTTTAGCATGTGCTTAAGTTCTGTGTTCATCATCCTGGTTTCCTTAAATGCTTCCTATTCGTCCCTCTTTTCGGAATTGTTAACAACTGTGCTTTGAGAATTTCATTTTTCAAGATTTCCCATCCCTCCTGGACATTTTTGTCTTTTAGGATATCCAGCCATTGGATCCCTCCAATTCTCTTTCTGAACCCCTTAAAATCTGCCTTTCTGAAATCTAACCTTGACGTCTGAGTCTTCACAGGTCTTCCGCCTCTAGTTATCCAAAATTCTAAAATAGCATGGTCACTACCTCCTAGGGTCCCAGCCACTTTTACCTCCTCAACCATTTCCTCCCTGTTTATAAGGATTAGATCCAAGGTAGCAGTTCCCCTTGTTTTCTCCCTTACCTTTTGGAAGATAAAGTTGTCAGCAAGAGAGGATAAGAATTTCCTTGACCTGTTAGTTTTGCCTGAGAGAGATTCCCAACAAATGTCTGGATAGTTGAAATCTCCCATGAGAACTATGTCATATTTTTTGGAGAACTTGGCCATTTGATGCATAAAGAGTTCATCCATATCTTCAGCTTGCACAGGCGGCCTGTAGTAAATGCCTACAATGGTGTCCTTTCCATTATTCTGTCCTTGTATTCTTACCCAAACAGTTTCCACAGAACTCCCAGTCTCTGAAGCTTCAATCTCTGTGCAGATATACGTGTTTCTAACATACAATGCGACACCCCCTCCTCGTTTATCAAGTCTGTTTCTTGCAAATAAGTTGTATCCTTCTAGTCTTGTATTCCAATCATGTGTATTGTCCCACCAAGTTTCAGTGATTCCAATGACATCATATTTCTTTTCCTGTGTTAGTTGTTCCAATTCTCCTTGTTTGTTGCCCATGCTTTGTGCATTAGTATAGAAGCATTTTAGTTTGTGATTGGTTTCTCTTTCTCCAATATTTTTATTATTTAGATTCTTTTGCCTTTGTTCTTCCTTTCCACTTCTAATAGCAGAGTTCTCAATAGCATTTGTCAGGTGTATGGCTTTTTCTGGCCTTTTGCTTCCCTTCCCATGTTGTTCTTGTTTAAAGCTCTCCTTACAAGTGTAGCAAGGCGACTTCCAAATACATGCTTTCCAGTCTTCGTAAGGTGCACCCCATCTCTAGCAAGTAGTCCATCGTATAAGTAGTTCACTCCGTGATCCAGAAATCCAAATCGTTGCTGACGGCACCATCGACGTAGCCAGTTGTTCACCTGCAGAATCTTATTCCACCTCCTTGTTCCATGGCCATCCACTAGGAGGATGGAAGAGAAGACCACCTGCGCTCCCAGTTCTTTCACTTTCTTGCCTAAGTCTTCAAAGTCTCTGCAGATGGTTTCCAGGTCGTTTCTTGCGGTGTCATTTGTCCCCACATGTAGTAGCAGGAATGGGCAGTCATCTGTAGGTCTGAAGAGTCCTGATATCCCGTCAGACACATCTTTAATTTTTGCATCTGGAAGACAGCACATTTCTCTTGAAGTTATATCCGGTCTGCAGATAGCGGCCTCTGTTCCTCTCAACAGGGAATCCCCCATGACCACCACTCTCCGTTTCTTCTTCACAACATTTTTCTTTCTCCATCCAGGAGGACTCTGAAGGCGTACAAGGTTGCTGTTTGTGGGCAAAGTCTTATCCTGATGTATTTCTTCATCGTTTTCCTGCGTGAGAGCCTGGTACTGGTTTCTGAGCAATATGGGTGCTGACTGCCTCCTGATCCTCTTGCTTCTCTGGGTCACATGTCTCCATTCCTCTGTTTCTTCAGGTGCACTTCGAATTTCTTCTCTTTCTGTAACATGAAGAGATAATTCTGCTCTGTCCAAGAACTCTTCACCTTCCTTAATGATCTTCAACGCAGCTAACCTCTCTTCGAGATTTTGCAACTTTTCCTCCAACAGGGACATTTGTGCATTTGTGGCATGTGAAGTTTGGCTTTTCCACTGGTAAATCTGTGAACATGTAGCAAGAAATGCAGCTCACCAAATGGCTCCTGGCCTCTTCCATCTTGAGATTTCTTAAAAACGATGAAAGATGAGCCAAAATTCCATTTTTCCGATTTCCTCTTTTCAGCTGCAACGGCCAAAACCCAGTGATCGTTGAGCTCGCGGAGACTCTTCACTTATCCCAGAAGGCACTGGGAATATGCAAATGATCTCCTCAAGACTCTTCCCCTGGTTTTCCGATTTCCTCTTTTCAGCTGCAACGGCCAAAACCCAGTGATCGTTGAGCTCGCGGAGACTCTTCACTTATCCCAGAAGGCACTGGGAATATGCAAATGATCTCCTCAAGACTCTTCCCCTGGTTTTCCGATTTCCTCTTTTCAGCTGCAACGGCCAAAACCCAGTGATTGTTGAGCTCGCGGAGACTCTTCACTTATCCCAGAAGGCACTGGGAATATGCAAATGATCTCCTCAAGACTCTTCCCCTGGTTTTCCGATTTCCTCTTTTCAGCTGCAACGGCCAAAACCCAGTGATCGTTGAGCTCGCGGAGACTCTTCACTTATCCCAGAAGGCACTGGGAATATGCAAATGATCTCCTCAAGACTCTTCCCCTGGTTTAGTGTAGTGATGAGGTTGGGGAGGAGTTGGGATGGGATGGGGTCAAGTGCACACATGGTGAGGTGTGATTTGGAGAGAACATCAGCAAGCTCTCCTTCAGTGATTTTGGAGAGGGAAGTTATGTGGTTAGGGCATTAGTCTGGCATACAAAGGGATTGTGGTGGTCGGACAACAAAGACTTGCCTTGTTTGGTCTATCTTATTTTTGAAGTGTGTGGCAAAGTTCTTGGAAGAGATTAGGGAAGTTGGAGGGAGTAGTGGTGGGTGGAGGAGGGAGTTAAAAGTTTTGAACAACTGTTTGGGGTTGTGGTATAAGGAAGATAAAAGGGATGTAAAGTAGGCTTCTTTTACCAGAGGTAAGAGCTGATTTGAATGCGAGTGTTGCTTGTTTGAGTGCAATGAAATCATCTTGCGAATGCGCTTTATTTCAATGCCGTTCTGCAATTCTGGATACTTGCTGAACCTTTTTAGTGATGTTATTGTGCCAGGGTTGTCTATTGATTCGTCGTACTCTGCTATGTATGACAGGGGTGACCGAGTCGATGGCTGATGCAAGAGTGGCATTGTAGGAACTAGTGCCAGTGTCTGTGTCATGGAGTGAAGATATGGAGGACAGTGTCAGAATAGAGTCAGAGAGTGTGCGAGTGTCTAGATGTGCAAGGTTTCTGCGGGGATGTGCATGTTGCTGGATATGGGTGACAGGTGAGGAGGACAAGGATGAGAAAGTGAGTAGATGGTGGTCAGATAGAGGGGAGATTGTGAAGTTAGATAGGGAGCAAAGACAGATGAAGACCGGGTCTAATGTGTGTCCGTCTGTGTGGGTGACTGAGGAGGACCACTAAGTCCAAAAGATGAAGTAAGGGACAGGAGATTGGAGGCTGCCGACTGGTGGGTGTCAATAGGGATGTTGGTCACCCATGATGATGGTGGGAATGTCAGCAGAGAGAAAGTGAAGAAGTCAGGTGGAGAATTGGTCAATAAAGGCAGTGGTCGGGCCCAGAGATTGGTATATGATGGCCATTTGGAGGTTGGAGGGGGAGTAGATGCGGACAGAGTGGACTTCAAAAGAGGGGAGGATAAGGGAGGGTAAAGATGAGATTAGTTTAAAGGTACAGTTGGAAGGAAGGAGAAGGCCTATTCCTCCACCATGTCTGTTGCCAGGGCGAGGAGTGTAGGTGAAGTGGAGGCCACTGAAACAGCGCAGCTGGGGAGGCTGTGTTGGAGGGTGTCAGCTATGTTTCGGTGAAGTCCAGGAAGGAAAGATTTCGAGAGGTAAAAGAGGTTGTGAATCACGTGGAGTTTATTGCAGATGGAGCGGGCATTCCAGAGTGATCCAGAGGGAGGGAGCAGGGTGGTGGGGGTCAATGGCACGGATTTGAGGTGGGCAAGATTTCAGGTGTTTATATTGAGTTGGGAGCAATAGAAGGGGGGTAATAAGGGAAGGTATGAGATGTGGGGGTCCAGGATTTCACAATATGTAAAATAATGGTAAAATATCTGGTCACATTCATCTATTGTTTCATGCTAGTCTGCACACTACATGCATCAGTGAGACTTTAAGTGTCCAAAGTTCAATTCAAGCTGTTATACTATTAAAAGATAGTACCCAAGCATACGAAAGATGACTTACCTGTAAGTTCCATGTTTGCTGTACATACTCTCTGATAAGATTTTCCTTGAGGTCTTCAAAAGGTCCAATTTTTGGTTGAACACCAGATGGACGAGTGCAAGGCTTTTTCAACAAACAAACAAGTCCGTTGCTTTCATGAATATGATAATTACAGAGTTCAGACGGGGAGCTATGAGATATTCCACCAGCTATAGCGTATGTTCCACTCAACTCTCTTTCGATAGTATAGTGGTAATATTTTCTACCATGAGATACAGATAGGGCATAGCCACCAAGGTAACTACTGCTCTGTCGCAACAAATACTGGCCATCACTGAAACCTCCTTGTTTAAGATAGTTCTCAGCTTCTTCACGTGTTATGTTCCCAAAAAAATAGGGTAACTGGTTTGTGCCTTCTGCCATTTCCTTAAGATTTAAGATTTTATATCCACAACAGAAGTTGTAGCCTGGGACCTATAAAATCAAAGGTAGACATTTTAGTCATATAACACTATTCGCATTCATATAGTTTAAAAAAATCTTTAAACTAACATTATTTTAATATGAGGCACTTAATCCGACATCATATTGGAGAAGTTTAAATAGTCAATAGTCATATTAGGCCAGCAAATCCCAATTTGTAGAAGTAACTGAGGAAGATTGTCACCTATAGTCTACTAATTAAAAAAAAAAATCAAAAATCTGTTATTTTATTTTCTGTATATTGCTGTGGAGTCTGTCACCTTGCCTGAGCTGCTGTTAAAGCACCACTGGAGATTTTTTTTTATATTTCAGCTCTGGCGCGGGGCTGCTAATATGAGGTCCCGGCACCTAGTATTATACTCACCATCCGCTGTCACGAGCTGTTCCCGATGGTGCCACGATCTTGTGACGGAAACTTCTGATTGGCTGGAAGTCGGCGGTAGCGATTACACGCTCTCAATGCATGTCTATGAGAGCTAGAAAGAGGCTTTCTTAGACTTACATTAAGTTGTGACTTCCAGATCGAGCTAGCAAACACTGGAACAATCCAGCAGGTCACAAAATGCTGGAAATCAACTGAACCAGCGCCGATTAAAGCAGAAGACAGCGGATGGTAAGTAAGACTACGTGCAGGGTCCTTATATAAGAAGCACCACTACAGCGCTGCAATAAAATAAATGCTGGAGTGTAGCTTAACAGGTTTGCTTTATAACAGCCACTAATTTATTATGCTTTGCTTTTATATATTCAACAGTCTGTTTCAAAACACAAAAGCCCAGAGCAGTTTTTCCCTAAATCTGCCTTGGTCAACCAACATGTCCAAGACCTATATTCACTTTAGTATGAATTGCAACCACCAATGCGTGTGACTGTAATGCCCTCTCATGGCCTCAATACGCCTCAATACGCCTCTGCACGCATACTAGGGGGCACATACAGTGACCCTCACCTGTAACACCAGGCACTTCCTCACACTTGGTATTATCGTCTTCTAAGGGGCCGATGCCCGATGCCTTCATTTTTTTTCTTTTTGGCATTGATGTATTTATAAAAATATTAGGGATTTATTTTAATGTCACTGGCAATTTGCCTCCCTGTAGAACTTTGATAGCTTGATTTCTTTTTTACATTTCTTATTTAAATCTTTATACTCCTGAAATACTATTTCTGCATTCTCTCAATTCAGGATTCTGAATGCCCTTTGTTTTTGTCTTATTAAACTTTGTACTTTTATTTATCCATAATGGTTTCTTTATAATCTTTCTTATTTCTTCTGTATTCCCTGATATTTTATTACCAAAGGGTATAAGTTTTCTACAGGATTTTAGTAGAATTTCCTTAAATATGCCCCATTTTTGTTCATTATCTCCAACTACCATGACGTGGTCTCAGTCTACTCGATTAAGCTCTTCCCTTAATTTATTAAAATATGTAAGCCAAAACCAAGTGAGTAACAATCAGAGAAAAAGTATAATAAAAAAAAACGTGCACCACCTCTGCATTTCTGACCAACTCCTGGTTTTGGCTTGCAAATACTGATGTGAAATACTGACCAAATACTGACAGTTTGACTGTAGACTAACCAATACAGAGGCACGCACCAGTTAATAATTTTGGTACATCTCTTAACTGGTGTGTGCTTCCATCAGAAATGTGCACCAGTCAGAGATTGGAGTGCATACCTGGAGCAAATGAAACCTCAAAAGTGGTTTAACTTTTCATCCATTTGATGGGCGGACATAATCATGGCCCATCCCACCCATAGCTGACCAAGACTGTCGGGAAAATGCCAAAAGTCCCAATATTTTTGCACAACTTCAAAATTGCTCAACACTATTGCAACTTATTAAGATGTTTCAAGCCAGAATTTTGTTATAAATGCCTTATTGAGTTGGCCCCATAGTTTTGCAACTCAAATACTGAACAAGTGAGTGTGACCTTATAGAAATTGATTTTGTCTTTGTTTCTTTTTTCAGAATGTTTCACAGATAAATAAGAAAATTAAAAAAAACAAATTACAGTTATCAACAATGATTCTTACTGCAGCAATCCATGAAAACAGAACTTATTTTTATCAAATTAGTCTATTTAGCATTATGAAGCCTTAGCTAATTCCAACTGCCAAAACCACTATGACTTCATGTACTTTAAAACATTTAATGCTGACTCAGACTTTTTTGGAGAAAGAAAGAAAAAGCATCTCCCCAGACGCAATCCTGCATTAAATATTTAACACACATTAAGAATAGGTTTATATTGTACCAGACAACAAAAATGTTTGATAAAGAGCTTTGTGCTTATAGAAGTATCAATTTACGGCTAAGAAAGCAAAAAACATATGACTAAAAAAAGAAAATTTATATTTGAGGGAAAATTTATATTAAAAGTCACAATTCTGGCTTAAAACACCCTTAAGTCTCAACATTTTTGTGCAACTTGAAAATCATGCAAAAATAATACGAGTTTAAATGCAAGTCTTAGTCAGCAACGCCAATATGAGCACTCTATGCACACATTGCACACTGTGAGGATTCACCGATGTTGGAGCTGAGACAAAGCGGTCATGTGACCACAAGTATTCGATATTCATACTCATGGCCACATTAATACTAGATATATCTGGCATCCGCAAACGTATCCACACAAGTCTAGTTGGCATATGACTGCATGTATGCAAATCAAATACTTGTGGTCTGGTACAAGTCTGTTCCCGGGTCCTAAGAACCCTGACAGAGCGCACACATAGAGTGACTGCAGACTTGTACCCTCAGGCCAGACAACTCCTTTAAGATTACCAAACAAAAGAGAACACTTTGATATTCTTTGCATGCTCTATTTATATTGTATTTATAAATATAAAGCTAAAACATAGGGTTTTGCCCAATATGAACTTTCTCTTAAAGAATTTAAAGGAAAATTACCTATTATTTTAATTAAGTTTTTATGATATTTTTTTTGTGATTTTCTTTTTCATTTTCCTTTTGGTGAAAATTCTGCAATATTGGACTTTTCACTCTGTCCACTGAGTCTCATAATATTCTGACATTTCGCATTCTGGCAGGTTTTGTAAAGGCTCTATTTTGTTTCAACTTACCTCTGCCCTTTCCTCAAGTGAGCTCATAAAGTAATAATTTGACAAGTTTGGTGTGGGGTATATGAGTAGCCTAAACCCTGACTTTAACCACATCAACCACCTCTGTGCTCAGGTGAAATATCATTTATGCACCAGATCATCTCATTTATAATTAGTGTCTGACCTTGAGGTTGCTTTACACTAGTGGTGGGAAATTAATTTTCCTGAGGGGCCACATGAGAGACCATGAATGTCAGGAAAAGGGGTTGTATGACCTTTTGCCGCACACGGCTATCACATGTGCAGTGGGGCTTATCTTAGTTATCCCACCACTGCCAACAATGTGACGAAAACAGCAAGCTAGTCTTGCCCTAACAATTTATCGCTGGGGCTTATTGTAGGTATCCCACTGCTGGCACAGTATGTCACGAACTGCCGGGATTTATGTATATCCCACTTTCCAGTTCCACTTTGGAACTCGCAGCTCTCCATTGCCCCCCTTACCCTAAGGTCAGTCAGAGAACTGCATCTAAGATAATTAGTCGCCGGATGGCTACTTGTTATGCAATGGCTATTAGGCCCACTGCAGCGAGGGAATTATAAATGCTTTGGCTGCAGCCACACAATCAGCTTATATCACTCAGTCACTGCCAGCGCTACCCACCTAGCCAAAACACACTTTGCTGCCACCAGCTCCGATTTCTATATTAATATTACTCAATTAATAATAATTAACAAAGGGGTCCGAAGCCAACCCAAATTGGTAGCGTAATCACTTCAGGCACGTATGACTTCGTCATACAGGAGACAGAACTAATAAATTTTATATTTACTCCAAAAAGGTAGGCAGTGTTTACAGAAGGTATAAAAAGGATTTTACAAATTGAGATAATTAAAAGTATGTACAATGCAAATCACAACTAAAAGGGGGTTAAGAGCAGAAATAAAACTCACATGTTGCTTAGATCATCTTAGGCCAAACCAGGCTCGTGGATGGGCAACACATCCCAATGCATGTGGAGGTCTTGAGACAATAGCATCCAGGCAGCAACTGCCTGGGGAGGCTCATTTGCAGACTTATACATCTGGGCTTGTGACATTACTAAAGGGGCTGAGTTATGGCCACCCTCCCCTTCTCTCAGAGTACAGACTTGATTCTGAAAACTTCTAATAATTATAACTGGGCCTGAGAACCTAGCAGAATATTGGCAGAACCATCATTCATCTTATATTGAAAGTAGCTTTCTAAGGACTCCAGACACTGGCTGTCTATTCACCTCGGTTCAGGAGAAGTCCATTTCTCTGGTTTTGTTGGTGCTGGAACTGTGGAAAACACGGGCTAAGTAACCCTGTCAAAGAATGTCCCGGATATGTAGTTTTTATAGTTCTATCACAACCTCACACCGTATTATGACCAAAAGATTAAATTCTCATTATTGTCTATGGGAAGTCAGGGCACATGAGAAGACAAAGAAGCCCCCTGCTGTGAGGCGGGAAATAATTCACTGGTATTTCAGGTTAAGGCCCCGTCACACATACAGATGCACCAGCGATCCCGACAACGATACAACCTTGTCAGGATTGCTGGTGCATCGCTACATGATGGCTGGTGAGCTGCCATACAGGCAGCTTCACCAGCGAACAGCACCAGCGAGGACGCTGGTCTCTAAGGTAAATATCGGGTTACTAAGTGACGCGCGTCACTTAGTTACCCGATGTGTACCTTAGAAACCTGCGTGCTCATGCCAGGAGCTGCCAGCATGCAGGTTTCTAAGGTACATATCGGGTAACTAAGAGACGCATGCCGCTTAGTAACCCGATATTTACCTTAGAGACCAGCTCCCAGCGCCTGCTTAGAGCGCTGGGAGCGTCGCTGATCGTTGGCTCCCGCTGCCACACGCAGCGCTGCATGCTGGCCAGAGGGAGACCAGAGATCAAAAAATGGCCCAGGCTGATCAAGCGCAATCAGCGATACCCAGCAGGGAGGCCGGTCGCTGATCCCCGTCACACACAGCGATCTCGCTGGCGAAATCGCTGTGGCGTCACAAAATTAGCGATCTCGCTGGCGAGATCGCTGTGTGTGACTGGGCCTTTACACTGATTGTGTGTGCAGGCTGAGGGGAGGAGGGGGTTGGACAGTGTCACAGGCTGTGGGTGAGCAGAAATTTGCAGCTGAGTCTTGACTGTTCCGAAAAATGTGGTCATCAGGGAAATCTTTCGCCATATTTTACATTATCATTACAATGACTGTTGCGGAGGGCCAAACCAATAGGTTGAAATTAATTCTACTCAATATTATTATCGATGTATTATATTTATTATATTATTGATGATTATATTAATATTAATTGTATCACTTAATATTGAGCAGAATTAAGTATGCTTACATCTCCCTATACTGTATATCGTTTGAACCCAAGTACAGCCCCTTCTGTATATGCAGCATGAGCCCCACGCAGCCTCCCCCCATATGCAGCATGAGCCCCACACAGTCTTCCCCATATGCAGCATGAACCACACATCTTACTCGCCATATGTGACATGAGCCCCATACAGCCTTGCCCATATGTAGCATGAGCTTGAAACAGCCTCCCCCATGCATATGAGCCCCACATAGTCTCCCTATATACACTGCATGAGTCCCGCACAGCCTCCCTATATACAATGCATGAGCCCCACACAGCCTCCCTATACACACTGCATGAGCCCCACACAGCCTCCCTATATACAGCATGAGCCTCACACAGCCTTCCTATATACAGTGTGAGCCCCACACTGCCTCCCTATATACATCATAAGACCCACACAGGCTTCCCATATACTGCATGAGGCTCGCATAGCCTCCCCATGTGCAGCAGGTCACCCCCATAGCCTCCCCATATGCAGCATGTCACCCCCATAGCCTTCCCATGTGCAGAATGACACCCCCATATCTTCCACATGTGCAGTATGACACCCCCATAGCCTCCCTTTGTGCTGCATGTCACCACCATAACCTCCCCATGTGCTGCATGACACCCCCATAGCCTCCCCATGTGAAGCTGTAGTGGATGGTGATACATGGAACCTGAAAGTCAAAAGTTCAAAACATTGTTACCCTTTTGTTCATCAGTGTATACCAGGATCGATGAAATATATATGTACCAGGAAGAGGGGGCCCCAGTCTAAATCTTGCACCAGTGCTCATTGGACTCTAGTCACACCACTGCTCATGTGCCTCACCATAACTGATCATGATTTGGGCAGGTATCACCATTCCCCTGTCCCACCTCAGTCCTGCCCACTGGCAAAACTGGGGGAATCTAGCATAAAAACACAAACATTTTCACAAATTTTTCATTGCTGCATAAGCTAAATTGGTCAGTGACCCCCTTTTTGGCTACATGTAACTTCATACATAGCTTTTATGCAGTAAAAAAAAAAAAACAATTCTGCAGTGTTTTTGTATTTATCAAATTTTGCTAAGTAACCTACAGACACTGTCAGGTTGGCACTGGTATACTGATTGAAATTAAACTTTGGGTGATTAAATCTGTCTTGTGGTTGTTGTTTAATCTGTATTTGTAGCTTTTAGTTAATGAGATTTTCATGCTCTTTGGCGGCCTGTGGGGGGGGGGGTCTTCATGTGGTGCTCTGCTTACATATTCATCTGATTGAGCTTATGACAGGTCACTGATCCTTCACTGACCTTCCCTTTATACTACTTTGTATATGGCGCCACCAGTGGCGGCCCATGATCTGCAGCATGATACATGGCTATATGTATTTGTGATTTATTCCCATACTATCGTGGATTAAAAAAAAAGATTATCCTCGTCAAAAAGGGCTTTTGCAGTAGCATCTATCGGAATGCTCTTTTGCTGGAGAAATAAAAAATTTGGAGCCAAAATGGAGCCAAATTTTTTTCTCTTGCAAAATGGTGCCGGCACGGTAGCATCTATCGCATTATGATATATGAATATGTAAGCAGAGCACCACATAAAGACCCACCACAGGCCACCCCGAAGCGCGAGAATCTTATTAACTGAAAACTGCAAATACAGAAAAAACAACCATAAGATGGATTTCATCAACCAAGGTATCATTTTCATCAGCAAAACAGTGCCAACCTGAGAGTTTCTATAGTTTACTGAGCAAAATCCTGCTGACAGGTTAGCTTTAAAGGGAATCTGCCACCAGAAAAAAATGCTACTAACCTGCAGATATGGGGTTAATATGTAAGTTAATAGTGTTACTAGCGTGCCCAGAGCCTGCACTTAGCCGAACGCTGCGAGGAGAAAATTAACTTTATTTCCCCTGCAGCATCCCAGTTTCAGTCACTGTGGTGGCACCGGAGCTGGTTCAGTGACCGCTCTGAGTATACAGAGTGGTGACTGTAACCATGCCCCAGGAACTGACTGACAGCCGGCCCAAAAGCAGAGTCAGTGTCAGTCAGGGCTGGGGGGCCTCAGCTACCACCGCCGCTCTGTGCAGATTACTAACGCTATTAACCTGCATGTCAACCCCATATCTGCAGGTTAATAGCATTTTTTTCTGGTGACAGGATCCCTTTATCATATTTCTGTGAATAGGGTAATAGGTAGAGTTGAGCGAATATTTCAAAATTCAGTTCCGATTACGATCGGTGGCGAATATTGTTTTTGCAATATTCATCGAACACAGCTGAACGTCATTCCAAGCAACAGGAGTAGAAATGATCGAATATTTTCGTAACCGATCATCAAACATAAATTTGGCATGAATAGGGTAGCAAAATGGCACGAATGTGGCAAATTCAGATTCGGCAACTGAATCCGCTAAACTCTAATAATAGGGAGGGTTATTTTTTCTCATGATAAGCTATAGTTTTGTTAGTACCATTGTGTGGTGCAAATGACTTTTTGATCACTTTTTGATACACTTTTAGGGAGCTAAAATTAGCAAAAATACAGCAATTTTGGATTACCATGGATGCAGCCAATCTTCATTTCTGCGCTTTTGTATTTTTTCCTTCTTTTCTTCACGGAGCCTTAACTTTTTTATTTTTCCATCAACATAGCGATGGTAGAACATGTCTCTATTTATGACATGAGTTGTCCTTTTGGCTTAAAAAAATTTGAATAAAAGAAAAAATTTTTTTTGCCAATTTCTGAAATCCATGTTTTTTTGTTTTTTTTATCTCAGTGAAGCTATATGTGAGTTTGAGGGTTTGTTTTTTCAGCACCCAGTGGTAAATTTAATTGCTACTTATTTTTTTTGTCACATTTTATAGCATTTATTCAGAGTGGTGCAGTGACTAAAAATGTCAATTTTTGCATCTCGATTCTTATTTTCTTTACGACATTTCCTGTACAGGTTAAACAATTTGTATATCTTGATAGATCAGACTTTTTTAAGGTGTTGATATCGAATGTGCTTATTTTTATTTTTTAAATTTCCTTATTTTTAATTGGGAAAAGGGGGTGATTTGAATTTTCATGTAGTATATAATCCTATCCACTGTCTCCAAAGAAACTTGGCCACAGGCTTGGCTTCACAAAATTATCGACTTGGCAGGCACCTTCTACCACTGCAACCCATATACACTTTGCCATCACATTGCAAGGGGAGTAATGAGTGTCAGTGCAAGCCCTAAGGCCAGGTTCATATTGCGTTAACCCAGCCCGTTCAACGCATAGCGTTGATGGGCTGCGTTAATGGTATAGCATAACGCGATCGCGTTATGCTATACCCGCTAGCGCAGATGATTCATCTGTGCTAGCGGTGATGGAGCCTCAGACACTGCAGCCCGCGTCCGAGGCTCCGTCAATGAATGACGGCACATTGCGAGCACATGCCGCTTTACGGCATGCATCGCAATGCGCCCGATAATGGGGGTCAATGGCAGCATTAACGGACTGCGTTACACAGCGTTATGCCGCGGTGTAACGCAGTCTGTCTAACGGACTGACATAACGCAATGTTACCCCGGCTTAAGGCCGAATCACGTAGGTTAATTGCCACTGTCAGTGACTGTGGCATACAAGGGGTTAATAGCAAAGATCAGTGCTAGTCCTGGTTTTTGCTCTAAGGCTAGAGTCCCACCACCGTATTTTCACTCATCCGAGAGAATTGGGTCAATTATAATAATCACAATCTGATAAAATCCGATCAGCGTTTGATCATAGTTAGATCACTGTGTGATACAATTTTCGCCGATGTGTGGATGATGTGGGGATGTGGAGAGGATAGAAAAAATGTATACATCTTTTCCATTCTGTCAGTCTGTAAAAATCGCACCGCATGTCATCCGAGTGCTGTCCAATAGTTTCCATAATCTCAGTGACTTGCATGGCCAAGTGCAATCCGAATATCGGATGTATAGCGTGCATGCAAATCGGACATGTGCAAGGCCCCATAGAATATCATTGGTCCGATGTTTTGTTGGATTGCACTCAGACTGAAAATACAGTCATCTGCACCAGCCTTTAGAGGCAGATGAATATGTATTAGTACATCACTGAGTGGAAAGGTGTTACGTAATGGTCACTATTCAAATAACTGACATGTTAATATTGTTCTGTGGGTCGATTCAATAATGACAATACCAAATTAATATTATTTTCAAGTGTTACTACCTTTGCACATAAGCAAAAAGACTTTAAACAAACTATTTATTTGGCATGTCATATTCTAAAATCCATAAGTATTTCATTTTTTTTGTAAACAGAGCTGTGTGAGGTCTTGTATTTTTGTGCGACAATTTATAGTTTTCACTGGTGCACTTTTGGTATGTACGACTGTTTTGATCACTTATTACACATTTTTTGTGCTCCTGTTACTTTGCCATCCCTGGGATACATATACTGTATATATATATTGTAGCGCAGCGCTTATTTCTGAGCGCGTTGGAGGACACTCACTTTGCTGTTTGCTGAGGCATAAGCTGGGACACTCAGGGTTAAAAAGGGTCCATTTGGTTTATTAGTAGACAGTATAAACCCCTCCTCAGGAACCAAATAGTATGCAGCTGCAAGTACAATATCCGTTAAACATTCAGCTCTATATGAAAACACAGTCTCTTACTGACCCCGGTCAGCATAACACAGATTCCTGTCCGTTACCTGTTGATGTCGGCCACACAGGTTCCCGGATGCCTCTTATCCTTACAGGTATCCCATAAGCATAGCATAAACACAGTCTCTCACTGACCCCGGTCAGTATCACTCAGGGTTATCAGACCGTCCACTCCGGAGGTATCTCACAGACCTCCTTCTTCTGGCTCAGGCTAGCCAGCACTGCTTCCCCAGGCTGTGTGATGTCCAGCTAGGAAGTTTGGTCTGGAGCCACACACGCAGGAAGACTTCTCCTTCACTGCACACAGACCACTCTGTAGTGTCCAGCCTGGACACATGGAAATCTGTCCACACTAACAGACTTCCAAACCCTCTCCTCCTATGTGCCAAACACACCTCCATTACATAGTTGTAACCACACCCAGGTACCTATCACATGGCTAGTCAGGTGATCATGACATCACCGCAGGTCCTCAAACACACAACCACATAAAGGCTTAATCTTGGGTGTTCAGACACACTCCCTTGGGTGGGTATGTACGTGACTGGACCCACCCAACTCTTTAAGTCACCTGGAAGCCTCCCAATGTAAAGCAAATCCCTCAGAAGTAGAACTGCTGAGCAAAACACGCCCAGGCTTCCATCACAGGGCCACCCACCTCTGTGATACATACCGGCCATTCATCATGACACCGGTCAGTGCCTCACCATCACAGTTACGCTTCCAAACGTATCCTGAGGAGCCCATACAGCGCCCCCTAGCTGTAACAGGGGTCACTGCCTCACTATATATGTATGTATATATATATATATATATACATATATATATATATATATATATATAACAACGTTATGCAAGAACTAACTTTTTATTAAATGGATTGGAAGAATAGAAGGTGGGTCTTCCCTTTAAACTTTTAGCACATTCTGTGACTAAATCATCTTTTTAGATCTAGTTTTCATGGTAATTATGTAGAATTTTTACTCTGGGAACCATTACCTGTAAAAATAAAATCCACTTTGAAATAACAACAATAACAGCAGGAAACTACCATTATAAAAGAACAACTAAAAATCTATTATAAAGCTGTGCTCTTAATGCTATGCAATGAATAGCCATATATCTAGAATTTAAAATGGACAGTCTTTAAAGGATGACAGTTCATATTGTTATTTAGTTTAGTTTTAGATTTTTTGAGGGGGAGGTGGGTTAAGTAAAAATAATTTGAATGAGGAATAACTCACCTTTATGTGTTTTTTTACCTTTCTGTAAGAAATGTTAAAAATATTAGAAAATATTAAGATTAGTAGCAAAAATAAACTTTGTAAGTTATGCAGACTACATAGCAACTTTCTAATCTCTCTCCTCACAAGGCAATGATAATTTATAGCACTAAAATGTTTATTTTAACCCTTTTTATAAGCACATGGTGATGGGTTGTGAACTATATTTGCTACAATGTAAATACCATTAGTGTTGCCTATTGCAACGTTTGTTAAAGAGTTTTTCCGATTTCCGCTGCTCATGGCTGAGATGGGAAGATTAGTTGTAGAAAAACTGAACATTCAATAGGATGCTTTGCAAAATAATGCGTATTTTATTTACAAACAGAAACAGTCCGTGAAAATAACTAATGTCGTTTCGGTCGATAATGGACCTTCATCCGATATTCACTGTATTTTTGCAAAATTGCATAGTACTCTCAGAGGTATTTATAGGGGTGATGCGGACTGCGTTCACTATGGAGATACCTGTTATCTGCACTGAGATCCTTAGGGCTTTGTTAGGAAGATTATTATGGGGTTACATTATTATTACATCAGGCTTCTGAAACAGTCAGATAGATATAATGGAAATGTATTTTATAATAGGAGAACCTTATCAGAGGGAAAGAACTTATTGTTATGGGTTCACCTGAGCATGTTAGTTCTCTAATCCGAAGTTATGGAAGAGAACAAAGGACGGAGGATGATTAGCGTGCATGAGAGCAAGACTTGATGGTAAAAATGTGAATCAGTGAGGACCAGGTCATAAGGGTATTCAAGACTGCAGCGAAAAAAACTGAGCAGTTAGCACAGATGAATCAGAGTCACGTGTGCAGATACATAAGGGAAAAAAGTACCGTACATGTATATGAAACTACTGTAGTATCTTCTGGTATTGATGTAATTAATTACTGGAATGTAATCTGGTATTCTAAAACAGGGCAATGGTTAATAGCAGTAATACATGCAAACAGGTACTTGTAGCTTGGAAACAGTTAGCCACATGAGAACAGTGAAATATAGACAAATGGCAGACTAACTTGAAGAGATGCATTAATTATATTGCAAAGACGGTGTGCACAGCACCAATAACAGGCGAGAAGTTGATAACTTGCTTGCCGAGACGTAAGTGTGAACAATACCAATTCTGCTGAGCTGAGATTGAAAATAATGCTGGCTGTTGTATGAGAGTCAAGAGTAGCAGAGGAGGTAATTATTTTTTCAGTAAAAATGTTTTTCTTCATATGCAAATTAGGGTTTTTTGTTGTACCCTTGGCGTGGCCAGGGGCTCAGTGATCTGATCCGCCCCTTGAATCACCATTGTGCAAATTGTTGTGCAATTTGTCCTGAGTACGCTGATACCCCATATGATGGGGGGTAAACCACTCTTTGGGCGCATGGCAGAGCTCGGAATGGAAGGAGCGCCATTTTACTTTTTCAGTGCAAAATTTGCTAGAATTAAGGCTGGTTTCACATTAGCGTTAAAACAACGCTGCGCACTGCGTCGGTAAGCCCCGCCCCGATCCGGCTCCCTGCCCGCCCCATCCGGGATCACCGCCTACTATCGCATTTGCACGCATGCGATCGGCGCACCCTATCTTTAGCATAGGGTGCGCAGATCATGCGCTGCCAGTGTGAAAGTAGCGTGCTGCGCACTTTTGACGGTGCACCGTGCACGCCAAAATGCAGCATGTTGCATTTCATCGCGCACGGCGCACCATCAAAAGTGCGCAGCACGCTACTTCCACACTGGCAGCGCATGATCTGCGCACCCTATGCTAAAGATAGGGTGCGCCGATCGCATGCGTGCAAATGCGATAGTAGGCGGTGATCCCGGATGGGGCGGGCAGGGAGCCGGATCGGGGAGGGCTTACCGACGCAGTGCGCAGCATTGTTTTAACGCTAATGTGAAACCAGCCTTAGATTGGATGCCATGTCGCATTTGGAGAGCTCCGGATGTGCCTAAACAGTGGAAATCCCCCACAAGTGACAACATTTTGGAAATTAGACCCCCCTAAGGAACTTATCTAGATGTGTGGTGAGCACTTTCATCCCCCAAGTGCTTCAGAGAAGTCTATAACGTAGAGCCGTAAAAATAAAAAATCACCCCCAAGTTTTTAGAAATTGGACCCCAAGAGATATGAAGCGAAGAAGAGCCAGATTTTACTGTTATGGTTTGCAGTTGCCATGACTGACTGGGAGAGCCCATTAGGTGCCAAAACAGCAGAACCCCCCATAAGTGAACCCATTTTACAAGCTACACCTCTCAATGAATTCATCTAGGGGTGCAGTGATCATATTGACACCATTGGTGTGTTACAGAATTTTATACCATTGGGTAGCCATGCGTAGAGACTCAGGAGGAATGGAGCGCTATTTGCCTATTCAAATGAATGGGTCTGTGCACATGTCAGTGTGTTTCCACAGACCGTTCGTTCATGGGGAAAACACGCTGACATGTCCGTTTTTTAATTTTAGCATGGGCCACAAAACATCCAGCACACGTGCATACGCATAACACACATGGATGTCATCTGTGTGACACGCATCGGCAGCGGGGAAGAAGCGTTACAGTAAGCGCTGTTCTCCAGCGCTGAGTGCTGAACACGGCTCTCATCATTCTCCCCTGCTTGTGCGATCACCAACAGAGCAGGGGAGAATGATGAGAGCCGTATTCAGCACCCGGCGCTGGGGAACAGCGCTTCCTGTAACGCTTCTTCCCTTGCGTCGTCCTTGTGGTACTGATGCGGCACACGCATGCCACACGTGTGCCATAAGTATTACACACACAGACACTGACATTTCCAGTACTGGAATATCAGGAAATGTGAAAGAGGCGTTATAGCGGGTTTTTCTGTTTGGCTGTTGTCTTAGACTAAAAGACGCTTAGTATTGCTAAAAATAGTTTTTGCATCACCATATTTTGAGAGCTATAATTTTTCCATATTTTGGTCCACAGAGTCATGTGAGATCTTGTTTTTTGCGGGACAAGTTGACGTTTTCATTGGTACCATTTTAGAGCACATGACATTTTTTATTTGCTTTTTATTCTGATTTTTGGGAGGCAGATTGAAGAAAAACCAGCAATTCATGAATTTCTTTTGTGGGGGGGGCGTTTATACCATTCCGCGTGAGGTAAAATTGATAAAGCAGATTTATTCTTCGGGTCAGGCGCTTTTGTATAATAAAAACTATTTTATATTAAAAATAATTATTTTTGCATCGCTTTTTTCTGAGAGCTGCAACTTTTTTTCATTTTTCTGGTGATGGAGCTGTTTGGGGGCTTGTTTTATGTGGGACAAAATGATGTTTTCAGCGGTACCATGATTATTTATACCTGTCTTTTTTTAATCGCATGTTATTCCACTTTTTGTTCAGCGGGATGATGATAAAGCATTGTTTTTTGCCTTGTTTTTTTTATGGAGTTCACTAAAGGGGTTAACTAGTGGGACAGTTTTATAGGCTGGGTCATTACGAATGCAGCAATACCAAATATGTGTACTTTTATTGTTTAGGTTTCTTTCATTCAAATATTTATTTAGTGATAGAATAAATATTGATTTTTTATTATTTTTTATATTTTTACAATTATGTGAAAATTTTATTTTGAATTTATTCTAACTTTTACACTTTGTCTCACTATGGGACAACCATTTTTTGCAGGCTGATCGCTTCTATAGCATGCAGATGAAACAGCATCTGCATGCTATAGAAGCTGTCAGCGCTGCACTTAGTGCACTGACACTGAGAAACTTCCTGATCATGCACTGCACATAACAGGAAGTTTCTTAGCTCTGGTAACCCGGATGTTGTCATGATGACATCGGGTTACCATGGCAGCGATCGGGGCCCCGTGTCACACCGCGGGGTCTCCGATCCGAAGGCAGAGGGGCTGTCAGCCCTCTGCCTTCTCCCTTAATGCTGCGATCATGTTGGATCACAGTATTTCAGGGGTTAAAGTGCCGGGAGCGGTCTGGGACCACTACTGGCACAGTGCCGGGTGAGAATCAGCTGACACCTGACCGCAATTGGCGGCACACCACTAGTGCGCTTGGCCAATCGCTGAGACGTACTATTCCATCCATGGTCTGACAGGGCCAGGGCACAAGGATAGGATAGTATGTCAGCTGTCAAAAAGGTGTTAAAATTGACTCTGCAGGTAAGAAAAGAGCCTGTTAAGGCCAAACAGTGCAAATGTTGCCATGTAACCCAATTGCAAAAATGAGGGAACCCGGCTTTATTTGCCAGGGGCTCCTGACTGATCACCCTGTGGGTTTAATGTGCATTGCCCTCTTTTCCTAGGCGCAGGGAAAGGGTTAAAGGAAGCAAAAATTCCACCCGCCTTTAATTTTTGTATGTGGATCATTCCTCCTCCCCCTAAGGGGTATATAAGGCGTGTCCTGAGGCTGCTGGGCCTCTTTGGAACCTGTGAGCAAGGAGCTTTCACACTCCCAGAGGTGCCTGAGGTAATTGAGGTTACGGATGTCCTTACCATTACAAGACATCATTAGAGAAAGGGTTGCAGGGAAGGAGTTGATGGTTGGCAGCATTATTGCTGGAGCTGGGTCCAAGTGTGCCGTCGGGTCAGTCAGTTTCCAGTGAACGGAGGTTGCGGCAGAGGCCGCGTCCCCCAGAGTGATTAAGCCCCTCCTCGCCTCCTGTAATTTTGCCGACGCCAGGGGAGGATTCATGTCCTCTGTGTGTGGCCTCGCCTCATTGCAGAGGCAGGAGAGGCAAAGGTAGGAAATTGGTGAGCGCGGTTCAAGGGCTTGTCAGGTCCTGTGCCCAGGCAGCCCCAGGTCGCCTCACAGAGTGCAGTGCAGTCAGCCCAGAGTATAGTGCCTGTCACAGCTTTATCCCTAATTTTATATAACAAGGAGGCTGCTCAGTTGTGTCATGTGGGAGGCATACATAGCGCCAGTTCATCCTCATTGGATGATGCTGGGAGTAGTAGTGCTGCTATTCAGCAGCCAGTACTTTTACCTCAGACTAGTGGGGAGCGTTTTGTTAGTGGACATGGTGGCTACAGATAATCTACTTGTGGTAGTTATCCCCCCCTGACCACATTAGTTTCTAGTTGTGAGTCAGTTTTCACACATGTCCCTAGACAATTACCTCATGCTAATCAGCAGCTGATAGTTTTTTCCTAGTTCCCAGGTATATCAGCTACCTAACTCTCTTTCGTTTATTTGACACCTCAGGTGCCAGCTGCATTATTTAATACTTCACAAGCATCAGGAATAATGATGTATCTTTTTAATTTCTCATTGCTGAGGGCTGCAGTGCAGACCTGGTTGTTAGTTCAACCTGTGTCTCTTTATCCCTTGGTTTTTTCTCACAGCAGTAAGGAAGGTTTACTGGCTTCCTCTAATGGAGCAGGCCAGTCATGCCCAGCACCTGCTGGGATATCAGCGGTTCCCCCTAGTCAGAGCACAGCTTGGTGGACAGGCAGCGGTGTGTTCAATGATTGCCACTGCAGATACTGTACTAGGGATTATGCAAGTATAAGTAATAATGCTTGTTTTGGGGTGTTTTGCAAGTAGCGGCAAAATGTTCCTGCCCTCCCTAAAAGGCTATGATCATGAGGCAAAAACCCTCAGCATGAGAGCAAGGACCCTGCTGAGTATCACTGTGATGGAGTGGTGGATAGCAAATACCACAATAAAGTGACAGCAGCTGAGTTGCAAGTGGGGTTCACATATGGTTGCTTCATACTGTTTAAATTTTCAAAAAGCTAGTTGTTTTTTCTGATATTTAAAATCGGCTAAGGAGCTCCTTATTGCAAAATAAAATTGAAAAGGAAGTCTCTATAGGTCATATGATGGTCCTTTTCCTTCCCCACCTTTTTTCAAACTCAGGGTAGCCCTGTTAGGTGTCATTAATTGAAAAAAAAAAAAACAAACAAAAAAAAAACTGGTGAGTTCAGACTGATACATCACTTGTTGCACCCATAGGGTCACTTGGCATATGCTTCTTTTGATCAGGCAGTTAGGTTGTTGCGTCAGGCAGGACATGGTGCATTGATGGCAAAATCGGATATCGCTTCCGTTTTTCGTCTTCTTTCAGTTTCTCTTGATTATTATCAGTTGCTAGGTTGTTTTGTGGATGTATCCATTATTATGACACTTGCCTTCCCATGGGTTGAGTTATTTATGCAGATATTTCGAATTATTAGTAGTTTCCTCGAATGGTGGTTAATATGGGAAACAGGATCGCGATGGGTGACTCATTATTGGAACGATTTCCTTTTTTGTAGGGCCAGCAGTGTCAGAGTTGCAAAAAAAAAAAAAGTTTGGGACAGTTTCCAGGAGTAATGAAAGTATTTGGCGTACAGTTATCGGAGTAGAAGCGGTTTGTCCGTCTACTAGCCTTTGTTTTTCTTGGCATTAAGATTGATTCGGTTAATATGGTGTTCCGTTTGCCCCATGACTTATTGACAATTTGTTTGGTGTGATTGATGTTTTCATTTCTATATAAAAAAAAAAAAAAAGTGACGCTGTATACAAATGCAATCCCTGCTGGTTTTATTGGCATTTGCGTGACGTGTTATGCCTATGGGCAGGAATTTTTCTCACCGGCTGGCGATTGCCACGTGGGTTGCCAAGCTCCTCATCATATGATTCGGCTTGGTCTTTCTTTGAATAAAGATCTGCAAGTGTGGAGTTTTTGTTGTTGAATTATCATGATAGCGCTGCCTTTCAAAGGGAAGAAAGGGCGAGTTAGGATATTTCATTATTTTAGACTCTGCCGGGTCTGTCGGTCTTTGTTCATCCTGTGGGATCAGTGTGTGCAGGACATTGGCTGCTTAATTGGTTTCAAAATGGTTGAACAAAGAAATTTACTTTTCTTAGTTTTTACTTTTGGTGGTGGCAGTGTGGAGTTGGGGTGATCAGTTGGTCAATTCACGCATTCGCTTTTGGTCTGACAATGAAAGAGTGGTTCAGACAATAGATCATTTGTCGTCATCTTCTGTCAAAAAGTTGATTTGTTTCCTGGTATTGAGGTGCTGGCATTTTAATATCTGGTTCCGATCGCGGCATGTACCAAGTAGTAAAAATGCTATTATGCCCCTTTTTAAGTTTTGACTTTCAGAAATTTCAAGATCTCGCCCATCGGATAGGCAACAAGGAATTCAGTGTCCAGGATACCGGTGGAAAATTCCAGAAGTCACTTAATGCCTTTGGTCAGGGCGTCGGTGGCTCCGGCAACGTGGTCAGCATATGGTAAGGCGTGGCAGGAGTGGGGGATTTTTGCAAGAAGTCTCCCAGTGGATCCTCTAATGAGGCAAGGTTGGAAATGATAGAGATTTATTTAGAGCACATACATTCGCGGTTTCCTCAGCAGCGGTTGCCAGGAACAAGTTAGCAGGGTTGTCTTTTCAGTTCAAGATACATGGGAGGGAAGATGTCACTAAAAATTTTTTATTTTACATCAGGCTATTAAGGGTTGGGAAAATTACACAAAAAAAAAATCTTAATCTCTTTTTCTCGGTTGGTCAGAATTATTAATAGCACAAATACGATTTGTAGCTCCCAGAGTGTATCTGCTCTATTTTCTGTGGCATTCGGGATTGCAATTTTTGGGGCATTGCTTATTAGTGAGTGGCTGCACCTTCGGCTCGTATACAAAGGGGGATTGCAGCATAATGATGTATCGTTTTGCAATGGTGGTATTTGTGTTCGTATTCGGCGTTCGAAAACTAATCACAGTTAAGGGAGCACGGTTTCCTTTATTTTTCATTCAGGCCCTGTGTACCCTATTAAATTGATTACTCAGTACTTGGCGTTTAGGCCAGAGAGCCAAGCATTTTTGCGCATGACTGACGGGCCCCGTAAATCAGATTTCATTTCTTGGCAGTCATGCGTCTAAATTTTTATAGCTTTGGGTCTTCCATTGAGGTATTTTTTGTACCCATTCTTTCAGAATTGGTGTGGCGACGGTAGCGGCTCGGGTGGGTTTTCACGGTTGAGGAAATCATAGAATACGCAGGTGGCATTCCACTTGTTTCTTTCATTACATAAGGCCAGAGTAACTAATGTCATATTAATTAATGTACAGTTGAATTTCAATTTTCTCATTATAGGTGGTGCAAGACCAAGTGTATGGATTTTGGGTCATTCTTATGTCTGGTGGGCCGAACTGAGGGTGAAGTTGCGTCCTGGCGGGAGGTCGCTTGGTTTCTTCAATGCCGATGTGAATTGGAAAGGCATTCGAGGACTAACATGGTCGCAAGTGCTGATTGAAGTGGTTCACATCTCTAGATTGCGGCTTTCACAGTTATCTTGGTGCTGCATGCGGGGGAAAACGATTTAGGGGGGATTCAACTGACGGAGCTTCTCACACTAATATGAGCAGATATTGATAAAGTTCCGGGTTTTTCTCCCAAATCGTCATAGTTTGGTCAGAAAAAATCCCTAGGGTGGTGTGGCGCGGTGCTCGAGAGTGGGCTGGCAACGAATGTTCTCAGAGAGCTATACAGTAAATCACCGAATATCTCATTTTTTCATTTTAAGCGGGTGTTTTAGTTCAGCACAGGCAATTGGAAGGTAACAATTCCAGGCTGATGCGTAGAGATGGGGTACATTTAACAGATATTTGGTTTGGACAGATTTTCTTTCAGGTTTACAAGATCTTATTCAAGAGGCGCTATTTGTTCTGTGTGGGGGGGTCGTAGCTCTACTGCATCTCGCTACTTCTTGGCGGAAGAATAAGTCGGGTTAACATGTTCCGGGAGTCCGGTGGCATATCACCCACAGCTTTCGGTGTTTAATTTATCCAGAGCTGCGACCTTACCCTTCCAACAATGGGTTTTTTGAGAAGATGAGAGTTATTGTAAATGTGTTACTCTTTGTGTTGGGGAAAAGGGGCAAGGATTTTTCTTGAGGTATGAGCAGTCTGAGGGAACCCGGCTTTATTTGCCGGGGGCCCCTGACTGATCAGCCTGTGGGTTTAAAGTGCATTGCCCTCTTTTCCTAGGCACAGGGAAAGGGTTAAAGGAAGCAAAAACTCCAGCCCCTTTAATTTTTGTATATGGATCATTCCTCCTCCCCCTAAGGGGTATATAAGGCGGGGCCTGAGG
The DNA here is from genome assembly GCF_039654945.1 of Dendrobates tinctorius. Classification (NCBI taxonomy): domain Eukaryota; kingdom Metazoa; phylum Chordata; class Amphibia; order Anura; family Dendrobatidae; genus Dendrobates; species Dendrobates tinctorius. Next base: position 11,624,055 of record NW_027361712.1, on the reverse strand, counting down.
CTGATGGGCCTCTTTTGAACCTGGGAGCAAGGAGCTTCCCACCCTCCCTTCCCTTTCTTTTGTTTTTCTTCTTTTTTTATTGAGGTAATTTGATGGTTGATGGTTTGGATGTTTATTATTAAGTCGGGATAACATGTGCCGGAAGTCCGGCGGCATATCATCCACAGCTTCTGGTATTGTTCTGTAACTGAACAAAATCTTATTGAAAGCTGCACATCTATGGGTATCCTAGTTTATCTAACTGAAATTCTAAATGAGAGTGATTAATTGGGAAAGATCATTCTTTAAGAAAATTTTTTTTATATATATGAAGTGTTCTTTGACTATTAGTGCAGTAATTTACTATTTAGGATTTGGGCTTTAAATCAGAGTATGATCATAAGGAACTTATTTTAGATCAGTTTTTTCTAATACTTTGTAAATCCCCTTTCTCACATAGCGAGATCGCTAGCTGGAGCGCCACCGATTTTGTGACACAACAGCGATCTCACCAGCGATCTCGCTTTGTGTGACACGCAGCGGCGACCGGCCCCCCTGCTGGATATCGATGATCGTGCATGAAAGGCCTGGTCCAATTTCTCATTGTCGGCGTCCCACTAGCCAGCGAGCATCGCTGTGTTTGACGCCGACGAGCGATCTCTTCAGAACTCAGGACGCAGGCGGGAATCGTTTAGAAATGCTGCTGTATGTCAAGGTACCAACGACCGCCTAGGATCGCTGGATCGTTGCTGCATCGCTGAAGAGATCTGCCTGTTTGTCAGCTTACTAGTGTACCAGGTCGTATCGTTGTCGGGATCGCTGGTGCATCGCTAAGTGTAACGGGACCCTAAGTCCCTCTTCTTGCTTACTTATAGATAGTATAAGATAGGGATGCCCTTCAGAGTAGCTGGCAGTTTATGGACTAACAATCTAAAAGTTGAGTGTTTTTATCAGCTATTTTTGTTTTGCTTCTTTTGCTTTCAGAACATATTCTGCATTCTTCTATAGATAGCATCATCAAACTAGAGCCACATATAAAAAAAATATGTGTTCACTGGCCTAATAAGTAGATTAGAAAAGAAATGGATTGGTCTGGCCATTTAACGGTAATGTCATTACTGTTAAGGAAATTAGTCATTGTGAAACTCTGAGCATGGTAAAGTACTGACCTACACAACATAATGTGAATTATTGTGCACACACAGAACAGTAACCCCCTAAAAGCCAAGCAATTTGTTTTTCATTTTTCCCTCCTCTTTTTCCAAGAGCCATAACTTTGTATTTTTCTAGCCAACAAAGCCAAGTTAGGGCTTGATTTTTGAGAGGCTAGTTGTACTTTTGAATTACACCATCCATTTTATTAGACAGTTTCCCGGAAAATTGAAAAAAAAAATCCAAGCATAGTGTATTTCTGAAAAAAAAAAAATCTATTCCACAATAATTTTGGGTGGTATTGGGTTTTTTTGGGCTTACATTCTGCAGTATGAATGAATCATAGAATCATAGAATCATAGAGTTGGAAGGGACCTCCTGGGCCATCTGGTCCAACCCCCTGCTCAAAGCAGGATTCGCTAAATCATCCCAGTCAGATGTCTGTCCAGCCTCTGTTTGAAGACTTCTACTGAAGGAGAACTCACCACCTCTCGTGGCAGCCTGTTCCACTCATTGATCACTCTAACTGTCAAAAAGTTTTTTCTGATATCTAATCTTTGTCTCCTTCCATTCAGTTTCATCCCATTGCCTCTAGTCTTTCCTTGTGCAAATGAGAATAAAGATGATCCATCTGCAATGTGGCAGCCCTTGAGATATTTGTAAACAGTTATTAAGTCTCCTTTCAGTCTTCTCTTTTGCAGGCTAAACATTCCCAAATCCTGCAACCTTTCCTCATAAGACAGGGTTTGCAGACCGGTCACCATTCTGGTCGCTCTTTTCTGAACTTGCTCCAGTTTGTTGATGTCTTTTTTAAAATGTGGCACCCAAAACTGGACACAGTATTCCAGATGAGGTCTGACCAAAGAGGAGTAGAGGGCAATAATGACTTCACGTGATCTAGACTGAATGCTTCTGTTAATACATCCTAGAATTGCATTTGCCTTTTTTGCTGCTGCATCACACTGTTGACTCATATTCAGTCTGTGATCTATTAGTATACCCAAGTCTTTTTCACATGTGCTGTTGCTTAGCCCTATTCCTCCCATTCTGTATATGCTTTTTTCATTTTTATTGCCCAGATGTAGTGCTTTGCATTTTTCCCTGTTAAAAACTATTCTGTTAGTTGCTGCCCACTGCTCCAGTTTATTTATATCTTTTTGAATCTTCTCTTTCTCTTCTTTAGTATTAGCTATCCCTCCTAGCTTTGTGTCATCAGCAAATTTAATCAATTTACCCTCAATTCCTTCATCTAAATCGTTGATAAAGATGTTGAACAGTACAGGGCCCAGGACAGAGCCCTGTGGTACGCCACTTGAGACATTCTTCCAACTGGATGTGCAGCCATTTACGACCACTCTTTGGGTCCGATCACTAAGCCAGTTATGAATCCACCTAACAGTTGCCTTGTCCATTCCATACTTAGTCATTTTTTCAATAAGGATTGTGTGAGATACTTTGTCAAATGCTTTGCTGAAGTCAAGATTTACTATATCTACAGCAATTCCCTGATCCACCCAATCAGTGATTCTATCATAGAAGGAAATTAAGTTAGTCTGCCATGACTTATTAGTTACAAACCCATGCTGACTGTTTAATCACTTCATTCTTTTCCTGGTACTGACATACATGTTGTTTAATAATTTGTTCAAAGATCTTTCCTGGTATAGAAGTCAGACTTAACAGCCTATAGTTGCCTGGGTTCACCTTCTTCCCCTTTTTGAAAATAGGAACAACATTTGCTCTTCTCCAGTCTTCTGGAACTTCTCCTGTTCTCCATGAATTTTCAAAGATTATGGAGAGGTGTTCAAAAATTTCTTCTGCTATCTCCTTCAGTACTCTGGGGTGTAATTCATCTGGACCTGAAGACTTGAATTCATTTAGGTTAGCTAAGTGTTTCCTCACTATATTTCTGCTTATAGTTATCCTGGATTCTTCTATTCCCTTAATAGGACAGTAAAGAGTAGTTGATGTTACATTTCCTTTCTGAGAGAAAGCAGATGCAAAATAGGAATTTAAAAGTTTGGCCTTCGCAACATCCTGTCTTACCATTTCATCATTTTCATCCTGTAAAAATCCTATAGCATCTTTGACTTTTCTTTTACTTTTGACATAGCCCCAAAATCCTTTATTATTGCTTTTGACGTCTCTTGTAAGCCTCAATTCATGGTCAGCTTTAGATAATCTGATTCGTGCCCTGCAGGTTCTGCAAACAGCATTATATTCTTCTTCAGATATGCCTCCCTCTTTCCATTTTATAAACATCTCTTTCTTCCTTTTAGCATGTGCTTAAGTTCTGTGTTCATCCATCCTCGTTTCCTTAAATGCTTCCTATTCTTCCCTCTTTTCAGAATTGTTAACGATTGTGCTTTGAGAATTTCATTTTTCAAGATTTCCTATCCTTCCTGGACATTTTTGTCCTTAAGGATATCCAGCCATTGGATCCCTCCAAATCTCTTTCTGAATCCCTTAATATCTGCTTTTCTAAAATCTAACCTTGACGTCTGAGTCTTCACAGGTCTTCCTCCTCTACACTGTGTTCCAAATTATTATGCAAAAAATATTTCCTCATATTTTCTCTAAATTACCTATATGAATTGCAGTCATTGTTATTTTCCAGTCATTTAATATTCTAGTATAATTGCAATGTTTTTGAACAAACTGCCTATGAAAACAGTATATTTTTAAAAATAAGAAACACTCAAAATGCATGTTCCAAATTATTATGCACAGCAGAGTTTTCAACCTTTTTATTTTTATTTTGAACAAAAAAATGGTCAATTGTGAAATTATAAGCATTATCAGCTTATTACAAAATGAAATCAAACAGTTTTCAAGTCAAAACTTTATTCTAGGTGATGTTACATTTGCACATAGGACCCCTTGTTTGAAAGAAGCTTCTGAACTCTCTCGTCCATTGAATTTGTCATTGCATGTGGACAGAATACCCTCCCAGAGCTGTTGCTTAGATATGAACTGCCTCCCGCCATCATAGACACTCCTTTTGATGATGTTCCAGAGGTTCTCAATGGGGTTGTGGTCAGGGGAAGATGGTGGTCACACCATAAGTATGTCCTCCCATAGCAGCCAGAGATGCAGATGTTTTATTTGCAGCTTGAGACGGTGCAATATCATGCATGAAAATGATCTTGCTGCGGAAAGCACGGTTCTTCCTCTTGAACCATGGCAGGAAGTGCTGTTTTAGAAACTCCACATAGATTATGGAGTTCATCTTTACCCCTTCAGAGATCCTAAAGGGACCGACAATCTCTCTCCCCATGATTCCAGCCCAAAACATTACTCCACCTCCTCCTTGTTGGCACCTTAGCCATGTTTTCATGGGGTGTCCATCAACCAGCCATCCTCCACTCCATCCATCTGGACCATCGAGCGTTGCACGGCACTCATTGGTGAACAAAACAGTTTGGAAGTCAGTCTTCATGTATCGTTTGGCCCACTGGAGCCATTTCTGCTTGTGTGCAGTGGATAGAGGTGGTCGACAGGATGGCTTACGCAAAGCTGCAAACCTCTGAAGGACCCTGAATCTTGTTGTTCGGGGGACGTTGGAGGCACCAGCAGCTTCAAAAACTTGTCTGCTGCTATGACAAGGCATCTTTGCAGCTGCTCTGCTAACCTGACACAATTGCCTGCTGGAAAGAGTCCTCAATTTTCCCTTATCAGCACGCACACGTGTGTGCTGGGAATCAGCTACATACTTCTTGATTGTGCGATGATCATGATGAAGTGTCTTGGCAATGTTGATTGTAGTCATGCCTTGACCTTAATACTCCACAATTTGTTGCTTCTCAGCAGCTAACACATCCTTTTTCTTTCCCATTTTGGCAAAAAATGTAGGCTGCTTAATAATGTGGAACAGCCTTCTTAAGTAGTCTTGCCTTTATTTGGACACACCTGCCAAGCTAATTTGCACATGTATCTGCAATTGCTTTCAGTGATATAAAGAGCCCTGACACACATCACCATCAATGAGTTTAAATGACAAACAAAAAAATTCTAAACTTATCACTCCTAAACTCTTTTTGCATAATAATTTGGAACACAGTTTAGTTATACAAAATTCTAAAATAGCATGGTCGCTACCTCCTAGGGTCCCAGCAACTTTTACCTCCTCAACCATTTCCTCCCTGTTTATAAGGATTAGATCCAAGGTAGCAGTTCCCCTTGTTTTCTCCCCTACCTTTTGGAAGATAAAGTTGTCAGCAAGAGAGGATAAGAATTTTCTTGACCTGTTAGTTTTGCCTGAGAGAGATTCCCAACAAATGTCTGGATAGTTGAAATCTCCCATGACAACTATGTCATATTTTTTGGAGAACTCGACCATTTGATGCATAAAGAGTTCATCCATATCTTCAGCTTGCACAGGCGGCCTGTAGTAAATGCCTACAATGGTGTCCTTTCCATTGTTCTGTCCTTGTATTCTTACCCAAACAGTTTCCACAGAACTCCCAGTCTCTGAAGCTTCAATCTCTGTGCAGATATACGTGTTTCTAACATACAATGCGACACCTCCTCCTCGTTTATCAAGTCTGTTTCTTGCAAATAAGTTGTATCCTTCTAGCCTTGTATTCCAATCATGTGTATTGTCCCACCAAGTTTCAGTGATTCCAATGACGTCATATTTCTTTTCCTGCGTTAGTAGTTCCAATTCTCCTTGTTTGTTGCCCATGCTTTGTGCATTAGTATAGAAACATTTTAGTTTGTGATTGGTTTCTCTTTCTCCAATATTTTTATTATTTAGATTCTTTTGTCTTTGTTCTTCCTTTCCACTTCTAATAGCAGAGTTCTCAATAGCATTCATCAGGTGTATGGCTTTTTCTGGCCTTTTGCTTCCCTTCCCGCTTTGTTCTAGTTTAAAGCTCTCCTGATGAGTGTTGCAAGGCGACTTCCACATACATGTTTTCCAGTCTTCGTAAGGTGCACCCCATCTCTAGCAAGTAGTCCATCGTATAGGTAATTCACTCCGTGATCCAGAAATCCAAATCCTTGCTGATGGCACCATCGATGTAGCCAGTTGTTCACCTGCAGAATCTTATTCCACCTCCTTGTTCCATGGCCATCCACTGGGAGGATGGAAGAGAAGACTACCTGCGCTCCCAGTTCTTTCACTTTCTTACCTAAGTTTTCAAAGTCTCTGCAGATGGTTTCCAGGTCGTTTCTTGCTGTGTCATTTGTCCCCACATGTATTAGCAGGAATGGGTAGTCATCTGTAGGTCTGAAGAGTCCTGATATCCTGTCAGACACATCTTTAATTTTTGCACCTGGAAGACAGCACATTTCTCTTGAAGTTATATCCGGTCTGCAGATAGCGGCCTCTATTCCTCTCAACAGGGAATCCTCCATGACCACCACTCTCCGTTTCTTCTTCACAACATTTTTCTTTCTCCATCCAAGACGACTCTGAGGGCGTACAAGGTTGCTGTTTGTGGGCAAAGTCTTATACTGATGTGTTTCTTCATCGTTCTCCTGTGTAAGAGCCTGGTACTGGTTCCTGAGCAGTATGGGTGCTGACTGCCTCCCGATCCTCTTGCTTCTCTGGGTCACATTTTTCCATTCCTCTGTTTCTTCAGGTGCACTAATTTCTTCTCTTTCTGTAACAAGAAGACATAATTCTTCTCTGTCTAAGAACTATTCACCTTCCTTAGTGATTTTCAATGTAGCTAACCTCTCTTCGAGATTTTGCAACTTTTCCTCCAACAAGGACACAAGCTTGCATTTGTGGCATGTGAAGTTTGGCTTTTCCACTGGTAAGTCTGTGAACATGTAGCAAGAAATGCAGCTCACCAAATGGCTCCTGGCCTCTTCCATATTGTTATTACTAAAGAGATTTCAAAGCAATGACAAAATGAGTCAAAATTTGCGGTTTACCGATTTCCTCTTTTCAGCTGCAACGGCCAAAATCCAGTGATCGTTGAGCTCGCAGAGACTCTTCACTTATCCCAGAAAGCACTGGGAATAAGCAAATTATCTCCTCAGGACTCTTCCCCTGGTTTACCGATTTCCTCTTTTCAGCTGCAACGGCCAAAATCCAGTGATCGTTGAGCTCGCGGAGCCTCTTCACTTATCCCAGAAGGCACTGGGAATATGCAAATTATCTCCTCAGGACTCTTCCCCTGAGGCGATAATCCACGTCAGTACAGCTACGATGTTACCAAACGCTTTGATCTCTTCATATCTTCATATTACATTTTTTTAGTTCTTGCAACTTGGGATGAACGAGTAGTAAAATACTCGGACTCGCTGTACTCGTTACGAGTAGCTCCTAATACTCGGGTACTCGTAATGAGTAGCGAGTCCAATGTAAGTCTATGGGAAATGCAAGTAATGGGCTGTGTGTGCTGGGCTGGGCGGGGCTGTGCGGGGACTGTGGCGGGCTGTGCAGAACTGTGCTGGGCTGTGCAGGTACTGTGCGGGGACTGTGCTGGGCTATGCGGGACTGTGCTGGGCTGTGTGGGACTGTGCTAGGCTGTGCGGGACTGTGCTGGACTGTGCAGGTACTGTGGGGGACTATACTGGGCTGGGCGGGGACCCTGCGGGGACTGTGCAGCGCTGTGCGGGACTGTGCTGGGCTGTGCAGGTACTGTGCGGGGACTGTGCAGGGCTGTGTGGGGACTGTGCAGGGCTGTGCGGGACTGTGCTGGGCTGTGCAGGACTGTGCTGGGCTGTGCAGGTACTGTGCGGGACTGTGCTGGGCTGTGCGGGACTGTGCTGGGCTGTGCAGGTACTGTGCGGGACTGTGCTGGGCTGTGCAGGGCTGTGCCGGGCTGTGCAGGACAGTGCTGGGCTGTGCAGGGACTGTGCCAGGCTGTGTTGGGCTGTGCGGGGACTGTGCTGAACTGTGCGGGGACTGTGCTGGGCTGTGAGGGACTGTGCTGGGCTGTGCGGAGACTGAGCAGAGCTGTGAGGGACTGTGTCAGGCTGTGCGGGACTGTACTGGCCTGTGCAGGGACTGTGCGGGCTGTACCGAATATTGCGAGGCGAGTAGTGAAATTTACACGCCAGGATTCGAGTACCACAAGTACCGCATTACTCGACGAGTACCGAATCCTAACTAGTATACTCGCTCATCCCTACTTGCAACTAAAAAAATTAAATTCTGGGATTTTGATTTTCTTTTTTTCCGTACAGATTGAGTTAATTACCGTAATTTAATATTTTAATAAATCAGACTTTTCTAAACACATTGATACCAAATATGTATTTTTTTTACATTTCTTTATCGTTAACTGGGGAAAAGGGAGATTATTCTAATTTTTCTGCTTTTTTTTTTACTTATTGCAAAACTTTTTTTCTTTACCTTATTTATTAAATTTCTTAGTGGACTTGAACCGGCGATCACTTCTACTATGTGAAGCAACACCACAGAATTGCTATACATAGTAAATATCACTGTCTTCTATGATGCCCAGCCATGGTCTGGACGTCATAGTGGAGATCACATGATCTCATGACATCACCCCTCAGGTTGTCATAGCAACCTTTTGGTTCCATGCTATCTCTTTGCAAGGAATCTGTTGGCCTCCTGAACTGACATCTGGGCCGGATCAGACATTGACAGTGCCATTTAAGAGGTTAGCAGCAGCTGCCGGCAAAGGCGCTCAATCAGTGAAATTCTAGGTGCATTCGTATTCGCATTTCCCAGGGAGCAATGCACCTAGGATTTCACTGATTGAGCGCCTTTGCTGGCTGCCGCAGTGTTTTCTTTGACTGGTCTCCCTGAGGTCAGTGATTGTTTCGTGATGTTGGTCTACTAGGCATTGCTCCCACCTAGCCAGAATCCTACTCCACACTGATGAGGTGCAGAGTTTCCTGAATACCTTGAGTGTTGTCTCTTGGCCTTCCGGCATCGCCACTTCGGTGGCTTAAGCCGGTCGCTGCTTTTGGGAGACAGCCAGGAGGTTTCGGGGGGAGGAAATCCTTGGGGTTGTGGATGATGGGAGTCCGACTTCAATTCTCTGGGACCGGTGATAGCCGGGTCAAAAATGGATTCAGGATTGACATCACTGAAGATAAGAAGTTGCATTTTTCCCTGGGATATTTGGTCAACATGGTGTTTTATGACATCCTGAAGATTCGGAAGTCTGATATAATATGCCTGCAGGAGTTTAGGAGAGAAGGCAGGTATGTACTGGTGCTATCTTCTATGGCGGCTTGCCAGAATTTGTTTACTGCCCTGAAAAATGGAGTGGCAAATCCTTTGCTGGAAGGTCTTACCTTTACTGTGCTGTACTCTAAGGGAGATATCCCACTTGTAGTTTTCATGCACAACCCGTTTGTTTCCCTGGAGGACATTGCTTTATTTTTGAAAAGACATTGCATTTATGTTCAGTACTCCCACAGGGTCCTGAATGGAGAAGGGCTCTGGACTGGGAAGTACAAATTTTTTGTGAGATTTGGGATGGATCCCCAAGGCCCGGGAGGCATCCATTACCCCCCTCTTAATTTTTCAATTGGGAAAAATACTGTTTTTTTGTTCTTTCCAGATGCCTCGATGTATTGCAGGAGGTGTAAAAATTTCGGGCATACCCAGGATAGTTGCAAGGAGATGCCAACTTGCAGGAATTGCAATGCTACTGGCCATATGGCAAAAGACTGCACAAATCCTGTTATGTGTAATGCTTGTGGTGAGGAGGGCCATAAGTATCAGGACTGTAAGGCCAGGATCAGTCCTAGGTCTTACGCTGAGGTCTCAGGTGGGGCAGCTACACCCCCTGCTGCTGTTGTTGACATTCCACAGGTTTCAGACCCGGAAGTTATTGAGGAACCTGAAATCATGGATGCACATGAGGAGGCCCTGCCCCAAACGGAGTCTCCCAGCCCAGAGGCGGCAGTTTGGGAAGCTACTGATGTTGAATGTGAGCTCCCTCATTAGTCTGATGTCTGTGGGAGGGGGAGTTGGAAGGTACTCTTGGCAATACCCCCAGTGTATCTTGGTTTGCTACTGAGGAGGAGTTGGCCAGTTGTGGAGATTAAGGTGACTTCACTCTTGCGAGGTCTTCTGAGGACGAGGAGTCTGGAACTTCCTGTAAGAAGCCCAGAATGGATTGGGCAGACCCCGGTGAAGTTGGTTTTTTAGGCATTCCAGCAGACGTAAACAGATTCGAGGAGTTGCAGTTCCAAATGGAAGACGAAAACGGCTGAAGAGGAAGTGGCGTGTTTGTTGTCATGTAAATAACACAGTCATGTTATGGCTCCCCAAGCTGGTTGGGGCATTGCGTCCCTGAATGTCAGGCAAATTAGATCTAAATTCAGGAGAGCAATCGCTCTACATTATATTAAACAGATGAATGCTCACATCTTTTGTCTTCAGGAATGTGGGATTGTGGACGCACCAAGCGATAAGGACTGGCCTTACAGACAGCATGTATGGTCTGGCTCATGTGTTAATAGGAATGATGGTGTAGGGATATTAATGGGTAACAGGGAGATTAGTTTAGATAGCTACATGGTGGTAGAGGTAGGTAGATGTATAATTGCACATGTTAGTTATAGGGGGTGGCGGACTAGAATTATTAATGTGTACTGCCCATCAGGACACGACAGGAAAAAGGAGCGTCTGGCTCTTTTGGAAAAATTAAGTTTGTTTCTTCCGGGCAAAATGCCTACAGTTTTAGTTGGAGACTTTAATTGCATCACAGAAGGGAATTGTGACATAACTGGTAAAAAGTTATCCGATCTTATTTCTGATTTTTCCCTTCTAGATGCTGCTGCTCTGAAATGTGGCATCCCACCACCGCCAACGTACCATGCTGATAGGGGTGGTATTGCATCCAGGATAGATAAAATGTTGTTTTCCAAAAATATGTTGTGTATGAATTTTGAACAAAATGCTGTACCTTTTTCTGATCATGAGTGTTTGAGAGGTGTGTTTAGTGCGATTGATGACCGTGTGTATGGGGGTGGGGTTTGGAAGCTGAATGTAAGACTGTTAGAAGATGAGGATGTGATGAATGAATTAAAAATAAAGTATAAGGAGTGGAGAGTATGTAAGAGGGATTTTGCGTGTGTACTGGAATGGTGGGACTGGGTTAAGGTGTGTTGCAAAAAATTCTTCAAAAAGTGGGGCTTTAAAAAAGCTGCTATTTATCGGAGTAGATTTAATGATTTAAACAGGTGCTTAGACTGGTTAAGGAAGTGTGGAGAAATTGGCATGGAAGTGTCTGATCTGCTGGCTAAGACAAAGAGTGAATTAAAGAGTGTTATGGATGAAAAAGGGAAAGAAATCATCTATCGCACCAAAATAGAACATCTTGAGAAAGATGAAAAGTGCACGAGGTTCTTTTTTAAGAAAATGAATGGGAGAAAGGCTGATATGGATAAAATCCTGGATAGGAATGGTTTGTGTGTATCAGGTGAGAATGTGATAAAGGAGGTGAATAGGTTCTACAGCAAGTTATATGATAAAAAATGGATTGATTCTGGTCTTGTTTCAGAAGTGCTGAATGGGTTAGAGAACAAGTTGGATAGTGGAGAATGTGATATTTTGAATGAGGACGTAATTATGGAAGAAGTAGAAAATGTGATGAAGAGTGCTAAAAAGAATAAGACTCCAGGTAAAGACGGATTGCCGGTAGAATTCTATGTGAAGGCGTGGGATTTTCTGGGTGCTGATTTGACTGAGATATGTAAGTATATGTGGGAGAGTGGTAAGCTGTGTGAATCAATGAAAGAGGGGGTGGTTGTGCTTGTGCATAAGAAAGGTGAGAGAAAGTGTTTAGAGAATTGGAGACCTATAACTTTGCTGAACGCAGATTACAAAATCTATAGCAAATTGTTGGCGAATCTATGCATGAGGTAATTGGTAGTGTTGTGGATGAGGATCAAGTGTGTGCTGTGCCTGGGAGAAGTATGAGTGATAACTTATTGTTATTAAGGGATTTGATTGGAGACTGCATGGGAAGGAAACAGAAGTGTATGGTTCTGTCAATTGATTTTGAGAAAGCGTTTGATAGGGTCTCGCATGTGTTTTTGTTTAAAGTTCTGGATAGAATGGGATTTCCTCAAAAATTTGTGAATGGGATAATGTCTTTGTATGATTGTGTGTCAAGTGAGTTTCTTGTTAATGGGTGGTTGAGTGAGAAAGTGAATATTAAGTCTGGTGTAAGGCAGGGGTGTCCCATGTCCCCTGTCTTGTTTGTATGTGTGATTGAACCTTTGTTGTGCTTGGTGAGACGTGATAAAATGATGCGAGGTTTGTTGGTACCTGGGAGTGGTGAGAAACATGTGAAAGTTCTTGGATATATGGATGATGTTGTGGCTGTGAGTGAAAGTGTTACGTCTATGAGTAGGGTTAAGTTGCTTCTGGAGTTTTTCTATGGTGCATCTGGCTTTAGAGTGAATTGGAATAAATGTAGTTTTAAATGTTTTGGGGATGACAGGGTTAAAATGGAGGGGGTAAAGTGTGAGGAGGGTGCTATCAAAGTGCTGGGAGTATTATTTAATAAGGACTTGGAAGGTAAGGAGAGCTGGGAGGAGTGTGGATTGCGCATAGAGCGTAAGTTAAATTTTTGGCGACTGAGAGACTTGACCTTGAGTGGTAAGATTTTGGTCATAAAAGCGGTGATTCTTCCGATTTTGCTTTTTATTGCAACAGTTTTTCCACCGTCATGTAGGAAAATAAAAAGAGTGAAAAAGTTAGTTTTTACTTTTTTCTGGAGCAGTAAAATAGAGAAACTTAAGAGAGAGAGTCTTTTCAAGGCGTGTCACTAGGGATGGGCGAATCTACTCGTTAGGACTCGTTACTCTGCGAGTAGTAGGGGACTCGCAGGAGTCGGTACTCTGCGAGTTTCCAAGCGATTACTCGCACAGTAACGAGTCCAATGCAAATGAATGGCAATCCTAGTTTTTGCAGAGTTTCTTAGCGATTTTGTGTCAGCAGCTGGACACAAAATCGCTAAGAAACTAGGATTGCTTGTATTAAACTGTGAAAAAACTAGCTAGGAGTTCTCTCTCTGTTTTGCAGCGATTCCTGTGCTGGGGGATTCCTGTGCTGGGGAGGAGGAGAATGGGGATGCGAGTTTTGCAGCGATTCCTGTGCTGGAGGGGAGAGAGAGAGAGAACTCCTAGCTAGTTTTGTGTGTCCTAGCTGGACACAAAATCACTAAGAAACTAGGATTGCTTGTATTAAACTGTGAAAAAACTAGCTAGGAGTTCGTTCTCTCTCTCTCTCTCTCTCTCTCTCTCCTCGCATCCCCATTCTCCTCCTCCCCAGCACAGGAATCGCTGCAAAACAGAGAGAGAGAACTCCTAGCTAGTTTTTTAACAGTTTAATACAAGCAATCCTAGTTTCTTAGCGATTTTGTGTCCAGCTGCTGACACAAAATCGCTAAGAAACTGCAAAAAAAAAATCTGCATCCCCATTCTCCTCCTGCCCAGCACAGGAATCGCTGCAAAACTCGCATCCCCATTCATTAACATTGGACTCGCTAGACTTGCAACGAATAGCGAGTTTCCAAGTCGGACTCGTTACAGCCTAGCGATTCCGAATATTTCAGGATTCGCCCATCCCTACGTGTCACCATGTGGCATGGCCTTTCCAAACATTGAGATTTTTCTGGGGCTTCAGTATATCAAAACTGTTGTTATTTTGCTGAATAAAGGAAATAAGGGAGCGTATATGGCAAGTTATTCTGCTGGTTGGATGTTATATGGCTTATGTTGGAGAAAGAGGGATGCTAGAGTGCCTGTTGCTTTCAAGTGTCCGGTCTGGTATGAGGTGATTGAGAAGTTTGTGAGGAAGCATGATTTACTGAGTGTACCGATGAATGATTTTAGAATGGCTAAGAATGTGATGAAAATAATATGTAAGAATGATGTGGAATGTAATATTGTGGGGCTGAGAGGGAATGAAGTTTCGGTTGCATGGAAGAGTTTGGGAACATACGGAATGTCTAATAGACAAAGGGATATTGTATGGATGTCCTTGCACAATATTTTGCCTGTGCGACAGGTTCAGAAGAGACGAGGTCTGACCAGAACTGATGTGTGCCCAAGGGAAGGATGTGGTGGATGTGAGACTGTGTGGCATACTATGTGGGACTGTGATTACGCGTGCAGTGTGTGGAAGTGTGTAGGTGGGTTGTGTAAGGAGTTAGCAGGTGTGAGTTTTATTGACTGGCGTGTTGCGATGTTTGGAATTGGTGCATGTGGTCGTGTGAAAAATAGAATCCTATGGTTAATTATGACTTGTGTGATGCAGAGTTTGTGGGATGTGAGGAATTTAGGAATTTTCAAAGAGAAGCATGTATCTGTGAATAAGTGTGTCGGGCTGATCTTTTCTAGATTATACTTGATTTATAAATTAGATAGCGAAGGCGGTGGTGGTTCTGATGCAGAGGGTGTCTGGAAATTTAAAAAATGGCAGCACCTGATCAAATATCAGTGAATTTTAGTGATGTTTATTGATGTTCAGGATGTCTTTTGTGTATACCCTTGGTTTGTTATACTAAAATAAATATGAACCATGATGATGAGAGTTGAAACAACGACATTTAAGTTGATGAGCTTATATTGAGTTGTTTATAACTAACCTGAATGTTTTAATAAAAAAAAAAAAAAAAAGAAACAGCTGTCTGTGGATGGATACCTGGCCTTGGTATTTTCCTTGTCATATCTGTAAACTCGTAAAGAGCTGGATATTGACTTAAAGGGCCACTTAATATGGTGGTAATAGTGGTTTCTGAAAGGAGCCACTCCTTGGCTGGGTCCTTCCCTGGAGGAAGATATGGCTGCTGGATATGAGCCAAGTGAACTACTTTCAAGCATGCTGTCATCACCGGTTCCTTTTTTGATTAGCGATGCTGTGTGTGCATCATGCTGCAACAATGACTTAACGCCAGGCCATTTAATCAAAAGAGGAGCCGCGATTGATGGCCGGTAAGAAGCAATGTGTAAGGCTTCCATCCAGTGGCCATGGATTACTAACCTAATCACTAGACCTGAGTAGAGATGAGCGACTTTGCCTTTTTTAGGGTCGAGTCGGGTTTCATGAAACCCGACTTTCGCAAAAGTCGGGTCAAACGAAGTCGGCCGACTATAGCGAAAAGTCGGAGGCCGACTGAAACACAAAACCCAATGCAAGTCAATGGGGAAGCAAAGTCGGCAGGGAGTGGAGGACAGTAAACATACCTACAGTGCCCATTTCAATGCCAAAAACATCAATTCTTATTACTGAAGCTTGTCAACCTTAATTTACTTCATAATAACAGTTACGCATTGAAAACTGGGGGTTATTTGGCTAAAGTTGTGGGGGGTAGGGCTGGCTCCAGGTTTTCGTGTGCCCTGGGCCAAAGAGTGTCAGTGTGCCCTTTTAACACATACCACAACTCATGATACTCCGATATGACACAAAAATATAGGTATAGTACAATGACAAATGCTTCACTGCTTACATGACATGACTGATCTATTTTAAGTTGTACAATAGCTCAAAAAAAGGACAGTATATTACTCCATACAGTATTATGGCCACCACATTGTGCGCCATACAGAATAATGAGCCCCATATATTTCTCCATACAGAATAATTGGTCACAAATAATGTTCCATAAAGTATATGATGAGCTCCATATAATGCTACACTATATGATGGTCCCCATGGATGATGCTCCAGTGTCTTATGGGCCCAAATAATGCTCCATATATAATGGGCCCCATTTGTAATGCTCCAGTGTATAATGTGCCCCATAGATGCTGCTCCAGTGTCTGATCTGCCCCATTTAGAGTGCTCCAGTATATGATGGGCCCCATGGATGATGCTCCAGTGTCTTATGGGCCCAAATAATGCTCCATATATATTGGGTCCCATTTGTAATGCTCCAGTATATAATGTGCCCCATAGATGCTGCTCCAGTGTCTGATCTGCCCCATTTAGAATGCTCCAGTATATGATGGGCCCCATGGATGATGCTCATGTGTCTTATGGGCCCAAATAATGCTCCATTTATGAAATGGGCTCCATTTCTAATGCTCCAGTGTATAATGGGCCCTGTAAATGCTGCTCCAGTGTCTGATGTCCCCCATATGGAATGCTCCAGTATATGACGGGCCTCATGGATGATGCTCCAGTATATGATGGCCCTAATAATGCTCAATATATAATGGGCTCCATTTCTAATGCTCCAGTGTATAAAGGGCCCCGTAAATGCTGCTCCAGTGTCTGATGTCCCCCATTTGGAATGCTCCAGTATATGATGGGCCCCATTTTTAATTAACCCAGGCATGGTATGTGAAAAGAGCTCCATGGAGTAATCTGAAGTGTGTGCTGCCGCATCCTTCACTTTTGATGTGGGTGAAGGACACAAGGAAAGGGGTTGCTCCTGACAAGAAGCCTGCACTGACGACTCAGTGCTTGCATTTTTTGAAACTTCAGAATAGGAGGCGATAGAGCTGGAGGCTGTTTCAGCAATGTAAGCCAAAAACAGTTCCTGATGATCCAGCTTTAAAAGCCGTCTACCTACTCCCAGAAAAGGGAGCCTTACAGGCCTTCCAGAGCTACACCATGACACAGGCTCAACACCTCCTGCCTTAGCTGCTATAGTGTTTTTGGCACTACCAGCAGATGCACCACCACAACCATCAGTACCAGGTGGCCCCCCATGCCCACGTCCGCATCCTCTTCCACCATACTTCCTCATGTTTTGGAAAATGGCCCAAAATACCTGCAGATATATGGTTCCGTATCAGAAGCGTACAGCTCTATACAGTCTAGGGATAGCAGTAAATCTCCGTATATATTTCATGATTCATACACAGACACTCACAGGCTCAGTTTGGAGTACACAATTGTGATGGAGTCAGCTATCGCTGAGTCATTTTCTAGAGTGGACCCTCTGGGTCATGGCACCCACCCACTGAGGGCGAGTTGACCTTGTGAGGATCCAACCCCCTAAACAGGGAGTGTCAGGGGCAAGACCAAGGGGGTGAGCCACCATGACTGCTGGAACCAGATGGCCGGCTCAGGTAGACACTAAGTACGAGTGTCTGATGACAAAGGACGTGCAGGAAACAAGACAAGACGTGAATTCAAGGTATCTTCATTAGGGCAAACTCAGGGTTGCATCAGGTGCAAAACATGATAACAGGCAAACACAGCAAGGTGTGTGAGTGGCACGCCATGGTCCATGGCATGGTACGTGCTAGATGGCACACCTAGGTACAGGCAAGGGCTCAATGGCATCGGACTCCGGACAGCTGGCAACGATCAACATGATCAGGGCATCAGGCTGCAGACATCAGCTCCGGACATCAGGCCGCAGTCATCAGGCTTACGATCTCTGGCAGCGACCGGCAGGTTCCAGGCATCCGGCAGGCAAACCAGGTTCAGGCAAGGAGGCACGACAGATCTCCAGACATGGTGCGTGTTAGGGAACACGCCAAGGTCCAAGGCAAGGTTCCAGGCAGGGTGCGTGCTAGGGGCACACCAGGGTCCAGGGCAAGGTGCAAGGCAAGGTGCGTGTGTAGGGGACACACCAGGGTTCAAAGTACGAGACACGGTGCGTGTGTAGGGGACACGCCAGGGTTCAAACTACAAGACATGGTGCGTGTGTAGGGACACGCCAGGGTTCAAGGTCCAAGGCAAGGTCCTGCGTGTGCCGAGGGACACGCCAGGGTCAGGGTACAAGGCATAGTCCTGCGCATGCAAAGGGACACGCCAGGGTCAGGTTCAAGTCAGGGGCCTGCGAGTGCTAGGAGACACGCCAAGGTTCAGGCTAAGGCAAGGGCCTGCGCGTGCTAGGAGGCATGCCAGGGTACAGGCTAGGGCCTGTGCGTGCAAGAGGGCATGACAGGGTATAGGCTAGGGCCTGTGCATGCTAGAGGGCACGACAGGGCACATGGCAAGACCTGCGTGTACTTTTAGAGAAGCACGGGGAGGTATGCCAAGGAGCAGGTTAGGGCCTGCGCGTGCTATTAGAGAAGCACGCAAAACACAGTGCAGGGACAGCGTGGGTGCAAGGAAGCACAGAGAGCATGGCTGGGGCACTGGCTAGCTGGTCGAGCTGAGGCACAGACAGATGGGCAAGACTGAGGCAAACCCGGCTGAGGCATAACAGGCGACACAGCTGTCACTGGCCGACGAGCACGGCTGCGGCACAAGCAGGCGGGCACGGCTAGGGCGGGCCTGGCTGAGGCACAGACAGGAGGCTAGGAAGGCCAGGCACATGCAAAGGGCACACGAAGAAGCAAGGCAAGGCAACAAACAAGGCAAAGCTAGACAAGGTATGGAACAAGGAGCGGAACGTAGGCAGAAGCACAGAGCGGGTTCAGAGAGAGAAAAGGGCTAGCAGTGGAGCGTAGGCCGAACCTTGAGACCAGCCATGAAATGTGCTAGAGAGCACGATAGGACAGAGTCTAGCAGCAGAGCGTAGGCCAAAGCCCAGAGCCGGGTCAAGGCAGAACCTTGAGACTAGACATGGAATGTGCAAGAGAGCACCATAGGGCAGAGTAAGGAAAACCAGGCAAAGACAGGGAATGTGGAAGTACTACAAGGCTCAGAATAGCAAAGACCAAACATGGCAAAACGGGCAAGGCAGAGAATATAGGAAGTACTACAAGGCAAAGTATGGCAAGGACAAGACATGGTGAAAACAGGCAAAGGCAGAGAACTTAGAAAGTGCAACAAGTCAAAGCATAACAAGGACAAAACACGACACGAGAGACAACACAAGACAAGGCACGAGATGAGAGGCAGAATACAAGCACAGAGTGTGTGCAGAGAAGCACTACAGGGCAGAGTGCAGGGGCACAGAATACAGAGAGTGACCGAGCAGACCAAGCAGCCATACAGGGAAACAACATGATACTCAGGCCCCGACCATAGGAAGGGGCGGTCTGATATAGGGCATTAGCACCTGCACCTCCGGGTCAGGACCAGGAGAGGACTTCCGGTTCAATCCTCCAGGATCATAGAGAGCATTGCTAGATCAGACTAGGCTGGACCATAGAGAAGGTCACATGATCAGGGCCTCCAAGACCATTGAGAGGATTGCTGGATCAGACTGTGCTGGAACATAGGAAAGGTCACATGATCAGGGGCTCCAGGAATGCAGAGAGGATTGCTGCATCAGACAGTGCTGGAACCTTGGAAAGGTCACATGATCGGGGGCTCCAGGAACACAGGGAGGACTGCAGCAGGCAGAGCAGAGACGGCTGGTCATACAGCAACGGCATGTAGCCACGAGGTAAAACACACAAGCGCACTGGCAATGGCAGGCAGCCATGAGATGAGGCACGTGTGCACACTGCTCCAAACATCTTGCCGCACAACAGTCATGAGGTGCGTGTGCACACTGCTTCCAGGGATCTTGCAGCATAAGACATAATGGACATGATAGTTTAGTGCACGTGCTCACTGCTCCAGGAGTCATGCAGCATACCAGACATGGCGGGCATGACAACAATAAAATAAAAAGTTGAAAAAGGATACAGTATCAACAGATACAAGGTATATATAGTATAGTGTAAACATTAGGAATCTCTGTATATATTTCAGGAGGCAGACACAAACGCTCTCAGGCCCAGTATGGATTACACAAGAATATGAAAAACTGTAAATGGGTAATGTAACACAAGCGTACAGCTGTATACAGTGTTGGGGTAATCTTAAATCTCCAAATATATTTCCGGAGTAACAGACAGACGTTCACAGGCTCATTATGGATTACACCAGAATCTAAATAGCAAAAAAGTTTACTGTATCAGAAGCATACAGCTGTATACAGTGTTGGACAAATTAGAAATCTCAGTATATATTTCTGAAGTCACCCTCAGACACTCACTCAGTCTGGGTTTGACCATAGAAAAAAATGATGTAAAAAAGGAACTGGATACCAAGATAGCAAGTATATATTGTCACGATGACCCGTCCTGTGTGACGTGACCCGCAGGCTGGTGACTGAAACAACAAAGACGCAGCACGTGAAGCTGTCCTGTGTGACACGGCCCGCAGGCCGGTAACTAAAACAACAAGACACAGGGAAAGGGGAAACAGTTACAATGGTGGGCCCTGCGATAGGGAAAGGGGATGTGGAGACCTCCTGATCTCCCCTGAGTCAGTGTCCCTAACGCTCCTAACGTTCCCTATGCCAGCTCCGCACCGGGCGCCGATCAGGAAACTGTTGCCCTAGCACACCCTACACCTATCCCTTACTAGGGAGCTGGGTGGCGCAGGCACTGGCCCCAGCTCTGTAGAAATACACACTAAGGAAAAACACAAACAGGGAAAAACTCGTTAGCTTTACTCTGTTACTCTAACTCCTGGCAACAGAGTCCACCACCAGAATGCAGCTCTCCTCCTGAATAGCTGCCACCAAGCTCTGTCAGAGCTACAAGGAAATCCCATCTGACTCCTTCCACACCAGGGCTAAGATAGTGCTGCAAGGAGCGCTCTCCAGCTCCTCCCTCCACCAAGGATGGTCGAAATGAACACTATCACCAACACTGATTGCAACACCTGAGACTCTTTTATAGCAGAGCCAGAGCAATCACACCTGCATTATAATCATGTGCACTTAACTAAAGAAACCAGAGTGCAATGACGCTCACCACCACCGGGGGCAAACTTCGAACAAAAAACACCACAGTGCAATAATCCTAAAGGCCACCGGGGGCAAAAACCAAACTTAAGCACAGCTTAAGAAAAAAAAGGTTACCTGTGCTTTTTATCAGTCCTGATCCAGCATGGATCATGACATATATATTATAGGGTACAATTGAAATCTCCGTATACATAGTCCCGTAGTCACTCTAAGACGCTCACTCAGTATGGATTTGACCGTAATACTAAATGTTGAACAAAGGTACTGTATAACAAGATACAAGTTGTATCGAGTATAGGGTAAAAATTGGTATCGCCGATTCACCGTATATATAGAAGGCGTAAACCACACACGCTCACTCCCAATGGATGATACCGTAATAACAAATCTTTAGCAAAGGTACTGTATCAGCACATACCAGGTGTATCCAGTCTAGGGGTAATTGTTAATTTCCATCTATACTTCTGGAGTCAGACACAGACACTCACAGGCTCACTGTGTATTAAACCAGAATTTAAAAAGTAGAAAAAGGGAAAGGTATTCGAAGCGTACAACAGTATACAGTTTTGTGGTACTTTTAAATCTTCGCATATATTTCAATCTCAGTAAGCCAGTCCAGACTGTTTGCTACTGGAAACTACATGGATACAAGTACAGACAGAAAGTCGAGTGTCAGCAGAAATTTGGAAATTACTCATAGAGGGAAAACCTCCCGGTAGATGTTGCAGAGGCGATGCAGACCCTCAATTGCTGTGTCTGTGGAGACAGCGAAAACGGTTCTTTGTGAAGAAAGGATTGCTTTATCGCAGTAGCGTGGATCATATCACCGTTACTCGTCTCCATCAAATTGTGATTACAGGGAGAATTGTAGACATGGCCCTCACTGCCTATCATGATGTGTCTGGTCATTTTGGAGTGCAAAAGACAGAAGCCACAGGCCGCAGGCGATTCTATTGGATTGGCATGAGAGGAGACATTGAAAAATGGTGGCAGGAATGTCACACGTCTGTGACTATCACAACTGTGAAAGGTGATCATAAAGCACCACTGCATCCGCTTGTAAGTTGACGTCCATTACAAATGGTAGCCATTGATCATCTGAAGGTAGAGGCCAGCAGGACAGGCCATAGCTACATCTTAACCATCATCGATCAATGCACCAAATTTCTATTGGCCATCCCTGTGAAGGATTTAACTGCCCAGACTACACAGCGGTGGAGCAGAGACAGGTAAGTGTTGCAACGTGCAAGTGCTGTGGCCATGACCAAGCAGAGGGGGCACACTCGTGGTCAACAGTACTGGCACAGGGCCCCTCATAGTACGCTGGTGTGTCTGATGGTGAGTGGGCCCCCCCACCGTCAGAGACACTGTATTGTACGATGAGAGGCCCTGTGCCAGTGCCGTCGGACATCAGTGGGCCTATCCACCTGTTCAGAGCAACGGCATTTGCTCGAGTGCGCCAGGTGTTGACCCCAGCCCTTGGGGGGGTGGGCAGGCCAGTTAGGGAGGTTTAAAAAATGGGATATGTTGATGTGTTGGCTGGACATTCAGCTTCTGCAAAGGGCAAAATTGGGCAAGTCCGAGGAAGAGGAGGACAAAAGCAAGGCAGTTTTCTGGCAACCTATGTGTCATCAGGGGAAGGTGGGACAAAATCCTTTGAAACCCATGCATGGTTCATTTTAATGAAGGTTAGATCATCAACATTTTGGGTAAACAGACGGGTCCTTTTTTCTGTCAGGATTGATCCAGCAGCACTGAAGACTCTTTCAGATAACACACTAACAGCAGGGCAAGCGAGCTCCTTTAAGGCATATTGTGCCAATTCAGGCCAGGTGTCCAGTTTAGAGGCCCAATAGTCAAAGGGGAATGACCTGTGAGGGAGAACATCGATATGGGAGGAGAAGTAGTTTGCAACCATAGTTGACAACTGCTGTCTCCTGTCACTTTTAATCGATGCAGTATTAGCAGTCTTGTGAGCGGTACTTGAGAAATCATTCCACAACATGGTCATTACACCCCTGTCTTCAACGCCACTTCGGCTGTGTGCACCACGAACACCTCTTCCATTGTGCCCACTATGGCTCGTGGGAGAACCAGCATTGCTGCTGTCTGCTGGGAAAGTCTCAAACAAACGGTTTACCAGAGTTGCTTGTTTTGTTAGCCAATATTATCTCTAGGTTCTCCTGTGGCATGATGTTCTGGAATTTGCTTTTGTAGCGTGGATCGAGGATGCTGGCCAGCCAGTAGTCGTCATCCTTCATCATTTTGGCAATGCGGGGGTCCCTTTTTAGGATCCACAAAGCATAATCGCACATGTGTGCCAATGTTCCAGGTGTCAATAATGCACTGCCACTGCTGGGTGGAGGAGCACTTTCTGGCAAATCCACATCCCTACAGTCACGCACAAACCCTGTACCTGACCTTGGAACGCCAACATTTTATCTTGCCCCCTGAGAAGCATCCTCCTGCCCAAAATAATCATCCCCCACATCCTCCTCCTCCTCTTCTTCCTCTTCTTCCTCCACCTTGTCCAGGACAGTTCCCTGACCAGACAATGGCTGACTGTCAGCAAGGCTTCCCTCCTCCTCCTCCTCCTGTTTCTCCTCCTCTGCTGCAGACGCCAGATCCTTAATGTGCGTCACACTTTGCATGAGCAGATGCATAAGTGGGATGCTCATGCTTATGATGGCGTTGTCTGCGCTTACCAGCCGTGTACATTCCTCAAAACACTGAAGGACTTTACAGAGGTCTTTCAGCTTTGACCACTGCACACCCGACAATTCCATGTCTTCCCTCAAACTGCCTGCCCGTGTATCCTCCCACAAATGTGGGTGGCCCTCACACCCAGGGCAGCGGGAGGTACTCGGTATCGGGCCGGTGTCAGGGGAATGTGTCACAGCAGCAGTGACCCGGTCCGTGGCCCTGGGCGCCCAATATCAATGGCGGTGATGTTAATGGTATAGTTTATATGGATAGTATAGTTCGTGACGCCACCCGTGGTGTTTGGCAAGAGAGATGGTAAGCCAACGCTGCATGCAGATCCACTGAGACTGATGGTGTGGTGCAGCAAAGATGGTGTAACTCCCCACAGGTGGAGCTGTAGTCCCAGGGCAGTGTAGGTGCAATGGAGGAGGAGAGGCGCAGAATGATATAGATGCTGGTACCCAGATGTAGCAGTGCTGAAGGTGTTAGCGGCAAATGAATGGAGGACACCAGGGCTTGCAGTTTCAAAGCTTTACTCACAGTTCATGGTACCCACTGGTGCCTGCCTCCGTGCCGTGTCTTCCGGGGTAGAGACTCAATCAACCTCCCGGGCAAGTCAGGGTTCTCCTCTTCAACACTCCGCCAACATGTGCCTTTCCTGAACAACTCCTCTATTGCGCCTTTAGTGTGAAGAGTTCCAGTACCGTGGTTACTCTGAAGTTCCTCCTGTCAGATGTTCCTAATAACTCTACTTGTATGACAGACAGCTGTAGCCTCTATCGGGGACTCCTCTCAGAGTCCTGGCTCGCGAATCGGTTGCTGTTGTGTCCCAAGTCTTGGATGGGAGTAGTGCATTTACAGCCAACTACTCCACCGGTGTCTGCTGCAGAACCATAAGTGTCAATACAACCTCGGGGACCGGGCCCCGGCCTTGCGCTGAGAACCTATAGGCAGGGTTCCTCTTCCGACCCACAACTCCTCTCTGTTCTCCTACTCCTTCGTTCCGCGCTGTTCCTTCTCTTTCTTATGGAAGCTTAGGTTGCAGGTCTACGCCTTTCTCCTTCTCTTCTCTTTCCCCTGCCAGCTGGCTCAGATCACTGAGGCAGCTGCGGCACTCTTTCTAAACTGAACTCAAACTAATTTCAGAACTGAACTCCTTCTCGCCTGACCTTCTGTCAGACTGACCTTCTATTCTAAACTTTCCCTCTCTTTTATACTAACTCCACCCACTTCCCAGCACATCTCGTGTTACGAAGCAGGGTTCCACGAAGGGTGCTCTGCTACCCCCAGCCTGAAGCAGCTATGTGGGCCTACTGAACTATCCTGTGTGTGGGATGCAGATGATGGAGTGTGGAAAGGAGTTCCCAACTTACCTAGGTGGTGGGGCACCACACCCCAGGAGAAGGTGCAGCACCTCTGTGGCGACCGAGCCTCAGGGGCGCCACAAATGCATTACAGCCTGCCTTTGCTCGCACAGCCTCTCAACCATGTGCATGGTAGAGTTCCACCTTGTTCAACGTCTATGATTAGGCAGTGCTTGGGGAGGTGGAGCAATCGCTGCAGCTTCTGCATACGACTGGAGTGTACGGCCGAGCGACAGATGTGCGAGCACAGTCTTCGCACCTTATGGAGCAGGAATGTTAACTCCGGATAATTATTAAGGAAGCACTGCACCACCAGGTTCAAAGTGTGAGCCAGGCAAGGTATGTGTATGAGTTTTGCACGGGCTATGGCTGCCACAAAATTACGGTAGTTATCACTGACTACCTTGCCTGGCTCAAGATGTAGACTGCCCAGCCATGACTCAGTTTGTCGCTGCAAGTAGTCGGCCAGTACCTCCGCGGTGTGTCTGTTGTCGCCCAAAGACATCATCTTTAACACAGCCTGCTGACGCTTACTACTAGCTGTTCGATAGTGGGACACCTCATGTGCAACACTGCCAGCTGCGGATGGAGTGCTCATGCGACTGCGCTCTGTGGACGAGCTTTCGTTTACAGAGGAGGAGGAGGGTCGAAAGCCTACAGCCAACTGTTTCCTATACCGTGGGCTAAACAGCACTGTTCCACCGCCGCTGTCCCCTGTGGAGCCTGCATCCACCACAATAACCCAGTGCACAGTGATGGACACGTAACGGCCCTGGCCATGCCTACTGGTCCATGCATCTGTTGTGAGGTGCACCTTTCCACTTACTAACTGTTTTAGTGCGTGGACAATGCGGTCTTTCACATGCCGGTGTAGGGCAGGGATGGCTTTTTGAGAAAAGAAGTGCCGACTAGGTAGGTCATAGCATGGGACAGCGTAGGCCATGAGCTCGTGGAAAGCTTCGCTTTCAACCAAACAGTAGGGCATCATCTCTAATGAGATTAGTTTGGCAATGTAGGAGTTCAAACACAGTGTATGCGGATGAGGGGATGAGTACTTTCTTGTCCTACTCAGAGTGTCTGTTAGGGTGAGCTGGACTGGAGATCTGCATATGGGGAAAGTAGCGGTGGACCGGACAGGGTGAGAGGGGGTTGGTGATGGTATTGGTGGTGATGGCCTAGATTCAGTGTTGTGTTGCAAAACCATTGAGATTCCCTGAGTGCTTTGGCCTTGCCATGACACCTCCACATTTAGTGCTGGTGGTGTGCTTAACGGTGACGGTGGTCTTACAGTGGGGGAAGCAATGGAGCGTTGCTGGCGATCCTTCAGTTGGAGCAGGTGCACATGTGGTACCTGAGGTTTTGTAGTCCGTCCACGCTTGCAAGTGCATGTTGATTAAATGTCTAAGCATGCAACTGGTATTCAAATTTATGAGTTGTTTACCTTGGCTAAAGGTCCTTCCGCACTTCTTACAGGTAACCTTTGTCTCATCAGTAGGATTTTGGACAAAGAAGTGCCACACTGCACTCTTCCTACTATGGTATACATTTTCTGGCCTTGCACGCTGTGGTAAGTTGACCGTCTGGCCAAGCTGTCCTGCAACTCTTTTAGTTTTTGTTCCACGTTTTTGGACAGCTACGGGCCTGCCAGATAACCGCTGCTGTGATGTCAATGCCTGCTGCGGATCCTTCTCCTTATCTCAACTATTGCCAGCGCCACCCTCCTCCCCCAATGGATGCCAATCCGGGTCAAGAACTGGGTCATCCATCACCTCCTCTTCAAAGTCATCTGCACCTTCCTCTTTACCTTCCTCTGTGTCACCGTGTAAAGTGGTATAGTATGCGGGAAGGGGCACCTGAGTTTCATCAGGGTCAGATTCTGCCTCAGTAGACTGCGAGGGCAATGTAGTGCTCTGGGTCAATGTACTAGCAGAATCATCTAGCAGTGGTTGTGCATCAGTGCACTCCTTGTCAGATTCATCTTGGACTTGGGAATTAAGGATTTGACTGGATAACCCAGGCATGGTATGTGAAAAGAGCTCCATAGAGTAATCTGAAGTATGGGCTGCTGCATCCCCCTCTTTTGGTGGGGGTGAAGGACACAAGGAAAGGTGTTTTTCCTGACCAGAACCCTGTACTGGCGACTCCATGCTTGCAGGTTTCGAACGTTCAGAAGAGGAGGCAATAGAGCTGGTGGCTGTTTTGGCAATATACGCCAAAACCTGTTCCTGATACTCTGGCTTTAAAAGCGGTTTTCCTACTCCAAGAAAAGGGAACCTTACCTTCTTGGGCCAGACGATGATACAGGTTCAACACCTCCTGCCTTAGCTGCTATTGTGCTTTTGCCAGAACCAGCCGATGCATCACCACCATCAGTACAGCTGCGCCCCCCTGCCCACGTCCGCGGACTCTTCCACCATACTTCCTCATATTTGGGAAAATGTAAAAAATGCCAACAGAGAGATGGTACTGTATGAGGAGCGTCCAGCTGTGTAAGGTGTATTAAAAAAAAAATTAAATCTACGTATATATTTTGTTAGTCACAGATGCTCTCACAGTATGTATTTGACCGTAATCCAACAAGCAGATATGCGGAACTGTATCAGAAGTGTACAGCTGTATTCATTTTTTGTGTAACTAACAATCTCCGTATATGTATTTATGGAGTATCACACACACACACGCTGACTCTGTATAGATGTGACTGTAATGCGAATGGCAGATATACAATACTGTTTGAGAATCAGACAGCTCTATACGGTGTCTGTATGGAAAATTGTCAATCTCCGTCTATTTTTATATGGACTGACACACGCTATCTCTTTCTATTTTTGACCGTAATCAAACAGCAGATTTACGAAAAAGTTTGAAAAGCGGACAGCTCTCTAAGGTGTAGGTCTGGAAAAATAGAAAATCTCCTTGGCTTGTTTTTCCAGAGTCACACACAGATAGCTTCTATTTGTCCGTGATACAAGGTGGTACACGGTAGTGTGTGAGGAGCGTACACCGCTATACGGTGTGTAAAAATTGAACGCTCGGTAACTCACCAGAACAAAATAATAAAAGTTGGAGTGCTTTTAAAACAGCAGTTTGAACAGCAGTTTGCACACAGCAATGCAGCTATCAGGTAGCCTTAAAAGGCAGCCTAATCACCACCAGCGTTGCTGCACACAACAAAAATCCTCCCCTTT
Source organism: Dendrobates tinctorius (assembly GCF_039654945.1). Classification (NCBI taxonomy): domain Eukaryota; kingdom Metazoa; phylum Chordata; class Amphibia; order Anura; family Dendrobatidae; genus Dendrobates; species Dendrobates tinctorius. The sequence continues at coordinate 11,596,119 of NW_027361712.1, read as the reverse complement.
CACTGCACAATAACTGTACAGTGAAAAGCGCTATCAGCAGAAGCAATTTTTTTTCTTCTTCCCTGCCTAACGCTCACCCTATTCAGAATCAGCAGCAGCACCTCTCCCTATTCTAAGATCGGCAGAAGTAAGGTGGCTGTCAGTGGTCATGGCCTTTTATACCCACTGTGATGCCACACAAAGCCAGCCAATCACTTCAAATGCCCTTCTCTAAGATGGTGGTGGCCACTGCCTATGTCATCGCATTGCCCACAGTGTGCGTCTGGGTTGCACTCGCTCGCCCAGGGCAGAGGGGTACTCGGTTCTGGGCCGGTGTCAGGGGGGGAAAGCTTCACAGCAGCTGCGACCCGGTCCATGGCCCTGGGTGCCCAATATCAATGGCGGTGATGTTAATGGTGTTAAAGTTTATTAGAATAGTTCGTGACGCCACCCGTGGTGTTTGGCAAGTAAGATATTGAGCCAACGCTGCATGCAGATCCGCCGGGACTGATGGTGTGGTGCAGCAAAGATGTTGTAGCTCCCCACAGGTGGAGCTGTAGTCCCAGGGCAGTGTAGGTGCAATGGATGAGGAGAGGCGCAGAATGGTATGGAGGCTGGTACCCAGGTGTAATGGTGCGGGAATAACTGGAGGACACCAGAGTATGCGGTTCCAAAGCTTTACCCACTGTTTGCAGTTCACTCCACTGCCTGCCTCCGTACCGTGTTCTCCAGGTCAGGGCTCCAGCCAACCTCCAGGCAGGATAGGATTCTCCCCTCCACACTCCACCAACATGTGCCTTACTGAACGACTCGTACAATGCGCCTTTAGGTGCGAAGCACTCCAGTACTTAGTTACCCTGGAATGCCTCTCTCTAGGTGTTCCTAGTCTTTACTTGTATGACAGACAGCTGTAGCCTGCTTTGGGGACTCCTCACTGCGTCCCGGCTCTCTATTCATTTGCTGTTGTGTCCCAAGTCTATGATGGGAGCAAAGCGTTAGCGGCTCACTACTTCTTCGGTGTCTGTTGCCAGACATAAAGATCCAATCAACCTCGGGGACCGGGCCCCGGCCTTTGCACTCTCTGGACTGGAAGGTTTCTCTATCTTTCTTCAACCAGCTTCCCACCTTCCTTCTATTCTCCTTCGCTCCGATCTGTTCTATCTCTCTTATGGAAGGTTAGGTTATCAATTTTATCAGTCTCTTTCTCTGGTCTTTCTTGTGCCAGCAGCCCAGATCACTGGGACCTGCTGCAGCACGTCCCTCAGACACCCATCTTCTCTCTCCTCTAACCAACTAACCACTAACTCTCACTCTTCCCACTCTTTTATATCTAACTCCACCCACCTCCCCAGCACCTCTCGTGTTACGAAGCCAGGGACCACAAAAGGCACCCTATGACCTTTCCAACATAAAGCATGGATGGGTCCCTGCTGAACTATCCTGTGTGTGGGGTGCAGGTGTTGGAATGCGGAAAGGAGTTCCCAGCCTACCTGGATGGTGGGGCACTACACCTTAGGAGAAGGTGCAGTACCTCTGTAGCGACTGAAGCCTCAGGGGCGCCACATGTCCACCTTCATTGGCTGAAAAAATGCGCTGGAAGCATTATTTGAAATGCGACTTTGGCGCTCTGATTGGCGACCTCATGGCCGACCTCACACCATGGTCGGGTATCGATCGGCGAAACCCGACTTTAGCTAAAGTCAGCTATTTTTGAATTTGACCGACCCGTTTTGGTCAACTCTAGACCTGAGATTTAATTTTCGCTCACCTCTACTTTCTAATTCTTTCGACAGTGCAAACTTAAACTAGACAGTAATAAAATGCACCATGTTTATCAAAGTGCTTCTTACAGTTTCTTAAATTCCTCTAAATTCAAGACTATCTAGTCTATGTTGACACTAGCTATTAAATAAATATTCCTGGAAAAACAATAAGCGCAAATAGGGTCTTATCTGACGACACAGAGGAAATTTTAAAAAAATCAACAACAGGAATTACTCACCTAGTTTAGTTGTGTGACCACAACAGAAAAAGCGATTTTGAAAAATTAGCTGCTGCAGACCCTCAATAAACTGCCAGGGTTTGAATCTGCGCTGCCGACAATACCAGTATCTTGGATCAAAGGTATATGTAAGGTAGCGCTTGTCATTCAGGTAGGGGATACTCGCTAGGCAGCCGATAAATCAGGTCTGGCACAGATTTCTCAACATAAACTCAGTCCATTCGGTTTATTATGCAGCATAAACCATCAAACAGCAACAGAAAGTTCATATCAAATCAGCATAGCGTCCATGACAGAGCTCCCCTCTGTTAATCCTGTGGTCACACAGGTTGTGCAATGTCCAGCAATCAGGCTCTCTCGCCTCACAGTTATATCCCTTGTTCAGGTTACCTCATGGCTGCTTCTCCATGCAGATGTTCATTCCCTATCCCTGGGAACTCTCAGACATTATACACAGCCTCTCCACGTACTGTCAGGAAGGCAGCCACGTCAGCCAAATGAGACCTTCCATACGGACCAACCGGGTCCAAGCATTCCACTCATGTGACCTAACCTGGCCACCTTATATGGTCCATAGCCACGCCCACCAGATCACATGGCTATGACGTCATCACAGGTCCTTCAATCATTCACACACATATACTTTACTATGGCATTCTAGACACCCGCCTCTAGGTGGGTTTGTAGGTGATTGATCCCACCTGTCTCATCAATCACCTGAAGGCTTCTACCTAACACATTGGCATGAAAAGTCAGCTCTGCTGATCAGCACATAATCAAGCCTTCATCCCAAGGCCACCCACCTTGGGATACATAACGATCCTTTAGCACCCTGCTCCTGTTACCTCTCTGAACATGGCTATCCATTCGTCCTGGGACACCCAAACAGCGCCCCCTAGCGGACACAGTGGTCATTACACCACATACCTCCCCCTCTGTTCAAGCTTGTGGGGTTGAACACACGACATCACCCAAGGATCTCGAGACTGGGCACCCATGTCACCTTACCCCACAGGTCGAGACAACCATCTCCGTCTGTTTTGTCTGTCAGACGGCCTCATATCTACGTTAGGCCTCCCCCGCCCCCAGCGGTCAGACTATCGGACTTGGTCTTTGGCCTTCCAGTCACAGTCTGTCTGCATCATCAGACACTGTTTAGTCTCAATCCTTTCCCTGTCTGTTCCATTCTCTGACCAGCTCTCCCGGTTGGTGCGGTCATAAGTCTTAGTTGAGCCTACTGTCTGGCCTGAGTCTGACCCATTCAGTGTCTCACAGGAACTAAGGTCTCTCAGCCTCGTACGGCCCGTCAAACTGCCACTTGCAGCCTTTTCATGTCCTTGCCTTGCTGTTAGTTTTTGGCCACCTGCCATGTCACTTCTTGGAGGGACCCTTACATCTTGGGTTGAAGGCGGCCGCCACCTGATGTTCCGCACCTCTTTGTTGATCTGCAGTCGGTCCAGCCTCAACTGCTCAGTCTCTTGCAGGTACCTCACCCGATACTCCAAGAGCATCTGAAAGTTCCACAGGCTTTCCATGGAGTCAACCACTGTGACGGGAATCATGCCCTCTTCAGCTGATACCTGTACTTCATCATCCGGAGGGATCCTTACCCTTGCCACACCGGAGATATTTACAAGGTCTTGCATTACCTTCCCAAGTCTTTCAATGATTCTCCCAATCAGACCTTTGGGTACGGGAATTATATCTTCCCCCAAGCCCAGCCGTTTCTTCGCTTCCCTTGCTATCTCTAGGCGTCAAGCAGCTTTCATATTACTCTGCCTGAACACCTGTTTGGCGTGAAGACATTGCAGATGCATGTTTTTCAGGACAGCTACCCTCTTTGCTGTATCTTCCCTGGCTGATATTATCACCAACTGCCGAGTCTCAGATGCCCAGTGCACCTTACACGCCTTGACCGCCTCCTTGAAAGCCTCATGCACACTTCTCTCAGCACAGGCTTCTTGCATGTTTTCGGGTACGTCAATCACAGACTTGAAGGTCGTGGTCTTGCATTCTTCCTGGACAGAAGGCTCTGGGTTTACCACGGACACTTCCCTCACTACAGTTGTCCTGACCGGGTGACTGTCTTCTTCAGTTCCTGGCTCCAAATCTTCATGAGATTTAACCTCTTCAAGACCCTTTGCCAAGATGGGTACTGGCAGTTCTGTCTTGTTATCACTCGCGCTCGGCCACTGTACATCTTCGTCCAACTTCTTCACCCGCAGAAGACCTCTTACAGTTTCTTTGAGCTCCAAGACTTCTTTCTCGAGCTCCTCCACCCTGTGCTCAGCCATTTGTCATAGGACTCTTTCTCGTTTGACATGTTCTTCCACTGTCTCTTTTATCAGCTGTATCTCATGATCCTGTTCCCTTTTGACCATCATGTGTTGCACCACTACTTCTTTAATTATATTTTCAACGGGTACCACTGGGTCAGCCCCATCAGTCGAGTGAACCCTCCAATTATCGTCTGACTGTGTGTCTGCTCCAGTCATCTCATCTACCAGCTCACCATCCGTAATGTCATGAGACATCAGTTCCATAAGTTGGGCAGATGCACCCCCTCTTCTGGTCCCTTCTACATCTGACCTGTCCACTTTAGGAGGTGTCACTGTCTCAATGTCTGCTATCTCAACAGTAGAACGGTCTCCCTCCCTTGCCTCTTCAAACAAGATAAAGTCCCGGCCCCTCTCAAAGGGATGCACTAAATTTGGTAGGATACTGCCACCTTGGCACTCAATCCTTTTGGACCCCTCAATTACCACTCTGTCCACCGTATAGTCCACAGTGACCCCATGGTGGCAGCGAACCTTGATCTTTTTCTCAGTCAGATTGACATCAAGAGGAGTTCCTGTCAGAGTCAACAGACTCTTTGAATCCAGCCGCCCAGAGACTCCTACACAGTGTAGCATTACAGTACACACCTGTGGCACGTCGTCATCCGGAAAGCATGTCCCGCACTCAGAAAAAGTTATACACACACACGGCTGTTCCCCAGACATGTTCCCTGAGGTATTCTGGCTGTGTCTTTATCTATAAACAATACAACTATAGGATTAGTAATGGATGATACCCAAATATGATAGAAGATACCCAAAAGTGACACCATTCTAAAAAATGTACCCCTCAAGGTGCTTAAAAACACATTCAAGAAGTCTATTAACCCTTCTGGTGCTTCACAAGAATTTTGGGAATGTTTAAAAAAAAAATACTTCAGATCAAAATTTTTTTATTTTCCCAAGGGTAACAGGAGAAATTGGATCCCAAAAGTTATTGTACAATTTGTCCTGAGTACGCTGATACCCCTATGTTGGGGTAAACTACTGTTTGGGCGCATGGCAGAGCTAGGAAGGGAAGGAGAGCCGTTTGAGTTTTTCAATGCAAAATTGGCTGGAATTGAGATTGGATGACATGTCGCGTCTGGAGAGCCCCTGATGTACCTAAACAGTGGAAACCCCCACACGTGACCCCATTTAGGAAACTAGACCACCAAGGAACTTATATGAATGTGTGGTGAGAACTTTGAACCCCCAAATGTTTCACTAAAGTTAATAATACCTGGCCGTGGAAATAAAAAAATCATATTTTTTCCACAAACATGATCTTTTAGCCCCCAATTTTTTATTTTCTCAAAGGTAAAAGGAGAAATTGGACCCCAAAAGGTGTTGTTTAATTTGTCCTGAGTATGCTGGTACCCCATATGTGGGAGAAAACTACTGTTTGGGCACACGTTGGGGCTCGGAAGGGAAGTAGTGATGTTTTGGAATGCAGACTTTGATGGAATGGTCTGCGGGCGTCATTTTCCATTTGCAGAGTCATTGATGTGCCTGAACAGTGGAAAACCCCCACACGAGTGATGCCATTTTGGAAACTAGACCCCCTAAGGAACTTATCTAGATGTGTGTCGAGAACTTTGAACCCCCAAGTGTTTCACTAAAGTTTATAATGCCCGGCCGTGAAAATAAAAAAAAACATTTTTTTTTCCACAAAAATTATTTTTTAGCCCCCAATTTTTTTTTTCCCAAGGGTAACAGGAGAAATTGGACACCAAAAGCTATTGTCCAATTTGTCCTGAGTACGCTGGTATCCCACATGTTGGATAAAACTACTGTTTGGGCGTTTGGCAGAGCTCGGAAGGGAAATAGTGACGTTTTGGAATGTTGACTTTGATGGAATGGTCTGCGGGCATCATGTTGCGTTTGGAGAGCCCCTGATGTGCCTAAACAGAGGAAAGCCTCCACAAGTGACCCCATTTTGGAATCTAGACCCCCCCAGGGAACTTATCTAGATGTGCCTTAACAGTGGCAATGTCCAACAAGTGCCCCTTTTTTGGAACTAATCTACTGTGGATTTTATAAGTGACCCCGGATTTCACCACAGCTCAGCCCAGCTGGGAACAGAGCCCAGTGACTGGATATAACTGCGGTGACTTCATTGAGAACCCCGCTAGCACCGTGAGAGATTACTAAGCCAGGCTTAATGTCACCTTACAATACGAAGGTGACATTAACCCCTTATTACCCCATATGCCACCTCTACAGGGCAGTGGGAAGAGAGAGGCTAAGTGAAAGAATTGGCGTATCTTATAGATGCGCCTTTTCTGGGGTGGCTGGGGCAGATTTTTTTTAGCCGGGAGGGCAATAACCATGGTCCCTCTATAGGCTATTAATATCTGCCCTCAGTTACTGGCTTTCCCTCTCTGGAGCAGAAAAGATGCTTCCCAATAACCTGTTCATAACTCTGAGGCAGATGCCTCCCATCCTGCACCTATTCTTGCACATTCTGAGGCACCATCATCAGGCCCTTTTAAAAATCTGTCCCAGCACAGCATTCAGCTGTCCCTACTCAATGCCTAGAGAACAAAGAAGAAAGTAGCCAGTCACAAACCCAAAGGCCCAAATGCTAAATGGGCTCATTTTCATGCTGCTGGCCTTGAAAATGTTACCGTTTATGCTTGTAGACACAGAGGATTTCTGAATACAGATGTCAGCAGCCATTCCTCAGTACTCTATCCCCAGCCACCACTCTTTCTCCAGGTATGGTGTCCCCTCCTTGTAGCAGCGCGTGTCCAGGAATATCACCCTTGCCCTTACCAATGCAGTTACGGGAGCTGAACATTTAACAACTAACACATGGTCAAGTGCTTGTGGACAGTGATGCTACATTTCTCTGATGGCACACATAGAGAACATCGTGGAGGCTGAGGCCGAGTCCCACCCAGGCATGGCACATGCGCTATCGACGCTGAGAATTGCTGTCCCTACTTCCATCAGTGTTTCTTCCACCTCCTACACCAGTTTCCGCTCTCCTTCCTGCTCCTCCTCAAACTCTATCTCAGATTTGGTATCTCAGAGCACGTCATCCACATTAGCTGTAAATTGAAAGCTCTGCAGCACTGCCTCTGCTGAACCTAATTTATCTAGGAGATAAACGGCATATCGTGGCACAGATATTGAAAGGAATTACAAATAAGACAGATCTGTGGCTCTCCCTGCTGAACCTCAAAGCAGGCATAGTCATGTGTGATAATGGCCTTAACCTGGTGGTAGTGTTCAGTGGTTTCTGAAAACCTGGCCAGATTTGCCAGAGCTTCTGTTCAAGGTACGCTGCAGCAGCATCCATTTACGAAAGTTGGCTACAGCTGCCACTGCTCTTGCAGTGCTGCAGCAGCGCATGCAAGTGCCATCTTACTGACTGGTGTGCAACATCACCACGCTCTGGAGCTCCACACTTCACATGCTGGCAAGGCTTAGTGAGTAGCAGAGGCTAGTAGTTGAATTGCAGACCAGCTGTTCTGGTCAGCTTCCGCACATAACAACTGAAGAGCGGACATGGATATATGACATTTATGCGGCTTTCCAAGACTTTGAGAACAGCACAAAGATGGTGAGCGGTGTTGACGCCATAATCAGCGTAATGATCCCGCTTTTGTGCCTACTTAAACAGTAACTGCTCACAAATAAAGCTGAAGCTTTGCCAGCAAACCAGGTGGAGATGGAGGAGGACATGAAACTGGGAGATACTACCCAGCCAGCCTCATCTCATCTGCTCTAGTGACTAGTACCCACAGAAGTCTCTCCTAAGTGGATGGGCTTAGGAGGGGAATGAGAAAGAAAATATGGAGGAGGAGGAGATGGAGAGTAATCATGGTGGAGACAGGAAATTGTTGGCTGTAGGGAGCTTGGCAAATATGGCCGAATTTATTTACCAGTGCCTTTCCCATGACCCTCACGTTACATTAATCTTGGTAAAAAAAGAACACTGGTTGTTTCCTTTGCTAGACTGATGCTAAGAGGAGAACCTTGCCTCTCTCCTTCCATTGTAGAAAATATGTTGAAAAAATTCCCATCAGACAATACTAGCGGCAGCCCAACCAAGGAGGAGAGGCAGAGGAGACACACACCAAGTACAGCAGAGGCAGGGGTTACAATGTGAAAGGCCAATTTCATGACACCCTTACAACGTCCATGCCCTGATGACCAGGTATTTTTGACAAGGAGGGAAGAGTTTTTAAAGATGGTCAAGCAATACCTGGCAGACAAAGCCAGCATCTTCCCTAATTCCTCTACAAACTTTAACTATTGGGTCTTGAAGATGGATACCTTACATGAGCTGTCCCTCCATGCCTTGAAGGTGTTGTGCTGGTCTGCCACTAGACTCTTGTCTGAGTGGGTTTTTAGTGCTGTTCGGGGGGGGGTCATAACAAACAGGCGCTTTCGCCTGTCAACAGAAAATGTTGACAGGCTCACTCTGGTAAAAATGAACAAAGCCTGGGTGAGCCTCGAATTTTTGAGTGTGGGAGTACCTCAGCCACACTTTGCTTACAATATTTGAATGAGGTACTACAGTTGGTGCTTTCAAGGGTGTATGTATGACCCTATTTGTAATTTTTGGCAGCCTTTGAACTAAAAATAGGGCTGCGCTACCAGCCGGGCCCCTGAACTGAAGTGACATTGGCTTGTTCGTCCTGTGTGAACGGTGATCATTGCATTTCATAGGCCCAGCTGGGAACACAGTCTCAGTAACCTGCGGTAACTTTGATGACATCAATCACCACTAGTCACTGAGGTTGAGCTTGCAGCAACTCATTCCTCAGTGGTTGTCAGCCTGGATGGTCACATCTTGTTGCCGTGCATGTTGAAAACTGTTTATCCCCAGACATGGATTACGGCATGGGACAGAATGTTGGACAGGTGAGGGATATGTTTTTTTTGTTTTATTACAGGAGACAAGGGATTTAATTGAATGGGCGATGACGTGAATGTGGTTTAATTTAGAATTATTAAAGGAGTCTGAGTTATTATTTTAATAAAAGAACTTTATTCTAGCTGTGTGGTTATTTACAATATAGCTATAGGATTAGTAATGGATAGGTGTTTTATAGATGCTTCTCCATTACAAACTTGTGGGCTTGATGTCACCAGAAAAAACAAAGGTGACATCAATCCCACAAATATGAACCTCACTTGCCACTGCCACAGGGCAAGTGGAGAACACCACACATAAAGGAAAACAGGGGAATAACCAGCAGCAGCAATCACACAGTGATATATGCAGACCCAGTGGTATCTACAGCTGATAACCCCACAGACTATATAATTCTAATTGTTAGGACAGTCAAATCACTGAACACAGCACAACACACAAGAACACATTGACCATAAGTCCTGAATGTAAAAATATATATACTTTGTTATTTTATAAATAAAGGTACTTGAGGTATTTAAAAAGTAGCAAAGCCCTTACAAGGGCAGTCCACATCTGACCCTTAAATGTAAATAGCCCTATTTGTCCCTGTGCATCCCGACACATTTTGTAACTCTTGTGACTCTTCAGGGGACATAGCAGCACATCACGAGCACATAAAAGTTAAAGGGAACAGGGAAATTCACTCCCTACTGTAGCTTGTTCCTGTGTCGGGACTTGGGTTCCTCTGTATTTTTGATCACCAGCCAGGCAAAACTCACAGTTGGTGACTGCAACCATCAGCTGTCAGTGTTACCAGGGCTGGTTATCAAGAAGAGAGGGGTCCTCATGCTGGTTATTAAAGTTATATGAAAAAATTTAATTAATTAAAAAAATGTGTGTGGGTCTCCCCTAATTTTGACAACCAGCCAAGCTAAGGCTTACAGCTGGGGCTGGTATTCTCAGGCTGGTAAGGTGCCATGGACATTGGCCTCCCCAGCCTAAAAATAGCAAGCTGCGTCCATCCAGAAAAGGCACATCTATTAGATGCACCAATTCTGGTGCCTTGTCCGGCGCTTCCAACTTGCCCTGTAGCAGTGGCTAGTGGGGTAATATTTGTGGTGTTGATGTCACCTTTGTATTGTCGGGTGACATCAAGCCCATGGCGTAGTAATGGAGAGGCATCTATAAGACGCCCATATAATAAGCCTAGTTATAGATGCATCAGGAGACAATGAAGTGAGACATGAAACGTGAGTTGGGGTGATTTGACATTCACTGACCAGATGTAAGTTCTCTTTTGCAAATGCTGCATTATATGTGATAGATTTTAGCCCCATTTCTTACTTAAGACTAATTAGCATCCAGCCTATATATAATCCACTTTGCTGGGTATGTGATTAACTTTTGTTACACATGGCAATATCTTGCACAACATACCTTGTTAAATTTGCAATTTTGCACATGCACCTATAACTAGGCTTATTTGTTATACTTTATGCATGTGTCATTTTATCATTAAAGGGGTTAGTGATTTATTTATAATGTAATGTAATTGCATGAGACTTAAAAAAATTATTTTTTATTTTTTCATTTTTTATGTTATATATATATATTTTTGCACTGATACCATGCTATAATTGCATATTTTGCACATATTTATTAAAGGGCATCGTGCCATTTTTGAATCATGGTGATACACATATGCCAGTGATAATGTCTTGTTTTTGTGGAGAAGTGGCTTCTGTTTTATAATATATTTTCAATTTGTTTTTTGAATAAAAATTAATAATTTTTTTGGATTCTACTCATGGTTGCATCTTTCATATTAGTGTCTCCTGACTGGAGGTTGACTTGATTCTTCTGTGTCTTCCTTGGTGGCTTCAGAGCTTATCCACACTTCAGTGTTTTCCTTTTCGGCATCTGGGTTTGGTGATTGAGATTCTTGTTCTCGCTTCTTAGGCTGAATAACTGGTGTAACTTTATGGAATTTGAGTGATACAGAGTTTTCATCAATCACTACATCTCTGCTGATTGTTACTGTGTTGGTCTCTGGGCGCAGGATTCTGTATCCCTTTTGAGTTTCGCTATAGCCCACCAAGACTCCTTGCTTTGCGTGTGATTCCCACTTGGAAAGTTTTTCTTTGGGAACATACACAAACGTTTTGCTTCCAAATATCCTGAGGTGCTTCAGGTTAGGTTTCACAAAGTTCCAAAGCTCATATGGAGTTTTATTTGTGGATTTGTGGCTTTACATGGCACTCTGTATTGAAGAAAGCAAGCTGTTATGATGGCTTCTCCCCAATACGTTGTAGGTAGATCCGCATCAAACAACATACTTCTTCCACTTTCACAGAGAGTACGGTTCTTTCTCTCTGCAATGGCATTTTGTTCTGGGTTGTATGGAATGGTAGTCTGAAACACAATTCCATCCTGTTTCAAAATGTTTTGCTCCTTACCACTTGTATATTTGGTTCCACTATCTGCACGCAGGGCTTTTGGCATTCTTCCAAATTTGTTAAACACTACAGGGATCTAAAGGGTAAGGTTTCACCTTGTGGAGAGTGACATACCAGCTCTGGCTTGTCAAGATAAGGAGGCTTATTTGCCGTGCAATGCTCCTTGTAGGATCGCTACTACCAACAGGTGGTGCTATAGAGTTCAAGTCTTCTTTCTCTCTCTGAAGAGGCAGTTTGCATACTAAACACTACAGCAAGATATTCTTCAAGTTTCTGTGGAACTTCATCCTTAAGGTACTGTCACACTTAGCGATGTACCAGCGATCCCGACCAGCGATATGACGCGGTCAGGATCGCTGGTACATCGCTAAGTGGTCGCTAGTGAGCTGCCATCGAGGCAGATCTCACCAGCGACATCGCAGAGGACGGGGGTTGCTACTTACCTGTCACACCAGGCGATCCTGCGTCCTCCCGCCCGGCTCCACGCGTCGCTCGTCGTCACAGCAGGAAGCGCCGCAGGAAGCAGACGACGAGAAACGGTCCAGGACGTTCTCGAGCGATCAGCGATAACCAGCGGGGGAGTCGGTTGTAGGTAAGTATCAGACACAGCGATATCGCTAGCAATATCGCTATAACGTCACAAGTTATAGCGATATTGCTAGCGATGTCGCTTAGTGTGACATGCCCTTTACTGGGAAGTAGGTAGGCGACTGAATATCTGGAGTAGTCATCAATAAATGTTAGAAAACATCTCTTCTTGCTGGGAGTTTGAACACTCATTGGACCACATACATCTGTATGTATCAGATCCAGAGGCTGTGCTGATCTATTGGTGCTTATTTTAGGAAAGGATTTTCAAGACAGCTAGTTCATCATTTGACTACACTGGTTGATTTCAATACCATTTGAGTAAGTTGAGTTTGCTTCCTTACTGCTTCTAGGTCTCTGTGCCCAAGATGTCTGTGCCATACATGGATTCAGTTCTTATGTAGATCTTGTCTAGCACTGTTCACTCTTTCTTTGCATTTTAGCTGATAAACTTCATCTTGGATTTTTCCTTCTGCAAGAGTGTGACCCTTCTTTGAGATGATGCAGCTGTTATCTTTAAAAGTAACTACCTTACCCTCTTGCGTGAGCTTCTTAACTGACAGAAAATTGCTTTCAAGGCTGGGAACATAGAGAACATCCTTTATTGGGATCTTTCTGCTTTGTGCTGAGGAAACTGGACAGTGGAGGTAGCAATCGCCTACTCCTTCTGAAGTCATATAGAGACCATTAGCTAAGAAGTCCTTTTCTGACTTGCGTTCATTATGACTGCTTGCACCAGAGTCTATACACCATATATGCTTTGCAGATGGGCCTGTACTGGCAATAAATGCAGCTTCAGCACATGCAGAATCTTCTTTTACAGCTGTTTTAACCCTTTGATGACTGGTCTGATTTTTAAACTGACTCATTCTTGCTTGCCAAATTCTGCAGTCTGCTTTAAGGTGGCCAGGCTTTTTGACAGACAAAACATTCACGAGTTTCTCTTAGATTTCTGCTCTGGATTCATCACTGCTGCTTAAATGCTGCGTTTTTCTCTTGAATTCATCCACAAGTTTGCCTTTAACATACTCTAGTGTCAGCTCATCATCTGGTCGTGCATCTAGTGCGGTCACAAGTGTGTCATAATTCTCTGGAAGACCACTTAATAGAAGTGCAGCAACATGAAAATATTTAATTTCTTCTCCAATACCTCTGAGACGCTCCACGATCTATAGGGTGTTTCTTATATAGTCCTGCATATTCTGTTCATTACTTAGCTTAGGCTAATACAGCTTTCTCATGAGATAAAGCATATTGCTGAGATTTGATCTTCCATGCATTTTCTATAACTCATCCCACATCTCCTTTGCAGTTGCACACTTGCATATATGCACAATCTGATTATCATCTACACTGAGGGAGATCATGTTTTGTGATTTCTGATCCTTCTCTAGCCAATCATCTGGTACTGGATGAGGCACTTGTTCCTGAGTATATTTCCACATACATTCTCTTATGAGCAGTATCTTCACCTTGAATTTTCCAGACTGGTAGTTCTGGTTAGTGAGGCTTGGCACTGAGAACAGCAGGATTGCTGCTAGTGGACATCTTCTCTGTTGTTCTGTGCTGCTTTTGCTTTGGGCTACTGCTGCTGTGTTACGCTGGGGTTCTGTGTCACTCTGGGCCCATAACCTGCTGGCAGCAGATAATTCAGCATACTCTCCAAGGGTGGGACAACAGAGCTTCTTTATTCAGGAACAAACAGGAACAATATATGATAAGCTTAACAGATCAGGAATGAATAATTTTGTGTCTCTATCTGTGCATCATCTGCAGCAGGCTGCTTCTCTCATACACTGACACAGGAAAAACAGGATATACAGTCACATGCTCTCCCTGTGTGAGCCTCTGGGAGTTTTCTTTTTTTTAACTTTATAAGCAGCATACAAATCTAGCAACTAAACACTCATAAACAGGAATGGAATTGTTGCACCAAACATATTCAGACACCTACGCATTATCTTATCCTCCCATCACTCCACTGAGACAGCCCTGACCAAAATTACTAACGACCTACTTACAGCCAAAGCGAACGGACAATACTCTATACTCCTCCTTCTAGACCTGTCCTCTGCCTTCGACACAGTTGAACACTGCCTCCTCCTACAGATCCTCTCTTCCTTTGGCATCAAAGACCTTGCCCTATCCTGGATCTCCTCATATCTCTCCAACCGCACATTCAGCGTCTCCCACTCCCACACTACCTCCTCATCCCACCCTCTTTCTGTTGGAGTCCCCCAAGGCTATGTTCTATACGCTTGGCCTGGGGCAACTCATAAAGTCCCATGGATTCCAGTACCATCTTTATGCCGATGACACTCAGATCTACCTCTTTGGCCCAGACGTCACCTCTCTGCTGTCCAGAATCCCGGAGTGTCTACCAGCCATATCCTCCTTCTTCTCCCGCTTCCTCAAACTGAATGTGGACAAATCTGAACTGATCATCTTTCCCCAATTTCACAGATCCTCCTTACCTGACCTATCTATAACAATTGAGAACATCATGCTTTAGGTCCGCTGCCTCGGAGTAACCCTTGACTCTGCCCTGTCCTTCAAACAACACATCCAAGCTCTCTCCACCTCCTGTCGCCTCCAGCTCAAAAATATTTCCAGAATCCGTCCTTTCCTCAACCCTCAATCTACTAAAATGCTTGTGCATGCCCTAATCATCACCCGTCTCAACTACTGCAACATCCTTTTCTGTGGCCTCGCTGCTAACACCCTCGCACCTCTCCAGTCCATCCTTAACTCTGCTGCCCGGCTAATTCATCTCTCTCCTCGCTACTCCTCCGCTTCTCCCCTCTGCAAATCTCTTCACTGGCTTCCATTCCCTCAGCGTATCCAGTTCAGATTACTAATACTGACCTACAAGGCCATCTATAACCTGTCTCCTCCATATATCTCTGAATTAATCTCCCGAAATCTACCCTCACGTAATCTCCGATCCTCCCAAGACCTCCTTCTCTCCTCCACACTTATTCGCTCCTCACCCAACCGCCTCCAAGACTTCTCCCAAATAGCCCCCATACTCTGGAATTCTTTGCCCCAACACGTCCGGCTATCAACCACACTTGGATCCTTCAGACGGAACCTGAAAACCCATCTCTTCAGGAAAGCCTACAGCCTGCAATGATCCCCTCATCACTACTGGAGCTAACGCCTCATCATCACTGGAGCTGCTGCAACCCCCCAACCTACTGTCTCCTTCCCACCATCCTGTAGAATGTAAGCCCAAAAGGGCAGGGTTCTCTCTCCCCTCTATATCAGTCTGTGATTGTTAGTTTGTTTACTGTAAGTGATATCTGTAAATTGTATGTAACTCCTTCTCATGTACAGCACCACGGAATCAATGGTGCTATATAAATAAATATTAATAATAATAATAATCTTATAACAACTTATGCTCTGGACCTCTGGCTGCATCCAGCCTCAAAGGCCACTTCGAGTCACAAGGTTATGACGCATGTCTTGACGACACTACCTTACAAACCTGGATGCAGCCAGATGTCCTGGTCTATAGTGAAGAGGCCAGAAATGACCTGTACAATGGCAGAAAGAAATGTACCAGGCAGCGGGCAGCAAGGAGGCAAGCAGCAGCTAGTCGGTGAGCAATTAGGTATTAGATTGTTTTTTTTTACATCTGAATTTCATAACTGGGTCTTATATAAGTCCAATATTCATAAGTCCGGAACTGCCTATATGTCAAAAAGTGATTTCTTTTTTAGATAACACTTCCATATTGACTTCCATGTGCTCCTTTAAACACTGTTCAAACAATTTTGTTTATCATGTGTATAAAATTGTGGTCTGTAAAAACAGATAGATAAATGTAAAAATTATCTGTGTCCACCACTTAGAGGGGGTTGAGGGGAGTAAGTGGTATCTGAGTTCCAAATAGAGGGCATCTTACAATAGTCAGCAGCCTTGTGTGGTTAAAACATCAGTCTGTCACAGTTCCAATTTTCATCTATGTTAAATTCCATCTTCCAAGGAAGAGGTGGAAAGTTGGCATTTGGAGCAAAGGAACTAAAAGAATACCTGGGGCAGAGGATATATCTGTGTTTGTCATTACAAGCACCTCCTGCAGCTCTCATCTTAGGGCATTGTTAACTCGGCTCTATCCTGCTCTCACACTGATACTGCGCTGAGAGAAGATCTGCAAGAGTTTCTTGTTATGACACCCAGCGCTGCTCTATTCTATACAGTAGGTGCAAATATCACAGAGGAAAGCAGGGCTATGTGTCATTACATGTATAACAGGAGAAGGGCAGTTTTGACATTATTTGGGTTGATATTCTTTTTTTCCTCCAAAATACACCTTCTGTATATGATTGGGCAATGTCATGCAGAAGAAAATGTACATGCAACGAGAGAAGAATCTCTGCTAACACTCTCTTGAACTTAGCATAAATAAGAATCTAAGCTTTAAAACCAAATATATCAACAAAGGAGATGAAACATTAAAAAATAATAACAACTACATTTTATTCAGCTCTAGACCACACAGGTTACACTCCGTTTAGAACTCATTAACTAGAACCCCAAACAGGGAAACAGGGAATGTATAGAATAATAGAAAAATTTTATTAATATATTCAAACATAAATTATTTAAAGTATAAAAATGGATGCCTCATTTTGGACTAAAAGATACAGCAACAGACTAACAACCTTTTCTAGGTAAACATGAAGTAGTATTAGACTTAGTGGTTGTATTAGTCATCTGCATCAAGGCTGAACAAATGTGCAGGGATGGAAGCTAAATACTTACACACAACAGTATATCTCACTATTAGAACAACATCAACATTATTTGCGAAGGGCAAAGTGCCTTTCCCAATGTTTAATCACAAATGCACATGATTGTAAAAAATTAAATTAAAGGGAATCTGTCACCCATTTTTTGAGATATCATGTAAATATATCATTGAATTGTGTGTTACCTAAGTATTCTAGTTGTACTTTTGATCTACCCTGTCCCCGCACCTTTGATGCATAAATGCCTTTTGCCGCGGCAATTTCCATAAATCGAGAGAGTGATAAACACTCTCTCGATTTATGGAAATTGCCGCTGTTCAGTCGTATGGGCGCGGCTTATTCTCCTTCCCCCCCACCTTGGCTTGCTGGACGTAATTTCTTCTGTGAATATCACAGATGCCGCTGTTTATTCGTGCCTGCGCATTGATAAGGCCGTTCGTGCTTGCGCAGTAACTGTGGGCAAAGCATATAATCACTACTGCGCATGCTCTGGTATTTTTCCCTGCGTCTATGACTCGGAAGTCTTCATATGCACTGCGGCGATTCCCATAAATCAGAAGAGTGATAAAAAAGGTATTTATGCATCAAAGGTGTGAGGACAGGGGGGATCAAAAGTACGACTAGAATACTTAGGTAACACACAATTCAATGATATCTTTACATGATATCAAAAAATGGGTGACAGATTCCCTTTAAGGAGGCTGCAGCTTATGCAAAAACGAATATATGACTGTTTTACCTTTGTATTGTTACAAACAATGCATATGGTTAAAAAGTGCCTCAGTGCATATACTGTTATAAACAATTGCAAAAAACCTAAGGATTAAATTTGCCCTTGTTGTGCAGAAAGTGCAGAGATGTAAACAGAATCAATAATCACCTGAAATCATAGTCAGTACTGGACTACAGCTCAAACCACATGGATAAAGTGCATATTGTATAAATATATACCTGGGTTGTGAGTCAAGGCTGCTGTGTCCCACCCCAATGCGAGTTTTGACGATTCTTCTTCCGGGTGTCGTGCTTATTTTATATGCTCATTTTATTCAGCTCTGCAGCCATTGTTGACAGTTTAATATGTTAAAACTGGTGAAAGGTCCTCTTCAGAAAACCCCAAAATTAATACGAAAGGGGGCAGCGTGAATAAAACAAGAGAACAAGAGCAAAAACTGGCTGATTTTAACCTGGTGACAGATCCTCTTTAAACTCTACAGGAATGTTTACAAAGTAGTTATAGGACACATTAATTCAAAAATATAGGCAATACATAGATAAAGCTAGGGTGGATGCAGAGATATGAAATGTAAGGAGAAGAAGGAAGTTGAATGGCTGTAGCTACAGATAAGCTTTTGCATATACACAAGCTTTGTTATTGTTTTCTTGATAATATTTGCAAGACATAAAACTTGCACTACAGAAAGAAATAGCTATTGTTTTTCAGGCAGCACATTAGCATTAACTATTACAAAATTAAACCATGATCCTGAGTGCAATGAATGAAACTTCAGTCTCTCCTAACTACTAAACCTAGTAAATCATTGGTGTGTCCACTATTTGCTTTTCAGATTACCAGAGGAAAATAATGTTATCTCATGCATTCCATTAGGGGGGCAAAGATCAATTTTGTTTTATGAATTTTTAGAGGAAACTAGTAAAGGGGGTTTTACACTAAGCGATATCGCTAGCAATATCGCTAAAACGTCACTGGTTTTGTGACGTTATAGCGATATTGCTAGCGATATCGCTATGTGTGATACCAACGACCGGCTCCCCCGCTGTCCATCGCTGATCGCGCGAGAATGTCCGGCTCCATTTCTCGTCGGGCGCTTCCTGCTGAGACTTCCTGCTGTGACGACGAGCGACGCGTGGAGGCGGGCGGGAGGACGCAGGATCGCTGTGTGTGAAAGGTGAGTATCGTGCGCTGCGTCGCTGCTGCATCGCTGTGAGATCTTTCTGTATGAAAGCTCACTAGCGATCATTTAGCGATGCACCAGCGATCCTGACCGGGTCGGATCGCTGGTCGGATCGCTGGTGCATCGCTAAATGTAAAAGGGCCTTAAATCCGAGGTGTTACCATATCATCAGTGATAAAATTATGGAATTTTAATAAGATAATTCAGTAAACATAGTAAAGGTAACATGCCACATTAAGAAACAAACCGCTTCTATTGGTCATTGATGGAAATAAGTGAATAAAATCTCAATTTAATTTTTCACATTTTTAGGATTTCTATGATCCTGACATATTTGGACAATTTGACATTCAGTTGGCATGAATCGAGTAAAATAACTTCTGCCATTTTACTTTTTGCAGAAAAATGCTACAGCCAGAGAAGGATCACACAACCTTTTGTGCAGCTGTTTAGGCTTCCCTATGATGCCTTGCAGCTACCTAAACACATGCTAACAGCTAAGCAGAAGGGACTATCATAGTCTGTATAAAAACAGAGGCATGGAATGTAGCAGTCATTTTGTGGCGAATCTGGATAGTGAAAGGATGTCACATCTCACAGCTTAACAACAGATATAGTGAGAGAAAGCCATAAAACTCTGACGAAACTGTACAAATAGTGTGTGACAACTTAACAGTGAAGAAGATTAGTGTGTGAGGTATAAGCTGTTGGCTGTTATAGGATAGCGTTTGCCCATGGTCATAGATGCTGAGGTGACTTTGACATTATTGAAGATGACTTGGTGTCAATGAGCTTGAAAGAGGTTGAAAACAGTATTATGAGACCCTAGAGTGTGAAAAATTTCTTTCCAGGTATTTGAAGGCTTTGGTGTTCTATTAATTCACCATAAATCAAATTTTTGGGAAAAATTTGGCAAAGCTGCTGAATTTAAAGTTTAAAAGATTTGCTTATCCCTATTACTTTGTTGCAAAAAAAACTTTCAAAACATAGTTTTAATGATAAGTAAAAAAAAAATAAGTTGTAGCCTGTAACCAGTACATTTTTAACGCCTTAATGACCACCAATATGTCTTTTTACTGACCTGAGATATAAGAGAATATCATCCCCATACAGGTGACAATCCAGCAGCTGTCGGCTGTACACTATAATAGGCAACTTTCTGCATCACAAACGATCAGTGTTGGCACTGTCTATATCTGTTTAACCCTTAGTTGCTGCTGTCAAAAGTGATTACATCAAATAAATGGTTAATTTCGATGTGGGGGCTCCTGCTTTAATCTAATTGCCACACCGAGATCATGATTGTGTGGTCCTGATGTTTGCCATAGCATTTCATGGCCAAATAGCGGCCTTAGAGTCTCCCGGCTATAGCGATCGGTTCAGAAGTTAGCGACATTTAGGTGGTAAACAAACACTTTTTCATTCCTGCCATACCACTTTGCAGTAATTCCTGAAAAGCACCTGAAGGGTTAATAAACTATCTGACAGAAGTTTTCAATATGTCAGGGGGTGCTTTTTTTAAAATGGTATCATGTTTGGGGTTTTCCAATATATAGCACCCCTAAAGTCACTTCAAACATTGATAGGTCCCTCAAAAAAATACATTTTGTAAATTTCCTTGAAAAAATGAAAAATGACTGCTACATTTTTAAACCCCTGAAAGGCTAACAAAATAAATTAGCATTTTAAAAATGGTGCTGATGTAAAGCTGACATGTGGGAAATGTTATTTATTCATGTTTTGCTATGGTATGACTATCTGGATTAAAGGGATAATCATTCAAAGTTTGAAAATTGCAATTTTTTTTTACATTTTTGTCAGGTTTCTGATATTTTTTATAAATAAACGCACAACGTATCAACCTAAATTTACCATTATCATAAATTATAATGTGCCACGAAAAAACAATTTCAAAATCAAAGGGATTTGTTGAAGCGTTACAGAGTTATTACCACGTAAAGTGACATTAGCCAGAATTTAAAAAATTGGCCCTGTCACTAAGGGGTTAAACTAAAGTAAGCAGCCCAAGTGATTAGACTCTTGAATGAAATTCTACAGCCATCAATTGATATTTTCATGGTATGTTACTAACCAAACCTCAATAAGTGGCCATTTAATGGGGGCCTGGCCAAGTCAGTAAGAGTGCGAGCCACCCTTTCTTTGCAACTCATGACTTACAAATCAATCTCTTGGATAAGGTACTTTCCTCTATGATATCACATCAATGAAATATTGAAGACAGTAAGGATGAAAATTGGATGATTTTTCATACACTTGTCTGAACCACGGAGTCTAAAGCTATGGCTTCGTGGTAAAAAATATTTCCTGCACTGGCAACTAAAATAGCTTGTTAGTGACAGTACATGCTTATATGGCGGCAGTTTATATCATTATCTATTTTTAAATGTAGTTTTAATTCCTGTTTGGAGATAACTTACAAAAAAGTGAAGTGGCATATTAACCCCTTCCCAACTTCTGTTGTACATATAAAGCACAAGATGGGAGTGAGTGTATGGCACAAAAGCTCCATACACAGAGGCAAAGCCCACCCTATACCCAGGATCTGCCTCTAAAAGACAAGTGTGGAGTCAAATGTTGTCCACGGCTATTAACTTGTTAAATGCTACTACAATCAGTCTGTGACAGCGACATTAACAGATCATCCGTGTCTACCATCATGGCTTTCTGTTGAAACCCAGCTTGTTGCTGAGCTTCAAAGAAACTGATTTTTATTATATACAGAAATATTGCTCAATAAAGTAAAGTTGATTTGTCGACCACACTTCCGACTCCTCTGGTCCCTTATTAAAAAAATAAAAAATATACATATTTGATATCACTGCATCCATAAAAGTCTGATCGATCAAATTATAAAATGTATTAATCTGATCGGTAAACATCGTAAACAGAAAAAAAAAATCCAAAGGCCAAAATTGATTATTTGGTCACTTCAGTGCAAGTTAATATATGAAATGAGAAGCGATCAGAATGTCATATTTATCCAAAAGTGGTATCAATAAAAATATCTACTTCCCCTGTAAAAAAAAACTCCTTACCCATCTCCATCGTCCAAAAAGTGAAAATGTTACAGGTCTCAGAAACTGTCAACACAAAGAATTTTTTTTTGTACAAGCTTTCACTTTTTTTACATTTTTATTTTTACATTAATAAATGGATAAAAGAGGTCAGGAAGTGTTTATTTCAATTAATGGAATTTTTTCTGTGTGTCTTTATTAGCTTTCACTAACTGGTGGCTGTGGGCTGCTATTTTTAGGCTGTGGAGGACCAATATCAAAATAAACAGCATGGAAACGCCTTATTTTGATGACCAGCCAAGACAAAGCTGACAGCTGGGGTCTGGTGTTTTCAGACTGGGAAGGGGCCATGGATATTGGTCCTCTTTACTCTAGCTTTGCCCAAATCTTCCCACTTTCCCAGGATGCGGTGGCATGTGGGTTAATAGATTTCGGGTTGATGTCAGCTTTGTCATGTCAGGTGACATGAAGCCCAGGGGTTAGTAATGGAGACGTGTCTATAAGACACCCCCATTACTAAGGGTGGTTTCACATTAGCATTTAAGGCCGCAGCGTCGGCCTGTGCACGGCCGCCGCTAAGCCCTGCCCCCTGCCGCGCCTCTGCTGGTAGCTCCGCCTATGGGCGCATGACGCTGCATGCATCCTGCATCCCCTATCTTTAGCACTGGGAACGCAGGCCGTGCATAAGTATGCGTTTGGCGGCGCATGCGTCCTTTTGATGGTGCGCCGAGCGCACCAAATTGCAACAGGTTGCGTTTGGCACTGGTCGGTGCACCCGTCAAAAGGACGCATGCGCCGCCAAATGCATATCTGCGCACGGCCTGCATCCCCATTGCTAAAGATAGGGGACGCAGGATGCATGCAGCGTCTTGCGCCCATAGGCGGAGCTACCGGCGGAGGCGCGGCAGGGGGCGGGGTTTAGCAGCGCCGTGCGCAAGCCGACGCTGCGGCCTTAAACGCTAATGTGAAACCACCCTAACCCCGTAGCAGTTCGCCTGCTCTGGTTATCAAGAATAAAGTAGGCTCCACTTCTCTATTTTTTACACAGCGTGGCAGCCAATCACAGCCATCCAATACTTGACATGGCTGTAATTGAGCCAGAAGTGCCCACACAGGCAAGTTTGTTGATTGGCTACACTGCATCCTTTCAACAAGCTTTGTTTGGGCAGCTGAACCCGAACAGTAATATGGAGGCTTCTGTGTTCAGGGTCCATACATCGACACTAGGTGTCCAGTACAGATTCCAATCTTTACTATCTCTAAACAAAACACCAAAAACAATGCCTGAAAAGTTTTTAATTTTTTGCAATTTTACCACACTTCAGTACATTGGGTGGTAAAATAAATTTAAAAGTACAACTAGTCCCACTAAAATCAAGTTCTAATACGGCTATGTGAATGGGAAAATAAAAATTTCATGGCTTTTGGAAGAAGTGGAAGGAAAAATCAAAACGTAAAAATGAAAATTGGCCATGTCAGGAAGGGAGTTTGTTTGGGACGAAAACATTTTAAATTTTTATTTAGCTAAATACAGGAAATATAATAGAATAAAAAGTAATATGATGCTCTAAAGGTCCCCAATAGTTTGTATTTACTGTGAAAATGTTCTGTACATGCAAGTGACCACTGTAGGCAATCATGTGGTGGCTATATTCATGTATGGAACAAGATTGCAGAGGTCAGTGAAAGGCTGCAGTAGTCATGAGGATTTATATGCCGGTAAGAGACCATTATAACATGGAAGCAAACAAAGACCACTGGAGATCACTGCGCCGTGGGTTATTAAAATGCTGGGAATTCTACAGGAGATTATTATTATTATTTTTTTTTATTATTTCAACTTTCCAGCGATTAGGGATTTTGTAAAGTCTTGGACACAGGGGTGTAGAAAAACAGAAGAGGGCTACTATGCAAGAACAGTATTTAGCCATTTGGAGTCCAATAGGTCCTGATTAAAAAAATCCTTTATGTGCTGCTTTGCAGGTGGAAGTGCACCCACTTACCTCTTGGGACCCTGGTAGCAACAATATGCCCACCTTTGCCTGGACATTCACTTTAAGATCACTTGAATATGATGTCTTATTCCACCACTGATATTTGCCATGATATTTATTTTAGTTATTAACCATAGATGGTGCTATACTTTGGAGAGATGGTAGGTGAGATAAATTGAAAGTCTTAGAAGAATGGGGAATGTTGCACTGCCTAATTTGGCAAATTAACTTTTCAGGTCTGTAGGAAAACTTGATAAAAATCCCTATAATAAGAGTTTATATTTGCAGTCATGTAGTATAACAGCATCTATGCAAAAGTTTAAGCTTATTTGTATAATAAATTTTTAGCTACCAAAGAGGAATAAAGAAGTTAACAATGTAACCTAAAATAACTAAAAATCAGCTAACTAAAAATGGATAATTCTATAGAATGACTTTCGTAGTCCCTAGACCTTATGCTAGTAAATTGGTAATTTTCAAGGCAATTCTATTACATTGAAAAATAACACAAAGTTACCTATCTTGACAATTCCATGCCCAGTAAGACTCTTACTGGAAGTCTAATAAGAAGTAGCACCATCTTTGATCTTCAGCCCTACCCGCAGGCAAAGGATTAATTAGGGACGATGCAATAAGTGTTACCAGACCTTTCACCACGATAGCCACCCCACAATGTCTGTACAACGTCTATCGCACACTCAGTACATTAGCACTTACCTGTTGCCTGAATTTACTGATATCGAGTAGTTCTTTTTTCGTCCTGAGGAATGGTCTCCTGACTAAGACAACTTTTGAGTTAGAAGTTTATGATTATCCATCTCTCTCCAGAAATCTAGTTTTAGCCAAATTACAGAAAAATAAATAATACAAAAAGATTCTTGTGATGTGTAGCTGGGTGTTCTTGATACTGAAGGCGAAGGCGTAACTATGAAGCCTTACAGTGAAAATCTATCAACTGGAACTGTGTGGCTGCTTCCTCATTTTCTCATCTTGTTGTGTTTGCATCGACTTCCTTAACGGCTGTTTGCCACATTACTTCCTTTTACATTCTCTGTATACTCATTTATGACAGAGGGATTACATTGCATAACAACTAAACATGTCAGTGAACTCATGTCGACCAAAAAGTATTGACCAATATTGAACTTTTCAAGTGTTAAGCAGATGTATGATATAACAGAACATACACATATGCACCAAATGTTATCTATTTTTTTAAATGTTTCATATAACTTACATTTTTTTGCAATTTCATTATGTAAGGCTTGCTTACCTTGGCGCATGATTACAGGACTATTAGGCTATATGCCCACGTAGCGTTTTAAAACGCTCACTAAAAACCGGACTCCTTCCCAGAAATTGTGCGGTTTTTTCCACGCGATTTCACCGCGATTTTACCGCGATTATGATCGCGATTTTGCAGCGATTTTGCAGCGATTTTACTATTGATGCCTATGCGGCATCAATAGTAAAAGATAGGATGTTAAAATGCTAAAAAAAATAAAAAAATCAGGGTATATTTACCTTCCGGCGTCCCGCGCTGTCATCCCGGGCCTCAGCGTTCCCAGTAATGCCTTGCGAGTCCTGTGATGACGTAGTCTCGCGTTGCTATAGCGATCTCGCGAGACCGCTGGAGTCACGCGAGACTACGTCATCACTGGACCGTGCCGCAAGGCATTACTGGAAACGCTGAGGTCCGGGAATGCAGCGCGGGACACCGGAAGGTAAATATACCCCGATTTTTTATTTTTTATTCTTATTTTACAGGGGTATGGTACTCAGGGCCTGGAGGACAGTCTCCTCTCCTCCACACCGTGGGTACCAACCGCACATGAGACACTTAACTTCCCGCATGGTGGGCATAGCCACATGCGGGAAGTCAGCGATTCTCATGCATTCCTATGGGTGCGGAATCGCGGCAATTCTTTGCGATTCAGCACAAAACAATGAGCATGCTGTGATTTTTTCCGCGATGCGATTGCGCCGCGGAAAAAAGCGCAGCATTAGCACAGCATGTGCGGAATGCCATAGGAATGCATGGGGGGGGCGTTCTGTACACGATTTTTAAACGTCGCAGTGTTTTTGCGCCGAAAATCGCGGCAAAAACACTTAAAAATCGCTACGTGGGCACACAGCCTTAAAAAGGTATTCGCAGAATACACATTTATAAAATAGATACAGTGTGTGCCACAAATGTCTAATAAATGTGGGTCCCAGCTCCAGGAATTCACTTAAGTCTTCAGAATTGGGGTCACCAAAGCCATCTACCGCATGGTGAGGAATCTGTTGGAGGCAGCGGTGGTTCACAGAGGAAGGAGCCACGTCGATCAGGCATTTATAAATGTGTTTGTCATATACTGTAGCTATATAGAGTTTGCTAGCATATTTTTTCATAATAATTTCATTATTTCCAAAGGTGTCATGATCTTCAGCTATCTCAAGTTCCAGCAGCTCAAATGGAATCTGCCAGCAGGTCTTTGCTATGCAATATGAGAGCATCATGGTGAAGGGGGAGAGATTTTGATTCCAGGAATTTATCACTTACAGGACTGTTTGATCCAGTTTTGATAGAATCCCTCTTTTCTCTGCTCTAAAAGTAGCAGTGCTCAGAATGCTGAGTTGTGTATAACCCCGCCCACACTAATGACGGGTCATTCATGTACGATCTGGTACAAAGAGCCAGCTCCCTGCTGTGAACGATGGGAGCCGGCACCGCAGTGAGAGCCATTGAATTTTCTGAATGGCTCACTGGGTGCATAATTCTGGTGTTCCGTGGATTTAACTTCGCCTACCTGACACAAACTCTGCCCATTCCTCAATTTAATTGGCTGCCTGTAGGTAGTTGGGGTTTCGGTCATGGGTGGGCAGAGGTTGGGCCACATTCACCACATTTTAAATATGTGTTCATATATCGTGAACACATATTTAATAAGGATCCATTTAGGATCCAAAAGAGCCGGCTCTTCTTGGTGAGCGGAGCCAAGAGAGCCGGATCACCAAAAAGAGCTGGACTGCCCATCACTATCCCACACCCCTGACTAGCAGCATCCTGTGTCCATTGTACAGTGTTGGCAAGCTGCCAATCAATGGTGGGGTCAGGGTTACAAAGCGTAATAAAACACTGATGAAAGTCAGTGCCCTGCCATGTATACATAGAGAAGGATTCAAGCTTAGCTGCTAAAATTATCCACACAGCCACCGGTCTTCACACACCACGCTGATGACATGCGGAGACAGGAAACGCTCTACTGTGGTGAGTACAAACGGAATGTGGACCCAGGACCAATGCTAATATCTGCAGATCATTCTGGGCACTTTTGAACTTTTCTACATTTTAAAACTTTTGCACAAGAAAATCACCTTTTAAAGAAAATATATACTTTTTGTGTTTGCATCATATTCTGAGAGTCATAACTGTTCTATTTTTTCAATTACAGAGCTGTAAAAGGGATTGTCTTTTTCATAACAAGCTATAGCATTTATTGGTATCATTTTTGAATGCATAAGTTTTTGATCACTTTTTATTTAGCTATTTTTTTGAGGAGGGATGACCAAAACCGTCTCTTTTGGTGTTGTTTTTTTTAAAAAAAATGTATGAAGACACTTCAGGTGGCCCAATGGCGCCACCCTGACTGCTACAGGGGTACCCCTGGGATCTGCTACATGGAGAGGTAGCATTTTTAAGTTGATGGCCTGGTTCAGACATTACAAACATATACACACATGATATATCGGCACGCTACCAATAATGAATACATGAACTCTACTATTGCTGTAAGTGGTAAAAATGTAAGTTACTTATCATATTTTGAGTAAAAAGAGCAAAAGCCATCCAACCACGTCAAGGTGAACAAAAAAAAATGGATGATCCCTGTCACTAATGCCAAAACTCTCCATGTGGCAAACCAAGCCTCATCTGATTGGGGAAGTAAAAGAAAACCAGGCACACAGCTTGCAAATAAATATGTCTGGGAAGGATGTGTAGATAGCGGTGCTGAGCCCTGTTGGGGGTCACATTCCTCAATGTATACTACAAAAAAAAAGGCTTGCTCTTTAGTATTAAATTAATGCACAGGTGCACAAAGATGCTTTGTGGTCAAAATAAAAACATATACAGTACATACACGATGTGTTAGCACCCTGCAATTAATGATTATATGAACTCCAATATTGGAATAGAAAAAAATAACAATTATTATTCCAAGAAAGTTATTAATGATAAACATATACAATATAAGAATTTATATGGGTACGAAAAGTTTTGATCCATAGGTGAGATGAATGAACAGTGGCCGGAGGCCTGGTCAGGATTACATGATAATAGTGAAGTGGACAACTAATGAATTTTATTGAACTACACAAGAAACACCAGCTTCACTTAGCTTTTTTATGTCCAATTGTTCTATTTATTACCCTTTACCAGATTATGGCAAGGGAGGGAGTAATCTAACGGAAACGTTGTGATGCGGAGTTCATTGTGAAGTGTAATGTAAAGTTTTTCTGTTGCACGTTATACATATAACACAATTATAGTTAGTAAAAGGTTAATTAATTACCCATTTGGTGAGGGATCCTGCCTGGACTGCGGCCACATATCCCGACGTGAGTTTCGCGTGGATGTCGCATTTCAACAGGAGAGTGTAGACTTTTTATATCAATTGTATATTGAGACTAAAAAACAGATAATAGCACACATTTTGGCACAAACCTAATTAAGCGGCATGAATCTTTTATCGCTTTTGCCACAACTTACTTTAACAAACTTTTTTAGACTGGCGTATGAAGTGCCAATCTTAATAAATTTATAGCTTGAAATGTAGAAATGTTTATATTCTGTTATACTTTTTAGGTCAATTTCGCAAACATTGGATACACTAGGCTGCAGCCTTATAGTAGTTAAAATCCTCTTTGCCCTGTAAGTATTCTTGACAATATTTTGCATCAGCATTTGTAATGAAACCAGATGTGGGTCCAAAACATGGAGAAAGTACACATTTTTTTCCATAATATTATATGCCATTTATGTTTCACTCTTAGTTTTGACTTACAAATATGTAAAATACTGAACAAAATATTGCAAAATCTCAAGCCACTTTAGGGAAGTGGACTGACCTATGGACCTGTCTGAAGAGGAACAGTAAATGTAAGATGTGCAATACTGAGGTTTGGCCACTAGAGGGAGACAAGAGAAAGCAGGGAAAGGACTTACAGCAGCTAATGCTTAAGAAACCGCATAGTCATGGTGGGCAGAGTTACGGGGGCTAGGGAGGGGAACTCCCAGGCAGGGGAATAAAAAGGAAGAGAGAGAGCCCCAGGGAAGCCAGTCCAGGAGGAATAGTTCGGTGTAGGAAGAGACGGAAGAAGGAAGAGCTCCGGAAGGGACTGGAAGGAGAGGCAGTCAAGGGGGTGACCATGACAGGATAGCCGCAGGGCAGAAGATGCCTGGGGTACCAGACAGACTGATTTGGCCAGGGGAAGTGCTGTGGTGGTGGGCCTAAGGCAGCCACAATGAAAGAACCGCGAGGGACATCACTTTCAGGGAAAGCAGGAGGTGAAAGGTACCCGGGCCTGTGTGTAGAAGCTGTTGTGTTGCTGTGGTCATCGGGAGGACGGCCAATAAAGAGGAACCTGTTTGAACGCACGTTGGTCTCTGTCTCCAGTCTGTTCGTGGTGAAAAAAGGAACACCCCCTGTCGGCACACGTACTACACCACTTCGACTTGATGAATGAAAGATCTATAGGAAGATCAATATTGTGGGGGCCTATATACTGTAGCTCCATTAGTGACCAGCATCAAGTCATCAGGTTGCTTGTCTTCACAGAGTGAGATGGCTAAATACATTTGCAATGACATCACTGAGAAGCGAACATTACATGCAAATATACACACATTTCGTATATATTTATGGTGGGTCTGTTATTGATAATGTCCAGGGCTAAAGCTCATTCCGGTTCTAAGTTGTGTGGATCTGTAATACCGCATACCATAGCTTTGCCTATGATTTCACACACAGGCATACTAAGACTTTAGCTGATCGATAAAAGAATATGATAGAAAAATAATGTAGATGCCATATATTACTAAGCTGTTATTCGATAAAACTATGAGAGAAACTTGTGCACATTTGGTTGACGTGCCATATTTGTCAAAGTGCTAGTTAGTTAAATGTGGCAGTTGGATAAAGCAGGAGGCAGGTAAGCCATGGAAGATATTCAAACAAACTTGTTTTTAATTCAATTGTGCTGCAATATACACTCACTGGCCACTTTATTAGGTACACCATGCTAGTAAGGGGTTGGACCCCCTTTTGCCTTCAGAACTGCCTCAATTCTTCGTGGCAGAGATTCAACAAGGTGCTGGAAGCATTCCTCAGAGATTTTGGACCATATTGACATGATGGCATCACACAGTTGGCGCAGATTTGTCGGCTGCACATCCCTGATGCGAATCTCCCGTTCCACCACATCCCAAAGATGCTCTATTGGATTGAGATCTGGTGACTGAGGAGGCCATTTGAGTACAGTAAACTCATTGTCATGTTCAAGAAACCAATCTGAGATGATTCGAGCTTTATGACATGGCGCATTATCCTGCTGAAAGTAGCCATCAGATGTTGGGTACATTGTGGTCATAAAGGGATGGACATGGTCAGCAACAATACTCAGGTAGGCTGTGGCATTGCAACGATGCTCAATTGGTACCAAGGGGCCCAAAGAGTGCCCAGAAAAAATTCCCCACACCATGACACCACCACCACCAGCCTGAACCGTTGATACAAGGCAGGATGGATCCATGCTTTCATGTTGTTTACGCCAAATTCTGACCCTACCATCCGAATGTCGCAGCAGAAATCGAGACTCATCAGACCAGGCAACGTTTTTCCAATCTTCTACTGTCCAATTTCGATGAGCTTGTGCAAATTGTAGCCTCAGTTTCCTGTTCTTAGCTGAGAGGAGTGGTACCCAGTGTGGTCTTCTGCTGCTGTAGCCCATCTGCCTCAAAGTTCGACGCACTGTGCGTTCAGAGATGCTCTTCTGCCTACCTTGGTTGTAACGGGTGGCAATTTGAGTCACTGTTGCCTTTCTATCAGCTCGAACCAGTCTGCCCATTCTCCTCTGACCTCTGGCATCAACATGGCATTTCCGGCCACAGAACTGCCGCTCACTGGATTTTTTTTCTTTTTCGGACCATTCTCTGTAAACCCTAGAGATGGTTGTGCGTGAAAATCCCAGTAGATCAGCAGTTTCTGAAATTCTCAGACCAGCCCTTCTGGCACCAACAATCATGCCACGTTCAAAGGCGCTCAAATCACCTTTCTTCCCCATACTGATGCTCGGTTTGAACTGCAGGAGATTGTCTTGACCATGTCTACATGCCTAAATGCACTGAGTTGCCGCCATGTGATTGGCTGATTAGAAATTAAGTCTTAACACACAGTTGGACAGGTGTACCTAATAAAGTGGCCAGTGAGTGTATATTTCACTACTTTTAGCATCATCTATGTTGTAGATGCTGCATGCTTTTAAATTATCAGTTCCTTTCTCCTCCCCTCTCATATGTACAGCTTACATGCTCTTTTCACATTCTCAAACCACACAAATCCATCTACTCCTACCGTACAACTCAAGATACACTCTCACAAATCACTGAACCATCTGCTCACTCTCTCTAGTCTCCTTTTCCTAGTCACAGGAGACATATTCCCAAACCTGAGCCCACCTTGTAAGAGTAAATTCAGTTACTACTCTGCTGCACACAGAAACTTTGATAACGTCATTACCTTTCAGTGCATGCCTTCTGTTTCCTTTAACTGTGCCCTCTGGAATGCAATATCAGTGTATTATATACTCCCTTATATCCATGACTTTTTCCTTTCAAATTCTTTAAACTTTCTGTCTCTTGTTGAAATCTGGAGCCAGCACTTAGACACTGCCTCCATTAAAACTCTCTCATATAGTTTTTTTTTTAATACCTCTAGACCTGAGAAGACAAGTTGGAGGTCTTGGTCTGCTTATTTCATCAAAATGTGCTTTTTAGGTTATCCCCCAATACCCACACTTATCTTCCCTTCTTTTGATGCCCACACTGTTGGAGGTTTTCACTCTTATCTCTTATGTGAGTGGCAGTTATATGTCACCCTCTGGACCCCATCACCCAGTTCCTGAATCACTTTGCCACTTGGCTTCCTCATTTTCTACCTTGTGACATTCCTACTCTCATCTTGGGTGTCTTTAACATCTCAATTGATAATCCTTTCTCTGCTACTCATCTCCTGCCTCTAACCTCCTCTCTCGACCTTTAACAGCTTACTAAGTCTCCTACACATGAAGACTGGAATACACTGGACCTTGTCTTCTCTCAGCCCTGCTCAATCCATATTCTTATTACCTCCCCTGTCACACTTTCTGAACACAATCTTCTTTCCTTCTCTCTCAATAACTGTAGCCTCACTCAGTAAACCCATACTTTCCACCCTTACAGAAATCTAT
Organism: Dendrobates tinctorius; assembly: GCF_039654945.1. Classification (NCBI taxonomy): domain Eukaryota; kingdom Metazoa; phylum Chordata; class Amphibia; order Anura; family Dendrobatidae; genus Dendrobates; species Dendrobates tinctorius. The sequence continues at coordinate 11,563,717 of NW_027361712.1, read as the reverse complement.
GTGTTATCACTACTACTTATGAAGGATTTGCATTCATCATTGGCCTCCCTCTAATGTACTTAATCAGCTTTGAAACAATATAATAAAACACTGGAAAGTGCCCTTGTTGAAGCTGCATCACCTATGCACAGAAATACTAGGCACAGACAGCGGCAGCCCTGGCACACACTGCAAACACATTTTCTTCAGTGTTAGTCTGGGGGTGCTGAGCATCAGTGGACAAAGTCCCAAGTTCACTTTTCATCTTTAAACCTGTCACAAAAGAAGAGATTATCAAGCTTTTTGCATCTTCTTGCCCTACAACTTGCACCAATGACCTTATACTTCCACATCTCCTTCAGTCATACTCCCCGGCTGTCACTACCTGTCATGATCCATGCTGGATCATGACAGATAAAAAGCACTAGTAACCTTTTTTTTCTCCTTATGCTGTGCGCTTAATGATAGTTTTGCCCCCGGTGGCCATTATGGTCATTGCACTGTGGTGTTTTCAGTTCTAGTTTTGCCCCTGGTGGCCATTAGGGTCATTACACTTCATGTTTTCTTTGCTTTGCCTTTTGCCTCCGGTGGTCAGTGGGGTTATAGCAGCTTTTTGCCCCTGATCATTTGACCATCCCCTTTTCCTATATAGGGTCACATGGTCTATGAGCAGGTGTTGGTAATATTGCTCTTTTCCAACCAAGTCTGGTGGAGAAAGGAACTACAGAGAAGAGTTCCTGGCAGCTCAGGGGAGCTCTGGTGTATAGCTTCTGGTGGAAGCTGAACTCAGGTGTCGAGCTTCAGGGGAAAGCTGCATTCTGGTGGTGGACTCTGTTGCTGAGAGCAATAGCAACAGAGCGAAGCAAAGTGGTGTTTCCCTGTTTGTATTTTTCCCTGGTGTGTATTAGTACAGCGGTGGGGCCAGTGCCTGCACCACCCAGCTCCCTAGCAAGGGATAGGTGTAGGGTGTGCTAGGGTGACAGGTATCCTGATCAGCGCCCGGTGCGGAACCAGCCTAGGGAACGTTAGGAGTGTGAGGGACACTGACTCAGGGGAGTGCAGGAGGTCTCCACGTCTCCATTCCCTATCGCAGGGCCCACCGATGTAACTGTTTCCCTTCCCCTTGTCTTGCTGTTTTAGTTACCGGCCTGCGGGTCATGTCTGTCACGTGCCCCTGTAAATGTACTGTGTGACGCGGCCCGCAGGCCGGTAACTAATGCAACAAGACAGAGGGGAAAGGGAAAACAGTTAACAACGGTGGGCCCTGCGATAGGGAACGGGGAACGTGGAGACCTCCTGCACTCCCCTGAGTCAGTATCCCTAACACTCCCAACGTTCCCTATAGAGGCTCCTCACCTGTCGCCGATCAGGATACCTGTCACCCTAGCACACCCTACACCTATTCCTTACTAGGGAGCTGGGTGGTGCAGGCACTGGCCCCACCACTGCACTAACACCAACATGAGGAAAACACTAAGCTTTGCTCTGATGCACTTGCTCCTGGCAACAGAGACCAACACCTGAGTGCATCTTCCTCCGACCGTGTCCATCAACTGGGTGTAGCTTTACAGCAACAGCGTCCAGCACTGAGTGCTGCCTTGGAGCAACAGAGTCCAGCACCTGAGTGCAGCTGTCCAGCAATCAAGTCCAGCAAACTGAGTGCAGCTCTCCAGTAACAAAGTCCAGCAAACTGAGTGCAGCTCTACACCATAGCTGCCACTGCACCAAGCTTTGCAAGAATTCTTCCCTGACACCATACAGTTGTGGTCAAAAGTATTGACACCCTTGCAATTCTGTCAGATAATACTCAGTTTCTTCCTGAAAATGATTGTAAACACAAATTCTTTGGTATTATTATCTTCATTTAATTTGTCTTAAATGAAAAAGCACAACTAACTATGGCTATGGCCACCATGCGTAAAGTGAGCGCTTCATGAGCGGATGGTACCCATGGTCTGGAGGAGAGGAGACTCTCCTCCATGCCCTGGGTACCATATTCCTGTAAAAAATAGAATTAAAATAAAAAATAGTGATATACTCACTTCTGATGGCCCCTGGAGTGCTCCCGCCGCTCAGCCACGCTGCCAGCATCTTCTGGTCCCAGGGATGCATTGCACAAATCACCTGAGATGACGTCGCGGTCTCGCGAGTGTGACGTCACAAAGATCCTTCGTGCAAAGCATCCCTGGGAACGGAACGTACCAGGAGCGCCACTGAGGAAATCGGGGGCCGTCAGAAGGTGAGAATAACCATATTTTTTATTTTTTTTATTATTTTTAACATCCTATCATTTACTACTGATTCTGCATAGGCAGCATCAACAGTAAAAAGGTGGTCACACTTGTCAAGCACTATGCTTGACATGTGTGACAAAACTGTCCAAACGATGCTACAAATTGCTTGGAAAGCGCAAGCATTCCGAAAGCTAAAATTGCTTGCAAAACACTTGTGTTTTGCGGGAAAACACATGCAAATTCCGAATGCGTTTTGCCCGTGGCAGGGACTTGTGGAAAAGCTGCGGACATTTTGCGAGTGACCTAAGACTAACATCTTCTATAATCCAAATTTCCCTCTCCTGTCTCCAGGACTTGTATCAAGCTACACCAGATCTCTAGAATGCGCAAGCCCAGACAATTCAGTTAATTTCCAGTATCCAAAATTTCAAGCATGCCATGAAAGCACATTTATTTTGTCTGACATCTCACCTCCACCCCACTCATCTAATATTCCTGGGTCTCCTTTAAATACACTCAATAGCACTTTGCTTCTATACTTGTAAAGACACTGGCTGGTGATGGGTTCATGCAGCATTATTTGATTGCCTCTATTTATTAATTTGAGGCTGAACCGTACACGACTGTAAGATACAATATTGTTACGCTCCAGGAAGACATCCAGGCCTCTCTTGAACGCCTCGACTGAGTTCACTATCACCATCTCCTCAGGCATGGAATTACAGATTCTCACTGCCCTAACAGTAAAGAATCCTCTTTTATGTTGATGGAAAAACCTTCTCTCCTCCAGACGCAAAGAATGCCCCCTAGTGACCGTCACATTCCTTGGAATAAACAGATCCTCGGAGATATATTTGTATTCTCCCCTTATATGTTTATACATGGTTATTAGAGCGCCCCTCGTCATTTTTTTTCTAGACTAAATAATCCCAATTTTGCTAATCTCTAATCTCTCTGGGTATTGCAGTTCCCTCAAGTTGTACTTGCTCTAGTTCCATTTCATCCTTCCTGAGCACCGGTGCCAAAAACAGTACACACTACTCCATGTGCGATCTAACCAGGGATTTGCACAGAAGCAGTATAATGCTCTCATCATGTGTATGCAGACCGCTTTTAATGCTCCCCATGATACTGTTTGCCTTGGTAGCCGCTGCCTGGCATTGGCTGCTCCAGGTAAGTTTATCATTAACTAGGATCCCCAAGTCCTTCTCCATGTCAGATTTACCCAGTGGTTTCCCGTTCAGTGTGTAATGGTGATATTGATTCCTTCTTCCCATGTGTATAATCTTACATTTATCATTGTTAAACCGCATCTGCCACCTTTCGGCCCAAGTTTCCAACTTATTCAGATCCATCTGTAGCAGAATACTATCTTCTCTTGTATTGACTGCTTTACATAGTTTTGTATCATCTGCAAATATCGATATTTTACTGTGCAAACCTTCTACCAGATCGTTAATAAATATGTTGAAGAGAATAGGTCCCAACACCGACCCCTGGGGTACCCTACTGGTCACAGCGACACAGAGAATATACCATTTATAACCACCCTCTGCTTTCTATCACTAAGCCAGTTACTTACCCATTTACACACATTTTCCCCCAGACCCAGCATTCTCATTTTGTGTACCAACCTCTTGTGTGGCACGGTATCAAACGCTTTGGAAAAATCAAGATATACCACATCCAATGACTCACCTTGGTCCAGTCTATAGCTTACCTCTTCATAAAAACTGATTAGATTGGTTTGACAGGAGCGATTCCTCATAAACCCATGCTGATATGGCGTTAAACAGTTATTCTCATTGAGATAATCCAGAATAACATCCCTCAGAAACCCTTCCCATATTTTACCAACAATAGAGGTTAGACTTACTGGCCTATAATTTCCAGGTTCACTTTTAGAGCCCTTTTTGAATATTGGTACCACATTTGCTATGCGCCAGTCCTGTGGAACAGACCCCGTCGCTATAGAGTCTCTAAATATAAGAAATAATGGTTTGTCTATTACATTACTTAGTTCTCTTAGTACTCGTGGGTGTATGCCATCCGGACCCGGAGAATTATCTACCGTATTTTAATCTTATTTAGCCAGTTTTGCACCTCTTCTTGGGTTAGATTGGTGACCCTTAATATAGGGGGTTTTTGTCTCTCGGCATTTCACCTAGCATTTCATTTTCCACCGTGAATACCATGGAGAAGGTGTTTAATATATTAGCTTTTCCTCGTCATCTACAACCATTCTTTCCTTACAATTTTTAAGGGGCCTACACTTTCACCTATGATTCTTTTTCTTTTTCTATTGATATAGTTGAAGAACAGTTTGGGATTAGTTTTACTCTCCTTAGCAATGTGCTTCTCTGTTTCCTTTTTGGCAGTTTTAATTATTTATTTTAGGTCTAAGGGGTAAGGTTTCTCCTTGTGGAGAGTGACATACCAGCTCTGGCTTGGCAGGGTAAGGAGGCTTATTCGCTGTGCAATGCTCCTCTGAGAAAATAATATGCAAATTACCTCTTCAGAGGAGCATTGCATGGCGAATAGGCCTCCTTACTTTGACAACCCAGAGCTGGTATGTCACTCTCCACAAGGAGACACCTTACCCCTTAGACCTCAGTCCAGAGCCACTCATCTAGCCAAATCAGTTCTCATACTTTGCCCTGATGAAGGCCAATAGCCCAAAACACCATGTCTGCAAATTGAGATTCTGATCTGGCTTTTATCTTAAGTCATATTACAAGACTTGGGTTGATTGTGACTTGTAGGATCGCTACTACCAACAGGTGGAGCTATAGAGTTCATAGAGTTCAAGTCCTCTTCCTCTCAGAAGAGGCACTTTGCATATTTTTTTACATATTTTTTTTTCCTACTTCTTTGTTTAGCCACATTGGGTTTTTCCTATTTCTTGTCCTTTTATTCCCACAAGGTATAAACTGCTTCCAGTGCCTATTTAGGATGTCCTTAAACATTTCCCTTTTATTATCTGTATTCTTATTTCTGAGGACATTGTCCCAGTCAACCAGATTAAGGGCATCTCTAAGCTGGTCAAACTTTGCCTTACTAAAGGTCAGTGTTTTTGTGACTCCCTGACAAGTCCCCCTAGCAAAAGACAAGTGAAACTGTATAATATTGTGGTCTTATTTCCTAGATGCTCGATGACCTTCAGATTTGTTATTCTGTCAGGTCTATTAGAGAGTATTAGGTCTAAAAGTGATGCTCCTCTGGTTGGATTCTGCACCAATTGTAAAAGATAATTTTTCTTGGTTATTAGCAGAAACCTGTTGCTCTTATGGGTTTCACAGGTCTCTGTTTCCCAATTAATATCCGGGTAGTTAAAGTCCCTCATAACAAGGACCTCATTATGGGTTGCAGCTTCATCTATCTGCCTTAGTAGTAGACTTTCCATGATTTCTGTTAAATTTGGGAGTTTGTAACAGACCACAATGAGAATTTTGTTACTATTTTTCCCTCCATGTATTTCGACCCATATGGACTCGACATCCTCATTCCCTTCGCTAATATTCTCCCTTAAAGTGGACTTTAGACAAAACTTTACATAAAAACAAACCTCTCCTCCTCGCCGACTCTTGCGATCCTTTCTAAACAGACTGTAACCTTGTAAGTGAAATGCCCAGTCATAGCTTTCATCTAACCATGTCTCGGTTATTCCCACTATGTCATAGTTACCTGTAGATAGTTCTGCTTCTAGTTCTTCCATCTTGTTTGTCAGGCTTCTGGCGTTGGCGAACATGCGGCTCAGAGGATTTTGTTTGTTCCAATGTCCTTCCTGTGGATTGTTTTAGAAATTTTCTTACCTCCCTTCTGAGTATGTTGCCTTTGGTCTTCTTTGCCGCTCATATCCTTTATCAGTATATTTTCTGGCTTCATGTATGAGTCTAATTTTTACTTCCTGTCCCCTCGTCTTCTAGTTTAACGCCCTCCTTATGAGAGTAGCGAGACTTCTGGCGAATCTGTGTTACCCAGGTTTGTTGAGGTGTAGTCCGTCTCTGGCGAGGAGTCCGTCCTACAAGTAATTCACACCGTGGTCCAGGAATCCGAATCCTTGTTGACTGCACCATTGTCTTAGCCAGTTATTCTCATCAAGGATCCTGTTCCATCTCGTGGTGCCATGCCTGTCTACTGGAAGGATAGAAGAAAAAACTAACTGTGCAAGCATTTTATTTTTATTTATTGTCTCCATCTTGTTTTCTCTTAGATTTTAAGCTTGCACGCATGGCCACCACTCCTTTTGGTAGGTGCTGACCTACATATTACTCTGTATTGTTTTATCTTATTTCCACATGTCCCCTCTGAATTGTAATTAGAATTAAAAACTATTATTATTAAAATGATTATTATTGTACAACAATTGCCTTCATATAAATGGTCGCTTATGATAGTTTTGTACACACTATTTTTAGGAAAAACACAGCTTAGGATACACACACTACAAAAAGTGTGTTCTTGAGCATTTTTTATTGTTTATTGTTTTTTTTACGTTTTCTTTTCCCAGCTACCCAGTTAACAGTGTGTAATATGCACTGTTATTATTCTCTTTTGCTTTCTGGATCATGCAGTCATCATGTAACCACAACCATTCATATTTGATTTGCATACTTGAAGTCATTAACATTGAGAAAAAAAGAAGAAAAGTTAGTCAGATTGCTATTGCAAATATGCAAACCACATATTTGCAGTCATGTAACGACCGATCGAATCTTCAATTATCCTAACAGCATATATTTAACTATGTTGGGATTTGGCATGTTACAGTGCTTGCTGAAAATTGGTCTAGCCTAGAGAATCCCTTTAACGATACGTGAAAATGTCATGTTTTACAAGCCAAAGCACCTGCCATTTTTTTTTAAGGCAAAGCTGTTTCTGGAAACGCCGTTGGTCATTATCCTGAAGTGACTTCACCAGCTTCTTTTCTGCCTTTTTGGCGATGGCTGCACTGCTGGTGTCTTTTGCGCTGTAATTTCAAATGTGGAGAACAAGTGACCTCTTAGCGGACAGGTCAATGCTTTTAACCCATAGAGTAGAAAATAAGGTTGGCAAAACTTCCAAAGACAGGACAAACACATTGGGTTAGAGAAGATAGTCACACATATGGTACAAAATATCTGAGCGTTCAAAAAGTAGATTGGCGCACATCACGTGGTGTGATAAAACAGCGACCGTGCAATGAAAATACACAGCCATTTTACCATACTATGTGGTGAGCACAAATCAACTTTTTGATATGTTACACTTCTTCCAATCGCTTGATGGGTTCCGAACCATAAACATTAAAAGACTGTCACGTTGCTGTCAGACTCGGGGCCTGCTGTCCCGGCCTCGGCCACTAGGAGGCGCCGGACTGTAACATTGCCGTCGGACTCGGGGCCTGCTTTCCCGGCCTCGGCCACTAGGAGGCGCCGGACTGTCACGTCGCCGTCAGACTCGGGGCCTGCTGTTCCTGCCTCGGCCACTGGTTCACCCCCGAGTGATGGCGGCTACAGAGAAGGTGCTCCTGCGCAGGCATCTGATGGACGCAGGCTCCGCTCCTCTGTCAATCATGAAGGGGTTGGTGCATCACCATTTGGCCTGGTCCTGGGGGCGGTCCTGATGACATTATCAGTCCGGGAGCCTGTGAGGGATGACCTGATCCCTCAAATACCTTGGGACTGGTCTTGCAAGTCGCTGGATATATTCTTGGTTCCCCTATGTGCTACTGTGTGATTTGCTATTGTTTGACTCTGACCTCAGCCTGAATTTCTGACCCCTCTACTGCCTTACGATTTTCTACCTCTGCCATTCTCCCGGTTTGTGACCTTGGCCTGGATATTCGACTTTGCTACTGCCTGCCGTTTTTGTACCTTGCCGCTCTCCCGTTTTGTGACCTTGGCCTGGACTGTCGACTCTGCCACTGCCTGCCGTTTCTGCACCTCCGCTGCTCTCCCGGTTTCTGACTACATTTTTGGTTCCCCGCCTTCTTCCCTATTGGCGACCGTCCTGCTCTGGCGCACTGCTCCACCAGACAGCCTCCCCCTGGGCCTTGCTACAATTCCAGATCCCTGTATAGGGGTTAAGGGTCTCGGGGTTTCTCAGGGTGCTGTCCCTACTGCAGTCCAGATCCGTGGGCGGACGTCACATTATATCCAGCCATATAAAAAAACTGCTTCTTGTGTATATATCCAATATATACAAAAGCAGTCTCCGTGATCTTTTTTTTTTTTCTCCTTCTCCTGCCTGAGCTGATTTTTGGCCTGAACATCTTTTACTTGCTTCAGTGCACAGTCTGGAGGATCACTCTCATCTTCCTGCATAAACATGCTGCAGCCTAGAGACTTCAGGGAGAAAGCTGAACGTCAGAGATCCACACTCCTGGGACATCAGTCCCTGGGCAGCTCTGGCCAGGGTTGCCCAGGGGCTCAGGTACTGCCCGCAGATGCGGCTAAAGTTTTATCTCTCATTTGGTCAGAAATCTCTGTGTTTAAAAGCTTATGTGGATAGTGGATCTGAAGGACATTTTTTGGATTCTTTGGCTGCTAGGAATCTGGGTGTACCGCTACTAAGACTTAATGCCCCTATTAAAACCACGGCTATTAATGGCACATCCATTATTCAGGAGGGGGTTAAATTTGTTACTGACAAAATTGCTATGTCTGTGGGAGCATTACATACCAAGCTTATGTCATTTTTTGTGATGGATAATTTATCTTCTGCAGTTATTTTGGGAATGCCGTGGTTACGCCAGCACAGTCCTGTAATTGACTGGCACCTGGCAGATGTTGTGCGCTGGAGTTTGCAGTGTCAGGATAACTGCATATCTTTAGCAGTACACCAAGTTAAGGTTAAAAACCCCCTCATACCATTTGCTTTCAGAGACTATGAGGATGTTTTTTCTATTGTAGAATCTGAGAAATTACCCCCACACAGAGAGTATGATTGCCCTATAGATCTGATTCCAGATGACCGTCTCCCAAAAGGGAGAATATTTAATCTCTCCGGTCCAGAGCGTCAGGCCATGAATGACTACATAGCAGACAGCCCCCAGTTGGGGCCGGATTCTTCTTTGTAGAGAAGAAAGATGGTGGTCTCAGACCCTGCATTGATTACCGGGAATTAAACGCAATCACTATAAAGAACCAGTATCCGCTTCCACTCATCCCTGATCTTTTTAATCAGCAAATGGGATCCCGTTGGTTTACTAAATTTGACCTCCGGGGCATATAATCTGGTCCGCATAAGAGACGGAGATGAGTGGAAAACCGCGTTTAATACACCTCTTGGCCACTTTGAGTACCTTGTAATGCCGTTCGGACTCAGTAACGCACCTGCCGTATTTCAGAACTTTGCTAATGATATTTTCAGAGACATTTGTGGGGTGTATGTCGTCGTGTATTTTGATGACATTTTGATTTACTCTGCTGACCCTGTGACACACGCTCAATACGTCTGTTCTGTGCTGCAGAGACTGCGAGAACACTCCTTGTTTGCTAAACTGGAGAAATGTGTTTTTTTGTTGAGGAGGTACAGTTTTTAGGGTACATGGTCTCAGGCAAAGGGTTCCACATGGATCCTGCCAAGATCCAACCTATTAAAGCTTGGGTACAACCCAAATTGCTAAAAGCGTTGCAGCAATTTTTAGGGTTTGCTAATTACTACCGCAAGTTCATCAGGGGTTTCTCAGAAATTGCCAAACCTCTCATGGATTTGACCCGGAAAGGGGCAGACGTGGCCAATTGGAACCCTGAGGCAATTCAGGCATTTTCTATGCTAAAGAAGTGCTTTGTGGCCAACCTGGTTTTGGTTCAGCCTGATCTGGACCGCCCATTTATTGTAGAAGTAGATGCCTCTGAAGTCGGAGTGGGAGCAGTGCTATCGCAAGGCTCTGCATCCCTCACTCAGCTTCGCCCATGTGCTTTTTTTTCCCGCAAATTCTCTGCCACTGAGAAAAACTATGATATAGGTAATCAGGAAATATTGGCAATCAAATGGGCCTTCGAGGAATGGCGCCACTTCCTCGAAGGCACCAAACATAAGATCACTGTAATTACTGATCACAAGAACCTGACCTACCAGGAGTCAGCTAAAAGACTAAATCCTAGACAGGCAAGGTGGGCCTTGTTCTTCTCTAGGTTTGATTTTTTAATCACCTTTCACCCTGGTACTAAAAATGTGAGGGCCTATGCCCTCTCTCGCAGTTTTTGCCCCTAACAAGCCGAGGACTGTGAGCCAGTCCCGATATTGGCCAATGGGATCGTTGTGTTGGCAGTGTCTTTGAACCTTCTGGAGGAGATCCGTAGGTCCCCAGAACAAGCTCCTGACACTATGCCCCCCAAAAAATTGTTCGTCCCGGCTATGTTTCTCCTACAAGTTCTTAAAGATTCACATGACTGTTCTGGCAGGCCATCCTGGTCTCAATAATACCACCAGATTGGTAACCAGGAACTTTTGGTGGCCGATGGTGATTAAGGACTGTAAAGACTATGTTTTAGCGTGTGAAGTCTGTGCCCACGCCAAGTCCCCCCATAATCGCCCTGCCGGCTGGCTCCAGTCCTTGCCCACCCCTGAGAGTCCATGTACCCACATCTCCATGGACTTCATTACGGACCTGCCGCCCTCAGATGGAAAAACGTGTATCTGGGTGGTGGTGGACAGGTTCAGCAAACAATGTCATTTTGTCCCCCTGTCTGGGTTACCTAACTCCGAAACCTTGAGTAAACTGTTCATTGTGCATGTTGTACGTCTTCATGGTGCTCCGGTGAATATTGTGTCCGACAGAGGTACCCAGTTCGTCTCAAAATTCTGGAGGGCGTTCTGCAAATGCATTGGTATTGAGTTGTCCTTCTCCTCTGCCTACCACCCCGAAACCAATGATCAAACCAAGCGTATCAAAAAGGCTCTGGAGCAATACCTCCGCTATTATGTGTCAGAACATCAGTCCGATTGGGTGGAACATCTGCCATTAGCTGAGTTTGCCCTAAATAATTGATACCAGGACTCCATTAAGACTACCCCCTTTTTCTGCAACCATGGACTGCATCCGCGCTTTGGTTCATTCTCGGCCAGGATGTCGGAGCTCCCTGGGGTAGAGAAAAATATACATAGCTTAAAAACTATTTGGTCTGAGGTAAACTCAAACTTGAAAGGGGCCCAGGTTAGACAGGCTTCGGCTGCGAACAGACGGCGATCTAAGGGGCCGCACCTGGGACTTGGAGACAAGGTTTGGCTCTCTACCAAAAACATCAAGCTTAAAGTGCCGTCTGCCAAACTGGGTCCCAGATTTATTGGCCCATACGAAATTATAGAGGTGTTTAACCCGGTAGCCTTCCGTTTAAAACTTCCTCAGTCATTTAAGTTGCCCAACGTGTTCCACAAGTCTCTCCTCAAGCCGTATCGCTCCCCATTGCACCCTGTCCAGTCCCCTCCTCCTCCTGTTTCGGTAAGGGGTACCTTGGAGTATGAAGTCAAGGGTATCCTTGACTCCCGCCTTGTGAGAGGCTCCGTACAGTATCTTGTACACTGGAAGGGCTACGGCCCGGAGGAAAGGTCCTGGGTCCCCTCTGGGAACAGCCATGCCAAAACATTAATTAGGAGATATCATCTCCTTCACCCTGACAAACCGGGTTTTGAGGGTCCGGAGGCCCCTCTTAGAGGGGGGGTACTGTCACATTGCCATCAGACTCGGGGCCTGCTGTCTCGGCCTTGGCCACTAGGAGGCGCTGGATTGTCACATCACCGTCAGACTCGGGGCCTGCTGTCCTGGCCTCGGCCACTAACAGGCGCCAGACTGTCACGTCACCGTCAGACTCGGGGCCTGCTGTTCCTGCCTCGGCCACTGGGAGGCACCGTGGTTCACCCCTGAGTGATGGCAGCGACAGAGAAGGGGCTCCTGCGCAGGCATCTGATGGACGCAGGCTCCGCTCCTCTGTCAATGAAGGGGTTGGTGCATCACCATTTGGCCTGGTCCTGGGGGTGGTCCTGATGACATCATCAGTCCGGGAGCCTGTGAGGGATGACCTGATCCCTCAAATACCTTGGGACTGGTCTTGCAAGCCGCCGGATATATTCTTCGTTCCCCTATGTGCTACTGTGTGATTTGCTATTGTTTGACTCTGACCTCAGCCTGGATTTCTAATCCCTCTGCTGCCTGACAATTTTGTACCTCTACCATTCACCCGGTTTGTGACCTTGACCTGGATATTCGACTTTGCTACTGCCTGCCGTTTTTGTACCTTGCCGCCCTCCCGGTTTGTGACCTTGGCCTGGATATTCGACTCTGCTACTGCCTGCCGTTTTTGTACCTTGCCGCTCTCCCGTTTTGTGACCTTGGCCTGGACTGTCAACTCTGCCACTGCCTGCCATTTCTGTACCTCCGCTGCTCTCCCGGTTTCTGACTACGTTTTTGGTTCCCCGCCTTCTTCCCTATTGGCGACCATCCTGCTCTGGCGCACTGCTCCACCAGACAACCACCCCCTGGGCCTTGCTACAATTCCAGACCCCTGTATAGGGGTTAAGGGTCTTGGGGTGCTGTCCCTACTGCAGTCCAGATCCGCGGCTGGACGTCACAAAGACGTAACATAAGGTGGAGCATATCATTTTGACATTGCATTATGTTCATTTTATGGGGTTTTTTTGCAGCACTTTTTCAGGCAAATTCTAAGCGGCATCTGCCTGAAAAAAGAGACATACCCTTATTTCTATATAAAATTGTATAGTATAACAGTGCAAAAAATTGCTACACACAGAGCATGCTGTATTTTTAGTATACCCACTGACTCTGCAAAATACAAAGGTGAATAACATGGCTGCAAAAAAAACAATTGGGTTTTCTCTTTTCATAATGATTCACAGCTTAAATTTAAACAAAATATTTTTTTCCCAATTTTTATCTTGCCTATCTAAAAAAAAGTATAAAGTTTTGTGTTTCAAATGCTAGCAAACAAATGTTAAAAGAAAAATAAAATACTAACACATAGAATGTTTCAAGGGTAATAATAAAAAAATGCTTTTTAGTGCATGTGGTTAGGAGCTAGCATGTGATCCTCATATACTCAGAAATGGCAGCTTTGCAATTTTATATATTTTTAGCTGTGGCATAGGGAGAATTTCTTGACTCAGGGTGATTTCCTACTTGGCCAGTACGACATAACAGTTGTCAAGTTCAGTCTGCTTTTCTGAAGAAATTTCCAAATGCTCCTTGTGGGAATAAGAAACATTCTGCACATAAATTGACAACTTCCTAGCAGCCTTTACTTGTTGCAACAGTTATGTCCAAAGTTGCAGCTGTATATATGTAAAGATTTTGGAGAAAAACAGTCATTCACACTTTACAATATTCATGCGGTGAAAGGTTATTCGATATGGTGTGCCAACCCCAACCTCGATAATGATTTCCGTTTATTGATCCTAATATTTAGCCTGTCAGAGTTTGTATCTTCCCAGAGAAAAGTATCATGTTTGCTTCATCTTATAAAATCTATTGCATTACAGAGGAATGCAGTGCAATCCAAGTTCCTTAATATGCTCTATTAGGCATGCCCTCAGTTATGTATAAACTACTGCATTTAATAAAATCTTCACCACTTTTTCATAAAAAAAAAATAATAAAAAAAAAATTTTGCCGACAACTTCAGCTGCTATTTTAAGCCTGGGAACTTCTTGTTACTTTAGATTCTGCTCACACTTTTTTCCCCTAAAATGCTATGGTTCTTTCACTGCTAAAATAACGGACCATTCTGTTTATAGAACATGGACAATTGATGGACCCATTATGAGTCAATGGGATCTGTTACAAACTGGATCGTCGTAGATTCTTTAAATGCGTTGTGGTTTCTGTAAGTTGGGTAGCAACATTGTCAAAGAAAGGCAAATCATTTCTAATAGATAAATGAAGCACACTCTGGTAAGTGCAGGATCCAGAACCATCCTTCTAGCTGCATTACTGACACATGTGCATAAAGATAGGAAAATAGGAAGCTCTTGTGGGTACTGTTTTATTCAGATTTACATTGCTTGGCATGGAGTATACCCTTAGTGTATAGTATTATGTGTATATCACCAAGTAAAAATGTATTTCAATACTATAAAATGATCTAAAAAATGTGATTATTTCCAAAGTAGATTTTTGCATTCCATACCATAAATAAAGTTCTAAAAAATGTTTGTTCTTTGAAAATTTATTTTTAAAGATTTTGACAGAATACCTTTCATATAATTATAATAATCATTTTGTTCTGACATTTCAAATGAGTAGTGATCAAAAATAATACTGGAAAGACATAGAAAATGTTCTCTCATTGTACCAGGTAGTCTGTCATGAGAAAAAAAACTGTGGTCTTTATTCACCCATGAATGGGCAACGTTTCATCTCTTCAAACTGCGAGTCTTTCTCAAGAGCCGAAACGTTGCACATTCATTGGTGAGTACAGACTGCAGATTTTTCACTATCTCACATCTGCAGTACTGCCATTTTTTGCTGTATGTATATGGAGGATACTTGGTCGGTATATATCAGTTCTGTATAGTGCTGTTTACTTTTGCTGATATCTATCTATCTATCTATCTATCTATCAAAAAAGCAGCACTTTTCATGCAAAGGCATCCCCTGGGTTATCATGAAAACTTTATGCATAAAAATCCAAAAAATGGGGACTGTATTCCTAGGTCAGATGGCAAGAAAAAAAAATTAAACAGCCCATCAATAATAAAATTTGTTTTCAACCATCTGACTTTGGAGTGCTGTCCCCAATTTTTTAAATTTATCTATCTATCTATCTATCTATCTATCTATCTATCTATCTATCTAGAAATCAAAAAAGATGGAGGCAGCACACCATATGAAATATTAGAAAAAAGTGTTATTTAATAGCCCATATGGCTATTAAATAACACTTCTTTCTAAAATTTCATATGGTGTGCTGCCTCCATCTTTTTTTATTTCTATTTACAAGGACTGGTACGTGCCGGGGAGGCTTTGCACCCTATTTTTTCCTGTGCTGTTGTTTCTTATTTTTTATCTATCTATCTATCTAGAACAAAAAATACTGGAACAGAACCAAGTAAGTCAGAGGTGGGTGCAAGGGCCTCCCAGACATCTTGCCTGTTGTCATATAAATATCATGTAAGAAAAGCAGGCAGCACTTAAAAAAAGTGAGAAAAAGGGACTTTATTAGCCCATCTAGTGTGACAATGTTTCGGCTGTGAACAGCCTTTCTCAAGCCATTGCTTGATCTATCTACAGGTGCTTCTCACATAATTAGAATATCTTCAGAAAGTTAATTCATTTCAGTTCTTCACTTAAAAAGTGAAACTCATATATTTTACAGAGTCATTACAAACAGATTGATCTATTTATTTTTATTATTATTATTTATTATTGTAGCGCCATTTATTCCATGGCGCTTTACATGTGAAAAGGGGTATACATAAAAATGACTAAAGTAATCTTAAACAATGTAAGTCACAACTGGTACAGGAGGAGAGAGGACCCTGCCTGCGAGGGCTCACACTCTACCAGTGATGGGTGAGGATACAGTAGGCTAGGGTAGAGCTGGTCATGCAGTGGCTTTGTCGATGGTGGTTGCTGCAGGTTGCAGGCTTGTCGGAAGAGGTAGGTCTTCAGGTTCTTTTTGAAGGTTTCCATGGTAGGCGAGAGTCTGATATGTTGTGGTAAAGAGTTCCAGAGTAGGGGGGATGCGCAGGAGAAATCTTGCATGCGACTGTGGGAAGAATGGATAAGAGGGGAGTAGATAAGGAGATCTTGTGAGGATCGGAGGTTGCGTGTAGGTAAGTACCAGGAGACGAGGTCAGAGATGTATGAAGGGGACAGGCTGTGGATGGCTTTGAATGTCATGGTTAGGGTTTTGAACTTCAGTCTTTGGGTAATGGGGAGCCAGTGCAGGGAGAGTGTGCAGTCATTTACTTTAATGGATAGGTCTGCTGGGCTGAGATGGGGGAAAGATGATGAATTCTGTTTTGTTCATGTTAAGTTTTAGAAATCTAGCAGAGAAGAAGGATGAAATAGCAGACAGACATTGTGGGATTGTTTAGTAGGGAGGTGACATCTGGTCCAGAGAAGTAGATCTGTGTGTCATCAGCATAGAGGTGATACTGAAAGCCGTGAGATTCTATGAGCTGTCCGAGGCTGAAGGTGTAAATGGAGAAGAGCAGGGGCCCTAGAACTGAACCTTGCAGGATTCCGACAGACTGGGGAGGAGGTGGTGTGCGAGTGGGAGATGCTGAATGTCATGTCTCTTAGGTAAGACGAGATCCAAGATAGAGACAAGTCTGTGATGCCAAGAGATGAGAGGGTCTGAAGTAATAGTGAATGGTCCACTGTGTTTATTTCTTTTAATGTTGATAATTATGGCTTACAGCCAATGAAAACCCAAAAGTCATTATCCCAGTAAATTAGAATAATTTATAACACCAACTTGAAAAATGATTTTAAAATCCGAACTATTGGCCTACTGAAATGTAGGTTCAGTAAATGCACTCAATACTTGGTCGGGGCTTTTGATGATATTCTAATTTTGTGAGAAACACCTGTATGTATCTGTCCTATTTAGGTATTGCTTGTCAAAGCTAACATTGCTAAATGTAGTAAAGTAACTGACATCAGTAAAGCCCATTGCATCTATTGAGCATGTTAGGATAAGAACAGAATACAGGTTTTAGTAGAGTAAGGAAACAGATTCTCACACAATATAAAAGGCAGGTGTGTCACTTTGCGAGAAGTCAGGCATGGTTCACTAGCACTATGCTGGTAAACAAATTATAAGTAAATGAGTTGGCTTTTGTTGAAATTAAAAGCTTAAGGAACAAGTAATGTTTTGTTGGAGAAAAATGGGATGTAAATGTGTGATATCTTTCTTTCTTCACTTTCCAGCTCTTTCGTCTCCATATTTCAAGCATATCTTGCTTTCAGTATTAAGCCAATATGACTACATTTTTGGCTTTCATTTACTAGTCTCCAGACTCACTGATAATAAACTAGGTAAAAAACATTCTGCCCCAAAACATTTTCTTATATTATATAGTTAGTTAAATAAATAGAAACATTCATATTAATTAACTGTAAAAACTGTTAGAAATTCCCATAAATATTGGTAACTTTTAAGCAATACTTATCAAGTTCTATACTTCTCATTACTTATAGGTTACAGTAGATTTGTACAGTGTGCATGAGTTGTAGTAAAAAAAAAACACTTGGAAAGCTGAATTCATATTATAAAACTATATGCATTTTAAAATCAATCAGGCACCAGGTTTTTAGAGATAATCGAGCATTTTGAATTTCAAATTCGCCAGATTTGGTGATTTATTTTCCCAAAATTTCAATTTGCGTCAAATTTCTTTTCAACAAATCTCAAGTTATCCAATTTTTGACTTGGAACATTTTGAATGTCCTAGTACTGTATTACATTTGTATTATCATTAATATAGCCTTAGTGGAAGGATGGAAGGGAGATATACTGCCACTGCCAACGGCTGCAACCGGGCCTGGCAGGTGAGGAATCCGCCGATGCCAACAAAGACTTTCAGACGCACATTCAGCTGAAGTAAATTGCACTGCAGAGTCCTAACAGGTCCCTGCACCACAATACATGCTGCCGACCAATCAGAGGCCAGCGCAGTGACCTCATGTGCTCGCGCCGCTTGCACACTTGCACGCTGACGTCAGCTGCTGGCTCCAGAAGAGAATTTCATGCAGTGTGGGAGCACAGAGAAGGTGAGTATTTCTTTTTTTTTTAAATCATTGAATACATGGTGCCCATAGCCATACTACTACATGACTTTGGGCTGTACATTATACTACATGGATGAATATGGGCTGTGCAGTATACTGCATGTATAACAATGGGCTGTGAGTTATACTATATGTAAGACTATGTGCTGTAGATCATACTTCATGTGTGAAAATGGGCTATGCATAATTCTGTATGGATGACTATGGGCTGTGCATTATACTACATGTATGACTATAGGCTGTGAATTATACCACATGTATGACTATGGGCTGTGTAATATATTACATGCATGACTATCGGCTGAACATTATACTGTATGGAGGACTATGGGCTGTGCATTATACTACATGTATGAATAAGGGCTGTGCATTATACACATGTATGAATAAGGGCTGTGCATTATACTACATGTAAGAATATGGGTTGTGCATTATACTACATGTATGACTAAGGGCTGTGGATTATACTTTATGTATGCTTATGGGCTGTGTGTTATACTACATATGTGACTATGAGCTGTGCATTATACTATATGACTGACTATGGGCTGTGCATTATACAACATGTATTGCTATGGGCCGTACATTATACTACATAGATGACTATAGGCTGTGTGTTATACTATATGGAATCCTATGAGTTGTGCATTATACTACATACAGGACTATGGGCTTTACATTACATTGTATGGAGGACTACGGGCATGGAGGATTATGGAGGGCACATTATACTGTATGAGGGACTCTGAGGGATGCCTTATACAATATGGAGGGTTATAGGGAGTGCATTATTCTTCTGCTATTAGGCTCTATGACTTCTATGTTTGCCCCTCGTGAGCATAGTGGCTCATTTTTCCCCTGTACATGAAAGAACAGCATCAGAACAGGAGACGTACCAGGATGTGGGATGTATATTCTAAAATGGGGCTCAGGACAAGGGACATACACCAGAATGGGGGATATATATATATACTGAGAATGGATTTTATATCCGAAACATTGCCATGCCACTGGGCATTAATATATATCTACAATTGTGTGAAAAAGTGTTTGCCCCTTCATGATTTCTGATTCTTTTATTCTTTTGCATGTTTGTCGCACTTTAAATGTTTCAGATCACCAAACAAATTTAAATATTAGACAAAACTAGCACAATTAAACACAACATGTAGTTTTTAAATTAAGGTCTATATTATAAAAGGAAAAAAATCAAAACCTACTGTACAGTGCCTTATGTGAAAAAGTGATTGCCCCCCCTCCCTTAAAGCATAAATTAACTGTGGTTTATCACATCTTTGGCAAACTGAGTTCAAATTCCCTAGCCACACCCAGGCTTGATTACTGCCACACCTCTTATCAATCAAGAGATCACTTAAATAGGACTTGCCTGACAAAGTGAAATAGACCAAAAGAACCTCAAAAGCTAGACATCATGCCGCAATCCAAATCAATTCTGGAACAAATGAGAAACAAAGTTAGTAAAGATCTTTAAGTCTGGAAAAACTTATGAAGCCATTTCTAATGCTTTGGGACTCCAACGAACCACGGTGAGAGCCATTATCCACAAATGTAAAAAACATGGAACACTAAGGAATCTTTCCAGGAGTGGCTGGCCAACCAAAATTACCCCAAGAGCACAGCGATGAATCATCCAAGAAGTCACAAAAGACCCCACAATAACATCCAAAGAACTGCAGGGGTCACTTGCCCCAGTTAAGGTCAGTGTTCATGACTCCACCTTTGAAAGAAACTTGGCAAAAATGGCCTGCATAGAAGAGTTTCAAGACGGACACCACAGCTGAGCAATAACAACATAAAGGCTCATCACAGTTTTGCCTAAAAACATATTGATGACCCCCAAGACCTTTGGGAAAATACTTTGTGGACTGACAAGGCAAAAGTTCAACTTTTTGAAAGGTGTATGTCCTATTGCATCTGTTGTAGAAGTAACATAGCATTTCAGAAAAGGAACATCATACCAACAGTAAAATATGGTGGTGGTATTGTGATATTCTGGGGCTCTTTTGCTGCTTCAGGACCTGGAATACTTGCTGTGGTAAATGGAACCATGAATTCTGCTGTCAACCAAAAAATCCTGAAGGAGAATGTGTAGCCATCTGTTCGTGACCCCTAGCTGAAGCACAAATGGGTTAGCCAGCAGGACAATGAGCAAAAACACACCAGTAAGTCCACTTCTGAATGGCTTAAGAAAAAAAAAATAAGACTTTGGAGTGGACTTGTCAAAGTTCAGACCTTAATCCGATTGAGATACTGTGGCATGACCTTAAAAAAAGCAGTTAATGCTCGGAAACCCTCCAATGTGGCTGAACTGCAACAATTCTGCAAACATGAGTGTGCCAAAGTTCTTCTAGAGCGTTATAAAAGACTCATTGCCAGTTATCGCAAACGCTTGATTGCAGTTGTTGCTGCTAAGTGGGTCCCAACCAGTTATTAGGTTTAGGAGGCAATCACTTTTTCACACAGTGCCCTATATGTTTGGTTTTCTTTTCAACTTAATAATAAATACCTTCATTTAACCCCTTAATGTCCAATGACGGGCATAACATGTGCATGTGCCGGCAATAGGCGCAGGTGGAATCGCCATCCACCTGTGCCTATTAACTACTTAAATGCCGCTGTCAATTGCTGACAGCAGCATTTAACAAGCGCTGCCGGCCACATGGATGGAAATGCATGCATCGTTGACCCCCGTCACATGATTGGGGGTCAGCAATGCATTGGCATAGCAACCAGCCGCATTGCTATGAGCGCCGCCCGTTGGACGGCGCTCATAGCAATGCAGTAATTCTGCTACATATAGGCGATCTGCTCATCGCCTATATGTAGCAGAGCAAAATTAAGTATCGGATGCTTCTAGCCTCCCATGGAGGCTATTGAAGCATGCCAAAATTTTTAAAAAAAAGGTTTTAAAAATATGAAAAAAATAAAAAAAATAAAAGTTTAAATCTCCTTCCTTTCGCCCCATTCAAAATAAAACAATTTAAAAAAAAAATCACACATACACATATTAGGTATTGTCGTGTACAGAATCACCCAATCTATCAATAAAAAAAGGATTAACCCAATCGCTAAACAGCGTAGAGAGAAAAAAATTCTAAACGCCAGAATTACATTTTTTTGGTCGCTGTGACATTGCATTATAATGCAATAATGGGCGATCAAAAGAATATATCTGCACAAATGTGGTATCTTTAAAAATGTCAGCTCGGCCCGCAAAAAATAAGCTCTCACCCAATCCCAGATCATGAAAAATGGAGATGCTACGGATCTATGAAAATGGCGCTTGTTTTTTAACAAATTTTGAATTTTTTTTCACCACTTAGATAAAAAAGAAACTAGACATGTTTGGTGTCTATGAACTTGTAATGACCTGGAGAATCATAATGGCTGGTCACTTTTAGCATTTAGTGAACCTAGCAAAAGAGCCAAGCAAAAAACAAGTGTGGGATTGCACTTTTTTTGCAAATTCACCGCACTTGGAGTTTTTTTCCCGTATTGTCGTACATGAACTGGTAAAACCAATGGAGTTGTTAAAAAGTACAACTTGTCCCGCAAAAAAACAACCCTCACATGGCATGAAGGAAAATTTAAAAAGTTATGGCTCTGGAGAGAAAGGGAGGGAAAAATGAAAATGCAAAACTAAAAATACCCCTAGTCGTTGAGGGCTTAAAAAATGCATTTTGGATTTACTTATGTTATTTTTCACACAACTGTATATATCATCAGGATGGGGGGGCCTAGTCCAAATCTTGATTCCAGTCATGTCACTGGCTATCGCCACTTGCCCTATCTGTAGCTCTATTGATTACAACTCAATGTTCTTCTACACTAATGCAGTAATACAGCAAACAAAATTTTTGGACCTGAGTTTCAGGATATTCAAATCAAATTAGATTCTTCTTGGATCAATCAGATCATCTCAACAGACCCACATATAAGTTTAGATGCAGTCAACTGTGCAGTAGAGACTACAACATGGTCTTTCCCCTCTTTGTTTTATTCATTGGATGACTAAAGGATTCTATACAGTAAAGATTTCCCCATTTGCAAGAACTACAGAACCTGAACTTTTCCATATAAACTAAATATAGAGGTTTTCCATTATTTAAATAAAGCCTAATTAGTGTGCAAATTAAATCTCATATATGCCTAGCACAACTCTTAGTAGTCACAACTGTAACCAGTCTATTGGATAAATAATTCAACTGTTGTCCTTCAATTAGCTTTTTCTACTACTCTTGGGCATAAATGTTGCAGCAAGCAGATAATCAACAAAGTAGCTAACAAATATAACTCATGTATAATTTACCCATAAAGATTAATATAACTATAACTATAAGGGTTTCTGCAGCAGATATCTTTTTTATAAGAGACAATCTGCTGCATGTCAAGGAGGGCAGCAGACAATTTTCATGAGCATTTATTGTGCAGACTCAAAGAGAAGGCAGCATTAAGTGGCTGAAAAGCAATTTTAAATAAGGATTATTCAGTTTAAAAAAATGATTTTCATGTACCTTATTATGACATTCTGAGTTAATTGAGGGGGTTATTCTTCAAGATCTTCAGTTTTTGGTAATGTTGACAGAATCAATTCAATGCAAATTAAATTTGAATTGAATTATTTGAAATTTGCTGGAACTTGTGAATGCAAACAATTTGCAATTTGATTTGTGTGAAATGTCAAAAACACCTGTCATTATTTTACACAATGCAGAAGATTGGATCAGTCAGAGAAGGTTCATATGACCCTGGGCATGACCTGGTAGGCATCATCATAATGCCTTGCAGCTATCATATCACTTAACATGGTGTGGCCATCACATAGTATAGCACAGCCCATATAAAAGCCGAGGTAGGGAATTTAGCACAACAACCATTTTGGAGTTTAAACAATTATCATCCTTTTAGCCATAGCAATATGTTGAGTTCACTTTGACATTTCTTAAACTCTGTTTGAATTAAAAAGCTTGAAAGAGAATGGATACAGTTCTAGGAGACTTAAGAGTGTTATGATTGTATTTTCAAGGGCAGTTGGAGCACCAGAAATTTGCTGGCCATTTATTCACAGCAATTTGGATTTTTGTAAAATATTCAATAAAGCTGGTAAATTTGAATTCCAAAAGACTCAATCATCTCTATTTTTGGCCAAAAGAGTATTTACAAAATCATTTTTCACTCTGGAGGATCTGCATTACCCAGCAAACCCATTGAATTAGATGACAGTCTGTAATGCTCAATTTCCCCACTAGTGAAGCTGCAGAGAAATTAAACAATAAGGCTGGATTCTGATGGATCCAATAAAAGCAGGGCAGTCATATCCGCAAATTGTGTACAGTTACATGTGCTCATCCACATAGCAGGCAGTTGCAGAAGCATCTGATATTAACATAGATTAGTTTACTACATGCTGCAAATTGTTTTCAAAAGAATTTGTACAATCTCTTCTGTGCACTGGCAGATAGAATAATATTGGGTCCGTTTGCACGCAGACAGCGCACTGGCTGAAAATACAGCCATTTAAACTTGGCCTTACTGACAAATTTTGACCACTGATAATAACAGCATGCTGGGGGTCCAGACAAGGGAATATTTTGTATTTACCCAATTATTAACCCCTTAACCCCCAAGGGTGGTTTGCACTTTCATGACCGGGCCAATTATTACAATTCTGACCACTGTCCCTTTATGAGGTAATAACTCTGGAATGTTTCCATGGATCCTGGTGATTCTTACACTGTTTTCTTGAGACATATTGTACTTCATGTTAGTGGTAAAATTTCATTCAAATAACTTGTGTTTATTTGTGAAAAAAACTGAAATTTGGCCAAAATTTTGAAAATTTCGCAATTTTCCAACTTTGAATTTTTATGCCCTTAAATCACAGAGATATAGCACACAAAAAACTTAATAAGTAACATTTCACACATGTTTACTTTACATCAGCACAATTTTGGAACCAAATTTTTTTTTTCTTAGGAAGTTATAAAGGTTAAAAGTTGACAAGCGATTTCTCATTTTTGCAACACCATTTTATTTTTACGGACCACATCACATTTGAAGCCGCTTTGAGGGGTCTATATGATAGAAAATACCCAAAAGTGACACCAATATAAAAACTGCACCCCTTATGGTGCTCAAAACTACATTCAAGAAGTTTATTAACCCTTCAGGTGCTTCACAGGAATTTTTTGAATATTTAAAAAAAAATGAACATTTCACTTTTTTTCACAAAAAAATAATTCAGGTCCAATTTTTTTTTATTTTACCAAGGGTAAAAGGAGAAATTTGACTGCAAAAGTTATTGTGCAATTTGTCCTGAGTATGCTGATACCTGATATGTGGGGGGAAACCACTGTTTCGGCACATCATGGCAGAGCTGAGAAGGGAAGGAGCGCCGTTTGACTTTTTCAATGCAAAATTGGCTGGAATTCAGATCGGACGCCATGTCACATTTGGATAGCCCCTAATGTGCCTAAACAGTGGAAACCCCCCACAAGTGACCCCATTTTTGAAACTAGACCCCCCAAGGAACTTATCTAGATATGTGGTGAGAACTTTGAACCCACAAGGGCTTCACAGAAGTTTATAACGTACAGCCGTACAGTTAAAAAATTATATTTTTTCCACAAAAATGATCTTTTCACCCCCAATTTTTATTTTCCCAAGGGTAACAGGACCCTAAAAGTTATTGTGCAATTTGTCCTGAGTACGATGATACCCCATATGTGGGTGTAAATGACTATTTGGGTGCATGGCAGAGCTCGGAAGGTAAGCAGCGCCATTTGACTTTTTTCAGCTGGAATTGAGATCAGATACCATGTCGCGTTTGGAAAGCCCCTGATGTACCAAAACAGTGGAAACCCCCTACAAATGACACCATTTTTTAAACTAGACCCCCCATGGAACTTATCTAGATGTGTGGTGAGAACTTTGAACCCCCAAGGGCTTCACAGAAGTTTATAACGTACAGCCGTACAATTAAAAAATCACATTTTTTCCACAAAAATGATCTTTTCACTCTCAATTCTTATTTTTCCAAGGGTAACAGGACCCTAAAAGTTTTTGTGCAATTTGTCCTGAGTACGCTGATACCCCATATGTGGGTGTAAACAACTATTTGGGCGCATGGCAGAGCTCGGAAGGGAAGCAGCGCCATTTGAATTTTTTTGGCTGGAATTGAGATTGGACACCATGTCGCGTTTGGAAAGCCCCTGATGTACAGTGCCAAAACAGTGGAAACCCCCACAAATGACACCATTTTGGAAACTAGACCCCCCAAGGAACTTATCTAGATGTGTGGGGAGCACTTTGAACCCCCAAGGACTTCACAGAAGTTTATAATGCCCGGGTGTGAAAATAAAAAAATCGTATTTTTTCCACAAACATGATCTTTTAGTCCACAATTTTTTATTTTCCCAAGGGTACCAGGAGAAATTGGACCCCAAAAGTTGTTGTCCAATTTGTCCTGAATAGGCTGATACCCCATATGTGGGGGTAAAACACTGTTTGGGCGCATGGCAGAGCTTGGAAGGGAAGGAGCACTATTTGACTTTTTCAACGCAGAATTGTTTGAAATTGAGATCAGACACCATGTAGCGTTTTGAGAGCACCTGATGTGCCCAAACAGTGGAAACTCCCCAATTCTAACTCCAAACCTAACCCCAACACATCCCTAACCCTAATCTCAGCCCTAACCCTAGCCCTAACCCTAGTCCTAACCCTAGCCCTAGCCCCAACCCTAGCCCTAACCCTAACCCTAGCCCTAACCCTAATGGGAAAATGGAAATAAATAAATGTTTTAAATTTTATTATTTTTCCCTAACTAAGGGGGTGATAAAGGGGGGTTTGATTTACTATTTATGGCGGGTTTTTGTGTTTGGCAGCTGTCATATGCTAAAAGTCGCTTTTTATTGTAAAAATAGTTTTTGCATCACCACATATTGAGAGCTATAATTTTTCCATATTTTGACCCACTGAGTCATGTGAGGTCTTATTTTTTGCGGGACAAGTTGACGTTTTTATCAATACCATTTTTGGGCACGTGACTTTTTTTATCGCTTTTTATTCCGATTTTTGGGACGCAGAATGAACAAAAGCCAGCGTTTCATGAATTTCTTTTTGGGGGTGCGTTTACACCGTTCTGCGTGTGGTAAAATTGTTAAAGCTGTTTTATTCTTTGGGTCAGTACGGTTACAGCGATACCTCATTTATGTCTTTTTTTATGTTTTGACGCTTTTATGCAATGAAAACAATTTTATATAAAAAATAATTATTTTTGTATCGCTTTATTCTGCGAGCTATAACTTTTTTATTTTTTCACTGATGACACTGTGAGGTGGTTCGCTTTTTGGAGGGCAAGATGACGTTTTCAGCGGTACCATGGATATTTGTATGCGTCTTTTTGATCGCGCGTTATTGCACTTTTTGTTCTGTGGTATGATGATAAATCATTATTTTTTGCTTTGTTTTTTATTTTTATTTTTAAGGGGTTCGCTAAAGGGGTTAACTGATGGGACATTTTTATAGGGCGGGTCGTTACGGACGTGAACCCCCAAGGACTTCACAGAAGTTTATAATGCCCGGGTGTGAAAATAAAAAAATCGTATTTTTTCCACAAACATGATCTTTTAGTCCACAATTTTTTATTTTCCCAAGGGTAGCAGGAGAAATTGGACCCCAAAAGTTGTTGTCCAATTTGTCCTGAGTATGCTGATACCCCATAAGTGGGAGAAAACTACTGTATGGGCACACGTCAGGGCTCGGAAGGGAAGTAGTGACGTTTTGGAATGCAGACTTTGATGGAATGGTCTGCGGGTGTCATGTCGCATTTAGAGAGCCCCTGATGTACCTAAACAGTGGAAACCCCCCAAAAGTGACCCCATTTTGGAAACTAAACCCCCCACGGAACTTATCTAGATGTGTGGTGAGCACTTTGAACCCCCAAGTGCTTCACAGAAGTTTATAACGCTCGGGCGTGAAAATAAAAAAATCATATTTTTTTTTCCACAAAAATGATATTTTTGCCCCCAATTTTTTATTTTCCTAAGAGCAACAGGAGAAATTGGACCCCAAAAGTTGTTTTGCAATTTGTCCTGAATAGGCTGATACCCCATATGTGGGGGTAAAACACTGTTTGGGCGCATGGCAGAGCTTGGAAGGGAAAGAGCACTATTTGACTTTTTCAACGCAGAATTGGCTGAAATTGAGATCAGACACCATGTAGCGTTTTGAGAGCACCTGATGTGCCCAAACAGTGGAAACTCCCCATTTCTAACTCCAAACCTAACCCCAACACATCCCTAACCCTAATCTCAGCCCTAACCCTAGCCCTAACCCTAGTCCTAACCCTAGCCCCAACGCTAGCCCTAACCCTAACCCTAGCCCTAACCCTAATGGGAAAATGGAAATAAATAAATGTTTTAAATTTTATTATTTTTCCCTAACTAAGGGGGTGATAAAGGGGGGTTTGATTTACTATTTATGACGGGTTTTTGTGTTTGGCAGCTGTCATATGCTAAAAGACGCTTTTTATTGTAAAAATAGTTTTTGCATCACCACATATTGAGAGCTATAATTTTTCCATATTTTGACCCACTGAGTCATGTGAGGTCTTATTTTTTGCGGGACAAGTTGACGTTTTTATCAATACCATTTTTGGGCACGTGACTTTTTTTATCGCTTTTTATTCCGATTTTTGGGACGCAGAATGAACAAAAGCCAGCGTTTCATGAATTTCTTTTTGGGGGTGCGTTTACACCGTTCTGCGTGTGGTAAAATTGTTAAAGCTGTTTTATTCTTTGGGTCAGTATGGTTACAGCGATACCTCATTTATGTCTTTTTTTATGTTTTGACGCTTTTATGCAATGAAAACAATTTTATATAAAAAATAATTATTTTTGCATCGCTTTATTCTGCGAGCTATAACTTTTTTATTTTTTCACTGATGACACTGTGAGGTGGTTCGCTTTTTGCAGGGCAAGATGACATTTTCAGCGGTACCATGGATATTTGTATGCGTCTTTTTGATCGCGCGTTATTGCACTTTTTGTTCTGTGGTATGATGATAAATCATTATTTTTTGCTTTGTTTTTTTATTTTTATTTTTAAGGGGTTCGCTAAAGGGGTTAACTGATGGGACATTTTTATAGGGCGGGTCGTTACGGACGTGGCGATACCAAATATGTGTACTTTTATTGTTTTTTTTTTTATTTCCAAAAAATGAATTTATTAGGGAATATTTATTTTTTTACTTTATTTAGCGATTTTTAAAAAATTATTTTTACACTTTTGTAACTTTATTACACAGTCCCAGGGGGGACATCACTGTCGTGTGACAGATCGCTGATCTGTCACAACACAGATCGCTGGGTCACAGATCTGTCACAGGCACTGAAGCAGACTTACTCATGCCTGCGCTTCATGCCTGCGCTTTGCAGGCAGTGAGGAAGCCAGCACCCTGCAGGCCCCCGAAGGTCCCCGTCGCCATATTGGATCCGGGGACCTGCAGGGAAGAGGCCCCCGCAGTAGCACTCACACGGGGGCTCAGAGAAGCACGGAGGGAGCCCCCTCCCTGCCGATGCTTCCTTTAACCCCCGATACACCGCGATTATGTTTGATCGCGGTGTGCCAGGGGTTAACATGTCGGGGGCGGTCCGTGACTGGCCCTGACACATTGTGCCGGGTGTCAGCTGTGATAATCAGCTGACACCAGGCCGCGATTAGCGGCGCTAACTCTGTGAGCACCGCTGATCGCTGTGACGTACTATCCCATCCTTGGGAATTAAGTCCCTGGGCACATGGACGGGATAGTACGTCACATGGCAGAAAGGGGTTAATGGGACCCTTCTCAAAAGTATGAAATGTCCAAATCATAGTAACAAATTAGGTCACGAGTACGACACAGAAGAATAATGCTGAATGAGTCTCTATCTGCTTTAAAGTGCTCTGCATTCTGCATTCGTCTTTACTAAAGAGTGATTTCATTCAGATCCAATAGCTAGAGAACCCAATCTGTTGAGGTACATCCATCTGGTCTTTCCATCTCTTAATGTTCTTGCTCTACATTTAAAACATTACTAAGACGTACATTCCATTTTCAAAGTTTTTGTGTCAAACACCGCCCACCCACTGCACATGTAACTCGTATGTGACTGCAAAGGGGGACTCTGCTTCTCACACTCAATAGTCCTCTCATCTATCAGGATAGGCTGACAACGAGCAGAGCGCCCTCCCGCAGCCAATTCACACATCCACATTACAGTTCTCCTGGCCATTACTCCCTGATTTATTAGCCTATCTTTCCCAAGGCCCAGAGATATACACTGCTTGTACTCATTCATACAGTGGTAAGCATAACCAGGCGATACTTTATATTGTCACTATATTTAGAGCAGCAAGGAGCAGACACTGAATTTTAGATTTAAAATTTTAAAAAAAAAGGACAGTGATTACAAAAATGATGAAATAATAAATAGACATACAGTACACATTAGTGATGAGTAAATTTGTTCGGAAAACGATCGCCAACCATAAATTCGGCACATTCGGGTTCATGATCGGAAACATTCAGTAAAAAGTGCAGGAAAATATTTGTGTGTCCACGTAAGTATTTTCAGCACTTTGGCTACTGTAATGGTGGTGTATCATGAGAGTGGGGCGCGTGTTTGATGAGGGGAGGGGGTTTGCAGAGCTTGAGGGGCAGCGTGCTTGTAAATAATAATTTTTTTCCTATCCTAACTTTATGCTAACTTTATGTGTGCACATTGCGGCTAGCCAATCAGGGCACAGGAAACATCCACATTGTCCTTACACAATGGCTTGTGTCATTGGCTGCTGAAATTACATCTCCCCCTCTCTATGAAGAGCAGGCATCTTGTTTTTGCACCATTGTGACACTATAACAGCGCAGAGAGGATGCTCCTGATGTTAAAAGCTAGATTTTAGGCAGTTAGCTAGGCAGTTGTTTATTAGTCAGATAGTTTAGCTAGCTACTGTCCAGTGTGGCTGTTAAATTTACCTTCCGGCAGTATTTTTTTCTTTGTGCTATTACTGAGGTCCACAGACAAGCACAGCAGGGCACCTTTCATACAAGTATTTTGCGCACTGCTTCTATTGTGCTCTGTGCACAATCTTTTTTTCACTTGCTAAATGTGAAACAGCATGCCAAATCCCACCTTGTAATTTAGTGTTGTGGTCACATTGTCCTGTGATTTGAGCTGTGGTGCATGAAAAAATGTTTTTGGGCCTGATGCTACTGTAGGATGTTGGTGTTTTCCATTATAAACAATGATGATGCAGTAATTTGATTCCGCCACTAGAGGGCACCATTGAGTAACAAACAGAAAACTCTAGAAACAGAAAATGAAGCCTCATAGATAGTATTGAGCATTCCGATACCGCAAGTATCAGGTATCGGCCGATATTCACGGTATTGGAATTCCGATACTGAGTTCCGATACTTTTAGCATATCGAATACCGGAATCGGAAGTTCCAATAATGCTAGGAGCCAGTTTGATTTGATTCAGCCAATGACAATCCTCAGAAGTGTGGGCACATCCTGTTAGGCAAGTAGGCATGTTAACTAATGGCATGGCTGTGATTGGCTGCTGAAATGATGTCATGATGCACTATAAAAGCCGCCGCCGCCATTTAGGGTTCACTATGCTGTGAATTCAGTTAGGGACAGGCTGCTGTTCAAGACAGGGAGGGACAGTTAGAGATAGCGATTTTCACAATCATAGTGTGCTTTACCCAGGCTACATAATCCACCACTGTAGCTTTTTTTTGCCTTGCAGCAGTGTTCACAGCTGCCTGCAAGGTCTGTGTGAGTGCAGCTCACGCTGAGTAGTGTGTCCTGCAGCCTCTTCTGGTTGTAGGCCGCTCAGCATGTGTCACTGCCTCATACATATTTTTCTTTTTTTGCTGCTCATTTTTCATTCTCCTATTAGTGTGCATCCATCCGTATCCATCTACATTGGTTGGTTGCAAACACTATAGGAGTAGACAGCGGAGCCTCTCTGCAGCCTTTCAGTGCTAGTGCCCACTTATCTGCACTGTTCACGGCTGTCTGAGAGGTCTCTGTGTGTGAATGCAGCTCACGCTGTAGTGTGTCCTACAGCTACGTCTGGTTATAGGCAGCTCAGCGTGCGTCACTGCCTCACACATATTTTTCTTTTATTGCAGCTCATTTTTCATTCTCCTATTAGTGTGCATCCCTTT
Source organism: Dendrobates tinctorius (assembly GCF_039654945.1). Classification (NCBI taxonomy): domain Eukaryota; kingdom Metazoa; phylum Chordata; class Amphibia; order Anura; family Dendrobatidae; genus Dendrobates; species Dendrobates tinctorius. Next base: position 11,532,528 of record NW_027361712.1, on the reverse strand, counting down.
CCTTCTTTAGGCTTATGTAGTTCTCCGGCTGGGACGAGAGGTCTAGGGCTCCATAGGAACCCCCCATGGCTACTGTTAGTTGTGGTGTATAGGATCAGGGGTCTGCAATCCGATAGCTACCAAACTCTCCGGTTTTCTGGACTTAGCTTGTATTTTTGTTTTCTCCTCCTCCGGTGACTCATTCATAACAGAATCACCAGCTATACCGCAGATTCTAGGGTGCTCAATAACAGGAGAGAATTGAAAAAAAAAAAAAAGAAAAAAGTGTCAGAATTTTTTTTTTTGGTGTATATTTTTTCCTCTATTTCTCTGAGGCCGTGGGGGGAATTTTTTCTCAATGGAGATTAAGCAATTGTCTGATCGTGTGGAGCAGTTTACTGCTGAAGTGCGGGGAATTTCCGCCTATCTTGCTCATTCACATGCTGCTGAACCAAAGATCCTTACTCCTGATGTGTTTTTGGGGATCGGTCTAAATTTGTGAATTTTAAGAATAATTGTAAATTATTTTTTGCCTTGAAGCCTAACTCATCGGGGAGCTCCGCGCAGCAGGTTAAAATTGTCATCTCTTTGCTGCGCGGTGATCCCCAGGATTGGGCGCTTTCTTTGAAACCTGATGATCCTATTCTGACTAATATGAACGCATTTTTTTCAGGCCTTGGGGTTGTTGTATGATGAACCTAATGCTATTGATCAGGCTGAAAAGGCCCTGTTGGCATTGAGCCAGGGTCAGGATTCTGCAGAGTTGTACTGTCAAAAATTCCGAAAGTGGGCGGTCCTTACTACCTGGAATGATGGTGCCTTGGCAGCTCTCTTTTGGAAGGGTTTGTCAGAAACCGTAAAAGATACTATGGTGGGATTTCCTGTTCGCTCTGGTCTTGACAATTCTATGTCATTAGCCATTCAGGTTGATCGGCGTTTGCGTGAACGCAAAACTGCACGAGAGGTGTTGCCACCTGTTGAACAAATGTCTGAACCTATGCAATGTGATAGAGTTTTGTCTAGGGCGCAACGTCAGGAGTTCAGAAGGCGTAATAAGCTGTGTTTTTTCTGTGGAGATGCCTCTCATATTATTTCTGTCTGTCCTAAACGAGAGAAACGTTTTGCACACACATTTGCTGTGGGTGGTGTTCAAAATAAGTTTCTTCTGGCAATTACTCTGATCAGCTCCCTGTCCACATTTTCCGCTAAGGCTTTTGTGGATTCGGGAACAGCTCTGAACCTGATGGACTTGGATTTTGCTAAACGTTGTGGGTTTCCTATAACACCTCTGCGGACGCCTATCCCTTTGAGGGGTATTGATGCTACTCCTTTGGTGAAGAATAAACCTCAGTTTTGGACCCAGGTGGTAATGCGGGTCGCCACAGACCATCAAGAAAATTGCAGATTTTTGGTGTTGCATAATTTACATGATACCATCGTTCTGGGGTTTCGATGGTTGCAAATCCATAATCCAGTTTTGGATTGGAAATCTGTGTCTGTGGTGAGTTGGGGTTGTCGGTGTGCCCTTAGTGACGCTCCTATTTTCTCCACCTCTCCCCAGTCGCATGATGTTCCTGACTATTTGGCTGGTTTTTATGATGTATTTAGTGAGAATTAGTCATCATTAGAGTTGAGCGATACCGTCCGATACTTCAAAGTATCGTATCGGATGGTATCGGCCGATCTTTAAAAAAAGTATCGGTATCGCCGATTCCGATACCGGAAGTCCCATTCAAGTCTATGGGACTTCCGGTATCGGAATAAGAAAAACCCTTTCCTGCCCTTGTACAGCCTCTCTGGGGTCTGTACGGGCCTTTCGGGGGGCTGTGCCGGCCTGCCAGGGGGTCTGTGCAGGCTCCGGTGGTCTGTGCCGGCCTGCCGGTGGTCTGTGCAGGCTCCGGGGGGCTGTGCCGGCCTGCCGGGGGGCTGTGCCGGCCTGCCGGGGGGCTGTGCAGGCTCCGGGGGGCTGTGCCGGCCTGCCGGGGGGCTGTGCCGGCCTGCCGGGGGGCTGTGCCGGCCTGCCGGTGGTCTGTGCAGGTTCCGGGGGTCTGTGCAGGCATCGTCCGATGGGACTACAAGTCCCATCGGGCGATGCCTGCTACCATGACAGTGATTGACACATTAGCCAATGATGGGACAGTAGTAGTCCCATCATCCGGCTAATGTGTTAAATGTAAAAAAAAATAAAAAAAAAAATTACATGCTACATACATACAACATGCATACTACATACATGCTACATTCATACTACATACTACATACATGCTACATTCATACTACATAAATACTACATGCAACATACATACTACATATATACTACATGCATGCTACATACATACTGCATGCTACATACATACCACATATATACTACATACATACTACATGCATGCTACATGCATGCTACATGCTACATACATAACACATATATACTACATGCATGCTACATACATACTACATGCTACATACTACATATATACTACATGCATGCTACATACTACATGCTACATACATACTACATATATACTACATGCATGCTACATACATACTACATACATACTACATGCTACATACATACTACATATATACTACATACATACTACATACATACTACATGCATGCTACATGCATGCTACATACATACCACATACATAACACATATATACTACATGCATGCTACATACATACTACATGCTACATACATACCATATACATACTACATGCATGCTACATACATACTACATGCATGCTACATACATACTACATGCTACATACATACTACATATATACTACATGCATGCTACATACATACTACATGCTACATACATACTACATATATACTACTTGCATGCTACATACTACATGCTACATACATACTACATATATACTACATGCATGCTACATACATACTACATGCATGCTACATACATACTACATGCTACATACATACCACATACATACTACATATATACTACATGCTACATACATACCACATACATACTACATATATACTACATGCATGCTACATACATACTGCATGCTACATGCATGCTACATACATACTACATACATACTACATGCTACATGCATACCACATATATACTACATACATACAATACATTCATACAATACATACATAGACATACAGTACATATAACATAGAGTAACATACTTACCAATACTTGTCACATTGTTCCCCGAAGCCATTGTCTTTTCCGGAATAAATATTAACATAACAAACCACAAAAATACTCACCCACGATCCGAAGCAGTCCACGAGTGTGTCCCACGACGATCTTGGGTAGAGAACTGCAGCATCAGCTGTTGCTGCCGTTCTCTACGGGCTGCAGGAATCCAATGACGGAAGGTAGGTATCCTTCCGCACTGTATTCCTCCGCCACTTAAAAAAAAAAAAGTCCCTAGTCTCACTTTATGCCATTGCTGTGTGGGAAATTCCCACGCAGCAAAGGCATAAAGTGAGACTAGGGACTTTTTTTTTTTTAAGTGGCGGAGGAATACAGTGCGGAAGGATACCTACCTTCCGTCATTGGATTCCTGCAGCCCGTAGAGAACGGCAGCATCATCTGATGCTGCAGTTCTCTACCCAAGATCGTCGTGGGACACACTCGTGGACTGCTTCGGATCGTGGGTGAGTATTTTTGTGGTTTGTTATGTTAATATTTATTCCGGAAAAGACAATGGCTTCGGGGAACAATGTGACAAGTATTGGTAAGTATGTTACTCTATGTTATATGTACTGTATGTCTATGTATGTATTGTATGAATGTATTGTATGTATGTAGTATATATGTGGTATGTATGTAGCATGTAGTATGTATGTAGTATGTATGTAGCATGCATGTAGCATGTAGTATGTATGTAGCATGCATGTAGTATATATGTAGTATGTATGTAGCATGCATGTAGTATATATGTAGCATGTATGTAGTATGTATGTGGTATGTATGTAGCATGTAGTATGTATGTAGCATGCATGTAGTATATATGTAGTATGTATGTAGCATGTAGTATGTATGTAGTATGTATGTAGTATGTATGTGGTATGTATGTAGCATGTAGTATGTATGTAGCATGCATGTAGTATATATGTAGTATGTATGTAGCATGTAGTATGTATGTAGTATGTATGTAGTATGTATGTGGTATGTATGTAGCATGTAGTATGTATGTAGCATGCATGTAGTATATATGTAGTATGTAGTATGTATGTAGTATGTATGTGGTATGTATGTAGCATGTAGTATGTATGTAGCATGCATGTAGCATGCATGTAGTATGTATGTAGCATGCATGTAGTATGTATGTAGCATGCATGTAGTATGTATGTAGCATGCATGTAGTATGTATGTAGCATGCAGTATGTATGTAGCATGTATGTAGTATGTATGTAGTATATATGTAGTATGTATGTAGCATGCATGTAGTATGTATGTAGCATGTAGTATGTATGTAGCATGCATGTAGTATGTATGTAGCATGTATGTAGTATGTATGTAGTATATATGTAGTATGTATGTAGCATGTAGTATGTATGTAGCATGCATGTAGTATGTATGTAGTATTTTTTTTTTTTTTTTTTTTTTTAACATTTAACACATTAGCCGGATGATGGGACTACTACTGTCCCATCATTGGCTAATGTGTCAATCACTGTCATGGTAGCAGGCATCGCCCGATGGGACTTGTAGTCCCATCGGACGATGCTTGCACAGACCCCCGGACATCAGCACAGCCCCCCGGCAGGCCGGCACAGCCCCCCGGCAGGCCGGTACAGACCCCCACAGGGTGCACAGACCACCGGCAGGCCGGCATAGCCCCCCGGCAGGCCGGTACAGACCCCGGGCAGTCCACACAGCCCCCCGGCAGGCCGGCACAGCCCCCCGGCAGGCCGGCAGAGACCCCCGGAAGGCCCGAAATGACGGCGCATCATGATGCGCACACACCGCGCATCATGATGACGTCAGGCCGTCAATCAACTGAACTTCCGATTCCGATGCCGAATTCCGATATTGAAAAAATATCGGAAGTCGGTATCGGAATTCCGATACAGCAAGTATCGGCCGATACCCGATACTTGCGGTATCGGAATGCTCAACACTAGTCATCATCTTTGCCTCCTCATAGGAGTTATGACTGTGCAATTGAGCTGAGCCCTGGGTGTAAATTTCCCAAGGGTCGACTTTTCAATTTATCTGTACCCGAGCACGAGGCTATGCGATCCTATATTAAGGAGCCATTGGAGAAGGGTCATATTAGACCATCCTCTTCACCCTTAGGTGCTGGGGTTTTTTGTGGCCAAGAAAGATGGTTCATTAAGGCCTTGTATTGACTATCGTTCCCTCAACAAAATTACTGTAAAATATCAGTATCCGTTACCCCTGATTTCTGATCTATTCTCCAGAGTTAAAGGTGCTTGCTGGTTTACCAAGCTTGACCTCAGGGGGCGTATAATCTTATTCGCATTAAGCAGGGGGATGAATGGAAGACGACGTTTAATACTCCGGAGGGACATTTTGGTACCTGGTGATGCCTTTTGGGCTCACTAATGCCCCTTCTGTCTTCCAGTGCTTTATGAATGATATTTCCGAGACTTTGTGGATACATTTTTGATCATCTATCTGGATGATATTTTGATCTTTTCCAAGGATTGGGACTCTCATGTAGACTGTGTTCCGGATTTTGAGGGAGAATTCCCTGTATGTCAGGGGATCGAAATGCCTTTTTGGTGTATAGAGGATTTCATTTTTGGGATTTATTTTGTCTCTGTCAACTATTGAAATGGACCCGGCCAAGGTACAGGCCATTTATGATTGGGTTCAGCCCACTTCTTTGAAGGCCCTCCAGAAGTTTTTGGGTTTTGCTAATTTTTATCGTAAATTTATAGCTAATTTTTCTGGTATTGCCAAACCATTGACTGATTTGACTAAGAAGGGGGCTGATGTGCTGAATTGGTCTCCGGAGGCTGTTTCTTCTTTTCAGGAGCTGAAGTGAAGGTTCACTTCTGCTCCGGTTTTGCGGCAACCTGATGTCTCACTCCCATTTCAGGTAGATGTGGACGCTTCTGAGATTGGTGCAGGAGCTGTTTTATCCCAAAAAGATCCTGTAACATCTAAAATGAATCCCTGTGCTTTCTTTTCCCGAAAGTTCTCCACATCCGAACGTAACTATGATGTGGGGAATCGGGAACTGTTAGCCATGAAATGGGCATTTGAGGAGTGGAGACATTGGTTGGAGGGAGCTAAACATCAAGTCGTGGTCCTTACTGACCATAAGAATTTGATTTACCTGGAGTCGGCCAAACGTTTGAATCCTAGACAGGCTAGGTGGGCCTTGTTTTTCACACGTTTTGATTTTGTGATCTCTTTTCTTCCGGGCACTAAGAATGTCAAGGCAGACGCCCTCTCTAGGAGTTTCTTTGCTGATTCTCCTATTGTGACCAAGCCTGCTACCATCTTAGGTGAGGGGGTAGTTCTTTCTGCCATCTCGCCCGATTTGAGACGTGTTCTGGAAGAGTTTCAGGAGGACAAACCTGAGCGTTGTCCCATTGGAAAATTGTATGTTCCTGACCAGTGGAGGAAGAGAGTGATGTCTGAGGTTCATTGCTCCGCATTGGCTGGTCATCCAGGTATTTTTGGTACTAGAGATTTGGTGAGTCGGTCTTTTTGGTGGACCGCCTTGTCTCGTGATGTCAGGAATTTTGTGCAGTCCTGTGGGACTTGCTCCCGGTCTAAACCTTGTTCTCGCTCTAGTGGGTTGTTGATGCCTTTGCCGGTGCCCAGGAGGCCATGGACCCATATTTCAATGGATTTTATCTCTGATATGCCTGTCTCTCAGAAAATGACTGTTATTTGGGTGATTTGTGATAGATTCTCTAAGATGGTCCATCTTGTACCACTCCCTAAGTTGCCATCTTCCTCAGAGTTGGTGCCCTTGTTTTTGCAACAGGTGGTTCGCTTGCACGGGATTCCTGAGAACATTGTATCTGACAGAGGAGTTCAGTTTGTTTCTAGATTTTGGAGGACTTTCTGTTCCAAGCTGGGAATTCAGATGTCCTTCTCCTCTGCGTTTCACCCTCAGACCAATGGGCAGACGGAGAGAACAAACCAGACTTTGGAGTCATATTTGAGATGTTTTATTTCTGCTGATCAGGATGATTGGGTTTCATTTTTGCCCTTGGCCGAATTTGCTTTAAATAATAGAGCTAGTTCTGCCACTTTGTCACCTTTTTTTGTAACTTTGGGTTTCATCCTCGATTCTCTTCAGGGCAGGTGGAGTCTTCTGCCTGCCCAGATGTTGACACTGTGGTGGAGAGAATGCACCAGATTTGGGACCAAGTGGTGGATAAGTTGTCTCTCTCCCAGGAAAAGGCCCAGCGGTTTTCCAACCGGCATAGGACTATTGTTCCCCGTTTTAAGGTGGGTGATACGGTTTGGTTGTCATCAAAGAATATATCTATGAAGGTGGCTTCTCCAAAGTTTAAACCGAGATTTATTGGACCTTACGAGATTTTGGAGATTCTTAATCCTGTCTCTTTTCGATTGGCTCTTCCTGTTACATTTAAGATCCATAACGTGTTTCATAAGTCTCTGTTAAAGAGGTTTGTTGAGCCAGTAGTTCCTGTGGTGGCACCTCCTGACCCTGTATTGGTGGTAGGTAATGTGGAATATGAGGTTGAGAAGATACTGGATTCTCGCCTGGCTAGACGGAGACTCCAGTATTTGGTTAAATGGAAGGGTTATGGCCAGGAGGATAATTCTTGGGTCCCTGCATCGGATATTCAAGCCGAAAGATTGGTTCGTGCTTTTCATCGGGCCCATTCTGATCGCCCTGGTGGCGTGGATGAGGGTTCGGTGACCCCTCCTCAAGGGGGAGGTACTGTTTTGAGTTCATTCTCCCCTTCACCTTTGATGTCTGATGAACTCCCTCTGCTGGTGAAGAGAGGTAGTGAAATTGATAGGGATGGGAAGAACCTGTCATCTGAACAGGCGGAGTGTGATTGGACATCTGGAATTTCTGAGTGCATATAAGGCAGCCGACGCCCTGCAGTGCTGCTGGTGATCCTTTCTGCTCTGAGCTCTTGCATCCAGCTTAGTTCCTGTCTACTAAAAGCTAAGTTTTTGCCCTGCTATTATTCCATGAGATTTTGTCTGGTTTCCTTAGTGTTTGTATTCAGCCAGTCCTGGTTGGGACTGGTTGAATTCCATTTTTGTCTCTGATCAGTTGATCTCTTTGCTCTGTTTTCAGAATATACTGATATAGTGATTTTGAAGTCTAGCGACTTCAGGGCCTTTTTCCCTATCAGACGGTTGGGACATTTTTGGTAGGGTTTATTGCGGATTGCAGCCAGCATCTTTTCTGTCCTGTCCTATCTAGTTAGTTGGGCCCCATCGTTTGCTCAGCCTGTCTTTCTGTCTGTGTTTGTGTTTTCATCTGTTTTTCACCGACAATACATATTGGGGGCTGTCTATTGCTTTGGGGTCTGCTCTGGGGCAGTTTAGATTTCCCTTTTCCTTCTTTAGGCTTATGTAGTTCTCCGGCTGTGACGAGGGGTCTAGGGCACCGTAGGAACCCCCCATGGCTACTGTTAGTTTTGGTGTATAGGATCAGCGGTCTGCAATCCGATAGCTACCAACCTCTCCGGTTTTCTGGACATAGCTTGTATTTTTGTTTTCTCCTCCTCCGGTGACTCATTCATAACACAACCCTGATTGACGTAGGGCCCGCAATCCTTGGCATCGAGAGGACGTGTTCCATCCCAAGGTCTGACTGAGTCCTGGCTTCCACTATGTTAACCCAGTGTGCAGTCAGCGAGATGTACCGTCCCTGGCCACAAGCACTTGTCCTCGTGTCCGTGGTTAGGTGTACTTTCCCAGTAACTGCATTGTTGAGGGCACCATTAATGTTTTGGGACTCATGCTTGTGTAATGCTGGAACGGCACAGTGGGAGAAATAGTGGTGGCTGGGGACAGAGTACCTTAGGATGGCCGTCACCATAAGGTTTTTGAAAGCTTCCGTCTTCACGAGCTTAAAAGGCAATACTCCAACCGCAAGCAGACGAGAAATATGAGAATTAAGCACTGTGGCCTGTGGGGCGTTGATTGCATATTTCTGCTTACGTTCCAATGACTGGGGTATGGACAACTGAAGCCTGCGCTGGGACAAGAACGTGGATATGCTTGATGATGGTGCTATTTAATTCTGGGCAATGGCGGATGCAGGGCAGGAGGCATCTTCGCATGCAGCATTTTACAGGGGATTGGCTTGCATGCACAGCAGTGGAAGAAGCAGTGGTGTCACCCGCAGACACTGTTCCTGGAGCCTGGCGTTGGGCCCACAAAGTCGGGTGCTTTGCTGCCATGTGCCTGATCATGTTGATGGTTCAAGGCTTGTAGTTTTGCTACCCCTGCTAATGCTGGCATTACAGGTGTTGCAAATGACCTGTTTGGGGTTATCGGCAGAGTCTTTAAAAAATAACCTGACTTGGCAAGACCTAACAGTTGGACTGGCAACTTCCGTCGGGTTGATGTTACGGGGAATGGTTGCACGCCTTCTGTCTGCAGCCATCACATTGCTTCTTCCTGCCTGAAGTGATGGGATGCCTACCTCCCTCTGTGTGCTGCTGTCCTTGCTCTGCATGTCATCCTGCCAGGTTGGGTCTGTTACTAGATCATCCACCACCTCACCTTCCACTTCCCCACCCTGGTTATTCTCCTGACCTCCTGACTTTCCGGCAATTGTGTCTCATCATCGTCCACCTCGTGTGACCATGGCTGCTCAAAGATTTGTGCATTGCTACATGGAATATCATCTTGTCCCGCTTCAAGTGCACCAGGCGAGGGCACGAATCTCCAAATGGAAAACTATATGGAAAACTAAACTAAACTAAGACAGGATGTTGAGAAGGCAGAACTTTTAAATTCCTATTTTGCATCTGTTTTCTCTCAGAAAGGAAATGTAACATCAACTTTTCTTCACTGTGCATTAAGGGAATAGAAGAATCCAGGATATCTATAAACAGAAAGATAGTGAGGAAACACTTAGTTAACCTAAATGAATTCAAGTCTTCAGGTCCAGATGAATTACACCCCAGAGTACTGAAGGAGATAGCAGAAGAAATTTTTGAACCTCTCTGCATAATCTTTGAAAATTCTTGGAGAACAGGAGAAGTCTCAGAAGACTGGAGAAGAGCAAATGTTGTTCCTATCCTCAAAAAGGGGAAGAAGGTGGACCCAGGCAACTATAGGCCGGTGAGTCTGACTTCTATACAAGGAAAGATCTTTGAACAAATTATTAAATAACATGTATGTAAGTACCTGGATAAGAATGAAGTGATTAAACAGAGTCAGCATGGGTTTGTAACTAATAAGTCATGTCAGACTAACTTGATTTCCTTCTATGACAGAATCACTGATTGGATGGATCAGGGAAATGCTGTAGATATAGTATACCTTGACTTCAGCAAACCATTTGAAAAGTATCTCACACAATCCTTATTGAAAAAAATTTCTAAGTATGGAATGTACAAGGCAACTGTCATGGGCACGTGTGTCTGGACGCAGATGTTTCCGCAAGGCGAACCCATAACACACGTGACCCTGGATACACCGCCTCCAGTGGGGCGCATTTAAATAATAAAACGTGCAGGTGGATACGCCGCCTCCACCTGGCGAATTTGGGAATTACACGTTATACATAAAATCTGGAAACCCCGCCTCCAGTAAGGCGAATTTAAATAATAAGGGGGACCTGGGAAACCATTACAATGGTGGGCCCTGCGATAGGGAATGGGGGACGTGGAGACCTCCTAAGCTCCCCTGAGCCAGTGTCCCTGCACTCCTTACGTTCCCTAAACAGGCTTCGAACCTGTCGCCGCACGCGAACCTTAACCCCTTGCTCGCCCTGAACCTAAACCCTCACTAGGGAATTGGTCGGTGCGGAGACTAATCCCACCACTGCACTAATAACACACATGAGGAAAGAGACAATACAGGAGAAACACCACTTAGCTTTGCTCTGTTGCGTATGCTCCTAGCAACAGAGCCCACCACCTGTGTGCATCTTCTCCTCCACCTGGATCCATCACCATAACAGGATCCTTCACCTTAGTGCAGCCTTGGAGCAGAGTCCGCCACCAGTTGCAGCTGCTTAGTAACAGAGTCCCAAGGATGAGTTCAGCTTCTGACACGAAGTCAAGCATGCTTGAGTCCAGCTCAACAGCCAAGTCCCACATGGTGAGTGCCACTCTCCATAGTCGCCACTCCACCAGTCCATGCAGACACTTCCCGCTGACACCATCACTGCGACCCCACCACGCCATGCCAGCCCTTCGTCCAGACACCATAGCTGAAACACGTCCCCCCTGGCTAAGCTGCGCAGGACTCCTCACCAGCTCCATCCTTCCACCAGGCTCTCCAAACCAGAGTGAACACAATCTCACAATATCACAGGGCCTGATTGCACACCCCTAGCACACCTTTATAGGGTGTCACACCTGATCCATAATTAAGTGCACAAAAACCTAAAGTGCAATACCACTAACCACCACTGGGGACAGTCAAGACACCTTGGAACTTTCCAAAGTAAAAAAAGTTCACCCAGTGCAATTTAAAACTGTCAGATCATGACAGTACCCCCTCCTTAATGAGGGGCCTCTGGACCCTCAAGACCACCCCTCATTAGGGAAACACCTACAGCGGGGACGCCCAGACCCTGAGTTCACCCCACCATTACCTGACACTTCAGGTTTATGACAAACGCACCGCTGGTATTGGCAAAAGTTCATTTTGGAGGCACCGCTCATCTCCACAGCGCCGACCTGGGGAACGAGTTTACGTATGTGTATGTTTGTTTGTTATGAGCTGATCAGGCTCCACAACACACTTCCACAGGATGTTTTTTGGTGGCACACATACATGCTCGTTCACACACAGGTCCGGACCTGAACGTTTAATGCACACATTCGTTTGTCATAAATTTGGTGAACTCATTCTGGACTCTAACAGAGGCGTCCCCCTGAGTCACCACACTCACACCCCCGCTATTCACCACGGGACACCACCCTCCAACCCTCTTTACCATTAGGTCTACGCCTCCCAGGGTTGGTCAATGGCGAGGGTAGAGACTTGTCCCTACTCCCCCGCAGTGCACCTGCTGCACACACCTGGAGGAGAAGGGGACAGGAATATGGATGAAATATACACTCGCTGGTCGCCTTCCTCCAAGCGACCAGGAGGGCGGCTTCTTCGGTGGTATAGAAGATTTGGCGTAAACCCCGCGGACTATCACACCAGTCAGCTCACCACAGGGGCGTACCCCTTCACCTCGGGGAATACCAGGCAGCTCCGTGGGGCACCATTCCTCCCACCTGCCTGGGTGCGCCCGCATGCATGAACCAGTCCCGCTCCCCAGCAGCGACTCTAGGGGGCTTTTAGCCAGACCGCAGCCGCCATTTTTTTTTTTTTGATTTTCTGGTTAGCTGAGCAGAAGCCCCAGACCCTGATAACTTCTGCTGCAGCGGCACTAACACACCTTGCCGCTCCCCACACCTCAGTGAGGCCCGGCAGCAAATACCATAGGTCTCCACATGGCCAAGGCTCACCAGAAAAAAAAAATTGTTGGGCCTGTGATAATGTCATGGGCACGTGTGCCTGGATGCAGATGTTTCCGCAAGGCGAACCCATAACACACGTGACCCTGGATACACCGCCTCCAGTGGGGCGCATTTAAATAATAAAACGTGCAGGTGGATACGCCGCCTCCACCTGGCGAATTTGGGAATTACACGTTATACATAAAATCTGGAAACCCCGCCTCCAGTAAGGCGAATTTAAATAATAAGGGGGACCTGGGAAACAATTACAATGGTGGGCCCTGCGATAGGGAATGGGGGACGTGGAGACCTCCTAAGCTCCCCTGAGTCAGTGTCCCTGCACTCCTTACGTTCCCTATACAGGCTCTGAACCTGTCGCCGCACACGAACCTTAACCCCTTGCTCGTCCTGAACCTAAACCCTCACTAGGGAATAGGTCGGTGCAGAGACTAATCCCACCACTGCACTAATAACACACATGAGGAAAGAGACAATACAGGAGAAACACCACTTAGCTTTGCTCTGTTGCGTATGCTCCTAGCAACAGAGCCCACCACCTGTGTGCATCTTCTCCTCCACCTGGATCCATCACCATAACAGGATCCTTCACCTTAGTGCAGCCTTGGAGCAGAGTCCGCCACCAGTTGCAGCTGCTTAGTAACAGAGTCCCAAGGATGAGTTCAGCTTCTGACACGAAGTCAAGCATGCTTGAGTCCAGCTCAGCAGCCAAGTCCCACATGGTGAGTGCCACTCTCCATAGTCGCCACTCCACCAGTCCATGCAGACACTTCCCGCTGACACCATCACTGCGACCCCACCACGCCATGCCAGCCCTTCATCCAGACACCATAGCTGAAACACGTCCCCCCTGGCTAAGCTGCGCAGGACTCCTCACCAGCTCCATCCTTCCACCAGGCTCTCCAAACCAGAGTGAACACAATCTCACAATATCATAGGGCCTGATTGCACACCCCTAGCACACCTTTATAGGGTGTCACACCTGATCCATAATTAAGTGCACAAAAACCTAAAGTGCAATACCACTAACCACCACCGGGGACAGTCAAGACACCTTGTAACTTTCCAAAGTAAAAAAAGTTCACCCAGTGCAATTTAAAACTGTCAGATCATGACAGCAACTGTTAGGTGGATTCATAACTGGCTTGGTGATCGGACCCAAAGAGTGGTCGTAAATGGCTGCTCATCCAGTTGGAAGAATGTCTCAAGTGGGGTACCACAGGGCTCTGTCCGGGGCCCTGCATTGTTCAACATCTTTATCAACGATTTAGATGAAGGAATTGAGGGTAAACTGATTAAATTTGCTGATGACACAAAGCTAGGAGGGATAGCTAATACTAGAGAAGAGAGAGAGTGGATTCAAAAAGATATAAATAAACTGGAGCAGTGGGCAGCAACTAACAGAATGGTTTTTAACAGGGAAAAATGCAAAGTACTACATATGGGCAATAAAAATGAAAAAAGCATATACAGAATGGGAGGAATAGGGCTATGCAACAGCACATGTGAAAAAGATTTGGGTATACTAATAGATCACAGACTGAATTTGAGTCAACAGTGTGATGCAGCAGCAAAAAAGGCAAATGCAATTCTAGGATGTATTAACAGAAGCATACAGTCTAGATCACGTGAAGTCATTATTGCCCTCTACTCCTCTTTGGTCAAACCTCATCTGGAATACTGTGTTCAGTTTTGGGCACCACATTTTAAAAAAGACATCAACAAACTGGAGCAAGTTCAGAAAAGAGCGACCAGAATGGTGACCGGTCTGCAAACCCTGTCTTATGAAGAAAGTTTGCAGGATTTGGGAATGTTTAGCTTGCAGAAGAGAAGACTGAGAGGAGACTTAATAGCTGTCTACAAATATCTCAAGGGCTGTCACATTGTAGAAGGATCATCTTTATTCTCTTTTGCACAAGGAAAGACTAGAAGCAATGGGATGAAACTGCATGGGAGGAGACACAGATTAGATATTAGATTTTGACAGTTAGAGTGATTAATGAGTGGAACAGGCTGCCACTAGAGGTGGTGAGTTCTCCTTCAATAGTAGTCTTCAAACAGAGGCTGGACAGACATCTGTCTGGGATGATTTAGCGAATCCTGCTTTGAGCAGGGAGTTGGAGCAGATGGCCCAGGAGGTCCCTTCCAACTCTACGATTCTATGATTCTATGATTCCAAACAGCTTTTCGGAGTGTCCCAAGTGTGGGATCAGTTGTCTCAGGGCATTCAGCATGGTGGGAGGAAGGAGGTTTAGGGCAAGGAATATGCCGCCCAGTTTCACGGCTACTGTGACTTGACTGTGTTGAAGACAGGGTGCTGCTGGTGGTGTATAAGTAACTGGAAGTATTATCCGCTATCCAACCAACAACCTTTTCACACTACTCGGGCTTCAATAGTGCTGTCTTGCCGCGGTCCCCTAGGACTTCGGACACTAAGGTCCAGTGAGAAGATGTGGGTGTTTTTGGTGGACCATTTTCAGCTTGCCCACGGCCTCGGCATGCACAATCACCATCACGTCCACTTTCCCATCCCTTGCCATGCGCCTTGTCCATTGTAAATGGACTAGAATATTATACAGGTTCACTACAAAAGGATGACTCAAGAGGCAACTTGTATGTGATATAAGTGCTGGAAAATCACACTTTAATCTCTGAACTTTAGGTAAAAATGTGTTTTGCCTTATCAGATTTAATAAGTATGTTAACAGACTGCAAAAAAATACAATGTGTAGGCCTAAAATGGCCAAATTTTTGGCACTGACAAATGAGGCCTGTTAGGGAGATACCACAATGAAAAATATGTGGCATGGTATTTTTTTTTATTTTGTGGCTAAATAATGATGTATATAAGTCCAGTGACACCCTGGACAAAAAAGGAAAACCGGCCTAAACTGGCCAAACTTTGAGCACACACAGATATTAGCTGACACAGAGATACCACTACGACAAATGTGTGGCCTGTATTTGTTCATTTTTTGGCTAACTATTGCGGTATATAAGTACTGTGACACCCAGGACAAAAAAGGAAAACCGGCCTAAACTGACCAAACATTGACCACGCTCGTATATCAGCTGGCACAGAGATACCACTACGACAAATGTGTGGCCTGTTTTTTATTTTGGCTAACTAGTGCTGTAAATAAGTACTGTGATACCTAGGACAAAAAAGGAAAACCACCCTAAACTGGCCAAACTTTGAGCACGCACAGATATCAGCTGGCACGGAGATACCACTACGACAAATATGTGGCCCGTATTTTTTTTTTGGCTAACTAGTGCTGTATATAAGTACTTTTAGGCGTTGGATTCCTGCAGCGGCTCAGCAGGAGTTCAGAGCCTCACATTCTGTGGTCTCTCATTTTCTACCGACCGCAGAGGAGATTGCTCAGTAGTGTAAGCGTCCCAGACGCTTTGCCCAGAACTGCTCTGTGCGTCTGGCTGTTGCTGCCACTTTTGGGTCAGCAATAGCAATACAGGCTGCTTTGCAGCAAAACGCTCCCGAGGCTACGTCCTCTCGTTGTGCTTCTGGGCATGCTCACGAGACGATCTCCCATTGGAGATTGGGAGTAACATACTAAGGTCCTTCTCCTGATCTCATTGGTACATCTCAGAGATCTGGAAGGTCCTGAAAGCGCACGGCTATAAAAGGTCCTCATGGCCCCTCTCCCATGCGCTAGTATAGACTCTAATTGCTACTGTGTGTATGGTGATGGATGTATGGACTGCAAGTGACTCATTAAGATTCCCCTTCCTCTGATATTACGAGTGCGCTTAGGGATCTAGTTATAGAGTCAGCGCCAGTCAGTGGCAAGTTAATGGGCACACGGCACATCCTCCACAGTGCTAGCGTCCGACAGTGTGCCCTTCCTGGGCACTGTCGCATTGCGGCTGGGTCAGTCGCCGTGCTGCTGTAGCAGCACTAGTTGGCGTCCACTGTAGTGACGCAGCACGCACGGTAGGTCTAGACGGACATCGCCCTTAGTCTTGGGCTTAGTCCTGTGACCACACACCGTGCGTGCACTTCGCTGAGTCCAGTGAGGTCAATAGACTCGGCATTTATGTTCATGCCTCAGGCGACTCTGTGAATCACCAGGACCCGTAGAAGCGAGTAATCGTGAAACGGCTGTCATCCGGCACCTTCCTCCCCTAGGATTCCTCTAATGTCCTGCATGTCCACACATCTATTGATGGAATTAATGTGAAATAAAGAAGCACAGTTTTTCAGCTATATCGGTGAGTGCTGCATATTTCTTCTTTTTTTGCTTCACATTGAAATATTCATGTTTCTTCATGCAAGCACCTCCGTTTTTTGACTGAAATATATTCCGCAATACTTCAGATAAATAGCTCCGTCTGTTAATGTGGTGATTTGTGTGCCCTAGTATGCCATTCATCCGTTTGCTCTTTGCTGGGATGAATCAACAGAGTACGCCCAGCGCACATCGGGTGACGCATAACCTGCGTGTGCTATATCGCCATATAGCGTGTCTGCCATTGTCTAGCAGCGGTTTTAACACCTACTGCACGGTGGCCCCCAGGCGGCGAACGCACTTTCTTTTATTTAATATTTAGTGCGTTCCGCCGTCCCTAACAAGTACTGTGACACGCAGGACAAAAAAGGAAAAACCAGCCTAAACTGTCCAAACTTTGAGCATGCACAGATATCAGCCGGCACGGAGATACCACTACGACAAATGTGTGGCTTGTTTTTTTTTCATTTTTTGGCTAAAGAGTGCTGTGTATAAGTACAGTGACAGACAGCAAAAAAATTGAATTTAGGGCTAAAAAGACCAAAATTTTTAGCAGACGGATGGATGAGGTATGTCACAGATATACCACACTGTAAAATATGTGGCCTGTATGTATTTTTTGGGGGTTTCAGGAAAATAGTATCAAGAAATTGTGTAAGACACTCAAAAAAGAAAATCTACTCAACCGTACCACATAAAAATCAAATATTTCTCTGCACACTCAAAAGGGATGTTTTGTGCATTGTCAAAAAGCAAATGGAGGAAAAAAAAGGGGTTCTGGATTGTTTTGCAATAAAAAACCTATTAGCCTTGGCCAAAAAAATTTTCAAAGCCAATTACACCTGGGGCTAGGTATATATTGCCAGTATATCCTACAGGTAGCAGCAGCAGCACCAGAACACAGGAAGGGAATGGATCCTCTTGATGTATGCAATGATATTTATACACACATACAGTGCCTGCAGGCCTTGCACTGATGTGTAAAGAGCGACGTACACTACCCTGCCTACCTAACAGTGGAACCTATATATTCCGGAATTAGTCCTTAGAAGGACTGTTGGTTTATCTGGATTTGAGTCGTTTATGATGGTAGACCCCACACTGACTAATTAATCCCCAATTCTAACCCTATCTCAGCAGCAACTCTCCCTACACTTTCTAAATTCGGAGCTAAATGTGCCGAGCAGGGCGGCGTCCGGTCTCTTATACTCCTGATGATGCTGTGCAGCCAGCCAATCACTGCATGACCACAACAAAGATGGCTGTGGTGTTTCACTGCCTGGAAGACAATCCCTGCATTGTTATTGGGTCTCTGTAGTCCACCAAAAAATCTGGGTGGACACCCGAGTTCCTGCCGAGTAATCCCGGAAATGATCGGTGCTTGCCGAGTACACTGAGTACCGTGTTACTTGGGCGAGTAACGAGTAGTGACGAGCACGTGTGCTCATCACTAGTTGCTCATGCTCAGGGGGATGCCTCTGCTGCCTGTCCATTAGGTAAACTGTTTGTGTTTGTGTGTCTTTGAGATTTCTTAGCGAACATCATGTTTCAGTCTTGGCTGGACATCTCAGTAATAAAGCTACCACAGATCTTCTTACTCAGTGTATTTGGTGATCAGGAGTACATCAGGATGTCCGGGAGTATGAAGCTGCCTGCAGAGTCTGTGTGCATTCTAAAACCTCTCATACTTCTGTGTCTTTTCAACCATTGGCGATTCTCAGTAAACCTTGGACTCATTTATTTACAGGTAATACTGTCATTTTGGTGGTGGTAGACAGATTCAGTAAAATGTCATTTTATTGCTGTACCCACTTTACCTAACACAAAAACCTTGGTGCAAATTTTCATCAGTGAGACTGGAAAATTACATGGGATCCCTACCAATATCTCTATATGTAAAAGTGAATGTATGTATGTGTGTGTGTGTGTGTGTGTGTGTGTGTGCATCACCAACCAATCACGAAGCATCTTTCATTTCACCAGAGCTGTTTAAAAGAAGCTGAGCTGTGATTGGTTGCTATGAGCAACAGTTATCCTTGCAACCAATCACTAAGCAAAGAATCTGAGCTGTGATTGGTTGCTATGAGCAATAGTTTTCTCACTCCACAACAACACCTCAGCAGACACTAACCGGGTGGGAGAAATCTAGCATCCCCGGGAACATAAGCTCCCAGCCATTGTCTGCATCCCAGAAAGGAACAGAGAGCATATGACAGAAATTAATCCCCCCCTCCCTGCCCATATACCCATATATTAGGGGTAGTAGTCCTGTGGCTCTGACGGGATGATGTGGGATATTAGGGGTAGTAGTCCGATGGCTCTGACTGACGAGATGACGTGGGATATTAGGGGTAGTAGTCCGGTGGCTCTGGCTGATGGGATGATGTGGGATCTTAGGGGTAGTAGTCCGGTGGCTCTGACGGGATGATGTGGGATATTAGTGGTAGTAGTCTTGTGGCTCTGGCTGAAGGGATGATGTTGGATATGAGGGGTAGTAGTCCGATGGCTCTGGCTGATGGGATGATGTGGGATATTAGGGGGAGTAGTCCGGCAGCTGTGACAGGATGATGTGGGATATTAGGAGTAGTAGTCCGGTGGCTCTGACGGGATGATGTGGGATATTAGGAGTAGTAGTCCAGTGGCTGTGGCGGGATGATGTGGGATATTAGGAGTAGTAGTCCAGTGGCTGTGGCGGGATGATGTGGGATATTAGGGGTAGTAGTCCGGTGGCTCTGGATGATGGGATGATGTGGGATCTTAGGGGTAGTAGTCCGGTGGCTCTGATGGGATGATGTGGGATATTAGTGGTAGTAGTCTTTTGTGGCTCTGGCTGAAGGGATGATGTTGGATATTAGGGGTAGTAGTCCGATGGCTCTGGCTGATGGGATGATGTGGGATATTAGGGGGAGTAGTCCGGCGGCTGTGACAGGATGATGTGGGATATTAGTGGTAGTAGTCCGGTGGCACTGACGGGATGATGTGGGAAGAGGGATATTAGGGGTAGTAGTCCGGTGGCTCTGACGGGATGATGTGGGATATTAGAGGTAGTAGTCCGGTGGCTCAGATGGGATGATGTGGGATATTAGTGGTAATAGTCTGGTGGCTCTGGCTGATGGGATGATGTGGGATATTAAGGGTAGTAGTCCAGTGGCTCTGGCTGACAGGATGATGTGGGATATTAGGGGTAGTAGTCCGATGGCTCTTGCTGACGGGATGATGTGGGATATTAGGAGTAGTAGTCCTGTGGCTCTGGCTGACGGAATGATATGGGATATTATAGTGAATGTGGCTTTGCGAAGTGGGTGTGGCTATACACTCAGCTTTATATATATATATAGATATGATCATTAAAATTTGTTATTACTAACCGTAGTTAGTTACTATGCCTGGGCAGCGTCAGGCTCTTCAGCTAGTAATGTATAGCCATGGGGTGCAGTTTATTTCCAAATTTTGGTGGGCATTTTGCACTCATTTGGGGATCCACCTGTTGTTGTCTTCAGCATTTTACCCACAGTCTAATGAGCAAGCTGAACGGTTTAACCAGAGTCTTGAGACTTATCTTAGGTGTTTTGTGTCTGAGAATCAGGAGGATTGGCTTACCTACTTAACGCTAGCTGAATTTGCGATTAACCATGAGTTGTCATGAGTCAAATGGTAAGTCACCGATTTTCGGGGCATACCGGTTTCATCTTCAGTTTAGCTCATTTAATAGGAATCGTTCTTCTGAAATATTTGAAGAACAATTTTCATCATTAATTATGTCTGTGTGGCAAGGGATTCTTAATAATTTGAGGATAATGTGGTCCAAATTTAAAAGTGTGGTTGGTCAGAGACGTTTGATGGGTCCGGGACCTGTGTGTTGGTGAATTGATGTGGTTGTCCTTAAGAAAGAACATAGGAATTGTTCTTCTGGAATACCCGAAGAAGTACGATTTTCATAATGAATTATGTCTGTGTGGCAAGGAGTTATTGATAATTTGAGTAAGATATGGTCCAAAAATTGTCTTATCGGAGACCTATGGAGGTTCCGGAGATGTGTGTTGGTTAGTTGGTGTGGTTGTCCTCAAGGAACTTTAAGTTGAATGTTCCCTCTTGGAAACTGGGTCCCAGATTTATCTGTCCTTATAAGATTGTGGCCATTGGCATTCCACCTTGCTTTGCCGCTCACTTTTAGGATCCATGATGTGTTTCATCGATCTCTACTTAAAAAGTACATTGCATCCTCTGTATCATCTCCGCTTCCGCCATCTTCAGTCATTGTGGATGGAAATTTGGAATTTCAAATAGCCAAGATAGTTCATTCTTGCTTAGTTCATCGGTCGCTTCAGTATCTGGTACACTGGAAGGGATACGGTCCTGAAGAGAGGATGTGACTACCAACATTGACATCCACGTCAGCAGGCTGATCCCATCTGATAAACTGGGTTCTGAGTTTCTAGATGTCTCTCATAGAAAGGGGGCGTTGTCACAGGTTTACCATGACAAAGAAGAATATCACTGAGAGAGAAAAAAAACAGCCATACTTGCAATATCATGTCCAGACACAAATGCACAAACAGGATGCATCGGATCCCCCAAGGTAAAAACAGGGGCAGCACAGATGCAAAATACTGAAAACAAGCTATTTACTAACCCACCAAACATCCGAGTGGCGGCCATCTAGTATTCCAAAGTATGGCAGTTTTTTATCTCTCAATGATACTGTTAATTTCCACTCTTTTCCACTTTCAGTAAATTTCATGAGAGAGGAGCCAGAAGACCACAACATCTGATTTCTCATACTCCTGTATTGATTAGAAGCACTTCACCTTCTTATTAAACTGTGTGAATTTATTTTGGCAATGCAGGGGTTAATCTGCTCAGTTGAAAGCCCCTGGAGCATTAAGACTCTCAGCTGTGCACTATTAGCCACTCCCATCTCCTACATAAACTAGGTCCTGGCTAGCATTCATTGTCAGAGCTAGCGTATGCTGTATGACTGTAGGTTGTTGTTTATTATTGGAGAAGATGTCTGGTGGATTTATCTGTGACTGATGCTAGGTTTGAGTGTCTGATAATTCCCTTTCATTTCCTACTTTGGTTTAACCCCATCCTCCACCATGTGTATATATTTGTATGTTTGGTATTTTTTGTTAGCCCTGTTCATATTACCTTGTTAGTCTGGCTTGTGTATTATCTTGCACTACTACTCCCCTCTTCCCTGGGTGGTGAAATAGTACAGACTGAGGGCAGATTCAGGCGCTTAGGCAAGGTACGTGACCCCAGTGTCTTCACCATCAGAAGTAATCCAGGGAGCAGGGTGAGCTAAGGCGCCCCCTACTGTTAGGGAAAGGGAAGGAGCCCCTGGTTCCCGCACACTCAACAACAGAGTCATGACAGGGTGTTACCTAGCCTTCTTTTTTACATATACTAAATTATTCTGGTGTTAGAAAAAGTATCAGGGGAGCACAATAAACATGATGTCACTTTTTTCTATGCAATTATGCCAGAAAACAGATAAAATTGCTTTGGTAAATCTGTCCCATTGTGTTCATTTTATACACACAACAAGCACAAGGCTGATTTATCAAAGCAATTTTAGTCACTGACAACTGCAAAGACAGAGGTACCAGAAAATGCAACCATTTTGGATTTAAGGGGTTAATACACAGTATCAGGTGCGAGTTAATACATAGTTTATTATTTTATTGCTGTATGTTACGACATCTCTTCTCCTCTGCCAAGCAGAAATGGTCTGGCACAGAAGACACTATACAATGTGTGAGTGACTCATCTATATTTACACTAGAAAGTAATTTAGTTTTATTATTATCTGCTGAAAAGTCTATTGTAAGGAGAGAGGAAAGGAAAAGGCAGAATTGTGGATATGAGGCAGTGAATAAGGCAGCTGATCTAATTCACTATGCAGGAGCTCTGTCGGGTACATTATAAATAATTCATTTTAAATACAGTTCTATTCATTTCACTATCAACCACTGTTCCTGCTAACTACTGATCATATTGTAGGTCACTAGTCTACATCTTGTTCCACCCCAGATACCCCAGATACTATTAGCTGTCACATCCTGTAATGGTCAGTACCTGACGCCACTGTTCTCAAACCAGCAAGTAAAAATCTCTTTGGTGAAACTGTGTGATTAAAGGGTTTGTCCAGTTAAAATTAAAAAGTGTGCAGTCACTCTGCGTGACTGCAGACTTAGGAATCCCTCCTTTTGGGGATTCAATGGTTTCCAACCTGGGGCCGGAGGGTACGTATGAGTTATACATACTATCGGCCAGTGGGCATTGTCTCACTCCATCCACTTTTATTGAGCTGAGGCCCCGACCCCACCAGCGACACAGTTGACCAGTGGGCATGTCCGACTAGAGGGTGTGGCCTCGCTTCATACAAGCGGTCCCATGTCGGAAACCCTCTGGTCCCATGTCATGCTTAAAATTTGCCATATGCCTTTTACGGCATGTAATACTTTTTTATGCTATGTTAATGTAATATACCGCCTTTAATGTATGAGAATGTTTGCGACTAGAGATGGGAAAACCCTAACAGTAAAGTTTGGCGTCCGTACTGAACACCTATTGTTCGGGCATGGACACCCAACACGGACTTCATCAGGAAGTCTCTGTACTGTTCGGGTTCGGCTGTCCGAACACTCAGTGTTTGTCTTGTTGTCATATGCATGACAGCACAGCAAACACCACTTCTGATTGGTGGTGAAATCATCCCCGCTGGTCAGAGAGCCGCGGTTCCCACACTGTCAAAAGACAACGTGAGCACTCAGATGAGCTCGGAGGTATAAAGTTTACCTCCGGTCACTGGTGTCAGCTGTAGAGACTACTGCTCCCATCATCCGACGCCTGCTGCCACTAATAACAGCGAGAGCAGTAGCGGCTGATGGGAGTATTCATCCTGCCTTATAAATAAATAATGAAAAAAAAAAGGCGCCAGTTTCCCTGTATTTTTGATAACCAGCCTTGCTGAAGCTGAGAGCTGACAGCTGATTTTTTAAATTATTTAAATAGTTAATTTAAAAAAATGGAATGGGGTCCCCTCATTTTTGACAACCATCCTTAATAAATCAGACAGCTGGGGGCTGGTATTGTCAGGCTGGTAAGGATCCATAGATATTGCCCCCCAACCTTAAAAATAGCAGCCAGCAGCTGCCCAGAAAAGTTACATCTATTAGATGTGCCAATTCTGGTGCCTTGCCAGGCTCTTCCCACTTGCTCTGTAGCGGTGGCAAGTGGGATTAATATTTCTGGGGTTGATGTCACCTTTGCATTTTCTGGTGACATCAAGCCCATGGCTTTGTAATGTAGAGGTGTCTATAAGTTATTATTAATCCTATAGTTGTATGATAAAGACACAGCCTAAATAAAGTCCTTTATTAGAAATAAAGCAAAGCACACTTTTACTTTTTTATTTAACCCTTTACCCCCAAGTGTGGCTTGCACGTTCATGACCGGGCCAATTTTAACAATTCTGACAACTGTTTCTTTATGAGGAAATAACTCTGAAATGCTTCAATGTATCCTGGTGATTCTGACATTGTTTTCTCAAGACATATTATACTTCATGTTAGTGGTAAAATTTCATTGATATCACTTGCGTTTATTTGTGAAAAAAATGGAAAATTGGCAAAAATTTTGAAAATTTCGCAATTTTCCAACTTTGAATTTTTATGCCCTTAAATCACAGAGATATGGCACACAAAAAACTTAATAAATAACATTTCCTATATGTTTATTTTACATCAGCACAATTTTGGAACCAACATTTTTTTTTGTTAGGAAGTTATAAGGGTTAAAAGCTGACCAGCAATTTCTCATTTTTGCAACACCATTTTATTTTTAGGAACCACGTCACATTTGAAGTCACTTTGAGGGGTCTATATGATAGAAAATACCAAAAAGTGACACCATTCTAAAAACTGCATCCCTCAAGGTGCTCAAAACCACATTCAAGAAGTATTTTAACCCTTCACGTGCATCACAGAAATTTTTTGAATGTTTAAAAAAAAATGAACATTTAACTTTTTTTCACAAAAAAATTATTTCAGGTCCAATTTTCTTTATTTTATCAAGGGTAACAAGAGAAATTGGATGCAAAAGTTATTGTGCAATTTGTCCTGAGTACGCTGATACCTGATATGTGGGGGGAACCACTGTTTCGGCACATGGCAGAGCTCAGAAGGGAAGGAGAGCCGTTTGACTTTTTCAATGCAAAATTGGCTGGAATTCAGATCGGACGCCATGTCACGTTTGGAGAGCCCCTGATGTGCCTAAACAGTGGAAACCCCCTATAAGTGACCCCATTTTGGAAACTAGACCCTCCAAGGAACTTATCTAGATATGTGGTGAGAACGTTGAACCCCAAGGGCTTCACAGAAGTTTATAACGTACAGCCGTACAATTAAAAAATCATATTTTTTCCAAAAAATGATCTTTTCACACCCAATTTTTATTTTCCCAAGGGTAACAGGACCCCAAAAGTTATTGTGCAATTTGTCCTAAGTACGCTGGTACCCTATATGTGGGGGTAAATGACTATTTGTGTGTATGGCAGAGCTCGGAAGGGAAGCAGCGCCATTTGACTTTTATGGCTGGAATTGAGATCGGATGCCATGTCGCTTTTGGAAAGCCCCTGATGTACCAAAACAGTGGAAACCCCCCACAAATGACACCATTTTGGAAACTAGACCTACCAAGGAACTTATCTAGATGTGTGGTGACAACGTTGAACCTCCCAGGGCATCACAGAAGTTTATAACGTACAGCCATACAATTAAAAAATCTAATTTTTTTTCACAAAAATGATCTTTTCACCCCCAATTTTTATTGTTCCAAGGGTAACAGGACCCCAAAAGTTATTGAGCAATTTGTCCTGAGTACGCTGATTCCCCACATGTGGGGGTAAACCACTATTTGGGCGCATGGCAGAGCTCGGAATTGAAGCAGCGCCGTTTGACTTTTTTGGCTGGAATTGGGATCGGACGCCATGCCGCGTTTGGAAAGCCCCTGATGTGCCTAAACAGTGGAAACTCCCCACAAATGACACAATTTTGGAAACTAGACCTCCCCTGGAACTTATCTAGATTGTGGTGAGCAAGTTGAACCCCCAAGAGCTTCACAGAAGTTTATAACGCCCGGGCTTGAAAATAAAAAAATCATATTTTTTCCACAAACATGATCTTTTAGTCCCCAATTTTTTTATTTTGCCAAGGGTAACAGGAGAAATTGGACCCCAAAAGTTGTTGTCCAATTTGTCTTGAGTACGCTGATACCCCATATGTTGGAGAAAACTACTGTATGGGCACACGTCGGGGTACGGAAGGGAAGTAGTGATGTTTTGGAATGCAGACTTTGATGGAATGGTCTGCGGGTGTCATGTTGCCTTTGGAGAGCCCCTGATGTGCCTAAACTGTTGAAACCCCCCATAAGTTACCCCATTTTGGAAACTAGACCCCCTAAGCAACTTATCTAGATGTGTTGTGAGCACTTTGAACCCCCCAGTGCTTCACAGAAGTTTATAACGCCCGGGCGTGAAAAGAACAAAATCATATTTTTTCCACAAACATGATCTCTTTGTCCCCAATTTTTTTATTTTCCCAAGGGTACCAGGAGAAATTGGACCCCAGAAGTTGTCCAATTTGTCTTGAGTATGCTGATATCCCATATGTGGGAGTAAACTACTGTATGGGCATAAGTCGGGGCTTGGAAGGGAAGAAGTGATGTTTTGGAAAGCAGACTTTGATGTAATGGTCTGCGGGTGTCATGTCGCATTTGGAGAGCCTCTGATGTGCCTAAATTGTTGAAACTCCCCACAAGCGACCCCATTTTGGAAACTAGACCCTCCAAGGATCTTATCTAGATGTGTGGTGAGCACTTTGAACCCCCAAGTGCTTCACAGAAGTTTATAACACCCGGGCATGAAAATAAAAAAATCATATTTTTTTTTCCACAAAAATGATATTTTGCCCCCAATTTTTTATTTTCCTAAGGGGTAACAGGAGAAATTGGACCCCAAAAGCTATTTTGCAATTTGTCCTGAGTAGGCTGATACTCCATATGTGGGGGTAAAACACTATTTGGGCTCATGGCAGAGCTTGGAAGGGAAGGAGCACCGTTTGACTTTTTCAACGCAGAATTGGCTGCAATTGAGATCAGACGCCATGTTGCGTTTGGAGATCACCTTATGGGCCTAAACAGTGGAAACACCCCAATTCTAACTCCAAGCCTAACCCCAACACACTCCTAACCCTAATCTCAACCCTAACCCTAGCCCGAACCCTAACCCTAGCCCTAACCCTAATGGGAAAATGGAAATAAATACATTTTTTTTATTTTATTATTTTTCCCTAACTAAGGGGGTGATAAAGTGGGGTTTGATTTACTATTTATGGCGGGTTTTTATGTTTAGCAGGTGTGATACGCTAAAGGACGCTTTTTATTGTAAAAATAGTTTTTGCATCACCACATTTTGAGAGCTATAATTTTTCCATATTTTGACCCACTGAGTGAGGTCTTATTTTTTGCAGGAAGAGTTAACATTTTTATTGGAACCATTTTTGGGCATGTGACATATTTTGATCGCTTTTTATTCCCTTTTTTGGGACGCAGAATGAACAAAAACACCGTTCCATGTGTGTTAAAATTGATAAAGCGGTTTTATTCTTTGGGTCGGTATGGTTACAGCGATACCTCTTTTATGTCTTTTATTTAAAAAATAATTATTTTTGCATCGTGCCATGTTTATTTATATCTGTCTTTTTGATCGCGCGTTAGTGCACTTTTTGTTCGGCGGTATGATAAAAAAGCATTGTTTTTATTTTATTATTATTATTTATTATTTTTATTTTTTAAGGGGTTCGCTAAAGGGGTTAACTAATGGGACAGTTTTATAGGGCGGGTCGTTACAGACGCGGCAATTCTAAATATGTGTACTTTTATTGTTTTTTTTTTATTTCCAAAAAATGAATTAATTAGGGAATATTTTTTCTTTTTTTATTTATTTAGCAATTTCTTATAAATTATTTTTACACTTTTTTTTTACTTTATTACATTGTCTTAGGGGGACATCACTGTCATGTGTCAGATCGCTGATCTGACACGTCACACAGTGCTGTGTCAGATCAGCGATCTGACAGGCACTGCACAAGACTTCCTCTTGTCTGCACCCTGCAGGCACTGAGGAAGCCGCCTCCCTGCAGACCCCCGAAGGCCCCAGCGGCCATATTGGATCCGGGGACAGAGGCCCCCAGAGCAGCGCAGCACATTGCGCTGCTGCGGGGGTCTCAGGGAAGCATGGAGGGAGCCCCATCCTTGCCGATGCTTCCCTAATCCCCCGGTACACTGTGATCATGTTTGATCGCAGTGTGCCAGGGGTTAACGTGCTGGGGGCAGTCCGTGACCGCCCCTGACACATTGTGCTGGGTGTCAGCTGTTATAATGAGCTGACACCCGTCCGCGATCAGCGGCACCCCCCCAGAGCACTGCTGATCACGATGATGTACTATCCCATCCCCGGTCATAGGGGCCCGTGTCCCATGGACGGGATAGTACGTCAAATGTCAGGAAGGAATTAAAAATAACAAACACAGTTATACTCTCCAAACATCTATTCTACCGAAGCCCTCATATTCTGTAAGAAAACAAAAATAAAAAGCAACATTATCACACACCTATCCGTCTTTCTGTCCCACGCCGTAATCCATGTCTGGGGGAAAAACAGTTTTCAACCTAGACGGTGCCAAAATGCAAATGTCCAGTCTGAGAACCACTAGTGACATCATCGAGGTTACCTCCTGTCACTGAGGCTGCGTTCCCAGCTGGGCCGAAATACAGTGACCTCAGTGAGATCCCCGCTTGCACCGTGAGAGTGCTTTACAGATAATGTCAATGCTGTCTCTGTTGGAACTCGCAATCTAAATTCCCTATCAGATGGTCTTTGGAGTGTCGGAGGAAACCAGAATATCCTGCGGAAACCAACTCTATGTGAGGTGATGGGGAATATGCGGCTTACAGTCACCTACCGCTAACTGTTTGCATGTAATTTGCAGCTGCTGTTCTATTTTATTAGTAATGTACATAAACATTGAGAATATTGTTGCCTGCAGTACTAGTCACGAGCCAAAGGAGGCCACTGCTTCACCTGTACCTGCTGGATTACAGTACTCTGGCTTAAACAGTTAGACAGTTACCCAGTTCCTTCAGGAGAAATAGAAACAGCTATTCTGTTGGCAGAGACTGGTGTTATGTTAAATGAACTCTATTCTGCCAGTTCAAACTGTCATTTGGACAGAACCAGATGGAGCACTGTCCAAGGGGCAGTGCAAACTATTGAGAGGAAGTGACTGACAGGAAGGGTTTTTTTCAGTGACCATCTTGGAAGAGCAAGGTGAGAGCTGGAAGAAGGAAGATGTGTGAGATCTCCATCGAGCGCCATACACCAAACTGAGTGTTCCAGGGTCATAAAGACTGCACTGTGTAGCTGAGGATACAACCTGTTTCAGTTTCACTGGGTAGAAATTTAGAGTGATGACATCCACAGGAAGTAGTGGAGCCAAAATCCCCAGGATTCAGCGCAAGCTCAGACATGCAGATACAGACACTTGAATGCATTAGTGCCCATCAGACTCATATTGTTGAACCACTTGTGACTTACAGAGACTACAGCATTAAAGGGGATCTTCAGAAGTATATGGAGGTGTTCCAAGGAGCGTCACATTGCACTCAAATGGTCCTTAAAGTGAACACGGCAGTGTATAATTCAATAGCTCCTCCATACATCTGTGACCTCGTCTCCCGGTACTTTCCTGCACGCAACCTCCGATCCTCACAAGATCTCCTTCTCTACTCCCCTCTTATCTCCTCTTCCCACAATCGCATACAAGATTTCTCTCGCGCATCACCCCTACTCTGGAACTCTCTACCACAACATATCAGACTCTCACCTACCATCGAAACCTTCAAAAAGAGCCTGAAGACCCACCTCTTCCGACAAGCCTATAACCTGCAGTAACCACCGATCGACCAAACCGCTGCACGACCAGCTCTACCCTCGCCTACTGTATTATCACCCATCCCTTGAAGATTGTGAGCCCTCACGGGCAGGGTCCTCTCTCCTCCTGTACCAGTTATGACTTGTATTGTTTAAGATTATTGTACTTGTTTTTATGTATACCGCTCCTCACATGTAAAGCGCCATGGAATAAATGGCGCTAGAACAATAAATAATAATAATAATAATAATAATAATAATAATAGCTGGGTTCTACAAAGTGAGTTTAGAGTCTTTTTGTTAAGTTTGTAATCCGCTTTGCTGCATTTCCAATAGGCCACCCCTGACATTGATTTGATGTTCCTATTGTCCAGGCAAATGCTTGGTAGCTGCACTAGACTGGTGCACAGCTAGGTAAGTTGTAGTAAAGTCGTCAACATTTTTCTTGCCTACTGAGTGATGCAGCACAGTGGTCTCAGTCAGTTCTGAAAAGGTGTGTGTGTGAATTAACCTGTTAAATTTTGTTGGTTGGCAGAAGAGTTTAACCCCTTCATGAGCCAGCCTATTTTGACCGGGCCATTTTTTGCAATTCTGACCAGTGTACCTTTATGAGGTAATAACTCAGGAACACTTCAGCGCATCCTAGCAATTCCGAGACTGTTTTTTCATGACATAATGGGCTTCATATTAGTAGTAAATTTAGGTCGATAATTTTTGTGTTTATTTGTGAAAAAAAATGGAAATTTGGCGAAAATTTTGAAATTTTCGCAATTTTCAAAGTTTGAATTTTTATTCTATTAAACCAGAGAGATATGTGACACAAAATAGTTAATAAATAACGTTTCCCACATGTCTACTTTACATCAGCACAATTTTGGAAACAAAATTTTTTTTCTTAGGAGGTTATAAGGGTTAAAAGTTGACCAACGATTTCTCATTTTTTAAACAAAATTTACAAAACCATTTTTTTAGGGACCACCTGACATTTGAAGTCACTTTGAGGGGTCTATATGGCGGAACATACCCAAAAGTGACACCATTCTAAAAACTGCACCCCTCAAGCTACTCAAAACTACATTCAAGAAGATTATTAACCCTTCAGGTGCTTCACAGGAACTAAAGCAACGTGGAAGGAAAAAATGGACATTTTAATTTTTACAACAAAAATTTTCTTTTAGCATCAATTTTTTCATTTTCACATGGGTAACAGGATAAAACGGATCCTAAAATTTGTTGGGAAATTTCTCCTGAGTACACGGATACCTCATATGTGTAATAAACCACTGTTTGGGTGCAGGAATATTTAGCGGTTGCCATGTCACATTTGGAGAGCCCCTGTGCGCCTAAACAATGGAGCTCCCCCACAAGTGACCCGATTTTGGAAACTAGACCCTCCAAGGAACTTACCTAGATGCATAATGAGCACTTTGAACCCCCAGGTGCTTCACAAGTTGATCCATAAAAAAAAAGTACTTTTTTTTCACAAACATTTTCTTTTAGCCTCAGTTTTTTCATTTTCACATGGGTAACAGAATAAAATGGATCCTAAAATTTGTTGGGCAATTTCTCCTGAGTACACCGATACATCATATGTGGTCATAAACCACTGTTTGGGCGCACGGCAGGGCCCAGAAGGGAAGGAGCGCCATTTGACTTTTTGAATGGAAAATTAGCTTCAATCGTTAGCGGATGCCATGTCACGTTTGGAGAGCCCCTGTGCACTTAATCATTGGAGCTCCCCCACAAGTGACCCCATTTTGGAAACTAGACCCCCCAAAGGAACTTATCTAGATATGTGGTGAGCACTTTGAACCCCCAAGTGCTTCACAGAAGATAATAACGCAGAGCAGTGAAAATAAAAAATCATTTTTTTCCTCAAACATGATTTTTTAGCCCGCTATTTCTTATTTTCACAAGACTAACAGGAGAAACTAGACCACAAAAGTTGTTGTGCAATTTGAATACAGTGATACCCCATATGTGGGGGAGAACCACTGTTTGGGAGCATGGGAGAGCTCAGAAGGGAAGGTGCGCCATTTTGGAATGCAGACTTTGATGGAATGTTCTGCGGGTGTCATGTTGCATTTGCAGAGCCCCTGATGTGCATAAACAGTAAAAAAACCCCACAAGTGACCCCATTTTGGAAACTAGAACCCCCAAGGAGCTTATCTAGATGTGTAGTGAACACTTTGAACCCCCAAGTGCTTCACAGAAGTTTATATCGCAGAGCCATAAAAATAAAAAAAAATTCTTTTTCCTCAAAAATGATTTTTTAGCCTGCTATTTTTTTCCCAAGGGTAACAGGATAAATTGGACCACAAAAGTTGTTGTCCAGTTTGTCCTGAGTACGCTGGTACTCCATATGTGGGAGGGGGACCATTGTTTGGGCACACGTTCGGGCTCGGAAGGGAAGTAGTGACGTTTTGAAATGCCGACTTGAAGGAATAGTCTGCGGGCATAATATTACGATTGCAGAGGCCCTGATGTACCTAAACAGTGGAAACCCCCCACAAGTGACCCTATTTTGGAAATTAGACCACCCACTAATCTAGATGTGTGGTGAGCACTTTGAACCCCCAAGTGCTTCACAGAAGTTTATAACGCAGAGCCATGAAAATAAAAACTATTTTTTTTTCCTCAAAAATGATTTTTTAGCCAGCTATTTTATATTTTCCCAATGGTAACAGGAGAAATTAGACCCCCAATGTATCCTAAGTACGCTGATACCCTATATGCGGGGGTAAACCTCTGTTTGGGCATACATCGGGGCTTGGAATGGAGTGAGCACTGCTTGACTTTTTGACCGCAAAATTGGCTGGCATAAATGGTGGTGCCATGTCACATTTGGAGACCCCGTGATGTGCCTAAACAGTGGAAACCCCTCAATTCTATCTCCAACCCTAGCCCCAACACGCCCCTAACCCTAATCCCAACCCTAATCATAACCCTAACAATAACCCTAACCCCAACACACCCCTAACCCTAATCCCAACTCTAACCCTAACCACAAGCCTAACCCTAATCCCAAACCCAACCCACCCCTAACATTACTCTTAACCCTAATTCCAACCCTAATTCTAACCCTAACCCTATTTCTAACCCTAATTCCAACCCTAACCCTAATTCTAACCCTAATGGAAAAATAAAAATATTTTCTTTATTTTATTATTTGTCCCTACCTATGGGGGTGATTAGGGGGGCGGTTACTTACTTTTTTTTATTTTGATCACTGTGAGTTTATCACGGTGATCAAAATAAATGAATGAATCTGCACCATTCAGATTCGGTGGACGCACTGCGCATGCGCCCGCCATTTTCCAAGATGGAAAGAGGGACTTTGGAGGCATCGTGCAGGGTGAGAGGGGGATCGGAAGGCGGGGGGAGCAGAGGGAAGGCAGGGGGCAGATCATGACAGCGGCGGCCGATCGCTGCCATCAGTCGGTAGCGGCAGCCGATCAGCGCCGTCAGTCAGTGGGGGGGTCTGATCAGTGTCTCCAGCCATGGCCAATGCTATTGCAGTATTGGCCATGGCTGGATTGTAATATTTCACCAAATTTCATCGGTGAAATATTACAATCGCTCTGATTGGCTGTTTCACTTTTAACAGCCAATCAGAGTGATCATAGCCATGTAGGGGCTAAGCCACCCCCCCTGTGGTGATGCACAAAGCTCTCTGTACCAGCGGGTCGGGGGACCTTTCAGGGACCCCGGTCACCCGACCCGCATGGGGGCAATCAATTCATGACACCACAAAGGCGTCATGGGTCGTATCGGCGTCAATATGTGGCGTCAAAGGTCAGGAAGGGGTTAACAGTAAAAGTTAATTTGAGAAGTTTAGCATTTACTGCTTTTCTTGTCCACAGCTTTGCTGTATTCTGGCTAGCCTAACCCAGTCCATGGCTACTACTGCAGCTGTTCACCGAACGTCAAGCCCCATGTACAATGAACACGACCTATATGTCAGTACCCCCTGTGAGAATCATGTGGGAATAGTGGATGAGGGCAGGTATATCTCGCCCAGATTCCTTTCCTATGTGGCCTAGTCTGGTCAGTATCGCACCTGCTTGCTAATGAATAATGGGAGGTAGATATAAAAGGATGCAAGGTGGTTGTGTGGGTGTCTCAGCCTGGGAACACAGAGAGCCTGTCTGTGTGAGAGACACAAACGTTAGTGAAAGCAGTGCCCACTGCAACTGTGGTTTGGCTGGATGGGAGAAGCCCGCCAGTTGGTAGTTAGGTTGTACTTTGTTTAGTTAGTGCCGGACAGGCAAGGATTTGTTTTATGTTTTATTTCTTTATGCATTGCTTTCACCATTAATAAACCTGACCCAGTGTCCGTTATACCCGAATCCCAGCTCTGCGCCTGAGTTTCATGCTGAACGCACGTGACCTTTGACCCCAGCAAAGGCGATCCCGGAGTGTTTTATCACATTGTGGTGGAGAACGCGGGCATCACGTTGCAAGCATGAGCATGGAGGACGTGGTGAAAGCGCTGGTACAGTCCACCGCCGTCCAGCAAGAAGCTAATCAGGTGATGATGGCCCAGCTGAAGGAGTTGGTGGACATGACAGCTACCGATCGTTCGCTTCTCCAGCAGGTGGCGCATCGCCTGGCAAGCTTACCTGAGGTTAACCTGGAAGCAGAGTCGAGAGTGATTCACGTGAGTCGGTACTGGCAGAAGATGACGACCGAAGATGACGTCGAGGCATACCTGACCACGTTTGAACGGACGGCGGTGCGAGAAAAATGGCCGAAGGCACGATGGGCCGGCCTGATTGCCCCGTTTCTTTCTGGTGAGGCCCAAAAGGCGTATTATGACTTGGAACCTGAAGCTGCGCAGGACTTTGACAAATTGAAAGCCGGGATCTTGGCCCGGCTGGGAGTGACGACCGCTGTCCGTGCACAGAGAGTGCATCAATGGACTTATCAGCCGGATAAACCACCGCGGTCCCAGATGTTCGACCTGATCCACGTGACGAAGAAGTGGCTACAACCCGAGGTGTTGACAGCGCCAGAGACAATCCAGAGAGTCGTCATGGACAAGTACTTGAGAGCTCTACCACCAGCCCTGAGGAAGTGGGTAAGCCATGGAAATCCTACGACGGCAGATCAACTGGTGGATCTGGTTGAACGTTACTCCGTGGCGGAAGGACTCCGAGACGACGCTACCCCACCTCGTTCTTCATCATCTCCACGTGGAACCGGTAAGACTGTTCCAGGGAGTAGGGGAGATGGAAAAATCCCTAAGACAGTGGGGGAGGAAAACGGGACTGCCCGCACTGCGAGGCCGAGAGTAACGAACTATGGTCTAAGCAAGGGGCCCGTTAGGTGTTTCCGCTGCCAAGAGATGGGACATATTGCTGCGAACTGTCCGGTCACTACTGAACCCATGCAGTGCGATGTCACAGACTCTAAAAACCGCATGTCTATGGTTGCACGGGTAGTGAGTGTGAATGCCGGTCAAAAGGATGTGGAAAAACACTTGTGTGGTTTAACTGTTGATGGCAAAAATGTGGTGGCATTGTTAGACTCGGGAAGTGTGGTGACTCTGGTGAAGGCCAGTCTGGTGTTAGCCCCGACTGGACCATCAGACAAATTTTCTGTAACGTGTGTGCATGGAGACACCTGTTCGTACCTCACCACGGTCATATGCATTACTACTTCCTATGGGTCTGTGCAACATAAAGTGGGACTCGTCCCGGCGTTATTGCATGATGTTATCCTGGGCCAGGATTTTCCCCATTTCTGGCAATTGTGGGAGAATCAGTTGATACCCCAGGGTAATAGTGTACATGATTCTTCTCCCAGGGCGCGTGTGGGTCCCGAACCCCTGGAAGAGGTCTCCCTGGAAGACTCTGGGGAAGAGTCTGCAGGAAATGACCTGCAGTTCCCGTTTTCAGTCATGGCGGGTGATACGGAGGAGACCGGGGAAGAGGAGGAGGCCGACAGCCGTCCACCTCCCCGTTTGCCGGATTTAGAAGTTCAGAAAGATGACTTCCAAAGCGAGCAAATAAATGATCCTACCCTTTCTCAGGCTAGGACAAATGTAAAAGTGATAAATGGGGTACCCGTAGAACCTGGCTCTAGGCTGGCATATCCTTACATGGTTCTGGAGAATGATTTACTCTATCAGGTAGAGAAAAAGGGGGAAGATACGGTGCAACTATTAGTCGTGCCAAAACCCTACCGGCGGCAGGTGCTGGACCTGGCCCACGGACATGTGATGGGAGGTCACCTGGGAGTCCAGAAAACCACCGAAAGGATATTACACTGTTTTGTTTGGCCAGGCATGCATCACGATATTCGTGTATATTGTGAGTCTTGTCCTGACTGCCAAGCCTCTGCACCTAAGCCCCGGTTCTGTAGCCCTTTGGTACCCCTACCTATTATTGAAGTCCCGTTTGAGAGGATTGGGATGGATTTAGTTGGGCCCCTTCCACGGTCTGCACGTGGACACCAACATATCCTGGTCATCTTGGATTATGCCACTCGTTACCCGGAGGCCATCCCTTTGCGTAACACGGCCACCAAGACAATTGCCAAGGAACTGGTGCATGTGTTTAGTCGGGTCGGTACACCAAAACAGATACTCACCGACCAGGGGACCCCCTTTATGTCCAGGATAATGAAGGAGCTCTGCCGATTGTTACAAATCGAACCGTTACGCACGTCCGTGTATCACCCTCAAACAGACGGGTTGGTTGAACGGTTCAATAAAACTCTGAAGCAGATGCTGAGAAAGGTGATAGACAAGGATGGGAAGAACTGGGACTATTTACTTCCGTATTTGCTTTTTGCCATCAGGGAAGTACCCCAGTCTTCCACGGGATTCTCGCCTTTCGAGTTATTGTACGCCCGACGTCCTCGCGGACTGTTAGACGTTGCAAAAGAAACCTGGGAGGGTCAGGTCACTCCATTTAAAACAGTGATAGATCACGTCACACAAATGCAGGACCGTATTGCGGCTGTTATGCCTATCGTTAAAGAACACATGATACAGGCTCAAGGAGTCCAAAAAAGAATCTATGATAGGGGTGCCAAGATCCGTACGTTTGCACCCGGAGATAGGGTGTTGATCCTGGTCCCCACGGTGGACAGTAAGTTCCTGGCAAAGTGGCAGGGCCCCTTTGAGATCAAGGAAAGAGTTGGTGAAGTAAACTACAAAGTATACCAGGCAGGTAAACGGAAACCTGAACAGATTTATCATGTAAATCTGATAAAGCCCTGGAAGGATCGGTCTGCCTTGTCAGCGGAGCTGGCCCGTCCTGTCTGCTCGCATACCGTACCGGAGGTACGGGTGGCAGAGACTCTCTCGGAGCGGCAAAAGACGGAGGTCAGGCAGTTTCTACTTCACAACCAAAAGTTTTTCTCAGAAAAACCCGGGCAGACTATGCTAATGAAACATGACATCGTAACGGAACCTGGTGTCACAGTTCACGTAAAGCCCTACCGAATCCCGGAAGCGCGCCGTGAAGCCGTTTCCCGGGAAGTGAAGGCAATGTTAGTTAGGAGTCATTGAGGAATCGCACAGTGCGTGGTCCAGCCCGATTGTGCTAATTCCTAAACCGGACGGCACCATCCGGTTCTGCAATGACTTCAGGAAACTGAATGCGGTCTCAAAATTTGATGCCTATCCTATGCCCCGGGTCGACGAGTTAATAGATCGGTTAGGAAAAGCCCGGTATATTACGACCCTAGATCTAACAAAGGGGTATTGGCAGATCCCTCTGGCTGAGGCTGCCAGAGAAAAGACGGCATTTGCTACGCTGGAAGGTTTATTTCAGTATGTGTATATGCCGTTTGGACTGCACGGGGCACCGGCGACCTTCCAGAGACTGATGGATCGAGTCTTGAGGCCACATAGGCGGTACGCTTCGGCCTATTTGGATGACATTGTCATTTACAGCTTGGACTGGGAGACTCATCTCCAGAAAGTACAAGCTGTGATTGACGACCTGTGGGAGGCAGGTCTGACCGCGAACCCCAAGAAATGTCACATCGGGCTAGAAGAAGCCCAGTATTTGGGGTATGTAATTGGGAGGGGTGTTGTTAAACCCCAGGTTGATAAGATTCAGGCGGTTCAGGACTGGCCACAACCTGTCAACAAGAAGCAGGTGCAAGCCTTCCTGGGGATCGCCGGCTATTATCGCCGGTTCATACCCAATTTTGCAGCCATTGCTACCCCCCTGACGGATCTTACAAAAGGGAAAGACTCCGTCATGATTAAATGGAGTTTAGCGGCTGAAGAAGCCTTCCATAGCCTAAAACGGGCACTTTGCTCTAAACCAGTACTGGTGACTCCGGACTTCCGCAGCGAGTTTGTGGTACAAACGGATGCCTCTGATACCGGTATCGGGGCCGTACTCTCACAAGTGAGGGACGGAGTGGAACACCCAGTCCTCTACCTCAGCAGGAAGCTGAATAAACACGAGCAAAGGTATGCAGTCGTAGAAAAAGAGTGCCTCACCATTAAGTGGGCTCTAGAGGCCCTCAAATATTACCTGGTGGGCCGAAAGTTCAGGCTGATCACTGACCATGCCCCTCTCAAGTGGATGCACTTGAACAAGGAACGGAATAGCCGGGTGACCCGGTGGTTCCTTGCCCTGCAGGCCTACACTTTTACGGTGGAGCACCGCCCAGGGGTACAGATGGGGAATGCAGATGCCCTGTCCCGAGTGCACTGTTTGGTGGGTGTCATTGCTCGACCAGAGTGGTCTGAGCAGAGGGGGGGGATATGTGAGAATCATGTGGGAATAGTGGATGAGGGCAGGTATATCTCGCCCAGATTCCTTTCCTATGTGGCCTAGTCTGGTCAGTATCGCACCTGCTTGCTAATGAATAATGGGAGGTGGATATAAAAGGATGCAAGGTGGTTGTGTGGGTGTCTCAGCCTGGGAACACAGAGAGCCTGTCTGTGTGAGAGACACACACGTGAGTGAAAGCAGTGCCCACTGCAACTGTTGTTTGGCTGGATGGGAGAAGCCCGCCAGTTGGTAGTTAGGTTGTACTTTGTTTAGTTAGTGCCGGACAGGCAAGGATTTGTTTTATGTTTTATTTCTTTATGCATTGCTTTCACCATTAATAAACCTGACCCAGTGTCCGTTATACCCGAATCCCAGCTCTGTGCCTGAGTTTCATGCTGAACGCACGTGACCTTTGACCCCAGCAAAGGCGATCCCGGAGTGTTTTATCACACTCCATTATGGAAGCCGAATTAGATGGTCAGCAGGCATGCTGCCTAGTCAACACAGGGTCTGGGGCTAGAAGACAGAAGACACATCCAGCTGAGAGCTGCCAATAACAGGGAGATGTATGTACAAGGGATAGTCTGGATGCTTGACTGTTTCAGCAGATATTGTCAAGAAGGGGGTCGTGTTGGTGGACCATCCTCCCTGAAGAGGATTAGATTCAATGCTAGGTATGAACATGCTGAGTCACCTAAACCATCATCTTGGCAACAAAGAAGTGCCTAAATATTGGCAACAGGCCAACACACAGACTGACCCAGAAGGTTCTGCAACAAATGGTGAGGAGATGTATTCTGCAAAAGAGCACCATGTATGGTCAGTCCATTGAATGGGTAAAGGTGCCAATGAAGACCCCTGGTGAAGATCCTATCATGACAGGAACAGATATTGATGCTGCCTGGGAAGGCTGGGTGACAACTCAGTAGGCTAGAGGTCCTGATAGAGCCCGCCACATAGGAAAAAAAATTTGATTCAACCACTGGTAGCCTGAGCCCTCGCCACTCTGAAGAATGGGTGTGCGCCCGTTTGCCACATCAATGTCCTAGAGAGCAAGTTAATCATTCCCTGAAATACCCTGCGAGCCCAAGTTCATGCTCCCGATAGAGAAATCCATTGACGAGAAAACTTCACTCTACAGCCAGATAAAACGTCAGCCAGGACTTATGCCGTGGATTTCCAGTGGAGAAAAACCCTGATGGAAGAGTGAAATGGCCAGATGAGGGTTTGTCCCTGAATCCAAACAATGGGGCAACAAAACCTTCTGGAAGATACTCTGTGGGAATTCCAAGATGCGTTCTCAAGACATGACAAGGACTTTTGGTGTTCTTCCACCATGGAGCATGAAATCCCTACCGGTGATGCCGCGTCAATTTGAGAATGATACCGGCAAATCCCACCAAAGATATAAAAAAGTGGTGAAAGACATGGTGACCAGCATGTTGAATAATCAAATGATCCAGGAGAGTCAAAGTCCTTGGGCTGCTCCAGTGGTTTTGATTCACAAAAGAGATAAGTCCCTCTGATTCTGTGTAGACTGCTGGAAACTGAATGCCAAGACCACTCGAGTTGCCTACCCCCTTCCATGGATCAAACAGTTATTGTCTGCCTTGAGTCATGCAAAGTTCTTCTCAAGTCTCAGCCCTTAATCTGGCTACTGAGTACTGGCAAGTACCGGTGAATGAAAAGGACGAGTCAAAGACAGCTTTCATCCTACCAATGGGACCCTACAAGTTCAATAGGATGTGTTCGGCCTGTCCAGAGCCCTGGGAACATTCCAGCGGTTGGTGGAGCACTGGCTGGGTGATCTCAATTTTGAGTCAGCATTGATATACCTAGACGATATGATGGTGTTTGGGACCTCCTTTGAGGATAATCATCAGAGAAAAGTCCTATGGCGTCTGCAGGTCCGCAACCTCAAAATCAAACCCAGGAAATGTCAGCTATCCCAAAACCAGATAGAGTGCTTAGGGCAAGTGGTCACCCAGCAGGGGGTATAACCGGCCGCCAGCAAGGTGGAGTCAGTCGAGAAGTGGATCTGGCCGAATACTCTATGGGAATTACGGATCTATCTTGGTTTGGCCGGATATTAGCGAAGATTTATACAGAAGTTCGCTCATCTAACCGGTCTGATATACGAGTTGATCAGGGGCCCCATTTTTGTTGTACACTGATGGGAATCTATATGGTCTGGGGGCTGTAATTGCTTACAGCAGCCAGTCTCTGAGGGAATTGGAGCGTAACCCCGGCAGCTATAGCTCCTTTAAATTGGAACTTTTGGAACAAGAATGGGGCCATGACCAAAATGTTTGCAGAGTACCTGACGGTTTCAATGTGAATGTAATGATGGACAATCATCTGTTAGCACACCTGGAGAATTCCAATGTAGGGGGATGGCTCAATTTTCCAAGTATCAATATCGCATCTGTTTTTGGTCAGGAAGGGAGAATGGCAACAGCGATGCGCTTTGTTTAGTTCCCGTAGGATTGCCGATTCAGAATGTTGGTGAAGAGCTAAATAATTTCAGCTGATTACCCTTATCCCGAAACTTGATACATTCAAGTGGGGTGGCTTCCTGGATGGCAATGGTGTTGGGGAAAAAATTGATTCAGGAAAAGTTCAGGATGGTATCCTGGACCTATGGAAAGTGAAAGCGTTGGTCGGGACCAATGTCTGGCCATTCCCAGAAGCCTGGGCCCAAGTGCAAGCGACTCCAGTGGCTGGTGTATTGCCCTGACTTGGGGAACATGGTTTCAGAGGTGTGCCTGAATTGCCGGTCTTGTGTGCTCAGTAAGAGTCCTGAGCATCGGGCTCCTGTCCAGGCCATTCAGAAATCAACACCCCTAGAGATCCTGAAGATTATGTACAGATTGGGTATTCTGTCACGGGCACACATACTGTCTGGTCATGGCAGACAATATTCCAAAATATGCGGTAGCTGTACCCACTAGAGTTCAAACGCTGAGGCGGTCTGCAAGCACTTTCTAGAGGTGTTCTTGCATGGGGTGCAACTGGGTGCCATTGCGCATGCATGTTATGACATCATTTAAATATCATTTAAATGTCAATGTCAAAAATTAACAGCAGCATTTAATTGGGTAAATTGAAACAATCAGAGCAAGCATCATTCCCTGCAGATACTGTCTATGTAATAAAATTGGGGTCTGCCTCATATTAAAAAGACTCAACTTCTTAGCCAGCCTTATACTTTTATTACCTACTTATGATGGAAATGTACATCATAAGTCGATAAGCATTTGAAGTAGGCATCATAAAGATGATTTTCCAACTATATGACAATCTTATTGAGCCCTCTATGGTAGTCACAATCTTCTTTGGCTATCATGTTTTATACTGTAAAGCTAAAAGTAGTTAAGAATGCAATGCAACAAAGGTCTAGGACTGGTGTTAATTTAGGACACATTTTTAGAAATCACAGTGCTCTGAAATATCTTTAATATTTTTAATTAAAGAAAGATAAGTTGTAGATTATAGTATATTCTTGACACTGTTTGACATAGAAAAAAATATTGTTTTCTAAAAAAAAAAAAAAAAAAAAAAAAATTTAATCAAAGTATCTGTGCAAGTAATTAGGAGCACACATTTGTTTCAATACTCCCAGTCCTAGGGCAATGGGAGGATTTACAGATCAGTGAAGCAAAGGTCCTTTCAGGTTAACATAGCATAATACTCCCAGTCCTAGGGCAATGGGAGGATTTACAGATCAGTGAAGCAAAGGTCCTTTCAGGTTAACATAACATTGGTACCACAAGATGGCAGAAAAGAGCAAACCTTTGGAAACTCCACATTGCAGTTTTGTATAAAGGAATGCATCATGTACTGTATAGAAATCCAGAATTCACCATAGTGGGTTTGTTTATTAACCCCTTTCTGCAATTGGATGTACTATCTGGTCCATGTGCCCTGGGACTTACTTCCCATGGATGGGATAGTACGTCATGGGCGATCAGCCGCACTCACGGGGGGAGCACGGCTGATCGTGGCCAGGTGTCAGCTGATTCTCACAGCTGACACCCAGCACTAAGTGCCAGGAGCAGTCACGGACAGCTCCCGAGACTTTAACCCGCGGAACACTGCAATCAAGCTTGATCGCAGTGTTACGGAGCCAGCAGAGGGACTGACAGGCCCTCTGCCTTTGGACCGGACACCCCGCGGCATGACGCGGAGACCCGATGACATCCGGGTCTCCAGGCCTGAGAGACTTCGTGTCATACGTAGTGATGACCAGGAAGTCTCTCAGGTCATTGTAATAGAAACTGCAGCACTGACAGCTTCTATAGCATGCAGATGCTGCTTTATCTGCATGCTATAGAAGTGATCAGCCTGCACAAAATGAGTGTCCCAGAGTGGGACAAAGTGTAAAAGTAAGAATTAAATTAAAAAAAAGGTTTGTAAATAATTGTAAAAATATTTAAAAATATAACAAAAAATAATTAAAAAAATCAATATTTATTC
The DNA here is from genome assembly GCF_039654945.1 of Dendrobates tinctorius. Lineage (NCBI taxonomy): Eukaryota > Metazoa > Chordata > Amphibia > Anura > Dendrobatidae > Dendrobates > Dendrobates tinctorius. The sequence continues at coordinate 11,489,457 of NW_027361712.1, read as the reverse complement.
CATCAATAAATAAAAATATTTGAGTTTAAAAAAGACTAAACAATAAAAGTACACATATTTAAATATTTAATTTCGCCGCTTCCGTATTGACCTGACCTATAAAACTGTCCCACTAGTTAACCCCTTTAGTGAACACCATTAAAAAAAACAAGGCAAAAAAATGCTTTATTATCATACCGCCAAACAAAGAGTGGAATAACACGCAATCAAAAAGATAGATATAAATAAACATGGTACCGCTGAAAACGTCATCTTGCACCGTAAAAAACAAGCTGCCATATAGCTCCATCACTGGAAAAAAAAAGTTATAGCTCTCAGAATAAAAGCGATGCAAAAATAATTATTTTTTTATATAAAATAGCTTTTATTGTATAAAAGCGCCAAAACATAAAAAAATTATATAAATGAAGTATTGCTGTAATCGTACTGACCCGAAGAATAAAACCGCTTTTCAATTTTACCACACGCAGAAAGATATAAACGTTCCCCCCAAAAGAAATTTGTTTTTTGTTTATTCTGCCTCCCAAAAATCGGAATAAAAAGCGATCAAAAAATGTCATGTGCCCGAAAATGGTTCCAATAAACATGTCAACTCGTCCTGCAATAAACAGGACCTCACATGACTCTGTGGGCCAAAATATGGAAAAATTATAGGTCTTAAAATGTGGTGATTTAAAAACTATTTTTTTGCAATAAAAAGTGTCTTTTAGTGTGTGACAGATGCCAAACATAAAAACCCGCTATAAGTAGTAAATCAAACCCCCTTTATCACCCCCTTAGTTAGGGAAAAATAATAAAATTAAAAAAATGTATTTATTTCCATTTTCCCATTAGGGATAAGGTTAGGGCTAAAGTCAGGGTTAGGGTTGGGGCTAAAGTTAGGATTACAGATACCGTTGGAATTAGAGTTAGGTTTGGGATTAGGATTAGGGTTGGGATAAGGGTTACGGGTGTGTTAGGGTTAGATTTGTGGTTATGGCTAGGGTTAGGGTTGGGATTAGAGTTAGGGGTCTGTTGGGGTTAGGGTTGGAGTTAGAATTGTGGGATTCCACTGCTTAGGCACATCAGGGGCTCTCCAAACACGACATGCGTCTGATCTCAATTCCAGCCAATTTTGCATTAAAAAGTCAAACGATGCTCCTTCCCTTCTGAGCTCTGCCATGCGCCCAAACAGTGGTTTACCCCCACAAATTGGGTATCAGCATACTCAGGACAAATTTAACAACAACTTTTGGGGTCCAACTTCTCCTGTTACCCTTGGGATAGTGAAAAATTAGGGGCAAAAAGATAATTTTTGTGAAAAAAAGAATATTTTTTATTTTTACGGCTCTACATTATAAACTTCTGTGAAACACTTTGGAGTTCAAAGTGCTCACCACACATGCAGATAAGTTCCTTAGGGGGTCTGCTTTCCAAAATGGTGTCACTTGTGGGGGGTTTCTACTGTTTAGTCACATTGGGGCTCTCCAAATGCGACATGGCGTCCGATCTCAATTACAGCCAATTTTGCATTGAAAAGTAAAATGGCGCTCCTTCCCTTATGAGCTCTGCCATGCACCCAAACAGTAGTTTACCTGCATATGTTGGGTATCAGAGTACTAAAGACAAATTGTTCAACAACTTTTGGTGTCAAATATCTCCTGTTATCCTTGGTAAAAGAAAACAAATTGGATCTGAAGTAAATCTTTTGTGAAAAAAAGTTAAATGTGGTTTTTTGAGCACCTTGAGGGGTTCAGTTTTCAGAATGGTGTCACTTTTGGGTATTTTCTATCAAAGTGACTTCAAAAGTGATGTGGTCCCTGAAAAAAAGGTGTAAAAATGAGAAATCGCTTGTCAGCTTTTAACCCTTATAACTTCCTAACAAAAAACATTTTGGTTCCAAAATTGTGGTGATGTAAAGTAAACATGTGGGAAATGTTACTTATTAAGTAATTTTTGTGACATATCTTTGTGATTTAAGAGAATGACAATTCAAAGTTGGAAAATTGCAAAATTTTCAAAATTTTCACCAAATTTCCATTTTTTTCACAAATAAACGCGAGTCATAAAAAAGAAATTTTACCACTATCATGAAGAACAATATGTCACGAGAAAATATGACAAATTCATCAAGTTTGGCAAATTATTTAAAAAATATCTGATTTGAGGCCAATAAATTTGCTGTGAATCAAAGGTACTCCAAATGCCCTGAAAATATGTGTATAACACTCTAAAGACTTCTAGGACTGTATCCAACTCTTTTCAAGTTCTTACGAAGCCACTCCTTCATTGCCCTGATGGTGTGATTGGGATCATTATCATGCTGAAAGACCCATCCACGTTTCATCTACAATGACCTTGCTAATGGAAGGAGGTTTGCATTCAAAATCTCAAAATATATGGCCCCATTCATTCTTTCATGTACACGGATCAGTCGTCTTGGTACCCAATACTCTTCTGGATAATCCAAATGCTCTCTAGCAAACTTCAGATGGGCCCGGACATGTACTGTCTTAAGCAGGGGGACTCATCTGGCACTGCAAGATCTGAGTCCCTGGTGGTGTTGTTTGTTACCGATGGTAGCCTTTGTTACAGTGGTCCCAGCTCTTTGCAGGTCATTCACTTGGTCCCCTGTGTGGTTTTGGGAGTTTTGCTCACTCTTCTTGTGATCATTTTGACCCCACGGGGTGAGATCTTGCGTGGAGCCCCAGATCAAGGGAGATTATCAGTGGTCTTATATGTCTTCCATTTTCTTATTATTGCTCTCACAGTTGATTTCATCACACCAAGCTGCTTGCTTGTTGCAGATTCAGTCATCCCCGCTGGGTGCAGGGCTACAATATCTGGTGTCCTTCGACAGCTCTTTGGTCTTAAGCATAGTGAAGTTTGGAGTGTGGCTAAGGTTGTGGACAGGTGTCTTTTATACTGATAACAAGATCAAACAGGTGCCATTACTGCAATTAATGAATGGAGGACAGAGGAGCCTCTTAAAGAAGAAGTTACAGGTCTGTGAGAGCCAGAAATCTTGCATGTTTTTAGTTTTCCAAATACTTTTTCTCCACCATAATTTGACAAATAAATCTTGCTAAATCAGACAAGGTGATTTTTTGGATTTGTTTTCTCATTTTGACTGTCATAGTTGTGGTCTACCTATGATGTCAATTACAGGCATCTCTCTCATCTTTTTAAGTGGGAGAACATGCAAAATTGGTGACTGACTAAATATTTTTTCCCCACTGTATATATAAAGATGAGAAAAAGTGAAAAAGTCACTGGCAAAAGTACCGGAGTGGAGATATGTATCACTGTGGTTATTAGCTTCAGTGGTATGAACCTAGGAAAATGCTCCAGCACACTAAACGCTGAAAGGGGTTATTTCGCCATGTTTAGGGCTAGGTTTATCTTCACTCCAGGGTGGAGTCCAGAGGGTAAATACACAACCTTCTGGCTCAAACATTGTTGGGTGTGCCTGGAGATGGGAGCTCCAGAGCTGTGTTTCAGGATAAGGAAAGTTGGACCTTTTTATGTTTGTTTCCTGAGTGGGCGGATCCCAGCATCAACATGGGCTATGCCAATTGTCTTTGCTTTGCTTTACTGGTAGGCCAGAAAGGCCATGTGTATGTTACTATATATATGTATATATATATATATATATATATATATATATAAAATCAGTTGAAACCAGAAGTTTACATACACTTTATAAAAAGACACATATGCATGTTTTTCTCAGTATCTGACATGAAACCATAATATTCCTTTCCTGTTTTAGGTCAATTGGGATTACCATAATTATTTATATTTGTCAAATTAAAGAATAATTAGAGAGAGAGTGTTTTAAGGCTTTTTTAATGCAAAGTAAAAGTTTGCATACATTAATAAGATTACTATGCTTTTAAACCAGGCCTGGGCAAACTGCAGCCCGTGGGCCACATTCGGCCCCCTGAGTGTTCCTGTGTGGCCCGCTGACACTCAAAGCCAAAGGGCTGGAGTCCTCACCTTTGTATAAGAGAGTTTACCCTTACCTCCCTCTGCGCTCCCAGCTTGTACTGTTGTATGTTCTGTGTAGGACAGGTAAGGGTTAAGTCCCCCATAGTGCTCTCCCCTGTGAGCTGTGGCTTATCACATCCACTTATCACATCCACTCCATAGACTGCAGTAAGGATTCCCACCCCCTCCTGTCAGGTCCTGCCCATATGTGATGTGGATCTCTGCATGTGGAGTAGAGGTGGGAGAAAACTTTTTTCCAATGTTCCCAATTTATTGCTTGATCAACTTCTATTACGTGTTACGATAAGCTTTATTGCAACAAGTATTGTCAGTCTATGTTCACACAGCTGTAATATTTGTCCAAGTGCTGTCTATGAAAAAAAAATAAACCCGACCTCAGACAGAGCACTAGGAGCAATGTTATGGAATTGAGCTATTTAGATTACAGCTTGAAAATGTCTATGTGAGAATCAGACTTGCCTGTTGAAGTCTATGGGTGTGCAAAAATAAAAAAATGGATCCCATATGAATCATCCGTATAGCTTCCGATTTTTATGAATACATTTCCATTACTAACACAGGACACTATTTCTTTAAAATTTTATTCACTTCTGATGTCTAAAAATGGATGCCATACAGATGACAATACAGATGGAAAGTCGTCTTTTTGAAAATAGCGATTTTTTTTTATACGCTCATGTAAATTTCATAACATAAGCAACTGCTTTTTATAAAGTGACAAAACTAATAGTATGCAAAATAAAGGGTGATCTGAAACCAAAGATGACTTTCATACTAAATTTAATTCACTTTTCTAATATTTCAGTTAAAAACATTCTTCCTTTCCCTCTCTACTCTAACTTTCTGTCTACTTGTGTTTTTTTTTTAACTTCAAATTACATTTTGTTTGAGAATCCCAGTGCATTTTGGGGTACTCACAAGGGACGCCATTAGGGGGCAGAGGCTGCGGTCACTGCCACAGCTGCTTTCCCCACCATGAAAAGTAGCGTTCTCTGTTTCAGAGACTGGACTGGTCCCTGCCGGGCCATCTCTTCTCCTTAAAGCCAGCAAGGGAGCGCACTGTCACTGTGCATTCAAAGGAATATAGCACAGAAAACTCATACTAAGTAAGGCATCAGAATTTACGTATGACACATTATCAGGTGAGCAGGACTAGCAGAACCTCCAAAACAGACATGACTGATGGTGCCTAATTTCAGAGAGGGCGCAGCGGCTGTGGATCTCAAACAAAATGTCATGGGACATTAAAAAAAAAAAGACAGGAAGTCAGAATGTAGAGGGTACATTAGGGAAGTTTTCATTGAAGTATATTAGAAAACAAGATTAGATTATTACAGTGAATAGATATACATTTAATATGAAATTCACCTTCGGTTTCAGACCGCCCCTTTAAGTTTCGCCCTCCACAGCAGTGCCAGTTTCTCATGTGGCCCCCTTGGAAAATTAATTGCCCACCCCTGATTTAAACAATACTGAACTGCCCATATGATGATGTTCTGGATGTCGACGCAATCTTACCAGCTTCCGGCATCATCTTCATAAGGTCTTTTGCTTTTGTCCTGTGGTTGATATGCACATGTCGGACCAAAGCACGTTTATCTCTGGGACACAGAACCCATCTCTTTCCTGAGTGGTATGATAGCTGGACATTCCCATTGTTTGTACTTGCATATAATTGGTTGTACAGATGAACGAGGCACCTTCAGGTATATTGAAATTATACCCAAGGATACCCACAATACTATTCCTGATATTTTGGCTGATTTCTTTAGATTTTCTCATGATGCTACACAAAGAAGTAGTGTGTTTCAGGTGTGCATTAAAATACATCCACAGGTGTGTCTCTAATTAACTCAGATGTTGCCAAAAACATATTAGAAGCTTTCAAATACATGACGTCATCATACGGGCAGTCCAGAATTGTTTAAAGGCATAGCAATCTTAGTGTATGTAAACTTTTGACTTTGCAGTAAGTAATACAAATGCCTTAAAACATTCTCTCTCTCATTATTCTGGCATTTGGCAAATATTAATAATTATGGAAATCCTGATTGACCTAATACTGGAAAGGTTTATTCTAATTTCATGTCAGATATTGAGAAAAACATGCATAACTGATATTTTATATAATGTATGTAACTTCTGGTTTCAACTGCAGGTCCAACATAGTCCGGCGTTTCCCACGAAAATCCTTGAAACCGTCGTCCAAAGCATATTGAGCTTTTCTCTGAGTCACCAAAGGCTTTAGCAGCAGCTACTTTCGGGTCCCACTGCACAGCACAAGACCCGGCAGCTCTGAACAGCTCTGACATCGTTAACATTACCGCTCAATAGAGTTGCCGGTTTGTCTCAGTACAAGTTGCCGTTCATGGTTCCTTCAATGGACTGAAGCTCCCAAAAGCTGGTAGCACTCATGTAGCCCCAAACCATGACACTCTCACCACCATGCTCGACTGGTCTTTTTACTCCTCACCTGGTTGCCGCCACTTTCACTTAGAGATGTACTCACTATTGTTGCCAGCGGTTTAGACATTAATGGCTGTGTGTTGTGCTATTTAGAGGGTACTCCAAATTTACACTGTTATAGAAGCTGTCATCATATAATGATAAAATGTACACTAGAATCAACAATTACAAACGTATACATTTTTAATAAATACTGAAAATTTATTTTACATATATAGACTAAGCATATTAAAAAGTGGGAAACCACAAGGTTGTGCAAAAATACTAAAAACCTCCACACTTGAAGCTTACAGAGTCATTATTGAGTTGTGAGTGTAAATAGGGCGACTAAACAAATATGTATGGTGGGGACATGCATACAAATAAGGGAGTAAGTACCTATAGTTAGATGTTAACCAAGGGCCCTACATGGCAAAACATTACTTGCCAATGATAAACCTACACCTAATGTGAAACAAAAGGACCCATTCCACTTCAACAGCAGTATACAAATGTATTACATATGACGCAATACTTGTAGTGTAGGATACAGTACACACCATAAGACCCGATGCACATTTCAGCAGTTTGCCTTCATCTGGGGTGATATCACACTGTCAAACATGACTATTTAACACAATCAGACACCAATCAAAGTGCCCATGCACATCAGATCCTTGAGGAATTATGCTAAATCCTCTACAAACCCCCTATTTACAGCTGACTGGAGGGAGGAAAAGAAAAGGTAGAGAGAAATACATATCCTAACAGAGGTCCCATCCGTATTAATCACACAGGGGTCCATATGTCCATATCCCATCCTGTCCATAGTGGCACACGCAGTCCCACCAGTCCGGAAAGTGCACCATGTGGTCATGTCAAGAGAAAGGCCTGAGTCAAAGGACCTGCGAAAACCCTGCCCACTGGGTCACATAGGTTCAAATCCGTTCATGTGATCCAAGTCCCGCCCCCAAGACACTTCCCGAGATACAAAAGCCAGAGCCAGAGAGACTGGTGCGAACAGGGCTGGAGGAAAGAGCCAGGTGTGGGGACCTACCTAAAGAAACTGCACAGGGAAAACTGTAGATAGGCACAAGTATGTAGGGATAAAAGGAACACAAGTGGGAAATGTGTAAATATAAAATATAATCCCTCCATTCACTAATGAAAACACAAATAGTACCCTCTATATCTATGAATAAAAAGTTTACCTAGAAACAACATAAAGATTAATGATAGGGATCTTTGTACCCCATGTGCTCATGAAGGCTAAGAAACCATTAAAGTTCACACAAAGTGGACAAGTATATAAAAATATACAGTATGCACGGGAACATGGGGGCCATGGTTAAGCCCATATGCAAATGCATAGAAGGCAATGGAGAGATTAATAATGGACATCAATGTACCCCATGTGCTCATGCAGGAAAAAAAAATAGTGGAAGTCCATTATAGTGGACAAATATAAAAGGTATATGCATGAGGACATGGGGGTCATGGTTAGACCCAGATACAAATATACAAAAGTAACAAGGAGATTATTAATGAAAATAAGTGTACCCCATGTGCCCATGCAAGCTAAAAAACCATTGAAAGTCCATACAAAGTGGACAAATATTTAAAGGTGTATGCATGACAATATGGGTTCATGATTATGCCCACATACTGTATATGTGTACGTGCGCTTATGCTCACATATACATGTGTCCACCCATACATAAAAGCACACATAAATCATCCCAAATAAGGCACATAAAATATAACTAAATAAGGTATTAAATTACGCAATCATAGAATAATGTTAACTCTACAGTGTGCAGTAGCAGTTCACAGACATTTCCAAAGTGAAAAATGTTGCAATGTTGATATTGAATGGACCACCATAATCCACAGCTCCCTACAAGGCCTCGAAGGCTCCCTTTTCTGGGAGTAGGTAAACCGCTTTTAAAGCTGGAGCTTCATGAACAAGTTTTGGCATACATTGCTGACTCAGCCTCCAGCTCTATCGCCTCCTCTTCTGAAGTTTTAAAAAATAAAAGCACTGAGTCCTCATTGGAGGCTCATGTTCATGAACCACACCTTTCCTTGTGTCCTTCACCCCAACCAAAATTGAAGGATGCGGCAGGCCACACTACAGATTACTCCATGGAGCTGTTTTCACATACCATGCCTGGGTTATCAAGTGAAATGGTGAATTACCCAGGCCAAGATGAATCTGACATGGAGTGCACTGATGCACAGCCACTGATAGATGATTCAGCTGGTACATTCACTCAGAGCATGACATTGTCCTCGCACTGTACTGAGCCAGATTCTGACCCTGATGAAACTCAGGTGCCCCTTCCCGCATACTATACCACCGTACACGGTGACACAGAGGAAGGTGCACATGACATTGAAGAGGAGGTGATGGATGACCCAGTTGTTGACCCAGATTGGCATCCATTGGGGGTAGAGGGTGCCGCTGCCAATAGCTCAGAAGAGGAGGAGGTGCATCCGCAGCGGGCATCGACATCGCAACAGCTGTTATCTGGCAGGCCCGGAGCAGTCCAAAAACAGGTTACAAAAACCAAAAGAGTTGCAGGACAGCTTAGCCAGACGGTCAAAATAGCACAGCGTGCAAGGCCTCAAAATGTCTTCCATAGTAGGAAGAGTGCAGTGTGGCACTTTTTTGAACAAAGTCCTAATGATCAGGCAAAGGTTATCGGTAAGAAGTGCGCAAAGACCTTTAGCCAAGGGAAAAATCTGAGAAATTTGAATACCAGTTGCATGCTAAGACATTTAACCACCATGCACTTGCAAGCGTGGACGGACTAACAAAACTAACGTACCACATGTGCTACTGCTCCCAAAGAAGGTAGTCAGCAACGCTACATTGTTTTCCCCACTGTAAGTCCACCGGTTAGCACACCACCAGCAGCAAATGTTGAGTTGTCGTCGCAAGGGCAAATTAGTCAGGGAATCACACTGTTATTGCAATGAAAGACTGAATCTAGGCCATCACAAAGAACACCAACTCCATCACCATCATCAACCCTCTCTCAGTCCACCATGTCCACCGCTAGTTCCACCATATGCAGCTCTCAAGTTCAGCTCACCCTACCAGAGACTATGAGTAGGACAAGAAAGTACTCATCCTCTCATCCGTGTACACTGCGTTTGTACGCCCACATTGCCAAACTAATTTCGTTCGAGTTGATGCCCTATCGGTTGGCTGAAAGCACAGCTTTCTGCGAACTCATGGCCTACGCAGTACCACGCTATGACCTACCCAGTCGCCACTTCTTTTCTTGCAAAGCCATCCCAGCCCTCCACCTTCATGTGAAAGACCGCATTGTCCATGCACTCAAGCAGTAGGCATGGCCAGGGCTGTTACGTGTCCATCACTGCACACTGGGTAAATGTTATGAATGAGTCACCGTAGGAGGCAAAAACAGAAATACTACCTAAGTCCAGAAAACCAGAGAAGTTGGCAGCTATCAGATTGCAGACCCCTGAACCTATCAACAACAACTAGCAGTAGCCGTGGGGGGTTCCTACGGTGCCCTAGACCCCTCGATCACAGCCGGAGAACTAAATAGCCTAAAGACAGAAAGGGAAATCTAAACTGCCCCAGAGCAGACCCCAAAGCAATAGGCAGCTGACGGTGAAGCAAGATGAAAAAACACTCACACAGATAGAAGGATAGGCTGAGCAAATGATGGGGCCCAAGCTAACTAAATAGGACAGGATAGAAAAGCTGCTGTCTGCAATCCGCCAAAACCCTATCAAAACAAGAGCCAACAGACTGATAGGGAGAAAAGCTCTGAAGACGCTAGACTTCAAAAAGACTATATCAGTACTCAGGTATTTTCTGAAGACAGAGCAAAAAGGAATTCAGCTCACCCAGCAGGGAATGGCAGAAATCCAGAAAAACAAGGCAAAACAAAACCAAAACACAAATGCAAAAAGCAGAGCAGAAAACTTAGCTTTTGAGGAGCAGGAATCAGACTGGTCTCCTAGAATCCCTCTGAGAAATCACCAGCAAGGCAGAAGTGCGTCGGCTGCCTTATATCCAGTCAGCAATTCCTGTCACCCAGTCATCATCATCCTGCTCAGGTGCTTGGTAATCAGCCTCACTACCTTCCTTTACCAGAAGAGGGAGTTCATCAGACCTCAATGGTGAAGGGGAAAAATGAACTCACAACACTACCTCCCCCTTGAGGAGGGGTCACCGAACCCTCATCCACACCACCAGGGCGATCAGGGTGAGCCCGATGAAAGGCACGCACCAATCTTTTGGCATGAATATCAGAGGCAGAGACACAGGAATTATCCTCCTGACCATAACCCTTCCACTTAACCAAATACTGGAGTCTCCGTCTAGCCAGACGGGAATCCAGTATCTTCTCTACCTCATATTCCATGTTACCTTCAACCAATACAGGGTCCGGAGGTGCCACCCCAGGAACAACTGGTTCAACAAACCTCTTCAACAAGGACTTATTAAACACATTATGGATTTTAAATGTGACAGGAAGAGCCAAACGAAAAGAGACCGGATTATTAATCTCCAAAATCTTGTAAGGTCCAATAAATCTAGGCTTAAACTTAGGAGAAGCCACCTTCATAGCGATATTTTTTGATGATAACCAAACCATATCACCAACCTTAAACTGGGGACCAATGGTCCTATGTCGGTTTGGAAAACCGCTGGGCCTTTTCCTGGGAGAGAGATAACTTATCCACCACTTGGTCCCAGATCTGGTGCATTCTCTCCACCACAGTGTCAACACCTGGGCAGGCAGAAGGCTCCACCTGCCCTGAAGAAAATCGAGGATGAAACCCAAAGTTACAAAAAAAAGGTGACATCAAAGTGGCAGAACTAGCTCTATTATTTAAAGCAAATTCGGCCAAGGGCAAAAATGAAACCCAATCATCCTGATCAGCGGAAATAAAACATCTCAAATACAACTCCAAGGTCTGGTTTGTTCTCTCCGTCTGCCCATTGGTCTGAGGGTGAAAAGCAGAGGAGAAGGACAACTGAATTCCCAGCTTGGAACAGAAAGTCCTCCAAAATCTAGACACAACTGAACTCCTCTGTCAGATACAATGTTCTCAGGAATCCTGTGCAAGCGAACCACCTGTTGCAAAAACAGGGGCACCAACTCAGAGGAAGATGGCAACTTAGGGAGTGGTACAAGATGAACTATCTTAGAGAACCTATCACAAATCACCCAAATAACAGTCATTCTCTGAGAGACAGGCATATCAGAGATGAAATCCATTGTAATATGGGTCCATGGCCTCCTGGGGACCGGCAAAGGCATCAACAACCCACTAGAGCGAGAACAAGGTTTAGACCGGGAGCAAGTCCCACAGGACGGCACAAAATTCCTGACATTACGAGACAAGGCGGGCCACCTTAAAGACCGACTCACCACATCTCTACTACCAAAAATACCTGGTTGACCAGCCAATGCAGAGCAATGAACTTCAGACATCACTCTCTTCTTCCACTGGTCAAGAACATACAACTTTCCACTGGGACAATGCTTAGGTTTGTCCTCCTGGAACTCTTCCAGAGCACGTTTCAAATCGGGCGAGATGGCAGAAAGAACTACCCCTTCGCCTAAGATGGTAGCAGGCTTGGTCACCACAGGAGAATCAGCAAAGAAGCTCCTAGAGAGAGTGTCAGCCTTGACATTCTTAGTGCCAGGAAGAAAAGAGACCACAAAATCAAAACGTGTAAAAAAACAAGGCCCACCTAGCCTATCTAGGGTTCAAGCGTTTGGCCGACTCCAGGTAAATCAAATTCTTGTGATCAGTGAGGACCATGACTTGATGTTTAGCTCCCTCCAACCAATGTCTCCACTCCTCAAATGCCCATTTCATGGCTAACAGTTCCCGATTCCCCACATCATAGTTACGTTCAGATGGAGAGAACTTTTGGGAAAAGAAAGCACAGGGATTCATTTTAGATGTTACAGGATCCTTTTGGGACAAAACAGCTCCTGCACCAATCTCAGAAGCGTCCACCTCTACCTGGAACGGAAGTGAGACATCAGGTTGCTGCAAAACTGGGGCAGAAGTCAATCTTCGCTTCAGCTCCTGAAAGGAAGAAACAGCCTCCGGAGACCAATTCAACACATCAGCACCCTTCTTAGTCAGATCAGTCAATGGCTTGGCAATACTAGAAAATTTTGCTATAAATTTCCGATAAAAATTAGCAAAACCCAAAAACTTCTGGAGGGCCTTCAAAGAAGTGGGCTGAACCCAATCGTAAATGGCCTGTACTTTGGCCGGGTCCATTTCAATAGTTGACGGGGAAAAAATAAATCCCAAAAATGAAATCCTCTGTACCCCAAAAAGGCATTTCGATCCTTTGACATACAGGGAATTCTCCCTCAAGATCCGGAACACAGTCCGAACATGTTCCACATGAGAATCCCAATCCTTGGAGAAGATCAAAATATCATCCAGATAGATAATCAAAAATTTATCGACAATGTCTCGGAAAATGTCGTTCATGAAGCACTGGAAGACAGAAGGGGCATTAGTGAGCCCAAAAGGCATCACGAGGTACTCAAAATGTCCCTCCGGAGTATTAAACGCCGTCTTCCATTCATCCCCATGCTTAATGCGGATAAGATTATACGCCCCCTTGAGGTCAAGCTTGGTAAACCAGCAAGCACCTTTAACTCTGGAGAATAGATCCGAAATCAGGGGTAACGGATACTGATATTTAATAGTAATTTTGTTGAGGACACAATAATCAATACAAGGCCTTAATGAACAATCATTTTTGGCCACAAAAAACCCCCCAGCACCTAAGGGTGAAGAGGATGGTCTAATATGACCCTTCTCCAATGCCTCCTTAATATAGGATCGCATAGCCTCGTGCTCGGGTACAGATAAATTGAAAAGCCGACCCTTGGGGAATTTACACCCCGGGTTCAGCTCAATTGCACAGTCATAACTCCTATGAGGAGGCAAAGACTCAGACTCATTCTCACTAAATACATCATAAAAGTCCGCCAAATAGTCAGGAACATCATGCGACTGAGGAGAAGTGGAAAAAAACGGAGCCTCACTAAGGGCACACCGACAACCCCAACTCACCACAGACACAGATTTTCAATCCAAAACTGGATTATGAATTTGCAACCAGGGAAACCCCAGAACAATGGTATCATGCAAATTATGCAACACCAAAAATCTGCAATTTTCATGATGGTCGGGGGCGACCCGCATTACCACCTGGGTCCAAAACTGAGGTTTATTTTTCGCCAAAGGAGTAGCATCAATCCCCCTCAAAGGGATAGGCGTCCACAGAGGTGTCATAGGAAATCCACAACGTTTAGCAAAATCCAAGTCCATTAGGTTCAGGGCTGCTCCCAAATCCACAAAAGCCTTGGCGGAAAATGTGGACCGGGAGCAGATCAGAGTAATTGCCAGAAGAAACTTAGGTTGAACACCACCCACAGAAAACGTGTGTGCAAAACGTTTCTCTCATTTAGGACAGACAGAAATAATATGCGAGGCATGTCCACAAAAAAAACACAGCTTATTACGCCTTCTGAACTCCTGACATTGCTCCCTTGACAAAACTCTATCACATTGCATAGGTTCAGACACTTGTTCAACAGGTGGCAACACCTCTCGTGCAGTTTTCCGTTCACGTAAACGCCGATCAACCTGAATGGCTAATGACATAGAATCGTCAAGACCAGAGGGAACAGGAAATCCCACCATAGTATCTTTTACGGCTTCTGACGAACCCTTCCAAAAGAGAGCTGCTAAGGCATTATCATTCCAGGTAGTAAGGACCGCCCACTTTCGGAATTTTTGACAGTACAATTCTGCAGAATCTCGACCCTGGCTCAATGCCAACAGGGTCTTTTCAGCCTGATCAATAGCATTAGGTTCATCATACAACAACCCCAAGGCTTGAAAAAATGCGTTCACATTAGTCAGAATAGGATCATCTGGTTTCAAAGAAAACGCCCAATCCTGGGGATCGCCATGCAGCAAAGAGATGGCAATTTTAACCTGCTGCGCGGCGCTCCCTGACGAGTTAGGCTTCAAGGCAAAAAATAATTTACAATTATTTTTGAAATTCAAAAATTTAGACCGATCCCCAAAAAACACATCAGGAGTAGGGATCTTTGGTTCAGCAGCATGTGAATGAGCAAGGTAGGCGGAAATTCCCCTCACTTCCACAGCGAGCTGCTCCACACGATCAGACAATTGCTTTATCTCCATTGAGAAAAAAAAATTCCCCTACGGCCTCAGAGATATAGAGGAAAAAATATACACACTTTTTTTTTTTTACAATTCTTTCGTGCTATTGAGCACCCTAGTATCTGCGGTATGGCTGGTGATTCTGTTATGAATGAGTCACCGTAGGAGGCAAAAACAGAAATACTAGCTAAGTCCAGAAAACCAGAGAAGTTGGCAGCTATCGGATTGCAGACCCCTGAACCTATCAACAACTAGCAGTAGCCGTGGGGGGTTCCTACGGTGCCCTAGACCCCTCGATCACAGCCGGAGAACTAAATAGCCTAAAGACAGAAAGGGAAATCTAAACTGCCCCAGAGTAGACCCCAAAGCAATAGGCAGCCCCCAACATATAATGACGGTGAAGCAAGATGAAAAAACACTAACACAGATAGAAAGATAGACTGAGCAAATGATGGGGCCCAAGCTAACTAAATAGGACAGGATAGAAAAGCTGCTGTCTGCAATCCGCCAAAACCCTATCAAAACATGAGCCAACAGACTGATAGGGAAAAGAGCCCTGAAGACGCTAGGCTTCAAAAAGACTATATCAGTACTCAGGTATTTTCTGAAGACAGAGCAAAAAGGCAAAAAGGAATTCAGCTCACCCCAGCAAGGAATGGCAGAAATCCAGAAAAACAAGGCAAAACAAAACCAAAACACATATGCAAAAAGCAGAGAAGAAAACTTAGCTTTTGAGGAGCAGGAATCAGACTGGTCTCCTAGAATCCCACAGAGAAATCACCAGCAAGGCAGAAGGGCGTCGACTGCCTTATATCCAGTCAGCAATTCCCGTCACCCAGTCATCATCGTCCTGCTCAGGTGCTTGGCAATCAGCCTCACTACCTTCCTTCACCAGAAGAGGGAGTTCATCAGACCTCAATGGTGAAGGGGAAAATGAACTCACAACACACTGTGTGTCATAGCAGTGGGCCAGAAAAGGAAAGATGTGGTGACTTATCGCCTGGACAGATGCTTTTAGGGCAGGAGTCGGTTGGACTGAGGAGATGAAGGAAGTTGGAGCTTTGATGAGGTACAAACGGGACAGATGCTTTACCAGAGGCAACCAAACCTGGTGACTGATGATTTCGAGTCTGGGGCGAAACAGGTCATCATGGTGAGGTAAGGCCAGGATGGAACTGGGGAGCAGTCTAGGACGGTTTGGTCCTGGTGTGTACTGCACAGAAGCAACAGCCAGAAAGGAAAACATGAGGAAACAAGTAAATGTCATGATGTACCAAATGTAGATGTAACATGTGAAGTATTCAGTAAAGAAAATGTTAAACCTAACTTGGACTGTGTCTCCATTGCTAGGGGTCTTCTGGAAGAGGAAGCTGAATTTGGAGATGCTGGTACGCTGAAGAGAAGAGTACAGTTTTCTATAGGGGAAAGCCTGGACATAGATGTTGCAGTAATTTTGCAGTAATTATGGTCACGACTACAGTCCTGTCCCTCACTTACAGTAGCCTGTTTAGTAAAAATTCAGCATTCTTTTTATATCTTTGGTTTATTTGGCTTACAATTTAAGCGACCTCTTGATTTTTATCAGGGTGGGGATTTGAGAATTGTTGCTGATCAGGTTCAGGAGTGCTAACGAGATTTAAAGTTGTTACTTCTTTTGAGCTGTGTCTCGCATGTACCAAGTAACGCTGTAGCACGGAGCTATACATTTTAATTTTCACGTCATCGGGGATGTCACGACATTGTAAAACTGCGCTAATTTCATAATCAAGGTGGCGGATAACACTCTCGTATGTTATCTGTAGTAGGGGGTCTTAGTTTTAATAGATCATGTTTGGGGACAAGATACATTTTCTCTGTATGTTCCATTATTTGCCTGTGATCAGACTTGTTATTATTGGTATTGCAAAACCTAAAAGAGGGCCTATAAACCATCCGGTCAGCTTTAGTAGCGGCTTCTTCTGCTTTATGGGCTGTGAACTATCACTCAGAGTTCTTATAGCTTTACGCCACTGTTTTAGTATGCCTTTTTGTCGCTCTTTCAGTGGAATCTGACCTTTTAAGATGTTTAAAGCAATCTCGCCTATGGTTGTAATTAAATCGTTGCTTGCATTGTGCAAAATAGATTTTCTGACAGCGGGGGTTGCTTTCACTAGAGTTTTTAAGAGAGCCCAGTTACAAAGGTGTCTTTCAGACATCTTTACATCACAGCGCACACAGCATAGAATGTCTGATTCCACGTAAAATTCAATTTTTAGAAGTGTTTTTCTTTTGAACGTAGACATCCGGCAACGCTGGTGGAAACAACCCCATCCTTTACCCCTTTCTGCCCATGGACAGGATAGTACGTCATATCGATCAGCGGCGCTCAGGGGGGAGCGCCACTGATCACGGCCGGGTGTCAGCTAATTATCACAGCTGACACCCAGCACTATGTGTCAGGGGCGGTCACTGACCGCATCCGGCATGTTAACCTCTGGCACACTGCGATCAAACACGATCGAAGTGTACCAGGGGATTAGGGAAGAATCGTCAGGGAGGGGGCTCCCTCCATGTTTCCCTATGACCCCCAGAGCAGTGCGATGTGCTGCGCTGCTCTGGGGGCCTCCTTCCCTGCCGGCCCCCGGATCCAATATGGCCGCGGGGGCCTTCGGGGGCCTGCAGGGAGGCAGCTTCCTCAGTGCCTGCAGAGTGCAGGTATGAAGAAGCCTGCATCAGCGCCTGTCAGATCGCTGATCTGTCACAGTGCTGTGTGACGTGTCAGATCAGCGATCTGACACATGACAGTGATGTCTCCCCCGGGACAATGTAATAAAGTAAAAAAAAGAAAAAAACGTGTAAAAATAATTTATAAAAAATCGCTAAATAAGTAGTAATAAAAAAATATTCCCTAATAAATCCTTTTTTTGGAAATAAAGAAACCAAAACATTAAAAGTACACATATTTAGTATTGCCGCGTCCGTAACGACAAGCCCTATAAAACTGTCCCATTAGCTAACCCCTTTAGCGACCCCCTTGAAAAATAAAAATAAAAAACAAAGCAAAAAACAATGCTTTATTATCATACCGCCGAACAAAAAGTGCAATAACGCGTGATCAAAAGGCATATATAAATAATCATGGTACCGCTAAAAAGGTCATCTTGTCCCACAAAAAACGAGCTGCCACACAGCATCATCAGTGAAAAAATAAAAAAGTTATAGCTCACAGAATAAAGCAATGCAAAAATAATTATTTTTTATATAAAATTGTTTTCATTGCATAAAACCGCCAAAACATAAAAAAAGACATAAATGAGGTATCGCTGTAATTGTACTGACCTGAAGAATAAAACCGCTTTATCAATTTTACCACACGCGGAACGGTGTAAACGCACCCCCCAAAAGAAATTCATGAAATGCTGGCTTTTGTTCATTCTGCGTCCCAAAAATCGGAATAAAAAGCGATCAAAAAATGTCACATGCCCGAAAATGGTACCAATAAAATCATCAACTCGTCAAGCAAAAAATAAGATCTCACATGACTCGTTGGGTCGCTTCTATAGCATGCAGATGAAGCAGCATCTTCATGCTACAGAAGCTGTCAGCTCTGCACTCTGTGCACACTAGGGTGACCGGATCTCATATGGGGGGGAAAAAATGTCAGAATCTTGTTCGTCTGGACCCCACAAAACGATTCCCCTTTCCAGATATTGAGAGAGCCAAAATTTGAGCTGGATCAAACGACGTTAACCCGTGCCGCTCGTCGCTCAAAGTTTGAAAAAATCCAAATTGAGGTATTTTAAGATTTAGGTATTTTGCATAGTCTGTTAGACTATAAAGAATGTGACAACAACATTGCAGAAATAGCCCTGACCAAATTTTCGAACCATTTTGTGGTATTTGAATGCAGAGTTGGTGGGATTATCGTTTTTTGATCCCACCATTACAATGAAAAGTTGTTAATGGCTAATAAATTGCTCAGTAGCACAGATGAACCATCAGAGCACGCTAACCTACATGAGTTGATAATTTTACATAGTTATCTAATCTATTCTAGAGCTTTTGTTAAAGTAGTTTTTGAAACGTCAGAATATAATGCTCGGCATTTGCTTACAACTTGCAGGACATATTGCTTTTGTTCTTCATCTTTTGTCAGAAGGTCGCTAAAGTCGGTTACTTCCTACCTCTTTTAATTTTTCTTTCCTAACTTTTGGATTTACAACCCTAGAGTGCTCTGATGGTTCATCTGTGTTACTGAGCAATTTATTAGCCATTAACAACTTTTCATTGTCTGTAATGGTGGGATCAAAAAACGATAATCCCACCAACTCTGCATTCAAATACCACAAATGGTTCGAAAATTTGGTCAGGGCTATTTCTGCAATGTTGTTGTCACATTCTTTATAGTCTAACAGACTATGCAAAATACCTAAATCTTAAAATACCTCAATTTGGATTTTTTCAAACTTTGAGCGACGAGCGGCACGGGTTATCGTCGTTTGATCGAGCTCAAATTTTGGCTATCTCAATATCTGGAAAGGGGAATCGTTTTGTGGGGTCCAGGCGGACAAAATTCCGACATCGATTTTTTGCGGTCACCCTAGTGCACACTGACCTGAGAGTTCCTGACATGCACTGCGCATGACAGGAAGTTTCTCAGCTCTGGTAACCCGGATGTCGTCATGATGATATCGGGTAACCATGGGAGCAATCGGGACCCTGCGTCATTCCGGAACGCATCGATCTTGTTTGATCGCAGTGTTTCGGGGGTTAAAGTGCTGGGAGCAGTCCATGACCACTCCTGGCACTTAGTGCCGGGTGTTAGCTGAGAGAATCAGCTGACACACAGCCATGATCGGCCACACCCCCCCGTGTGCGTGGCTGACCACTAATAACGTACTATTCCATTGATGGGAATTAATTCCCAGGTCACATGGATGGAATAGTACTTTCATTGGCAGAGAGGGGTTAATGACATTTTAGTCTTTTGTGATTCCTAGGCTACATTCACATATCCACGTCTATCTTTACAACTGTGAAAACATAAGGTTTTACTTCCACGTATCACCAGTTTTATTTTCGTGTTAGATCGGGTGTTTTCATTCATTTTTAAAAAGTGAAGGAGGTAGACTACACACAAAGCAAAAAAAGGCACTACTCTGTGTGCATAACTTGAGTAGTATTCAGTGGAATCTCTATAGCAGCTTGCTAGTATCGTGGTATACAGGTGCTCCACCTGAAGAAAACAAGTCCTTGGTGCAAGTTTCAGGAAGAGGAAAGGTTGGCACTTTGATTCAAGTAAGTATCTTGTATAAACTTTTACTCTTACAGCACTTTATACAACTTGGAGCCAGGGACGGTATTCCTTTAAGACGACTGACTTTTGGTGCTGCACTAGCACTTCAACTGGTCCAGTGTTGAAGTGCTAGTGCAGCGTGAAACAGCAGTCATCCGGATGGAATACCATCCTCGAGTTCATGTTGTATAAAGTGCTGTAAGAATAAAAGTTTATACAAGATACTTACTTGAGTCAGAGTGCCAACCTTTCCTCTTCCTGAACCTTGAAGCAGGCTTGACTGTCTGAACTTTTTATTCATTGACATTTAACAATGGATCCATTCAAAATGGACGAAACAAGTGGAAAAAGGTGAAGTAAAAAGTCTGCCATTCGTGTTTCATCTGTTTTTACTGAACATACAGACTTTTATGGCCAAGTCTGATCAGCAAACCAGATAAGAATAGGACATGCGCAGAGTGTCATGGATGGTAAACATGGATGTGTTTTTAAACAGATATGTGAATGGATCAATGAAACTTTATGGAATGTGTACAATTGACATTTGAATGCAGTCTAAGACATTCGAGCTGGGTATTAGATATGGAAAGTAATTACCTTTTTAACCAACCTCTACCATCATTCTTATCAGGTGTTGGTCTTATTTTCCACAGTGTAGCTGTACAGGGGCAAACATACCATTGGTCTAACCTGTAAAGCTGCACATTGGCTGATGAGGTAATGAGGCCCACTACCATCTCCAAAGAAGGTGGAATTGTGCATCATGATGCACTATTGGATTGCATGTTTTCAAAAGCAAGTTGGAAGTAATAGCTAGCAAGACAACAGGAAACATTCCAGTAATAACTTATGGCCTGCTTAGTTTGCAATTCATGTACAACTTGTTATCTCATCGTGATAAGAAATCGTAATTCTCCATTCTTCATTTATCATGCCAACATTTATTGACTTAAATACTCATGATTTTTCTCTCTTTCTTAGAGTATGAAGCTAACGTGAATAATGATACCAAAAGGGAACAGTATGTGCTTAATGATGTTGGATCGTATTGGTTTAGAACTATAAATATCTTTGATAATAGAAGATGGAACTATGGCCTGGTGTTTAAACATATGAAATATGTATATTTTTCTTTACTTCTTACAAGATGCAATACTCCAAAGAAAATGTACTGATAATTCTTAAAAAAAAGTGTTGGTTTATTGAATTGTCCACCAAAAAAGAATCATTGCAATAAAATATGCGAATTAGTCCCATGGTTAGTTCATTAAATTGGTTGTGGTTAATTCATCCACCTTTCTCTGGATCCTGAGTGAAAGCTTTGTCTGCTGCTTGTACGTGCATGTCCATCCAAGTTACAGTAAGCCGCAGAAGCACGTGTCAGCTGCTTATCCATTAGTGTCAAAGTCCAGGATATAGTAGTCTTGAGGAGCACTTGTCAACTGAAGACCCTCTGAATGGAACAGAGACGGACTGGGACTGAAATGCAGTACTGACATTTGAAAAGCGCACAGGCCATGCTGTCTCCATTGCCAAGTCTCAGATGAGCATATTTATTACTAATATTACCTTGCCTGGAGGTAATCAAGATTTGCTACCAATATTTTTAATAATACCGCTATATAAGAGTGAGTAATAACACCGCAATAATATTGCAATATAAAAATTATGTCCAAGCATTGACCAAATATTACCAGCATGTACAGTATTGATAAAACCACCATACTAATAATTAAACTGGTTATCTGGGCTTGAAGTTAAGTATATGGGACTTCAGACTTCTGAATCCTCACAGTGCACAATGTCGCAATTCTCCATTGCCAGCATTGGGAGTGGGCCATCATGTAACCGCAAGTATGCAATTTCCACACTTCCGGTCATTCCGACTAAACGTGCTAGGCCTTGTTAATTGTATTGGTTGAAGTTTCCCATGTCTAGCTGACAGGGGACCACATCTGTTCAAATCACATACTTGAACTTGATGCGTGCAGTATGATTATTCACAAGTCTGCCATCACATAGAATGACTTTAACCTCAAGCCTGAACAAATCTTTTAACCAAAATCACTGACCATATAATATTAGGTCTATACTAGAGTTGAGCGAAACGGGTCGAAAAAATTCAAAAGTCGCTGACTTTTGGCAAAGTCGGGTTTCATGAAACGAAACCCGACCCTAGGATGAGGTCGGCCACGAGGTCGGCGACTTACGCGCCAAAGTCGCGTTTCAAAAGTTTGTTTTGCGCTCTTTTTCAGCCAATCAGGATCCACGGACACTGTGGGCAACGTGATGACCTAGGCACGGGTCACCACCATCTTTCAGAAGGGCATGCAAGTGATTGGCTTGCTTTGGTGGGCGTCACAGGGGGTATAAAAGGGCGTGCACGCCGACCGCCATCTTACTTCTGCCGATCTTAGTATAGGGAGAGGTTGCTGCTGATTCTGTAGGGAGAGCGTTAGGCAGGGAAGAAGACAAAAAAACTGCTTCTGCTGCTAGCGATTTGGCCTGCACAACACACAAGTCACTGTGTGTGCAGTGCAAGGGGAGGCTATATTGTGGTGTATCAGTGGTGTTGGTTGTTGGGCTGCCTTTTAAGGCTTCCTGACACGCTGGCATTGCTGTTTACCCACTGCTCCGCAAACTGCTTTTTTAAAAGCAACCCAATCTCCCTTATCCTCTAGTCACTTTTGTCACAGCAGTGCCATCGAGCCTGTCACATAGCACTCAGATATCAGTGGGCCTCACACAATCCACAAGTGTCCAGTGTCCAAAATGTGCGCAGAGATTCAAAATCTCCATTATCCTCTCGTCACTTTGGTCACAGGCAGCTGTGCCATCGAGCGTGTCACATAGCGCTCAGATATCAGTGGGCCTCACACAATCCACAAGTGTCCAGTGTCCAAAAGTGTGCGCAGAGATTCAAAATCTCCATTATCCTCTCGTCACTTTGGTCACAGGCAGCTGTGCCATCGAGCGTGTCACATAGCGCTCAGATATCAGTGGGCCTCACACAATCCACAAGTGTCCAGTGTCCAAAAGTGTGCGCAGAGATTCAAAATCTCCATTATCCTCTCGTCACTTTGGTCACAGGCAGCTGTGCCATCGAGCGTGTCACATAGCGCTCAGATATCAGTGGGCCTCACACAATCCACAAGTGTCCAGTGTCCAAAAGTGTGCGCAGAGATTCAAAATCTCCATTATCCTCTCGTCACTTTGGTCACAGGCAGCTGTGCCATCGAGCCTGTCACATAGCGCTCAGATATCAGTGGGCCTCACACAATCCACAAGTGTCCAGTGTCCAAAAGTGTGTGCAGAGATTCAAAATCTCCATTATCCTCTCGTCACTTTGGTCACAGCTGTGCCATCGAGCCTGTCACATAGCGCTCAGAAATCAGTGGGCCTCACACAATCCACAAGTGTCCAGTGTCCAAAAGTGTGCGCAGAGATTCAAAATCTCCATTATCCTCTCGTCACTTTTGTCACAGGCAGCTGTGCCATCGAGCCTGTCACATAGCGCTCAGATATCAGTGGGCCTCACACAATCCACAAGTGTCCAGTGTCCAAAAGTGTGCGCAGAGATTCAAAATCTCCATTATCCTCTCGTCACTTTGGTCACAGCTGTGCCATCGAGCCTGTCACATAGCGCTCAGATATCAGTGGGCCTCACACAATCCACAAGTGTCCAGTGTCCAAAAGTGTGCGCAGAGATTCAAAATCTCCATTATCCTCTCGTCACTTTGGTCACAGGCAGCTGTGCCATCGAGCGTGTCACATAGCGCTCAGATATCAGTGGGCCTCACACAATCCACAAGTGTCCAGTGTCCAAAAGTGTGCGCAGAGATTCAAAATCTCCATTATCCTCTCGTCACTTTGGTCACAGGCAGCTGTGCCATCGAGCGTGTCACATAGCGCTCAGATATCAGTGGGCCTCACACAATCCACAAGTGTCCAGTGTCCAAAAGTGTGCGCAGAGATTCAAAATCTCCATTATCCTCTTGTCACTTTGGTCACAGGCAGCTGTGCCATCGAGCCTGTCACATAGCGCTCAGAAATCAGTGGGCCTCACACAATCCAAAAGTGTCCACTGTCCACAAGTGTGTGCAGAAATTCTAAATCTCCCCTGTCCTATAGACACCTTGTACCTTGTTTTACATTACTATATAGTTTGTTGGATTTTGTCTACATTTCTACCAAAAATGAGGAAGGCTGGTGGAAGAGGCCGTGGAATTGGGCGGGGGTTGGCAGCTGGTAATGATGGTGTTGGTGGTGGATCTGATGGTAGTGGCAAGAGCAAAATAGGACCGAATGCAGGAGGTGCTGACCCTGCGTCATCGTCTGGCTACATAAGGCCTCGAACGCTTAGTTTTCTAGGAGTTGGCAAACCGCTTTTAAAGGCAGAGCATCAGGAAAAAGTTTTGTCTTACATTGCTGTCTCAGCCTCCAGCTCTATCGCCTCCTCTTCTTCAGTTGTAAAAAGTAAAAGCACTGAGTCGTCATTGGAGGCTCATGTTCATGAACCACACCTTTCCTTGTGTCCTTCACCCCAACCAAGATTGAAGGATGACGCAGGCCATACTACTGATTACTCCATGGAGCTGTTTTCACATACCATGCCTGGATTATCAAGTGAAATGGTGAATTACCCAGGCCAAGATGAATCTGACATGGAGTGCACTGATGCACAGCCGCTGATGGATGATTCTGCTGGTACATTCACTCAGAGCACTACATTGTCCTCGCAGTGTACAGAGCCAGATTTTGACCCTGATGAGACTCAGTTGCCCCTTCCCGCACACTATACCACCATACACGGTGACACAGAGAAAGGTGCACATGACATAGAAGAGGAGGTGATGGATGACCCAGTTGTTGACCCAGATTGGCATCCATTGGGGGAAGAGGGTGCTGCTTCCAATAGCTCAGA
The DNA here is from genome assembly GCF_039654945.1 of Dendrobates tinctorius. Taxonomy (NCBI): domain Eukaryota; kingdom Metazoa; phylum Chordata; class Amphibia; order Anura; family Dendrobatidae; genus Dendrobates; species Dendrobates tinctorius. Next base: position 11,464,600 of record NW_027361712.1, on the reverse strand, counting down.
TGAGGAGCATCCACAGCAGACATCGACATCGCAACAGCTGTTATCTGGCAGGCCCGGAGCACTCCAAAGACAGGTTCCAAACATCAAAAGAGTTGCTGGACAGCTTGTCCAGAGGGTCAAAAGATCACAGCGTGCTAGGCCGCAAAATGTCTGCCAAAGTAGGAAGAGTGCAGTGTGGCACTTTTTTGAACAAAATCCTCATGATCAGGCCAAGGTTATCTGTAAGAAGTGCGCAAAGACCTTTAGCCGAGGGAAAAATCTGAAAAATTTGAATACCAGTTGCATGCTTAGACATTTAACCAGCATGCACTTGCAAGCGTGGACACAACACCAAACCTCAAGTGCCACATGTGCAACTGATCACAACGAAGGTAGTCAGCAACGCTACATTGTTTCCCCCACTGTAAGCCCACCGGTTAGCACAACAGCAAATGTTGAGGTGTCGTTGCAAGACCACAGCAGTCAGGGAATCCCACTGTTATATCAACGAAAGACTGATTCTAGGCCATCAGAAAGAACACCAACTCCATCACCATCATCAACCCTCTCTCAGTCCGCCCTGTCCACCGCTACTTCCACCATATGCAGCTCTCAAGTCCAGCTCACCCTCCCAGACACTATGAGTAGTGTCACGCTCACCGCCGGCTCCACACTCGCCGCTCCCGCCGCGTCCTCGGCTCCTGCTGCCGCCTCTCCCCGCGCTGGGTGCGCCCGCCGTCTCCGGCGTGCTCCCGTGGCGGGCGCGCTCTCACCTGCACGCCTGTCCTCCACCCCGCGCTCTGTCCCGGCATTCGGCCCGGGGCGCATGCGCACCCTGCGCTCCAGGTCCCACTACAGGCCAAGCCAGGCCTTCTCCCCGCCCTCCTGACCCTGCTGACCTGACCCGGAAACTCCTGCCTCTATAAGAGGCAGCCTCTTCCTCCAGCTCACCGCCTGATCGTCACTTCCTCTCTCTGTGACTCTGGCTCCAGCCTGCCTGCCTTTTTCCCTGCTGCTCTTACCCTTTCCTCGTCCTCCCTGTCTAACCGTTCCTTGTGTTCCTCCCAGTGCCCGCCATCTCGTCTCCGTGTTCAGCCTGTGCCCTGCGTCTGACCCGTGTCTTGCTGTTCCAGCCTTGCCTGCCTGTATCCTTCAGCCTCCGTTCCTGGCCTCCAGTCCTGCCGGTTCCAGTCCAGCTCATCCTTCCGCCTGCCCGCTGCACCCTCTACTGTGCACCTCCGTCCTCGGGTACCAGCTGCCGTGGTGAGTAGTTTCCCCTGGGCCTGTCCCAAACGCTCCCTGTATAGCGGGTGGTCCACCTGGTCCGCTCGACTCCAGCCTCCACGCTCCCGCTACCGGAACCCATGCAAGTGGATCGCCTCAAACCGGTGGAGGAGCGTCGGAGAGAGAGGATCGAACAGGGGCTCTGTTTCTACTGTGGGAGTGCGTCCCACTTTCTTCGTGCCTGCCCCACTCGTCTGGGAAACGCCTCCGCCTAGGACAGGTAAGAGAGGTCTTCCTAGGTAATTTTGACTCCTCTCTACCCTTGACCCTATCTGTCCTTTTGCACCTGGATTCTAAACGTTTTTCTGAATGGGCCTATATAGATTCTGGGGCGGCCGGTAACTTCATCCAACTTGAGGCGGTTAGGAGACTTGGAATTCCTGTCAGATCCCTGGAGACCCCTCGGCAGATTGCTTCGGTCGACGGTCAACCCCTGCGGGAGTCCGTTACTCAGGTTACCGAAGAGGTGGAGCTTCAGGTCGGAGCCTTACACCGGGAGAAGATAGTATTCTATGTGCTGCCTTCTTTGTCCCATGCCATCCTTCTGGGACTTCCCTGGCTAAGGACCCACGAGCCTATCCTGGATTGGCGCTCTGGTGACGTTCTGCGATGGGGTCGACTTTGTCAAGATAAGTGCTTACTCCCTGTACAGCCGCCGAAATTTCCACGTCCTATGTCGATGTCTACCGAATTACCCTCCACCTACTGGGCCTTTTTGGATGTCTTCGACAAGAAGGAAGCAGAGGTCCTGCCCCCGCATCGTCCATATGACTGCCCCATCGATCTGCTCCCCGGTTCTACGCCGCCTCGTGGTCGCATCTACCCGCTGTCTCCCTCCGAGACCCAGGCCATGTCCGAATACGTTCAGGAAAACTTGGCCAAAGGCTTTATTCGTAAGTCTTCCTCTCCTGCAGGCGCTGGGTTCTTTTTTGTCAAGAAGAAGGACGGGTCCCTGCGTCCCTGTATTGATTATAGAGGGCTCAACGTTATCACCATCAAGAATAAATATCCTCTGCCCCTCATCCCGGAGTTATTTGACCGTCTACGGGGTGCACGGATCTTCACTAAATTGGATCTTCGAGGGGCCTACAATCTGGTCCGGATCCGCTCCGGTGACGAATGGAAGACCGCCTTCAACACTCGTGACGGCCATTATGAATACCTCGTCATGCCCTTCGGCCTATGCAATGCCCCCGCAGTGTTCCAAGAATTTGTCAATGACATTTTCCAAGATCTTCTTTACTCCTGCGTGGTGGTTTACTTGGACGACATTCTGGTGTTTTCTCCTGATTTGTCCACACATCGAAAAGACGTGCGTCAAGTTTTACTTCGGTTGAGAACACATCGTCTCTACGCCAAGCTGGAAAAATGCGCCTTCGAACAGTCGTCTCTGCCGTTCTTGGGTTATATCATTTCCAATTCTGGCTTGCGCATGGATCCGGGAAAAGTGTCTGCGGTACTCAACTGGCCGTGTCCTCAGGGAATTAAGGCTATCCAACGGTTCCTGGGTTTCGCCAACTATTACCGGCAGTTTATTCCGCACTTTTCCTCTCTGACTGCTCCCATCTCTGCTCTGATCCAAAAGGGAGCCGATCCTCACCACTGGCCTCCTGAGGCCGAGAACGCCTTCCGAACCTTGAGGCAAGCCTTTGCCACAGCCCCGGTGCTACATCGTCCAGAGGCGAACAAACCATTCACCCTAGAGGTAGACGCTTCTGCCACCGGAGCCGGTGCGGTTCTCTCCCAGAGATCTCCTTCCGGTCGCTTGGTGTCCTGCGGCTTCTTCTCCAAGACTTTCTCCCCTGCGGAGAGAAACTATACCATCGGGGACAGAGAGCTGCTTGCCATTAAGTTAGCCTTGGAAGAGTGGCGGCATCTTCTGGAAGGAGCGGTACACCCACTCCACATCTTCACCGACCACAAGAATCTAGCCTACATTCAATCAGCACAAAGGCTTAATCCCCGGCAGGCCCGATGGTCATTATTCTTTAACCGGTTCGATTTTGAGCTCCATTTCCGTCCGGGTGAAAAGAATCTCAAAGCGGATGCCCTGTCTCGATCCTTTCTGGTCACCGACAACGAGGAGGAGCTTTCACACATTGTGGAGCCAAGCAAGCTCATCGTAGTCGCGCCTGTTAACCTGACTTCCGTGCCCCCCGGCAAGACTTTTGTCCAAGATGATGACAGGAGGCGAGTTCTACATTGGGGTCATGCTACCAAGTTAGCGGGTCATGCCGGCCTCAAGAAGACATTCTCCCTCATCTCTCGTTTTTATTGGTGGCCTTCTTTGTCTCAAGATGTCCGAAGTTTCATCCTCTCCTGCCCATCGTGTGCCAAGAACAAGGTCCCACGTCAGCCACCCTCCGGTTTTCTGCATCCACTTCCGGTTCCCTCGGCTCCGTGGCAGCATATCGCGATGGATTTTATTACGGATCTACCACGTTCCTCAGGTCACACGGTCATTCTGGTGGTCGTGGACCGCTTCTCCAAGATGGCCCACTTCATCCCTCTGCCCGGTCTTCCTTCCGCTCCTGACCTGGCGAGAATTTTTATATCTCATGTCTTCCGGATTCATGGCTTCCCCAAGCACATTGTCTCGGACAGAGGGGTTCAGTTTACCTCGCGTTTCTGGAGGGCTCTATGCAAGCTGATGGAGGTAACGTTGGACTTTTCCTCCGCTTATCACCCTCAGTCCAACGGTCAAGCGGAACGCACGAACCAGATCCTCGTAGCATACCTCCGACATTTTTCCAACGGCCATCAAGACAATTGGTCCAACTTGCTTCCTTGGGCCGAGTTCGCTTTCAACAACCATACCAGCGAATCCTCCGCCAAGTCGCCTTTCTTTACGGTCTACGGTCAACATCCTGGTATACCTCTGCCGGTACTCCCGACCTCGGGTGTGCCGGCGGCCGATCTTCTGACCAAGGAGTTCTCCAGGGTCTGGCAGGAGACCAAAACCGCACTTAAGCGAGCACGAGACGGGTTCAAGAAGCACGCCGATAAGAAACGCCTAGATTCTCCGCTGTACCACCCTGGGGATAAAGTTTGGCTATCCTCAAAATTTGTTCGTCTCAAAATTCCCTCCTACAAACTGGGTCCCCGCTACATCGGTCCCTTTGAGGTTCTAGCCCGTATCAATGACGTTGCCTACAAGCTAAAACTCCCCGCTTCACTGCGGATTCCTAATTCGTTTCACGTTTCCCTCTTAAAACCGGTCATACTCAACCAGTTTCATGCTTCTACTGGCAGCGCTCCCGCGCCCGTTTCCGCACAGGATGTCTTTGAGGTTAAGGAAATCCTTGCTATGAAACGATCTAGAGGTAAAACTTTCTTTTTAATTGACTGGAAAGGTTTTGGCCCTGAGGAGAGATCCTGGGAACCCCGGGAGAACATTCAAGCTCCCCAGATTTTAGCTAAGTTTCTTTCCGGCCGTGGGAAGAGGGGGCGTAAAAGGGGGGGTACTGTCACACTCACCGCCGGCTCCACACTCGCCGCTCCTGCCACGTCCTCGGCTCCTGCTGCTGCCTCTCCCCGCGCTGGGTGCGCCCGCCGTCTCCGGCGTGCTCCCGTGGCGGGCGCGCTCTCACCTGCACGCCTGTCCTCCACCCCGCGCTCTGTCCCGGCATTCGGCCCGGGGCGCATGCGCACCCTGCGCTCCAGGTCCCACTACAGGCCAAGCCAGGCCTTCTCCCCGCCCTCCTGACCCTGCTGACCTGACCCGGAAACTCCTGCCTCTATAAGAGGCAGCCTCTTCCTCCAGCTCACCGCCTGATCGTCACTTCCTCTCTCTGTGACTCTGGCTCCAGCCTGCCTGCCTTTTTCCCTGCTGCTCTTACCCTTTCCTCGTCCTCCCTGTCTAACCGTTCCTTGTGTTCCTCCCAGTGCCCACCATCTCGTCTCCGTGTTCAGCCTGTGCCCTGCATCTGATCCGTGTCTTGCTGTTCCAGCCTTGCCTGCCTGTATCCTTCAGCCTCCGTTCCTGGCCTCCAGTCCTGCCAGTTCCAGTCCAGCTCATCCTTCCGCCTGCCCGCTGCACCCTCTACTGTGCACCTCCGTCCTCGGGTACCAGCTGCCGTGGTGAGTAGTTTCCCCTGGGCCTGTCCCAAACGCTCCCTGTATAGGGGGTGGTCCACCTGGTCCGCTCGCCCAGGGGAGGTTCGCTTGCCGCGGTCCAGTGGGTTCACCCTTGGGAATCCTTACAAGTAGGTCAAGAAAGTACTCAGTCTCTCATTGGCGTACACTGGGTTTGAACGCCCACATTGCCAAACTAATCTCGTTTGAGATGATGCCCTTTCGGTTGGTGGAAAGCACAGCTTTCCGCGAACTCATGGCCTATGCAGTACCATGCTATGACCTACCCAGTCGCCACTTCTTCTCTCGCAAAGCCATCCCAGCCCTCCACCATCATGTGAAAGACCGCATTGTCCATGCACTCAAGCAGTCAGTGAGCGGAAAGGTGCACCTCACAACTGATGCATGGTCCAGTCGGCATGGCCAGGGCCGTTACGTGTCCATCACTGCGCACTGGGTTAATGTGGTGGATGCAGGGTCCACAGGGGACAGCGGTGGTGGGACAGTGCTGCCTAGCCCACGGTATAGGAAACAGTTGGCTGTAGGCGTTCGACCCTCCTCCTCCTCCTCCTCCTCCTCCAGAAGCGACAGCTCGTCCACAGAGCGCAGTCGTACGAGCACTCCATCTGCAGCTGCCACTGTTGCACACGATGTGTCCCCCTATCGAGCAGCTAGTGGAAAGCGTCAGCAGGCTGTGTTGCAGATGATGTGTTTGGGCGACAGACACACCGCCGAGGTGCTGGCCGAGTACTTGAAGCGACAAACTGAGTCATGGCTGGGCAGTGTACATCTTGAGGCAGGCAAGGTAGTTAGTGATAACGGCCGTAATTTTGTGGCAGCCATAGCCCTTTCAAAACTCAGCCACATACCTTGCTTGGCTCACACCTTGAACCTGGTGGTGCAGTGCTTCCTCAAAAATTATCCGGAGTTAACAGCCCTGCTCCAGAAGGTGCGAAGACTGTGCGCCGGTCGCCTGTACACTCCGTTCGTATGCAGAAGCTGCAGCGATTGCTCCACCTTCCCAACCACCGCCTCATTATCGACATTGCAACAAGGTGGAACTCCACCCTGCACATGGTGGAGCGGCTGTGCGAGCAGAGGCAGGCCATAATGCATTTGTGGGAGGATACACGGCCAGGCACTTTGAGAGCAGACATGGAGTTGACAGGCGTTCAGTGGTCGAAGCTGAAAGACCTTTGTAAAGTCCTTCAGTGTTTTGAGGAATGCACACGGCTGGAAAGCGCAGACGACGCCATCCTAAGCATGAGCATCCCACTTATGCGTCTGCTCATGCAAACTTTGACGCACCTTAAGGAGCAGGCGTCTGCAGCCAATGTTGATGAGGAGGAAGAGGAGGAGGGAATCCTTGATGACATTCAGCCATTGTCTGCTCAGGGACCTCTCCTGGACGAGGTGGAGGAAGAAGAGGAGGAGGAGGAGGAGGAGGATGATGGGGATGATTACTTAGGGGAGGAGGATGCATCTCGTGGGGCAAGTGAAAATGTTGGCGTGGCAAGGTCTGGTACAGGGTTTGTGCGTGACTGGAGGGATGTGGATTTGCCAGAAAGTGCTCCTCCACCCAGCACTCGCAGTGCATCATTGACACCGGGAACATTGGCCCACATGTCAGATTATGCCTTGCGGATCCTAAAAAGGGACCCCCGCATTGCCAAAATGATGAACGATGACGACTACTGGTTGGCCAGCATCCTGGATCCACGCTATAAAGGCAAATTACAAAACATCATGCCACAGGAGAACCTTGACCTAATATTGGCTAATAAACAAGCAACTCTGGTAAATCGGTTGCTTGAGGCATTCCCAGCACACAGCAGCGGTGATGGTTCTCACACGAGCCGTACGGGCCGGGGGCAGCTTAGCAGAGGTGTTCGTGGTGCACACAGCAGAAGTGGCGTTGGAGACAGGGGTTTCATGACAATGTTGTGGACTGATTTTTCAAAAACCGCTCACACAACTGGTAATACTGCATCGATGGAAAGTGACAGGAGACAGCAGTTGTCAACTATGGTTACAAACTACTTTTCCTCCCATATCGATGTTCTCCCACACAGGTCATTCCCCTTTGACTATTGGGCCGCTAAACTGGACACCTGGCCTGAATTGGCCCAATATGCCTTACAGGAGCTCGCTTGCCCAGCTGCAAGTGTGCTATCGGAAAGAGTCTTCAGTGCAGCTGGATCAATCCTGACAGAAAAAAGGACCCGTCTGTCAACCCAAAATGTGGATAATCTAACCTTCATTAAAATGAACCACGCATGGGTTTCCAAGGATTTTGTCCCACCTTCCCCTGATGACACATAGGGTGACAGAAAAATGGCTTGCTTTGGTCCACCTCTTCCTGGTACTTCACCTATTTCGCCTTTTGCATCAGCTGAATGTCCAACATCAACATATGCCACTTTCTAAAACTCCCTAACTGTGCTGCCTCCCCCCCCATGGCCGGGGTCACCACCTACCGCACGACACCGTGCGAGTGCCGTTGCCCTGGACAGGTGGGTAGGCCGACTCTTGGGCGCGGGCACTGGCACAGGGTCCCTCATAGTGCAATCAAGTGTCTCTGACGGTGGTGGTGCACACCCGCCGTCAGACACACCGCTGTACTATGAGGGGCCCAGTGCCAGTACCGACGCCCACGAGTGGGCCCCCCTTGCTTGGGCAGGGCCCCAGCATTTGCAATCTTTACCTCTCCCTGCTCCTCCGCTGTGTAATCTGGCCGTCAAATCCATACTGTGCCTGACACCGTCTGAGCCTGCCTCCTGAGACATATATTTTGAATGTGTACGCTATCCATACATGTTATCCGGGGATACGGTACCCTTTCTAACCTTTGTGCAATCACGTGCAATCCATACTGTGCCTGACACCGTCTGAGCCTGCCTCCTGAGACATATATTTTGAATGTGTACGCTATCCATACATGTTATCCAGGGATACGGTACCATTTCTAACCTTTGTGCAATCACGTGCAATCCATACTGGGCCTGACACCGTCTGAGCCGGCCTCCTGAGACATATATTTTGAATGTGTACGCTATCCATACATGTTATCCAGGGATACGGTACCCTTTCTAACCTTTGTGCAATCACGTGCAATCCATACTGGGCCTAACACCGTCTGAGCCTGCCTCCTGAGACATATATTTTGAATGTGTACGCTATCCATACATGTTATCCGGGGATACGGTACCCTTTCTAACCTTTGTGCAATCACGTGCAATCCATACTGGGCCTAACACCGTCTGAGCCTGCCTCCTGAGACATATATTTTGAATGTGTACGCTATCCATACATGTTATCCGGGGATACGGTACCCTTTCTAACCTTTGTGCAATCACGTGCAATCCATACTGGGCCTAACACCGTCTGAGCCTGCCTCCTGAGACATATATTTTGAATGTGTACGCTATCCATACATGTTATCCGGGGATACGGTACCCTTTCTAACCTTTGTGCAATCACGTGCAATCCATACTGTGCCTGACACCGTCTGAGCCTGCCTCCTGAGACATATATTTTGAATGTGTACGCTATCCATACATGTTATCCAGGGATATGGTACCCTTTCTAACCTTTGTGCAATCACGTGCAATCCATACTGGGCCTGACACCGTCTGAGCCTGCCTCCTGAGACATATATTTTGAATGTGTACGCTATCCATACATGTTATCCAGGGATACGGTACCCTTTCTAACCTTTGTGCAATCACGTGCAATCCATACTGGGCCTAACACCGTCTGAGCCTGCCTCCTGAGACATATATTTTGAATGTGTACGCTATCCATACATGTTATCCGGGGATACGGTACCCTTTCTAACCTTTGTGCAATCACGTGCAATCCATACTGGGCCTAACACCGTCTGAGCCTGCCTCCTGAGACATATATTTTGAATGTGTACGCTATCCATACATGTTATCCGGGGATACGGTACCCTTTCTAACCTTTGTGCAATCACGTGCAATCCATACTGGGCCTAACACCGTCTGAGCCTGCCTCCTGAGACATATATTTTGAATGTGTACGCTATCCATACATGTTATCCAGGGATACGGTACCCTTTCTAACCTTTGTGCAATCACTTGCAATCCATACTGTGCCTGACACCGTCTGAGCCTGCCTCCTGAGACATATATTTTGAATGTGTACGCTATCCATACATGTTATCCAGGGATACGGTACCCTTTCTAACCTTTGTGCAATCACGTGCAATCCATACTGGGCCTAACACCGTCTGAGCCTGCCTCCTGAGACATATATTTTGAATGTGTACGCTATCCATACATGTTATCCGGGGATACGGTACCCTTTCTAACCTTTGTGCAATCACGTGCAATCCATACTGGGCCTAACACCGTCTGAGCCTGCCTCCTGAGACATATATTTTGAATGTGTATGCTATCCATACATGTTATCTGGGGATACGGTACCCTTTCTAACCTTTGTGCAATCACGTGCAATCCATACTGTGCCTGACACCGTCTGAGCCTGCCTCCTGAGACATATATTTTGAATGTGTACGCTATCCATACATGTTATCCAGGGATACGGTACCCTTTCTAACCTTTGTGCAATCACGTGCAATCCATACTGGGCCTGACACCGTCTGAGCCTGCCTCCTGAGACATATATTTTGAATGTGTATGCTATCCATACATGTTATCCAGGGATACGGTACCCTTTCTAACCTTTGTGCAATCACGTGCAATCCATACTGGGCGTGAGAACGGCTGGCGAGCTGTTAAGCAAGCTACAGCACCTGTCCAGACAAGTACAGGGATTCCCTAGCGAGGAGACTTATTTGATTGTTTTCAATGTTGGGACAGCAATTTTTGGGGAGCACTATACTCTGGAGAATGATAGATGGGGCCCACCATACACTGGAACATTCCAAAGGTGGACATCAGACACTGGAGCAGCATTTACAGGGCCCATTATACACTAGAGCATTAGAAATGGGGCCCATTATGTTTGGAGCATTATTTGGGCCCATAAGACAGTGGAGCTTCATCCATGGGGACCAACATATACTGTAGCATTATGTGGAGCTCATCATATACTGTTTCAAACATTATATGGGACCAATGATTCTGTATGGAGAAATAGATGGGCCTCGTCATGAGATGTAAAAAGTGAGGTATTTTTCATTGTACTATACCGCTATTTATCTGCCGTATCGGAGCATGATGAGTTGTGGTATGTGTTAAAGGGGCGCTCTTTCGCCCAGGGCACATGAAAACCTGCAGCCAGCCCTCCCCCCCCACAACTTTAGCCAAATAACCCCCATTTTTCAGTGCGTAACTTGTATTATGAAGTTAATTAAGGTTGACAAGCTTAAGTAAGAAGAATTGATGCTTTTGGCATTCAAATGGGCACTGTAGGTGTGTTTCCTGTCCTCCTCTCACTGCCGACTTTTATTCCCCATTGACTTACATTGGGTTTCGTGTTTCGGGACGACCCCGACTTTTCCCTATAATCGGACGATCTTGCTCGACCCGACTTTTGGAAAAGTCGGGTTTCACGAAACGAAACGCGACCCTAAAAAACCAAAAGTCGCTCAACTCTAGTCTATACCAGTGCTCTGCAGACCATATATGTGTGTACTGTACAGGTTCTCAACAGTGATGTTTTCAGCTGATTGTTGTCATTCATTTTCTCTTTTTCTTTCCATACAGCCCTGACCATCATGACCCCTTCTTCTATCCAAAAACTCTTACAATAATGACCCCGTATCTCCTTATAATAATAAAAACACCTCCCTGTGCGTTCTTATAATAATGCCTCCTTGCTTCCCCTATAATGATCAATATACAGTATGTATGTAGAGGTGGGCACCACAACATGTAGCACATAAATGAGAGCTGGGTGCAGCACAGTGCCAAAGATACCAGGAAAGAAACAAGAAAAAGAAGCGCAGAATGGAGCGCACTCACAGCTGAATATCAATATGCAAAAAGACTTTTATTATGGTGCTTGAACCTCTAGGTTCAAGCAACATATTGTAATCAGATTTATTATAGTGCTTTGAAAAAACCACTATATTGTAATCCGAACTGCTAACTTAGGCCTCTTTCACACATCAGGTTTTCGCCGTCAGGCGCGATCCGGCGCTTTTGACAGAAACCGGATCCGGCGAAATGCAATGCCGGATCCGTTTTCCCCCCCATTGACTTGCATTTGCGCCGGATCGCGCCGGATGGCCATGCGTTTCATCCGGTTTTCGCCGGATCCGGCAATGTGTCGCGATCCGGCATCTGGAAAAAACGGTGACTGTAACGTTTTTTGTCTCCGTCGAAAAAGCCGGCCGGATCCGGTTTTTTGGTCTGAGCATGCTCAGTAGCTCTGCCCACAAGACATATATAAAAGCAAGACAGTGGGACCCACAGCCACACCCAACATGCCACCCAAGACAGCAACCAGGCGCAGGAGAAGGCAGGAGACCACTGCAGCACCATCCGCACCACCACCACCCCAAATGGAGCAGCAAATAGAACATGCTGAGGAGGGGAGGCCAGCAGCAGATGAGAGACGGTAATTATCAAATCCCCCATTCCTCCAAACTAGGGCTATTGAATATCAAGATATTCATTGGCCCTTTGTTTCTCTTTATTCAACAGCCGCCCAAGAGATGCAGCAGCAGCAGCAGCAGCACTGGCTTCACTGGCAGCAGCTGTAACACCACCCACAGCCATGGAGTCTGGCCAGCAAGAGGACAGCACATCTTCTGGGAGCCCTCCCTCGCATCGTCAGCGTTTGACGGTAAGTTTTTATTTCCAAAATCCATCTTCTCTGTAATATATGTCTATTCATTGCCTTTTATTTCAAAACAGGAATCACAAGATGAAGAGGAGCTCCCAGAAGAAGAAGGAAGGGGTGGACAGACACTTGGAGTGGGCTCACAATTCGTAAGTTTTTTGCATCAAACGCAGAAACACAACATCACACTACACACAACACATAGAAAACAATGTTCTGCAGACCACACACAGCAAACAAATGCCTACATCCAAAGACATAACTTTTTTTGTTTTCTTCTCTAGTCTTCCCAATCTGGTGCTTGGCCAAGAGGTCCTCGCAGTGCCTCCCAGGGTCGTCGGCGACAGCAACGCGGCGGTCACCAGCGTGTAAGTATAAATATTTTTGCTTTGTTTTTTTGCACTTTTTATTTCATTTCTTTTGTGGAGGCTAATTATGTTATTTTTGTCTTTTTCTTTAACAGCCTTCACAGCGTGCTCCCGACTCTGACGGTGAGGATGGAGGGATTGATGTGGACCGCCTCATCGATCTCGTCAGAGAAAGGGAGCCGCTCTGGAATATGGCTGACCGCCGCCACGCTGACCTGATTGTTACCCGACGACTCTGGGAGGAAATCTGTTCTCTCCTTGTGGGCCGCTGGGAGGACCTCGAAGCTCGGGCCCAGATTAAAGAGCGTAAGTATATACAGTACCGGTTGCTTGATGTAAACCAGTGTTTCCCGAACTCCAGTCCTCGTGGTCCCCACGGATCATGTGTTCAGGATTTCTATTTACTATAGAAATCATGAAAACATGACCCCTGGGGACCATGAGGACTGGAGTTTGGGAAACACTGATGTTGTATACTAACCACTCCTTTCTTGTTTCAGGGAACAGAATTGTGAATCGGTGGCGGTCTGTGAGGGATCGTTTCAAGAAGGAGTTCAATAAAGAGATGCGGGCCCCGAGTGGATCTGGAGGACGCAGGAGCAAGTACAAGTACGCAGAAGCCCTGTCGTTCCTCCGGGAAACAATGGTCACCAGAAGGTAAATATTACACACCACATGTGAAAAAAAATGTTATATGTAAAAAAAATTTTCAGCCAGGGCCATACCATGTCAGTATTTTAATTGTTTTTTTTTCTCTTTATTCCACAGCACGGTGAGCAGCACTCGGGAGCCGGCACGATTGGACCCTTCTGAGGCGATCCCTGAGGAGACCGGCACCGAGGGACACTTCGACCGCCCCGGTACATCTGCAACTTCCCAGCCTTCCCACACATTCGACCCATCTGTCCCATCCACCAGCACAGGAGCATCGTGGCCGCCTACATTACATGAAGCTGCTGGTGAGGAGATCGCTTTCCCTTTACCCCACCCTTCTGCCCCTGCCACCTCTAGTACACCTGCGGGTACTGGGCGGCAGCGGCAGAGGGGTCAGGAAAAGACTTATGCGCCAGAGTTCTTGCATCTGAATGCATCTTTCCAGAACTGTCTCAAAGTCTTGTCAGAGCAAATATCCGCAGGCTATCAGCAGATCAACTCCAGCATTCTGGAGGTGAAGACACTTCTGCAAGCCATGCATTCAGAAGCAAGATCTTCGCCAAACCACACCTTTTTCAGGTCTGTTGTGGAGCGCATGGAAACGCTCTCTCCTGCCCAGCAGATGCATGTAATGCATTCATGCCACGCTGCTCTCCAGCAAGTTACCTCCCAACCTCCTCCTCCTCCCACCACAGTAGTTCCTCCACCTGCACCCCCTCCAGCCACTTTCCATCCTCCCCCTCCTATTACATCTACACCCTCTCCAGCCACTTTCCATCCTCCCCCTCCTATTACATCTACACCCCCTCCAGCCACTTTCCATCCTCCCCCTCCTATTACATACCATCCACCTCCAGCCACTTTCCATCCTCCCCCTCCTATTACATACCATCCACCTCCCCAGCACCATCCACCTCCCCAGCACCATCCACCTCCCCAGCACCATCCACCTCCCCAGCACCAGCAACCTCCCCAGCACCAGCAACCTCCCCAGCACCAGCAACCTCACCAGTACCAGCAACCTCCACAGTACCTGCAAACTCCCCAGTACCAGCAACCTCCCCAGTACCAGACATCTCCCCACTTCCAGCAACCTGCCCCGTACCAGACATCTCCCCACTTCCAGCAACCTGCCCCGTACCAAACTCCTTCCCCATACAACTTGCCATCAACATCATCTGCTCCTACAGTCCCTGCCCAACCCTCCACTCCACCACCCACCACCTCTTCTGCTTCCCACATGTCCACCCATTCTGTAGTTTTTTCCACACCTTCACCTCTAACTGTTCCTTCCCCACCACGATCCCAGTCCTCTCTCCACACTCCCAGTGTCGAAGTGTCCCGCAGCCCCTACAGCAGTATTTCCACCACACACTACACAAAATTATAATGTGTGTATTTAAATAAAAATGACCAGTTTTATGGTTTCAGTTTTATAGTTTCAAAGTTTTATTAAACAAGTTTATTAAAATTTTAAAAAAGTTTACTAAAAAAAACATTTTTCAATAAAAGTTAAATTATTTTACACTGGTTGTCTGTCATTTCTTTCTGCGGCGAAAAAGGTTAAATACAGGGTATTTAAAAGGTGAAATGGTATTCAAAACTAGGTATATAACTGTGGGTAAATTTTAGCTTTTTGCCACAGTTGTGTTCCTGGTTGTGTTTGAAGCAAAGTATTTCACCTAAAAAGTTGTGTTTATTGTTGGTGATTTCCTAACAATGTACACAACTTTTGTTAAAAGGTGAAATACTTTGCATAAAACACAACCAGGTACACACCTGTGGCCTAAAGCTAAAAATAGAGGCCATGACAAGATAGCCAACTTTGGTTGGCAAATGTATATACTGTTGGTCCAGAAGGTACACAAGTTTGGTTAGGGCACAAATCTTTCACACTCTGTCATCCTGCCAGTGTACTCTGCCTTGAGGTGACATAAAGTATAGTGCAAAATTGTCCCTCATTACTGAAACCGTCACAGAACTTCTAGTGGTAATGTCATGGTAATCTTGCAAGGTGGTTTCTTCAGAGGTGTCCTCAATGGAAATGGGTTCCTTGCAGATAACAAAATTGTGGAGTACCACGCACGCTTTGATCACCTCGTCCACAGTTTCTGTCTTGAGGTTGATCGCAGTCAATAGGACCCGCCATTTGGCTGTCAGAATACCAAAGGTACATTCAACCATTCTTCTTGCTCTTGTGAGGCGGTAATTAAAAATGCGTTTTGGTCTTGTCAATCCTCTGCTAGAGTACGGTTTCAAAAGGTGTTCTGACAGCTGGAAGGCTTCATCCCCTACACAGACAAATGGCATAGGTGGACCAGATGTTTGCGGCAGCGGTCTAGGTGGTGGGAACTGGAAGGTGTTTCCATACAGTTTACGCCCCATGGCAGACAGTTTGAAAACTTGAGAGTCATTGGAGCGGCCATAGGCCCCAATATCAACCGCAATAAATTTGTATTCCGCGTCAGCGATGGCCATGAGGACAATTGAAAAATATTTCTTGTAATTGAAATATTCCGATCCCGATCCAGCTGGCTTTACAATGCGGATATGTTTCCCGTCCACAGCGCCCAAGCAGTTTGGAAACTGACATATCTGTTGAAACTTGTCAGCAATTTCAATCCACCGCTCTGTTGTGGGCTCTGGTAAAAACTCTTCAGCTAAGGAGTCCCACAGTGCACGGCATGTGTACTTCACAATTCCAGATATGGTGGAAATCCCGAGTCTGTACTGGAAATGCAGTGACGAAAGGGATTCTCCAGTTGCAAGAAATCTGTGGGGAATTAAAAAACAATAAATTAGTTTTAAATCACAGCATTACATACCAAAACTGACCTATAACACTTGGAGATACAAATTACCACCAACAAGATTGCAGTGAAAGTGTGCTCTGATGCGATCACATCCAATAAATGTGGCTTACCTTAAAGTCACCATCAGACGCTCTGCGGGTGAAACAGAGAAGCGGCAATAGGTGTCCGCTTTTCTTATGAGGTGTGCAATGCGCTCCACCAAGTAATCAAAATTCTCCATTTTCATCCTAACATATCCAAAAAATTTATCCGGGTTTCGTCGAAGGTCCATGCATAGTGTAGAATAGACCCCACGCGTCATTCTCTTGGCTGTGATGGGGTGGATCCACAAACGTCGTCTACGATGCCTGATGCGCTGCTGTCTCGCTCTCTCCTTCTCCAGAACAATCACCCTCAAACGATTCGCCTCCGCTGTAAAATCCGCCAAATTCTTCAAAATATTTCCAATCACAACATCCATCTTCGCCAGTAACTTGCTCTTCTCTCCAACCTGCACTTTCTCCTCTACAACCTGTCAAAGAAGGGCTGTAGGAACACGCTATATATAGTTTTCCAGTAGCCAATCCCGTTCGGAAGGCCACAAGGGTCAATTTTAAAAACCGGATCCGGCGTAATCCGTCGAAAAAACGGATAGAAAAACGGATGAACCGGATGAGACGGATCCGGTTTTGTCTGTCCAGAAAAAGACGGATCCGGCAGAAAACCGGATCCGTCACATCCGGTTTTCAGAAACATTTGCCGGATCCGGCGTTCCGGCACGACGCCGGATCGCGCCTGACGCCGAAAACCTGAAGTGTGAAAGTAGCCTTATTCTTCTTCTTATTATTCAGTTGATTTCCACAATTAATACGGCCCGAACCTCTACACAGACTCCATTGAGGTGTTGTTTCGAAGCCAGCGTCCATGAGAGGTGTGCTAAGTATTTTTCGTGTCGATCGGATTTGTAGTTTTTGCGCAATTTGCGTTAGAAATTTTTTTTCCCCGTCATTGGAATGCATTGTCTCAATGCATTTGAATGGGGAAATTTTGCTATAGACAAAACATGCCCTGAGGCGATTGAAATGGCAGTTAAGCTCATTGATATGTGCAGGCAGACCCAGTTACTATGCCAACACCTACGAACGTCACATGACCTCTCCAGGACAGAGTTTCTGGCAGATAATTTCAGCTCTTAAAGCGAAACCCACAGCACAAATGCAAATCTAGCTTCATCACATGACGCATGCCCCTGAGAGAGAATGTGCGCCAAAGTGGATTTAGAAGCCCAGTGAGCCAAACTGGCTCTTAAAGAGCCGACGTTCCAAAGTGATTCTTAAAGGGCCGGTGCACCAAAATGAGTCTTAAAGGCCGGCGCGCCAAATCGAAAGCTGAGTGACCCCAGGCTCCAAATCGGAGGCTGAGCCACCCCGGCCTCCAAATCGGAGGCTGATCGACCCTGGCCTACAAATCGGAGGCTGAGCCACCCTGGCCTCCAAATCGGACCCAGAGTGGCCCCGCTCACCAAATCGGACCCAGAGTGGCCCCGCCCACCAAATCGGACCCTGAGGGCCCCACCCACCAAATCAGACCTAGAGTGGCCCCACCCACCAAATTAGACCCAGAGTGGCCCCGCCCACATAATCGGACCCTGAGGGGCCCCACCCACCAAATCAGTCTGAGTGGCCCGCCCACCAAATTAGACCCAGAGGGGCCCCACCCACTAAATCGAACCCAGAGTGGCCCTGCCCACCAAATCGTACCCTGAGGGGCCCCGCCCACCATATCGGACCCTGAGGGGCCCCGCCCACCAAATCGAACCCAGAGTGGCCCTGCCCACCAAATCATACCCTGAGGGGCCCCACCCACCAAACCAGACGCTGAGGGGCCCCGCCCACCAAATCGGACCCTGAGGGGACCCACCCGCTAAATCGGACCCAGAGTGGCCCCGCCCACCAAATCGGACCCTGGGCGGCCCCACCCACCAACTCGGACCCTGGGCGGCCCCACCCACCAACTCGGATCCTGAGGGGCACCGCCCACCAAATCTGACCCAGAGTGGCCCCGCCCACCAAATCTGACCCAGAGTGGCCCCGCCCACCAAATCAGACCCAGAGGGGCCCCAGCCACAAAATCGGACCCTGAGGGGCCCCGCCAACCAAATCTGACCCAGAGTGGCCCCGCCCACCAAATCGGACCCAGAGTGGCCCCGCCCACCAAATTGGACCCAGAGGGGCTCCGCCCACAAAATCAGACCCTAAGGGGCTCTACCCACAAAATCGGACCCTGAGGGGCCCCAGCCACAAAATCGGACCCTGAGTGGCCCTGGCCACAAAATCGGACCCTGAGGGGCCCCACCCACAACCAGACCCTGAAGGGCCCCGGCCACAAAATCAGACCCTGAGGGTCCCCACCCACAAAATCGGACCCTGAGGGGCCCCGCCCACCAAATCGGACCCAGAGTGGCCCCACCCACCAAATTGGACCCAGAGGGGCTCCGCCCACAAAATCAGACCTTAAGGGGCCCCACCCACAAAATTGGACCCTGAGGGGCCCCTGCCACAAAATCGGACCCTGAGTGGCCCCAACCACAAAATCAGACCTTTAGGGGCCCCGGCCACAAAATCGGACCATGAGGGGCCCCAACCACAAAATCGGACCCTGAGGAGACCCACCCACAAAATCGGACCCTGAGGGGCCCCGGCCACAAAATCGGACCCTGAGGGGCCCCACCTACCAAATCAAACTCTGAGGGACCCCACCCACCAATTCAACCCTGAGGAGCCCAGGCCGCTGAATCAGATCCTGAGGGGCCCCACCCACCAAATCAGACCCGGGGGCCCCACAAGTCAAAGTGCCCCTTGAGAGGCACCCACAGTTAAAACGGATCCTGAGTTGAAAGTCTTGCAGGGGCAGCAGGCAAGACTCTCTTAAAGGGGCAGGCCGGGCACCATTTCAAAGCACTATCTGTACTTCCTTCAGGAAATACACATCTACTGTAGTTATAGTGGTTTGAAAAAACCACTATATTGTAATCCGAACGCTGCTAACTTATTCTTATTATTCAGTTAGTTTCCGCAATTAATGCAGCCCGAACTGCTACACGCACAGACTCCGTTGAGGTGTCGTTTCGAAGCCAGCGTCCATGAGTGGTGTGCTAAGTATTTTTCGTGCCGATCGGATTTGTAGGTTTTGCGCAATTTGCGTTAGAAATTTTTTTTCCCGTCATTGGAATGCATTGTCTCAATGCCTTTCAATGGGGAAATTTTGCCACAGACAAAACATGCCCTGTGGCGATTGTAATGGCAGTTAAGCTCATTGATATGCGCAGGCAGACCCAATTACTATGCCAAGGCCTACTACCTTCACATGATGCCCCAAGGACACAGATTCTGGCAGATAATATCAGCTCTTAAAGCGAAACCCACAGCACAAATGCAAATCTAGCTTCATCACAAGACGCATGCCCCTGAGAGAGAATGTGCACCAAAGTGGATTTAGAAGCCAAGTGCGCCAAACTGGCTCTTAAACGGTTGACGTGCCTGAGTGATTCTTAAAGGGCCGGCGCACCAAAATTAGTCTTAAAGGGCCGGCACACCAAATCGAAAGCTGAGTGACCCTAGGCTCCAAATCAGAGGCTGAGTGGCCCCACCCACCAAATCGTACCCTGAGGGGCCCCCACCCACAAAATCGGACTGTGAGGGACCACACCCACAAAATCGGACCCTGAGGGGCCCCGGCCACAAAATCGGACCCTGAGGGGCCCACCCACAAAATCGGACCCTGAGGGTCCCACCCAAAAATCGGACCCTGAGGGGCTACACCCACAAAATCGGACCATGAGGGGCCCCGCCCACTAAATTGGACCCAGAGTGGCCCCGCCCACCAAATCGGACCCTGAGGGGCCCCGCCCACCAAATCGGACTCGGAGTGGCCCCGCCCACCAAATTGGACCCAGAGTGGCTCTGCCCACAAAATCAGACCTTAAGGGGCCCCACCCACAAAATCGGACCCTGATGGGCCCCAGACACAAAATCGGACCCTGAGTGGCCACAACCACAAAATTGGGCCCTTAGGGGCCCCGGCAACAATTTCGGACCCTGAGGGGCCCCAACCACAAAAACGGACCCTGAGGGGCCCCACCCACAAAATCAGACCCTGAGTGGCCCCGCTCACCAAATCAGACCCTGAGGGGCCCCGCTCTCCAAATCGGACCCTGAGGGGCCCCACCCACCATATCGGACCCTGAGGGGCCCCGCTCACCAGATTGAACTCTGAGGGGCCCCGCCCACCAAATCGGACCCAGAGGGGCCCCGCCCACAAAATTGGCCCCTGAGAGGCACCCACAATTAAAATGGATCCTGAGCTGAAAGTTTTGCAGGGGCAGTAGGCAAGTCTCTCTTAAAGGGGCAGCCCGGGCACCATTTCAAAGCACTATCTGTACTTCCTTCAGGAAATACACATCTAGTTATTATTATTGAGTTGAATTTCTGCAATTAATGCGGCCCGAACCGCTACACGCACAGACTCCGTTGAGGTGTCGTTTCGAAGCCAGCGTCCATGAGTGGTGTGCTAAGTAATTTTTGTGCCAATCAGATTTGTAGTTTTTGCGCAATTTGCATTTGAAAAAACATTTTCCTCAATGCATTTCAATGGGAAAATGTTGCCACAGGGAAAACATGCCCTGAAGCGAATCCAATGGCAGTTAAGCTCATTGATATGCGCAGGCAGACCAAGTTACTATGCCAACGCCTACGAACTTTACATGACCCCCCCAGGACACAGTTTCTGCCAGATAATTTCAGCTCTTAAAGCGAAATCCTCAGCACAAATGCAAATCTAGCTTCATCACATGACGCATGCCCCTGAGAGAGAATGTGCGCCAAAGTGGATTTAGAAGCCCAGTGAGCCAAACTGGCTCTTAAAGAGCCGACGCGCCAAAGTGATTCTTAAAGGGCCGGTGCACCAAAATGAGTCTTAAAGGGCCGGCGCTCCAAATCGAAAGCTGAGTGACCCCAGGCTCCAAATCGGAGGCTGAGCCACCCCGGCCTCCAAATCGGAGGCTGATCGACCCTGGCCTACAAATCGGAGGCTGAGCCACCCTGGCCTCCAAATCGGACCCAGAGTGGCCCCGCTCACCAAATCGGACCCAGAGTGGCCCCACCCACCAAATTGGACCCAGAGTGGCCCCGCCCACAAAATCGGACCCTGAGGGGCCCCACCCACCAAATCAGTCTGAGTGGCCCGCCCACCAAATTAGACGCAGAGGGGCCCCACCCACTAAATCGAACCCAGAGTGGCCCTGCCCACCAAATCGTACCCTGAGGGGCCCCGCCCACCATATCGGACCCTGAGGGGCCCCGCCCACCAAATCGAACCCAGAGTGGCCCTGCCCACCAAATCATACCCTGAGGGGCCCCACCCACCAAACCAGACGCTGAGGGGCCCCGCCCACCAAATCGGACCCTGAGGGGACCCACCCACTAAATCGGACCCAGAGTGGCCCTGCCCACCAAATCGGACCCTGGGCCGCCCCACCCACCAACTCAGACCCTGGGCGGCCCCACCCACCAACTCGGACCCTGAGGGGCACTGCCCACCAAATCTGACCCAGAGTGGCCCCGCCCACCAAATCTGACCCAGAGTGGCCCCGCCCACCAAATCTGACCGAGTGGCCCCACCCACCAAATCTGACCCAGAGTGGCCCCGCCCACCAAATCGGACCCAGAGGGGCCCCAGCCACAAAATCGGACCCTGAGGGGCCCCGCCCACCAAATCGGACCCAGAGTGGCCCCGCCCACCAAATCGGACCCAGAGTGGCCCCGCCAACCAAATTGGACCCAGAGGGGCTCCGCCCACAAAATCAGACCCTAAGGGGCCCTACCCACAAAATCGGACCCTGAGGGGCCCCAGCCACAAAATCGGACCCTGATTAGCCCCAACCACAAAATCGGACCCTGAGGGGCCCTGGCCACAAAATTGGACCCTGAGGGGCCCCACCCACAACCAGAACCTGAAGGGCCCCGGCCACAAAATCAGACCCTGAGGGGCCCCACCCACAAAATCGGACCCTGAGGGGCCCCAACCACAAAATCAGACTCTGAGGGGCCCCGGCCACAAAATGGACCCTGAGGGGCCCCACCCACAAAATCGGACCCTGAGGGGCTCCACCCACAAAATCGGTCCCTGAGGGGCCCCACCTACAAAATCGGACCCTGAGGAGCCTCGGCCACAAAATCAGACCCTGAAAGGCCCCGGCCGGAAAATTGGATGCTGAGGGGCCCCACCCACAAAATCAGACCCTGAGGGGCCACACCCACAAAATCAGACCCTGAGGGGCCACACCCACAAAATCAGACCCTGAGGGATTCCAGCCACCAATTCAAGCCCTGAGTAGCCAAGGCCACCGAATCGGATCCTTTGGGGCCCCACCCACCAAATCAGACCCTGAGGCCAAAGTGGCCCCTGAGAGGCACCCACAGTTAAAACGGATCCTGAGTTGAAAGTCTTGCAGGGGCAGCAGGCAAGTCTCCCTTAAAGGGGCATCCCAGGCACCATTTCAAAGCACTATCTGTACTTCCTTCAGGAAATACACATCTAGTTATTATTCTACTTCTTCTCCGCTTTTTCTGCAATTAATGTGGCCCAAACCGCTTGGCGCAGAGACCCCGTTCAGACAGCATTTCTAAGCCCTCGTTGGGGACAGGTGTGCTATGTATTTTTGGAGTCGATCCGATTTTTAGTTTTTTAAAAAATTGCATTTTTAAGGGAATCTGTCACCTGGTTTTGGCGGGCGATGAAAACGAGGTCGGTCTGGTCTGATGGGTGGTGCAAAATGTGCCAAAGTGGCCAAAGTGGCCAAAGTGGCTACCAAGTGGCCAAAGTGGCTACTGAGGTGCCGAATGTGCCAAAGTGGCTACCAAGTGGCCAAAGTGGCTACCGAGGGACCAAATGTGCCAAAGTAGCTACCAAGTGGCCAAAGTGGCTACCAAGTGGCCAAAGTGGCTACAGAGGTGCCAAATTTGCCAAAGTGGCTACCAAGTGGCCAAAGTGGCTACTGAGGTGCCGAATGTGCCAAACTGGATACCGAGGTGCTAAATGAGCTAAAGTGGCTACCAAGTGGCCAAAGTGGCTACCAAGGTGCCGAATGTGCCAAAGTGGCTGCCAAGTGGCCAAAGTGGCAACTGAGGTGCCAAAGTAGCTACTGAGGGGCCAAATGTGCCAAAGTGCCTACCAAGTGGCCAAAGTGGCTACCGAGGGGCCAAATGTGCCAAAGTGGCAACCACGTGGCCAAAGTGGCTACCAGGTGACCAAAGTGGCTACAGAGGTGCCGAATGTGCCAAAGTGGCTACCAAGTGGCTAAAGTGGCTACTGAGGTGCTGAATGTGCCAAAGTGGCTACCAAGTGGCCAAAGTGGCTACAGAGGTGCTGAATGTGCCAAAGTGGCTACCAAGTGGCTACCGAGGTGCTGAATGTGCCAAAGTGGCTACCAAGTGGCCAAAGTGGCTACCAAGGTGCCAAATGTGCTAAAGTGACTACCAAGTAGCCAAAGTGGCTACCAAGTGGCCAAAGTGGCTACTGATGTGCCGAATGTGCTAAAGTGACTACCAAGTGGCCAAAGTGACTACTGAGGTGCTGAATGTGCCAAAGTGGCTACCAAGTGGCCAAGTTGGCTACCGAGGTGCCAAATGTGCTAAAGCTGGCAGCGCTGTTCAAGCACCATGTATTTCCTTCAGGAAATGCCCATCTAGTTGTTCATACAATGCCAAGAAAACCAAGTGCATAATAAAAACAGTTTAAAAACACCAATGAAAACAATGTGGGCAGGTGGATGTGAGCATACATGCAAAGTATACATGATATAGCAATCACAAATATTCAAATAGCATAAATTTGCAGCATTGCTCTTTTTCTCCCAATGGATAATGAATAACAATAAATGTATATTAAATTTCTATATGTGATTTACTAGATGTCTCTTACCTCTTAAGAATATGAAAAAAGGACTAAGAACTAGCTAATGAATGGCTTGCACTATAAATAGTGAATTTGTATCAATTGTGCATGCATCCTCAAAGAGGGTTTGTGCCTCATGCAGATGAACAGGTGAAAAGAGCAATGCTAGTTCTCATAATGGTAAAATATCCAGGGAAAGCCATGCAGATCCCAGATACCATCCCACACGTATGGGGGAATTAAAAAAAAGGGGAAAGAGAACAGATTAAGTCACATAATAATTATCAAGGGAGACCACTCATCCCACAAATGCCCATATGCAATATGAATATTTGTGATTGCTATATCATGTATACTTTGCATGTATATGTATGCTCACAGCCACTTTCCCACATTGTTTTCATTGGTGTTTTTTAACTGTTTTTATTATGCACTTGGTTTTCTTGGCATTGTATGAACAATAAAAGTCTTTTTGCATATTGATATTTAGCTGTGAGTGCGCTCCATTCTGTGCTTCTTTTTCTTGTTTCTTTCCCCTATAATGATAACTATCCCCTCAGTATGCCCATTTATAATAATGGCCCTCTGTGCCTCTTTATTGTAATAATGCTCCTGAGCAGGGGTGCACACAGAATTAACAGGGAAATACATGCGAGGAAAAATCTCCAAATTCAGCTCACCTCCCTGATGTCCACTGCACTTAGACTGCGTTGCATCAGGAATTAATAGAGAAGAAGGAGATTTCAGCAGAAGGCTGATCTGGTAAAAAAAAAATCCAATGTTTATTAGATCATATGAAATCCATTGAAATTCTTATCCACCGCTATCTATAAAATTAAAAAGTCTGGCAAATGCATTTCGGATATACAGGTGCATCTTACAAAATTAGAATATCATCAAAAAGTTAATTTATTTCAGTTCTTCAATACAAAAAGTGAAAATCATATATTATATAGAGTCATTACACACAGAGTGATCTATTTCAAGGGTTTATTTCTGTTAATGTTGATGATTATGGCTTACAGCCAATGAAAACCCAAAAGCCATTATCTCAGTAAATTAGAATACTTCATAACACCAGCTTAAAAAAATAATTTTAAAATCTAAAATATTGGCCTACTGAAATGTATGTTCAGTAAATGCACTCAATACTTGGTTGGGGCTCCTTTGGCATCAATTACTGCATCAATGCAGAGTGGCATGGAGGAGATCAGCCTGTTGCACTGCTGAGGTATTATGGAACCCCAGGTTGCTTTGACAGCAGCCTTTTGCTTGTCTGCATTGTTGGGTCTGGTGTCTCTCATCTTCCTCTTGACAATACCCCATAGGGGTTAAGGTCAGACAAGTTTGCTGGCCAATCAAGCACAGTGATACTGTTGTTTTTAAACCAGGTATTGGTTCTTTTAGCAGTGTGGACAGGTGCCAAGTCCTGATGGAGAATGAAATTTCCATCTCCTATAAGATTGTCGGCAGAGGGAAGCATGAAGTGCTCTAAAATTTCCTGGTAGACGGCTGCACTGACTTTGGTCTTGATAAAACACAGTGGACCTACAGCCCCTTATATAGTCCTAACAGCCCGTTATATGGTATGATAACCCCACAAATAGTCCAAGTCATAGCCCCTATACAGTATGATGATCCTAAAACAGTTCCCTATAGAGTATGATGGTCCACCTTACAACCCCCTACTATATAGTATGATGGTCCACCTCACAACCCCTTTTATAGTATGATGGTACCCAATCAATCCCCTATATAGTATATTGGTCCATCACAGCCCCCCCCCCAAAAAAATCTTATACTCACCTAATCCATATTTCCTGCCTTCTACAGCCTCCATCTCCTTTTCTATTTGGTCTTGCCGTGAATATGGGCGAAATCATGCAGTAACATCATCGTACTGCTGTCTTCCCCTGTGTGGCACCTGTTTCTGGCAGGCTGCAGACTTAAAGGAAGCCTGCAGCCTGCTGGAATAAGTGATGGAGCATGGAGACAGTGGCTCTGTCTACACCTCAAGTGTTAACATTATTGGCATCTCACATAGCACATGAGCTAAGTGTAAAGAAATAACACATGAAATATCATCAAAACCTTCCATTAGTGTGAAGCAATGTACCGTAGTGAGTTACTGATGGTAACCTTTGTTACAGTTGTAGGATAGTGGAGGAGGAGAGAGAGAGACCAACAAGGATGGGGGGGTGACCCGCTTCTTGCCGCAGACAGACACGAGACTGAGACAGAGTTTGCATTCAACGGGTCCGTTTTTATTGGCCGCCTCTCTGATGACCACCGCAATTCATCACAGGAATCTCACACTTCTTTGTACACAGACCCGGGTACCTTCACTTCTTAGTTTTATCGTCGTGGCGTCCTTTGTGGCTCTCCTCACTGTGGCTGCCCTAGGCCCATCCACCACAGCGCTTCACCATTCCAAGTATGCCATCCGCTTGGTACCCCCAGACCATCTACGTCTGTGGCTACTGTCCTCTGGGCCACCCTCTGTGACCACCTCAACTGTCAGTCCTCTCTGGAGCTTTTCTACTGTCTCTCTCTCTACAGCAGAACCTCCTTACTAGTGAGCTCCTCTGGCTGACTGGACCTTCCAGAACCTTCCCTCAGCCTTTATACTTTCTGCCCTTGCAGCTCCGCCCACTATCACCTGACAGTTTCTTTGACCAATGGCAGTTACACAGTCACACTCCTACACTCCCCTGTTGTGAGTTCATTTTCCGGTCCACCAGTTGTGAGTTCTCCTTCCAGGCTCCCTCTGGTGGTAACTGGAGGTAGTGAGGCTGATTTAATCAGTAGAAATCTGCCACCTGATAATGAGGATGACGATTGGACCTCAGGAATCTCAGACTGGATTTAAGACAGACGACAGTCTGGTGCTGGTGATTCCTTCTGGCTTGTCAGGTCTTGTTTTCAGCTCTGTTCCAGTCATCTAAAGCTAAGTTTTTCTGCTAATGTTCTCACTTGATTTTGTTGGTCTATTCAGTTTTTTGCATGATCAGCCAGCCCCGGCTGGGGCTGCGCTAAATTTCCACTCTTATTTATCTGTATTTGCCAATTTGCTTTTTGTCCCTTGTTAGATTGGCCTCTTTTTGCTCTGTCTCAGAATATTTCAGAGTGCTGATATTGTGGGAGAAGTCTAGTGACTTCAGGGTTAATTTGACTATCAGAAGTGTTGGACTTTATTTTTGTAGGGTTTTTTGCAGATTGCAGACAGTGTCTTTCCTTTCCTATCCTTTCTAGTGAGTTTGGGCCCCATCGTTTGCTCAGCCTATTTTCCTGCCTGTGTTTGTGCTTTCATCTTGTTTCACCGTCAATACATGTGTGGGGGCTATCTTTCCTTTGGGGTCTGCTCTGAGGCAGTTAGTTTTCCCCTTTTCTTGCTTCAGGCTTATTTAGTCCTCCGGCTGTGATGAAGCGTCTAGGACCATCGTAGGTACCCTCCACGGCTGCTGCTAGTTGTGTGGTTAGGATCAGGGATCTGCAATCTGCATAGTTACCAACCTCTCTGGTTTTCTGTGAATTAGCTTGTTTTGTTTTTTTCTCCTCGGTGACCCATTCATAACAGAATCACCAGCCATGCTGCAGATTCTAGGGTACTCAAAAGCAGGAAGAAGTTAAAAAAAAAATGAAAAAAAAGTGTCAGAATTATTTTTTTTTTAATTTATTTTTTCCTCTTTTTTTCTGGGGCCGTAGGAGGATTTTTTTTTCCCCCTAATGGAGATTAAGCAATTGTCTGATCGTGTGGAGCAACTTGCTGCTGAAGTGCAGAGAATTTCCATCTACCTCATTCAGTCACATGCTGCTGAACCTAAGATCCCTACTCCTGATGTGTTTTCTGGGCATCGGTCTAAATTTCTGAATTTTAAGAATAATTGTAAATTATTTCTTGCCTTGAAGCCTAACTCATCGGGGAGCTCTGTGCAGCAGGTTAAAATTGTCATCTCCTAGCTGCGCGGCGATCCCCAGGATTGGGCGTTTTCTCTGACACCTGAAAATCCTATTCTGACCAATGTGGATGCATTTTTTCAGGCCTTGGGGTTGTTGTATGATGAACCTAATGCCGTTGATCAAGCTGAGAGAACCCTGTTGGCATTAAACCAGGGTCAGGATTCTGCAGAGTTATACTGTCAAAAATTCCAAAAGTGGGCGGTCCTTACTACATGGAATGATAGTGCATTGGCTCCTCTCTTTTGGAAGGGTTTATCAGAGACTGTAAAAGATGTTATGGTGGGATTTCCTGTTCCCTCTGGTCTGGATGATTCTATGTCATTAGCCATTCAAGTTGATCGGCGTTTACGTGAATGTAAGACTACACGGGAGGCGCTGCCACCTTTTGAACAAACGTCTGAACCTATGCAATGTGATGGGGTTTTGTCTAGGGCGCAACATCAGGAGTTTAGAAGGCGTAATAAGCTGTGTTTTTTCTGTGGAGACGCCTCTCATTCTATTTGTCTGCCCTAAACGAGAGAAACGTTTTGCACACACATTTGCTGTGGGCAGTGTACAACCTAAGTTCCTTTTGGCAATTACTCTGATCTGCTCCTTATCCAAGTTTTCTACTAAGGCTTTCGTGGATTCAGGAGCAGCGTTGAATCTGATGGATTTGGACTTTGCTAAACATTGTGGTTTTTCCATGACGCCTCTGCAGACGCCTATTCCTTTGAGGTGTATGGATGCTACTCCTTTGGCGGAGAATAAACCTCAGTTTTGGACCCAGGTGATAATGCGAGTTGCCCCAGACCACCAAGAAAATTGTAAATTTTTGGTGCTGCATAATTTGCATGATACTATTGTTCTGGGTTTTCCCTGGTTGCAAACTCATAATCCAGTTTTGGATTAGAAGTCTGGGTCTGTGGTGAGTTGGGGTTGTCAGTGTGTTCTTAGGGACGCTCCTGTTTTCTCCACCTCTCCTCAGTCTCATGATATTCCTGATTATCTAGCCGATTTTTCTGATGTATTTAGTGAGAGCAAGTCTGCGTCTTTGCCTCCTCATAGGAGTTATGACTGTGCAATTGCGTTGATGCCTGGGTGTAAATTTCCCAAGGGTCGGCTTTTCAACTTATCAGTACCCGAACATGATGCTATGCGATCCTATATTAAGGAGTCGTTGGAGAAGGGTCATATTAGACCATCCTCGTCACCTTTAGGTGCTGGGTTTTTTTTTTGTGGCCAAGAAAGATGCTTCATTAAGACCGTGTATTGATTATCGTTCCCATAACAAGATGACTGTTAAATATCAGTACCCGTTAACTCTGATATCTGATTTATTCTCCAGAGTTAAGAGTGCCTGCTGGTTTACTAAGCTTGACCTCAGGGGGGTGTATAATCTTATTCGCATCAAGCATGGGGATGAATGGAAGACGGCGTTTAATACTCCAGAGGGACATTTTGAGTACCTGGTGATGCCTTTTGCGCTCACTAATGCCCCTTCTGTCTTCCAGTCCTTTATGAATGATATTTTCCGTGACTTTGTGGATAAGTTTTTGATCATCTATCTGGATGGTATTTTGATCTTTTCTAGTGATTGGGATTCTCATGTGGAACACGTCCGGACTGTGTTCCGGATTTTGAGGGAGAATTCCCTGCTTGTTAAGGGATCGAAATGCCTCTTTGGTGTACAGAGGATTTCATTTTTGGGATTTATCTTGTCTCCATCGACTATTGAAATGGACCCGGCCAAGGTACAGGCCATTTATGATTGGGTTCAGCCTACTTCATTGAAGGCCCTCCAGAAGTTTTTGGGTTTTGCCAATTTCTATCGTAAATTTATTGGTAATTTTTCTGGTATTATCAAACCACTGACTGATCTGACCAAGAAGGGCGCTGATGTGCTGAATTGGTCTCCTGAGCCTGTCTCAGCATTTCAGGAGCTTAAGCAGAGATTTACTTCAGCTCAGTTTTAGGGCAACCTGATGTCTCACTTCCATTTCAGGTGGAGGTAGATGCTTCTGAGATTGGTGCAGGAGCTGTTTTGTCCAAAAAAGACCCTGTGACTTCTAAAATGAATCCCTGTGCATTCTTTTCTCGAAAGTTCTCCCCATCTGAACGCAACTATGATGTGGGGAATCGGGAATTGTTGGCCATGAAATGGGCATTTGAGGACTGGAGACATTGATTGGAGGGAGCTAGACATCAAGTTGTGGACCTCACCGATCACAAAAATTTGATTTATCTGGAGTCGGCCAAATGCCTGAATCCTAGGCAGGCTAGATGGGCCTTGTTTTTCACGCATTTTTAATTTTGTGGTCTCTTTTCTTCCGGGCACTAAGAATGTTAAGGCAGACGCCCTTTCTAGGAGTTTCTTTGCCGATTCTCTTAATGTGACCGAGCCTACTACCATCCTAGGTGAGGGGGTAGTTCTTTCTGCCATTTTGCCCGATTTGAGACACGCCCTAGAGGAATTTCAGGAGGATAAACCTGAGCGTTGCCCTATGGGAAAATTGCATGTTCCTGACCAGTGGAGAAAGAGAGTGATGTCTGAAATTCATTGCTCCACATTGGCTGGTCAACCAGGAATTTTTGGTGAGTCGGTCATTTTGGTGGCCTGCCTTATCTCGTGACGTTAGGAATTTTGTACAGTCCTGTGGGACTTGTTCTCGGTCTAAACCCTGTTCTCATTCTAGTGGGTTGGTGATGCCCCTGCCGGTGCCCAAGAGGCCATGGACCCATATCTCAATGGATTTTATTTCTGATCTTCCTGTCTCTCAGAGAATGACTGTTATCTGGGTGATTTGTGATAGATTTTCGAAGATGGTCCATCTTGTACCACTCCCAAAATTGCCATCCTCCGCTGAGTTGGTGCCAATGTTTTTACAACAGGTGGTTCGGTTACATGGGATTCCTGAGAACATTGTGTCTGACAGAGGAGTCCAGTTTGTTTCCAGATTCTGGAAAGCCTTTTGTTCCAATTTGGGAATTCAGTTATCCTTCTCCTCCGCGTTTCATCCCCAGACCAATGGACAGACTGAGAGAACAAACTAGACCTTGGAGTCTTATTTAAGATGTTTTATATCTGCTGATCAGGATGATTGGGTCTCATTTTTGCCCTTGGCCAAATTCGCACTGAGCAATAATGCTAGTTCTGCCACTTTGATGTCACCCTTTTTCTGTAATTTTGGGTTTCATCCTCGATTCTCTTCAGGGCAAGTGGAATCTTCGTCTTGACCAGGTGTGGACACTGTGGTTGAGAGAATGCAGCAGATATGGGACCAAGTGGTGGATAAGTTGTCACTCTCTCAGGAAAAGGCCCAGTGATATTCCAACCGGCATAGGACCATTGGTCCCTGGTTTAAAGTGGGTGATATGGTTTGGTTGTCATCTAAGAATATTCCTATGAATGTTGCATCTCCAAAATTTAAGCCAAGATTTATTGGACCTTATAAGATTTTGGAGATTCTTAATCCTGTTTCTTTTCGATTGGCTCTGTTGAAAAGGTTTGTTGAGCCAGTGGTTCCTATGGCAGCACCTCCTGACCCTGTGTTGGTTGAAGGCAATATGGAATATGAGGTAGAGAAAATTTTGGTTAGACGGAGACTCCAGTATTTGGTCAAATGGAAGGGTTATGGCCAGGAGGATAATTCTTGGGTCTCTGCCTCTGATATTCATGCCAATAGTTTGGTTCGTGCTTTTCACCGGGCCCATCCTGATCAGTCTGGTGGCGTGGATGAGGGTTCGGTGACCCCTCCTCAAAGGGGGGTACTGTTGTGAGTTCATTTTCCGGTCCACCAGTTGTGAGTTCTTCCAGGCTCCCTCTGGTGGTAACTGGAGGTAGTGAGGCTGATTTAATCAGTAGAAATCTGCCACCTGACAATGAGGATGATGATTGGACCTCAGGAATCTCAGTCTGGTTTCACACTTGCGTTTTTTTGCGTTGTATTTTAGCGCTAAAAAACGCATGCGCTTTTTTTCCCTATATTTTGCATGGGATGCGCTTATGTGCGCATACACATGCGTTTGTATGCGCTTTTACGCACATGCGTTTTTTGTGGTATGCGTTCGGGCGCGCAAAATGCATCCTGTTGCATTTTTTGGGTGTCCGACTTGCCTCAAAAAAACCCATGCGTGCGCAATGCATTTTTTTACAGCAAGACACCCATTATAAGTCTATGGGTGTGCATATGTGCGCATTGGCATGCTCATGTATGCGTTTTTTTGCGCATGCGTTTTTTTGTTGACCATTGGTTAGACAATGGAAATTAGGGGTTTGGGTTAGAGTTAGGGTTAGTTAAGGGGTTTTAGGGTTAGGGTTTGGGTTAGGGTTGGTATGATTTGGTTAAGGGTTAGGGTTTAGGGTTAGTTAGGGTTTAGGGTTAGGGTTAGGGTTTGGGTTAGGGTTAGTAGGGTTTGGTTAAGGGTTAGGGTTAGGTTTAGTATGGTTTGGTTAAGGGTTAGGGTCAGGGTTAGGGTTAGTATGGTTTGGTTAAGGGTTAGGGTATGGTTTGGTTAAGGGTTAGGGTTAGGGTATGGTTTGCTTAAGGGTTAGGGTTAGTAAAGTCATGGTTTGGGTTAGCGTGAGGGGCCAACTAATGCTGGAAAAAAACGCAAACGCGGTAAAAACACGCTAAAAATGCAAACAAACGCATAAAAACGCTGTGTTTTTTTCATGCATGCGCATAAAAATGCTTGAAAAAAACGCAGCATTTGTATGCATTTGTATGCATTTTTTCCATGCGTTTTTTTCCGGGAAAAACGCTCTGCAAAAAAAGCAAGTGTGAAACTAGCCTCAGACTGGATTTAAGACAGCCGACGCCCTAGTCTGGTGCTGGTGATTCCTCCTGGCTTGTCAGGTCTTGTTTTCAGCTCTGTTCCAGTCATCTAAAGCTAAGTTTTTCTGCTAATGTTCTCAATGATTTTGTTGGTCTATTCAGTTTTTTGTGTGGTCAGCCAGCCCCGGCTGGGGCTGCGCTAAATTTCCACTCTTATTTATCTGTATTTGCCAATTTGCTTTTTGTCCCTTATTAGATTGGCCTCTTTTTGCTCTGTCTCAGAATATTTCAGAGTGCTGATATAGTGGGAGAAGTCTAGTGACTTTAGGGTTAATTTGACTAACAGAAGTGTTGGACTCTATTTTTGTAGGGTTTTTTTGCAGATTGCAGACAGTGTCTTTCCTTTCCTATCCTTTCTAGCTAGTTTGGGCCCCATCGTTTGCTCAGCCTATATTCCTGCCTGTGTTTGTGCTTTCATCTTGTTTCACCATCAATACATGTGTGGGGGCTGTCTTTCCTTTGGGGTCTGCTCTGGGGCAGTTAGTTTTCCCCTTTTCTTGCTTCAGGCTTGTTTAGTCCTCCGGCTGTGGCGAAGCATCTAGGACCATCGTAGGTACGCTCCACGGCTGCTAGTTATGTGTTTAGGATCAGGGATCTGCAATCTGCATAGTTACCAACCTCTCTGGTTTTCTGTGAATTAGCTTGTTTTGTTTTTTTTCTCCTCGGTGACCCATTCATAACACTCCCCATTGCCCTCTAATGGTCAAACTACAGCGCGGCACCCCTTTCTCTTTATCTCAGCACTTTTGTACCTACACTGCGCTACCCCTTTGCCTCTCACTAAAGGCAGATCTGTCCGTCAGGTCAACCTCCCTACACAGTGGTCCCAGCTCTATGCAGGTCATTCACTAGGCCCCCCTTCCCGTGTGGTTCTGAGATTTTGCTCACCGTTCTTGTGATCATTTTGACCCCACGAGATGAAATCTTGCGTGGAGCCCCATATCAGGGGAGATTATTAGTGGTCTTGTAATTCTTCCATTTTCTTATTATTGCTCCCATAGTTCATTGCATCACACTATGCTGCTTGCCTATTGCAGATTCAGTCTTTCCAGCCTGGTGCAGGGCTACAATTTTGTTTCTGATGTCCTTCAACACCTGTTTGGTCTACTCTTCACCGTAGTGGAGTTTGGAGTGTGACTGTATGAGGTTGTTGACAGGTGTCTTTTATACTGATAACAAGTTCGAACAGGTGCCATTACTACAGGTAATGAGTTAGAGGACAGAGGAGCCTCTTAAAGAAGAAGTTACAGGTCTGTGAGATCCAAAAATCTTGCAAGTTTTTAGGTGACCAAATACTTATTTTCCACTATAATTTTCTAAATAAATCTTGCCAAATTAGACAAGGTAATTTTCTGGATTTGTTTTCTCATTTTGACTCTCATAGCAGTGGTCTGCCTATGATGTCAATTACAGGCCTCTTTCATCTTTTTAAGTGGGAGAACTTGCACAATTGGTGGCTGACTAAATACTTTTTTCCCCACTGTATCTGTGCAGTGTTATCTTATATTGGATTGCCTTGGATATTTCTGGAATCTACATGTCATCTGCACTGGCCTCATGTCATTTTTTTAAACAGATGCTATGTCTTGGTTAGCAAGGGTTTACTTGACACTTCCCTGCTTTCTGTAGCAACATAATAAGTCCTTTGTAGTGATGCACAGAACACGTGAGGGTTCTAGCTTCCTGACTAGAGTTGAGCGACTTTTGTTTTTTTAGGGTCGCGTTTCGTTTCGTGAAACCCGACTTTTCCAAAAGTCGGGTCGAGCAAGATCGTCCGATTATAGGGAACAGTCGGGGTCGTCCCGAAACACGAAACCCAATGTAAGTCAATGGGGAATAAAAGTCGGCAGTGAGAGGAGGACAGGAAACACACCTACAGTGCCCATTTGAATGCCAAAAGCATCAATTCTTCTTTCTTAAGCTTGTCAACCTTAATTAACTTCATAATACAAGTTACGCACTGAAAAATGGGGGTTATTTGGCTACAAACTGTGGGGGGGGGGAGGGCTGGCTCCAGGTTTTCATGTGCCCTGGGCGAAAGAGCGCCCCTTTAACACATACCACAACTCATCATGCTCCGATACGGCAGAGAAATAGCGGTATAGTACAATGAAAAATACCTCACTTTTTACATCTCATGACGAGGCCCATCTATTTCTCCATACAGAATCATTGGTCCCATATAATGTTTGAAACAGTATATGATGAGCTCCACATAATACTACAGTATATGTTGGTCCCCATGGATGAAGCTCCACTGTCTTATGGGCCCAAATAATGCTCCAAACATAATGGGCCCCATTTCTAATGCTCTAGTGTATAATGGGCCCTGTAAATGCTGCTCCAGTGTCTGATGTCCACCTTTGGAATGTTCCAGTGTATGGTGGGCCCCATCTATCATTCTCCAGAGTATAGTGCTCCCCAAAAATTGCTGAACCAACATTGAAAACAATCAAATAAGTCTCCTCGCTAGGGAATCCCTGTACTTGTCTGGACAGGTGCTGTAGCTCGCTTAACAGCTCGCCAGCCGTTCTCACGCCCAGTATGGATTACACGTGATTGCACAAAGGTGAGAAAGGGTACCGTATCCCCAGATAACATGTATGGATAGCGTACACATTCAAAATATATGTCTCAGGAGGCAGGCTCAGACGGTGTTAGGCCCAGTATGGATTGCACGTGATTGCACAAAGGTTAGAAAGGGTACCGTATCCCCGGATAACATGTATGGATAGCGTACACATTCAAAATATATGTCTATACAGCATGAGGCAGGCTCAGACGGTGTTAGGCCCAGTATGGATTGCACGTGATTGCACAAAGGTTAGAAAGGGTACCGTATCCCTGGATAACATGTATGGATAGCGTACACATTCAAAATATATGTCTCAGGAGGCAGGCTCAGACGGTGTTAGGCCCAGTATGGATTGCACGTGATTGCACAAAGGTTAGAAAGGGTACCGTATCCCTGGATAACATGTATGGATAGCGTACACATTCAAAATATATGTCTCAGGAGGCAGGCTCAGACGGTGTTATGCCCAGTATGGATTGCACGTGATTGCACAAAGGTTAGAAAGGGTACCGTATCCCCGGATAACATGTATGGATAGCGTACACATTCAAAATATATGTCTATACAGCATGAGGCAGGCTCAGACGGTGTTAGGCCCAGTATGGATTGCACGTGATTGCACAAAGGTTAGAAAGGGTACTGTATCCCCGGATAACATGTATGGATAGCGTACACATTGAAAATATATGTCTATACAGCATGAGGCAGGCTCAGACGGTGTTAGGCCCAGTATGGATTGCACGTGATTGCACAAAGGTTAGAAAGGGTACCGTATCCCTGGATAACATGTATGGATAGCGTACACATTCAAAATATATGTCTATACAGCATGAGGCAGGCTCAGACGGTGTTAGGCCCAGTATGGATTGCACGTGATTGCACAAAGGTTAGAAAGGGTACCGTATCCCTGGATAACATGTATGGATAGCGTACACATTCAAAATATATGTATATACAGCATGAGGCAGGCTCAGACGGTGTTAGGCCCATTATGGATTGCACGTGATTGCACAAAGGTTAGAAAGGGTACCGTATCCCTGGATAACATGTATGGATAGCGTACACATTCAAAATATATGTCTCAGGAGGCAGGCTCAGACGTGTCAGGCACAGTATGGATTTGACGGCCCAGATTACACAGCGGAGGAGCAGGGAGAGGTAAAGATTGCAAATGCTGGGGCCCTGCCCAAGCAAGGGGGCCCACTCGTGGGCGTCGGTACTGGCACTGGGCCCCTCATAGTACAGCGGTGTGTCTGACGGCGGGTGTGCACCACCACCGTCAGAGACACTTGATTGCACTATGAGGGACCCTGTGCCAGTGCCCACTCCCAAGAGTCGGCCTACCCACCTGTCCAGGGCAACGGCACTCACACGGTGTCGTGTGGTAGGTGGTGACCCCGGCTATGGGGGGGAGGCAGCACAGTTAGGGAGTTTTAGAAAGTGGCATATGTTGATGTTGGACATTCAGCTGATGCAAAAGGCGAAATAGGTGAAGTACCAGGAAGAGGTGGACCAAAGCAAGCCATTTTTCTGTCACCCTATGTGTCATCAGGGGAAGAGTCTTGAGGAGATCATTTGCATATTCCCAGTGCCTTCTGGGATAAGTGAAGAGTCTCCGCGAGCTCAACGATCACTGGGTTTTGGCCGTTGCAGCTGAAAAGAGGAAATCGGAAAACCAGGGGAAGAGTCTTGAGGAGATCATTTGCATATTCCCAGTGCCTTCTGGGATAAGTGAAGAGTCTCCGCGAGCTCAACGATCACTGGGTTTTGGCCGTTGCAGCTGAAAAGAGGAAATCGGAAAACCAGGGGAAGAGTCTTGAGGAGATCATTTGCATATTCCCAGTGCCTTCTGGGATAAGTGAAGAGTCTCCGCGAGCTCAACGATCACTGGGTTTTGGCCGTTGCAGCTGAAAAGAGGAAATCGGAAAACCAGGGGAAGAGTCTTGAGGAGATCATTTGCATATTCCCAGTGCCTTCTGGGATAAGTGAAGAGTCTCCGCGAGCTCAACGATCACTGGGTTTTGGCCGTTGCAGCTGAAAAGAGGAAATCGGAAAACCAGGGGAAGAGTCTTGAGGAGATCATTTGCATATTCCCAGTGCCTTCTGGGATAAGTGAAGAGTCTCCGCGAGCTCAACGATCACTGGGTTTTGGCCGTTGCAGCTGAAAAGAGGAAATCGGAAAACCAGGGGAAGAGTCTTGAGGAGATCATTTGCATATTCCCAGTGCCTTCTGGGATAAGTGAAGAGTCTCCGCAAGCTCAACGATCACTGGGTTTTGGCCGTTGCAGCTGAAAAGAGGAAATCGGAAAACCAGGGGAAGAGTCTTGAGGAGATCATTTGCATATTCCCAGTGCCTTCTGGGATAAGTGAAGAGTCTCCGCGAGCTCAACGATCACTGGGTTTTGGCCGTTGCAGCTGAAAAGAGGAAATCGGAAAACCAGGGGAAGAGTCTTGAGGAGATCATTTGCATATTCCCAGTGCCTTCTGGGATAAGTGAAGAGTCTCCGCGAGCTCAACGATCACTGGGTTTTGGCCGTTGCAGCTGAAAAGAGGAAATCGGAAAACCAGGGGAAGAGTCTTGAGGAGATCATTTGCATATTTCATCTTTCATCGTTTTTAAGAAATCTCAAGATGGAAGAGGCCAGGAGCCATTTGGTGAGCTGCATTTCTTGCTACATGTTCACAG
This sequence comes from Dendrobates tinctorius, assembly GCF_039654945.1. NCBI lineage: Eukaryota > Metazoa > Chordata > Amphibia > Anura > Dendrobatidae > Dendrobates > Dendrobates tinctorius. The sequence goes on along the minus strand of NW_027361712.1, from coordinate 11,426,684 downwards.
ATTTACCAGTGGAAAAGCCAAACTTCACATGCCACAAATGCAAGCTTGTGTCCCTGTTGGAGGAAAAGTTGCAAAATCTCGAAGAGAGGTTAGCTACGTTGAAGATCATTAAGGAAGGTGAAGAGTTCTTGGACAGAGCAGAATTATCTCTTCATGTTACAGAAAGAGAAGAAATTCGAAGTGCACCTGAAGAAACAGAGGAATGGAGACATGTGACCCAGAGAAGCAGGAGGATCAGGAGGCAGTCAGCACCCATACTGCTCAGAAACCAGTACCAGGCTCTCACGCAGGAAAACGATGAAGAAATACATCAGGATAAGACTCTGCCAACAAACAGCAACCTTGTACGCCTTCAGAGTCCTCCTGGATGGAGAAAGAAAAATGTTGTGAAGAAGAAACGGAGAGTGGTGGTCATGGGGGATTCCCTGTTGAGAGGAACAGAGGCCGCTATCTGCAGACCGGATATAACTACAAGAGAAATGTGCTGTCTTCCAGGTGCAAAAATTAAAGATGTGTCTGACAGGATATCAGGACTCTTCAGACCTACAGATGACTACCCATTCCTGCTACTACATGTGGGGACAAATGACACCGCAAGAAACGACCTGGAAACCATCTGCAGAGACTTTGAAGACTTAGGCAAGAAATTGAAAGAACTGGGAGCGCAGGTGGTCTTCTCTTCCATCCTCCCAGTGGATGGCCATGGAACAAGGAGGTGGAATAAGATTCTGCAGGTGAACAACTGGCTACGTCGATGGTGCCATCAGCAACGATTTGGATTTCTGGATCACGGAGTGAACTACTTATACGATGGACTACTTGCTAGAGATGGGGTGCACCTTACGAAGACTGGAAAGCATGTATTTGGAAGTCGCCTTGCTACACTTGTAAGGAGAGCTTTAAACTAGAACAACATGGGAAGGGAAGCAAAAGACCAGAAAAAGCCATACACCTGACAAATGCTATTGAGAACTCTGCTATTAGAAGTGGAAAGGAAGAACAAAGACGAAAGAATCTAATTAATAAAAATATTGGAGAAAGAGAAACCAATCACAAACTAAAATGTTTCTATACTAATGCACAAAGCATGGGCAACAAACAAGGAGAATTGGAACTACTAACACAGGAAAAGAAATATGATGTCATTGGAATCACTGAAACTTGGTGGGACAATACACATGATTGGAATACAAGACTAGAAGGATACAACTTATTTGCAAGAAATAGACTTGATAAACCAGGAGGGGGTGTCGCATTGTATGTTCGAAACGCGTATATCTGCACAGAGATTGAAGCTTCAGAGACTGGGAGTTCTGTGGAAACTGTTTGGGTAAGAATACAAGGACAGAACAATGGAAAGGACACCATTGTAGGCATTTACTACAGGCCGCCTGTGCAAGCCGAAGATATAGATGAACTCTTTATGCATCAGATGGCCAAGTTCTCCAAAAAATATGACATGGTTGTCATGGGAGATTTCAACTATCCAGACATTTGTTGGGAATCTCTCTCAGGCAAAACTAACAGGTCAAGGAAATTCTTATCCTCTCTTGCTGACAACTTTATCTTCCAAAAGATAAGGGAGAAAACAAGGGGAACTGCTACCTTGGATCTAATCCTTATAAACAGGGAGGAAATGGTTGAGGAGGTAAAAGTGGCTGGGACCCTAGGAGGTAGCGACCATGCTATTTTAGAATTTTGGATAACTAGAGGTGGAAGACCTGTGAAGACTCAGACGTCAAGGTTAGATTTCAGAAAGGCAGATTTTAAGGGATTCAGAAAGAGAATTGGAGGGATCCAATGGCTGGATATCCTTAAAGACAAAAATGTCCAGGAAGGATGGGAAATCTTGAAAAATGAAATTCTCAATGCACAGTTGTTAACAATTCCGAAAAGAGGGAAGAATAGGAAGCATTTAAGGAAACCAGGATGGATGAACACAGAACTTAAGCACATGCTAAAAAGGAAGAAAAAAATGTTTATAAAATGGAAAGAGGGAGGCATATCTAAAGAAGAATATAATGCTGTCTGCAGAACCTGCAGGGCACAAATCAGATTAGCTAAAGCTGAAAATGAACTGAGGCTTGCAAGAGATGTCAAAAGCAATAATAAAGGATTTTGGGGATATGTCAAAAGTAAAAGAAAAGTCAAAGATGCTATAGTATTTTTACAGGATGAAAATGATGAAATGGTAAGACAGGATGTTGAGAAGGCTGAACTTTTAAATTCCTATTTTGCATCTGTTTTCTGTCAGAAAGGAAATGCAACATCAACTGTTATTCACTGTCCTATTAAGGGAATAGAAGAATACAGGATATCTATAAACAGAAAGATAGTGAGGAAACACTTAGCTAACCTAAATGAATTCAAGTCTCCAGGTCCAGATGAATTACACCCCAGAGTACTGAAGGAGATAGCAGAAGAAATTTTTGAACCCCTCTCCATAATCTTTGAAAATTCTTGGAGAACAGGAGAAGTGCCAGAAGACTGGAGAAGAGCAAATGTTGTTCCTATCTTCAAAAAGGGGAAGAAGGTGGACCCAGGCAACTATAGGCCGGTGAGTCTGACTTCTATACCAGGAAAGATCTTTGAACAAATTATTAAACAACATGTATGTCAATACCTGGATAAGAATGAAGTGATTAAACAGAGTCAGCATGGGTTTGTAACTGATAAGTCATGTCAGACTAACTTAATTTCCTTCTATGACGGTATCACTGATTGGGTGGATCAAGGAAATGCTGTAGATATAGTATATCTTGACTTCAGCAAAGCATTTGACAAAGTCTCTCATACAATCCTTATTGAAAAAATGACTAAGTATGGAATGGACAAGGCAACTGTTAGGTGGATTCATAACTGGCTTAGTGATCGGACCCAAAGAGTGGTCGTAAATGGCTGCACATCCACTTGGAAGAATGTCTCAAGTGGGGTACCACAGGGCTCTGTCCTGGGCCCTGTATTGTTCAACATCTTTATCAACGATTTAGATGAAGGAATTGAGGGTAAACTGATTAAATTTGCTGATGACACAAAGCTAGGAGGGATAGCTAATACTAGAGAGGAGAGAGAGATGATTCAAAAAGATTTAAATAAACTGGAGAAGTGGGCAGCAACTAACAGAATGGTTTTTAACAGGGAGAAATGCAAAGTACTACATCTGGGCAATAAAAATGAAAAAAGTATATATAGAATGGGAGGAATAGGGCTAAGTGACAGCACATGTGAAAAAGACTTGGGTATACTAATAGATCACAGACTGAATATGAGTCAACAGTGTGATGCAGCAGCAAAAAAGGCAAATGCAATTCTAGGATGTATTAACAGAAGCATACAGTCTAGATCACGTGAAGTCATTATTTCCCTCTACTCCTCTTTGGTCAGACCTCATCTGGAATATTGTGTCCAGTTTTGGGCACCACATTTTAAAAAAGACATCAACAAACTGGAGCAAGTTCAGAAAAGAGCGACCAGAATGGTGACCGGTCTGCAAACCCTGTCTTATGAGGAAAGGTTGCAGGATTTGGGAATGTTTAGTTTGCAAAAGAGAAGACTGAGAGGAGACTTAATAGCTGTCTACAAATATCTAAAGGGCTGTCACATTGTAGAAGGATCAACTTTATTCTCATTTGCACAAGGAAAGACTAGAAGCAATGGGATGAAACTGAATGGGAAGAGACACAGATTAGATATTAGAAAAAACTTTTTGACAGTTAGAGTGATCAATGAGTGGAACAGGCTGCCACGAGAAGTGGTGAGTTCTCCTTCAATGGAAGTCTTCAAACAGAGGCTGGACAGACATCTGACTGGGATGATTTAGCGAATCCTGCTTTGAGCAGGGGGTTGGACCAGATGGCCCAGGAGGTCCCTTCCAACTCTACGATTCTATGATTCTATGATTCTATGATCAGGGGAAGGTGGGACAAAATCCTTGGAAACCCATGCGTGGTTCATTTTAATGAAGGTTAGATCATCCACATTTTGGGTTGACAGACGGGTCCTTTTTTCTGTCAGGATTGATCCAGCTGCACTGAAGACTCTTTCCGATAGCACACTTGCAGCTGGGCAAGCGAGCTCCTGTAAGGCATATTGGGCCAATTCAGGCCAGGTGTCCAGTTTAGCGGCCCAATAGTCAAAGGGGAATGACCTGTGTGGGAGAACATCGATATGGGAGGAAAAGTAGTTTGTTACCATAGTTGACAACTGCTGTCTCCTGTCACTTTCCATCGATGCAGTATTACCAGTTGTGTGAGCGGTATTTGAAAAATCAGTCCACAACATTGTCATGAAACCCCTGTCTCCAACGCCACTTCTGCTGTGTGCACCACGAACACCTCTGCCAAGCTGCCCCCGGCCCGTACGGCTCGTGTGAGAACCATCACCGCTGCTGTGTGCTGGGAATGCCTCAAGCAACCGATTTACCAGAGTTGCTTGTTTATTAGCCAATATTAGGTCAAGGTTCTCCTGTGGCATGATGTTTTGTAATTTGCCTTTAAAGTGTGGATCCAGGATGCTGGCCAACCAGTAGTCGTCATCGTTCATCATTTTGGCAATGCGGGGGTCCCTTTTTAGGATCCGCAAGGCATAATCTGACATGTGGGCCAATATTCCCGGTGTCAATGATGCACTGCGAGTGCTGGGTGGAGGAGCACTTTCTGGCAAATCCACATCCCTCCAGTCACGCACAAACCCTGTACCAGACCTTGCCACGCCAACATTTTCACTTGCCCCACGAGATGCATCCTCCTCCCCTAAGTAATCATCTCCATCATCCTCCTCCTCCTCCTCTTCTTCCTCCACCTCGTCCAGGAGAGGTCCCTGAGCAGACAATGGCTGAATGTCATCAAGGATTCCCTCCTCCTCTTCCTCCTCATCAACATTGGCTGCAGACGCCTGCTCCTTAAGGTGCGTCAAAGTTTGCATGAGCAGACGCATAAGTGGGATGCTCATGCTTAGGATGGCGTCGTCTGCGCTTACCAGCCGTGTGCATTCCTCAAAACACTGAAGGACTTTACAAAGGTCTTTCAGCTTCGACCACTGCACACCTGTCAACTCCATGTCTGCTCTCAAAGTGCCTGGCCGTGTATCCTCCCACAAATGCATTATGGCCTGCCTCTGCTCGCACAGCCGCTCCACCATGTGCAGGGTGGAGTTCCACCTTGTTGCAATGTCGATAATGAGGCGGTGGTTGGGAAGGTGGAGCAATCGCTGCAGCTTCTGCATACGAACGGAGTGTACAGGCGACCGGCGGATGTGCGCGCACAGTCTTCGCACCTTCTGGAGCAGGGCTGTTAACTCCGGATAATTTTTGAGGAAGCACTGCACCACCAGGTTCAAGGTGTGAGCCAAGCAAGGTATGTGGCTGAGTTTTGAAAGGGCTATGGCTGCCACAAAATTACGGCCGTTATCACTAACTACCTTGCCTGCCTCAAGATGTACACTGCCCAGCCATGACTCAGTTTGTCGCTTCAAGTACTCGGCCAGCACCTCGGCGGTGTGTCTGTCGCCCAAACACATCATCTGCAACACAGCCTGCTGACGCTTTCCACTAGCTGCTCGATAGGGGGACACATCGTGTGCAACAGTGGCAGCTGCAGATGGAGTGCTCGTACGACTGCGCTCTGTGGACGAGCTTTCGCTTCTGGAGGAGGTGGAGGAGGAGGAGGGTCGAACGCCTACAGCCAACTGTTTCCTATACCGTGGGCTAGGCAGCACTGTCCCACCACCGCTGTCCCCTGTGGACCCTGCATCCACCACATTAACCCAGTGAGCAGTGATGGACACGTAACGGCCCTGGCCATGCCGACTGGACCATGCATCAGTTGTGAGGTGCACCTTTCCGCTCACTGACTGCTTGAGTGCATGGACAATGCGGTCTTTCACATGATGGTGGAGGGCTGGGATGGCTTTGCGAGAGAAGAAGTGGCAACTGGGTAGGTCATAGCGTGGTACTGCATAGGCCATGAGTTCGCGGAAAGCCGTGCTTTCCACCAACCGAAAGGGCATCATCTCAAACGAGATTAGTTTGGCAATGTGGGCGTTCAAACCCAGTGTACGCGGATGAGAGACTGAGTACTTTCTTGATCTACTCATAGTGTCTGGGAGGGTGAGCTGGACTTGAGAGCTGCATATGGTGGAAGTAGCGGTGGACAGGGCGGACTGAGAGAGGGTTGATGATGGTGATGGAGTTGGTGTTCTTTCTGATGGCCTAGAATCAGTATTTCATTGATATAACAGTGGGATTCCCTGACTGCTGTGGTCTTGCAACGACACCTCAACATTTGCTGCTGTGCTAACCGGTGGGCTTATAGTGGGGGAAACAATGTAGCGTTGCTGACTACCTTCGTTGTGATCAGTTGCACATGTGGCACTTGAGGTTTGGTGTTGTGTCCACGCTTGCAAGTGCATGCTGGTTAAATGTCTAAGCATGCAACTGGTATTCAAATTTTTCAGATTTTTCCCTCGGCTAAAGGTCTTTGCGCACTTCTTACAGATAACCTTGGCCTGAACATGAGGATTTTGTTCAAAAAAGTGCCACACTGCACTCTTCCTACTTTGGCAGACATTTTGCGGCCTAGCACGCTGTGATCTTTTGACCCTCTGGACAAGCTGTCCAGCAACTCTTTTGATGTTTGGAACCTGTCTTTGGAGTGCTCCGGGCCTGCCAGATAACAGCTGTTGCGATGTCGATGTCTGCTGTGGATGCTCCTCATCTGAGCTATTGGAAGCAGCACCCTCTTCCCCCAATGGATGCCAATCTGGGTCAACAACTGGGTCATCTATCACCTCCTCTTCTATGTCATGTGCACCTTCCTCTGTGTCACCGTGTATGGTGGTATAGTGTGCGGGAAGGGGCACCTGAGTCTCATCAGGGTCAGAATCTGGCTCTGTACACTGCAAGGACAATGTAGTGCTCTGAGTGAATGTACCAGCAGAATCATCCATCAGCGGCTGTGCATCAGTGCACTCCATGTCAGATTCATCTTGGCCTGGGTAATTCACCATTTCACTTGATAATCCAGGCATGGTATGTGAAAACAGCTCCATGGAGTAATCAGTAGTATGGCCTGCGTCATCCTTCAATCTTGGTTGGGGTGAAGGACACAAGGAAAGGTGTGGTTCATGAACATGAGCCTCCAATGACGACTCAGTGCTTTTACTTTTTACAACTGAAGAAGAGGAGGCGATAGAGCTGGAGGCTGAGTCAGCAATGTAAGACAAAACTTTTTCCTGATGCTCTGGCTTTAAAAGCGGTTTGCCAACTCCTAGAAAACTAAGCGTTCGAGGCCTTATGTAGCCAGACGATGACGCAGGGTCTGCACCTCCTGCATTCGGTCCTATTTTGCTCTTGCCACTACCATCAGATCCACCACCAACACCATCATTACCAGCTGCCAACCCCCGCCCAATTCCACGGCCTCTTCCACCAGCCTTCCTCATTTTTGGTAGAAATGTAGACAAAATCCAACAAACTATATAGTAATGTAAAACAAGGTACAAGGTGTCTATAGGGCAGGGGAGATTTTGAATTTCTGCACACACTTGTGGACAGTGGACACTTTTGGATTGTGTGAGGCCCACTGATATCTGAGCGCTATGTGACAGGCTCGATGGCACTGCTGTGACAAAAGTGACTAGAGGATAAGGGAGATTTTGAATATCTGCACACACTTTTGGACACTGGACACTTTTGGATTGTGTGAGGCCCACTGATATCTGAGCGCTATGTGACAGGCTCGATGGCACTGCTGTGACAAAAGTGACTAGAGGATAAGGGAGATTTTGAATATCTGCACACACTTTTGGACACTGGACACTTTTGGATTGTGTGAGGCCCACTGATATCTGAGCGCTATGTGACAGGCTCGATGGCACTGCTGTGACAAAAGTGACTAGAGGATAAGGGAGATTTTGAATATCTGCACACACTTTTGGACACTGGACACTTTTGGATTGTGTGAGGCCCACTGATATCTGAGCGCTATGTGACAGGCTCGATGGCACTGCTGTGACAAAAGTGACTAGAGGATAAGGGAGATTTTGAATATCTGCACACACTTTTGGACACTGGACACTTTTGGATTGTGTGAGGCCCACTGATATCTGAGCGCTATGTGACAGGCTCGATGGCACTGCTGTGACAAAAGTGACTAGAGGATAAGGGAGATTTTGAATATCTGCACACACTTTTGGACACTGGACACTTTTGGATTGTGTGAGGCCCACTGATATCTGAGCTCTATGTGACAGGCTCGATGGCACAGCTGTGACAAAAGTGACTAGAGGATAAGGGAGATTTTGAATTTCTGCACACACTTGTGGGCAGTGGACACTTTTGGATTGTGTGAGGCCCACTGATATCTGAGCGCTATGTGACAGGCTCGATGGCACTGCTGTGACAAAAGTGACTAGAGGATAAGGGAGATTTTGAATATCTGCACACACTTTTGGACACTGGACACTTTTGGATTGTGTGAGGCCCACTGATATCTGAGCGCTATGTGACAGGCTCGATGGCACTGCTGTGACAAAAGTGACTAGAGGATAAGGGAGATTTTGAATATCTGCACACACTTTTGGACACTGGACACTTTTGGATTGTGTGAGGCCCACTGATATCTGAGCGCTATGTGACAGGCTCGATGGCACTGCTGTGACAAAAGTGACTAGAGGATAAGGGAGATTTTGAATATCTGCACACACTTTTGGACACTGGACACTTTTGGATTGTGTGAGGCCCACTGATATCTGAGCGCTATGTGACAGGCTCGATGGCACTGCTGTGACAAAAGTGACTAGAGGATAAGGGAGATTTTGAATATCTGCACACACTTTTGGACACTGGACACTTTTGGATTGTGTGAGGCCCACTGATATCTGAGCGCTATGTGACAGGCTCGATGGCACAGCTGTGACAAAAGTGACTAGAGGATAAGGGAGATTTTGAATATCTGCACACACTTTTGGACACTGGACACTTTTGGATTGTGTGAGGCCCACTGATATCTGAGCTCTATGTGACAGGCTCGATGGCACAGCTGTGACAAAAGTGACTAGAGGATAAGGGAGATTTTGAATTTCTGCACACACTTGTGGACAGTGGACACTTTTGGATTGTGTGAGGCCCACTGATATCTGAGCGCTATGTGACAGGCTCGATGGCACTGCTGTGACAAAAGTGACTAGAGGATAAGGGAGATTTTGAATATCTGCACACACTTTTGGACACTGGACACTTTTGGATTGTGTGAGGCCCACTGATATCTGATCGCTATGTGACAGGCTCGATGGCACTGCTGTGACAAAAGTGACTAGAGGATAAGGGAGATTTTGAATATCTGCACACACTTTTGGACACTGGACACTTTTGGATTGTGTGAGGCCCACTGATATCTGAGCGCTATGTGACAGGCTCGATGGCACTGCTGTGACAAAAGTGACTAGAGGATAAGGGAGATTTTGAATATCTGCACACACTTTTGGACACTGGACACTTTTGGATTGTGTGAGGCCCACTGATATCTGAGCGCTATGTGACAGGCTCGATGGCACAGCTGTGACAAAAGTGACTAGAGGATAAGGGAGATTTTGAATTTCTGCACACACTTGTGGACACTGGACACTTTTGGATTGTGTGAGGCCCACTGATATCTGAGCGCTATGTGACAGGCTCGATGGCACTGCTGTGACAAAAGTGACTAGAGGATAAGGGAGATTTTGAATATCTGCACACACTTTTGGACACTGGACACTTTTGGATTGTGTGAGGCCCACTGATATCTGAGCGCTATGTGACAGGCTCGATGGCACTGCTGTGACAAAAGTGACTAGAGGATAAGGGAGATTTTGAATATCTGCACACACTTTTGGACACTGGACACTTTTGGATTGTGTGAGGCCCACTGATATCTGAGCGCTATGTGACAGGCTCGATGGCACTGCTGTGACAAAAGTGACTAGAGGATAAGGGAGATTTTGAATATCTTCACACACTTTTGGACACTGGACACTTTTGGATTGTGTGAGGCCCACTGATATCTGAGCGCTATGTGACAGGCTCGATGGCACTGCTGTGACAAAAGTGACTAGAGGATAAGGGAGATTTTGAATATCTGCACACACTTTTGGACACTGGACACTTTTGGATTGTGTGAGGCCCACTGATATCTGAGCGCTATGTGACAGGCTCGATGGCACTGCTGTGACAAAAGTGACTAGAGGATAAGGGAGATTTTGAATATCTGCACACACTTTTGGACACTGGACACTTTTGGATTGTGTGAGGCCCACTGATATCTGAGCGCTATGTGACAGGCTCGATGGCACTGCTGTGACAAAAGTGACTAGAGGATAAGGGATATTTTGAATCTCTGCACACACTTTTGGACACTGGACACTTTTGGATTGTGTGAGGCCCAATGAATATCTGAGCGCTATGTGACAGGCTCGATGGCACAGCTGTGACAAAAGTGACTAGAGGATAAGGGAGATTGGATTACTTTTAAAAAAGCAGTTTGCGGAGCAGTGGGTAAACAGCAATGCCAGCCTGTCAGGAAGCCTTAAAAGGCAGCCCAACAACCAACACCACTGATACACCACTATATAGCCTCCCCTTGCACTGCACACACAGTGACTGGTGTGTTGTGCAGGCAAAATTGCTAGCAGCAGAAGCAGTTTTTTTTTCTTCTCAGCAGGACAAAAAAAAAAAATTGGGATTGCTTTTAAAAAAAGCAGTTTGCGGAGCAGTGGGTAAACAGCAATGCCAGCCTGTCAGGAAGCCTTAAAAGGCAGCCCAACAACCAACACCACTGATACACCACTATATAGCCTCCCCTTGCACTGCACACACAGTGACTGGTGTGTTGTGCAGGCCAAATCGCTAGCAGCAGAAGCAGTTTTTTTGTCTTCTTCCCTGCCTAACGCTCTCCCTACAGAATCAGCAGCAACCTCTCCCTATACTAAGATCGGCAGAAGTAAGATGGCGGTCGGCGTGCACGCCCTTTAATACCCCCTGTGACGCCCACCAAAGCAAGCCAATCACTTGCATGCCCTTCTGAAAGATGGTGGTGACCCGTGCCTATGTCATCACGTTGCCCACAGTGTCCGTGGATCCTGATTGGCTGAAAAAGAGCGCAAAACAAACTTTTGAAACGCGACTTTGGCGCGTAAGTCGCCGACCTCGTGGCCGACCTCATCCTAGGGTCGGGTTTCGTTTCATGAAACCCGACTTTGCCAAAAGTCGGTGACTTTTGAATTTTTTCGACCCGTTTCACTCAACTCTATTCCTGACAATTACCTTTATTTATCACACCTTTCATTGAAGGTGATGGGAACCACTGGAACTTGATGAAAACTTGTTAATAACACAGTTCATTTTAGCATCATTGGATCATCATCCACTGCAGTCATGGTTATCAGTGGTGGGAATATATTGTAATTGACACAGTCTATTATTTCTCAGCAATCATGACATTGTTACCTTCTGGGCCTTCTGGATATCGGCTTTTTCTTCTTGGAAATTTTGAGAATCTCTTGAATTTAGAAATATGAAAAGTCTTTAGTAAACATAATATAACCATAATAAAACATTTTTGTCATAAATGTAATTACTTTTTCAACCCATAGATCTCAATGTGTGTTTTGATGTAACAAGTGTTTCCATCTTTATTATTCAAACTTTATTAATTGGATATATTTACTAAACTGATTGTACAAAAAAATGTATAACCATGAACCAAAATAAATGAATATACGAATGAATGAAAGAACTGTTGTATTTACTCAGAGAAGTTAAACATTTTTCCCTTATAGTGGAACCATGTCATCGCTATATTTATTGAAGCAATATTATTGTGCTAGAAATTACTTTTATTTATTAAAATAAAATAAAAAATTAGGATTGAAAAAAAAATAAAAGAATGAAAATACAAATAAGGCCTTTATTTGTGTGGTTGGCAAATGTAGAGTTCTCAGTATCACAAACCCTTAATATTGCCATTATCTACATGATTTCATGTCTGTCCTAACCTCGTATTACCAAAGCAATTAAGTTATGCAACTTTAAATGTAATACACTTCTTTACTGTAAAGAATGATTCGTTATATTAATAATTAATTTTATTATACACAATAGTTATACTATTGTACCTTATTAATATGTCTTCTTTATTAAAATGTGTGAAGAAGAGGTATTGGTCAAATGTGATGATGTGATCAAGATCAAAAACAGATTTCCCCCTTGACACCAGAAAATATTATTTTATGAAATCATTCATATATCAAGACAAAAATTAAAAATAATTGTTTATAAATCTTCTATATAGATTCTATATCAACTTTATCTATATATAAAATTGAACGTATGTGTGTGTATGTATGTGTGTATCACCAACCAATCATGAAGCATCTTTCATTTCACCAGAGCTGTTTAAAAGAAGCTGAGCTGTAATTGGTTTCTATGAGCAATAGTTTTCCTTGCAACCAATCACTAAGCAGCTTTCATTTCACCAGAGCTGTTTAACCCCTTCAAGACAGCCAATACGTATATTGGGCAAATCCCTCAGCGCTCTGATACTGACCCCATACCTCTCTTAAAGGGATCATTGGTATGGAAGTTAGAGCAAATCCATCCAGCGCTTTGGTTTTGACCCCAGGCCTCTCTTAAAGGGATCCCCGGTATGGAATTAGGACCGTACCACTCAGCACTGTGGTTCTGACCCCAGGGTCTCTTAAAGGTATCATTGGTATGGAAGTTAGGGCAATTCCACTAAGCGCTCTGGTTCTGACCCCAGGTTCTCTTAAAAGGATACATAGAATACATAGATATATAGATGTCAGTGACACACACATATTTATATATGTATATATATATTACATAGATAGATAGAAGAAAAGCCAGCAATTCAGCAGCTGTGTAGAGTGAAATCACAGCAGAAACCAACAGGATAGAATAGATGGATTACATATAGTAAATACACATAGAATAGATAGTTTTACAGATGTCAGGGACACATACAATTAGTACAGTGTGTGTGCAGCTTACTGTACATGTATTTAACTAATAAAAGATTATTTTTCTGGAAAAAATGGCTTGGGCTCCCGTGTAATTTTCTTAACCAGCAGATGGAAAGCTGATGGCTGGGGGCAGATGTTTATAGCCTGGGAAGGGGGTAATACCCCTGGAGCTTCTCAAGCTATTAATATCAGCTCCCAGCCGAATACATAGCCTTTACTGACTACTAAAATGGGGACCCCCCAAAGAAATTACATTCAGTCCACTATAATTAATAACCAGCAAAGGATTTGCAGACAGCTGTGGGCTGATATTAGTAGCCTAGGAAGGGGACATGTATATTTCCCCCCAGGCTAAAAACATCAGCTCTCAGCCACCCCAGAACAGGTGTATCTTTAAAATGGGGATGGTTTCACCGCCAATCAGAAGCGGTATTTGCTGCACTGTCATGCACATGACAGCATAGCAAACACTGTATTGTCCGGTCCTCCATTCAAGGGAATGGCGTTCAAGCCCGCTGCTCAGTGTCTGCTGGATAACAGGCTGTATAGACGCATCATGCAACCATGCAGCCTGCCATTTAGAGCCAAGTGTGAGATCACATCCTGCTGCCCTTGACTTTTTTGCAGCAAATATGCTGTAAAAAACAGTTAACCTGTATTTGCAGCCTTTTTTCACCATTCAAATCAATGCATGAAAAATGCTGCACAAACACTGAAAAAATGCTGAAAGAAGTGACATGCTCTATGTCAAAAAAACGCTGTAAAACACAAAATCCTGATGACAAAAAAACAATATTTGTGTATGTGATTTCTGAAATCTAATAAACTTTGCTGGTACGGTAAAAAACAGCTGAAAATTAGTACAAAAAACGCCCAGTGTGAACATACTCTTAGGGTAATCAGATACTATGAAGAGGCAGTTGAACTATCAAGTATCAGACATGCATTCTCACAACTAGAGTTGAGCGATACCGTCCGATACTTCAAAGTATCGTATCGGATGGTATCGGCCGATCTTTAAAAAAAGTATCGGTATCGCCGATTCCGATACCGGAAGTCCCATTCAAGTCTATGGGACTTCCGGTATCGGAATAAGAAAAACCCTTTCCTGCCCTTGTACAGCCTCTCTGGGGTCTGTACGGGCCTTTCGGGGGGCTGTGCCGGCCTGCCAGGGGGTCTGTGCAGGCTCCGGTGGTCTGTGCCGGCCTGCCGGTGGTCTGTGCAGGCTCCGGGGGGCTGTGCCGGCCTGCCGGGGGGCTGTGCCGGCCTGCCGGGGGGCTGTGCCGGCCTGCCGGTGGTCTGTGCAGGCTCCGGGGGGCTGTGCCGGCCTGCCGGGGGGCTGTGCCGGCCTGCCGGGGGGCTGTGCCGGCCTGCCGGTGGTCTGTGCAGGCTCCGGGGGTCTGTGCAGGCATCGTCCGATGGGACTACAAGTCCCATCGGGCGATGCCTGCTACCATGACAGTGATTGACACATTAGCCAATGATGGGACAGTAGTAGTCCCATCATCCGGCTAATGTGTTAAATGTAAAAAAAAAAAAAAAATTACATGCTACATACATACAACATGCATACTACATACATGCTACATTCATACTACATACTACATACATGCTACATTCATACTACATAAATACTACATGCAACATACATACTACATGTATACTACATGCATGCTACATACATACTGCATGCTACATACATACCACATATATACTACATACATACTACATGCATGCTACATGCATGCTACATGCTACATACATAACACATATATACTACATGCATGCTACATACATACTACATGCTACATACTACATATATACTACATGCATGCTACATACATACTACATGCTACCTACTACATATATACTACATGCATGCTACATACATACTACATGCTACATACATACTACATATATACTACATGCATGCTACATACATACTACATGCTACATACATACTACATATATACTACATGCATGCTACATACATACTACATGCTACATACATACTACATATATACTACATACATACTACATACATACTACATGCATGCTACATGCATGCTACATACATACCACATACATAACACATATATACTACATGCATGCTACATACATACTACATGCTACATACATACCATATACATACTACATGCATGCTACATACATACTACATGCATGCTACATACTACATGCTACATACATACTACATACATACTACATGCATGCTACATACATACTACATGCATGCTACATACATACTACATGCATGCTACATACTACATGCTACATACATACTACATATATACTACATGCATGCTACATACATACTACATGCTACATACATACCACATACATACTACATATATACTAACTGCATGCTACATACATACTGCATGCTACATGCATGCTACATACATACTACATACATACTACATGCTACATACATACCACATATATACTACATACATACAATACATTCATACAATACATACATAGACATACAGTACATATAACATAGAGTAACATACTTACCAATACTTGTCACATTGTTCCCCGAAGCCATTGTCTTTTCCGGAATAAATATTAACATAACAAACCACAAAAATACTCACCCACGATCCGAAGCAGTCCACGAGTGTGTCCCACGACGATCTTGGGTAGAGAACTGCAGCATCAGCTGTTGCTGCCGTTCTCTACGGGCTGCAGGAATCCAATGACGGAAGGTAGGTATCCTTCCGCACTGTATTCCTCCGCCACTTAAAAAAAAAAAAGTCCCTAGTCTCACTTTATGCCATTGCTGTGTGGGAATTTCCCACGCAGCAATGGCATAAAGTGAGACTAGGGACTTTTTTTTTTTTAAGTGGTGGAGGAATACAGTGCGGAAGGATACCTACCTTCCGTCATTGGATTCCTGCAGCCCATAGAGAACGGCAGCATCATCTGATGCTGCAGTTCTCTACCCAAGATCGTCGTGGGACACACTCGTGGACTGCTTCGGATCGTGGGTGAGTATTTTTGTGGTTTGTTATGTTAATATTTATTCCGGAAAAGACAATGGCTTCGGGGAACAATGTGACAAGTATTGGTAAGTATGTTACTCTATGTTATATGTACTGTATGTCTATGTATGTATTGTATGAATGTATTGTATGTATGTAGTATATATGTGGTATGTATGTAGCATGTAGTATGTATGTAGTATGTATGTAGCATGCATGTAGCATGCAGTATGTATGTAGCATGCATGTAGTATATATGTAGTATGTATGTAGCATGCATGTAGTATATATGTAGCATGTATGTAGTATGTATGTGGTATGTATGTAGCATGTAGTATGTATGTAGCATGCATGTAGTATATATGTAGTATGTATGTAGCATGTAGTATGTATGTAGTATGTATGTAGTATGTATGTGGTATGTATGTGGCATGTAGTATGTATGTAGCATGCATGTAGTATGTATGTAGCATGCATGTAGTATGTATGTAGTATGTATGTAGTATGTAGCATGTATGTAGTATGTATGTGGTATGTATGTAGCATGTAGTATGTATGTAGCATGCATGTAGTATATATGTAGTATGTAGTATGTATGTAGTATGTATGTGGTATGTATGTAGCATGCATGTAGCATGCATGTAGTATGTATGTAGCATGCATGTAGTATGTATGTAGCATGCATGTAGTATGTATGTAGTATGTATGTAGTATGTATGTAGCATGCAGTATGTATGTAGCATGTATGTAGTATGTATGTAGTATATATGTAGTATGTATGTAGTATATATGTAGTATGTATGTAGCATGTAGTATGTATGTAGCATGCATGTAGTATGTATGTAGCATGTAGTATGTATGTAGCATGCATGTAGCATGTATGTAGCATGTATGTAGTATGTATGTAGTATATATGTAGTATGTATGTAGCATGTAGTATGTATGTAGTATTTTTTTTTTTTTTTTTTAACATTTAACACATTAGCCGGATGATGGGACTACTACTGTCCCATCATTGGCTAATGTGTCAATCACTGTCATGGTAGCAGGCATCGCCCGATGGGACTTGTAGTCCCATCGGACGATGCTTGCACAGACCCCCGGACATCAGCACAGCCCCCCGGAAGGCCGGCACAGCCCCCCAGCAGGCCGGTACAGACCCCCACAGGGTGCACAGACCACCGGCAGGCCGGCACAGCCCCCCGGCAGGCCGGTACAGACCCCCACAGGGTGCACAGACCACCGGCAGGCCGGCACAGCCCCCCGGCACGCCGGTACAGACCCCGGGCAGTCCACACAGCCCCCCGGCAGGCCGGCACAGCCCCCCGGCAGGCCGGCAGAGACCCCCGGAAGGCCCGAAATGACGGCGCATCATGATGCGCACACACCGCGCATCATGATGACGTCAGTCTGTCAATCAACTTTGAACTTCCGATTCCGATGCCGAATTCCGATATTGAAAAAATATCGGAAGTCGGTATCGGAATTCCGATACAGCAAGTATCGGCCGATACCCGATACTTGCGGTATCGGAATGCTCAACACTACTCACAACACATTTAAGGATTATGGAGGCCACTGTGCTCTTAGGAACCTTGAATACTGCAGAAATTCTTTTGTAACCTTGGTCAGATGTGTACCTTGCCACAATTCTGTTTCTGAGCTCCTTGGCCAGTTCCCTTGATCTCATGATTCTCATTTGGTCTGACATGCACTATGAGCTGTGAGGTCTTATATAAACAGGTGTGTGCCTTTACAAATCAAGTTCTATAAGTTTAACTTAACAGAGCTGGACTCCAATGAAGGAGTAGAACCATGTCAAGGAGGATCACAAGGAAATGGATAGCATGTGACTTAAATATGAGTGTCTGAGCAAAGGGTCTGAATACTTATGACCATGTGATATTTCAGTCATTCTTTTTAATAAATTTGCAAAAATTTCTACATTTCTGTTTTTTTCAGTCAAGATGGGGTGCAGAGTGTACATTAATGAGGAAAAAAAATGAACTTTTTTGAATTTACCAAATGGCTGCAATGAAACAAAGAGTGAGAAATTTAAAGAAGTCTGAATACTTTCTGTACCCACTGTATATATCACTTTAAAGGCATAGAATGATGGTTAATTACCTCCACACAGATGGTAGTGCAGTCAGGATGATGTGCAGGCGTTCCTTTCACACCCGAAGGGCACTGTTTCGCTATTACTTCTTCCAGGGTCACGCACAGAATAGTGATGGAGGAGTAAGAAGCCTGCTAGTTGGCATTTTAGTGCAGTGAGATTCCCACATTAAGTAATGTTGATCACGCATGTGCCGGTTCATGCATGTAGTTGTCAAATTATTTCAATTTGAGTTAGGCAACCCTTGCCACTCCTGTGAACTGCACACTCATGACCGGTGCTGGCCACAGCCAGAGTTGGATCTGAGGATGCTGTGCTTGTCATGGTTGCATCACTTTGTGTGTGTGTGGAAAGCTGCAAAGTTATCTCCTCGTCTTCCGCTTTCTCCTCTGCTGAACTACTCAGCTTCGTACTTCTGGGTTTACACTAAGTGGGATTTACAACCTCATCGTCATCCTCTCTGTTCTCACACTCCTCACCTTGAGATTCACCCTCCTCCTCTCTCTGCCATGACACCAGAGTACTGTCCACATGCTCCTCTGGTATCTGAGTCTCATCAGGATCACCTCCACCCACCAGTGGTTAAAGGCTGGTGACAAGAGTCTTGATTCTGCTCGAACCCTACTTCGTCTGGCCCCGGGTCAAACATGAAAACATTTTGGGCATCGGTGCAAATGTTTTCCTCCTCTGGATTCTGTGACTCTTTGGACCAGACCTATGATACTCATGGAATAGAATGTGTGAACATCTCTGCAGAATGGTCCATCTGTCATTCCCCATAGTCAGTTGGGCATTTGGAAATTTGTAACACCGTGGAAACAATGGTGATTGGGGTGTCACCTCTGAGAATTATACTGTGTGTGATGTTAAGGTGGAGGAAAAGAGGGATGTGTCTGGGATGCTGTGCTGAGAAGACAGACACTGCAGATTACAAGGCTCCACAGCCTCTTTTCTGGCCAGATTACCTTCAGTGATGGGCCCAGGAGAGCCAGGACCCTGGCACATGCTGGGACAGCATCGGCTGCTCATGCAACAGCACTGGATGCCCTCCTCTTCAGAGAGCAGAAGTGGCTGCTTTATAGAAGGAGGAAAGTGAGGCTGGAGGCTCAGACACAGGGGAGCTGCTGATTGGGACAGGACATGGTGAGCTATTGGGGGGTGAGTTGGATGGACACATGGAGGAGGTTTCCCAGCAGCAAGAATTACAGGAGAGTCTGAAAGAGCAGAATCCTTTAACAGTGTCCACCTCACAAAATAACTGCTTGGCTTCAGGAAACTGTTCTACAGCCTCCCCTCCTTCCCAGGCTGTATAAGATCCCTAAGCCCACATCACAGACAGGAAGGAAGAAAGTCTCCATACAAAGGGCCAGGGGAGACTGGGATATAAGAGCAACTGGTTCTGCAAAGGATCATTCAGAAGCAAATTATTCTACTAATAAAGAAGGGGACTAGACTGACATACATGATGAGTCATCTGGGGATGAGGATGAGTGACTGGCATATGATCCTCCCTCTTCAGCTGCTTGGAGGAGACTCTTGTTACCTTTTCCCTCTAAAGATGATTTTAAGGGTTTAATTAAAGAGGTTAAAGATACTTGCAAATCTTAGATAGCACGTATAAAACAAGATTTGCAGCAACTGATAGGTTGCATAGACAAGCTGGAAGGGGATCACAATGTTACTAGATCTCATGCATCAGAATTGCATCAACTATCTCTCTTTCAACAATAGACTCTAAAAAATCTTCAGGTTCAATTAAAAGATCTAGATAACAGGGTGCATGGTTTTAATCACTCGGCTGTAGTTTGAGGTAAGCACAGGAAGCGGTTTTCATAAAAATGTTCAGTCAGGTTTATTAGCTTCATAAACCTGCTTAAGTTTGAGCAAACAAAAGATAGCCTTCTGCGGACAAGCACTGCGTGTCCACCCGCTCAGGTCAGTGTGTTAGCAAACAAACACTAGAGGCCTCCACACCTCCAGTCACAGACCATGTGCCAAAAAACAGCCTCCATTGTATTGGCTGCTAACCACACCCAGATGTGAGGTATGTGGCTAACTAGACCCACCCATTTCTCACAACTACCCATAACCTGGTCCCAGGTGAAACAAACGAACCTTTCAGTGCTTACATGTCCTTTAGAAAACACTCCGGGTTACATCACAGAGACCAGCCATCTCTGTGACACATACCTCCCATCAACTACACAATCATTAGCAACCCAACAAGGGACTGAAGATGTAATATCAGAGTACGGGGTGTTCCAGAGTAATATGAACAAGAGAATCCAAAACTATTACTTCAAGCTATTTTTAACTCTATCCTTGGAGATAAATGGGTCGCCCTCCCAGGGCTGTGGGGTACTCGGTACCGGGCCGGTGTCAGGGGGAGAATGTGTCACAGCGGTGGCGGTGACCCAGTCCGTGGCCCTGGGCGCCCAATATCAAATGTGGTGGTTTTTGTGGTTAATGGAATAGTTCGTGACGCCACCTGTGGTGTTTGGCAAGTAAGATGTTAAGCCAACGCTGCTTGCAGATCCACTGGGGCTGATGATGTGGTGCAGCAAAGATGGTGCAGCTCCGCACAGGTGGAGCTGTAGCCCCAGGGCAGTGTAGATGTGGTTGGCACGGGGATGTAGCAGTGCCGGAAGGATAGGAAGCAGACAAGACACAGCGGGGTGCAATTTCTGTACCTTTACTTGATAACTGCAGTCCAGGGTCCTGATTACAGATGGTAACGGAGCAGGCTAGCCTGGAAGCAACTCAGGGATTCTCTCTCACAGACGGGCTGTGCAGTCTCCTTCCTAGCGCTTGTGTGGTGTGAAGCACTCCAGTACTTATTTACTCTGAAGATCCTTCTGTTGGATGTTCCTAGAACTCTACTTGCATGGCAGACAGCTGTAGCCTATCTCGGGGATGCTTCACTCCCGGCTCTCTATCCGTTTGCTGTTGTGCCTCAAGCCTTAGATGGGAGTAGGGCATTTACAGCCTCCTACTTCTCTAGTGTCTGTGGCAGGACCGTTAGTATCCGTACTACCGTGGAAACCAGGCTCCAGTTCTTGCGCTCTCAAGCTGAGGGAGCTCGCCTTCTCTAGCTCGACCTCCAGCTTCCCTCTCCACGTCTGCACACTCCACCTTCCGCAGACTAACTAACTACTCCCACCTCCTGGCCCACAGAGAGCACTCCTCCCCTTAGTCCTGGTTCAGAGTTCCCCCTGCTGGCCTGTAGTGGAACTGTGTTGTATGTGTGGATTGACTGTGAGAAAGACCCATCATTGCCTCCAAGCCTGGCATTACCCTCCCCTGGAGGAAGGCAAAGCCAGTGTGGCGACCATACTCCAGGGGGCACCACATAAATGCACAACACAAATCTACATGGACATAGCACAACGATCCTTACAACTGAAAGGGTCTGCGCCATTTCCCGGTGACATCATCTGCTGGCTCCATGACTATGAGGTTATGGAAAAGATAATGACAAAGGCCAGGTTTCAGAGGGAACTATCCAACACGGACTCCAGAATTCAGATATTTCTAGATCTGTCTCGTATTACCCTGCAAAAGAGAAGAATTCTTAAACCTTTATTAATCATCCTGAAGGACCTCCAGATCCCCTACAGGTGAGATTTACCTTTTGCACTAATAGCCCATCGTGAAGGAATTTCTGCAACCCTGTGTTCTTTGGTGGACTTGCCAGCTTTTTTAAAGTCCTTAATCTACAACCTCTAAAATTAGTGGACTGGGACAACCTTCTGCCTTCGGGGGCACGACAGCCGATTTGGAAATAAAAAAGACGAAAAGATATTAGAGGACCAAGCGTGGGGAGCATTGGAGGAAGAGGTTCTCCTGATAGACCTCGTTGAGCTGACTTTTACTGTAGTAGTTTGTTATTGTAGGTAGAGACTTCTCTCCTGTTGCATCTGGTTGAGATTATATGCCTGTTCTTTTTTTTTTTAGGCATTGGTCGGTACTTGTTTTCTCTTATGCTGATTATTGTTATTTGTGGAGCTAGCTATATGACATGCAGAGTTTCAGTGTATTATAAACAATATAGATCTGGGGGGAAAATGCAGATGAAAAAAGGGCACTAGTGTCCCTCAAGAATAATGGGAATTTTCTAATTAAGGAGGCAGACAAAGGTGGGGATGTGGTGTTGTGGCCAGTTCATTTCAATATGGTCGAGGCACAAAGACAATTGAACGACAAAAAGTTCTATGTCAAGTTGCCCTCTGACCCCAGGGAAACATTTGCTGCTAAATTTCATTCCTTGTTGAACAGAGCCTTTGATTATGGCATTATCAACAAGAACACTAAGCAGTACCTTGGAGTCGAATTCCCAGTCATTCCCACCTTTTTCCTGCTCCCTAAGGTGCACAAGAGTTTAACTGCACCCCCCGGATGCCCAATAGTGTCCAGCATTGGGAGCCTCTGCGAAAAGTCAAATGTTTATGTGGATTACTTTCTACAGCCCCTTGCAACTAATTTGCCATCTTATATTCGAGACTCGGCCCATTTTATCCGCTCTTTCCGCGACATTGTCTGCACTCAGCAGACTCTATTGGTCACCTGCGACGTCGAGTGGCTTTATTCAAATATCAGCAACCAAGATGGCTTACGGGCAGTGGGTTATTTTCCCAATAATCAAAACAACCCGGATTGTTTCCATAACTCGTTCTTGATTGATCTTCTTCATTTCATTTTGCACCATAATTATTTTTTGCTTGATCGGTCTTTTTTTGGCAGGTATCGGTAGTGGCGATGTGTGCACGCTGTGCACCAACCTATGCCAACATCTTCCTAGGCTGGTGGGAGGACACCATCATCTATGGTTCTGACTCCTTCAGAAGGCACGTCCAGCATTGGCATCGATTTATCGATGATGTCTTCTTTACCAGGACAGGTACTGAACAGGAGTGCCTTGACTTTCTTCATGAGTTGAATCAAAATAATTTCAATATTATTTTGACACATTCTTTTTCTTTTGTTTCAGTTACCTTTCTTGACTTGAAGGTTTCCATTCAGGAGAACTGACTCGTCACTGATCTTTTCCGCAAATCCACAGCCACCAACAGCTTGCTTAGGTATAACAGCTTCCACCCCCTCCACATCAGGAGGGGTATACCCATTGGCCAATTTTTGAGAATCTGCAGTAATTGTACTTTAGATGAGGATTTCTCTGCACAATCCAGGGCTCTGACAGCAAGGTTCCAGCAACAGGGCTATCCTAAGAAGTCCATTTCTCTAGCTTTTCAGAGGGCTAAGGGACAAAACCAGGACTCATTGCTTTCTCCCAGTCACCGCCCCAGGACAAGAATGTGCACTTAATTACGGACTACAATGACCAATGGAGCATGTTGAGGACTATTCTTGTGTCTCATTGGAACATCCTCACCATGGACCCTCAGACTTCTCTCTTGGTTACCCCACGTCCCCTAATGACAGCAAAAAGGCCCCTAATTTAGGGGACATTCTTATCAGGAGCCACTTTGTGCGCCCTTCTGTCAGACTCAATTGGGGGATACGGTTGAGGGGGTCTTTTCCATGTGGAGATTGTAGTGTTTGTCCACATGTTCCCCCTACCAAGGATCTTTTTATCAATCCTCTTTATTCTATATCACATCTCCTAACATCATATATTAACTACAAATCAGCTAATATTATTTATGCCCTCATCTGCCCCTGTCGCAAAGTCTATATGGGCCAGACCTCCCAGGAGTTTAGAAAGAGGGCACAAAAACATCTGTCCACAATCCACCTTGCGACTTCAGACCTTAAGAAAGGCAAAACTTTAACTCCAGTGGCCTCGCATTTTCTGACCGAGCATAGCAGCTCTACCTCTAATATTTCATTTTTTGGTTTATAGAGGATTTTCTCGAATGCCAGAGGAGGGAACCTAAAGAAGCTCCTGCTCCAAATGGAATCTCGCTGGATCTTTAATTTGCGAAGTCTATCACCCAACAGACCAAACGAGGAGCTTCTTTTCACAAGCCTTCTTGGTTGAAGCCCAGATGCTTCCGCTGTCTCTATCTGTGGATGTTTAATTTTTCACCCATATCCCTTTTTGCTTTTCCGTGTATTTTTGAACGTCTCACATGGATTGCTTCAGCAACAATTAAACAATTTTTCCCTATATCCATTTCATTTATAATAATGTTTTGTATTTTTGTGTTCAAAATTTTTTTTTTATTTTCATTTTTTTTATTTCATGCCTTATATTTTCTGTCCTCCCATACATATGACTTAGATAGTCCTGGACTAGTTCCAGTTCCTATTTTCTTTGGGCCCTTTTGTGTTCTCATTTTTTGAATTATTTATTCTGTAATATTTGTAGCCATTGGCCCTAATTTGGGGCATCAATATTTGCCTGATATTGTTTTGGCATGTACGTCCTTTCACTTGGGTAATATCCCGCCCTGTACTGCCTTTAGCTCTCCTTACCTGGATATATCATATTACGCACTTTGACCTATGGTCCCCCTATTTCTCCCAATTTGGGTTTTTGGGTTATGTCATCCTGGCTTACATATGTCCGATTGCGCTGGGTGAATTTATTTACATATACCGATTGTGCCTAATGTGTGTAAACATAGAGATTTGCATGTATGTATATGTATTTATTCATATCCTTCTGCCCTGTCCTTCCTTATTTTAGGGTCCCAGTGTTTTGATATATGTTCTATTTATATGTTCATTTCTATTGGGTATTTATGTGCTTCTGCCTTTTGAGCGCTATACTGTCGTTCTTATGTGCCAACCCTGATTGTGATGCCATCATGCTTGTTCTATAACATTTACACCAGTCTTTTCGACTAGACTTTCTTTTACTTCACTGCGCTTGCGCAGTATTCCTTCAAACAATACTTTTTGATCTGAAGAGCTATTGTGGTGCGCATCTGCCTTGACTTGCGCAGTAGGGCTTTCCCCACTGTTGTCTTTTCCTTAAACGCCTGCTCACAGTGCCGCCACGCGCATGCGCGGTTCTGGTTTATACGTCACTTACCTGCAGCACTAGTTCGTCTATTATCATTCAAGCGCCCGCGTCCATCCTGGCTGGTATGTCTTTTATGGTATTTACGATTCTTACACCTTACACCTTTTTCTCCTTCTCTACTGATTTACTGCTATTTAAAGACCGAATGACTGTCATTTGTTCAACTTCCCCTGACGAAGCTGCATCTAGCAGCGATACGCGTGGGGCTCCCCACACTGCCTTGGTCCCGGGACTATTCTCCTCTGACTGCCTGACCCCTGACGCTCTATGCTGGACTGCTTTTCATGGTGATGTTATTGTTACCTCACCTTTTCCACCCATTTCCATTGGCATATACTTTCAGTTCTCCTCTTTGCCTTTCAGCTCATTTTCCTACCCTCATATCGGATAGGTCATTGCTCTCTTCCTAATAGGGTTACCTACAGTGCCCTATAGGTTCTCTGATGCCTCTTGGAGTAAGTGTCTGTGTACAATTGGTTTTCTGGGGATGCCCAGACCTGGGGGTCGGCGGGTCATGCTTTATGTAATATTATGTGCATATAAGCTTGTGTTTTATACACTGATCTATGTGGTTTTTGTAATTTAGTACCTATTGTTAGACTCATTTGGGACAACTAGGGGTGTGTTCTGCCTTTTTAAATGTTTTTACTGTGAGTTTTTTCTGTTTTTCAATCAAATTTATATATATTTGTACATATATTCTTATTGTTCTTGGTGTGCGCCTAATATGCTTAGTCCTTTTTTCTTCTTTAGAAATGAAATGGAGACCATCGTTATTGAGAGGTGTAGCGTCAATAGCCACAATTTTTAAGGTAGCCTCCAACCTATCTGTCCCTAATCTACAGCGGGCCACCAGCTTAGGCCTCTTTCACACTTCCGTTTTTGACCATCAGTCAAAATCCGCCAGGTTTTGAAAAAAAACGGATCCGCCATTTTTTTTTGCGGATCCGTTTTTTTCCCCATTGAGTTGCATTACTGGTGGATCTTGACGGATGGCCATCCGTTGGATCCATTTTTGTGAGGCTCCGCCAAATTTTTTGCGTCCGCATGCCTGGACGGACCTTGCAACGTTTTTTTTGTTGTTGGATCCGCATTTTCCAGTGCGCATGCCCGGAGAAAGGAAGTCAGGGAGAAAATTAACCCTGAAATCCTTCTCTCTCTCTCTCTCCTTCCCGGAGAGCGGTTCCTTTAAAATTCTTCATTCTGCGGATCCGTTAAAAAACGGATACTGTGGCATCCGTTCACAGTTAGGAACGGATCCGCTTTTCTGCCTTTTTGGCGGATTTTAACTGACACAAAAAACTGAAGTGTGAAAGAGGCCTTAGAGTCAATCAGGTTCAGGGATGACCCACAGTCTATAAAAGCCGAAGTATGGAAAAAGTCATTCTCAACACCAAGTTCTACCGTTAACAGTATCTTTGAAAATGAAGAAAAAGGTACCTGAGAGTCTGGGTGACCTCCATGATGATCACCCAGACTCAGCCGCTTGTTAGTTGGTGGACAGGAGGGGCAGTCCTTTTTCCAATGTCGGAGATTTCCGCAGTAAAAACAGCTTTCCATCACATCGCTATTTCCTCTCTTTCTCCTGGAGGTCGGTGGCTCCCACCTCCATAGGTTCAGATGGCAACAAAACATCAGGGTTACCAGGGAACAACGGAATCCCTTGCTGTGTAACCCCTCTCTCCTGCAGCCTTCGATCCATACGGATAGCCTGAGTCATAGCCTCCTCCAATGAGCTGGGAGAGTGTCCTTCAAGCAATCCGACAGTTCCTTCCTGAACAGACATCTCAGTGCGGAGTCATCCCTGGACACCTCAGTGGACCATCGACGAAACTCGGAGCTGTACCATTCAGCTGAGTGCTTCCCCTGAACCAGACACATAATTGTGTCCTCTGCCACCCTAACACAGTCTGATTCATCATACATAAGTCCTAGAGCCTCAAAGAACCTATCTACCGACATCCGTTCTGGTGCAGTAGGGGGTAGCGAGAAAGCCCAGGATTGGGGACCCTCCCTAAGTAAGGAAATAATAATCCCTACTCGCTGAGTCTCATCCCCAGATGATCAGGGTCTAAGAAAAATCCATAATTTACAACTCTCCCTGAATATGCAAAATTTATCTTTTTCACCAGAAAATGTGTCAGGAAGTTTAACCGAGGGTTCAGGAGAGTGAAAAACAACATATACAGAGTCACCAGGTATACTAACAATATGAGAGGTGTTTCCCTGCACAGTTTTAATAGTCTCAGTCAGTTTTTTCTGTAAGTGGGTATGAGACGTGACAAGGGACCAATGTGTCACAGAAAAATCCCGCACCATACGCATCAAACTGGACACTTGATCCACCAAGTTATGCAGTGGATCCATGACCAGAGAAAAAAAAAGTGCAAAATCCCGTTTAAATGTATAGGCTAGTGATAAGTGATAATGTAGTGAAACCTCCACCAGGGGGAGCTGGTGAGGGAAGAGAGGTTGCACACTAAGTGTAGCAACACTGAGCAACCACACAGGTGTCACAGGTAATGAGAGAATGGTCAGCCGAACCGAGTCAGCAACGATCAGGAGCAGATGTACCAGAAGTAGCAGCAATATACATAGTCAAAATACCAAGCCGAGGGTCGAAAAGCCAAACATGAGCGCGGAGTCCAAAAACATAAGACGGAAGACGTGGTCGGGGTACAAGCCGGGGAATCAAAATCCAGACAGAGAATGTAGCAGCAGAGAAGGATACCAAGAGATGGTGTTAGAGATCAGTCCGTGTCATACACGTGGATACAAGTCAAAGGCAGAAGGATCACCAAGGTCCAAGAGTCAGAGGCTCTAAACTGGAAGCTTGAGCTATCACTAACACCGGTCGGCAGGCTGTGACGGACTGAAATAGCCCAGCTAGCTCCATAATGAGGCTGAGGAAATTAACCCCCACATGACAAGTCCAGAGAAAGGACAGCAGAAAATAATCTCCAGAGTGGACCATGACATCAGCTTTAACTAATCTGATTCATGCCCTGCAGGTTCTGCAGACAGCATTATATTCTTCTTTTGATAGGCCTCCCTCTTTCCATTTGATAAACATTTCTTTCTTCCTTTTTAGCATGCATTTAAGTTCTGTGTTCATCCATCCTGGTTTCCTTAAATGCTTCCTATTCTTCCCTCTTTTTGGAAATGGTAAAGATTGTGCTTTGAGAATCTAATTTTTCAAGATTTCCCATCTTTCCTGGACATTTTTTTTCCTTAAGGATATCCAGCCAATTCTCTTTCTGAGTTCCTTAAAATCTGCCTTTCTGAAATCTAATCTTGAAGTTTGAGTCTTCACAGGCAGGTCTTCCTCCTCTAGTTATCCAAAATTCTAAAATAGCATGGTTGCTACCTCCTATGGTCCCAGCCACTCTTACCTCCTCAACCATTTCCTCCCTGTTTATAAGGATTAGATCCAAAGTAGCAAAAAATAAACCATTATACTCACCAGTGGCTTAAATAGAGGTCATGGAGTCCCATAGCAGAAGTATAATACAGTACACTCCACATAGTCCTCCATATAGCATAATGCACAGCTCATAGTCCTTCCTATAATACAATGCATCCCCATAGACCTACATATAGTGTAATGCCCCCCATAGCGCTCTTTATAGTATAATATGCCCCATAGTCCTGCACATAATACTATGCAGTTTCCATAGTCCTCAACATATAATGCACAGCAAATTGTCCTCCACAGAGTATAAGGCACAGCCCATAGACATCCATAGAGTATAATGCACAGCCCATAGTCATCCATTTAGTAGTATGGCCACTGTGTACTCACCAATTTAAAAAGAAAAAAAGCTTTATAATAGAGGTTTTGCGACTAACTGTTGCCCAGCAAACTTAGCACCGCTATGTATGAATCTCCTCTTGAGCACACTTGGATTTTTGTTTCAAAGTGCAACTGAATTGTCCGTAATGTATTTTTTTCAGTTGTGTATGTGGTCTCAGAATGAAATAATTCAAGGGCGCCATCAGACTGTCATATAACAGAGACAATAATGGCATTGCATCGTACTGGCCGACAGTTCTCCTGACCCAAGCATGACAGCATGTATTTCTATGCAGCTGTCACACTCAGGTAAAGAGAGCCGCCAGCCAGTCTGTGTATTGCCATGCAATCGTCGTCCATGTTATACGTATGACCATCTGACTGCACCCTTTGATTGTTTTATTTCGAGACCACATACACAACTGGAAAAAAATAAATTGCCAATAATTCAGTTGCACTCTGGGGCTTAAGTCCAAGTATGCTCAGGAGGAGATTCATACATGTGGGTGCAGAGTTTGCTGGGCAATAATTTGTCCCAAATACCCCTATTATAAAGATAAACAAGTGGTTTCATGGAATTTCTGCCAGTTTTTATCATCTGGTGTCAGGCAGTTGCAATGATCATATCAAAAGGCCTATTTTCCCACGTGCTTTTGCATGCTTGAAACCAACTTCCTTCTCATGTTCATTGATATGCAATAGCTATTATCAGGAGCTGTATAATTTAAGAGGCTTACAATGAACTGTGCTTTTTCAGCTATCACACATTGTATTCTTTTTTTTATCACAATTTGGCACACATTCTGCTTGCTGTGCATTCATTAACAGAGTCAAATATACTGTAATTACAAAATATATCCTTTTTGGCTAGCTCTAGGAAACATGCTGACAGTATTGATTATGTCTTCCTCTTGCTCTGCAACTGCATCCTTTGTGTTAATTCTTCCATAATATGTTAATTGCAAAGGGCCAAGGATCTTTATGATGGTATGAATATTTGAAATGACAATGTTTTTTCTTTTCATGGTTTTTATAGGGATTAGTTCAATTTAAAATGTGTGATCATTAGAAATCAGGATAATAATACAGTGATTATAAAGAAGGTAATGTGGAATAATATGTTGTGAAGGACACAGATACATTAGAGAAGAGTCAAATGTCCAATGATCCAGTAGTATTATACTTACATTTATACATACATACAGTAAGAGCTCATTATTACAATTTGCATCATTAATCTAGAAAGGGCCATAACAGGAACAGTTTAGTGCAGGTGAGGGCATAACTTGGTTTATAGGGGTGAGGGGTTGAAAAATATTGTTAGGCAGAATAATACAAGTACAGTGTATGGTAAAGGTGGGTTTGATTTTGTTTAAAAAGAAAAAAGGGGGAGGAGTGTCAATTAAGCGTGGGGAAGGCTTGTGTCTTTATAAAACTAGAGGAGGAACATTCTTTCCCACCTTTGGGTAGCAGGAGCTGGTCAGTGGTGTGAGGGCTCTTTGCACTTGCTTTGGTTTAATATTGCCTGTTACAGCCTCTGGTGGTGAGCAGTTCAGTGATGGCCCCAGTTAAGGTTATCGGGGGCCCATCAAAGGGATGGTTATTCTGCAGTTTTGGTTAATTTTTTCAGCATCTCTATATGGATCCCGCACAGTTGATCGCCTCCCTTAGGTGGAGGTGCAACAAAGGGCAGAATGACTGCAAGAGCATCCAAGTATATGAGGCTGGCCTCAAAGTTTAGATCACCCAAACACCTCTCCATCAGCTGTTGAAATGTACCCGGAGCATTAGCAAGACCGAACGGCATCCAATCAAACTCATATAGTCTCATCAGGAGTATTAAGGCCGTATTTCCTCGATCCTGATCAGACATTGGTTCTTGCCAATAGCCGCTGGCTAAATCTAATGCGGAGAAGTACATGGCATTTCCCAGGGCAGACAGGGACTCTTTGATCCTGGGTAGTGGGTAAGAATCTTGCTCCGTGCAGGCGTTGAGTTTCTGGTAATCCACACAAAAATGCTGCATCCCATTTTCTTCCGCACCAACACGATAGGGGCAGCCCATGGGCTCTGACCCTGTCAGATCACACCATTTTGCAGCATCTGAGACAGCATTCCTTTCACCTCCTGGTACATTTGCTGCGGTATTTGTCGGTACCGTTCTCTTATGGGTGCGGTGTTTCCTGTTGGAATCTCATGCATGATTGCTGTGGTGCAACCGAAATCGTCTTCATGTCGCGCAAACACTTCCTGGTATCGCCCTAACAGAGCTTCCACCTGTTCAACCTGTTGTGGTGTCAGTTCAGTCAATTTGGCCTGCATTTGTTCTAAAATTCTACGTCCCTTTCGCAGGTGTCGAGGCTCGGGTACCAGGGCTGTATCTACAGTCACCATACAAGGGTCTCCCTGTTTTACTGTCAGTTGGTCAGTTGTACGGCCTGTGCAGATATCAATTCTTCTGGCATCAGTTTCCCCAAAGTTGACACAGCATACAACAATGGCGTAACTACAAAGTTATGGGCGCCGGTGCGAACTTTCAAATGGGGCCCCCCCAATGCCAAAATACATGCACATCTCCGCACCGCACACCTCGTACACATGCGGCTAACACTCCGTACACCTCATACATGCGCGGCTCCACTCTGTCCACCTTGTACACACACGGCTCTGCTCAGTACACCTCGTATACGCGCGGCTCCATACACCTCGTACAGGCACAGCTCTGCTCCGCACACATACAGATCCTCTCCGTCCACCTCATATACATGCGGCTCCACTCCGTACACTTCATACACACACGGCTTCGCTCCATATACTTCGTAAACACGCGGCTACACTCCGTACATCTCGTACACACGCAGCTCCGCTCTGTACACACGTGACTCCTCTCTGTCCACCTCATACACATGCGACCGTTCCATACACTTCGTACACAAACAGCTCCGCTCCATATACTTCGTACACACGCGGCTCCGCTCTGTACATCTCGTACATGCTCAGCTCCGCTCTGTACACAAACGGCTCCTCTCCGTCCACCTCATACACATGCGGCTCCACTCCGTACACTTCGTACACACACGGCTCCGCTCCATATACTTCGTACACGTGCGGATCCGCTCTGTACACCTCGTACATACACCTCGTACGCACGCGGCTCCGCTCTGTACACCTCATACACGCTCCGCTCTATACACTTCATACACATGTGGCTCCGCTCCGTACACTCACGGCTCCTCTCCGTCCACCTCATACACATGCGGCTCCGCTCCGTATACTTCATTCGCATGCGGCTTCTCTTCTTACACCTCATACACACGCGGCTCCGCTTCATACAAAGATGGCTCCGCTCACCTCGTACACACACGGCTCACCTCACCTCATACTCACACGGTTCACCTCACCTCGTACACACATGGCTTACCTCACCTCGTACACACACGTCTCCTCTACGCTCACCTCGTACACACACTGCTCCACTCCGTACACCTTGTACACACGGCTCTGCTCCGTACACCTCGAACACACATGGCTCCACTTCGCTCACCTCGGACACACACGGCGCCACTCACCTCGTACACACACAACTCCGTACACCTTGTACAGACACAGCTCTGCTACATCCACCCTGCAAACCCATCCTGACCCCACACATAAACTTACCCTCATCCAGCAGCACCATGACAACCAGCATGGCAGAGTCCTGCATTCACGGAGGCTCCTGATCATGTGACCCCTGACTCCTCCCTTCCTGTGATCTCATCGCAGGTCCTGTGCTACAGAACAGCCATCGCATCAGGACAATTGCAGCCTGGCAGCCATGGAGCTGCACAGCCAATGAGCGGCTGCAGCTCCGTGATCGGGCCCTCTAAGGACTCCGGGCCCCGTCGAAGCTGCAACCGCGGAGTCCCGCCCCTGGCATACAAGGACCGTCCAATCACGCACAGTAGCTAACGTTCGTGCCACAAGGACTCCCGGAAGTAACAGTTCTGCATTGTCTGGCTCGATCTGAACCTCG